>NW_026915977.1:1735000-2935000 GCF_034315485.1 Pezoporus occidentalis | reverse complement strand
CTCATACAGGAATATGGTTGGAGACCAGTGACTTACCCGGGTTTGCCACTTGTGGCTGTCCCATCTCTCTTTCCAGAACCCCATGTGCATGAATGGAGTAGGGTCGCGTGGCATTGTTCTTGAACACAATGTTGAGAACATCTCCCACTTCTGCCCACAGAAAAGGCCCTTGAGAGAGGAAAAGTGTACTCTGAGACTAGCAAAAACTGTCAACATATCTCGAGGATATTCCCATATCTCACGATGTATATTTATTTGTCAATATATTTATGACATTCCCCTCCCTCTTCTCTACCTCCCAAAAACAGAATTAGAGGCTGGTCTCAATTCAAGTCTTAAAAAAAAAAACCAGACTGAGTTTCACAGTGACAGAAGTGAAGGTTGTTATGCATTTTAACTGTACCCAGTACAACTAAGGCTTGATTTCTGAATACTGCTATGCTAAATTTCACACCATGATCATCCCTTGGTGCTGGTTTAAAAAACATGTGGCAATATTCAATTTGGCCTGACAAGCGTCACAAATCAGAACTGCAACCTATTTTGAATGGTATGCACTGCCTTAGCCTTACTGCTCAAGCACCACTCAGTCCTAGGTTCATAACACATTGCTGTGATTCCATGGACCGATCAGTCATTGCAATGTACTCCTCCAGTTGTCAACATCTGCCCGCTTTGGCCCCAGAAACATTTCTCTCACAGCAATAGATTTTCACCTACACCTCTCAGGGTGCTCTCTAGAAGTCAGCAGTTATTTCTGTCCTACAGTCAGAAATGCAGGTGTGAAGAACGCTTTGCCTGAGACATGAAAATGTTAGAGGTATGCATGAGAATCCATGGTTTCCTACAAGCTGCGTTCAGGACCTTCTTTACTGCTATCTCTAAAGCTATTAGATATGGATAGGAGACAGTCTGAATTCCTCCTCATTTAGCAGACACCTAAATAAATAGGAGGCCTTCAGACTACAGCCTTTAGGCACCAAAACTCTAGAGTCCAAGTCCCACCACTGTGTGAGTGGAAAATATACCCTCTGCACATACCCTTACCTAGTATTCCCAGGTGCTCGTCACCATTTATCCTGGCCTTGGGAGTCTGGAAAGTTCCATCGGTGTACTCCCTGTAAACTGCCTTCTTGTACTTGGAGCCAAGCAGTCCATTCTCGTTGCTCAAAAATACATCGGCATAGCTGAGAAATGCAGAGTGAGTGCTGAGAGACCCAAAAGTTCAGGGGCAATCAACAGCTACCTTGTGGCATTGGGTTCACTAGTGAATGGGTTTCCTGAGACCTGCTTTGGCTGCAGCTCCAATCAGCAGCACCACCAACAGTGCCATATGCACCAGGCCACAGAATGGCCAAGATACCTAACAAGGTTCAC
Source organism: Pezoporus occidentalis (assembly GCF_034315485.1). NCBI lineage: Eukaryota > Metazoa > Chordata > Aves > Psittaciformes > Psittacidae > Pezoporus > Pezoporus occidentalis. The sequence continues at coordinate 2,933,623 of NW_026915977.1, read as the reverse complement.
CACAGTCTACCCAGAGTATACCAAGAAACTTTGCCAAAGGGTTTCCCAGAAGACAGGCTCTACCTCTCTGCAGAATGGTTGTGCCGTTCCCTCTCCCAGCTCCGGTCAGGTGCATAGTCCCACACCACCTCCTCTGCCATGATGTAATAAATCCGCACAGCCCTGTACTGATGGGCAGGAGCAGGATCTCTTTTTCCACACTTGGAAACGGAGTAGCGTTCCCTCATTCCAGCCTGGTAGTGATTGCTCGTCTGGCAGTAGATCTCAAAGATCCCTGAGGGAGGCAGTATGAACACAGAGATCAGCTACTTTCAAAGATCCCAGGAAACAGCTGCTTCCCATGCAGAGCCTGTGACATGGTTGACATTGGTATGTGTTGTGTGTATGGGTGTTTGTTTAGGGAGCTTGGTTGCCACAGGCTGAGATTAAAAGGGGCTGTTAGAGAAACCAAGAAGGAATGGCACAACAAAGTCCTACACAAAAAAAACCTCAGAAGGCTTTCTTATGCAATAAGCAGCTTATTAAAAGGGAGGAAATCAGCAGAGTAATATAACCATGCCTCCACTGCCAAGATGCTGTTGAAGTAAAAGATCTAGCCTGCAAATGCCAAAGGGGAGGAGACAACTGGCAGCTGAGGCCATTGCATTGCATAAGCAAGACAGTATTGTGTGCCCTCCCTGCAAACCGGGAGGACTGGAGTCTGTCAAACATGAATCTCCACAAGTCATGGAGAGGGGAGTTAAGTTCTAGCACTGTCTGCTCCTTTACTGTGAAAGGCATGTATGCATGTTTCTCTGGGTTACAGGCAGCAACATCCATCAGGGCTGTTACCACAAATATTAACTAGGAAGTGGCAGCCTAGAGAATCAGTGTGGGACAAGATCCTGTATCTCCTGTTATTCTCCAGAATCAGAGCAAATGCAGGAGCTGTGGCCTCATAAATGGGACCAAACAGGATCTAAAGCACAGCTCACTCTGTAAGAGTTTATAGAATCAGCCACAGGAGCAAACACCACAACAGGAGACTTTGCCTTCTGCTAAGTTAGATGTGCAGGCACTTACCATTGTTATCAGGTTGCATGAAAGCAGTAGCAAATGTGTGGGGGAACAGATTGGTTGAATCTCTCCGCATCCCATTCATCTGCAGAGTGTTTCCCTGAAACACAGCTCCATGAACATCTGCTTCACTGCCCAAGCCCAGAAGGTGCCAGGTCACATTGTCTCCTTCACACACATTTAGCCCAGGCAAGTTACCAAACATAATTCCATTGATGGCTGCAAAGGAGAATGCAATTGATTCTCTGCAGGTAAGAGACTCATTTTGTGCACATGCTTTGACAGGGCAGGCCTGGCAGTGGAAGTGTAGCTTTCTTGTAATTCACCCTGAACACACTCAGGACATACTTCAAGACAGCTGTGCTTCTTGTTCCATGTCCCACCTGCTGCCTCCAGCCTCACCTGATTTCAGGCCAATACAACACAGCCATTTCAGTTCCCCAGCTCAGTCTTTAGGTGAGCACCACCCCATGTTTTGCAGGTTCAACCCTGCTGTACACAGAACAGCATCAGGCCATACCATGCATCCTGTTTGACTCCTTGAAGTCATCATCCTCTTGCACCGAAGCCTCTTCCATCCTCAAATAGTACTTTATGTTTGCATTTAAATACCAGCTGAGGTTCTCGTCAAACACACTGAAGAGAAGGTAAAATTCTTTGTCGATCCCTTTCTATAATTACAATAAGGCCTGTTAATTTTTAAAACTCACCAACTATCTTTACAGTTAAGGATGTTTTTGCCTGGCTACCATGTTCCCCACTGAGGGCCAGGGCTGTCCCTTTACTCATGCTGAATGTCCCTCTTTTGTTTCACAAGAGATACCACTTGTGCTTTTCCCATGTTATTTCACACAAGTGACTAGCATCAATCCAAGGATAACAAATCACTGCCTCCTTTCCCCATCCCTATGTTTAAGTGTGGTTTTCACCATCTCTCCAGATCAGACTAGGGAATCAAGAGCCCAGCCCATGAGGCAGGTAGATGACTATATTCCATGCCTCCTTTCTCCTACCACAGGCCTGGATGGGGATTTTTTTTTAATTTTTTTATTACCCTAATCCCCTGAAAATGTTCAGTCTCCTAAGAGAAGAATTGTAAAGCATGATGCATTCCCCCACTAAAAGAATACCCCCAGTGTTGTCTAGATTGTCTCTTTGATATCTGTGGCCTCAGCTGTACCCGGGAAGACACTGCAGAGAAGGCTAAGCCATTCTGAGTGCAGCACAGAGGTGCATGAGAAGTGGCCATGCACCTTTCCTAATTAAGCATTCATTAAAGGATTGACCAAGATCATGGAATTTCTGCTCCAGTTGATTTTTTCCCCATCCTACCTTCACAAACAAGTCTGTTTTCAACACCTGAAAATCTTTTATCATTATCACAGCTCCTTCACATAGTGGGATGTACATTTTCATGATTGCCTGCTCAGAAGAGTCACATTTTCACCCTGTGCAACATGCTGATCTCTTCTGCACTCCCAATTTAGCCACATCATGCCACAACTAACAGTCAGCTCTTCCAGGGAGGCTCCTGTGGAAGCTGTTTTCAGACTTCAGACTTAGCAGCCACTCCCTGATCTACACCACAAGGCAAGCAGGATGGCAGTTTTCCTGCTGCCTGCTGTTTTTCACAATAAGGCTCTACTAATCTGTCTTGCACTTCCCAGGATATTAACTTATTGCCTTCCCTACATTTACTGACATGAGCAGACTACCCAAGTAAAATTCCAAGAGGAAGTACTGGTCACCCTCCAGATTTCACCTCTCCATTAAAAGCATAAAGACTAACATAATTTCCAAAGGTTTTGTTTTTTTGGTTGTTTGTTTTTTCTTGTAGTCAGCTCTGCTTGCAAATGAACTGATCTTGCAGAAGAAATGAAGCTCATCCAAACCTCAAAGCATTATACCACTCAAACAAAAGAACAGAAAGTCTTTGTAATGTTTTTGAGACTGCACTGATTATTCCACATGCCTCTGAAAGCAGCCTGCTATGCAAGTCTCAGGACAAAAGTTAGCTATAAAGTCGTAGCCAATGTACAGTTCAGCCAAGTTCATCTGTGAGTTTTTAAGCAGAGCCTAGAAACCATTTCCAGGGCAGCCCTGGGGAGCCTGGAAGACTAGACTTTCCCATATGAAAATGTCTGGTGCATTGGGATGCACCAGCATTCCAACATTAACCTGATTTGTTGCTTTGATTTTACTCTGCTGGATTCATGCTACTACACATCTGTTCTCATTATGTTCCCTGATGTTTGGCTGTTGCTTCCCTTCTCTACAGGAAAGCAAAGAACCTGGTAAGAGCACAGCATGAAAACTCCTTTTACCTGTTTGCTGTTCTCATCCAAAGTGCCTGGCTTGCAGATAACCAGAGGCCCTACTAAGCCCGAACTGGGGTCTTTGATGGGATTCACAGCCGAGCTGTACATCCAGGTCAGGCATGGAGGGTCACTGGCCGTGGGCCCAACATGCTTTGGCACAGTCCAGCGGTACGTAAAGTTGTGCAGTGGTGCAACAGAAACCCCATTCTCAAACAGACCTTTAAAACAGAGATTGGCATGGTTATTCCCAAAGTCCTTGTACAAGCTTAGTTCCATCTTCTCACCAGCTACATTCAAACTGGGTTTTACTTCGTTCATGTCACTTAAATACCCAGCATCTCTGAAGCATGACATGGGTGTAGTTAAGGCGCACAGTGATCTGCTCTCAGTACCATGTAAATTTCCCACCACACCATGGCAGAGGTGGGCATGGCAAGGGGAAATAAAGAAGCAGATCCAGCTGCATCTGGGGAGTTAAATATTGGAACCGTGTGGTTCTCTAAGCTGGGGTGCACTGGGCACACTCCTCTGCCCAAAAGGTCTCAAACAGCTAGAGATGATCTGAGCTTTGGTTTACAGTTTTCTTCTCAAAAAAAAACCACACAATCTCTGGAAGTATACTCCCTCTGGCACCCTTCCTGGGCACCAGTTCAGTGGAAAGACTCCTTCTGCAAGGCTGCAGGCAGGCTCAGAGGACCAAGGTGGCTTGTACCTAATTCCTGACCACATCCAGTCCTTCACAGCTGCAGAAACTCTCCAGCACAGAGGAGGTATGGGATGTGTAGCCCCACCACCAGCATTAACATTGAATGACTCAAGAAAAAAAGAACCACAAACCATCATGGTACCGCATCCCTTCCCATGCCTTCCCATAGGACACTCCATGAGGCTGGATGCTGAATGGCCAGGAGGCTTTGTTAACAAACGTCACCAGGATGGTGTCTCCAACTTCAGCTTTGATCACTGGACCTACACAAATTGTAGAGAGCATGTCAGCAACAGAGCAAGAAAGAGCAAACCAAAGCAGCCAGGACCACTTTTCACCCAGGCTGAGCGAGCAGAGGATGCAGAAAAGGCAGGCACTCTACATGTTGGCACTACTTGAGGCCCTTCAGCCCTGACAGCAGGAACAGGGACTGACAAGAACTGCTCTAAAGTACTTTGGGTCTGCAGGAGAACTCAGAGAGGCTTCAGACATTCATAGAATAAGTAACAAAATGGCCAAACGTGCCAAAACACCCTTGGGAAAGGCCCATGTCTCTCAGTCACCTACAAAAGGCTTACCCAGCCTTCTAAGACATGTGCCCTGGGCAGGCAGCTAAAGAGGGGTGTGAAATGCTCTAATGCCACCCCTACCTGTGAGCCACTGCCCCTGCCAGCTAGAAAAGAACTGTGAGTCTTAATACAACAATCTTATCCTTCGGGCCTTACTACTAACCTCTGAATACTGCCCCAGTAGAAAAGCGATTCTGTCTATTTTACCATTTCACATCCTCTGCCTGTCCCACTCACTCTTAGGTGTGACTACTGTAAAACACCTCCTCTGCACCTCTCACTGCACCATGAAATGAGAGCAGCTACAGCCAACTGGTACCCCTGATATCACCATCAATCTCACTGACACTGAAAGCAGATTTGTTTTGCTGGACGATTCCTACCAAGTATCCCAAGGTGTTTCTCTTCTTCTGACTGCTGCTTTTCCTCACGGAAGCTCTCATCAGTATATTCCACATACTTTGCCTTCCAGTAGACTCCTCCAATTCTGTAAGGGCCACGCTTGAAAAACTGCTCACCAGGGCTAATTTAAAAAAGAAAACATCACGCAATTTCTATGCATCAGTCCTGTTCTCCTGCTCAGTCTTCCCCACGCTCCTCTGGCAATGTCAGCAGCACCTCTAAATCAAGAAGCTTTTCAGACAAGGACTGCATCACCACTTTGGAACAAGCACAGCTTTTCTGTGAAGCTTTTTAATCCTACAGACTCATCTACCTACATGTTCAGGGAACACCTCTGGCCTGCAGTTGGGTACAATGGCACAGATCTGAACAGCATCTCAACACGAGATACGCAAGACAGGGCAGTGAACAAAACCGCAGTGCAGAAAACAGGCTGTAAATGACAAATCCTCCACCATCACCCTCTCCAAACACAGACATAACATGCCTTGCAGGAGACTCAGCTTAGCTGCAAGGCCAGCTCACAGGTATAAGGAGCTTTTCCTTCTAAATTCTGCAAAAGAGTTGCTATTTGGCTTTTGGTAAATCATTAATCACTCTGCATTTATACTTCAGATATATATATCTGAAAAAGGCATATCCTCTTCAACAGTGTCCTAAGGAAGAGAGGGGGAGGAATGTCTTTGTTTCAGTTAGACAAAGCCTGAATGGGAAATCACCAACTGATATCACAACTATGTGACATGTGGGAAGGATGTTGGAGAGGTCACTACATTTGATTTCTCAGAAATTGCTTGCTGCAGAAAGGCTACACTGAAGCGTATCTGCAGGCTAGCTCTGCCACCCTGTGTCTGCTGCAAGATGTGCTTTCCTAGTAGTTTGGCACACTTCTACTTGAAATCACCCAAAGTGCCTAGTACTGCTCTCAGTACAGTCTAGCTACAGCAGCCTTCATTTCCAGATGGGGTGATCTGCATTCCCAGGAATTCCATATGAATTGCAGGTAGGTTTTTTGGTAAGAAAGAAATTCCACATTTTCCTTAGCAGCCTCCCCATCACAGATCAGAAACCCTCAAACACTGCCCCAGCCCATTAGCCTCTTGCTTACCTGCCTTCCTCACTCAGCCGTTTTCCACTGCTTTGGTCGAGTCCTGAAGGGCCATAGTCCCACTGCACCTCCTTTGCAGCTATGTAGTATTTCCGAACTTTCCCCTCCAGGACGGATGCTGGAGATTGCCGAGAACAGGGCCGGACTTCATACAGTGCTCCCATCCCAGCTGTTCAAGACATGGTGGAGGAGGACATAACACGCTTTACCCCTCTTAACCAGTCTGACCAGCAATGAACAATCCCACCTTCCTACCATGAACTGGCCATTTTCCTTTATTGTCCCAGAAGGTGATTAGATGGTTCTCACAGCAAGGAGTTTGCGTTAGTGAGCAGAACTTCTTAACTGCATTCTATGCAAGTACGGGCAAAGAGCAAACAGAGCCCTCTGCTGACCTCATGTACCATGGTGTACCATGCAAGTGCCTTTCACAGGGACTACAGATTGAGGCACTGCCTCATCTTTGCTTTCTGCTGTACCAAATATTGTCTTCGTCACTGATCAGCATAGAACATCATACAGTGGTATAAGCCATGCCCAGGAAGTCTGGCCCACACTTCAATAACCAAGTCATCCCAACTTATACAAGGCAAGGAATCACCCAATTCATCTGGGTCATTTTCAGTGGGAATGCAGCGCAAAGCACTGTCCCCTACCACATTGTGCATCACAGGGCTACACCGGGACATAAAACAGAGGCTGCAGAGTGCAGGACATATTACAACCTCTGCCTTACCTTCTATGTGATCATTGACCTGACAGCTGAGTAGCCATCTCCCAGGGTTACTGGGGATCATGTCTGCTGTAACAAAAGTGGCTGGGAAGAGGCTGGCCACATCTGTCCTATGGCCTCGAATATTGAGCATTTCTCCATGGAAGTAGGCTGTATGAACATCAATTTCATTGCCCATCCCAAAGAGATGCCATGAAATATAATCTCCAGCACACATCGTCAGCTCAGGGAGGTTTCCAAACACATAACCATTAATAGCTGCAAAACCAAGCAAGCAAAAATCAGATTAGAAAAGGGTCCTTCAGAATTTCTGCCAGCAAATCACAGTATAGATCTGTTTGCAGGATGGACCTAACAAGAACTCAACCCCCACTTCTTGTTCTGGAGAGCACAGCCCTACAACTCATTCATAAAAGAAAGTTTATTCAGAAATCTCCAAATTACTAACAAAGGCTCCCTCATGCCAAAGACTAAAGGAAAATAACATTTTTTCTGGAGTTGGAGTATCCCTGTGACATTGTTCACTTAGCACAATCTCTTAGAGCTTGTTGTCTCCCTTCTCCCTGGCATACAACAGCCAAAAGTGCATTTCAAGATATCAGAGCACCAACACCCCTGGAGCATCTGGGCAGAGTCTGTGGCTTCATGAACGTGACACTGACCATGCATTTTGTTGCTTTCTTGAAATTCCTCATCATCTTTGTCTACCAAGGCTGGATCTGTGCAGAACAATGCTATGTTTTCATCCAGATACCAGCTTAGGTTCTCATCCACCACACTGAACATCAGAAAGAAATCAATGTCTACATCCTGACGTCTTTGAGAACTGCCAGTCAGCATTCCTAGAGTGAAAGAAAGGATGTATGAATATTCTTCCATGCAAGAAAAGCAGTCATCAGCACATGGATTAAAACATCAGTAGAAGAGTAACTCTTATCACACAAATTAGACAGGTGCTTTCCCCAGCATCCTAGCACAGCTCATAGCAGAGTTCCAACAAACTCACTCTTATCTTGTATATCCCTGTTACTACACTTCTCACTCCCAAGCACCTCTGCCACTGCATGAACTGAACCACACCACCTTCACCTTTCCTGCTGAAATCAAACAGTCCCCAGTTTTTAACACATAAACTGGGTCATGGACAGGATTCCTGCTTTTAATATGGATTCAAACAGCTCCCAGATAAAGAGGCGTACAAATTCACCTGCACAGCCACTAAGGGAGCAGGACAACATAATGACTAGAACAAAGTCAGAACACAGGCTCTGTCTTTTCCACTCATACTGCATTTTCCTCTGAAGCTGCAGCTGCCCACTAAAGTATCTTCTCATCCCGCTCTTGTTCAAATCACAACAAAAATCCTATAAAGATATAGAATGAAGCTGCAACCCTCAGCTGCTTTCTCTTGGAGTTTTTACCTTTTTTGCATGTAAGTAATGGCCCAATTAATCCAGATGCAATGTCCTTTGGTGCATCAATATGGGAGTGGTAGATCCATGTCAAGCAGTTTGGGTCATCAACAGTTGGGCTGTGATCTTCAGGGACAGTCCAAGTATAGGTGTAATTCCCTCCTGGGAAAACAGCATCATCCTTCTTCTGATCCTGGGGGGACATATCGGGATACAGGGATCCTAGAACAATTGAGCAACCACAACATCCATTCAAGAAGAGCAGAGGTGCCCACACATAGAATCATAGAATAGTCAGGGTTGGAAAGGACCTTAAGATTATCTAGTTCCAAGCCCCCTGCTGAGCTGCTCTCAATTCAATACAGTTGCACATAGATACTTGGTTAGCAGATTTCAAAGTGACACTCACCATACCAAGGCTGATACAGTATTTAATCATGATTCCCTAAGACAGACTGAGACACAGAGCCACTGTAAGGTAACCTTCCCAGAAAACAGGACAGCACAGAGTCAGAAAGATGATTCCCATTTCATCTCTTGCTACTTTGCCTTCAACCTTCCAACATGCCCCAGTCAACCTCTCTACAATTTTTAGTGTTGCTTCAAATAGCTGTTCTTTAGTCTCATACTTCACCATTCTTGTGAGCCACCTGAAGCTCACACTCATGATTCTTATACTACAGCACTTCAAATAATGAATACAGCTCTTTTCCTTCTTCACCACTCTCCCACTAGCAAGTTTTGGAAGTTCTAAAAATAAAGCAAGCCACACTGTGTACTGTAATGCCCAGGTCAGTAAATTACTCCTAGACCCAAGAACCTGCTAACACAACAACAGGTAACCTCACTAAACTATTGCTTTCCTGCAACATAGCTTTGGGCTAACCAACTCTGTGGCTTTACAGACATCTTTCCACAATGCACACTTCTAAGCTGCCAGTAAGAAAAATCTGCCTCCTTTATGGCAGTGCCCCATTTACCTTCAGAGTCCTTTTCGTAGAAAACTCCGTGAGGATGGATTGTATATGGTCGACTAGCAAAGTTTCTTAGGTGTACTTTAATGGTATCCCCCACTTCTGCTCGGATGATGGGCCCAAGGAACCCCAGCCAGTCAGGTTTAGGAATCTCAGTGGTATATGTAGCGTCTGTGTGCTGCTTATAGACAGATTTCTTGTACGTGCTTCCCACCCTGTCTTTTCCAGGCTGGAGGAATTTTGAGGCCTTGCTGTTAAATTCAGAGAAGGGAAAGGCACCATGAGTCATGCATTACATAAAACAGCTGGTTGATAACACAGTGGAGTGACAATGACACACAGCCTTCCCAGATAAGCCTGAAAGCTTTGGTATTACAGAGGACTGTTTGCGCTTTCGTGGCATTTCCAACTAAATCACTTGAGGGTGGGGGAGATCTCCTGAGCTCTCTGACCAAAATGCAGTCTAAAAGATGATTTTCTACTTAACAGATTCCAAATTATTTCTTTTAGCAGACAGAATGGCAGACAAGTCAGGCAGATACGTACCCAAGATGTAAGCACCTTCCCGAGTTAAAACCTCATAGAGGTACTAAAGTTCAACTCATGAGTACATTTGCACTTTATGGCTATCTTAGTAGATAAGAGATGAATCATGATCCAGGCATTATCAGGAGAGCTAAATGAGAGCCAAGGTTACTCCCCTCATTTCCCATGCAGTATCAATCACCCTGCCATAATGTAAGTAACCCTGAAATACAGGCAAACTAATGTTTATCTCTCAAAGATGAATAGTTGAGACTAAAACATGAAGCATCGACTTTGTAACTGAAAATTGTGAAGGGCTGGGCTCTAGTTGTACAACACACAACTCATCCCTTTGTAGTCACGCTTGCAGCCACTACTAGCAAAGTTTAAGATAAATCATACTTTTAGAGTCCATTTCTTCCCAAGAAAATAAAACAACTTTTCAAGCATTCATATTAATATCATTCATACCAGTATCACTTTGTTTTCTGCAATCATTGCATAAATAAGTCTAATTGTTTGCAATGACAGAACAGTTTTTAAATTGCCAAGTTTAATGTCCTTGAATTTCATTCTCTTCTCTTCATGTACTATGAAAGAAAGCAAACAAAAACCACTACATTCATTATCACTGCAGGAGTCAGTGATAACATCTTTATTAATTGTGAATTAACCCTGTGAACTATTTTAAGTCCATTCAGTGTCTCCAAAAAGACTTCCACACTAAAGTAACAGACCTTGACATTTTTCTGTGAACTCCTCCCATTCCTGCTGTGCTGTTTTGTTTATGAAAGATAAGTATAAACTTCAGTGTTATTTATTATGGGAGGTGGGGGTAAATGACAGACCAGGTCAAGAAATATAGGTTATTCACCACAGAAAATGGGATGGAGGGAAGGCACAAATGCCTTTAAAAAGATGTGGAAAGCTATGCAAAAAAAAAAAAAAAAGAAAACAAAGAAAAAAGCTTAATGTTTTGAAAACAGAAACTAAAGCCTGTTTCTGTAGTGACTCAAAGTAATTACTGCAGTTTCCAGATTTACTTCAACAAAACCAAAAGCGTTTTTCAAACAACCTCTAAAATTACATGCAGGAAGGTCCATTAAGTCTAATGCTTGAAATTCCATTCAAACCAAAACAAACCAGTTCTGTGAAATCATTTACATGAAGGCGAAAAGTCACAATGCCTCAGGATATACAAGCTGATCACCAGCTGGAATTAAGAAAAATGAAACCCCAGGGCAGAGTACTGCACAATGGGTTCTATTATAGAGTACTTGCACTCCCCGCTGGTGTACAGGCAGTGGATGTTCCATTAAACTGATCATTCATTTTCCCCACTAATACAGTTTCTATGTTCCTATGTGTCCCAACACTATGATAAAATAAGTTAACCATTAAGCTCATAAAAATCAGACATCAGATAGTTTTTTTGCTTGCTTAGATGCCTCAGAATACTTCCCTGAAATTACTTACAGAATTACTATTTCAAGTCAGTACCAGACTAAATTCTTATAGAAGCAAACATACGGGTTATGTGTGATGCTTTGGTTAGCAAGTACATTCTTCCCTGTTGGAGCATAGTTCCAGTCCACCTCATGGATCCCCAGGTAATAGACTCTAGTGACACCTCCAGCAAATGCAGGTGACAGCATGTGGATGTAAAGCAGCAACAACCAAAACAATCCCATCATAGCCTGAAGTGAAGGTGCTTTTAGAGGTTACACCTATTTGGGAGAAAAGAAAAACAAAGGTAGTGGAATATGATGACATGGTTTGAAGGTACCAGACACTTTGCAAGGCAAAAATCCTGCTGGGATCATTATTCAACGTGGATTGAGAATATGCCATGCTGATCAGTCCCCAGTACAAAACATTGTTTCTCATAACAGATTAACCTTTGTGCATAGTTTGCTTCCAAATGCTTTGTTCCACAGTGCTAACAGAATACTAATTCAGTAAGCATTCACACAGCAGATGAGGTGAACAGATTTATAGCGAGAGCTATGTTAGCACCTGTAAATGCCATATACTGTGTAACTGTCATTTTAGGGCAGCAGTGTCCTGAGCAGAAAGTGCCATACACAGGGGAATTTCAAGTGACTGGTTTTTCACTGCCTCTGATACCCCAAATCATCTTACAGGACCACATACAAAAGGAAATAACCCTGAACAAGTATCTTTGTATTTTAAGCTGCTGCCAATATCTATTCCACTAAGCCACTTGGGAACATATGAGTCAGTCACTATGAAGTAATTTTAAATTGTAACTTCTTTAAAGACAGCTCTTAACGAGTGATCCTCTGTAACCCAGGGAGTGCATCCTCACGGTGGGCTGCTCAAGGCTCTTTGCTTAGTCTAGTTCCATTAAACATTTTCCCCATGATTTAGATCACAAAGTAAGGACCTTACTCATAAAACTTCTAATCAACACCAAGCTTAGTGTGAATAAGCACCAGGAATACTCTGAAGAGAGATCCAGGGCAAGCTGCAGAAAGTATCTGAAATAGTCAAAATATATCTCCGTGAATGCAAGAGTAAAGAACTACATACATGAAGGAGAAGCTGATGCAACACGGAGCAGCAGAATTACACCAAAATATAAGAAAATAGCTTAGGGTTAAGATGGATGACAAACTAAACCCACAAGAAATCTCATCCAGTGATATAATTAACAAAGCTGGATGCAACTGATAATGAAACTTCAATCTAAAACAGACATCCAGCTCTCGAGACACAACAGCAACTTGGAAAACATTCAGCAGAGAGAAGCAGAAAGCAAAAGAACTGGAAAAATGTGACCTTGCAAGAAAGCTTAAAGGAATCAGTTTTCCTTAATTTCAAGAAGATGGGGATGGGGACATAACACCATATCAAACAGATTTTTTCTTAAGAGCTAATCAATATTTATTTTCCCCCATCTTTGGTAATAAACCTCATTTTTTTATGTTGCTATTTGCAGCAAAACTGGATATTCTGTAAACTTTCAGCTAGCATTACATCACACTAGAACAGCTTCCCCAGAGAAGCTGTGAAATTTCTTCCCACATCCAATACACAATACACAGGACTCAACCCCAGTTCATGACAAAGTAGATACCTTCCAAACCTTTATTTCTGAGTTCCAAACATGCTGTAATACCCCCAGAAACTAATGATGATCAAGTAAAACTAATTCCAAACAGTTATTAAATTGATAATTTGAAAGAAAGCAACTCTCAATTTGGAAAAAGAAATCTCCCTTCCCAGAAGGGGGATGTAGGGATCTCTCTAAATCCAAGATGATTTTAATCCATGTTTCTGCCCAAGCAGTTGCACCAGCAAGCCCTTCAGGTCCTGGTCACACACCCGAAGGAACTCAGGCATGGAACAGCCCTTTCCCCACAGCCCAAGCAGAGCAGGGATGATGGCACTAACCTCAGCAATCTCAGTCCCGGCTGCTGGTGCTCCAGAAACCACTCCTGCCCACGGGAAGGTGAGGTACCTGCACTGACCAACTCACTGCACCAGTAAAGAGGTTTCAAAGCAAGGCATTCAGAAAGCTTCACCCATGCTGTCTCACTATACTAGCAAAGGGCAGTGGTGACAGCAACAAGGAAAGAGAGCTGGCAGCACCAGCCTGAAGCCTCCACACCCTGCCGGGAAGGGCCAGGGGATGAATCTGACAAAGAAGTAGCCTTCTTGTCACTGAAGGCCAAAGTACACAGGAGCAGTTTTCCAGAGAAAGCATACCCAGTGCATGGGGTGACCATCCTCAAGGGAGCCGCTGAGCCCAGGGCGTCAGTGTAGGCTAACCTTTATGTCCTCTTACATTAGTGATATCTGCAAGCAACATCAAATCCTAGGAAAGGGCAAAGCTGAGATTGTAAACCAAGTGTAAACAGCAACTCTTAGAGCTGGTTGCAAAAGCTGCCTGCTGAGACAAATCCCCCTGTATCAGCCCAGTTTCCTGCATGTTGGAGTCCCTATCAGAACATCAAAGCTGCACACAGCAGCATCAGGATACATAACAGAAAACATACTTGACCAGAAGTCACAGGAATCTAAATGACTTGTGAATGTGCTCTGGCACTGAAAAAAGCGAAGTATGAGGTCTCCAGGGCATCTTTATTGAGGCTTTACAAGTAGTCTGTGGGGACCCCAGGCTTTTTGTTTGAGCATGACACTGCACATATACCTCTGAGGCAATTTTAGGAAACAGCAAAGCACATCACTGAATCTTCACTCAGTGAAGGCTCAGCAGGCTACAGTGATTCTGTTCTCACACTCTCTCTACAGCAACTAATCACCATTTAGTCACTCTACTAGTACAACATAAAGGAAACCAACAATCTTATTTATTTTCTAAAAAAAAACAAAACACATTAGTTTTTCTTTGCAATACATGCCTTAAGGAAAAAGGAAAAACCCAAACCCAACTTTATATCACATTCATCCCTGAACCTTTATACTTTACAACAGAACCCTTGCTCCCAGGACTTCCCCTCGCCAGTTCTCCAATAGCACAGAAATTACAAATTAACAGAAGATTCGACTTCAGTTTATGTAGCAGCCAACCAGCTTCCACTGACCAAGGCAGAGAGCCTGAACGCTCGCTTCTTCCCCGACACGAGAGAAGGCGGGAAGGAGCTTGTCCCTTACGTGCAGCGCGGGCGGACACGGGGTCTGCTGGCGGCGGGACCTCGCGGAGTGAGGCTGCACCGAGCCACAGCGTACAAAGTCCGTACCGTCAGCAGGCGCTGCCTCGCCTCCGCCCGGGCCCCGCCCGCACCGAGCCACCCCACTACGCACCTCCGGGCTGAGCCCCGTCGCACCTGCAGCTGGCCCCGCCGCGCTCCCCCGGCGCACACGGAGCCCGGACTGCAGGATCGCACCGGACCCCCGCCCCACCACAGCGCGCCCCTGCCCGTCCCACCCAGCACCGCTGTCCCGCAGTGTGCCCCGGCCGGGTGGGGGGCTCAGCCCCCCGGGAGCGCCGAGCCCCGGGCAGGCCGGCTGCACGTACCTGCCAGGCGGGAGCGGGCGGCCCGGGGAGCGGCCCCACCAGCGAGCGCTCCCCAGAGGCGCTTCGGGCCAGGCGGGGCCCTTTAAAGGCGCCCGCGGAGTCACGTGGCCGCGCCGCGCTCCCCCGGGAGCAAAACAAGAGTCACGCTCTCGGGCGCCGGGCGGTGCCGAGGGAGGGGGCGGAGCTCGCAGGAGCTCACCAATGAACGAGCTCCCTGGGCCGCGGGCAACGCCCCTCATGGCGTCACGGCCGCCGTCGGCCGCTCCGCCCTCCCCCGGCCCGCTGCACGAGTGCGCGGCCCGGCCTGAGAATGCGGGAAGGGCTGGCGCTGCCCGGCGGCCCCGGCGCTGCCCCGGGGCCCGGCTTCGCTCCGGTGCCCGGTTTCCTGGCCAAGCTCTGGGCGCTGGTAGAGGACCCGCAAAGCGACGACGTCATCGGTTGGAGCAGGGTGAGAGGGGCCCGCGGGGCCCTGGCCCGGCCGGGCACCGCCACCGCCATCCGCGAGGCGGAGAGGAGAGGGGCGCGGAGGGGCTGGGGCGGCACGAAGCGGGTGGCAGGGCCAGGGCCAGGACCGGGGAGGGAGTCCCGGAGGGGTTGGGGTGGAAGCGCTGGGGCGGTGCTGCGGGGCTCTGCGGGCGGGGCGGAGGTGGCGGCGGCGGCGGCTCAGCCGCGGGGAGTGGGACCGGCCAGGAGGCGGGGCCGGGAGGGGCATGAGCGGTGGCTGGCGAGGGCACCAGGCCTCTGGGAAGCTGGAGGGTCGGGAGTCCTTCGGCGGGCCGCGGGCAGCAGCGGGGCGTGACGGCGTGGGCTGGCGCTTCAGCGGGGGGGGGGAAGGCCCGTTGTGACGGACAGAACCGGCGGGTGCGAAGGTTGCGGGGCCGGACGCGACCCCGCGGCGGGGGCTGGGCTCTGCCTGTGCAGACGCCCCGGGGTGAGCGGATCCCAGTGGCAGCATCGCAAATGGCCCGCCCCCAGCGCAGAGCGGTGACGTGCCGTGGAAAACGCACTTTAAGAAGTAATTAACTTGTAATTTTCCCTTCCTGCCATAGGAAGGTTGGGCCGCCTTGGCCAGAGCGCCTCCGGGCGCTCTATGGCTGAGATCTGGCACGGGCATGGCGTTATTTCTGTCTCCTGTCACTTTTACATCCCTTGGAATTTCTCCACTTGTTTTTCCCCAGAGATTCAGCCATTGCAAAGGCAAAGAAGAAAATAGCCATTTTTGCTCTTTGTGTGACCAACATAAAACTGCCACAAAAGACCTGCCGGGTTTCGGGAAGTTTGAGTTTGAGAATAGGCAAAATCCGAAGCTGCTTGTGTCGTAGTTACACTTCCTCACCGCTGGGCTGTGTGGTCTGAACTTTCTGTAGCTCAGCAACGCTCCTTGGTTATTTTTGAGTGGTGACATAGTCCTTACAATGGAAGAATCTTGTCAGGGTCTGAGCAAACTGACCGAGGAGATAAAAGCCCTCTAGTGGCATAACTTCCATTGTGCTGGAGCAATGGTTATGTTTCCTGTGGGCAGAGACTGACAGATACACGGGGGTTTCAGAAGAATTTTTCTATGGCCTAAGACAAAACTTCAGGAGCTTTAGAACTTCAGGTTTTGAAAAATGTCCCATTGAGTAGAAATATTTTGTGTAACTGTCTTTTTGGATCCAAACTTTTTAGTACAGTCCCAGGTACTCAGAAGTGCTCACACAGATTGTTTTGCCCTGCCCTGCCATCCCTGTCTTGACACCTTAGAAAAATTGTGCCTGTTCTCTGTTACTTCTGTTTATTTCCTAGAATGGTGAGAATTTCTGCATTCTGGATGAGCAGAGGTTTGCCAAGGAGCTACTCCCCAAGTACTTCAAACACAACAATATCTCCAGTTTTATACGACAACTTAACATGTGTAAGCATCAACTGTTCTTACGTTTCCTTTCTGCTAAGTTCATTGCTACGTGGTATTGATTTGAAATTCTTTAAACAAAACAACTGACTTGGCAGGTCCCTGAAAACCTGAATTCTGGTCTTAAGTTTGCTTTGCAAAAGAAAAGAACAGTAGAGCCTGGCTTAGTTTTTGCTTTCTGTGTTTTGAGCAGTGGCTGTAAAAAAACCTGTTTAATGTGGTGGTACCTAAAGCTTGGATAGAGTTTTCTGGGCTCCAGTGGCCGTGTTAATGGTACCTAGAGGAACAGAGACCATATCTACACCCGTGTATATAGCATATAAAAAAAAAATAATTGCCTAGATCATGCTGTTGCCTGCATTGCTGTGTTGAAACAATATTAGTGACGCTGATGGATCAAGCTGGACTGAGTTTCTCATTATGTTTTCCGTGCTCTACATCTGAACATCATGTAGCATCCCATTACACATGTACAACTTGTACAGGCAAAGAGCTGGAGGGAGGAGGTGATTCAAAGAAGCAGTACAATGTACAGGGCTGCCACACAGCAGAAATAATGGTTTTGCAGCAAATAGGTTATGGGCTCAGTGAAGGTACAAACTGCATAGAAGATGGCCATCTTGCTTAGATATTCCATGTGGAATAAGGGGCAGGAACTCTCTGTCCTTGCCCAGTAGGTTTGCATGGTCTCTCTAACTGATGCCTGTTTAGATTTTGGCTGACGTGAGAAAGCTTACCTTTCTTTTGACACAAGGTGGATGTTGCTGTTCAGGTGTTAAGTCTTCATCATTTAGGTGTCAAAGGATAATGCGAACAAGCAGTTGGCAGTTGCCTTGCAGCAAGGGCAAATGCTGAAATGCAAATATTTCTGTGAATGCATGCAATGTGATGGCAGCCTCCTTTTCCTGCTGGACCTATTCTAGCTTCAAGTGAAGTTTTCTTATGGTAGTGCTCTTGGGGCACAGTGAAACAGAAGTACATTCACTATGTTAAAAGCTTGAATGAGAAGAGGTAGAAATTGGTCTGTAAACTGTATTTTGTGTCTGCCCTATGGTACTCAAAGCAGGGTTGCAGTGACGGGGATATAGCTGACAATGTCTTATTTCATGTAGGCAGTCTGGTGTGGAGAAAGTACTCTATGTGCATGTGTTGCATAGGCTGAGAACTGATTTTTCCTCCTTACTTTATTCTGTAGACCCTGGTGGTACATGACAGCATTTGTTTTGATTTGTAGTTGTTTGGGATTATAGGCGTGAAAAGGAAGGTGCGCTGTTCCACTGCTCCCACTGGGGCAAGATTTTATTCACGATGTCTTTATAACTCTGATTTGTAACTCACTTCTGTGGTTACTTGAACATCCCTGTCTTGCTGCAGACACTAGCTGGCCTCTGCTATGCATGCTGTTTGTACGACCTGTGAGGTCATTTGATGATACTGTGGACATGTTCTCTAGCTGTGAAGACTGGAGCAGTCAAATCAATGAGCACCAAGGAAAAGCTATTTTGGCTGGTTTCCATAGTTTCTGCTCCCACTGACTGTAGTGCTTCAGGTGTTTCAGTAGCCTTGTTTTTTTTTTAGCTGTATGCTGTTACAGTCAGCTTTGCACTGAAAGAAATGACTTTGATATATATCCACAGATGGTTTCAGGAAGGTGATTGCCCTGGAGAATGGTATGATTACAGCAGAGAAAAGCTCAGTCATTGAGTTCCAGCACCCTTTCTTCAAGCAAGGGAAGGCACATTTACTGGAAAACATCAAGCGCAAGGTACAATCTAAGCATGTATTTACTTCACTTTGCTATGAAAAGTAGCTGTTAAAGAGCATGTCTGGGGGCTTCAAATACTTCACAGCCAACAGATTCCGTGGGAACCAAGGTTGTGCATCATGATGCAAGACTTTGTAACTCCATCCTGAATGCCAGGCTTGGCTTGGCCTCCTTATGCCAGCATTTAGACAAAACACACCCTGCTGTTTGGCAGCGCTCTGGAGTAGTGCCACATCTTCATGGCTGTCATGCTAGAACCCCTTTTTCACAGCGAATTCCTATACCCACTTGCAGCTTAGCATGGTCTTCAATTCTGTCGTCATAGAGCTGAAAAGAGTCACAAAGTGAAAGAAGCAAAAGAAAATACAACCCTATTTGGGGCTTCTTATTGAAAATTAGCAAGGGCATCAGTAATCAGTTCATTTGGGTGACTTTGCATGAATCGCATTATTTCTCCAAAACTATGTTGCCACTAAGCTACCCCTTTGTTAGTACTTTCCAGTTTTATCTTGCACATTCAGGCCTTGTCTGACCTGTTCCAGCACAGATATTTATCCTCTGTTGGCACTTTAGAGCGCATAATATCCTCCCAGCCAGAGAAAGAGAGTATCATGATACATCACATTGACATTTGAACTGCAGAATCTTTTCTTTAGAATGTCATAATATGGTAGCTACATTGCCCAAGTTAATAAAAGCAGAGGATAGGCTTGAGAGTCACAATTGTGTTTTGATTGATTCTCCACTGTGCTGTCTCTGCTCAAAATCACAATGGATTAAATATAGTTGTACAGTTGCTTCTCTGACTCAGGCCTGTGCTTTCCCCAGATGCTGTAATCGCTAACTTGTCTTGGCTTGCACACATCTCTTGCTGGGATGTTGGGGCTGTCAGCTGATGATGTTCTGTATAGCACCATGTATCCTAGGTGTGTTGCACTGGGTGGAGTATTCTAGATGGAAAGACAAAAGCTCTGGTTAGTGCCAAGGACATTCATGTGAAACTACTGAATAGGTTGGTGAAACATGTTCTTTGTTGAACAGGAAATGTTAGTGATTTTTCGCAAAACATCCATTAATTTTCTTGTTCTTTTACTGCCTGGAATGGAGCCATATTTCAGTACTTGCTGTAAACTGGACTTAAAGCTTCTAACGGGAATGCAAGTTTGAATGCAGGACTTCCTTTACTTCCTCCCTTTTACAGTCAGTTCTGCTGAAATGCTTCAGTCTTGACACCCTTATATCTGGGTCAGGACTCTGAAGAGAACAATTCCTTACACTTGGGCAGAATGTTTTAGTTTGGCTGTTTTATGGGGGCAGGCTGACTGCATTTGAAATTTCTATCTGTCTCCATCTTTGGGTGTGTGGGGTACCACAGGGAGAGGTGGTATGCTAAAGAGAAATCAGCCATGATTTTTCACTGGGGATACAGCTCAGTGTACCTTAGTATAATGTATTACCCACAAGAATAGTGAAGCATCTAAAAAGGTAGATGGAGAGGACTGTCAGGCCACTCAGTCCATCCTTTGTTACAAGGATTATGTTAAGAATGTAGTTGGCTATTTCTGTGGGGTAATAATGATGTAGCAATTATATTCTGTTTCATCATGAAGTGATGGGATATTCTATAACACTGTAGATCTATTTCTGACTATCCCATTCTCCTTTGGAAGAAAAAAGGGGTCTGTGAGCTGACCTGCATGGAAGTTATCTAGCACTTCAGCAGGCCAGACCCAGATGCTTTCACACACTTGTCCCCTTCTTGGAATTCAGTAGAATAGTAAGAAATATCAGTGTGTTGTAGGCGGGAAGGGACATCTGGTGGTTATCTGATGCAACTCCATTTGGTTCAGTTACAGTCAGCATTTAGCTAAATGATTTTTAAAATGCCCACAAAGCCTGGACATGTCATTCAGATGTGCAATGCACCAGACCTGTCTTTTTCAAAATCCTGAATTGTGTGTTAGCCACAGAGAGAGCTGCTGAAAGAACTGGAAAAGTTAAGAGTATGGAAGTGTGGGGAGGAGAGGGTGAGCTTTTTGCTTTCTGATGGCTCTTCTGCCGTTGTTTAAAAGAGGTGGCATTCATGAATTCTGCTGTGGCAGAAGAGCAGAATCTGACTTTCTCAAGACAAGTCTCCAAAATTTTGGAATGTCATCAGCAGAGGTAGTAGAGCAAACACCAATGGGAATCTGCAGTTCAGGTAGTGTGGGATGAATATTCAAATTGAGTAAGATGTGTCTATTTAGACACCTTTCCCTCCTACCAGGAACTTAATTGAAATGTGTTACTCCTGTGCTGGCATATTTACCTGCACCTAAAAGGAATATGATTGTCTTGTTCTTATTCCACTATGAATTATGTTTTGTTTTTATCTGGGGTCTTACCCTTTAAGACTAGAGGGCAATCTGTCACCAGACCTGTCAGAGCAAACACACTAGGGAGGGCTATTTTCAGTCAGTGGTAGGTTTTTATCATGAATGACAATGGTGAACCCTCTGTCTACACGTACAAAGGGCTAATCTCATGTTTTCACTGACAACTTCTTTTTCTTGCATACGGTGTAGACAGTCCTAACAGCTGTCACCTATAGTAAGTGTTGTGGTTTGTGATGCATAAGAATTAAGTGTTACCTAATCTTTTAATGGAGTTTACAAACTAACTACACTGTTCCTGTAGAAGGGAGTATGCAGAGCACTGTTTGTAGTTAAAACGTGTAACCTGGTCCTGTTTTAGGTATCTGCAGTAAGAACTGAGGATCTCAAGGTCTGTGCGGAGGATTTGCACAAAGTACTCGCTGAAGTCCAAGAAATGAGAGAGCAGCAGAACAACATGGATGTCAGACTGGCTAACATGAAGAGGTAGACCCGTCTGCTTCAGAGGCACTTATGTGTTGAGTGTTGCTTAGGTCTAATGGAGCTTGACTCGGAATGTGGTGTTCATTTGAACTGGAAATGGGTGAAGCTGTATTTTTTCTAAGAATCCCCATTCCATCCCACACAACGTTCTGTACCTTGTTTCATTTTATAATTCAGTTGCAGACCAGAGATGAAGACTGGGAATTTTTGACTGTTTTGGGATTTCATTTTGATTGCCATCACCTGTAGTAGTTTTCTAGGACGATCAAAGTACTTCCTTTTCAAAACAAAAAAAAACAGGATTAAATGAGGTGAGGGAGAATTAGTCTTTAATTTTCTTTCTAAGTGGAAGTGGACTTTTCATGTCCTCATCAGATTCTTTTTGTATACGCACTGGTAATTCATTCAGGTCATTGGTATGCACGCAGGAGTCAACTAAAGTTCAGGAGATACCTTCACTTCACTCCCTCTATTCCTTGAAAACAAACAAACAAACAAACAAAACCCATCAAAGGCTAACTTTGAAACTGTTCTCAGATGGTCTATGTTACACTCAGCCTGTTTTCAAACACTGAGTTTTGTTCTAAGGTTTTAAGGCTTTGAAGGAATAGTGCAGATCAGGATTATTGATGGAGCAGAAGAGATTGAGAATGTCCTTACTAGAGCGAGTTTGGTTCTGCCTGATGGAAAATTGAGCCAATTTAACACAGAGTTTGTACTAGTGGATTGGATTAACTGATTGTTAGTTATCCATGGAAGGAATGTTGCCATTGGTCCTGCAAGGTACTGTGAAAGTTTGAAAGCTGTAAAACTAGAGCATATAAAGTAAAATCTGTTCATCCTCTGTCTTCTGATTTATTCTGCATTGCAGAGAAAATAAGGCCCTGTGGAAAGAAGTGGCAGTTCTAAGGCAGAAGCACAGTCAACAACAGAAGCTGCTGTCTAAGGTACCATTGCAGCATCTTCAGTGCTACCATCCTTATTCCTGCCTCTGTGATACTTCATGGCATTCTTTGCTTATGTAGAATGACAAATGACACAGAGCTGAACAGGCTATATTAATACAGCATAAAGGAAATGTTCACAGTTCCTGAGTGTCCCAGAAGTAGCACAGCAAAGAACCACGAGCAAAACATTAAGGAAAAGTTGTAGGAGAAAGGATTTGCTTGTGTTTGAAATCTCAGTGATTTTCATTTGGAGAGAAATCAGTAAATCAAGCTGACCTGGGGTAAACTTGAGGCTGGAGGCAGCGCGTGGTAACAGGAACCTAAAACAAGAGACTGCAGGCACATGGAATGGAGTCTGTGAAAGATCTTGGACCAAGACAATATTAGCCCACTCAAGAAGTCAACTTGGATCCCAGAAAGTATAGGAGCTTCTGCACTGGAACAGATTTTCTCTGGTTTATCCCTCAGCTCTTTCTGGTCTGGAATTCTCTAGTGATTTGTGGTGTTATACTACATTTAGAAAAAAAAAAGCCAAAAACTGTCCGAGTGGGGTATTTTTTCAATGCCATCGGTAGCTGTCATTTTGGTTTTTAAGACACGGAAATGGATTTGTAATTTACCTACTAATTTCAATCACATAACTACATAATTTTGTAGTAAAATCTGAATTATTAAGTTAACATTAGGATTGCTGTGCTGACTACTTGGTTTTTGTTTGTATGTTTTTCCTTTTTAGATTCTTCAATTTATACTAAGTTTGATGCGAGGAAATTATATTGTTGGGGTCAAAAGAAAAAGGTAATTACTGGATAGTTCAAAAATCAGTTTCAAATATGAATTATAGGGATAAATCAGCTTCTAAGAGCAAGATACTTAAAGTGTATGAAGAATATTTTTATCACTTGTATATTCAAACTTGCCTAAAGCATCAAATTAAGATTTCTACTTCTTTATCACTAAAAAAATTGCTGGGAAGAGACTATGCATCTTGAATTCTGAAGGGCAGAGTTATGAAAAAGAGTACTCTTTCAAAATGTAACAAAAACTTTGTTTAGAGTGCAGCCTGTCTGCAGTACACTTGGTAAAAAACATTTCTAAAGGCCAGTTATCTTAGAAGTGGAAAAATGATTGTTCTTACCATTGCTGCATGTATTTGGCATTGCTACAGCTTTTTACTATTGGACCCTATACTGAAGCCATGTTTTGTCTCAGGTCTCTAACAGATGCTGCAGGTGCTTCACCTTCCAAATACAGTCGTCAGTATGTTCGCATACCTGTTGAAAGTGGCCAAGCAGTAAGTTTTCCCAGGGAAAGAATCGATGGGTTGGACAGGATGATACACAGTGGTCTCAAAGTCTTCGTTGTAACTCTTAATGCCCTAGTCTTACAATCAGATGCACTCCATTTTGAAATGGGCAGCTTTAAAGCATTGCTATCATGGAGGTCAGTACAACTAGTAAAAGATGGACTCTGAGCAGGACAGAGAAGGTGCAAAAACAAAGAAAGCAAGAAAAAAAGACCTTAAAGACCTTTTTGTTTTACTCATTCTACTCATTGTGTTTGCTGTATCCTGCAGGTGGCTTTTTCTGAACATAGTGCAGATGATGAGGACGGGAATGGTACAGGTCTCATCATTCGAGATATCACTGATACCATGGAAAATGCCACCAGTGGTCTCCCTGCTGTGGCACACACAAGTGGCCGAGCCAGGTACATTTAAAGGGTGTGGAAGTATTTATGCCTAGATTGTTACTAGGTGGTTATGTTTGTGTAAATGATCCATATGAATCCTGGGAAACAGCTTCTCAGAGTTTTTCCTCCATTTGTGCATGACAGACCTGTTGGTAGGCTGCCTTTTTTTACAACATGTAGCATTAGTCATGGGGAGCAAAGATTTTTAGGAGCTCATGTCTCTTCAGGAGTACCTGAAAGGCTGTCAAGCTGATTGCACTTGAAGTTTAATTTTCTGATGCTTTTCTGTCTATTCAACAAATAAGCACATACTAACTTTTTGACTGAATAGGGACATGAATGCATATATTGATTACAAATAAACAATCCAAAATGTATCTAAGTTAGTAATAAACAAACCAAGATCCAGTTGATGATTTCTCCTGTATGTTGTTTCTCTTTGGGTCATATTTTAGAGAGCCACAGGCCCCTATGGATCCTGGCTTACCTATTTGTCAAGTATCACAGCCAAATGTGTTAAATTGTGCAGAATCTATCCCACCAGTTCATATAAATGATGTCAACAAACTCGGTGAAATAGGAAATGTTGCTGTGGAGCTCCATACTGCACAACCTAATACTCCAGAAGACCCCGTGTCAGTGATTGACTCCATCTTGAATGAGAGTAACTCTGGAAACCAAAACGATCCTTTGCTGGACAGGTATTAACTTGTTTCTGGAAACTGTTACACTGCTACCATCTTGTGGGATCTTGTCAAAGTTCCAGGGGATGTGTTTAGCAGAACATTGTGATTTATGTCTTTAAATGTTGTTGAACTTTGTTTTCCTGTCCTTTTAGATCTTTAAACAATTTTCTGTCCTGTTTTGAACACCTAGGTTTAGATTTCTCAATTGCTAGTGTGCCGTCAGGGATTAAGGACATGATCTGAGATTGTTCAGCTGCTCGTTCGGCTTCAAAACTGGCCAAATTATTTCCAATTTCCTGATCAGAGTCACCTTGTTGATGTCCTTTACAGTACATAATAGCTACTTCTTCAGGTAGCTGAGCAGATTCCAGTAATTATAGAATTTCTGTGGCATGTTTAATCTGTTTCCCTTGTGTGTTCAAAGGTCCTCGTTCTTTCCAGATAGCACCGTATGCATGGACCACACCAAACGCGTATTTAGAAACAGTCCAAATATTTATCCTTTTGTCTTCAGCCAATTCCAGGGCTCTCATTAATGTTATTATTTCTGCCTTCTGGGCAGAGATGTTCATGGGTAAAGGTTTAGCTTCTATTACCTGTAAAGTGGTGGTAATGGCATATCCTGCCTTTTGTTCACCATTTTTCATGAAGCTACTACCATCAGTAAACCAAGAATCAGTATCTTCCAGAGGTTTTTCTTTCAAGTCTGGTCAGCTCGAATATACAGTCTCTATAGTGACCAAGCAGTTGTGTGATAGTGGTTCTGTCGATTGTTCCTGTAAAAAAAGTTGCAGAGCACCATAACCGTGGATCCAAAGTCTGCACCATCCAGTCATTCCCAGGAATGTTCGGAGCTCCTTGACGGCCGACAGTCGTGGAGTCTTGACAAATGGCTTCTTTTCTAGCAGCTCCAAGTTCTCTCTCTCCTCCTGTTATTTCATATCCTAGGAAGGAGACTCAGGTTTGGATTAGTTGGCCCTTCTGTTTGGATACCCAATAACCATTCAGTCCCAGAAAATTCAATAATTCCACTGTCCACTGGATACATTCTTCCTTTGTTTCAGCAGCAATTAACAGGTCATCCACATACTGTAACAGAGTCCCGGTCTGAGTAGGTGGCTTCCATAATGCTAACTGATTTCCAAAACTTGACTGTTTTTAAACCCTTTAGGTAATACCATCCAAGTTAATTGAGTTTTTCTTCCTGTGTCAGGATTTTTCCCATTCGAAAGCAAATAATTTTGGCTTTCTTTGGCCAATGGTAAGCAAAAGAAAGCATCCTTTAAATCCAGGACGGCAAACCATTTCTGATTTAATTTTAGTTTGGTCAGTAAAGTATATAGATTAGCCGCTACAGGGTGGGTGTCCTCTACTATTTTATTTATTGCCCTTAAATCTTGAACTACCCTATAGCTTTTCCCATCTGCTTTCTTTACTGGTAAAGTGGGGTTGTTATATTCCGATTCACATTCCACTAATAAATCATATTTTAAAAATTTATCAATAATTTCCCTTCTATCTTGTATCCTTAAAGGATACTGTTTTATTTGAACTGGGCAGCCCCCTCTTTTTATTTCAGTTTTAATAGGCAAAGCATTCTTTGCCTTACCTGGAATTTCTGATGCCCAGACTCCTGGGTATACCTGATTGGGGATTTCTACTTTGGGGGAATTGGACTTCCTTATTTCCTGTTGAATTAATGACACACTCAAAGCTTCACACACCAGCCCTCATATTGCCAATTACTGGCACTGCCAAGTGCTGCCAAACAGTGGATCAGGAGTAGTGATTTCAGGAGACCACCATGTGCTGCTTTGTCTCTGAGAACTGGATATAGATTTGTGTTGGTGATAGTCTGATGTTTCACTTTCTTTGCCCCTCATTTTTGCAAAGGTTAATTTCCTTTGTGGATTGTCAGATCAGGTTCGCCTTGGGATCAAAATCATGCAGGCTGTGTTTTCACATGCAGCAGCATGTTTAAGCATTTCCCAGCTCTGCACAGCCCCTAAGCTTTATTAGTGCTGTCATTTGTATGACTGCAGGGTGAGCTGGCTTAAGGAACAAACATTAGTTCCTTCTCCTGACAGCTTTTCTACTGCAGTTAACTTCAGGTAGGAAGTGCTGATGATGTGTCACAGCACTTCCTGTGACCTGAAGGCCTTCTGATGTCTCATCTCATTGGCACTGCAGCATGGGGTGATGCCTTGGAACTATCTGCTGCTAGTAGTTGAGTATTCCAGTGCAGGAGGTAGCTTGCAGCACAGCAAAGAGTTCAGTACTGGTGCTGTGCGTGCAGCTCCCTTTCCACTTCATTCAGTGTCCCCTGAATCATGCCCTGTCCATGGAAATGCATACAATTTGGCAACAATCTGATGTTTCAGTATAGGAAAATAGGCAGTGTTCTTTCAGATGGAGGTATTTTCCAGCTCTTTGTTATTATTTGTTGTCCCCAGGTGAAAGCCATCGGGCCTTATTTTAAACAGATGTTGGTCTATAGTCTGTTGATCTATAGATCCAAGAATATTCAAAAGATATTAAATTGAAGGAGGATGTAGATATGGAAGGAGGAACTGCCTTTTGATATGGTAGCTGTTATTGTACTTGCACTTCAGATAGTCTTCCCTGTACCTGTCCTTCAAAGAGTTGAACTGTGAAAAGTGATAAAGGAATGTGGTTTCATTAATTTGGCAATAAGCTATTCTGGAATGTGAGCAATCTGCCTTTCATGCACAAGAAGGTCCTAACAACTGTTTCTTACAGCACTATATAATTTTGTCTTTTTAGAGAAGAAATTCAGGATTTTCTTAATTGCATCGACGCCAACCTTGAAGAGCTTCAAGCAATGTTATCTGGGAAGCAGTATAACTTTGGTTCTGAAGCTTTCAGTGATGTGAGTGTCTTTTTATGATTTCTGAAAAATACCGATGAGGATGCATCATGAAATTTTACTGGTTTATTCCATGTTGTAATGGGCAAGGGGAGGGGGAAATTCTGAAAAGCAAGTACTTATGAATAGAATGCGGCATAGGCATTCTAGGAGTCTTTAACATGGTACAAGGTAACAGAGAGCCTTTTTCAGTTCATACAGTATATCTGTTACACAGAACTCAAGGGGGGGGGGGGGGAATGGAAAAAACTGGACTCACTTCTCCTCAAGCCTTCAGCACTTATCATCACATCCTGCTTATGTGGTTATGCATTTATAAGATGGAATGAAACTCAGCCATACACCTGGAATTACTGGGCAACATGGTGTCTTTCTCTTCTCCTGTGACCTCAGTTTACCACCACAGGGTAAAAGGATATTGCTGTCAGCCTGTGGGGGAGCTACCTTCCTTGTGCTTCAGCAGGTGGTGTGCTCTTTATCCTGCTTTCCTTTCAGGAGCTGTCTGAAGTTTGTTTTAAGGGCCTTATTATATTACGTATGGCCTGGTTTTGGTTTGGTTTTTTTTTCAGACACTTAATCCTGAGCTACCAGCCCTGGATATGAACTTGATGGAAACTTCTCCTGGTATGGAAAATGTAAGAGTAAGATTTGCTTCGATGATGGGGAGGGTTAAGATGATGTTGAGAGCTAAAATTTCACTGATGCAGTTTGAGGATAGGGACTGGATTAATAGCAGGGCATGAAACTACAATTTTATCTTGTCCTGCTGACTTAATGTTTTCAGTTACATGTATTAATTCAGTTGGCATACATGAATTTAAGCAGCTTCTCAAGATAATTTCAAATGTTATGTTCCTGGCTGCATTAGTACAGTCAGTGGGGTGACTTAAACTGCCACTTTGGTTTGAATAACCTGTTCTGCGCTTTCTGAATGCACCTGGGAAAATACGAAAGAGGGAAACAAACTGGTGTGTATTGAATTAGCTGCCTATATTGAGGAATTTTTTATTCTTACCTATTACTTCTGTACCTTCTGTTTAGAATTAGAAGGCTAGAAAATCATCTCTTTTTGATCAGTGTATTGAGAGCAGTTTCTTGGCTTATTTTTCCTAGCCTCAGGGATTCCCATGGTGTCTTTTAGCCAAGTAATAACTAGATCTGGGGTTATAGCTCAGATGGGATTGTGTCTTCGGTCTGCCTGAAGACTGAATGAAAAGTACTACATGAAAAATATAATGCAATATACTGTATTTATTCTGATCATGGCTATATGAAATTTCCTCAGAGGACATACAAAAGTTCAGTGTCAATTTACTTATCTTGGTTCAGTTCCTAGAATTGACTCATGTTAGAAAAAAAAAAACAAAACCCTTGCAAGTGTCATTTATTTTGTCGTCCTAAAGTAATATTTAGTCTAATAGTAATATTTAATCTTAGGACTTCCCAGCCATAAGAGTTTAGACTACAACTGAGGCAAAATGCAGCTGTGTTCAAGCAGTGCTTGCAGGATTTAATTATATTGATGAAATCAATATAATTAATGTTAACAGCACTATTTCTTCAAGACAGACAATAATAAAGCTTCTGGTTTGGAAGTTAAAATAAATTTTTGCTAGTCAGAAACTTGTTTGCTTTAGTAAGTTAAGTTTGTCTGTATTTGTCCATGCCCTCTCCTGAGAGCTCTAGTTTGCTGGCCCTCATGTCAACAATGGGCTCATTGATCAGGTGTCCAATTCTCTTCCCTCCTCCTTTCACCTTTAATTTTGTTAACCAGTCAGTGGAGACTTTGATTTTTGGTTTTGTTATTCTTGTTGTTTTCAGTGTTCTTACTCTATCCATTTTGTTCAGATTGCAAACTTGGCAGAGAGCACTGAAGACCTGGGATCAAGTGAGACAGAAACAGCAGGAAGCAAAGGTGGGCAGTCAGGAATGCTGAGAGCTGTGTCAGCTCCAAACTCTTCCAAAACTGTATATTGAAATGAAATCTTTGTAGCGAGTATTGTCATTTATCTCCTTTTGGTCTGGGCTTAAAAATTTTTGTGAACACTAGGATGTTTCACTGATCTTGATGAAGCTGCACTTCAGAGGCCACATCCAGTGCCCCGTGTTGGTGTTTACCATTTCCTTTTCTTATGCATGACACAGTGCCACAATAGAGAGCAGAACTGCAAACATCCTTGTGGAAGTCTCTCTTACATGGGCTACAGCCCCTGCAAATGCACTCATTTTGCTACTTCGGTGCTGCCATTGCATGCCATATGCATAAGGGGGCTTGGAGTTCAGATACTCAACAGACACAGGAGCCTTAGCTCCACTCTTGCAGCTGTGGGTTTAGTCTATCAGACCTCAGCTGTGTGGTTTTCTCTAGTGAACCAAATTTTGAAGCAGCCTCTCCAATTTTGTTTGTCTTTCTTTGCTACTTGCATGACAGAGGAGCCTGGAGTTTAAACTGTTTGTTTTCTCTCAGATATGCAGCTGATACAGTACAGGGCCAATCCTCTGCTTTCATTATTTGAAGAACTACCTTCAGGTGAAGCTGCAGGGAAGATAGAGGACCCAAAAGACCTTCTACTGCCTCCCCTGGAGGAGAAACCTGCTCTTCATCCTCCATCAGGTAGTGGAACTGTCTTGCCGCTAGTAGCTCCAACAAGCCAAGCTGAGCGTCTGGATGCTCTGGGAATGGGTGACCCACCTCTCCTCTCAGAAGATGGAAATGGAGAGTATAAACTCTTTCCACTCTTGCTCCTTAGTCCTGTTGCTAACTTCATAGAAGAGGCCTCTGAGATAGAAACTTCTTGAACTCGCATCGCATCTGTAACTGGCTTAGCAATGACAAATAGATAACAAAGTGGATCAGCAAGAAGTTTGACCTCTCCTCGCCTGCTTCCTGGGTGTCATATGGACATATGTCTATGGACAAATGAAAGTTCTCATCAAGCAAGGAGCATATCTGGAAAAACTGAAAAGGTGGTGAAAGCAAGAGCTGGTGGGAGTGGAGGCACTGGGGGTGGGGGGAAGAAAAACCTCCTTATAAGCATACCACAACATATTCCATAACTTTTTATCCAATATCTTTATTGCAAGAGGAGATTTGTTTGTATCCTGTTTGTAACATGTGGCTGGGATTTTTTTTTTCTTGTTGGGGGATGTGTTGGTTGTTTGGTTTTGTTTTATTTTATTAGCTGAATAGTAATGTGTGTAATATTTTAAACATGGGTTTTACTCTTCCTTAGAGCCTGTTTCAGTAGATGGCTTGTCTACTGTTTGGAATTAGGATTTATTTCTGTTTTTTAATTTTGTTTTCAATTTGAGATTTCTGTTTTTTGATAGTTTATGGCTACAGTTGTTTGCATCTGCTTAGATCACTTCCGTGCTCCTAGATTTGCTCCTAGGTACAGGGAACATTTTTCCTATGGAAAATTGCATTTTAACGGTGGAATATTACTTGCTAACATGCTAACACACATCCATTGCCACGGATTGTAGGTGTTGTGGTAGGAAGTGCTCGCCACCCTGCATAATGCTGATTTCTCATGCACATTGCATGGCAGTTCTTGTAGGATAGCTTGCACATAGCACACAGGTCATGTGTCCTCCTCAGAAATTTTGAGTAGAACTGATTCACGTCTAGTAAAGTCCAGCAGCTTCCCTTAAAAGGGGGGGAAGGGGGGAATAAACAACAAGAAAAAGAGTCATGGGGTAACTTGCATTGACATAGGTCATTACATTAAGGTTTCTCTTCTGCTTGTGGTAACTGCTTATTTACCTGACCCTACATGAGCACTGGACTTTTTTTGCTTGTGGAAGCTAAATTAACCAGCTGCATTTGAGTCCTTCGACAGCAAATTACAAACACTGGTGTCTGCTTAATCAAGAACATCTTTCCCCAGAATTCCTTTCTTTGCTGTGTTCCTAGCTTCTTTGAGCAGCTGTAATGCAGACATCAGCCCCTGGTGTCAGTGAAGTAGCAAGTTCTTCACTGATACCAGGTTTGTAGCAGTCTACCACTAGACCACATAAACCTGAAATTTGCTGTGGTGTTACCAAACTGATGGGGCTAGAAGAGCCTGGAGACAGGTAACAAACCTGTTGTATAATTTCCTGTGATGTTTCCTACCAGCGCAATTACTTGAAATTTATTTCACTTTTAGGAGTTCAGACTACCTACAGGCTTCATTCTCTCCAAAGTTTCTGAACTTGTAAGTTTTGAGTTCTTTTATATTCAAGAACCCAAGGTAATTTGATATTCTGAAGCCTAGTAGATAATGCATGATATCTATGCTGGGCTTAATTGGATTTGTGCTTCATTGTCAAATCTTTCGGTGCAGAGGAGGATCTTGCTACTGAGTGTGTGTATATGTGTAGTGCTTTTACTGTGTCATTTTATTCTCATGCTTCTGGAACTGTTCTTTACCTCATGCCCCCTCATGTTTGTATCTTTTAAATTGCCTTTTGTCAAGTTTGTCTTATTCTAGCCTTTTCCAGTTTTTCATTTGCTTACTTCTTGAGACAAAGGGCTGAATAGTCTCAAGTTTTCATGAGCTAAAGGGAGAGAGGAAATGGGTGAAATGCATTTCTGTCTTGGGTTCAGGTTTGGTTTGTTGTTTTGGGGTTTTTATTTCTTCCCAAAGGTCTGAGTTCTGCCAAGAGTTGAAGCAGTAAAAAGCAGGCTTTTCTTCTGTGCTGTTTCGACAGCACTGTGCAGACAACCACATTCTTTGAGAGGCTGATCTATAACTCCGACTTCCTGAACAGGTTAGACTGAAGTGTAGTTCCTGTTATGGATTACTGTCATGTTCTTCCATCACGGAGTCCTCTGATCTCAGTGTATCTCACCATCAGATATTTGATCTGGTTGCATAAAAGTTTTTTAATGCACTTTGTCTCTTAAGAAACCAAAGCTTAAGAAAACTGCAAATACAAACTTGTGCATCTGTGTTTGGTTTATGTACTGGTCTAGGAAAAGTGTTTGTTTATGCAAGTTTCCTAAAAAAAAAAATAGTAAAAAAAATATGATAATGGAAAGGGGAAGGCTGAGTAGAAGGAAAAATCCACATCCTGAAATAATTAAATGCAAGAATTGCAAAACCATTACTGTGTTTCTTGTACATTTGTTTTGTTTGTTCCTCTGTGTGTGCTAATACTTCCCAAAGTGGCTTACTGAGTTTTCTAGAAAGGAGAGCTGTAGTGCTCGCCAGAGTATCTTCTTAGGCTGGCTGAAAAGTAACTGACATGCTACGCATAGCCTGGCACCTGTTTGCAGAGGTGTCAGCCTGAGAAAGGAAGAAAGATAAGGTTTATTTCTAATCCATATTCAACATACCATGGAATGAAAGCTTGTGGGAATGGGATTGACTACCACTGACAGTGAAGGGCCAGGCTGGCTTTGGCATTCTGGCATTGCCTGCAAATGGTGGGAGCTTACTGGGAGCCAGCCTCCACATTACGCAGTGAGGGAATCTGACAGATTTCATAGGTGGTGATGTGAAAGCTCGATGGGAGTCTGTGTCAAAGTCCTGGAGGATGAAATGGCATTAAGTTGGTAAGAGTCCAGAAACTTCTGGGATACTCGGTCCCTCTGTTATCTGCTTTATAAAAAAGATTAACAAAAGCTTTCAATTTGTTGTTACCTTTGTTCACAGAGTTGGAATATTTTCCTTGATAGGAGCACACAATACACACCTACCTCTCCACACTTCCATTTCCCCATCTCTCTCTTTTCTATAATGAACAAAGTTGACATTTTTGCTTAAATCAGCAGTTGGTATGTTTAGGCATAGGAACCATCATCTCTTCCCTTAAAAAAAAGGTATTGGCACCTTAAGATCATGTATCGTACAGTGTTAACTTAGATTCACTATATTACAGCTGTTAAGGGTGGTTATCAGACAGATCTGAGCATCTTCTAATACTTACCTATGGCTTCTTCCTTTAACATTATTTCTATTCTGATTTCTAGATTCATTCTATTACTTACACGTTTGTTAAAAAAAAGATGCTATTGCGGAAACCAACAATTCTAATTCAGAGCCATGGCGCTCTGGTTTGTTTTTTTTTTTGCCATTAAGTTTCAGCCAGGGGGGTGTAACCTCACACAGTGTGTGAGGGATTGTCCAGGGTCCCTGTTGCTTGGTCAAAACTTGGCATCCCATGTCGCAGGATCCTAGTGTTAGCCTTGTATCTGCTGTACCCCACTGCCAGCGCAGCAGGGCTTGACCCTTTCATCTGTTCTTGTTGTGGGTGTAGCCAGAGCAGCTGGCTTTCCTTTTCCTTTTCCTTTTGGAGACAGGTTAGTATTTCAGCTGGGATGGGACACCCAGATTACTCTTTCCCAGTTTGCCAGCTCACACTGTGGTTGCTCAGCCCAAGGACTGCACAAGCATCCTCCCTAGTCAGGCACCCACCCCATCCTTGCCTTGCTACCCTTTCCTGAAGAGCTATTTCTCTCTGGGGCTCTGCCAGGTACACCAGATGTAGTGCACCAGTGCAAGGGAGCTTAATGAACTCCAGTGAGAAGCCCTCAGCTCCATCAGGTATGGATTAAAACATTTACTGGAGATAACATGAGAAGGAAATAGGGAACAGCATAGGTGATCTTGGCATCAGGCAGACCTCAGGCCCAGGCACAGTGCACTATGCAGAGCCCATGCTGAGGTTAACTGGCAGTGTGGGCTTTACAGTTTTTGTAGGATATTCCTAGAAGAACTCTATTCATCATTTCCACTGCCAAGAAAAAAGGATGCTTCAAGGAAAACATGCTGCTCCGCTTCAAGGTAAGGGCATGGGCACAGCAGTGGCAGTATCACTGGGATATGGACAGACTCTCCTGTTAGGAGGAGGTACCCAAGCCTGTCTGCATCCACAGTGGGTGGATGGCAGAGGATCACCACCCCCTCTGTGCTCAGCAGCATGCTGGTTGGGACTGCAACTTGATGGGTAACAACTTGGTGTTACCAGTGACCACAGTTGCTTCACTATAATGCAAGTTTCCTTCCTCCTCTGGCGTCAACACACAGCTTCTGCTTGTACTTCTTGGTTTTAGTGCCCTGTGGCTGGGAAGGAAAGGTTGGTTTTCCTCGACTTCCATGTGCTGAGAATTTACGGAACACACTCACGCATGGCAAGCACAGCGTGAGAAAGTGAAAAGTGCCCTGCAGAGGCTCCTTTTACAATTAGTATTTATATTGTCCCAGACTAGCACTCAGCACGCAGACCATGTCAGCAAAGCCTTCATTTATTATCTCATGCTGTGTACTTGCTAACACAGAGCTTTCCAGAACATGAGCTCTGTCTCTCATGGACTGTATGATGCTGCCTCATCCAGTGTCTGCTCAAAATGTTTTTCTGTCTCCTAAAATAAGATTGCTGTTTTGAAAAGTAGTTATCTGTTATCCTATTTTTCCAAAGCAGAAGCAAGCAATTACTACAAAGTCATCTGAGTGTGCAGGTGTCTGTACTTGCATCATGTAAGAGACAAGAGATCCCTCCTGCTACTGTCCCCCCCAGCCAAACAGGTAAATGTAAACAGAAATATATAAATAAATATATAAATATCTACACATCCTGATTTTGTCAGCAGTTTGAGTTTTAGCTTCCTGGTTTGTACGTACCCTGCTAGTGGTAGGTTCCCTTATGACTTAGTCTGAGTCAGTTGAGGCTTCTGCCCTCCTGTCCAGCCAACCATGTTCCCCAGAAAGCAGTTTCATTAATTTGAACTTAACATACTATTTTCTCATCCTTTTATGAACCAACAAGTATGTGAACGCTGCGACCCATGGGAGCTTTTCCTGCTTTTCCCCATCCCAGTGACTGCAGCTTGGAGTTGCATCTCATGGAAGATTTCTGAGGAATTGTAATGGATGGGAACCTAGCTGAGAGTCGATACCCTCTCGTGACTGAGAGACATAACCAAGAATACAGATTTTTGGTCGAAGTGTATTCAGTAGGGTGTATATATTTATGTTCAGTGTGACTGTCTGAAAGAGGCAGGAAAACAGTGGTGTGCAGCTGTTCTGTGACCTTTATATGCGGCTGCACTGGGGTGCCTGGACAATGCTCTAGGCATTGACAAAAGTGAAATCATCAGAAGGTGCATGGCCCCACGAACAAACAATTCGAGAGCTGGCATAAAACCAGTTGACTTTTAAAGGGTATAAAAGCAGAAGCCTCTTGTGGCCAAATCCAAGGCCGCACCTAGGGGTGGACGCACCGCATAGGAGTTTTCCCAACTAGCTGGGACTCCTGGCACTGGCTGCAGTGGGGCTTCCCAGCTTGGAGTGTGGGTCTGGATGATGATTTGGTGGTATCTGGTGATGTATTTCTTCTTAATGATTTGATGCGTTGCTAATTTTCCTCTGTACTTTCTATGTATAGATCTCTGATTTGCTGCATTGGACTCATTTAC
Organism: Pezoporus occidentalis; assembly: GCF_034315485.1. Taxonomy (NCBI): domain Eukaryota; kingdom Metazoa; phylum Chordata; class Aves; order Psittaciformes; family Psittacidae; genus Pezoporus; species Pezoporus occidentalis. The sequence continues at coordinate 2,897,688 of NW_026915977.1, read as the reverse complement.
TATAAACAGAGAGAGAGAGATAACACCCCATTCACGTTAATGTGCTTGTTTGCTTTAGTGTGCTTATTCACTTCAGTGTGCTTGTTTAATAAACTGTGCATATTACACTGCTAGTGTGTGGTCATTTTGTGGCGTACCCTGCCTGTCAACAGAACAGGAAGGAATACAGGGCACAAGGGAGAAGCATGTGAAATCAGGTCCCAAAATCACCTGAATCTCTGTAGAACCTTTTTCTCTGCTTTAAGTAGCATATTTTCAGAAGCATTTAGACCTTAAGCTAGTTAGATGCCTTTTAATTACATGTATAACTGCAAATATAGTAGATGGTAAGAAATTTATTAAAATAGGTGATCGTTTAGGCTGTGACTGATCAACAATCACAAGGATATAAAGATTTTTTAACCAAATAAAGGCATGAAAATTGTGTGTGCTAAAATCACCAGCTTCAGGGAAACAGAGATCAGAATGGTATAACCTGATAAGAACCAAATTAAAACTTTTACCCATAACATTGTCATCATTAGATCAATGTTAATAACAAATAGTTAACAAAAAAAAAATCACTATTCTATATGCATATATACTTTTAAGCACCCTTTTTTGCAAAATGAACTATCAATTGCTCCAAGGTAAGTGGATACGTAAAAGCAAGCAACTATAATGAAAGGGAAGACCTTGAAAGAAAAAGAAGAAGACAATATCAGAGTCTCAGGACTGCATACACAAATCTCCTGATTTTAATGTTAAATTACATGACAACCTAATGAATCTGCCTACAAATGACAGTGTAGGTGGAGCTGTCTTTAAGCCATATATAGTTCATATGAAGTACTTTTTCCCCACACCACCACTACTTCAGAACCAGGTATGCAACACTGATTGCTCTGTTACCCTGTACTGTGCTGCTGTGGGTGCAAACGTGGTCTCACTGTCATTAAAGGAGGATTGTACTTCAGAACACGGTCTAGGATTTTGCTGACTGCATCTATTTGTTCTGGGTGCTTGCATTTTGAGGACTGGGTGTTGAATTTGAATGCAACAATAGCAAAGTGCTTATATTGATTTGGCTGAACACAATGAAGCAGCAGATTTCTGTCATTAGAATGTAAGAGAAAATAAGAGTTGCAGAAGACAGCATAAGGCACATAAAATCTCTTGAAGATAATGTCTCAGTAGAGAACAGATTCTTCTCCTGTGCAGGTCTAGTGCTCAATCACTTAATGCAGATTAACTACAACTAATATTACTTTTAATTAATAATAACACATCTCATTGCAGTTAAGAACACACTATTATATAGTCTCTAAGATTTTCTACTTTGATAAATTCCCTTATTTTTTCCTGTCTAGGTATATAACTGTTTACCTGTTTCCAAAGTAGTCTACAGGGAAATGCAGGTGGCCCTAATGCAGTTTTTAGTTGAATACAAGGAATTAATTCAATCATGCAACTAAATTACTAAATACTAAATAACTAAATAAATGGAATATTATGATACAGAATAGAATGTTTCAGTTGGAAGGCACCTACAGCGATCATGTGTTTCACACTGGTAATGTAAAGATTTAGGTTGTTTCATGAGTTTTGATTTAAAGCACAGTGCTGACCTTAACAGAAAAGCTGGTAAGAAAATGGGCTGTAAGGACCTTGGTTGGTTAGCTCCTTAAGGGTGGTCTCGCATGTACTCGCATTGTTGGTAACATGCATATTAAAGCTTATTATCTAGTAATCAATGCGAAGAGAAAAAGAGAAGAAACATGAAACTTTTATAAAATGGAGCTAAAAAACAGAAGGAGAGGAACGCATACTCAGCAGGAAATATGAAATAGGGTACAAGTAACTTCAGCTTTCCGCTTTCCACCCTCCCTTAGGACTTCTGTTCTGCTCACACCTCTACGATTCATCACTGAGATGTTCTTTTTTTTTCTAAAAAGAGGAAGGAAAAGCCATCAACAGCTGTCCTGGGTTCTTGATGACAAAGTGAGCAAAGGCTCAAGTGTTCTTGATTTACCCTCTAGCTTGGAGAGAGTGGCTCTGCTCTACTTGACAGGGAGAAACTGCAGCTCTGGGGGGGATGGAAACGCTGGTGAGAGCAGCTGTGGTTTTGAGTCCTTTTCTCTTCTGCAATGGTGAGTCTATGGAAAGGTCTCCTGTTCAGGATGCTCCTTCCCTGGTACTGGTGTGTCTGTGTGTGTTCGTGCAGGGGTGGTTCTATTTGGGGAATAGAAATATGGAAAAAAAAAGGCCAATATCTTTGTGTGCTGCTGGCTTGGTGTTCTTTTGTTTTAAATCCAGTGGTTGCAGGGCACAACAGTGCATGATGGCTTTGGAAATGCTGCCTATGTTCTTAGAGTACAGAGATCCCATATATGTTATGATGGTTATTTCCCAGAACACAGTGAGCAGCCCAGCACAAAGAGTTTGGATAGTGCATGTTCCCAGGAAAGGGGAGGTTTGCAAACCAGGAGAAAAAGGTAAAGAAGTGTCTATGGAAGCACAGGTTCAAACCCAAGAGTGACAAAAATGTACTGGAACAAAGGTAATGGGCCTCATAGGAAAATTTAACAAGTTTTAGACTTCTTTGAGCCTTTTCTTAAGTTGCTTGAATTCAGCTTAGTCTGAAAAAGCAGTCTTTCAGGAGAATAAATGCACAGCGGAGGAGGAAAAGCCATTAAAGCTGTGGTTTGCTCTTAACGTGTGGTGCTTCCCAGGAAAGCCCCAAACGTGATGTTGGGTGGTGGGTGCAGACACCAGCTGTGACCTTGAGCTGGGCAACTAGGGCTTGAGACAAGTGCCTTCCTTCAGGCCCAAGACTTCTGCTAATTCTGATCCTGTTCACTTGCCTCCAGGTGTTCCCTTGCTTGCAGGTAAGCACCAGGCAGAGCATGAGAGGCAAACTGCATGCATCCATGACTTCATGCCCCCATCTGCCTTCCTCATGCCATGCTGCTTTTTATTAGCCCATCATCTACACTGGCTGCCCATCTTTTTGATTTGGTGGCTTCCACTTGCTGATGCTCTCACCATTGCTTCCTGACCCAGGAGCTGCTTTCATGTTGATTGCTTTTTTTCTTCAAAGGTTTCTTCTCCATTCTTCCTGCAGCTTTTCTGAACCTGACTGGCCAACCTGAGATTGAGGGCGTATGGAAGGACTCTACCACCTTGCCATGTGTCTATGTGCCTGTGAAGGACTTGGTACAGGAAATACTCAAGTGGATGGTGGTCCGTGACCAGAATTCTGTCACCATCTTCCGGAGGGATGACTCTGGCGACCATGTTCTGCTGTCTGACTACAGGGGCAGGGTCAGTGTCCTGAACGATGCACCAGGGAACGTGTCTCTCCACATCCTGAACCTGGAGGTCTCTGACAAGGGAACCTACATTTGCCAGGTCACCTGGAGGGACAGCAGTGACAGCCTAATAGTAAGAGAGATCACCACTGAACTGGAGATTGTTAAAGGTAAACCCTAGAAGGAAGCTGTGCAAGAGTGGAAAGCTTGGCTCGGGAAGGCTGTTAAGAATTAGATCAGGTAGGCAGTGACCACCCACTTTGATGCAGGAGAGTTTTGCTGAGCAGTGTTAGACTCTGGCAAGAAGCAGCAAATAGGTCAGAGAGAGGAATTTTGCCCAAGATATGGCACCCTGCACTTTGGAGGCTGGGGGAGGATTTGTGGCTTCTCGCTTACCTATTTGCCCCTGGCTCTACCTGTGTCCAGCGGCGCAATGCTTCCAAGGGATGTGCACCAAAGGGGAACTTTCTGGAACATTGCATTGCTTTTCTTTGACCAAACTTCATCTCATGTGCCTGATCTCCCTTTGCCTGAGCAGTGATGATTTATAGAGGAAGGGGGATGTCATCAACATCCTTTGTGTAGGAGGTGCAATGGGTGATATAGCTGGTACAGTCACAGCTAAGTCAAGCTTAACCTGTGCAGAGAGGCGACATGAAAGGAGTGCCCCCCTTCCTCCTGGGAAAGCACCCAAAGCCAGAGCAAGAACTGCCATGGCAAGGGGGACCTTCCCCACCACAACCAGAGCCAGCGTGACCTGGATCCCATCTGCTTTGTCTTCCAGTGGCAGCAACCAAGCCCATCATCAGGGCCGGCGAACTGGGGCTCACAGTACCCGCAGGAGCCAGGACCAGCCTGACCTGTGTGGCCAGCGGGTCCCCCCCCATCAGCTACCGCTGGTTCAGGGGCACCCCGGGAAGGAAAGCCCTGTTGCTGAGCAGGCAGGCTGAGCTGGTGTGGGACAGCCTGCAGCCCTCCGACACTGGGAAGTACTACTGTGAGGTGGAAAACAGGGCTGGGGCTGGGGCTGTGCAGCAGAGCGATGCTGTTGAGCTCACAGTGACAGGTGAGTGCCCACCATAGAGTTCCTCATCCAGCTGCAGAAGACTGAGACAGGGAGTTTCCTCTTTCGTAGGAGGATAAGCTATGTAATGTTAAACATGAATTGTGTCCTCATTGCTTTCCCAGAGAGAAACCCACAGGTTGATACTCCTCCTGTTTCGGAGGGTGCCTGATTATGGCAGGGTTTACGACAATGTCCCCTGTGTTCTTTTGGGACCAGCGCCGTGCAGGATAGGAGTCTGGCTCCTACCCGTGGCATGTCTTGCTCTTACCTGACTTGCGCTGCTGACAGAGAGCAGGGGACATGGCCGGTTGATTAGTCTCTCCCCCAGGGTCCCCAGTCACACAGCAGACCACCCCTGGGACAGGCCAACACACCACATCCCTGCTCACCCCTCGAGGCAATGGGCCCCAGCCAGTGACCACAGGTAAGTGACCTGGGCTGCAGGGGAAAGGCTGCTTTCACCCTGGCACTCTGTGAGTGACAGAGAAGGTGAGTGAGACAAATCCACTTGATGCTCCTTTTGGGCTGCAGATCCTCTTTGCAGGTGGGATAGAAATGATACTCCCTGTCACAGAATCATTAAGGTTGGAAGGGAGCTCTGGAGATCATCCAGTCCAACCCCTCTGCCAAGGCAGGGCCACCTAGACCAGGTTACACAGGAATGCATCCAGGTGGGTTTTGAATGTCTCCAGAGAGGGACTCCAGCAGTGTTAGCCACTGCTTTCCCCAGGTGAGGGTGCTCAGCTGCAGGTAGGTGGGTTGGAGCCGGGGCTGTGCAGCAGAGCGATGCTGTTGAGCTCACAGTGACAGGCGAGTTCCCAGAGTCACAGCAGGATGGAAAGCATCTGTATTCCTTCCAGAATGGAACAACATTCCTACTTCCCTTCCCTGAAAAAGGAAAATACGAAAAGTGTTGGACTTCTGATCTCTGAAGCACTTCGCATCATTGGTTCCAGCTTTCTATCCTTGTTTATTTTCTTTATTCGATTTCCCCCCTCCTCTTCAGAGGAGCTTCTCTTTTCCGATGCATGGAAGGTTGTGTTTCTGCCTAAGAGACTCTTTATGTGTCTTAGTGCACATACATAGTAGAAATAAAATTTCCTGTCTTTTAGATCAATATGGAATGTTCTGGGTTCTGCCCTTTTTTTTAAAGGGCTTCTTTACTTGCTTTCTGGTCTAGAATGAAAGCTGCTTCAGTGGGAAGCAGAGCTGTTATCTCTAGTGACATATCTAAGTTATGCAAAAGCTGCTCCAGACCTCACTGGGAACAATCTACCTTACTAAGAGCAGTTGTTTTGAGAGAGAGCTTCTGATTTCCAGTTTGGTTTTGTGGGGTGTGGAAATTCATGTCTGGGCTACAGTAGGTCTGCTTCTGGAAACTTTATGTTTTGGGTTTATAGTGCCCCACCAGTTGCACAGCAGTGACCAGTAGCTAAGGGAAGATGATGACAGTTGCAGGAAAAAAACCCAAATGAAGATGGTGATCAGGAGCATCTCAGTGATGTCTTGGGCTCCACTACTAATACATGGGGTAGTGAGGCACTGCCAAAAGGAGTGGTGAATGCTCCATCCCTGGCCATGTTCAAGGCCATGTTGAACAGAGCCTTGGGTGATATGGTCTATTGTGAGGCACCTCTGCCCATGGGGTGATCTTGAGGTCCTTTCCAACCCTAACTATTCTATGATTCTATGTATACCTAGTGTGTGTGTATATATGTATATAGTCTCTGTATACATAGTATATATAGCACACATAGTATGGATCCAGTGAGTATATGTAGTACCATGCATACTCTCTCAGTATTACAGTGTATATATTGCACTCATTTCTAGAGTTTGCCTATTTTCACTGCCTTGTAAATGTGACAGAGACATTCTCTTTTGATCCTAAAATTCCAGATCTTCTGGTGCTAAAATTAGGATTGGAAATGGACTGTGAGCCTTTCACTCCTGTTTGTTTTGCAGAACCTCCCGTGACAGTAGTGACTTCTGAGAATGGTGTGGGATATCCAGAAAAGAATTATACAACTCAGAGTAAGTGGAGAGCAAAACAAACCTAAGAATGAGATTAGGGACCCAAATAGTCCACGCCTCAAGCCTCAAAATTAGTGTTCTGGTTTTTGGCTGCAAATTGTATTAACAGCTGTTCTCGAGGGACCTAGGTGATTCATGGCTCGTGATTCATGGCTCGTGATTCATGATTCACTCTTTCGAAGACTGGCATTTTTAAGGCAGGAAGGAAGCTTTTATAGTTGAAGCAGAATTGTTGCTATGTTCCCAAACAGTAGTCCATTTCAATCTTTCCGTTGAGTGTCAAAACTGCAACAGCAGAAAAGCCTCAGTGTGCAACTCAAGCATATTTTTTATACATCCTCAACTTTGCTGTGACATGGCAGGTTTAAACATGTTCAAACTCAACTGAACAGTATGCTTGAATGAAAAGCTGAGACCCTTTATTTCATGACATGTAGAGCAACTATTCTGCCCAGCTCAGTCTCGGTGAGCCTCTGCTGGCTGTCTTTATGCCCACAGTCTCTGAGAGATTCATGCACAGTGAGTTGGACTGGCTCAGCCACACAAGAGCAAGGTGCTGTCAGGATGCAGACAAGCAAGGACAGGCATATGCATACAACCCCATGTGTTCATGACAGGGCTGGCTGCTGTTGGCCTTGAGAAAGTGGTCAGCATCATGTAACTGCTTCTGCTACCATGACCCAGGAGGGCTTCTCTGTTTGAAAGTCTTCTGCTGTATTTCTCTAGATGTCCAAGGGACTCACCTGTCCCTGTTCCTCGTCATTCTGATTGTGGTGGTGTGTGCTGCTGCGGTTTTGCTTGTCATCTTTCTTATCATTCGCATGAGGAAGCCCAAAAGTGGTGAGTAGAATGTTCTGGAAAACTAGACTATATTGTGCATGCCCAGCTTGGTTTTACCTATAAATGTTTTTTTTGGGCTGGGACTGGTACCGTGCTCACTGCTTCCAGTAGCAGCTCTGCCATCTGCATCATATAGGCAGTCGATCAAATTGTGCATGGATCAAAACAGGTGGTGGAAGCTCTAAAGAGGTGTAGAAGCCCCTTTTCCTCAGAGATAAGCAATTGCTGCAGTTGATGATGGTCTGCCGGGGACCAGCTCGAGAGGAGCCCAGCAGGCAGCATCAGCCGGGTGCTCCCACACCACTGAGTGCTGTGGGAAGGGCTGGCATGGTGATGAAGCAGCCTCTGCCACACTCATCCCATGCTGGTTCCGAGAGGGGTCTGCTCCCCTGGGCCATCCTGCAGCGCTCACCTTCTCTGCCATGCTGCCCTCTACTCTGCCTCGGTTACTTTGGGATGGTTCTTTCCCTCTGGTCCCCACAGACATCCCATGACTCAAACCAACCTGCTGGACTGAGTTTGTTGATCAGATCTTTTAAGGTATCTGGTAGCAAGTTAATCTTGTCCTGCTTGTTTGCACCAGCTGCTGTTTAGTATTTCCCTTAGTACCTGGAGGGAGAGAGCTCATCATTAATTCTCCCTATTCAGTAACAGTTCATTTCCTTTCTACTCTTCAAATGTAGGCTATATTTACTGAATAATTCTGTCTTTTCTGTGCTAATGCTAGAAATCTCCAGACCACTTGCTGAGAGTCCCCTTGCTCGCTGAAGCACTCAGCAGTGTACAGAGAACACACTGGAGTTTTGGTTTGGGTTTTTTAATACTGATGGCCATAGTTTTCTCCTTATCCATTTATGTCTTTTAATTGCCTTTCTACAACTCCATGCTACTAATTAATAATAATTATTACCAAATACTCTTTTTTTTGCCTTTTTTTAAGGAATCTCGAATAACCTCTTCCCAAATTGTTCTTTACTGAACAATTCATATAGTGAAACTGTGGGAACTGGGAACTTTCAGTTTAACTTCCAGTTTCTAAACTTTAACCCTGGTTTCAGTTATTTTGACCCAGTTGTGCTACAGCTGGAATATGGGTTATTTTCATTTCCTTGAACTGAATCCTGGGAATAGGAGTCATCTCCCACCTAGCACTATCTCTAAGGTTCCTATTTTTATTCTGTCTTCAGAGGTTGCTTTCTTGTATCAAGAAAAGACAGTAGAATTTATTTTTGAGAATATAAATGCAAATTATTGACACACTTTTCTGGTTATTCTTTTCTAGCTCAGACCTATGAAGTAAAATTGTGAGTATAACCCTTTATATTGCTGAGTCTTTGGGGACTGTATCAGAGAAGGGGGAAAAAAAACCAAACAGGCGCTACTTAGCTGTCAAGATTAAAAGTCTCTTAAGCAGTACGGATTAAGACATTCAAAGTTAGTCTGTAGTACACTGTACAGATGATCTGTAGACTTTCCATGTCAACAAATAATGTCACAAGAAAGATCTTCTCCTTTGCAATATTAGAATCATAAAAACTAGCAAGAGCTGTTTATTAACTCTTCAGCCCAATAAGGCCTATGAATGATCACAGCCAAGGATAAATTCCCAGTGTTTTTACAAATGTAAAGGACAGGAATTCCCCTTCTAGAAAGCTAATGTTCCAGATGCACAGAATATACTTTGATTCATCCTTGAAATATCCTTGGCTGAACCTGCCTCTTTTAATTGCAGCTGTGGCAGGAAGTTATAGCTATTTCTAAACTCATGTTTCAGCATTCTGATCTATTCATAACCCATGGATGCTATACTGAAAAGCCTAATAATCCAGTGAAAACATGCAAGAGAACCACTTATTCAGATATACATCGAATTGCTAATGATTAGAGTGCCATGGGAGAACATGCCAGCAGTGTTTACCCAAGATTTTGTGCTTACCCACTAACAGTTGAACCCTGAGCAACTGAACAAATGGTGTGATGGCATTTCTCCTCAGAGGATTTACCACTGTTTTAAAGATATTGGATATCATAAGCTACATGGTGGATATGGGCCACATTCAGTTCCTCAGCTACAATCTTGAGGGTTGGGAGATGCTTCAACTACTCTGGTTGCAACTCTTCTTTCCTACTGTGTTTTGATTTCAGCCATAACTCAAGGGCAGCAGCTGCTTCAAGGTGTGAAAGTGCAGGCTACTATGAGGAGCCCATCTCCACTGAAAACAAGTATGCGATGGAGCCTGTGAAAGACAAAAGATCTGAAGAAATAAATATGAAAAAGAATGAACATGGCTGTGTTGGAAACGCCATGGAATCTGAATATGAAGTAGGGGACACTGCATGAGAACCAACTTATTGCTACATGTAGCAGTCCTGAAGAGCACTTTTCATTCAGGCAAAATATCTCTTCCTATTCACCTTAGCCTCTCTAAAATAAGTTGGACAAGCAGTTTTTGCTCCTTCATGACTTGTGGAGCCTTAACAATCTCTTCAATGAAAATGCAAAGCTCTTTGAGAACTTTTGTTGCAAACTGCTGTACAGATCTCCTGACTTTGCCATTTTTGGCTTCCTTCCACCCCCTCCGTAGAAGAAAGCCCTTTGAAAGCCAGGGTATGCAGATCCCAGGCCAAGAGCACTGTACTAAACTCAGCGCTTTGCAATACCAAAAGGATCTGCATTCACAGCCTTCGTGTGGTAGGAGTAGAACCAGCAGCAAGAGGGGCTCAACATCCTCATCATCTGTCAGTAAGAAGTGCAGAACAAGGCTGGCCTGGGAACTGGCATTTCTCCTCCCACACGCCTGAGTGTTGCATGGGAGGTAGAATGTCTTAAATGTGAGACAGCCCTTAAAGAAACACTGAAAGACAGATTAAGGACAGGATAAAACCAAGAACTCTACCACCCTAGGAGTTAAAAAAAAACACCAAACCTGTTCTGTGCTCAATTCACCTTTCTGCATCATCTGCAGTAAGGTGCAGGCACGCTTTCTATAGTTTTGGCGCTGGACAGCTTGGGTGGCTCTGAAACTGCAGAAGGTACATTCTTCCTGAGTCCGCTTTCTCTGTTCCCTCTTTAAATGCATGTGTAATATTTAAAAGGAAATAGATGCTTTTCCTAAGTTTGTGGGTAAAACTGTTTACACACTCCTAAACTATTTTGATATGAATATCCTTGTGTGACCAGCTCATCTTTAAAATGCCAGCAAGCACTCCTCAAAAGATGCTCATGAAATACTTTCCTCCTGGCTTAGGAAGGAAAGGGCAAGTAGGGAGCTGAAAAGCTTTGTTGTTCATAATTTCTACTATCCTAAGTAAATCTATAACATGGATACAGCAGATTTATGGGAGAACCTTTTTATAATAATTGGGCAATAGCATGTCAGATTAAAAGCCATGCAGACAGATGTAAAACAAAATGAGCAACCTGAGGGGCAAGGAGGATATTGGATTAGTGGGCCCCCAGATTTGCTGTTCACACTCGGGAAAGGTGGGCAATTCTCTGCAAGCATCAGCTCAAAATTCACCAGCAGTCCAAGACAGTATTAGATGCTATTAGGAAAAGCATTACAACACAACAGAAAACAGGATTGTGATAATGGACTCATGGAATGCTTCCACCTTATGTATGTGTGTAGGTGTCTCATCTTGAAAGGGTTTAATAGAGCTAGAAAACTTACTGAGAAAGATAAGGCTCAGTAGTGGCATGAAACCACCTCTGTGTAAATGCATTATACTTTCTCAGCTTTTTGAACCCGAAGAAAAGAGAAGAATGAGGCAAAATGAGCAAATCTTACTCATCATGAACACTGTGGAGAAGATGAATAGAGCGTATTTGTTTATGGTTTCTCCAAAGATAAAAGGAAGGAGATTTCCTGAATTTCCTGTACCAGTTTTATTTCTCTTTAAGAATGTGCTTAAAAAACAAGAGCTGGGAAACCCTGATTTCAAAATGGAGAGGGAACAAACAGCAACTTTTGTTAGTGATGATGTCTTGGAAAAAATTGTCAAGATGTACATACAGCTTATTGTAGATACAGGGAAGCAAATGAAAACCATTAAACTTCAGGACTGTAAAGTTAGTAGATTTTGCTACATTTCTCTTTATTTTGGCAGAAAGGTTGAATGTGAATGAACGTCTGTGTGTGTCCAGGAGCATATTAGGTCCCTCTACTTGAAAGCAGAGGAATTAGTGTGAATCTGCTGAAGTTTGGGGTATGTTTTGGATGTTGTTAGTTGGTGTTTGCAGGCTGTAGTCGGCCACAGTGTAGAAAACAGAAGGTGCAAGAGTCACTGCTAGTCCCATTTGAGGTTCAGAGCTGGTGAAATGAGATGTTTTTGATGTGAAAGAAAATGACTTCCATTATGAAGTGTGTAAAAAGCCAGTGAAGTCTGACAGTCTCTATTTCTAAGGAGGAAGGTGAGCAGGGGAGGAAAACTGTTGCAATAGTACTGCAAGGCACACAGTTATCACTAAAAGAGTTTTCCAGAGAACAGCAAATCATGACTGGATAGTGTGCTAATGTGATGACAAAACAAGAGTGTTGAAACATCCTGGGAAACTAATGTTTTCTAATCTTCCAGTTCTAGATGAGGTTGCAGTTCTTGGAGCCCTTCAGTAATGGTCTCATTCTTTAAAATGGGGGTTTTAAAATGTGTGTGTGTGTGTGTGTGCGTGTGTGTGCACTTGTTTGGTAGGGAGGGGTTCGGAGGGGAATGTCTCTGTTACTAGAAAGCAGCCCACCTGTCTAGAGCTCCGTCCCTCAAACAAACGTACTTAAGAGGTAATATGGGGCTTCAGCGCTATATGGAACAACCGGGAAGCAGAAAAGAACCTGCTGCTGCAAGTTTTATGGCAGCAATAAGCAGAGCTCCAAAGTCAAGCAACGGAGAACATCTGAGCAGAGAGGTAGACGTGTCATGTGCTGCTTGAGGAATGAGGAGAAGAGTTTGTTCTTGCTGTAAGTGCTGGGGTGGGGGTACAGCCATCCAGACCAGTGGATTTGGCTTTTAGGAGAGGGCGACATTCTGTATGAGCAAAGAACGGCAATGCAGCTGGCATCATGAATTCTTTCCTCTTCTGTTTAGTCAGATCTGTGAGCTAACCATGGCTGTACCAAATGAGAATGTCTCAAGATTTGCAGTAAAAATTGCCTTCTTTTGCAGATGGCTCAAAAAGAGAACTGTAAGACCTTTCTTCTTCAGTTACTTAAATTTTAGTTGTTTGCTCAAAGCCTGGTACTGAACTTCACCCTCCTGCAGGCTAAAACTTTCATTTCATCACCAGGAAACCTGTAGCAAACTTCTGTAGCCTCTGGCGTACTTTGTCAAAACACAAGTGTAAGATGCAAGCTCTGCAGAGCTCGTCCCTAAGAGTAGTGTCTGCAGTCCCATCTGCACTCATTTTTGGGGAAATGGGGACTTTACTGTGCCACCTCTAATTAGCCTGGGATGTAGCAGCAGAAGTTGCAGAACAAAGAGTCATAATGGTCACTTTGCCCAAGTTGTGATGCTTGGAAGTGTGTCATGTCCAGTATTGTGAAAGGAAGGTGGGTCCTGCAGGGGGAGGGGCTAAAGGGAGAGAGCAGCAGATTCAATCAGCAGCAGAGACATAATTTATTATAATAAACCAGGTAACTAACCATAGTATCTGAGACATTAGAGGCTTTTTCTTCACATGTTCATGAGAAGCCCCTCTGGTAAGAAAGAAAGAGGCTGAGAGGAGAAAACCAGCAGCCACATCTCTGTACTACGGAGAGAAAGATGTCACATACATCATGTTTGAGGAACTGCAGTTCTTCATGTTTGTTTTAGCTAAGTAGTCTTTTTTGTTTTTTTTTTCCTTATCCTTCAGACTTACCGCTTCAGGAAGCCTTGCATGTCCGGTTCACAAACTGGTCGTATCAGCAGTTTCAGCTTGGGTTTTCAGCTTGTTCCAGGGTGTGTTCCCCAAAATTCAGCTTCTGCTAAAGTCTTTTGTGTAGAAGTAGTTTTTTGGGACAGGCTTCTATCACCAGTCATGGCCAGGGTGTGTAAAGGATTAGTTTTATATCCTCTCTCTGAAAATAGACCTATTCACTCTGCCAGTAGCATCACTTGAATTTTAACAAGTGCAGTTTTGTTCATTTGCTTTTAGGCAGGACTCAGACATAGCTAATGGCTTCTTGGTGGCAAATGGGGTACAGACAGTATGAACAGGTACCACTGGAAGCTTCAACAAAATAGCCAAGAAGAAAAGGCAGCAAAAATCAAGTTTCCACCGCATCAGCAAGGACATGCTCTGCAAGAATGGGTTGTGCTCTTGCCTCCGTTGTCTTCCTCAGCAGGATGACAACTGGAGATAGCTCTTAGCCTGGAACAACAGATTTGTTTCACTAGGTCTTGCCACACGACATTCAGCTTTTTGCTCCAGGCTGTCCATACTTACCAGAGGCAAGTTTTACAACAGCAATAAGAGAGCTCAGCTGAAATCACATGCAGCAAGCCATCCAAGGGAGCACACATCTCCACCTGAACACTGAAATGAGACCTGCACGGTTCTCATCAGTTTACTGACTTTGGGAAAATGAAGATAGCCTCCAGTTTTCATTGCCCTGTGCAGAGAGGGAACAAGCCATCACTGACAAGTGGCAGCACTTCCAGAGAATGGTCTGAGCTCATCTGCAATGTAAACACTTCAGCTGAAGCAAACAGGTATCTGTCATGATGCTTGTAGCTGTGGCAAAACTGCAGCAATTACTTTTCCCTCCCAGCTCCAACTAAAACTGTCTCCTGTATTTTGGGTGCATCTGCCTCCTGCTCAAAGATAATACTCTTCTGGTGCAGTTGTTAAAACTATATGCTAAGGCACATCTGTCGAATAAATGCCAAATATCTGCTTTAATGAATGATTAAAAGCCTATAACAGAATTCACTATGTCAGTCTACTTGCTTTTATACATGTTTCTTATCTTCTACAATTCCTTCTCTTTTTGGTATTAATTATCAGACTCATATTAATCCTGTGCATAGCACCTATTGATAACTTTTGCATGTACCTTTAAAGGTACACCTACAGAGCATACCCAGAATGCCTCCTGGATTAAAGCTCCTCTGCCATTAGTCATGTTGCCCAAAGAAGCTGTGGCTGCCCCATCTCTGGGAGTGTTCAAGTCCAGGCTGGATGGGGCTTTGAGCAAGCTGGTCTAGTGAAAGGTGTCTCTGCTTGTGGCACAGGGTTGGAACTAGAGAAGGTTTAAGGTTCTTTCCAACCCAAAACCATACCATGATTCTATGAAGAATGATAAAAAAGACTACTCATCAGAAAAATCAGGAGAATGGTAAGAGGAGTGGATGGGGACATGGGAATATGAAATGGAACTGTAAAGCTCCTTATAGTCTTTGTCTATCCTCTACCCTTCACCTAATCAGCAGTGAAATGGACTCGTGATCCTTCAGAAAGAGGATCCTAGATGACAAAGGACAGAAGAAAGGGAAGTGTTCTTCACTTGCATTCTGTCCCAGGAGTGTGGGATCTCTCACAAAGCACAGGGAAAGGTTGACAGACCTGTGGTTCTGGGAGAATGGGAGAACCTGTGCAAATAGTGGTGTTTGTGATGGCTTTCGTCACCTGCAACGGTGAGTACATGCTTCAATGTGTAAGAACAAAAGTCAGAGCCCCAGCAAGGTAGGGATCTGAATTACAGTTTCTTAATTTTTAAAAATTATCAACTGTGGAAAGTCATTAGTTTCTTGTATAAAAAACAGAGCCTGAGAATTCACAAGAGTCTCCTTTAGCATCAGATACAACAAGGTGCTTTTAAGAGTAGAGCAATGGGGTGGTATTGGGCAAAAGTGCAGCCCCCATGCTCCAAAACAAGAGCAAAACGGGATTGTTCAGGAGCCTTGGACAGGACCGGATTTGGTGTATGAGATTCCAAAGCAGTCTTTTGAAAGCTGGAATGTGTATTTTCCTATAATTTAATAATGCATTATGATTGTTCTGCTAGCATGGTCCTGGGAAGAAGAGCTGCGATTGTGATACTAGGTGTGGGCACACATGATTCCTCTCTGATAATCTCCTGATCTTCTGGCTCTTTAAGTGCATTAGACGAGGTGATACTGGAATCCTTGCTTTGGTTCATGTGCCCATGAGGCACATACGGCACTGGCACCAGCAGAGGATGGTTTTGGGAAACAGGAGAAAGGTGCTTTAACAAGAAGCACAGAATTGCTCCTGACCTTTAGAAAAACAGGTTGAAGTATGTTCCTTATTTTGTCATAAAAAATCAGCTGTGATCTGCCTCTCAAGTGACTTACTGTGAGCTAATGCATCTGAACATAACCAGTACCTTTCTGGGGAGGAGGGGAAAGGGGGAGCAGGACAAGAGGGTATGGGTAGAGGTGAGCCAAACCCAGCTAAATTCAGGTACTTTGCTACTTACAAGGGGCAATTCCCAGAAGAGCTGTGGTCTCAGTGGGCAGAGAGCTGGAATGGTTGGGAGAATGAGCCAAAACTTACCACCCTCTTTTCCTGTGGCCACTTAAGTGCTTGGCAGGGTGCTTGTTTGGGTGAAGCAGATATGAGCCACGAAATCTAGGTCAGATCTGAAGTTCTCTAAGGCTAAAGCAAAAAGGGTGGTTTTGGTCCCCCATTCCTGTTCCAGGTCCAGTACTTCAGAGGAGATCCCTAAAGGCTCCTGCTGGCATATTTCTATGTACACTGGTGCTGGCAGGCTGAGAAGGAAGATGCTCAATTGTTCCAGAAAATGGGACAGAATATGATTTCAGGGTTGGGTTTTTTTGTTTTTTTTTTTTTGTTTGTTTGTTTGTTTGTTTTTTTGTTGTTGTTGTTGTTTTTTCCCCCATTATCATGCATTGCAGAGGATATGAATCTCTCTGGTCAGTCTTCTAACTTCTAACACAGCCCTTTAGTTTTTTTTCTGGTCCAGCTGTATTTCCCTCTTTTGTGAGACTTGACATTGTTTGTCTGGAAGAGCACACCCCAGTTTAAGAAGAGTCACTGGGAGGATTTACATTTAAAGGTGTTGTCTCAGGGATTTATATTTTGCTGAGTTTCTCCCATTCCTTCCAATCAGCTTTCTTTTGGAGTCATCCCTGCTAATGTTGAAACTGGTCAGATACAGAGTGCAGCTGCTCCACATGGAATCAGTGGATGCTGGCAGCTATTTCATGGCACATAGCAATGCAAACAGCACCGGAGAGATGTTTAAACAGAATTGTGTCCAGATGAATGCACTGAATAGCAAACATACTTGAACTTGAGTGCCTCAAATGCCTTGAAGGTACTTTTGAGCAGCTTTCTCACCAGCTTACACCCTTCTTAGTTTTTCTTGATGGAAGTTTGTGAAAAGAGGAAGAAGAGAAATGGAAGATCTTTAAAAACTGATACATCAAGGAATTGCCTTTGTCTGGAATGTGAGATTTGAAGAACAGAGCTGTGCCTGCCCTCTCTAAGTCATCTGGTAAAGGAATACCAAAGCTCCTTGTCAGAAACAAGGTGCCAACATGCTCAGCCTCAGCAATTCCCTTGCCTGTCCCCGTGGACACAGACCCACAGATCTTGTCTTCCTCCAGTTGGCAGCTTCTGTCAGCTCTGGCACAGGCTGTTGCACAGAGAAGTGCTTCTCCTTGCACAGCTATACTGCTGGGTCCTGTGAGCACCAGGGAAGTTGTATAAAAAATAGTGCTGTTAATGAATGCAAAGATGTTGCATTCATTGTTAACTGCAGTAAAGCAATGAAGTTGCTTTGTTCATCCTTTCTCCCACATAGAAGATAGAATTCAGCATTGAAAGTGGTGGTGTCAGATCATCCCATGTCAGTGGGGGAAAGTTCTTGCTCTTTGATTCATCCTGTGCAAGTGTAAGCAGAAAGTCAAGCAGCAGAGGCAAGGTGTAAAGGCTGAAGCTAAGAGCAGGAATAAGAGATGCTCCTTAAGGTCTTCTGAAGACTGTAGCTGTGATGCTGCCATCAGGGGCTGGATTTGTGCTTCTCAGAATTGCTTCTCAGAATTATTCTGAGAAGGAACTGAGAATGGGCAAGCATCCAGAGGGAAACAATAAAAATAGCCATGAGGTCAAAGCAACTGTTCACTTCCCTATGCTCAGTGAAGCTGGGACAGGCTCTGGTTTGGCTGGCTGTGGTCTACAGCCATGACCTCATGCTGGGTTCCACTGCCTGGTGATTCCTACCTAATTCGAAGGATGTTCTCCTCTTCTGCTGCATTCTTACTTCTTCCCTTCAACTCTTGTTGCCTGCAGCCCTCCTGGATCTGACTGGTGTTCACCAGGTCCAGGGCACATGGATGGGATCTGTCACTTTACCATGTACCTACATGCCCTCAGATGGTTTTACACAGCAAACGCTCATCTGGAGCATGGAGAGAGACCACAGCACCTCCACCATCTTTCGGAGGGACTATTCCGGGGACCACATCCTGCTGTCTCAGTTCCGAAACCGGGTCAGTGTCCCAAAGCACAGCCCAGGGAATGCCTCACTCTTAATTGAGAACCTTGAAATCCCTGATAGTGGACACTACACCTGTCAAGTCACCTGGAGGACTAAAAATAACAGTGTGATCACAAGGGAGATGACCACTGCGGTTAAAGTTGTCAAAGGTAAGTCCAGCAGTAAAGCCCTGCTCTTGTGCAGCCAATATAATCCACAGAGCATGAAGGTGAAGCAGCAGCTGGTAGGAATAATCTTTCATGCCATCTGCTTTGTCTTCCAGTGGCAGCAACCAAGCCCATCATCAGGGCCGGCGAACTGGGGCTCACAGTACCCGCAGGAGCCAGGACCAGCCTGACCTGTGTGGCCAGCGGGTCCCCCCCCATCAGCTACCGCTGGTTCAGGGGCACCCCGGGAAGGAAAGCCCTGTTGCTGAGCAGGCAGGCTGAGCTGGTGTGGGACAGCCTGCAGCCCTCCGACACTGGGAAGTACTACTGTGAGGTGGAAAACAGGGCTGGGGCTGGGGCTGTGCAGCAGAGCGATGCTGTTGAGCTCACAGTGACAGGTGAGTGCCCACCATAGAGTTCCTCATCCAGCTGCAGAAGACTGAGACAGGGAGTTTCCTCTTTCGTAGGAGGATCAGCTATGTAATGTTAAATATGAATTGTGTCCTCATTGCTTTCCCAGAGAGAAACCCACAGGTTGATACTCCTCCTGTTTCGGAGGGTGCCTGATTATGGCAGGCTTTAAGACAATGTCCCCTGTGTTCTTTTGGGACCAGCGCCCTGCAGGATAGGAGTCTGGCTCCTACCCGTGGCATGTCTTGCTCTTACCTGACTTGCACTGCTGACAGAGAGCAGGGGACACGGCCGGTTGATTAGTCTCTCCCCCAGGGTCCCCAGTCACACAGCAGACCACCCCTGGGACAGGCCAACACACCACACCCCTGTTCACCCCTCGAGGCAATGGGCCCCAGCCAGTGACCACAGGTAAGTGACCTGGGCTGCAGGGGAAAGGCTGCTTTCACCCTGGCACTCTGTGAGTGACAAAGAAGGTGAGTGAGACAAATCCACTTGATGCTCCTTTTGGGCTGCAGATCCTCTTTGCAGGTGGGATAGAAATGATACTCCCTGTCACAGAATCATTAAGGTTGGAAGGGAGCTCTGGAGATCATCCAGTCCAACCCCTCTGCCAAGGCAGGGCCACCTAGACCAGGTTACACAGGAATGCATCCAGGTGGGTTTTGAATGTCCCCAGAGAGGGACTCCAGCAGTGTTAGCCACTGCTTTCCCCAGGTGAGGGTGCTCAGCTGTCGGTAGGTGGGTTGGAGCCCCCCAGGACAGCAGCTGAGCCAGAGCTAGAGGAGCCTAGGAAAAGCAGGAGGTTGCACAATGTCATCTGGGGCAAGAAACCTGATTTGGGGCTCCAGGAAGCCTTTGGGTGTAGCTGCCAGTGGTAACCCCCCCTCACACCAGCCAGGGAATCACCATAAGAGAGATGAAGTGAGAAAGTCTTGTGGAAACCCAGATACAGGGTGATGCCAAAGCCTTCCCTGGCCGTGCTATAGCCAGCCACAAGCCTGGTACCTAGATCTACACCATGCTGGGCAGGTCTACCAGGTACCTCAGGGGTGATGGCTGGGGGGGGAACACACGTGTGCAGGATGACATATCAGGAATAAAAATCTGTCTTGTTGCTCTGAGAGCAGGTTCAATGGGTGTTTTGGGTGTTTTCATTCCATGCACTTCAAACATGTTAGCCTGAGAGAATCAACCGTGCTCATCGAAATGGGGCAGCAGTTACATCCACGCAGAGCTGTGCGGGTGACCCCACGGAGGCCACTGCCAGCCCTGCTGCTGCTTTCCCGAGCAAAGCCAGCTCCCCCAGCAGGGTCACAGCGCATTCCTCCCTCCTTACAGGTCTGACCGCAACGAAGCAGCGCTCCGAGGGGGGTCCGGAGGAGCCTCCTGTTGCCACGGGTGAGTGGAGTCCCGTGGTGGGAAACGCGAGGTTTGCAGCGAGAGGGCAGGCTGGTAACTGCGCGGCAAACACCGGGATTTCGCTCGTCGGGAGCCCCCCACCCGTGGCGCTGCCGAGGGGTTTTTCCGCCCGGAGGTCGCCCTGCGGTTCTGCCTGGAATGCGCTGCCCGCGCTAACGCTTGCTTTAGGGCACTTGCAAAGAGCGTTTCGCCGCGAGGCCCGGTTCCCCCGGCGTGGTCACAGCGCTCTCCTCCCCCGTCCGCAGGTCTCCCCGCGGCCCGGTACGCGCTGCCGGCCGCGCTGGCCGTGGCGCTGGGGGTAGCCGCGCTTGGAGCGCTCCTGACCGCACCGCGGTGCCGGCGGCGGAATGCGGAGGGTGAGAGAGGAGGGCAGGGCGGGGGGCTCCGGGCCGGGCCGGGCGGCAGAGAGCTGCCCTGCAGCGAGGGGACGGCAGGGCGGGACAGCGCGGCACTTGCCACGGCTCCATCAGCATCCCCATCATCCCCAGCCCCAGTCGGTCCACGCTAGGAAGAGGCAGGGTGGAAGGCTTATTCCCGAAGATGGGAATGCATGGAAGTGGGTGGGGGTTTTGTCTGGTTTGGGGTTGTTCGGCTGGATTTTATTTTTGCTGTGACACCTGTAAAACCTGTTGATGCACAGCTTCGGTTCTTCTTCTTTTTTTTTTCCAGAACTTCTCTATGAAGTTGCTTTGTGAGTACTGGACATCAAGAAGATTTTGGGGCATCACACTGATGTCTGTTTTCAGAAAGCCTCTTTCTTTGCTCAGTGAAAAGCCAGACAGTTCTTTGACTCGCAGGGGGAGGATCTGAATGCCTTGACAGTCAGTTTAGCATGAGGACATAGACATCTTAGGGCAGGAGGCAGCAAGAGTCTGTTCTTTATTATGTTAGAAGGAGAGAAAGATATTCTGGGTCCGTCACTATGCCTTGCAGGTGCCATGGGAAAACTATTCTCTGCAGTAAATTCCCACCATCATTCCACAAAGCAATGGACAGGAATTCTCAGCTCTTCCTTTGAGATAAGTTCCTTTTTCTATAGATGCCTTTCTCTTTAAGAAGCATGACCCAGTGCTTACCGAAATACTATTTTGTGCAATTCCTATTCACTTACAGTTGCACAAATGTATTTTCTGCCCCGTCTTACTGTCAATGTTTAATCCCTTCATACTACTTTCCTTTTTAGAAATATACCTTAGCTATCTGTTAGCTTCCCACATTGCTACTTTTCCTAGTTACTACTGGTAGTTATGTTCTAAAGGCTAGACTATCTAATGGGAACTATATTGTGCATAATATGATAATGCCATGAGAGTTTATGTTCCCAGTGTTAACTGTTTATTGCTTTTTCTTGTGTGTATAATTCTTTCAATGTTACTTTCTAGTGTCTTCCAGAGCCTCATTCGATCAATATAAACTTTGCTGTTCCACAGATCATGTGGTGGATACTGTCTTGGACTAAGATGTAAATCAAATGATTTCTCATCTAGTCAGCCCTCTCAGTAATGTCTCCCTGTTGTTTCAGCCACAGCACTGCAGATGTCACCAGACTGGAGACTGATGGGGAAGTCCCTGTTATGTGCCCACACAAAGATACAAATTCTAAGACTGAAACATCCAATGACACTTTCACTGTGAAAGACAGCAGCCTTGACAGCATCCACGTGAGGAAAAATCCTGAGTATGAGAACCTTATGAATGCAATGGAATTGGAATATGAAACAGAAAGAATTTAGCAGAGTACCATCTTTTGCATATGAGTAGTTGTGCGGGCTGCAGATATTGAATGGTAAACTTCACCAAAGGAAACTCATCTTCCTGTCTACCTCCTGCTCTGACAAATATACCAGCCTCACTTTAACCTAGCTAACTTCCTTTAACTCAGGGGAACCTTCTTGGGCTTTGGCAAATGAGGCCTGCCCATTGGTGCAGAAACCCTCCACCAAGTGGTTATCTACCTAGTTCTGTAGAGCAAATAATTTCTCAGCAGCCTGAAGGTCCAAGGTGAGGAAGACTGGATCTGAAGGAGTGGAAACACAAATGTCTTTAATCTGGTGTAGCTGAGTGTGACACTGCCAATAACACTGGCAAGGTGTACTCTCAAAGGCATATTCCTTTGTTTGTACATCCCAGAATGTGAGGAGCCATGGACTGTGCTGGAAATTGTTGTCCTCTAGCTTTTACAGCTCAACAAATATTGGTTGTACATCCTCTTTGTCCTTATGTCTTTTTTGTTAGAGCATGGCAAACAGACCTCATAGCGTGGGCTGATGTTCTAGGAATGTAATTTTTCCTATCAGAACAGAGCTCATTGCTTAGACGAAGAGGGAATGGCCCTGTAAGCGATGAGCTGCCTACCTGCCACCCTCTTTCTTTTTTTCCTGGAAAAGCAGAATTTGTCTTGAAGGAAATGCTAGCATTTTATTTTTACAATGTGGGGCCAAAGGCATAATAAAATAGAGAGAAATTTGAGGCATTTTGAACAATGATTGAGCAAGGGACCTCCCTGGACACAACAGAGTGACAGTGATTCACCCTGTGGGACACGAGTCAGTGTGATTACAACAGAGATAGTCATACTGGCCTATGTTATGGGGATGCTGTAAGTGCTCATGTTTCTAAAATGCCTTGAAAAGTGCTTTATTAGCATAATGTATTTTCTTTCCAAGGACAAATACAAAAGGCTTCAAAAGATTTTTTATTTTTTTTTTTTTGCATATGGGTTCTGACTTCCTTGGTTTTTCACCACCCAGTGCCATCACTTTTCTGTTGCTTGCAAATTTATGTTTTTCTTCTAATCTAATTCTGCAGAACAGGCAGGGGTACAGTCATGGTCACAGTTTGACCAAGGTGGTTCCTGAGCTACAGGGCTCATTTTTTTTTTGCAATTCCTATTTACTTACACAGATGTGTCTTCTGCTCTGTCCTAATGTCAATGTTTAATCCCTTCATACTACTTTCCTGTTTAGAGACATACCTTAGCTATCTGTTAGCTTCCCACATTGCTACTTTTCCTAGTTACTACTGGTAGTTATGTTCTAAGGGCTAGACTATCTAATGGGAACTATATTGTGCATAATATGATAATGCCATGAGAGTTTATGTTCCCAATGTTAACTGTTTATTGCTTCTTCTTGTGTGTGTAATTCTTTCAATGTTACTTTCTGGTGTCTTCCAGAGCCTCCCAGGGTGCCCCTGTGGTCTGCTTTTCCTGTCTGCCAGACAGCATCCTGCTTGCCTACAGGCTTGGTAGGCAGATCAGGGACATGGAGAGGGGATGCCATTTGGCTTTAGCAAAGCAAATCTGTGGAAAGAGTTACTGGCTTTTATTAAACCAGTTAGTGTAGCCAAGGGAGCATGGCGAAGCAGATGAGCTCTGGACCAAGTAAGCCCTCCTTGTTGGCACTTAGACCCACAAAGCTTCAGTCTGCTGCCATGGATCTTCCCTTCCCAAGTTGGAAGCTTAATACCAGGGTCACATAGCTTTTTATGGCCTAAGCATGAGAAAGAGGAGCCTCACAGTGACACTTCTTCAGGACAATGAAGGTAAGATCAGTGAGAAAAGCCTCCTGTCTGTATTATGAAGGCTTTAAAACAAAGTAAGGAGCACACAGAGATGGCTGTGCTGCAGTGTCAGGCTGCTGTGCTTCCCAGGGGACCTGTCTGTCTTTGCAGGGACTGTGCCAATGCCCCACTCTAAACACTGATCTCAGCTTGTATATTGGTGGCCAGAACTGGCCAGCTCCCCCTGTCCCACCTGGAGAGGAGAGCTATACCCTGACCAAAGGCAAGCAGTGCAGGAAGCATTCCAAATGTGTGTGAGGGTGTTCCGCACTTTGCACGTGGGGTGAGGTAATTCACTTGCTGTAGCTGGCACAAGCATTCCCAGAAGCCAGCCTAGGAGACATCAGGCTGGAGCAGCAGCTTCTGGTGTCAGCAGTATCTGGGGGGTGCAGAACAAAAGAAATCAGGGGAAGGTGTGGCTGTGCTTGTACTCACATGGGCAGTGTGGTGCGAGGTTGATGCTGTGTGGGAAGGGAACTGAAAACTTAGCTTCCCCATCCTCACCTCTGCAGATCCAAGCCCAAAACACAAGACACGGCACTCCCTCTTCCTCTCTCCACCCTCCGCTAAGTGCCATCTTTGTTCATTTTCAGTTATCCTAATGTTTTATGCACTTTTGTTCATTTATTGTAATTTTAAGCTCCCAGATCCCTCACTAACTATGTAACACCATGATTTTTCCAACTTCTGATTCCTCCCAGTGCTGATCTGCTCTGAGGAGGTCAGGGAAGCTTTCTCCGGAGACCAGAATGCTGCAGAGGAAGAAAGCAATAGGAGTTAAGAAAGGGGCAGCAGATGCTCCAGCTGGAGCAGACTGCACTTCATGTTGCCACTGTCTCTAGTTTGGGCAGCAAAACAGCTTTGGTCATAAATAGAACAGTGAAAACACAGAAAGTCTCCTGCCAGTACCAGGGTTGTTGTTTCTCCCTGTGCAGCATGTGTGTGGGGTTTTATTATATTTTTGGCATGTTTGGTTGTAAAAGCCATTGGAAACAGAATATTTTTCTTCTGAAAGTCACAGAGGGCTTTGCTGTATTGAGTCACCATCAAACAAGAGAACTTCTCCTTTCCTTGCTCTGGTCACTCAAGTGCTGGGCGCCAGTTTTCCAGAAAGGAAACCTCAGCTTCCACTCTGAAACTACAATGCCTCCAAAAATTGCACTATTTCTAGTGGCCAACAAAATGTCATGAGACTTGCAGCTCCCCTTGCTTCAGAGCAGCTGAAGTGCACGTACAACAAAAGGGACCTGTTGGCTTTTACACTTTCAGGTTTGCCCCTGCCTTCAGAGCCCTTCTGAACCTGCTGTTCTCAGAGTGAGAAAGGGAGAGGAAGTCTCAGATAAAGTTGTCCCACCATAATTGGTATTTGTTAGTATAAAAGCGGAAGGGATTAACGTTTCTCTCCTTCCCCCCAGCCATCCAGAAAGAGCTAGGGCTGGGGGAGTCATCTAAAGAGCAAAGGGACAAAGTCTACTGAAAGCAAAACTGGAAATGCACAAGAAAATGATGAAGAGCATAAATGAACACTTGGCTAGCTGTGGTGCAGAAGAGTTTAGGTCTGTTGAAAGCTTGAGGGCTGTGATGACTGAAAGGGTTGGAGTTGATACAGTTGCCTGATATATTAAGGATTCACCAGGACAAAACAAACCCTGAAATCATAGACTTCGTTCTCCTTTGAAGCTGGCCTCAATGATAAAGATCAGGGTGATGTCTGTGAGTCACGAGTAGGTGCCTGAAAGAGACCACGGGAGGGTGAGTCATACCAAGTAGGACCATGTTTGTCCAGAAGTGCACAATAAGCCCTACTGACAGGA
Organism: Pezoporus occidentalis; assembly: GCF_034315485.1. Classification (NCBI taxonomy): domain Eukaryota; kingdom Metazoa; phylum Chordata; class Aves; order Psittaciformes; family Psittacidae; genus Pezoporus; species Pezoporus occidentalis. Next base: position 2,872,641 of record NW_026915977.1, on the reverse strand, counting down.
CCTATTCAAAAAGCAGAACACAATTTGCTTAGGCAATGATATGCATTCATTGGTCCCAGCTTTGCACAAACTCCAACTTCTTCAAAATATTTAGTTAGAAATAGTTGCAACAAAAAGCCCCAAAGCTTAACATTAAAATTTACCAATATTCTCAAATATTGCAGAATTAGCTGATGGTACTGTCCCAAAACAAGTCTGTAGGGTCTTGGGGTTTTCTTAGTTCCCAAGTTTTCGATGTTGAATGCTTTCAGAGAGTTTGATTTGTCAAACTGGGCTGGGCCTTCCCATGCTATCATTCCTTCCACCCTGAGACAACTCTAGCTGGACATCTGATTTGCTGCAAGTCAGTTACTAAAAATGTTTACCAATCATTAGATCTTCAAGAGGGAATTACTTTAACTAAACAGAAGAAATGGAAAAAAAATGCAATAGGCAATCTTGCTACAAGTGCTGTTTAGGAATTACAATTCAAAACCAAGGAATCTTCTGCAAACATCAATGCTTCGAGAAGTAATGGATTGCATGGTCTAACTTAAAAACAGATTGCACAAACATGCTTTTCACTGGCTAATGGGATAAAAGGAAGTTAACCAGCAGCCTCATTAGTTTGTACTCCAATTGCAAATAAAATAAGATTCCTTCATGTCCAAATAAAAGATTCTGTATCATGGATAACCCTGCCCTTACCCACGATGTTGTGATTAGAGTTGCCAGAATCCTTGTTAACTGAGCAGGATTGTAAATGAGCAGCTGGCTAGTTAATGCTGTGGAAGAGAACAGCACTGGTTTTGGCTGCAAAGAAGGAGCCAGGGCCCAATTCTCTGCCTTCGCAGTGTGGAGGAACTGTACCAGCACCACTTCTGTTGGTGGTACAGATTTGCTGTTAGGAGTATCCCAATAGGCACTTCCAAAACTGGGGTAGAAGGGAAACCTGACAGCTCAGGATCAGAGTCAAGCATTCAGTAACGATGGGATGGGTTGTTCAGTACCTTGCTGGGTACCTGGAGCCAGTCACCTTGGTGTGCCGCTGTGTTGCTCAGCAAATGCCTCACTTGGGGTATTTGACAAACTGACACTCTGCACACTGAGTGTCAAACTCAGCTTGTCAAATACACGCAGTGCTGCACTGCACTCGGTGGGTGTTGCAGAGGTCTTCTCTGGGTGCCATCCTTGGCAAAAGAAGAGGGAAAAGAAGGGCTGAAACTGCTGTTAGCTTCAGAGAATTTTTCCAGTTAGCAAAAAACACCATTATCCCTCCTGTATTTCCCCCTCTAACATTTTCCTTTGTGTGAGAGAGAACTACACAAATAGACACTGCCTTCTGCTGAGGAAAACATCCACTATATTAATGCAAAGGCTGAAGCACTGTGGAGCTGAAAACAATACTGAGAGTTCCAGAGTAACCTTCTCCCTTAGCTATATGGCTATACTGGTAGCTTGAAATATTGACAAAATACCCATGGCAAACACTCAGCCATGCCTTTTGGGTACAACGTTCTGAAGACCAATGTCTCTCTAGACACACAAAGTCTAGACAAAGACCCAGAAAACATACTGAGGGGGAACAATTTTGCATTGGCCAGAGATAAGGGCATGATAATTTAACAGACTTTTCACAGCTTCTATTTTTAACCTCCTAAATTTAAACAAGTTGTTCAGGCTTCTCACTTTTCATTCCTTCTTTTGGGGTCCCTGTGGTAATTTTGCATTTAAGCAGTCACACACGCCTGAGTGTCCTTGTATTATAAGGTATGTCAGCTAAATGCCTAATTCTAGATATGTGAATATTTCGGTTGTAACACAGATCCCAATGAACATGGGAAGGAGCCTCTGTATCTGACACAGGTTAGTGGCTCCCTGTATGTCGAAGACAAAATTTCTATTGGCAGGAACAGGCTCAGGGGTTTACCTCTTACTGTAGCACTGATATAGTTAAAAATCAATATCTTTAACTACACATAAGATCTGAAGAGACACCTCTTCAAGCCTGTCTAAACTGTACAACTCTGAACCCCTACATGTATGCCAGCAATGCCATTGACTCTGTTGGAGGCAAGGTCAGCCACCACCACTGGGTCAAAGCCGTGCCATGTGTGTTCAGTTTTGCAAGGGAAAGCAGCCATAGCAGCCTCCTGTCCCCGCAAACTTCAGTCCCCATCTCTGCCTGCCAGCAGGAAGCTCCTCTGTCAGGCAGAGCCCCTGTATGGATTGTGATGCTAAATCAAAACTAAACACGTAGAGAAACAATGAACTTCAGGAATGAAGTGAAACCTTTTCTTCTGTTCTCAAACTACCCCTCTTCTGATTCATTTCCAGCAGACAGAAAAAGCCTCCTGCAGTAAGTGGAACTTTCCACTCCCATACACTGACATAATCCAGACTTTAAGGGTGAGCATACACACACACTATTGTTTTGCACAAGGACCAAAAGATGCCATTGGTTGGTCTATTCTACTAATGTCAGTGTGCATTAGTGCAGAAATGCACTTAAAGAAAATTAAATAACAAAAGATACATAAGAGAAGATTTTGCTAAGTTCTGGTGTGCTCTGTGTCCTTCTCAGATGTCGACCATTCAGAATTTCAGTTTAAAAGGATAAAATACTTTTTTTCTGATCTGATACCATAAAACTCTCCCTGAAAAGTTAGTCATGGCTCACACCTTCATAACACTATTTTAATGTCATTCCTGTTCTCTGCAGCTGGGCCCAAACATAGCTGAGTTTTAAGCTTTTAGCTTCCTTCCCAGTCACCTTGTTTTAATTTCACATGACCAGCAGCACCAGTTTGTGAGAAAGCAGCTGTGCTATTTTTAGTTTCAAAGTGAAAACCTAAAAGTGACACGTTAACTATATTTTGGAAGGTAGTCCATTAAAAACACAAAAGTAGAATTCAGCTGAAGTGTATTAACAGCATCATACAGTGGGCAATTTATTAACCCTTTTCTATCTCTAACTTCTGGGACACTATTTTATAAAGATGATCACAGGATCTGATTTAATATTACATGAAAGATACCTTTCCAGGTATCAAATTAAAAGCACAAATTAAAAAATGGTAATGCCAAATAGGTACTATTTATACCTGCTCTGAAACCAGTAGAGTGAAGTAAGACTTAACAGCAAGGGAACAACTACAGCTTTAAAGATAAAATCAGTTTCTAGCCCAGGTTACTACAAAGGCTTTGCAATTCTTACATTCCCCCTGCCTTCCACCTTAGGCCTTTAGTGAGATGTAGATAGTGAACAGTTCTTTGTTCTGGCCTCTAATTCAGAGTGAATTTCAACCATGGTAGATAAAAGTATGTTGCAATGGATAAAAGAAGCATGTGTGTTTCATGAGCATAAGAAAACATTGTTAACACGCTGACTTAAGATCAGCCTAGCAAAAGACATACTGATTTAAGCACAATTAGACCAAATTTCTGTTATCCCTCTCAACCTCTTGAACCACTAGTGATACTCAGAAGTATGAAGCAGCATGGTAGGGGTGCTAAGCTGTTTTCAGGGACCTGGGCCTTCCCAGCATTTTGTCATCCTTGTGCAAATGTTTTAATGTAGCCAAGGCTATGGGTTAACATTTCTTAATCCAAAATACTCTCATTTGTGGGCTTTAGCAACAGGCCAGTCATAAAGATGCCTGGGTCCTTGTCTCAAGTTGGTCTGTCAGTGCAGTTGGTCAAATAACTCTCCTTCCACATCAAACGCTGCTGTACCATGAGAAGTAAAAGCTTTTTTAACAGGCTCTGACTGGTTTGCATAGTTGTTGCTGATGTTAATAAAGCAGGGATGCACTTTCTCTACCTGGAAAAGATTTTCAGTGAGAGTTAGACACTGCACATTAATGAGAACAGTGTCAGAAAAGAAAAATGAACCTGTCATCCCCCAAAAGTCTCTCGGCCATATCAAAGTGTGATGGGAGGCCACATGAAGAAAGACTGAGTGGGCTCTTCAGCAGGGATCAGTGACCAGACTCCCCTCAACTTCATTGCTGAATTCTAACAGTGGAATATCTGGTCCGGGGGGGGGGGGGGGGGCGGTGGCGGTGTGGGGGTGTAGGGAAGAAGAAAAGAGCATTGCTTCTGCAATTGCAGCTTAAAATAATCCCCCATTGTGGCTTTCTGAAGGGGAAAACAGCCACTTGAAATGTTGCTGTGAGTGACAGATAAGAGGACAGTACACAGCAGAGATAATTCTATCAGCAGATGGGAATGGAGCTTGTTACCCCACCTCATAATGACAGTATCTGATCTGAATGGATTTGTCACTGTTAGATCTTCTGGTTTCAAGCTGAAGTAGGTATTTTCAAGTAAAAACTCAGTGTTATAAAACAGATTGAGCAATCAACTCATACTCTGAGGGGAAAACAAAAAGCGTTCTTCTTCCTGCATCCTTCAGTCAATCCCTTATCGAAGTCACAAAAAGTTCCCCTCCAAGCTGCATGTCATCTCCCAGATATTTTCACAGGGCTGCCAGGCTGCTCTGCAACTTCTGAAGAAAATAAATGAAAAGTAAAATTATTGGACGGGCCTGACTCTAAACCTAATAACAGCATGCATACAAATGTGGCTGCGTGGTTTTCACATCCTGAGTAGCAGCACCCCAAGATGCAGGCTGCAGCTGTTTCAAGACATGCACCTAATATGTACGATTGAATTGGAATCAAAGTCATCTTTTCCACTTAGTGAAACTCAAATTGCAGCTTGGGTTGAAAGCAAGAATACCCACGTATCTGTGGCAACAGGGTCTGCTGAACCCCTGGCCATCAGTAACCTTGGGGTATGCTTCTTCTAGGAGCTGGAAGCCTTTGTTATAACAAAGTCAAACTCAAAGGAGGCTTTGCTCATGGCAGACTTCCACTGAATGCCGTCCTGTTCCATATAGGACCTTCCTATGCTCCCAGACCTTCAGCTGACCCTGCTGGGAGTTTTGCCTGACAAACACTGAAATATTTGGCTCAGTAAGGTTGATCTCATCTATCAGGCAGGCTCCAGCAAAGCCTGATAGGCTTGCTTCATCTCAGGCAAGCCAGGCCATATACCCAAGAACAGTTCCCTGTAGCACCTCTGCTGATTTGGATGAGACAGTTAACAATACAAAAACAGAGCAAGAGGACAAATGGTGTAGCCATTTAATGAATAACTCCTGCTCCTCAGTGGCAGGTGCCAAAACTGTTCCGTGGCTGCATGCTCTGCTGCAGGGAGCAACTCCAGGCTAAGAGAGCTATTGCTGCCAATGAGGCCATGCTCCATGTTCCAAGGGGTCTTATGTTCAAAGAGGGAGCCTTATCAGTGGCACATAAATTACTTACCCCTTGTTACCTGTGCAACAGCAGCACAGGACAACAGCTTTTCCAACACCTTTGTCCCTGCCCAGGAGGTGGCAGGCAGGAGGTGATGCCCTCTCCCTCCCACTCTAGAGTGACTGGGAGGTGTCTTGCCACCTCAGCCTGGGCTTTCAGCTGTCTTTGGGCAGCAGTTACTGGATGGTGTGGTCAGCAACTTCCATGTCCTAAGGAAAGCTCCTGGAAACTGTATGACAGGTACTGCAGTTGTCCCAGCTTTGGAGAGGATCTAAGTGAGACAGACCCTGAAGTAATGCAGTGAGGACTGTCTCCAAGCAACTGCAGGAAGAATAAAACCAACACGTGTTCCCACCACCACCATCCATGCCACCCTGTCATGCCAACAACCCTGCAGCCCTCTGTACGCTGATTTTCTCCTTGCTTTTGTCATATAACTGAAAGAAAGCCCAAGCTGGACACCCCCCTGCCTAGCCCTGCTTCATTGAAAACTTCTACTCCATCTTGTTCTATGAGTCCCAACTTCCTCTTCAAATCTACTCCAAAAAGTGGGAAATGTAATTCAGCACTCTCCCTCACACAGAAATGTGTCCTGCTTCTAACAAGAAACCATGCAGTTTCATACCTCATACCTTGATGTCCTTTCCCGTCCTGCTGCTGGCACCTCAGTGTCATCTGCACCCCTCACCTGCATGTCCAAACACTCCCAGGAGCAGCCAAATGCTACCCTTCCCTCCATCCTGCACCAAGAGGAAACACCATGCACGTGTCCCTATTTCATGCAGTCTCCAGAAGCACACTGCTGGCACCAAGGGAGCCTCTCCCCTCCTGACACAGGGCTCAGTCCCCAAATCCTGGGGGGATTTTCCTGCAGCACCAGGAGCTGCAATGGTTGTAGGAACAGCACACAAAGACATGAACCAGAAATGCTGCAACCGGCACCTCATGGCTCACGCAAAAGCACATGTGAAGGGCCCAATAAACCCTCTGTAACCTGGAGTCCACCAGCCACAAGCTGCCCCCCTCACCCCCGTAGGCCCTGCACTCACCTGAGTGCAGCACACTGGACTCTGCCCCCATGGCTGCTCATGCCCCTGCCATGCAAAGGGGGGAAGAGGGGTGTGTGGTAAACCTTCATCCACTGTCCTGAAGCCATTGGGACAGCAAGAAAAGGAGCTGAAGAGAGCGACTGTGCCCTACTGAGGCACTGTGTCTCCCTGGTAAAACCCTCCTCCATCCCACAACTTCCCCTGCTGTTTGTGCCACCTCATCTGTGACTAATTTAGATCAAAATCTCCCTACTGCCAGCAACTCATCTGCAGCATGTGCGTGCGTGTGAGCAGGTGGAGCACATGCGTGCATCCCAGTACCAATTAGGGTTTCAAACACATCACTATTAATTATAATTAATCTCATCAATGAATCACCGTCTGGAGGGCAGCAATCCCTGGCTGGGACTGTCAGCATTCCCATCCCCTATCCTACCCTTAACAAAGTACACCCAGACCAACACCACTGCTTTTCCCCTGAAGGGACATACCAAAAAGACCTGGCTCAGGCAGACACACTCGCAATGCCAAGGACAGGCATTCCAAACCTGAGCTGGCTTCAGTACTCCCAAATCTCGAGGTATGATTTGGGATACAAGTACAGCTTTCTGCATCGCCAGGACTATGGACACCCCACAGGTTTTGGTGTCCCAACCTCCATGGTCCTTTGGGACCTTCTGCAGGAGAAACAGGAGGTCACCCCCGAAGGACAGATCCTCCCCCATCCCCAACCACCCCTTCCACCATGGGAGCTGGCACCTACCGTGCTGAGCCAGCCTGGCTCAATGTGGACGTAGCCAGGGGCATGGGGCCACGCAGGGCTGGCACCAGGGCTGTGCAGGAGAAGCGTGGTGGGGGCACAGCCCAAGCACACAGCTCACTTTTGAAGGGGCTGCTCCTCCTTCGAGAGGAAGCTGCGAATGGGGAAGATAAGGCTGAGGTTAGATAACAGGAAATGTCTGGATGTGAGTGACAACACTCACAGGTTGTGAAAGCAGCAGCTCTCCCCATCCTGCCGCAGGGGTGCAAAGCCCCTAAGTGGGGCAAGAGACAGATGGGGGAGGGCAAGCACTTTGCACCTTCACACTGTGCAACCATGTCAGCTCAGCGGGCCTGGGCTGCATGGGGCTGCCCAGATGAAGGCAGCCCGAGGCAGGTCACCAGGGAAGCCGTGCAAGCAACCACACCAGCTGTCCCATGTCTGGGCACCTCACCACCACGCAGCCCAGGGTGGAGACCCCCAGAAAGCTTTGGCTTGGGAGACAGGCTCATGGCCATAGGGATCTCCTACCCCCCCAGCAGTGTAAAGAGCAGGGAAGCAGGGCTCTGCTCACAGGCGAGAGCTGACTCTCCAGCCATTGCAGGTGGTTTTGCTCCAAGGCTCCCTGCAGGGCTCAACTCCCTTTCGAGCACAGGACTGCAGGCTGCAGTGCTCCTGTTCCCTGGCACTCTCATGAGCAGACAGGCTTCACTTTCCTAATTGCAGTGCCTGATGGAAGAGCCTCACTGGTCCTTGGATCCTGCCACTGCCCATCTCTCCATACACTCACCAGCACCAGCTGAGGACCCTGTCTCAGGAGCAGCTCAACATCCACAGAGCCCACGCAGGAAAGTAAACACCAGCGTTTTGTTTGGAGTTATAACCAAAGCAAGTTCCACTGTTTCTCACCTTCTGCCCCCTCCTGGACAGCCTGCAATACAAGGTGCAATAAGGTATGCACCTCAACATCTCAGTGCTGTTTCCATTTGACCTGGCTGGGAGCAAGACTAATCAATACAGCTCTGGAAACAGAGGCCAAAACCCAAACCAATTCAAGCAAAATCATTAATTTTTAGAGAGACATCCCTAGTCTCTCTAGGTCAGCAAGTTGTATAGCATATTTTGTAAGGCCAGGCTGTTTGTCAGTGTCTGCATTATCCCAAACACGTTTGCCATCAGCTATCCATGCCAGTGTGATGCAGACTTTGGGACCTTTCACATAGGATCAGTTTTCTCACTTCCAGCACTCAACTGCTGTCCTTCCTTTCCAGTTTTTGCCTCTCAGGTTTTCCTTTCCTAGCCTCTCCACTCCTGCCTGGCTCTGCAGCCAAACCACATGGAGATCCTCTGGTGCTTGCTGCCTGGGCCTGCATTAATCCAGCAGCTTTCAGTTATGTTATCAGCATGCCTGGGCTGCAGCCACATATTATATTCTTGCAAGTCTGTCCAAGCCCCTGATCTGGAAGATGCTTACTTATGCCTTTGAGTAACTATGCACACTAAACTCCCTGGGAGCGCCCACAAGCTACTCCCGAGCTTTCATGCAGACAGTACTGAGGCCAACCCTTCTGCTAAAAGTAAAACCTGGCCCCAGTGCCTGAGTGATAGTTAGATAATGAGGAATAGAGTTACTGTCCAGTTCCGCTTTCATCTGCACTGTGTTTTAAAATACACAGTAAAAGAGGAATGGAAAGGTCTGGGTAGGTTTGTTTTGTTTTTAGTTTGGTTTTAACTGCGGGAAAGAAGTAGGTTTGCTCATGTAGTTTGTGTAGTTTTTTCCTAGGCTTTCTTTTTCATTCTGTCTTTCTCCTACCTGTACCCAAACAGCTTTGAAATGGGTGAACTTCCACCATCTATGGAAAGAAAAAAGGGCAGATGCTTTATTTCCATTCTTTGTGAAGATGCAGCACAAAGAAATTGCTGAAAACCAAAATGTTTTCTCACTCTCATTGGAATGTAACTCAGTGCTGAAATTAAGAAAAAAAAACAACCAACCATAAGTGACTAGGAACACCCAAAGCAAATACCACCACATTTTGTAATTTCTGAAAGCCCAGACCTAAATTCAGATCCAAAACCCTCAGTCCATGTCCATCTCTAACAGAGATCTTTCCCAATTATCTTCTCCAACAGAAGCAGTTAACTATGCATCTCCCTTCATTTTCTGCTACATGAACAGAAGATCTGAAGTAATTACTCCTTCTTGCTAGTTTCTACACCATGTTTGCAGCATGACTGATAAAATACCATTGTTTATTTCTGATCTTGCTCACATGTCATTTACATCTGTGGGACTTCCTGCACTTTACTGGGACTAGTTCTGATGTATGACAGCATGGATCAGAATTGATTCAGGCCCCGAGGCAAAGAAACAAACAAACAAACTCATATACATATGCAAAATGTACAGACTATTCAAATGCTTTCATTATGAGAACAAGAACACTGTTGACATATTACTCCACAAACTAAATACCCAAGAACAAACTGCAATGCACAGAACAAGACTGGCTCCATCTTCAAGGCAAACATCCCCACACTGCTTTAAAGTTAACTGTCAAAATGTGCTGCATTTGTTACTCAGGAGGTCAGAGCAGTTAATCAGAATTATCTTTTCCAGCCACTGCATCTCAAAGATTAATTGTTAAAAGCAGCAAACCTGGATGCCCAAACACAGGGTATTAAATCTGTACATAGGCTGGCAGGTAAAAACAGCCTTCTGGAAAAGGATGGTGATCCCTTGCCTCCAAACTGCGGACACCTGCAGATCAAGTCCTTTGGATCTCAGGAGGTTAGGGCTTTTTATAAGTATGAGGATTTTGGCCTGCTCATTTTCGTGGCATCTGGCCACACCTGGGAGCAAGCCGTATGAACCTGGGATCTGAGTCATGTAGAAAAATGTTGTTTGGATATTTCATGCTCCCTTGGGCGGTCACACAAAGCAATATTGATTTTACACATCCAGGGCAAGAAACAGACTGAAAAAAAACCCAAATCAAACAAACAAACAAAAGGGAAACCAACCTAACAAAAAACCCCAAAACCAAACAAAACACCAAAACAGTAATGAAACTGAATTGGTGTGAAAAGAAGCAAGACCCTTGAACATTCAACCAAAAGGCTTAAGGGCATGTCTGCAAACCTCCCATTAGAAGCTGAGATTCTTCACTGTCAACCTGCATTGAATCTCTTGCCTGCTTCCCATGGCACTATCCAAACCAGCAAGGTAAAAGCTTGTTTATGGAAGCCAACATGAGTTTCAGACAATGAAGACTTTCTAGCCAACATGCCATCACAAACTGAGTTGCTGCACAGCACTATAGGTCAATATTGATGTCCAGGGTGGATGTTTTACAGCAAAGCTGGTTTCTTCTGTAGTTTGCAAATGTCATCACACTACCCCACTCTGTGCAATAGTCTTGAAACTGCACTCAACATTTCCTAATCAAGCTAGCCTTTTCAGTACATTTGCAGCATGCAGCTCTGTGGCTCGCTCTGTGAGGAGGAGGAAGGGAGAACTAGAGAAGCTGAGGGGATTACAAACTGCCAACAAATGTTTCAGAGGTTTCTGCATACTGTTCCCAAAACTACAAAATTTCCTTAGAAAACAACTAGGAAAAAAGTGGCTAAAATGAGTCACACAGTCCATTTGATTAGCATGCAGCTAGCTCTCCCACATTGTACTTTCAAGCTCTTGTACTTTTTACCTTCCATGAGAGAAGGCAGAAAGGGTTAGTGGGTTTGTACTGGACACAGAAAAATTTGGGCTCATTCTCTGTGGGTGCTGCTCTGCACTGGTTAATCCATACCAGCTTAGCCAAGGCTTGGTGAGCACAGTTTGGTCCATCAGTCAGCATACCTTCACAGAATGCCAGAAGACTTTTCTTGCACAGATATCTTCAAAACCAACGTCCTCCTCTTGATGAAGGAATTAAAGATACATGTTACCAACCCAGTCCCGATTCCTGTCATCAGTGACCGTCTTTCATTTCAGTTTGCTCAGTCAACCCAGTTTTGCCATCCAGCAGTGTCCAGAATTGAGGATTACTGGTTCTGAAGCCATGATATGAAGAGATACAAACACAAATTATTCATACATCAAACTCAAAAATAGCAAACCACTCTCCCTCTGGTTCTCCTCCCAGGTGAAAATAGCATTTGCTCCTGCATTGGCTGGTTTATGTATAATTTTCAAGTTATTTTCCTCCAACCTTGGGTCTTGGTGAGCTTTCAGATTAAATCTTGGGCCAGTTGCTACCAGACTTTCTCCTGAGCTGTCTCTGTGAACAGCAGTCGCTGACATGCCCTGAAGCATTGTGTCAATGCCCCCAGGCTCTAAGGCAGCCAGCAGCAAATTATCCAGCAGTCAGCTCTAAACAGCACCCTTGGCAATTTGTACACATGCTGTTGAACTCTGAGACTTCTCAGCATTACAGGTGCTGTTTGGGCAAAGCTGAGGGGTCCAGTGTGAGCCTAGCATGAATGCATGCAGGGGAAACACAGTGCAAAGAGGGTCTTTTACAGGAGTGACCATAGCAAAGTGAGAGGAGAAGCAGTCCTGAATCTTACATCTGGAAGCACTCATGGTGCTGGATTCTCCAGGGAGCAATATGAGATGACTGCTGTCACAATTCCTTCCTCCAGAAGATGGCTGACAAAGCCACAGCTTAGTTCTAGGCACTAAAAAATCCTACAACGACACGGGAAAAAATGACAACTACTCCTTGAAGGCTGAGCTATGCATGCTGGAGGAACTCACTGGGGAGGTCCTCCTGCAAGCTTGGCCTTTAAGCTCTGCAACTGGGCATTGGGGAGGCTCTTCTTCTCTTCAGCCAGCCAGCTAAGTCAGAGATATTGCATCCTCACCACCAGTCTGCCTGTGGGCAGAAGCCTCTTCCCAGTTCCTACAGCAAAATGCTTGCTTGTCTGAACACTGCCTCACCTGGGCTTTGAGCTGTGTGAACACCTTGTTTCTGTTTCCATTCTTTTCCTCATTCAGGAAAGAATATACAGATCAAATGTTAAGTATTTACAGAAAATACACCACATGGACCTTTCAGCTTTGCTGTAAGTGGTATCTCCCTCCCTTCCTGCCCTCTTTTCAGGCAGACGCACAGTGTTGAGAGTCAGAGGCTGGACTCCAGCAAACAGAGGATGCTTCTGTTTGTGGTTGATTATGCATTTGTCACTTTTATTTTAGACCTCTGGTAAAGAAAAAAAAAAGAGAGTGAGAGAAAAAGACAGACCCAAACCAGGAGGTTCAAAGCTGTTTTTCAGATGAATGCTGACAGATAAGAAAACCCAAGCAACCGTCACAGACTTTGAGTGACCCAAGAGACATCCTGTACAGCATAAACTATTAATAATAATAGTATGCAACAAATAATAGTAGTGTTAATACTGTAATTCTAAAGAAGCAATAAAATAGCATCAGCCAGAAGTCAAGTGGGTTCAGCTAGTTGGGGTGAGAAGAGGAAAACCAGACTTCCTTTTGTTTTCCCAAGACTGTCATCCCTGCTCAGTCAAGACCAGTTCTCTGTTTGCAGGTGCTGAGTAAGAATCGCAACCTTGCCTAGATGTTTTGCCTCAAAATAAGCTCATATTGCAACCATCTATCCCCTTCATTCCAGCACATCACTGAAAAATAAAGCCGTGTTTTCCCATATTTACTTCCTTAAAGGACTATCTTTTCTCTTGCAGTAATCTCGTTATGCGACTAGGCAAAGGGTAAAGTCCTACTCTGGGTGTGAAACATTGACAGACTTTATCCCTTAAGGAAATTAGGAGCTAAGAAACTATACTTTGTTCACCACTGATGTCAGTACAGTTACACCATGAACATTATCCCCAAGAACAGAATGGAATACTAGAAAGACAGCCATGGATTCACTTTTTTTTTTAACATAAATTTTCAGCAAGAATTAAAGTTGTCAAAGACAGAACTGTGCTGATTATTTTTCACAGAGTATGAAGGAAGACATTGACTGTGCTTCTGATGCTAATTGTTGCCTTTTACCGAACATGCTAAATTACTCTTATCTGCATATTACTCTCAAAAACCATATATTAGCCAAATTTTTCTGCTGCCAGTTTCTGGACATCTTATCAAATGAACATCCTGGGTACAAAGCATAATTGATTCCTACATGGCAAAGGAAACAAAGGCTTATGTTAAACTCATACACCCTTGCTCTGTGACCACAGACTCTGAACTATACCAGGCTCCCTCCTGGTACAGCTCCCCCATGCTTTTCCTGCATGGGAAGGCAGCAGGAAAAGCAGCTTTGCAGAGTAGTCTTCTGAGTGGTAGTCTCAGACTGCTCCCCTCCCATTGCTCAAGAGGTCATTACTGGGAAAAGCAATTCGCAAAGTCAGAAAAATACATCAGGCCTTTTAATTTCCAAGATACCACTTCTGAAAGGCTCCCAAGCCACATATAACTGGAAACTGGGACTGTGCTAGAGAGATACCAGTTGCCCTGTTCTTCCATTCTTCCCTTGGCATTTGCTGCTGGTGAACCCCAAGTGATAGGGTGCTGGGCTGGCCAGCCCCTTGTCTAACCCTGCCAGATATCCTGCTCTTCGGTTAAACCTCAGAAACAACTGCAGAACACCATGGGACCAAATGTACCACGAATACCTATTATGCCAAGATGGTGTGTTTATCAGTCCTGCACTCCCACAGGCAGCCACTACACCATCACAAAGATGATAGCATTTGCCATTTTCAGATCCTTTGCTTTGGGCTTCCGGGAGGAGGCAGATGTGCAGCTTATCACTCACCCCACTTTTAGCACACAGAGGGCATTTCAACACTGCTGCCTTTGCTTGCAAAGTCATTGTCATAGGGAAGTATGTGACCACTACACTCCAGCTCACAGCTAGTGTGCTGTGTTGCTCAACAGTGACAGTTGGGTTTTCATCAGCCATCATCCTCTGTGGCAATGAAGTGTTTCCCCAAGACCAGGACTGCTCATCAGCTGCAGAAACCATTATAACAGAACAAAAGGGGTTTTGCTGTAACAGCGCATATCTGTCAGTCCATGAGGTATCATCACGCTGCTGGGCCTCCCTGCAATCACTGCATCAAACCTCTCCTGTTTGGACACAAAAGATCTTTATAGCCATTGTCCCATAAACCACCTCTCCTGGCAGGATCACCTTCTTCATCAGACCCTTTGCAGTGGGACAAGAAAAGGACAAATAAAATGATTGCTGACAAGTTTTGTAAATGGGAGCACTGTTTTTCATAAGCATTGCCTTGACTGCCTGCAATGTTTCACACCCTTACCAAGAGGAAAACTATACTCTGATCTGAAAGAAAATCGCAGTCCTCATAAGCTGGGAAGCCCTTTGTCTTATTCTACGACTCTTAAGAGAGTATTCATTAATCATTATGCCTCAACCCTATAGTTGAGCTGGGACAGACACACCAAACAGACCAGAGTATCTCCAACACCCAGTATGTATTTCCAGGAGGTCTTCCTTCTTGTGATGAAGCTCTTGAGACATTTCAGGGCATCTTCCACACCAGTGAAACTCCATTGGCACAACTCTTCCCACTGCAGTGCTTCACTCTAGGCACATCTGGTGCCTAGAGCACTGATGTAGGCTAAAATCCCAGCATGTAGTACTTGGGGATTTTGCCCCTTTCCCAGAGCAGCTGAGCTGCTTGACTTCCTTTACTCAGTCAGATATGAATCAGATACTCCTTCAGGCAAGAGCATGGAAAAACAAGAAAGAGAAGACATTTTATTAAACCTCATGGCTGAATCTTATCCCAGGATGTGAATGCCTATAAGCTTTGAAAACCCTCAGTCAGTTCAAATGTGTAAACAAACACCTCTTCTCAAGGCAGCTTATAGAGCATTGCACATATCCAACAAAACATATAAGAAGTGTCTTTTAAGCAGCACCCCAGTCCTATCCAGACAGCGAACTTACAGTTAGCACAAAGAGACAAGGAATTGCCCGTCAGACCACATTGCCTGAGCAAGGTATTAGTGTCAGAGCACTGATGACACTGCTGAGAAGGTTAAAATGCCAGCTAGCAAGGAGACAGGCCATCTACAGGCTGCCTGCTGGGCAGATAGGAGGTCTTGGTAGGGTCACGGCTGTTCTTGTGGCTTCCCGTCAAAGGGGGTGAATGTGAGTCTTAAAATTGGAGCAGACAGGGTAACTTTGTGAGGCAGGCCAAGTCTTCTAAGTAGGTAAATTTGTAGACTAATGGGTAGGCTTTGCACGTGGGGCATTCTCAAGGAAGGACAAAGCTGCTCTCGCAGCGTTGTGTAGGGGAAACTTCAGTGTAGAACTCAGCAGAGCCCAGAGGCAGGCGCGAGTATTTCTTAAACTGCTGCATATCACTTCTGTATGCTATATTAAGGCTTTACCTAAGGATTTACAACTTTTAGGTAGATACGGAGACAAACTTAGGGCGGCTGATGCAAGGAAAGGAAAGAAACGTGGCAGGGAACATGCTCTGCACCCTATGTCACTGCTCTGCGCTCTAGCGGCGCCTCCCCTAGGATTGAGTTTGCATTGTCCTCTTTCCCTTTCCACACCTAAAGCAACCTGCTGGCCGCACATCCAGGTAACAGCTCAGAGCACACAGTGTCCTCCATAGCTCGTCTTTAGCTGCGACCTCCCTCTCAGGTGGTCAGTGAAAGCCTCAAGGGAAAAGCACGCACACTTTAGCCAAGACTCGAGGCCATGGGGAGGTGGCCAGGTCTGACCGGAGCCCACCGAACAGCCGAGGGAGGGGAGGCCCAAGGCGACTCCATTTCTTGAAAACCAGAAGAAGAGTCCGAAGGGCCTCCGCGCCCCCGCTCCTCCAGGGCTCTGCCTTGCTCAGGTGCTGCCAGCGCTGCCGGGACAAACAGCTCCGTTTGCCGGAGGACGGGGTCGTACCGGGAACCGAAACTGCAGAACCCGAGGGCTGCCGCCAGTTCCCGCCCCGTCCTCCCTCCCGCCGCCGCCGGGTGTCGCTGCTGCTCCGCCGCACCGGTGTCCCGCAGCTCCTGCTCCCGTCCCCGCTCAGCGCGGAAAGCATGCGGAGGGAGCCCGGGTCACCCCGGCTGCTGCCCCAGAGCCCCATCGCTGACAGCGCGCGGACTCGGTGAGGGCGGTGCTGTGGAAGCTGCGTGGGAAGCATTCCTGGTGATCCTGGGCTTCAGGCTCCAGGGAGAGAGCTGCTGGTCAGGAAAAATACAGGGATAACTTCTCAGCCAGGGGGCTGGATTTTATCCTTAAAGTGCATGCAAAAATATTACAAATAAAGATCTGTGCCTGGTTGTGGGCCCAGAAGACAGGGTGGTGGAGCGGTAGCAGACACATTTTCCCAGGCAGCTTGGAGCAGTCCTACTGAATAACTGCAACTTATATAAAAGCAGCACTACTGAATTCTTTGTCCTAGTGATACCTGGGAATAAAGGGTTAACATTGTGCCTGCTTGCTTAAGCAGTCACTGTGCTTGGTGAAGCAGAACCGTAGGAATCAAAGTTGCTAGAACGGTGAAGCAGAATTGTAGGAGTTACAGCTGCTAGGCAGAATTGTAGTAGATAAGATTCATAACTTAACATTCAAGACATTCTTGTTTAAATGGTATCCATAGAAAGAAAAGGAACAAAAGATGGCCAGAGTAACAAAATTTGCAAACTTGACAAGTTTTTGCTTTAAGATACATAAAACCAGGTTGTACTGAACCTGAGGTTTGGATAGGAGCCAAAACCATATTGAGTCTGTGTGAAAACAAGAGGTTACTCGCGGTGATGAAGAGGAACTACAAGCCTTCATCCTCATCACCCTCTAAAGACCACCACCAGGAGGCACTGCACAGGCGCATCAATGGGACGAATGCCAGAAAACTAATTATAATACTAGAAGAGAATAGGTTTTGCATATGTATTAGGCGTGAAGCAATCTCGTGTTTATGTAGTCATTATATGTAATATAAACAAACTGAGTGGCAAAGGAAAGGCATACATGTTTTTGGAGGAGCAAGCCCCCATGCGCCTCAGCGCTGAATAAAAGCATACCTACTTTACAGCTTTAACAAGTTGCGAAGTCTATCTGAGTATCACTAGGAATCGCCTTCCTGCCAGCTAAAATGTGACCTTTGGTATCATTATTGGTATCATGTCAGCTACAGCATTCTGCTAGGAACCGATTAAGAAAACACTGAAGGGTCTGCCCATTACAGTAATGACAAGAACTTGGTTCTTGTCGGCCTCCAAACCCAGCAATGATCAAAACCATCACAGCTGCTACCTGCCTCATCCCACTTCATCCCAGCACTTGTCCCTGAAGCACAATGTACTTTCAGAGACACCAAGAAAGCAAACTTTAGAAGTGAACTGCTTGGGGGTTTTTTTTGTGCAAGGGCTGTCTCTGGTACATGTTGGTAGGAATAATGGATTGCTTTCTTCAGAGTCTAGAGATAGAAAAACTGGGAGGGCAGTAGGAAAGGAAACAACATTTCTACTGCTTCTAGAAGACGCAGCAGAAATGTCTGTTTACACAGGTAAACATGGGCACTGCATCCAGGGAAAGTAACCAGAGGTGGTCTTGCCTTATCAGCTTCTTGCTAAAACCCCTCCATGCTGCTAACTTTGCTGTCCCTTATGGCATAAGGCCAGTGGGAGAGCCTCTCAGAGGTCCAGCAGGGAGTGTGCAAGAGAAAATACAAATACTGGAGGGTCAGGTCTTTCCTTAGCTCATTCCTCAGCCCTGTTTTCAGCCATGTCTGTTCTTAATGGCAATTAAAGTGAAAAATCCCTCTGAAGCCTACAGCTGCCCACTGTACCCCAAATACTTAGAATACCTGCCCCAAACAGGGCTGCAGCACCTTCTGCTGTGCATCCCTCTCCCAAACCTCAATCTGTTATGCTACTTAAGACAGGCAGTTTTGACTTTAATACAGTCACTAGACAGACCCACAATATGGATTCATTGTCCTATTGGACTTTATAACTGGAAAGCAATGCCTTCCACTTGCTCTTAGCAGTTCATCCATCTTGTGTTTCAAACTCTTCAGGGCAGGGTAGTATTTATTATAATCGTTCTGCTTACAGGGGGAAGCAGTCTCTGCCCCAGAGGACTTGCAGACTATGGAGCACAGACAAACTGACAAGGTGACAGCCACTGTGATTGAAGTACTGGGTGCAGGATCACATGAGGATTCACAAGTTCAACCCCTGAATTGATGATGACAGCCCCAGGCCTCTGTGGCAACTTATATCATAAATAAAATGATAATTTTAAATTGCTCAGCTCCTAATTGACACACCTAAAATGTACTACTCCTACTTTTGCCAGGCACTTAATTTAACTTTCCAAACTAGCTCCCTCACTAGGCACATTATTGATATAGAAACATAGATCCTATCTTGTCTAGAAGTGCCTCCGGAAGGTGCACCATAACTGCTCCCTGTCCAGAGCTGGCCTCTGGAAAGACCTGCATGGACCACAGGCAGAGTTAAGCCTACCATCCTCGGCTCCATTGGAGATGCATGTATTATGCAGTGTAACTACTCTCCTTTTGAAACCCGTCTAAAAGATTTCAAACTGCCCACATGATATTTGGGAGGCTCCTTCTTGGGTCCCTATGGGAGCTCATGCAAAACTTCTCTGGATTTATACTTTGTGTGACATACAAAGGCAGTATATACTCCCCATCATTCCCTTAATGGAAGGCATGTGCAGGAATCCCTGCATGATTTTTACATGCCAAGACCTGGAGGTGCACATTCAATAATCCCAATTTTCATTAGGGATCAGACACAACTAACAGCAAATGGACAACCTTCAGAAGCACAGGTTCGGGATCCACTCTGCAGTGGCAGGGCAGACTTCTAGAGAACAAAGGCAGAGCAGCTCTTTACTATAAAGGCATAAAATGCATTTGCATTTCTGTGAGCAGCTAAAATCACCTTTTCTGATACTTGTTACTTTCTCTTTGAGCTGAAAGCTGCCAGTCCTGGTCGTGGGTGTAGCTTAAGAGAGACATTCTAGGGCTTGGAAAGTGCCATTGTATGCCAGTGCAATAGAAGAGCTTTAAAGAGCTCCTGTTTTCTGCTGCCCATTTACAGTTCTGCTTCTGGAAACAATGCCAGTTTCTCCCTGCATTGCTCCAGTGCTTCCACATGAAAAAGGAGCGGAGCCCCGTCCAGCCTGGCCTTGAACACTGCCAGGCATGGGGCAGCCACAGCTGCTCTGGGCTACCTGTGACAGCGCCTCAGCACCCTCACAGGAAAGAACTTATGCTTAACGTCTGATCTGAATCCCCCTCAAAAGCCGCTCTGTGTGGATTCAGCTGAGAAAACACCCAAGGTCCGTACATAAACACCAACTTTAATGGAACAAATACTCTGAAAATGTTCACCCTCTGACACTTAGACTCCACCTGAGCTCTGTGGATCCATGAGAAGTCGAGGTGGGCCTCGTGTTACTTAGCGTCACTCAGTCAAGAGAAGCTGCTCCAGTCTCATGCTCTGTCAGCGAGGAGGGGCACAAGAAGCCAGGAGGAAGCAGAGACAGGACACCTTACCCAAACTAGCCAAAGGGGTATTCCTTCCTAAAGCACATCATGCCCAGCATGGAAACTGTGGGGAGTCACCCCAAAGGGTCAGGCTGCAGCTAGGGCAGGGGGTGCTGAGCAACTCTGTTGTGCATCACTGCTGGCTATTGTTCTTTTCCTTTGCCCTCTTAGTTTTATATTCTCTCTCTTCCTGTCATCATAATTATGACTATTATTAGTACTGGTGGAACTAGTTGTATATTGTACTTTAGCTATGGGACTGTTCCTATCTCAGTCCATGGGGTAGTAGTAGCAGTAGTGGTTCCATACTATACTTCAGTTATGGGACTGTTCTTATGTCAATGCGTGCAGGATTCTTTCAATTCTCCTCCCCCCACATCTTGCCTGGAGGGAGGCTGGGGAAGGTGGGCTGAGTGAGCGGCTGTGTGGTGCTGAGTTATTGATTGAGCGGGGTCACCCATCTGCTGCCCATTTGCAGTTCTGCTTCTGGAAACACTGCCAGCTTCTCACTGCATTGCTCCAGTGCTTGCGTGTGCAGGAGGAGCAGGAGAATCACAATCTGTCGTCCCTTATCTCTGGCCTTAGCAAGTCTAAGCCTTGCACCTTATTCCTCCCATCCCTTCTACACCCCTCTCATTGCCGGCACCGGGCTGCAGCATGCACCAGGCTTCAAAAGCCAGCTGACGTGGGAGCCACTCCATCACACACTGTTTCATCCCATCGGGATGCGCTTTTCCTACCTGGCCAACATGTGCTGCCAAGTGTTGCCTTCAGCGGCGTGGCGACCTGGTTCAGGAACAGCACGGCGACCAACCCCAGGCTGCTGACAGGCCATCAGCTCACAGACACCAATGTGGTGGATGGCAAATGGCCTTTATTGATAGGTAACATGATATTATATAGCTCAGGTTTACGACGTCACTTCCGTCCGCTTACATCATTAGCTAAACGCCATTGGCTACCCGAAGACGGGTCCTGACTTTCCGTACAGCACGACATCTTCCAGCCGCCAAACCCTAACTACCTGCATTTCCCCCCCTCCCTATGCTTAACTGAATAGACTAAAATCTATAAAATTTAGAAAAGTATGTATGACAATCTTGTGGTAACAAAAATAAGACATGCTGGGCAAGTGGCAACTGAGGGAGGTAATTTGGGGATAACAGGATGTAATTTAGGGCAACTAGGGATAACCGGTAATAACACTGGGCAAATACATTCTTAAAGCAATTACTGGTATTCTACCAACATGATGTTAACCTTTTCTAGCCAGCTCTTGACAAATGACACGAGCCTATCCAATATACAAGGTCTGAAGACCAATGCCAACATAATCACTGCAATCAATCCTATCAAGATAGATATCAGGGTGGTTAGCCACGGTGAATAATTAAACCATGATTCAAACCACCCTTATTAGGCTTCTCTTTCTCTTTTCCTCTTTTTTTTTTCTAAACCTTCTCCAAGTTTAACCACGGTGCCTCTAACAACCCCAGTGTGGTCCGCATACACACAGCATTCCCCTCCTAATGCAGCACATACTCCACCCATTTGGAGTTTCTAGCAAGAATCAACCAGTCAGCTTATGATCTCTTTTTCAATATGATCCTATTCTTACGTAAACGCCTTATCTCATAAGGTATCTTACCGACACATCTACCTTGTCCTGACGCATGTTACATCATTATTCCTAAGTTATTTTCTTTCCCAGTGTTCCATAGGCACTATTTAAAATCAGACCCATTCATTAATCCTGATTTAGTGGATATTTCTATTACCTCATAAAAGGGGGACCTTATATCATAACATAGCCAACAATATTTGGTTAAGTTGGAATTGGTGGCATTTAACAACTAATAACTAGCTTTCATTAATTACCAAAGAAAATTGCCTCCCTTACTGTCCTTAAGATTGTAAGTGACATTCACTACAGGAATCATTGGGCTGTTGAAAATTATTATGTCAGTTTTAACCTCCACTTCGTCTGTTTTAGAAATTTTCTTTGATGGTTTTTCTACTAATATGTTGTTAGGTCCTACGGGTTTAGGATCTTGTAGGATTGATTCCTTCTTTATTAAAATGAAGCCCCCTCTATTGATTCCTGGTTCCTTATACTGTACCCCCCAAGTTTTCTCCATCACCCACCCTTAATCGAAAGGGTCTGTTATAATAATCATAAGATGCTCACAATTTCCGAGACCGAGGCCCCCCTGTCCAAGGATCCCCCGGCGAGCCACTTGCACTCCTCCATTCTCCGGAAGGGTGCAGGCATAAGGCCCCCATTGTACCCTTAGAAACTTATCCGGATTTCCTGGGACCCAATCTGAGACTATTGTTTCGCATCCCCAATAGGCATAATAATATTCCCTGGGGTGTTTACAGTATCCTCTTCCTGAATTCGAACTTGGGCAGAAGTAAAATCCCACAAGACCTAAACAAGAGCTTATAGGTATTAGTTGACAGAGGCTAAGAGTAAAAATGAGCTCTCCTGGTGTGATTACACTTTGGAGTACTCGTTGGTCTCCCCCCCCTATACAAGGTTCACTTGAAAGGCTAATGATGCTAGTAATTTGATTTTACTTGCTCTATGATAGCAATCCCCAAAATCAAGATCACACAAAAACATCATAGCCCTCCCTTGGGGGCTATTTCGCTGTTATTCAGATTCCGCCAGTATGGAACTTCTGGGTACGGACGGGATGCTTGGTGACTTGTCGTTCTCTCTTGTCACCAGGGCGTATGGGTTACGAAAGCGTCTGATGACCTGCTCCTGTGAACAAAAACTCACAGTTTTCATTAGCTTTATTCTGGAGGTCCGGTTTAATGGGCTTAAGCGGACACCACTTAACTCTGCCATCTTTTCTAACAGCAGCATACCCTCGCCCTGTAAGGACTAGCCTCCATCCTTGTTCCCAGTCTCCCAACTCATTTCTAATTATAACTGATGGGCCATCTTCTAGCGCTCGAGTGGCCCAGTGTTTTTGGGTGGGGCTATTTACCTCTTCTCCCCTGGGGAATTGATTTAGTGCTAACAGGGCAGTCGCTAACAAGCGTGCTTGGTCTCTCGAGGGAATGGTATTGGCAAAACCTTCTGCTTTTGCCAGTACCTCTAATTTAGATTTCAGAGTTTGATTCGCTCGTTCAACTATAGCCTGTCCTGTGCTATTATATGGAATCCCATGTATTAGGGTGATACCCCATTTTGAAGCAAATGCCTGAACTGACTTAGAAACAAAATTCAGACCATTGTCCGTTTTAATCTGACTGGGGACACCAAGCCACGCCATGGCTGTCAGCCAATGTTGAATAGTAGCTTTAGAGTCAGTTCTAAGATGTTGTGTAGCTATAATTACTCCGCTATATGTGTCTACAGTTACCGCTAGCCATGCTCGAGGTTTTAACAGCTGACAAAGCGTGAAATCCGTCTGCCACATCTCAGAGGCCTTAAGACCTCTGGGGTTAACTCCACTGGACCACAGTGGTGCTCTCTGACAACGGGGACACGTGGCTACTATGTGTTTCACGTCAGTAACTGAAATCCCGCATTTCTTTGCTAGCGCTTTAGCTCCAATATGGAGAGACTCATGTAGCTGACAGGCATCTCTTAGCGTCCACAATCCTTTTGCAGCAGTGTCAGCTTTGTCATTACCAACTTGGAAAAAACCTTTGATTGGGTTATGACTATTAACATGGATGACTGATATGGTGCCCTTTTGGGAGAAAAGTGCTTCTTCTAGCATTAGAGCTGCTGTAGATGTTGACACACCAGGCCCCGACATGGCTAAGCAAAGCTTAGCCACAAACATCGAATCAGTCACTATATTGAGGTGCTCCATTGGAAACAATCCACACGCTAGTACTACAGCCGTCGCTTCCAGCTGCTGAATTGAAAGTGTGCGATCAGTCATTTTAATGCAGTGCCATTCTCCTTCCGATTGCCATACCGCCGCCGCGGTTGAGGTCACTGAAGACGCATCTGTAAAGACCGTTGGTCCCTGTTGGGGTCGGTCCATGATCTTCTGTGGGAGGTCGATGTTGACAATTGCCAGCATTTGAGTCCAGGGAGGCTTCGTAGCATACCAGACTTCTCCACCAAATCCTACGAGGGCTACAGCTAGATACTCTGACATCGCCACTGATTGTGTTGGAAGCTGTTTGCGAAAGGGTAGGTATATCCTGGCAGGTTCGATGCCTAGGTGTCTTAGAGCAAGTTTTCTGCCTTTCATAATGAGATTACCAAGGCACTAGACTCCTGGAGAAAATGCACATGACGGTTTTCCCAGAGCAATCCACTGTATTGATAAAGCTTTTTCAGGGGGGCCCTGAGCTAATGCTCCTACCCCCCCCCCTTCTGTGAAGTGTACATACAGATCAAGTGGTAAATTCGGATTCCACCTGGCGAGTGTGCTTGACGATATTTGTTGCTTGATAAAATCGAGAGAGTTCATTGCTTCCATCGTCAAGGTTTTTGGCTCCCATGGGTTCTTCCCTTTTAGAAGGTTGTGCAGGGGGGCCATGGTTTCGGGAGGGATCAAGATGATATTGCGGAGCCATTGCAAGGACCCTACTAACTGTTGCATATCATGGAGCGTTTTAATTTGCCAAGGAATTTTTACTAAGGGAGGGGTTATGTAAGAACTTGTAATCCCTACCCCCAAAAAACTCACACATGGTCCTCTTTTAATTTTCACGCTCGCGATTTGGAATCTGTTTGTTTTCAGAGTTTCCGAGACCATTGATACTAACTGGTCCACTTGGTTTCCTAATGGCGCAGTGATCAAAATATCATCCATATATTGAATAATAGTCTCAGTCGGATCACTGCGTCGAACCGGTACCAATGCCCGGTCCACTGTAACTTGGCAAATAGTGGGTGAGTTGATCATTCCTTGAGGCAACACCTTCCATTGGAAACGTAGGTTGGGGCATTGGCTATTTGGAAATACGACAGAAAAAGCAAACCGTTCCTTGTCTTCCTCATGCAGAGGTATTGAAAAGAAACAGTCCTTAATATCAAGGACAGCACAAGGTTGTCCTTCTGATATCATAGAGTTCATGGGCAACAACGTTTGAACAGGGCCCATTGGTTTGATTCTCTTATTTACTTCGCGTAAATCATGGAGGAGGCGAAATCCCATTTCGTTTGGGTATTACAAAAACTGGGGTGTTCCATGGGCTAGTGGAAGGCTCCATATGACCTTGTTGTAGTTCCCGGTCAACTAGCTCAAGAAGAGCATCCAATCGAGGCTTTGACAGGGGCCACTGCTCAACCCACACTGGATCGAATGATTTCCACGTCAATCTAATTGGTGGAAGTGGGTGTGTAGCAGTGGCCCTTACGGTAAATTTGTCACCCTAGCTTTTAATAGGGCTAAGTGTCCCTTCCCAGCAGGGGTGGAACTCCTGACATAACATATGGGAAGAGGGTAATAGTTTTCTCCGGTCCCCTTTCAGTATGAAGCGTTATTGCTACCAGTTGAACACTCTTCCGAGCCCGGGTCAATCCCCTGACTCCGCCCACCATGGGGACGTCTTCCAATTTCCAATGCAAGGGCCAATTCATCTCTGAGATAACTGTAACATCTGCTCCGGTATCAATCAAAAAAGGAATACTAATGGTAGTGCCATCTGAGGTATTATAGAGGGAACAGATCCCCCACACCACCAGCGGATTGTCACCCTTTACTGCCATGGCCACCCTGGGGTCTCGCCCCCAAAGGGTGGTCCTTGCTGTCTCTGAGATATGGACAGATTCAGCTGGGCTGTTGGTTGAACCATAAATTTGGTCACTTCTCGAAGGGGCGGCAGGTTTGGGAGCACCCCACCCCGTCCAGGGTCGACACAATTGGGCCGCCTTATATCCCAAGTGGGAGAGGGCCGTGCGCGGCCCAGGTGCCCTCTCCCCCTCCCGTTTCCCTGGGTTTTAGATCTACATTCTTTAGCAAAATGCCCTTTCTTTACACAGGCCCAACACGGTCCTCTAGGTCGATTTTGACGCAGGGGGTGCACTGTTGGCGGGTCCCCCAACCGAGGGCAATTTGCTATAACATGGCCCGCCTGGCCGCATTTAAAACATGCCATCACATTAGCCATTACAGTACGAACAGCCGCCTGAATTGGGGCTAACTGCTCTTCTTTCGCGACATGCTTAATCATGTCCGCGATACTTGACCCCACCGGCAGTGATCGCAAAATTTCTTTGGTTGTCAAATTACACTGCTGACATAAACATTCTGCCACAACCGGTCCCTTTGCTCCCACGGGCAGGGTTGAAGAATTGACCGCTGCCTGGAGGCGATCTACAAATTGTGTAAAGCTCTCACTTTCATTTTGCTTTATTGTGGACCATGGCGACGGTTTGGCAATAACTCTAGAGGCTGTGTGAATAGCTTCTCTGGCCACACGGGTAGTTGCCATAACTTCATGGGCCTGCGGGCCCTGGGCTTGCGCCTGGGGGGTAATCATTATGGGATCCGTACCCATTAACCGCTGCAGGCTAGAGCCATGCAGTGGGTGATCCGCCCCGGTTACCTGGGCCAGTTGTCTTGCACAGTTGTCCTCCCACTCTTGTTTAAAAACGATCATCCCTGCCCCGTCAAAAATCAATCTACAAGTTTGTTTTATATCAAACGGGAGCATGTCGTCTCCGCCAAAGACACCGTCTATAAGGGTGGAGACCATGGCAGAATTAAGCCCTTTGTCTGCAATTGCTTTAACAATCGCTTGTACATCCTTGGGGTTTATTGGCGAATGAACCCTCTGTCCCCTGCCCACCACCCGGACAGGGAACGCCAGCATGGCCGATGGGGCCCAATCGGCACACGCCATCTTTATTTTCCTCCAATTCGTAAGAGGGATTTGTCCCCTTTGTGGCTCCTCTTTATTTTGGATGGGGATATTTTGGTTTTTAACTCTGTCTACCCCCATCTCCTCCTCCTCTGAGCTTGAACCGGTTGCGAGCCACTCACCCCAATTAGTGTCTGACCCGGAGTCGGAACTCAACTGACTGGCTACTTCTGGGTTCCAGTACCTTTTTGTTGGGCTCCCACATCCCTTTACGGGGGGGCCGTTCCCTCCCTCTTAACTCGCCCCGCCTTCCACTCCGCGGGGTATTTGTCCTATAAGGGCATTTTTTAAAATGGGCGCTCTGATTGGCTCTCCACCCTTTCCGGTCGCCCCCACCACCCTTCTCCTCCTCCTTCCCTTCCCGTCCACATCCACTCATTAATCCCAGCACTTCCTCCCTGTTCCTGCCGGGGGGCTCCTTCTTTCCACTCGGCGCCATTTTGAGGCGCATAGGGCACTGGTCTAGCCCAGACTTCCTCGGACTCCAAATGCCCCGCGGCGCCCCTGGCCTCCTTGACTAACCCACCCCAAAAGGATTTTACTCGTTCCTGTCCCTCTGTAAGTGGGTCAGGATTCGGGAATTGGGGGAGGTGTATCGCCTTTCCCCGTATCTTTAGGCTCAGCAAAATCGTCTAGGGGGTGCAGAGTCTGCGTAGCTGCCCCGACTCCCAATTTCAGGATGGCTAACAAACAGTTCTTTACCGTCTTCCAGGTCTCCTGCTCTTGTATGGCCTTCTGCAGGGCCTGCACGACTTTCCCCCACGACTTAAGGTTTTTCCCACAATCCGAGGACATCGTCTCCTTGGCCAACACTTTGGTGCATTTATCCCACACCTCAAGGTGGAGAATATCCACTGGCTGGTCAATGACCCTGATGCAGAGAGTTGACCGTTGTACAGGGGGGTTGTACAAGTGGGTTAGAGGAATTTGCTTGCTTAAACAAAGGTATTGTCTGTTGTAAATGCCTGCTAAGCAGAACAAAGGCACCTGGTCCTATTGATAAGGAAAAGCAGACACTTGGTTCTATTGATAAGCAGCTATTGATAAAGAAAAGCAGACGCCTGAATCTACTGATAAGGGGGACAAGCAGATGGTTTACGGCTGGGATAACGACCAAACCCTAAGGCCATACGTGAAGACTAAAAGGTGAAAAGTGCAAGAAGAGGAAGACTCATTTACTTCACCTTGAAGACCCCTACCCACAGGAGGAAGAGTCATTTACTTCATCTTGAGACCCCTGCCCATGACTGGAGGAGGCACTGCGCAGGTGCAGAGGACCTTCTGGCTCATTATAATACGAAGCGGGGATAGGACATGAATATGTATAGGCGTGTTGTGCAACCTTATGAATATATATACCTTTAGAGAATAAATGTAGAGGGAAACAACACTGAGGCACGCATGACTTTGAGAAATTATCCCTGTGCGTCTCAGGGCTGAATAAAAAGCATACCTACTTTACAACTTTAACGAGTTGTGGAGTCAATCCGTGCATCAACCCCAATTTGTAAAAGCCTTGCAACAGCGAGAGTAAAATCTTTGGGTTTACAATCAATACCCCACTGCTTATGTAATTGAGATACGACCTTCACAAGGGCTTCCATCCTCCTTGTTGGTCCGGGAGTGTCCTCCCCTCCGGGCTGGTCCTGCCGCTCTGGCCGCCGTTCACCCGATTCCAGGAGACAATCCCGGGTTTTGGCACCGCTTGTTGCCTTCAGCGGCGTGGTGACCTGGTTCAGGAACGGCACGGCGACCAACCCCAGGCCGCTCGGGCCATCAGCTCACAGACACCAATGTGGTGGATGACAAATGGCGTTTGTATTATATAGCTCAGGTTTACAACATCACTTCCGTCCGCTTACATCATGGGCTAAACGCTATTGGCTACCCAGAGAGGGGTCCTAACTTTCCGTACAATGCAACATCTTCCGACCGCCGAGCCCTAACTACCCACAATGTGCATAGCAGTAGAGTCTGAATCAAGATCTGCGATCTGGATGTCAGTGGAACCTTGGAAAGCTTCATGATGCTGGTCAGTGGTGTACACATGGCTTCATGCTCTAAAGGGATCTTAAAGAGTGAATAACCACTCTAAGGAGTGACTTAAACTCTCCTTGTGGTGGCTTTTCCATGACACCAGATCTTGCAGACCAGCTGCTTGACGTGTATTTGCTCTACATGACGTGTTTGGGCTTATTTATCCAAGGTGGCCTTTGAAACAGGGAGCTCCTTTTATAGAAGGACTAATAGAAGTGGCTACCTAGTGCTGTACTGCTGATTTTCAGTAGGACTGTTTGGCATGTAGACACAAATTAAAGGACTAGAAACAGGTGTTTGGATTGTGAAATGGCTTTTAATTATGAAGAATATGCTTGCTACCTGATGGTTCTGTGGTTAAATGAGTCTGTCATCATCATCCTGAGCTCTGTAAATGCACGACACCCAAACATTTAATATTAATTGGAAATGTTACATCAACATATACTAATACTGCAGCACAATAACATGTTCACAGGCTGCACCGCTGGGAAGACTAGTGAGTTTCTGAGAAATACCACCCCAGCTAGAATGGATTCTCTGGGAAAAGAGAAGCTCAAGGTGGCAAATGTCCATGGATAGCAGCTGATCTGCCAAAATCGGTCAGACTTTCCAACAGTCACTTGGGCCGATGACAGATTGGGTGGGTTAGATGCAGAACTGAACCGTGAGGGTTCAACAAGTGATCTGCGTCTTAAAGCCCATGATCCAAAGCATTACTGCTTCTGTCTGTCCACCCCATCCTTTTGGCAGAGGAATAAAGAGCTATGGAGTGATAACTTCTGAAACCAGCACAGATGGAGCATCTGCGCTCTGTTTGGAGTCATCCCCTGCCCTGCAACAAGGTTCAGCAGCCATTTGTTCCTTTAGCCCATCGTGTGTCTGGGGCACATTAGGTTTCCTTCTCTGACCATGCATGACCTTGGCCGTGCTGGTGTCTTTGCTCCTTTCCCAGTTGTTCTTTCAAAGGATGACGTGGGTTTTGCTCCTGGATTGCTCTGGCAGCTGCGTTTTGCTCACTGCCTGGCCAAGCTGCAATCTGTTTGCATGTGGTTTATGGGATTGTGAGTGGGAACAGAAGGAAGAAAGAATAAGAGGAGACAGCTGAAGATAAGACAAGGATGTGGGCTTGGGTAGGAAAGGGAGCTTGTAGGAAATCACAGTACTTGGTGATGAATCAGCGTCCAATAAACCACAAGTGATCTATTGCTGTTGTGGCCAAAAGAACTACCCTCATGCAGAACTGAGCTTGTCTTTTCCTTCCTGTGCATCCCTCCTATTCCTGGCCATGCATCTTCAAAGGATTTTTCCTGCAGATCTTGTAAGTCTTCACCTTCTGTGCTAAGACTTGGTGGCTTTGAGGTGCCTGGCTCTCCCCTTAGTGTTTCCCTCCTTGTTCCTTCTAGCCCTGCTCTTTGCATAGCTCTCATCCCTCAGTCCTGAGACAAGTTCTATCGTGATGGGAAGGAAATAATCCTGTAAGTTTTGAGATCTAGGAGGGCTCACAAACTGTGGTGGAAGGAAGAGAGGAATACATGGGCATATGCTCCTGGAATTAATCCTACAACTGAAATTCAGTCATGAGTCAGAAATAAGTCCTGGGAGCTGAAGTGCAAATGGCCAATTATTTGCCTTTTTATCATTCTAGAATGTGCTTTGCTCCAAAGAACTTTGCTGTGGTGGATTTAGCACCAAGAAGGCACACGTGGCTTCTCCCCTGGAGTCTGTTTGGATGGCTGAATAGCAGAATAAGTCAGTGATGGCTCACAGCCTGAATGACAGGGACTTAAAAAGGGACTTGAGTAATTGCACTCTGGGTCTGAGTTAAAGGGTTTCATGGGGAGTGGGAAGGCTGGGAAGGGTTGTCACCCTTCCAGGATTTTCACCAGGCTAAATGGTTGCAAGAGTTTGAGTTTTCCCTTAAACAGGAGGTTATTAGATGGACAGCCATTACTATATCAGGCTTATTCACTGGCCCTTTTCAGGGCAGTCTGCTGAGAGCTTGAGTCTTGTTTTTCCCTTTATGGATGGCTTTTCTAGTGTGGGAGCCTGAGGCTTGGGTGGCTTAATGTGGCAGAGCTGCTGCAGCTAAATCTGAGTTTATTCCAGGCACTGCAACCACAAGACACAATCAATAGTACATCACCAGTGAACTCGAGCCGCCTAATGAATGCTGTGGCTTGTCCCTGGGTGGGGTGGGCTGATGGCTTTCTTTATGGAGTCATCTCAGTCCTGCTCATGCATCTGGCTGTTTTGATCTAGCAGAGTTGACTTAATTCAACCCCTCTGCCTCTAAAACAAGTGCTTTTATGTTTTCTGAGCCTCCTTCCAATTCCTGCCCACAACACATCATTCTCCTCCATGGCAGCCTTGTACAGTTTAAAGTTAAGGACCAAAAGGAAGGAAAAAACTTTGTTTAGCAAAGGCAAATAAATGAACTCCACACATGAAAATGGCTTGCCTTGAAACTTAGATTGCTTGTTAACTTTATTCAGGTTTTGGCAGGGAAGCAGTTTATTTCCTTTGCCTAAGATTTAGCAGCTTGGCTGCTTTTCAATGTCTGACAAAGGCTTCAATGTTAAGAACTTTATTGTCTTTAGCACCTGCAAAGGCGAAGCTAAATAAGTAACTGAAGTTTCAAGGTAGAGTTTGATGCTTTGGTGTTTGTTAATGGAATATTTATCCAAATTCCCTAAGGAAACAATGTTTGCTATAGGTGTGTGCATGATGTCTTGGCATGAAAATTTAAACCAAACATTGCTTAGGAGTGGTACCCAAGGAGGCATAAGAAGTGTCCGGTTAGAGAAGAGAACTTATTTCCAGTGTCCAAAAGGGATGAAAACCAGCAGTGTAAGGACTTTTTGAATATCCCTGGGCAAATCCCTGCCCAAGTGCTCCAATGCACCAGAGAGCCTCCACCCTATCTTGCTGTATCTTAAGCCTTTTCATAAGCCGTTTTGGATGTGGGCTAAATACTGGTGATCCTTGACATGACAAATATCTTGGGCCTCCTGTGTGAGGGCTGGATCAGCTTTTACTTCGTGTTCATTGCACATAAGCCATGGTCTCATAGTGTCATAGAATGTTTAAGATTGGAAAGGACCTTAAGACCATCCAGTTCCAACCCCCTGCCATGGGTAGGGGCACCTCACACTAAACCATGTCACCCAAGGCTCTGTCCAACCCAGCCTTGACACTGCCAGGTGTGGAGCATTTACCGCTTCTTTGGGCAACTTGTTCAGTGCCTCAGCACCACCACAGTAAAGAACTTCTTCCTTATATCTAACCTGAACTTCCCCTGTTTCAGTTTAAATGCATCAGCCCTTGTCCTATCACTACAGTCCCTGACAAAGAGTTCCCCTCCAGCATCCTTGTAAGCCCCCTTCAGGTAGTCTCTACTATGTCTGGGGCTTAAAAATTTTTGGGAGCATGTTAGGAAGGATTTGGGTGTTCCAGATTATCCTGAGGGGATGGATTAAGTGACCTGGGGAGGTCCCTTACAATGCTTTTCTGTAGGCTTCCTCAGTTTGTGTTTCCTCTGAATGATGTGGCTCCTCAGAGGAGCTCAGGTACCTCCAGTAAAGGTTGAGAGTGAAGATCTGTTTGATAACTCCTCCTGCTTCAGTAGCTCCTAATTTCTTATCAGTGTGTTATGTTTGACACCTAGTGAGTAATTGAAAGTATTTTTGCCTGCTACATTACATGTGCTAGGCAATTTTATCTTATAGGAGACAGTAATGTAAAAGAAAGATGCTATAACCAATGAGATGCCAACTTGCAATCTTTCCTACCTCGTGCAACAAGAACATCTTCATAAACCCATCAATATTACACTAAAAAGAAATCAATTCCTACAAGTAATACATACCAGACACTCAGTTCACCAGGGACTTTGCCGCTTCTATTCTCATTATAAACAAGGTGTTGGGCTGTTATGCAGAAACTGGAATGAAACAGCTCTATGGAATGGAAGTTGATTGCAGCCAACACAAGAACTTTAGGAGGGAATATCTCACTAGTTCTGAGCAGGGTCACACAGAGTAGTTGCTCAGTTGCTTTTATTCTGGTAGGCATGATCCTGAATCAACAAATACTTATGAATGTACCTGGCTTTGCAAGCAGAATGAGTTTCTGCTGCATTTAAAGCACATTTGCTTTCAAGGGGATGTTGCCCTAAGCATAAAGTTAATCACATGTCACTGAAGGTTTGCAAGAATAGGTCTAACTAAAGGTGGCTGCAATAGCCAAGAGGGATTGAAATTGGAGATACGGTAACTCTGACCATACTGAGCTGAAATCCCCCCGCCTTCAGTTCCTCCTCCTGGGTCAGAGGCTTGTTAGAGGAGCACAAGTATATGTCACCTTCTGGTGTAGCTGTCCAGTCTAGCAAGAGCTGTCTTTCACCTTCGAGTAGAGAGATGCCATTAAAATGCCTTGCTGGGGATTGTTTCTGGGTGTGTGGTGGGTGGTAAAGCAGTAAGAAAGAAGTTCATTAGGGTTTTATGGGTCTAAAGCTCTAAAAACACCCACTAAAGGACTGTTCAATATACTGAACTGAGTGAGTTCCCTTAGTCTCTTTGTATGATCCATACCAGTGTTGTTTGGAGTAAGGACTATGGAGGGACTTAGCCATCAAAAGATGTTGTGACATTGATTTCACCCTTTGCGTTATCAGTCTGAGCCTTGCAGGTAGACTGGTGGGCTAGGCTCAGCTTTTGAGTTTACTTTTATTCCTTCCCCTCCCTGCCAGAAGCTTGTGGATGAGAGGCAGGAGGATTTGGTGCCATTTGGTTTTGTGGCAGCATTAATGAAGATGGAAAAACAATTCCAGTAATTAATTTCCACAGAAATATCCATGTGCTTACCAGCTGCTCTGACTGGATCATTTTTAGGTGAGAATAGGCTAATGTGGGCTGCTCTGCAGGCCCTAACAGAGAGTAGATGAGCAGTGATCCTACTTTTCTCTTTTCTTTGCCCTTACCGTGGTACAGGGGTACAGGCAGCAGCGCTTCCATCCTGCCCAAACTCTGCAGGGCACAGAAAGGATGCAGGAAGAGACCTGGGGTAAATGAGTCTGTATGCTGCCTCTTGGACAAATCAAGTAAATCTATGAGGGTGTGATCTACCAATTGCCAGTGGTTTTTAAACTATCATCACTTTGCTATTTGCTGGAATAAAGATGTTGAGGGGATTTATAGTAGTTGATACAATGAGCTTCAGTTCTTATTCTGCAGCTAAAGTGGTGGACTGACTGAACAACCTCTTTGAAAACACATTTTGCAAGTGTTGCTGTTTGTGGCTCCATCAGTAAACCTCTGCTGCAGAAAGCCTTTGGCCTGAATTTCTATGCAGAACAAATTCTGGTTCGATGTAGATGTAGGAAAAAAAAACCATCCTCAAAGTTCAGATAGGATCCAGATATACTTTTTAAATAAACCCAGTCATCATGAACAGATAAGCTGCCATTCCTTTAGTTTGCAGTAATTAATAAATCACACCCTTTGAGTTTAAAGCCAGGATATGACCTCATAGCAGCCTTCCAGTATCTGAAGGGGGCTTATAAGGATGCTGGGGAGGGACTCTTCATTAGGGACTGTAGTGATAGGACAAGGGGTGATGGGATCAAACTTAAACAGGGGAAGTTTAGATTGGATATAAGGAGGAAATTCTTTCCTGTTAGGGTGGTGAGGCACTGGAATGGATTGCCCAGGGAAGCTGTGAATGCTCTGTCCCTGGCAGTGTTCAAGGCCAGGTTGGACAGAGCCTTGGGTGACATGGTTTAGTATGAGGTGTCCCTGCCCATGGCAGGCGGTTGGAACTAAATGGTCGTAAGGTCGTTTCCAACCCAAACTATTCTGTGATTCTATTAACACCAAACACCGGACCTCTTCTATAGAGCTCAGAAGCACAGGAGTAGACACTGCATTGTAATTAGCGCGAATGAGCAGCAGAGGGTAGTGTATTACACAGAAAAGGCTTCCATCGGTGTAACAGGAGCTATTTTCGAGTGTTTTCGGGAAAACCAGATTGATAGCAAGCATTTAAATTACGAGCAGGCTTAGCCCCTCCCTGCTGCAGCCCGTGTGTCGGGGCTGGCTGTGTGCAAGCAGTAGCTGCTGTATTGTTTAAAGGTGATTTAATAGCAGTATCTGGGTGCAGAAGAATGTTTGCCTGTGATTAAATGCTCACAACTTCTGTGCTACACTATGGTGTGATGCTGTGCTTGAAATTTCACGTCCAGGCAAAGGATAGGCTGTCAGATGAAGGCTTTCCAGGGTCTATCAATGCACCCTCCTCTTCCCTCCTTATATATATGCTGAGATTACGCCCTCTGGCACTACAGGGCAAGTCTGTACCTTCCCAAGCTGCTCTTTCTCAATAGTGGTTGAAGAATTAGAGGTGTATAAGCCTCCTTTGTGCTTCTGTTTCACCTCTATACCTTTCATGGCTCAGGATAAATAGTAGCAGTCCCAGCAGAGAACATCTCACCTTGTGATCTCAATGGCTTTGGAAAGGAGAGCTCTAAGCAGCTCATCAGTGATTGCAAAACGTCTCTGCCTTTCTTATAACTCAGTGAAGGTTGGTAACTGGTGCTGAGGGAAGCTGTTAGAGAACAGCTGTGCTGTTCGAGATAATGCATGTATATTTGCACATTAATATTTACAGACGGTCTTAAAGGTGAGAATTCGACTTTTGCTTACTTGCAAGGAAGTCCTGGTATAACAAACACTAAATAAATTGTAATCGTACAGGCAAGAGCACAGAGGGCTTCTTAAGGATGCTGGGGAGACCCTTCATCACCTGCTTGCTCCCTTTGATGATGTATCATCCTAAACATTGCACTGCGGCATGTCCCTTTAAACTATCTTTTAGTTAGAAGGCCTTTCCTCCATCTCCTTTTGCAGGAACAAGGTCAATGAACAAGCGGTTCTTGACCCTGCTTTGCTTTCACCTTATGTTGACCCATCACCAGCTGTGTCTCCTACTGAAGGTGCTTGGAGGTAATGGCACTTCCATTTATCAGAATTATGTATTTCTGCAGAAAGCAAGCTACCTCCATCTATAGGCAGCTAAAAGCCCACATATGGGCAGAGAAGCAGCCGTGCTTTTCCATGTCTACAGTGATTTCAACTACAGCTAAGGGTGGAGTTTATGTCTTTTGTACCGTAAGTGGCTTTTGCAGCCCTTCCCTGGTGTCTGAAGGAGACTCTGGACTTCTCTTGGACTGAAGGAGGGCCTTCTGCTATATACACCTATTTGACAAGTGGGTGCATTTCCTGTGGAGCTGTGTCAGTGGAGAGAAGCATCTTAGAAGGTAACTGGGAGCAGTGAATGAAGACTAGGGGCTGTGTTTGTACCAATTCATGCTGACATTGCTTGGGTGCCCTGAGTCATGTTAGTGCTGACAAGAGCTACTGGTGTGTATCCTGCTGGGGAGCTGTGAGATAAATGTGAGAGGTGGAAGGAGACCAAGATCTTTGTCAGTTAAAATGATTTGGGTTTTATCCCTCTGGGGGAAAAAGAAAGTCATAGAGAATCATGGAATCCCAGGTTGGAAGGGACCTCAAGGATCATCTGATCCAACCTTTCTAGGCAAAACATGACCTAGAATAATGGCCAGGCACCCTGTCCAGTTGAAGCTTGACAGTGTCCAACACTGGGGAGTCCACAACTTCCCTGGAAGATTATTCTAAAGGCTTGTTTTTCTCATTGTAAACATAAAAAGGACATGGAACTGTTGGAACAAGTCCAAAGAAGGGCCATGAGGATGATCAGGGGACTGGAGCACCTCCTGTATGAAGACAGGCTGAGGAAGTGGGGGCTGTTCAGCCTGGAGAAGAGAAGGCTGCATGGAGACCTCATAGCAGCCTTCCAGTATCTGAAGGGGGCCTATAGGGATGCTGGGGAGGGACTCTTCATTAGGGACTGTAGTGATAGGACAAGGGATGACGGGTTCAAACTTAAACAGGGGAAGTTTAGATTGGATATAAGGAACAAGTTCTTTACGGTGAGGGTGGTGAGGCACTGGAATGGGTTGCCCAGGGAGGTTGTGAATGCTCCATCCCTGGTAGTGTTCAAGACCAGGTTGGACGAAGCCTTGGGTGATATGGTTTAGTGTGAGGTGTCCCTGCCCATGGCAGGGGGGTTGGAACTTGATGATCTTAAGGTCCTTTCCAACCCTAACTATTCTATGATTCTATGATTTTCCTTGTGTCCAATTGGAATTTCACTTGTGCCCATCACCCCTCGTCTTTTCCATGTGATTCCTTGTAAAAAGGGAGTCTCCATCTTCTCCATAGCCACCCTGTAGATACTGGAACATCTTATATTTTTTATATATAATCTTATACTGTAATCATTCTCTTATTTCCTTAATCTTTGGTAACCAGAAGGAACATAGATTTCTGAAGAAAATACTATTTCAAAGTGGAATACATTGTGTAGAACAGGGCATACAAGGACTGGAATCCTTTCCGGGCAACCAGCTCTGCCTGGGTAGATTGTCCTTAGTTAAAACCATGGTCCTCTCTGCTGCTGACTTTCCCTCTGCTATACTGAACTCAAAGCAACTTGATCTTTTTGACTCAATAAATTGGATTTGTTGCTCCCATCTCCTAATGAACTTCCTGAACACCCGCCAAGATGCTCATAACAAGAAATGTTATGAAAGCCATTTCCTAAATGGTTTTTTGGGTTTAATTTGGTCCTTATGGCCCTGAATAAGTTAAAGACTTTTGATCTGCGTAATCACAGTTATTTGTTTTATGGTCTGAGGCCTTTGGGTCTTGCATCAGTCATTCATCCATTTCTTGTGCTAAAATGTTACTTTCTGTCCTTAATCATCATCTTGGTGATAAAGGTGATTTATAACTTTGCTTTTCCCTGTTCACAGTGGGATATGACAGCTACAATCTCTCAGGTATGCTGCACCCTCCATTGAGCAAATCATTAATTCTAGCACAGCAAAGGTTTCTACCTAACCGGTTTGGAGATCCTGAGACACATGTATCTCCCCTTAGATAAATGAAGTCAATTAGATCTCCCATTAAGATCTTCCAGCTTCCACAGATGGTCTTTCTTTTTTCTCCTATGATAATCATATTAAAATTGCATGCGGAGCCATTTGTACGTTTTAATGCTAACGTTCAGTGCTCCAAATCAGTTGGGGGAAGAGGGAATTGTCACAGTTTTCATCAGCCTCTTTTGCTGTCATTGTAATCCTTCCAAGGGGAGCCACTGCAGCCTGAGTCATTATGAGCTAAAACGTGTTTGCACGAGCAGGTGAAAAGATAAAATGGGTAATCCAGGACTTTCCTGGGAGGAATGGAAACATGTTTTCTGAGAAATGATGTCTGAAGAAATGAACAGGGCCAGGGGATGCTGTGCCCAGCTGTCTCTTCTCTCGTTCTGTTGAGCCAATGCTTTGAGCAATTGAGAAAAGCAAATTTGAGCCTTAGAGCTCTCTGCTGCACTGGGATCTGGGACCTGTCAGTGCTGAGTGCCCTTGATTTCCACTTGTAATGATATGAGAGCAAGGACAGTATTGGAGAACGCAGCAGCATAAGGTTAGAAGGGGGCTTGTGGGTCAAGTTGTCTGTAATAAAAAACAGCACTGCATGCCCTCCTCTCAGTGTGAAGCTCTATCTGAAAGACTTGGTTTTTCTCTCTTCTTTAAGCTCCAGCTGGGACTTGATTTAATGGAACTTGTTTCTAATTTCCAGTTTAAATATATTAATGGCCAATTTTACAATTTTTTCCCTTTTGTCAGTGTTTTCCTCCAGCTTCAGAGTACTTTTCTCTGTGTCTCAGTACAAACCAAGAGGAATCGGATCCCTTCAGCTCTCTCTTTGCCAGGCAGGACAAGCCTCATCTTGAAGGAAGGATTCTCCATGCACATCTCAGCCTCAGAACAATTTTCTACCACTTTTCCCATTTCAGTCTCTTGCTCTTGTAGAAGGGTAATCATAACTTTATTCATCTGTACAGCGGCTTTACTACATCTTTACCTCTGCCTGGAAATACCTGGATACCACCTTAGGAGAGGATTGCTGTTCTAACCAAAATGAATCTTGTGGTAGGATACAGGTCATCTTATTTCAGCTATGTAATAGCTATGCATTCAGTCTCAGTTTTCTTTCTAGTTAGTAAGGGGAGATAGGTATTTCCCAAGAACAACAGAAAGTATCTTATAAAGATACCTACATTTGATGAACAAATGGAGTTCATTGTGGAAATGCCTATTTTATTGGCCATGAGGCACTTGGGTGAGCATCTTTGCTGTGGTGTCTAGGCTTTAGGTAATTAAAGGTAGTAAGACACAAGCTACAGGGTGCTTGGACACCCCTCTTGATGGTACTGGCCATATGATTTCATCCTTGTGCATGCAAGGCTATCCATGGGCTCCTGAACTTGGCAGTATGGGAAGAGGTAGAACAAATCAAACTGACTCGCACTCACAGCTCTCAGTGATTGCAGTAGAGTGGCATGAGAGACCAGAAGAACCTCCAAGATGTTCTGTGCTGTAGGTGGCTTCCATGGAGATTAACGTGGTAACAGTGGGATACATAAGGAAATATTCCATCTGCAGTACATCATATAAATCTCTCAAGCAACCAGCAGGGCCTGCATGTTGCTAATGGCTTTCTAGAAGAGAAATGCCCTGGATTTACAACTCAAGGACAGAATCTTCGTCAAAACTAATAAAGAATTACTTTAAATTCTCATCTATTTTATCTTACAACATTTGAAGAGAATGATCTTTATTGTTTTAATGAAATATTTAATTTTATAGATCTCTCAAGTCTGTAACAAAAAGAACACAGGTTATTTTTTTCATGCATGGCAAGGGGATTTCATTAATACTTATAATTTATGTCATGGTTTTCAAAGCAACTAAAGCAGAGGCTGTTGCATTTACACTTAGTACCAGCAAGAGGGGCCACACAATAAGCATACGTTAGTGTCAACCTCAACTTCTCTTTTTGGTAGTGAGGAGGGAGGTACTCAGTGCTCAACAACTGTTGCTTGTGAACTACCAGTCTAAGTACAGGACCAGAAACCCAGTTCTTGTAGTACTAGGTTATAGCCTTGAGCAAATGGTTTCACAGCTCCGAGTCACTTTCCTCATCTGTGAGAGGAGAGCGTCATGGAAATGCAGTAACATGAAAGCAAATGTTTGGCTTTAAAGTTTGTATGCATAAAACTGGGGGATACGTAGACAACCCTTCAGCCATTTCTGAAGCCATTCCCACTAAAAAGTGAGCGGTAGAAATATGATGAAATCTAATATCAGATAACAAGATATGACTGTGCAGCAGTTTGGGATGGAGAATGAGGTATCCACAGCTTCCCTGGGAAACCTGTTCCAATGTCTCACCACCCTCATAGCGAAGAATTTTTTTTTCCTAATATCCAATCTAAATCTACCCTCTTTCAGGTTAAAACCATTCCCC
The DNA here is from genome assembly GCF_034315485.1 of Pezoporus occidentalis. NCBI lineage: Eukaryota > Metazoa > Chordata > Aves > Psittaciformes > Psittacidae > Pezoporus > Pezoporus occidentalis. The sequence continues at coordinate 2,832,662 of NW_026915977.1, read as the reverse complement.
CTTGTCCTAAGTGTATAAGAAGCAGTATATCAGTTTGTCGTCATTTTCTCTTCAGCTTTAGGGGTTTTAAACTTGCATTGTTTTGCCTTCCAAGCTCCTGGAGCTGCGTTCTATTGAAGAGCATTGCTGCATCAAGTAGGCAAGACCCCAATGCATGGACCATAGTGGAAGGGCAAATGGCTTAATACCCTAGTGCATAAGCCCTGATCTAGGGGAGTAATGAAAGAGCCGTGGCTTGCTGTGTCTGCTCCATCTTTGTTTTCTACCTAGCAGCAGTGTCTTAAAGATCATGCCAACAGCTCAGGGTATACTTTCTAGCAGAGGGAGTTTGAACTTCCCAACTCCATGGTCATGGTGTACCACATCACCTGAGCCCTGGTGCAGCAGAGGAGATGGGCTGGTCAGTTCCTAAGTTGGATGAGTCTTTCCTCTTCTTCATATCCTGGAGACTGGATCTGTGGCACGGCTGGCATATGCAGCAGAAATCACTGCAAGACCTCCTGTAGGCTTCAGGTGCTCTTCAGATGGAGTCTGCTAAGAGAAATGGAGTCTTTGACCTGACTGACAGAGTAAGCTCTGGGAGATGTCTCAAGTCAGTCCATGGACTGTAAGTTTAAAACTGCCCTTCACACCTTCCCTGCAGAAGGGTGACTCTAATGCAGCCCATGGCTCTTTTCTGCTTTTGATCCACACGACCTAAAAATCTCAGAAATGGCTTTTGATCTGAGACTTGGATCGATACAAGTTAGGACTAAACATGCAGTACAATTGACTGGGTTCCTGGGTGCTCGAAAATGCTGCTACTGTGATGACAAATAATGATAGCCATCATCATTATGGCTCTTGGTGGAAGGATTTAATGGATGGAGCTGAAGAACTTAAATGTCAATAAACTTAATGTAGTTTCATAAATGCCTTCCAAAGGAGATGTGCCCAGTGTTAATTTGGCTATGGGCATTAAAACAAGCTTCTAAGGTGAGGATAGTCCTCTGCAGCTGTCAGAATGGATCTCATGTGGCTTGCATGCCCAGCTTCTCAGCTGCTAAGTTTATAGGGAGTTATGTATGGTTTCTGTTTTCCTTCTCTCTGTGCTGTCCTTTACTGCTGTGCGTATCCTGTTACGTACTAAGCATGCCAGGCTAATGCTGTAAATCACACCATTGTGTAATTGTTCATAAAAAGCTTATCAAGCTACATGTCCCTGCAAATGACACCAGAATGCCTGCTCCAGTGGCACATAAGTCAATGATAACTGTAAGGTCCAAACTAAAATCTCAGTGGATAGAGAAGAAATATTGTTGGTACTTACAGTCTTACATCCAGACCTTATTGTTTCCATATCTTATTTCCAGAGCAAGTAGAGGACAATTACCAGTGCTTTCACGTGGCTATAAACTGAGAGTTATTATCCACTGTTTATAATGCTGCAGCACTCCTTGGTTACACCTTGGTTATTCTTTTCTAAATAAAAATTAGAAAAACTAACAAAAAAAAAAAGGAAAATTGTAACTTGGAAACATGAGCTATTTGGGTAGGATGGGATCAATGGATTCTCTGTCTTACTACTGCCATTTTTAGTACCTAGGTAAAGTAAACCCACAGATGCAGGATGAATCTCAATATGGCCTTGGAGTTGCTCCTTTGTAAGCTACATTATGGATGGCATAAATCTGGAAGTTCTCTAGACCTCAGCCAGAGCTTTGTCATCTCCCTGTAGCCCCAGCACTTCCAGCAAGAACTCACTGGGCGAAAGCATTGTAGGCATGGAAAAAGTATGGAGACCTCATAGCAGCCTTCCAGTATCTGAAGGGGGGCTATAAGGATGCTGGGAGGGACTCTTCATCAGGGACTGCAGTGATAGGACAAGGGGTAACAGGTTAAAACTTAAACAGGGGAAATTTAGATTGGATTTAAGGAGGAAGTTCTTTACTGTGAGGGTGGTGAGGCACTGGAATGGGTTGCCCAGGGAAGTTATGAATGCTCCATCTGTGGTGGTGTTCAAGGCCAGGCTGGACAGAGCCTTGGGTGTCATGGTTTAATATGAGGTGTCCCTGCCCACAACAGGGGATTGGAACTGGATGATCTTAAGGTCATTTCCAACCCAAACTATTCTATGATTCTATGATTCTATGTGTTTTGATACTGATTAACCTAGTCTCTTTAGGCTTTCTCTGTTACAAAAGTTAACATTTCTAGCTTATATTCTATTGAAACATAGCCTTCTGGGGTTGAAAATACTTTTTGATCTCTTTAGGGGGATCATACACAAAAAGTTGAGGCTCATCTCTGTTAGTCCTTGTCACAGACCCTGTTGCTTCTCCGTTCAGGATCAGATTTCTCTAGCAAGTCCTTCGCCTTACTTTTGGAGACTATTTATGGCTTCTGTCTCAGAGCTCCCTCAGATCTCTCCCTGGAAAACACTTGTGACAGGAGCAGGTTGTCCTAATTCTTCTAAGAGAAGCTGTTCTTTTGGAAAGCATGTCTGCACATGGAAGTACCCCTCCAACACAGTGCGGTCAGGTTACTTGTCATTCATTGCTGTCAAGTGTAATGCTTTGCAGCCCAGCCTTATTAATTCTCAAATGAGACTGAGCAATGCTTTATAAGGATACTTAGCTTGGTCTACTAGTGCCTTGTTCTGCAGCAACACTGTTTTAGATGTGAACAAGAGTAGGAAGAACACTTAGTAATTCTTCACTGACTGCTTACTTTGGCATTTAAAGTAAGGAATTGTTGGGTCATTTCTTACCTTATTCAGCTCTGGTTTAAGGCTGAGAATTTTCCTGGAGAAATGAAATTTTTCAGTTTTATCCACTGAATTATCCTTTTTTCCCTTCCCTTATTCAGCACAAATGGCTCTGTGACCTTCCCAGGGGCTGCCTAAGTCAGGAACATCCACATGTGGTGAATATTCAGGAATGAAGCTTTTTAGCTAAAAAACCCCAACAAACCCTTACAAAACCAAAGCAACCAAAAAAACCCCAAGAGGTATTTAGGTTAAGTTCAACAAGAGCAAATCAGGAGAAAAATCTACAATAATACAGTTCTCCCTATGTAAAAAATAACTAAGGAAGGGGAATTTCATAAATCATAGAATCATAGAACAGTTTGAGTTGGAAAGGACCTTAAAATCATCTAGTTCCAACCCCCTGCTATGAGCAGGGATGCTGTGATTAGGCATTAATTCTGTACACTGGTTACCTGTACCTTGAGCTTCAGTGGAAGCATAGGAATGGATGGATATGTGCCAAATGGTGGCTCTGTGTAGGTAGGAACTGTTACAGGCAGCCTATGGAAAGAAATAGTGCTTGGCTATCCATAAATGCACCTGGAAAGCATCCGTCATCATTACTTGTATCATCCAGGCTCATTAATAGTCCGCTCACAGAAGCTAATGGTTAAAAAAAATCAATGTTTCTATTTGAGGAGAATAGGAAAAAAAGAGGTTGTGGGTTTTTAACTTCAGGCTATTTGGAAGAGAGCTATGCCTATCTTGAAACATTGTCCAGAGAGGTGAAAAAATAAATAGGGGAAAAAAGGCAAAGAGAGGAAAAGAAGGAAATTCCTATGGTAAGCTGTGAGCAGCAGGCTTTGAAATGCTGTTTTGGTCTCTTTTACCACAGAGAAATGGCTCACAGTGAAAGAAATAGTGTAAGAAGCTTTTCCCATCCTTTTAGTTTAGCAATAGATGAGTATTGTAGACCCGCCTAATGCATGGCTCTGATGGTAGCAGAGGTTTAAGACACAGTGATTTGATGTGTTTTCTACCTAAGCTGCTTTTTCTTTCTCTTTTCCTTTTCCAAGCTACTTCAGCACCCATTACCCAGCTCTTTTCATGTATTCCTTGGAGCAGGATAGCACTAGACGATCCCTTCTGGATTTAGGGAAAACAGTTGCCAGAGCTGAAGAATACATGCAACAAAGACAGGGAGAAAAGTGACCTCTAGTTTCCATCGGGTTTTAAAGGCAAAGCCAGATCTTAAGTCTGTTTAAACTAGGATTTGCTGGTGGGAAATCAAAACCGCTTTCTGGGGGTTGACCTGCCTCAGGCACAGATTACAAGGATCTGTGTATGCCACAAAGGCATGAAGCAGCAAGGGGTCTGGGCAGTGCTCTGCAGCCCTGGAGGAGTGATGGTGCATCAGTCTGCAATAACATCTTCTAACATATAGTTTAACATCTTGGTGGAAATGTATTTTTGACAGCAAGCTGCATCCTTTTCAATGAACAATCTATTTCATCTGTTTTAATATGGTGTGGATTGTCCTATTGATTACATACCCTGTAACGTGACTAACGTTTAGCTGGTTAAAAATTGGTAAGGTTATTCTGGGCCTGTGTCATTTGCACCCCTTAAAAAACCTGAAAGAGACAGAAAATGCAAGTTATTTTTGTTTATTCAGGGAGTAAGGATTCTTGTTACTTATTAGCAAGAGAAAGCATCTTAGAGAATCGTAGAATCAAGTTGTATTATGGCTCACTTGAGTCCTTCAAGCTTTTGTGTGATTTATGGTTTTCCAAAGCCCCAAACTTCTCTAAGAGAAGCTTTTCTGACAGCTTTTTCATGAAGCAAATCCACAAAGAAAGAAGTTATTTTCTAGCCATAATCATGATGGTCAGGAAAAGAAACAAAAGCAAGGTGCGCAAGATGAATATGTACTTGTTCCTCTGAGTGTCTTCCAAGTAATCTGGGAGGAATTCAGTTTCAGATATTACAAATGTGCTGTGATAAATAGCACTGCAATTTAAATGTTATCAGTGGGACCTGGAGGTGGGTTCAGAGCTCATATACAGTCTGCTGAATGGTAGAAACGGAGCTAGTTGAAGTTCTGATGTGTTTTGTGCATGAGTCAAGGCAAGATTGAGATGGTAGGTGTTTGAATACCTGCACACCTTTTATTTTATACATAATGTAATTATATTCTCACTTCGTCTCACCTATAAAAAGAACTCAAATTTGCACTGAACAGATCTTCACCCCCTTCTGCTGATCATTGCTTAGCAAAGTATTTCACACAAGAGGTTTGTTATCTTTAATAGTGCTAAAATTACTTAAAGCAATTACCTGCATCATTTTAAACTCTACAGAGGTATTAAAATATTCTCATGGCAACTGTAAAGAAATACGAAAATAAGTAAAGAATAGATCGTATTTTGTCTCAAAAAGTAATTTGCCTTAAAGCATGTTTGGTCTTTAGTTTCTAAATAGGCAGCTTTACTTCCTGAAGTGAATGTTCTCCTCTGTGTTTGACCTTCCACATTCCAACAGTAAAGGTGTGTTTGTTCTTAACCATTTCAACTTTGGGACAAAGAGAAATAAACCATGTATTGAGAAAAAACCTGCATGGCCACCTAACAATGACATCCCTGGGCAGAAATAAGCCTGAGCTTTGAAAATCTACTATTAAACTTTTCAGTTTAATTCAGTTGAATACCATTAGTATGAAGTATCAAAAATGAACTATTTAAAAGAAGATTCGATATCATATCTTGCATGCGGCTTTGATTTGATTTTAGGCAGTGGCATAGGTCAGCTGAGGAAGAGCTTTTCACTACTGAGTTTTATTAACTTCTGGTCTAGGCTCCCACCAGAATGGGGAGAATTCTCCAGGAATCTGTGGAAATATCAGAAAATCTCATTGCTTAAAGGCCTAGAAAATGATGCAGTCTAGCTGTGTCATTGCTACCTGTGATACATCCCTGATACTGGTGCTCTCATGATTTCCATCTTCCACAGCAAAATGCTAGAGCAGTCTGGAGCTGAAGGCATGGCTCTTTATATAATAATGATGTTGAAGGAAATTAGCATAGTTCTAATTAAAGGATGAAAGGAGCAATTAATTTAGAGAGTTTCAACTACTATGCCAGAGACATTACCCCAGCAGACCTCCTGGAGCAGGGCAGGCACGCGTTCAAAGCACAATGCTGCAGCATGACAATAACATCAGTGAGCATGAAAGCAAAATTAATTGAAATAATGAAAAAGCTGGAGCAATTATGTTACCATTTAATTTATTTTTACATGTGCTGTTGAGATAGCACATTTGTTAATTGTAGCAGACATTACCACCTCCTCTGCTGCACAGTTGTTATTAAACCAAGGGGTTTCTTATGCTGGTTTTCCCCCATTGAAGAGATCGGTGCTAGCAAACTTGGAGGCAACATTTCTCGTAACTATGCCAAGTCGAAGTTTCGGTGGCAGCTTGGTCACGATGTGGTGTTCTTCCCCTGTTAAGCTGTGACTTGAAACCAATCACAATCACAGTGAAAGAGCTCAAAGTTGCTGATTCAAGCAGCCCTCCTCTGGCAATTTTGCACTTAATGTTTCCTTCCCTCCCACTCCACAGATGAAAGCTGGAATCAGAGATCAAAACTTCCTCATGTTTATAAGCTTCTGACATCTGCAAAGCCAAGAGTCAGAGACCATGTGAAAATCATTACCTGCAACTATAAAAAGAAGCATTTCTTTTTGTTCATGATCATACAGGCAAGTCCCTTTTTCATCATTTTCATATGGTTTCATAGAGTTTGAGGCCAAAAGTGGTGATTAGATCATCTAACCTGACTTGCTGTGAATTGCCAGTCATGGCAAACCATTCCAGGATTCTATGATCAAGGATATTTAACTTTCAAATGCTGTCCCTAGCAATAAAAATGAAGACAATGGGGGTGAAACTTGCTGATAACTTTGGGCAAGGAAGAGGACAAGGTAACATGAGGGAGGACCTGGGTGACAGCAAAGAGTGGAGCAAGAGCAGGTGAATGAAATTCAGCTCTACAGAATGCAATATCATTCACCCAGGAATGCATAAGATGATTTCCAGCTGTAGGCTTGGAAACAATAGAGAAGGAGGAAGGCCTGGTTGTAGTTTGTCTTAAGAGAGGTCTCAAGATAATAGTGAGAAAAGAAAATGGCATATGAGGGTATATCAAAGATGTTTCCAGCAGATACTGGGAATTATATGGTGCTGTAGGATCTCATTTAGAATGATAACATATATTATTCATATATAAAAATATTCAGGAAGGATGAACTTAAATTGAAATAGAAGATGGAAAATATATCTTACTAAAAAGAAAAAGGTAATAGCTTTGCTTATTTAACTTAGAAAACTGTAATTTAAGGTGAATGAGACTATATTGACACAATGCTATAAAAGAGACTTTATAACTACAACAGGAACTTTAACAGACGTTAAAGCTGACAGAAGTACAAATAGCTTTAAGAGAACCATGGCTACATTTCACCTGAAGAAAGTTAACCTGTGGAAGGTTGTAGCTCTGGAATGACTTTTCAATTGAGAAAATAGCAGTAAAAACATAGGTTATTATGGAGCCTAATGCATTTGGGGTTGTAGTTCAAGCATGTAAGTGTCTAAAATGAATGGGGAAAGGACTGTTTGGCTGAAGAACTTTATGTCCATTTTATGTCCTGCATTCAAAAATACGATTATTTGTGTCTGATCAAACTAACTTGTGAGTTTTCTTGTTCTTTTGGCATTTTTCTCTAATATCTTTTCATTCCACAACACATTTAGACCAGAATTGATTCGGTGTTTTCTATTTATATTCCTGGTGTTGATGACAATTGATGTTCTTTCATTTGGATTTCAAAGGCATGACCTACATGATCAATTTATGCCTTGCCACAACTCACCTCAGGATAGGATATATACCTGGCATCTAGTTCCTGGGTAACAGATCTTTAGGACAGCTTAATGACTGATGCAGCTCTGCAAGTGGTGATGATGAAAAGCAAATCCATATTTCAGCTTTCGCTCAAAATAGGGGACATTCAATCAGTAATTCTGAGGGAGGACAAAGACAGATATGTGAAAGATTTTGGCCTCTGCTCATTTTTATAGCAGTCAATAGAAAGAGTTTATGTTGGCTCCTAGATTTACTCAAAGACGGGGCAGATAACCTGTTTCTCATTAGAAATGCATCTTAATGCAAGCTTGATGAGGTCTGAGATGTTAACGTTTGGGAACACTGCAAAATGTCACTGACCTTTCTTTACAAAAGTTTGATGATCGGAGATAAAATGAAGGTGAGAATGACAAACATGTCACATCTGTGGCAAGGGAAATTGGGAGAGTCAGAGAAAAAACTTGGAGGTTAATGGCCCCAGTTCACCAAGCTTTATGCACATCTGACTTCAAGCACGTCAATGAGTCACATAGATGTACATAAAATGAATAACCTGCTTAAGTTGTCCACATGCTTTTTAATCTCTGTTTTTGATAAGACCCAATTATGAAATGTCAGCAGAGGGTTCAGGTCTGCACAGAGCTGAGGTTGTGGCCCCTATGACGCAGTTTGTGTTCAGGAGGCGATGGTGATGCTGAACCGAGAAAGGCAGAGAAGTGCATTGTTTAAATCATTGTTTATAAACTTATAACTTGTTAAATCCTGGAATATAGATTTTGCTAGAGAAAGGACAGTAGTCCACCTAAGAGATGCAGTCTGCCTTAGGATGCAAGCTGGCAACAGGGACACTCCCATTAGGTATGAAATAGCAGTTAAATTGTCAAATGGAAAGCTTGCCTTGGAATCGTGCTAGGTTTTGCTCTGCTTTTCTGTCCATGCTTGGTTCCATGTTGCAGTGTAGAAGAGAGCTGGGAGAGTCAAAGGAGAAAAAGGCATGTATGAAAGTGCTTTGAGCAATGGAGTATGAGGAGAGGACAATGAGAAGGGAGATAGCCCAGACAAACAGCACTGATTGAGAGTACTGTTAATCTATAACTTGGTTTGAAAAAGGGAGAGGTTTGATCTATCTTTTAGGCAACAAAGTTAGGGGCAGCAGTGTTCTGATGCAGAGCAGAAGCAGGTGCTTCAGATAGAAAATGGCTTGAACTTGGGGAGGTGCTGGGGTAAAGATGGGATAAATCAGTTGCTACCTGCTTCCCTGGGCATATGGCTCTGAGGAGATCAGCCACTGTACCTATGGGAGGTCCCATAGGTGCTGTTAGTGGTCCCATAGTGACCACAGGGGAGCAGGATAAAGCACATGAATGTGTCACTTAACACACAGTGAGCCCATCCACATTAGAACCTGTGTGGCCAAAAAACTGATGTTTCCCTGCTCTCTGGTTTACAGTACTCAACCACTACACCCCATGGACAGGTAATTGGACACCGATGCCTTTTCTTTGAACTGTTTGCGGGTGCACCGGAGGATTTTGTTAGATGTGTTATCTTTTATGTATCCTTCACATCATTTTGGCAGTTCTCCCAACATAGCAGTGGTGCTTTTGAACCTATTTCTGGGTTTATTTATTTATTTATTTTAAAGTTTTGAGAGCATACTCTTTCCTGGACCTGGATTAGAACAGCTCTTCCTTTGAGCTAGTTAGAGATGAATTTTAAGGGTCAGAAAGGGAAGGAGAAGAATGGGTTACACATGACTTCATGAGACAAAGGGCAGTATTATAAGGTTCCTGTTCCTAGCATAGCAGCAGCCTATTCAGGCCAGCAATCCTGGGAGGGATGACCTCCTGGGGTGGGAGGGATACCATTTCTTTGACAAAAAAGATGTGGTAGGTGGGAAGGAAAAGGCAGAGCAATTGTATTTGTGGAAAACATCCCTACTTATGGCAGGGGCTGGAACTGGCTGGTCTTAAAGTCCTTTCCAACACAAACCGTTCTGTGATTCTATGAAAATGAACTTCACCCTATAAAGAGGAAAGGAAAGAAAGCAGGGAAACTCTTGTTGTTCAGAAGCAAAGGAGACAAAAAGGTAAACTTTATATTAAACCCTTGCACCGGGAGCTATACAGACTGCTCCATCCTCGTAGAGGAAACATCCCCACAGGACAAGCCCATGACTGCTCTCAGCCAGTGCAGCAGAGGCTTTATATCTCTCAAAGCTTGCAGGGTAGCTCAGTCCCACAGATGACTCAGACTGCTGGGTGCTGAGCTACTTTCATTTCAGGAATCATTATGAAATGAGGCTTTATATCGCAGCACTGAAATACTCAGGGAAAATCTATTAAAGGCAGAGCTCACCCAGCATTAGGATGGGGTCAGCAGGCAGCACAGCGAGGAGAGCAGGAGACTCTAATTTACCCAAACTATTTAACAGGAGCAAACACACCAGGGGTGACATTTAAATGGTATCTTCACTCTAGCTGCGTTACCAAAACCAGCAGCATACAAAAAGTAATCTGTGGATGATACTAAACGAGTGAAGAGAGTCTGGTGTGACAAATGGCAGAGCGGCCACCCAGGGGACCTGGATTAGTTTGAAGGCAGGGCTAAAAGAAACCCCATGAGGTTTGCCAAGGGGAAGAACAAAGCTCTGCTCTTGGGATGGAGAAAACATCTGGGAGCTGACTGCCTGAAAAGCAATGGGAGAACTTGGGGGTAACAGGGGATGCCAGGTAAAATACAGATCCAGAAATGCACTCTTACTGTGGTGAGTCACATCCTGCATGGCCAGCAAGCAGGAGAAATTTATTCCCCATGGCTGATGCTGCTGAAGCTGATAGAAAAATGTGTCCACAGATGGAGAAGGACATGGAAAGGATTGAATGAAGATCCACCATCATAGAATCATAAATGGTTTGGGTTGGAAAGGACCTTAAGATCATCCAGTTTCAACCCTCCTGCCATGGGCAGGGACACCTCACACTAAACCATGTCACCCAAGGCTCTGTCGAACCTGGCCTTGAACACTGTCAGGGATGGAGCATTTGCTACTTCTGTGGGCAACCCATTCCAGTGCCTCACCACTCTCACAGTAAAGAACTTCTTCCTTATATCCAACCTGAACTTCCCCCAGGGCTGGAGCTACAGGGGTGGTTGAAGGAGCTGGGCTTGCCAGTGCTGGTAAACCAACAGCAGCCTGCAGCTCCTCAAAGGTAGGACCTGCACAGAGGAGAGAGCTGAGGCCTTTAGTAGCAAGGTCAGAGGAGGCAGCAGGGAACAAAGTATAAGATGGGAGGCTGAGGATGGGTTTTACATAAAGGTTTCTTACCAGGCAGGTAGTGCAGCCCTGGGAAAGGTACCTGGAGTTGCAGTGCAATCTGTCTGAGGTTTCAGACTCCGTGAGATGAAGCCATGGCTGAGTGCATCTGTGTTACTGATGGTCCTGCTCTGAGTGTGAAATTGGACTAGAGGCCTCCAGAGATCGCCTCTGGCTAGCATTTCCATGATGTTATATAAAGAAACAGAAGGGTGATCTGTAGGTTTTATCCCGTGAATGACATCATAAAGTGTTATACTATCAAATTTTTATGTTTAATCGGTAAAACCAAAGCCCAGGTTTTTTTATGGGTATTAATGATGACTGGGAGAGTTGATGGCTTGAAGCAAGACTGCGGGGTGTTAAGACAGTTGGCCATCAGCTTCACAGAGAATGCCCAAGGGTGAGGTGTTACTGCAGTTGGAGGAGCATTTTTTAAAGGGTACTAAGTTATGGGGTTTGTTGTAATTTATTCCCTTTGCTGTGCAGCATTTTCTGAGAGAAAGGAAGTAGTATCAAAGCAATTTGTCAAAAGTGGCAGGAATCAAAGCAAGGAAGTAGAAATGCCTCAAATGGTTAATACCTGAGATGGATGACAGTGATTTGACAGGGAATTCAGGAGTTTTTTGCATGCTTACTGCAACAGGTCACCTAATACAAATGATGCTTGAGCAACATTTTTAAAGGTTGGACAAATGCAGCCATTAGCAACTTCAACCAACCTTGAAACAATATTTGCAGGAGTTCATGTCGGGCTTTCTGCAGGTATTTGTAACCAGATTTTGGCTGTTCATTTCTCTTAAATGATTTTTCTCATCATTCAGAATTGTCCGATGATGTTTTCTGTAGGAAAGTTCTCTGTTGTGCACAGTTTACTGCAACAGTAACAGGCTTTCGAGATTGACTCCTCTGAATTTACCATATTTATGTTTTGCCTTTTTCCCCCTTGAGCATTCCTGTGTGTGGAGATGAGCCCAGGAGGAAACCTGCAGAAAATCACTGTCTGGCTTTGTAAACCCTGCCCAGTGAATTTGTGCTTTCCATTTCAACAAATGTTTGAAGAGATTTGGCAAGTGTAAAAAGTAGAAGGCTTAGATGAAGAGAGACAGATAAAGTGATTATAGCCCTTAGTATCTCTGTCTGGTTCAATGGTTATATTCTGGGTCAAGGGCTGCATGCCCATGTGCTCTTTTCCTGTCCTCCTGCCTGCCATCCCTCGCTTCTGGGACAGGATTGCATCTGGCCTTGTATGAAATGTTTATTTAGAAGTAATAAGAGATGTCAGTCTTTCCAACCTAACATAAATGACAGCAGTGCTTTACTCGGTGTGCCAAATACTGTGTTTTGTTTGATTACCTTGGACTTGTCTGTGTGCTGTCTACCTCTGGAGTCATCCAAAGATATGCTCTGTAGATCTAGACTCATGCTGGTTTTCCAGACTTGATTTTAAGAGGAGGATCCAGCTTCCCAGAGCTGTGGGCTGAAGAAGATGCAAGTCAGAGATCCTGAAACTAACCGAGACTAAAGGAAATGTAGAAATTTGGGTATGTTTTTGGAAGCCCAAGCACAGCAGCATAGCAAGTGTTTGGTTCATGGTTGCATTAGCTGGTGATGAAGCCCAGTGGATGTTTCTTTCCAACCATGTGTGCTGCAGAGAAATCAGTAATGCTTTAGTGAGCTGCTTCCCAGCATCACAGCTTGGCATGGTGCTGTATTCACAGAGAAGGCACTCAGGCAGCGCATCAGGGAGAGCAGGACTTGCGACCAGTCAGACCTACCAGTGTTCAAACCAGATGTCCTAAAATAAACACTATGTTCAACAATTGTCTCCCCTCCTGCCTCAGCAAATGGGACCTGAACTGGATATCTGAGGGTGCACTCAATCCCACTGTCCATGTCATTGACAAAGATGTTGAACAAGACCTGTCCCAACACCGATCCTTGAGGGACACCACTCGTTACTGGTCTCCAGCCGGACATCGAGCCATTGACCACAACTCTTTTCATGCAGCCATCCAGCCAGTTCTTTATCCACCGAGTGGTCCATCCATCAAATTGATGTCTCTCCAATTTAGAGACAAGGATGTCGTGTGGGACAGTGTCGAACGCTTTACACAAGTCCAGGTAGATGACATCAGTTGCTCTACCCCGTCCATCAGTTCCGTAGCCCCATCATAAAAGGCCACCAAATTGGTCAGGCAGGATTTGCCCTTAGTGAACCCATGCTGGCTGTCACCAAGCACCTTGTTGATTTTCATGTGCCTTAGCATGCCTTCCAGGAGAATCTGTTCCAAGATTTTGCCAGGCACAGAGGTGAGACTGACTGCTCTGTAATTCCCTGGGTCATCCATTTTCCCCTTCTTGAAAATGGGGGTTATATTTCCCTTTTTCCAGTCATTGGGAACTTCACCTGACTGCCACGAGTTCTCAAATATGATGGCCAGCGGCTTCACAACTTCATTTGCCGGCTCCTTCAGGACCCACGAATGGATTTCATTAGGTCCCGTGGACTTGTGCATGTTCAGATTTTTAAGATGGTCTCTAACCAGTTCCTCTCCTACAGCGGGCGCAAGGTCTTCGTTCTCACAGTCCCTGCATCTGCCTTCCAAGACTTGGGTGGTGCAGTCAGAGCCTTTGGCAGTGAAGACCGAGGCAAAGAAGTCATTCAGAACCTCAGCCTTCTCCAAATCCTGTGTAGCCAGTTCTCCTGAGAGCTTCCTGAGGGGGCCTACATTCTCCCTTGTCTGTTTTTTATTTGCTATGTACCTGTAGAATCCCTTCCTGTTATCTTTAATACCTCTAGCTAAGTTTAATTCTAACTGGGCCTTAGCTTTCCTAACCTGGTTCCTAGCTTCCCGGACAACATCCCTGTACTCTTCCAGGCTGCCTGTCCTTGCTTCCACTTATTATAAGCCTCTTTTTTCATTTGAATTTTCCTCAGGAGTTCCTTATCCATCCAAGGAGGTCTCCTGGCCCTCCTGCTGCACTTCCTTCTGGTTGGGATGCAACACTCCTGAGCTTGCAGCAGGTGATCCTTGAATATCAACCAAGAGTCTTAGGCCCCCCTGCCCTCTAGGGCTATATCCCATGGAACCTTACTAAGCAGGTTCCTGAAGGGGCCAAAGTCTGCTCTTTTGAAGTCCAGGGCAGTGAGCTTGCTGCACGCTCTCCTCACTGTCCTGAGGATCTCAAATTTGACCATTTCATGATCGCTGCATCCAAGGCTGCCCTGGAGCGTCACATTTCCAACGAGCCCTTCCCTGTTGGTGAGCACAAGGTCAAGCATGGCACCTCTCCTTGTTGGCTCCTCTATTACTTGCAGAAGGAAGTTGTCTTCTACACAATCGAAGAACCTCCTGGATTGCTTGTGCCAGGCCGTACCGTCCTTCCAACAGATGTCAGGGTGGTTGAAGTCACCCATGAGAGCAAAGGCCTGCAAGCGTGAGGCTTTTCCTATCTGTCTATGGAGTGCTTCATCCGCAGGTTCCCCTTGATCAGGCGGTCTGTAACAGATCCCCACAGCAATGTCTCCCATAGCTATATTCCCTTTAACCCTGACCCACAAACTCTCTGTGGACTGCTCACCTGTCCCCAGACAGAGTTCCATACTCTCCAGCCTATCCCTAACATAAAGGGCAACTCCCCCTCCCTGCCTGCCAGGCCTGTCTTTCCTAAAGAGCCTGTAACCTTCCATTCCAACACTCCAGTCATAGAAGCCATCCCACCATGTTTCTGTGATGTCTATTATATCATACCCCAATAGACGTGCACACATCTCTAATTCCTTTTGTTTGTTCCCCATGCTACAGGCATTAGTACAGAGGCATCTGAGCCAAGCTCCAACTGAAGCCGGCTCATTGGCTGGAGCGGCTGGGATATCTCTGCATTGCTCCAAGCATTTATTATAGGTGCTGGCAACTGACTGGGTGTGTTGGGATGGAATGATGCCCCCCTCCCCCAAAACATCAAGTTTAAAGCATCCTTGACTAGTCTGGCAAGCCTCCTGCCAAAACTGCTCTTTCCCTTCTTTATCAGACCAGCTCCACCAGCCCCCACTAGACCTGGCCTACAAGCTTGGGTCCCGTGTTCAAGACACCCAAACCCCTGACTATGGCACCACCCTTTTAACCAGTTATTAACCTGGCCAATCCTCCTAGCTTTTTTTAGGTCCTCCCCTGTACCCTGGAGAATTGATGAAAAGACCACCTGAGCTCCAGGGCCCCTAACCACCTCCCCTGGGGCTCTGTAGTCCTTCTTTATGTTCCCCAGGCTACTACTATCTGTATCCCTAGCACCCACATGTATCACCAGGAGTGGGTAATAGTCCGTGGGACTTACTAGAGCAGGCAGCCTCTCTGCCACATCCCTGATCCGTGCCCCCGGTAGGCAACACACCTCCCTTGAGATGGGGTCAGGCCGGCAGACGAGTGCTTCTGTCCCTTTCAGTGTAGAGTCCCCTACTACTACGACCCGCCGCTTTTTCCTGGCAGCACCAGCAGAGATCTTCTTTAGCAGTGCATCAGCCGGCTGTTTCTGCCTCGAGTGCGCTTCCTCATCAGCCCCCTGCAGCGCAGCAAAGCGGTTCTGCGTGGGGACAGGGGATTTAGGGGGAAGCCCCTTGCTTTTGGTTGTCCTTTTCCTTCTTTTTTTTTTGTTTGTTTTTTTTTTTGTCACTAATTCCCAGCTTCCCGGGTTAACGGCCTCCTTCTTTCCTTCATGAGGCAGAGGTGAAGCTCGAGGCCCCTGTACAGTTTGGGCCAGGAGCAAGCACTCCTGCTTCCCCTCAGCTTCCCTGACACCTCGCAGCCTATTAACAGCATCCCGCAGCTCAGCCCCTGCTGCAGGAGCACCTCCACCAGGGAGCACCGAGTGCAGCCCTGCCCGTTGTGCCCCCTCCCCTCACCAGAGCGGTGCAGGCACTCTCTGCACCCCGAGCTCTGCACTGCAGCCTCCCTCCCCTCTCACCGGCTCTCTCTGGGTGCCTCCGCTGCCACCGCCGGGGCAGCCAGAGCAGAGCTCCCGGACCGGGCCCTGCTCACAGGCCGAGTGCTCACCATCCCGCCCGCCTGCCCGCGCAAACTGCCCCGACCCGCTCTGCTCGCCGCGCTCCCTGGGCGGGTTTTTACCCCCTCAGGGCTGGTGCCGCTGCTCCTGGCTCCGTCCCCTGTGAGTCCCTGCTCGCCTCAGCGGAGCTGCCGGCTCTGGGCAGGTCCTGTCGAGGACTCGAGGCTCCCTCGGTGGCTCTCGTGGCTCTGAGTTGAGGCTCCTGGACGCTGATCTCCCCCCGCTCCGGTGTTGAAGGCGTCCTCTCTCGAGCTGCTCACCTCAGCAGTTGACCGAACTTGATGGACTAGTGATAAGATACAGTCTGACAAAGCCTTGGCCCCCATTATTTCTTGCCTGATGATATTTCTCTGATAGAAATAAGTCATTTGTCATTTTTCTTTGTAAATCTACACATTTGTCCCCAGCAATTTGAAGTGAGCGGCAGTTCCCTTGCAGCCATCTCAAAGCAATCCTTTATGTCACCCAGAGAATTTTGTGTTTGCTACTAAGCTAAACTTCAAGAAAGCGAAACTTTCTTCTTTCCCCCTTTCTTTTTAATTTCCCTTGACACATACAGTTGCAAAAAACTCTCATCCTTTGTCATATTGCTATTACCTTGTGCGAGATGAACATCCCAATAGGTACATAGCGTTTGCTGTAACAAGTCAGTGTATGTGTTTATCCAGTTCCCAGCAGAATATGAAACCTTTCAAAACACACATCCTTTTCAGTACTTCAATATGAGAGTCAAGAACAGAGTTCATGTCACTATGATCCAACTATAGGAGGTATTTAAACAGGACTATAACTCTTAATAGCCTGTGGAGCCTCCCATGGAAAACCTTAATCAGAGCAGTAATATACACAAGGATGATCTGTGGATATTTACTGAACATGGGTTTGGGACATAACTTTACCAGTATGCAATATCTTATGCTTTGTAATTTATAAGGTGTAGTTAATAGACATAAGAAGTCCATAACCTAATCCACTTTAGCAGCTCTTCTACCTCTAGTCAGCTGTGCAGTAAAGCCTCTGTGCTTGGCAGCCACACAGATAATGCTGAGGACAACATTTGGGATGGGTGCAATGCCCAGGGGGAGGGATGGGACGTGCCCTTCTGTCTGCTGCAGCACAGGACTCTGCTCTGTCTCCATGGAGCACATTGTGTCATCTCTGCGCATAGATAATATTTTCCATGATCACTGTGCTCCAGGGATACTTTTTGCCTTGCTTATCTTATCATATATATGTTGATATCTTACCTTATCTTGTACAAAGCTCCTCATACCATATTCCCTTTGCCTTCAGCATTGTATTCAGTGGTCTTCACTAGATGTGACTTTCATGTCACTTCCAATACCTATGGGAAATCAAACATGTAACTGTTCTCTTGCTTTGCAAGCAGGAAAAAAGTCAGAACTCTGTCTATTGACACTACATTGACATTACATCTCTATCAGAAGAACATTGTAAGTTTGGCAGCTTGTCTTTTCCTTGAGTTTTCCCTTCTAATTGATTTTGTTCTTTGCACACTTCCTTCCTAACAGTCTTTGGATACTCTCACTTCTCTTTGTTCATTGCCTTTTATAAGAAGAATACTATGAAACATCAAACAAGATATGAGGTGACAGCAACGGGTAGTGTCTCTCCATAAAATACGTTGTGAAACCATGAAGTTCATTGTCTGATCTTTGGATGTTTCAGGTACCAAACTTTTTGGTGGGTTTAAAGAACAATTGGGCAAAGTTATAAAGAAAAATCCACTGAGGACTCTAAAGTGCAAAGACATTTCTGTAAACCAGAAAGCCACGAGGTCACTGAAGCTGAAGGAGCATGGCTGGGGCAGGATAACTACCTGCCTGCCTTGCTCTTATATCCACTAGAAACACCCAGATTAGCCACTGACATAATGCAGGTCCAGAGGAGTTGTCCTCCTACTCTAATCCCTTACCTTATTGTTGAAACAACTTTCCTCTGCTCAAATACCAGAAAACATCTCTATTTACTTCTTGAATTGTTCTGCAAAACTTCATGCTGGACTGTATTTAGCTATTTTTTCTCTATTGAGCAAAAATGGTGCTAAAATAGAAATTCTACCTGCTGTTACCCAAGATGTGGAGTTTTACTTTGGTAACAGTACATGGCAAGTAGAATAAAAATAAAGCATAAACATGCACAGGAACACCCACAAACATAGCACATTCCTTCAATTCAAATTGCCTTGTTTTGTTTTGCTTTTGAAAGAAAATTGTCTGTGGGTAGGTTTTGAACAGGCTAGTGTTGTCTTGCTGCTTGCATAACAAGCTGGACTGCCCATCTTGGCTTGAGTGTGTTTTCTTTCCAACACGGACCTTGTCTAAGTGCTTCATGTATCTGTCTGTGGTAGTGTTGTGGATTATGTGCTTCATTTTTCAGCAGAAAATGACTGCTTTGAAATAGAAAATATAGAGAGAAAGTAAGATCCTATCAACATGGGTAGTGCTGGTCCTGATTTTTTGGTCTTGTCTATCCTCTTTAGCAGCAGAGCTCCTCTTCATAGAGGCAAAGAGGAATGCTTCATCCTACCAGACACTCTCCTTAGTACCCCTGAATAAATCTGTATTAATGACAAGAGGAATGCCATATTTATGTGCTTAAAGACTCCCATTTTCTCTCTCTCTCCATCCTCTTCAAGTGTTTTCTAGACAGTCTTACATGAGAGACTGAGAAGCAAATAGGAGAGGTCAAAACAACATGGCTCTGTCAGCTGAATGTGCTGGGGTTTTGTTCAAAACCCTCCTCCTTTGTGTTAGAAACTTGAATTATTGCAGCTAAGTGCTGAGCAGAGATTTGGCTGATTCTTACAGTCTAAGAACAGGGAATGAAACACACTGATGTGTGATGCATGTATGTGGGTTCATGCACATATTGTGTGTGCCTACAAGTACACTCATGTTGATGCAAAATTCATCCACTGGCTAAAAGAGACATGACAAGTTGATGGCTCTAGTTTCTTGCCAAAATTGCTTTATTATGTCAAGTTGTAGGATGTCATAATCAAGGCAGACATGGAAAAGTACCCTCCATACAGGCCTAGAGTTATAAATTAATGAGCTATAAACAACAAAACAGTGATGTTCTCTGCATCTGAGACTGGAAGCCTGGGTCTTAACAATCAAAACCACTGGCCTGAAGCTCTTGAGCTAATGGCAAATCTCTCTGACTTGTTATAACTGCAGGTCTCCTCTCCTTGCTTATCAGCCACATCGCACTCGAAGAAAACATCACGTCAGAAACCAGGAACTCTCATAAAGTTTCAAAGGCAGCATAAACCCTGCTGCCTGGATGCATAAACTGCAATGTGAGGATAGTCATCCTGCTAAAATATGGCTCAGGAGACCAGTAACAGTTGTACTTCTCTTAGGTATCTGCCCTGCTTCAATTGCCCATTGTGGAAAGGGGTAAGGTTTTTTACCCATGGGGCTCTGAGTATTACAGGCTATGAAGAGTTCATTTCCCAAGGCACTGGAGGGACATATCCATATCCTGACAGTGTACCCCTAGATATTGTCAAGAAAGGTGAGACATCCGCAGGGAATGGCACACGTCCCAATGCATGTACTTGTACTTGTATGTGCTTATCTCTAAAGTGACCTGGACTTGATCCTGTAACAGTGGTCCCGTTAAACTGGCTGGACCACTGATGTGGTGCATTAGGGCATCTTTCTGTACTTTATTTTGATTACAGGTTATTTGGTCACTCTTCCAATGCCCTCTCCCACATATTGCTACTCTGTGCCTACCTCAGAGGCTGGAGTAATTAGTTTATGTTGGCTCAGAGGTCTGAATAGCAAAGAGGCCCTAATTGTGATTGCTTCTGATCCATTAAGCTGTGTATTAAAATTAAGCCTTCTTTTCTCTTTACCTCTAAAGTTGTCAGTACAGATAGATGTGCATCTCATGTCAGCTCTTCATATGGATGTGCAAAGGGAGCACTAAAAGGCCAGTGACTGAGGCTTGGACGTTCTCTGGCAAATACGCACATTTGCAATCAAGGCATTGCAAAAGCAATAGGGCAGCCAGATTCAAAGAGGCAGCACTGGTTTATCCGAGGGAGGCAGTGCCATTGAACTTTATTTAGTCTTAACCATGCCTGAAAACACAACGTAACCTCAGCTGAAGGGAGCAAGCATCACTCTGTCCCAGAAGCCTCAGTCAAGAGCTTGAGCTGAGAGAGCTTTTATGCACGGTGCACTGGGAGACTCAGTTTGGCCTGATGGGAATGTACCTTGTGGATCTTCCCCACATTAGAAGGATGTTACTTTAACTGATAGGATCAAAGCAAAGCTTAGGCTGGCAGTCAGCTATTTCCTCTCTCTCCATACAGGCTCCTCCCTGTTTGTGGAAGTGGCGGTGATGCTGGCACTTGCTCAAGTAAAGTAAACGTTTCTCTTTATTTAACACCTCCCAGGTAGGCTCAAAGCTGCTGATTTTATCCAGAAAGGACAACGCAGCTCCTTGGAGAGCTTTTGCACAATCTCAGGAGATGGGAAGGGTTGTTTCTGAGGTCAGGATTGCAAAACCTCAGATGTTTGAACTGTCTCATTTCCATCTGCAAAGAACACATTCTTTGATTTCCTTTTCCCCACTTTGCTCGGGCATTGTTGTCAGAAGACTCTGCAAATGTCAAAACCATTATCAGTCACAGGCAAGCAGGCTCTTAATTGAACTTTTATTCTCATGTCTAACTTGCATCACTCCAAAGAAAAGGCTACATCGCTGGCATGGAAATGACCTTTTGGAAGTTACTGACTGTTAAAAGTATGTTATAGAAAATGGAGATATACACCTACAAGTATTTTTCCCCATTCAGACTTTTATTTATATGTACATATATACAAATAAGCATGTGGATTCTTATATGTTCAGAACATCTTTTTGTGTTTACTTGCTTATATAAAAATAAAAGATAAGTCATGCTGTTTGCGTACACCTTCTCCTTTGCAACTCCACTCAGGCATATAACATCTCCCAGCTCATGAAGCATGCTGTTGTATTGTGACAGGAGCCCAAAGAAAATAAACAGCAAATAGGGGTAGGGAGGGAGCGTGAAATAACAGTCTTGTTTGCTGCCTTGTGCTGTCACTATCCTTCTTCTTTATCCTTTGTTCACATTGTTTGCCTTCTCCATTTATGTTGCTCGAGACACGACAGGCAGACCTGATATTCAGCTGCCTTAGTCCATAAATGTCTCTTTGGATGATGCTATGCTCCAAACAAAGTTCAGGGCAATTGGAACAAATATCCTGAGTCCGTTATTAGTCCATGTGCTTTATTAGGACATTTTTCCCCCTTTATCTTCCAGGGTGGTTAGCTCAAGTCTTGTTAGACCTGCTTTGGCTTCAGGAGTTTACTGGATTCTACTGGATGGCAAATGCTGGTTTTGCTATTAATCACCCAAAGGAGTGATTTATTTCTGAGTCTGATTTATTTCTGCCCCGCAGTTTGACTGTTCAGGCTCTGTGTTTCTGTATTGTCTTTCATTCCACAGCAATTCAGAGTGCCTTGCAAAGAAATAACCTAATCCTGACCATTTAGGAACTAAACCCTGCACCCAAGGGGGGGTTTTACTACTTTGTGAATAACCTTTCCCTTCCATACGATGTAACCTGTGCTAAACTCATTGTTAATAGCATGCAACGTCTTTGCAACTAGGACAGAGACAGTGTGTGATGTATATCTCACTTCAGCCCTATTCAAGCTTGAGGTCGTGTTTGTAAGAAGGCTGTTTTGAGGTACTCAGCTTCAAGTAGTCTCTGGCTGCTTGTATTTGTACTGAGCAGAGATATCTGCAGTTTCCAGAAATAGGACAAAGCAGCGCTGTCAACTGACCATGTATTTCAGATGGTGGGTACAGCGCAGAGGATGAGCCTTGCAAAACTCTCTGGTGCAAGAGGCAGAACTGACTTTACTAGTTCTAACCCCAAACACATGCCTGACATGAGCCATTGCTGTTACAGAGAGCAGGTCTATTAATCTAATCCCCATCACCTTGGACCGTCAGTCCCAGCTCGTTCTGCCATAGTTTCTCTGATATCAGTGGAGTCACCAGTGGTTTAACCCACCAGCATCTTCATGAGACCACAGTATTTCCAATTCAGATCCTGCAGGTTTACAATAGTAGAAAGCATAACAAAACTTTGGCTGAAGATCTGCTGTTAATCAGGTTTAAGAGGAGAAGGGACATTTCTAAGGCAAAGATGCCTTTTGGTACCCATGAACATTGCTTTTTCCATGTGTGTGCAGTAAGATGCTCTGTTAGGAGTTAGCAATTTCTCTTCCCTGTTGCTGGTGGATGCCAGAA
The DNA here is from genome assembly GCF_034315485.1 of Pezoporus occidentalis. Lineage (NCBI taxonomy): Eukaryota > Metazoa > Chordata > Aves > Psittaciformes > Psittacidae > Pezoporus > Pezoporus occidentalis. The sequence goes on along the minus strand of NW_026915977.1, from coordinate 2,810,304 downwards.
TCACTGTGGAGGTTGGAGAGTCCATGTCAGGTAGCTGTGGTGGAAGCTGTGTTGCAGTGACAGTGGGCCAGGCAGGAAAATGCAAAGAGAGGAACTGTAGCACAGATGCCACCTTTGTGGAAAAGGTCTCAGAGAGTTGGCTTTCCTCAGCGGTGTCTCAAGAAACAAACCCACATGCTGCAGGACCATGCCAGAAAATCCTCCCAGATGTGATTCCCAGTGTTCCTTAGGTTTCATCACAGTGTCCTGCATTTTTTTTAAGGGAACTGCTCTAAAAATAACCAATTCTGGACCAAGTAATAGAATCACAGTATGGTTTGAGTTGGAAGTGACCTTTAAAGCTCATCTAGTTCCATCCCCCCTGTGCAGTGCGCAGGGACATCTTCACCTATATCATGTTGCTCAGAGCCCTGTCCAGCCTGACCTTGAATGTTTCCAGGGATGAGGCATTGACCACCTTTCTGGTCAACTTGTTCCATTGTTTCACCACCCTCATCATAACAAATTTCTTCCTTATATCTAGTCTGAGTCTATGATTTTTAGTTTAAAACTGTCACCTCTTGTCCTGTCGCAACAGGCTCTGCTAAAATCTCTGTCCCCACCTCTTTTTAAAGCCCCTTTTAAGTACTGAAAGGCCACCTCAGGCTGGTCTTCAGCTTTCCATCTCTACTCTGCTCAAACAGCCCACAGTTTGCAGTACAGAGTCACTATCAAGCAGCCAAGGAAAGGAAAATGGCAGGCAGATAGTTCCCAAGCTGTAACAGCCTTGCTGGTAACAACATGCAGTTGCTCTTATTGCTTCCTGCATGTTACACAAGGCAAGAGTTAAGAAAGGTCATAGAATCATAGGATAGTTAGGGTTGGAAAGGACCTTAAGATCATGAGGTTCCAACCCCCTGCCATGGGCAGGGACACCTCACACTAAACCATGTCACCCAACGCTCTGTCCAAACTGGCCTTAAACACCACCAGGGATGGAGCACTCACAACTTCCCTGGGCAACCCATTCCAGTGCCTCACCACCCTCACAGTAAAGAACTTCTTCCTTATATCCAATCTAAACTTCCCCTGTTTAAGTTTTAACCCGTTACCCCTTGTCCTATCACTACAGTCCCTAATGAAGAGTCCCTCCCCAGCATCCCTATAGGCCCCCTTCAGATACTGGAAGGCTGCTATGAGGTCTCCATGCAGCCTTCTCTTCTCCAGGCTGAACAGCCCCAACTTTCTCAGCCTGTCTTCATACAGGAGGTGCTCCAGTCCCCTCATCATCCTCGTGCCCATATGAATTCCCACAAGCAATTAAATCTCCACATGCACTTTAGTGATCCTCCTTGCCTTGTCTTGGGCTGCTGTTCACAAAGAGTTTCTTGGTTTCCCATGGGTTAGGCATGGGATGTGCACATGCATAGACAACATGCATGGGGAAGAAGCAAGAAGGAATATTAAATGGACCTCAGTTCTGTGTAAGAGCCCTGTGGCTGCTGTAACTTGCACAGACTTTCTTCTTTACTTGGATATCTTCCCTAAAAATTTTTTCTATCACTTGATGGCAGTAGAGCTATAATATAAATTTATACATACTGATGCTGCGTGGATGCATCAAAAGGAAAAAAACCCTCATATTTATGTTTGTCCATATATTTTTGTATGGGTTCTGTTTTGTATTAAAAGTTTTAAAAATACATAAGGCATCGAAAAGCCTTGTATTTCCAGAAGGGATTAATGCAGAGGATATTTCATTCATTTGCAGCTGTCATAAAGAACAGTTGGTACAACCAAACAACCCCTAAATTTCTTTTGCTGTAGCTCCAAACTCTGCAAAAGTAAAATCAACTTTCTTATTGCATTTTTAACTTCTTGCGCATCATTTTCTCCCTGTTGTTAGTGCTGCGGTAAAGGCAGCAGCTCCTGTAGTGATGAGCCTGTGAGATTTCACACTACTGGCAATGCTGCTGTTTGCTTTTACAGTCAAAATACACATATGAAATGCAACAATACTGGTATCAGAATGCTCTCAGCTCACATTTCCTGAAACTCAGATCAGCCCACGACAAATAGTGAACCTTTGCTGTATAATCAACTAATGCTGAATTCTCTTGTAGTGCTCCCATAATCCAGATGAAAATAATCTTGGATAAAATCAAGCCCATCCCCTAAATACCCTTTCTACCTCGCCCTGTAAGGTATAGCTGGGCATATTATATTTACTTTTGTATATTTACTTATGTATACTGTATTTACTTATGGTATAACAACTATCTGTCTCCATCCCCTAAAGACAAACCTGCCATCCAGCTTGTGTTGAATACTCATCTACTTGTGTAGATGCAGCAGTGTGAATCAATTGCCAAATAGCTACATACTATAATATGAGCTGGTTGCTTTGCTTGTCTTTTTACCCAAGTGATTGGCACAAGTTAGGGGCTCTGTTACCTGTGGCACTAAATCTAGGGTCTACAGTGCCAGAACCAAGGCTGCGTTTTCCTGCCTAGATGCTCTGTGAGCTCCAAAATATTTCCTTGCCTGGAGTTATGAGTGTATGATTCCAAGAGCTGTCCAAAACTTAGCACACAAAACTGGCACTGCCTTCTAGAGGAAAAACACCTCCTTATCCCAATCACTCTTGGACTTCTGTATTTCTACCCTCCTTTAGCATTTCAGTAAGCTCAAACCGATGCTGTTTTCCTCTCTTTTCTTAACTTCAAGCCCTAAAACGCTTTGCTAAAGTACCTGGCAGCTGCACAGCCCCAATATTTCACTGCGGAGGACACTCCATTTCAGCAATCCCTGGTCAGAAGCAGAGTAGCCCTGCAGAGAGCAGGCAGCATTTCACAGTAACCTCTATCCATAAACCCGGGAGCCGTGCTGACGGACATCCCCTCCTGCCTTCCACCATTTTCCCTAGACACAGTGACTTCAGTGCTTCTTCCCACTGCTTGGTGGCAAAGCTTTTGCTCCACTCGTCCTAGCAGATGTTGTGTTTGCAGGGGCAGAAGCAGGGATGCAGACCCAGGTCGGCTCCTGAAGTCAGAGCATCTCCAGCCCCTGCGAGCCCTCCCTCGCCCTTTCCACAAGGAGCTCTTTCCAGATAGCATTGGTGATGCTTTTTCTGTCTCAGGTCTCTCTGGTTCAATTAATATTTAATTCTTACACTCACTGGGACAGCCTGAACTGGGAAGACAAAGGAAATCTTGTTCCAGGCTGTGCTAGCAGCCTGCTGAACAGCTGCCTGGGGAGGTGGAAGACACAGTCATTTATTCCTTCTAAATCAGGCAGAGATGGACTTGAAAATATCTCCTATTGCAGACATGCCTTAGATAGAAATAGGTGGAGGATTTTGTTTTCTTTCCCCCACAGCCACAGTTCAGGGAGAAAAGACATTGGTGGTTTCTGCTCTCCTAGCTGGTGGATGGTCAGCACCATCCATTGCCTTGTTTGAGCCTTATTGTGAAGCTGAAAAATGCTTTAGCAGGGCTCTTTACAGATATAACCCTGTGTGTATATATATATATATATATATATATATATATACATAGGTATATATACAGGTATATGCAGATATAACTCTTTTCCTTAACGAAAGAGTCTATTAGGGGACAGAACCACAGCACCCACCTTGCAGACCTTCTCTCTGAGCCCTTGTCCTTGCTCTGAGCAGCTTGCTCTACCTCTGGACTATAAGCAATCCCAACTTAGCAGGACCTATCCTTTATTATTCCCTATTATGTTGTTCAATCCACCGTTAAGTGAGGCAAGCAAGGAAAAACAACCCCTCTTGATACCAGATAAACTGCCGTTATTTCACTCCAAGGTATTTTGACATTAATAATGTTGGAAACATTCAAATAACAGTGCCAAGGGAATGGAGCGATATTTAACTTTCATGTTACCTTCATCTCATTACTTGTTAGAAAGCCTATTACAGAGCAACTGCTTTCTTGTTTATGGAAGAAAAAGAGGAAAAAAACCCACTCTATAATTTAAACCTGAAATGGCTAAAGACAACACAGATTATTTACCCCAAACCAACAATCTCAACTTTAGCTACAGTAATTTTATAGGAGCTGCTGCAGCTTTTCAGTTATCTGCATTTTACAGCTGGTGAGGACTTTTACCATAAATTCAGGCATTTGCAGCCTTTATTTATCATAAGAAAGTGGATGGTAAATGAGTGAAGTGCTCCATTTCCCAGGGATGTTGTTATCCAACATCTGCTGGAGTCCATGGAAAAACTCCCTGTTGATTTCTGCTAGTTCTGGATCGGGAACTTTTGAAAAAGGTGGAAAAGGAAGAATATTTTTACCTCTTTATTGTTTAACAGTAAGAGAGCTGTGTGAAGCCCCTTTCCTGTGCCAATGTAACTCCACTGGACTCAGGTCTTCACTGAAATGGAGTTAGACCCAGAAATATGAGGGCTGGGTATAGAATCATAAAAATCTGGGTAATGAATTCTGTTTGTCCTCAGGAATTGAACTCTTGTGATGGACGTCAAAACCCTGTGGGCTGTGAGAGCAAATCTCTCCAAAGCATTGCTTTATAGATGACTCTTGGTTCCAGTCTCTTCAAAAAGTGCCCATTTTCCTGCACTAAGCTCAGATGCTACCTGAATATACTTAGAAAAAAACATTACTGAGTTTGTCTGATTTTTTTTCCTTTTCATAGAAAAACATTATTCCTCTTTGTTTTGATGCCTCCTGAAATGATTTTGGCTCCAACAAGCCCATGTTTCTCTTAGAGAAGTCCCCTGCTACCATTCGCCATCAGCTCTATTTCTGGGGTACCACTGCAGAGCTGTAGGAAGAGTCAGTCTTGGGACTGATTTCTTCCCTGTAGCATTGCAAATACTCTTGGTGTCTGCATAAAGCAAGTCTGACAGGAATCCACCAGCTGTCTCTGCTGAGAATAATACTGTTAAACAACTGATTTCTTCTGAAGTTTTCCATGGAGAAAAGAGTTAATAGTTCCCTCCATCCTGTTTCCTTCTAAAAGAGAGGGCAAATGGTCCAGGCTGGTGTCAGTCACCCTTCCTTATCAATTCCACTCTTTCCTCATTTTCAACACTGAAGTTTGGGATTAAGCTGAATTCCCCATTAAGAAAAACAACCATTTTCAGCACTCCTTGTCCCAGCCCCCTTTCTTTATTGTACCATCTTCCTCTTCAGCTCATTGGCAGTGATGCCATCTGTTAGAATGGAGCTAACTTGCTGCACTCAGAATACCTAGCACTGACTAGATCCAGTCTGAATTTCCTCAAGCTGTCCTACATTAACCCCAAGTTATTAAGAAATACATTCTGCTGCCTCAGCCTTGAGCACGTGTCCTTATGAGGATATTTTTAAGAGTCAGGCACCTCTAAATCAATCCTAAATTGCAAATCCTGAGACTAATGGAGCCTATTTCAGGGCCCAGGCTTCTTTCATGATTTCCAATACCCTTTTGCAGTACCTCTTCCCTTAAAAATTACTATAGAAATGTCAGGTTTCCAGAAAAAAAAGCTAACCAGTTTGCTTATTTTATTCTTTTTATTTCTTTTTTTTTTAATATTTCTTAGAAAATAAACCAGTCTGTGCTCAGGGGAACAAAAGGGCATCACATGTATCCCTAGATAGAAGCTGATAGAGAAAAGTGTTTGTCTCAAGATAAAGCTCCAGACTAGAAGTACCTTTCAATAGGGGAAGGACTTAGGGGCCAAGAAAAGGAAAGTACAAGGAAACTGCTGAGGGTTGTTCCCTTGTTCTGTGTATGTTCTATGTGCATTGGTTCCTGTAAACCTCTATTGGGTCAGGGCTGAGGGGTGAGATGTGTGCCTACGGACTTGGATTTGTGTTTAGGATGCTGAAGCTTACGTGGTCACCAAGGTTTCACAGACGATGGAGCAACCTCTGGATCAGTGTCTGGACATAGTGTTAGCTGGAAATAAAATGCACGCTATAGGCTGCTGCAGTTAAACAGCTCAGTGGTAGCAGAAGTTTGGCATAAACCTTTTGCTTTACATCTATCCCTCCTCCCTTTGCTGTCCTTACTCCCAACCTACATCACTAAACTCTTCAGCAGATTTAATCCTCTAAGGTATCTAACAGACTGCTACACCAGTTGCCGGTTATATCCCCATGTTAGCACACATGTGACTTTGAACCTGAGGAGGGGGAGAGGGAGCTGCATCTCTGATCATCTTTCATACCTCTCAGGAGCCCTCTTTGCTGATACCAAGGTTCTTGGCCTCTGCTTGTTCACATAAGACCCTTAAAATGCTTTTGTACTTTTCTGCTGGCTTCAAAAAGCAGGCATGCATTTACTTTAGAAGGAAAATATGAAAGGCTTTATAGCACTATCATTGCTATTCTGGTGATGTCTGTTTATGTCTCCATGGACTTAGCAGGCAGAAGGTCTAATGGCGAGCTGTGCTTTGCCTCTGGTTCAGAGTGAGCAGCTCCTTACATAAAGTCTAGGGAAGGGGAAAACTCAGGAGAAAAAAGTGTGTGTCTATATATATGTATTTAAATAATTGGCCTCTTTCTGTCTGGTTTCTTGCTGCACTAATAAAGTCTATCCTTTCACACCAACTTTTCCATATATCTGAGCAGGGACACATTGTGCTCTTAGCCCTACATCACTGCCAGCTGGAGCTGTTGCAATTGCAGGGCTATTTTATGTTCAGGAGGAAGCTTACTGGTTCTAGCTGATCCAAACCCCAGAATTATGAAATGAAGTGGATCAGCAGGTTTAGTTTTCTAGGTTATAGGCAATAGCAGTGGTTTTGCACAGCTCTGATGTGTATGTGCTTCTGTGTCCTGGAAATCTCTCTCACGTGTGGGATCCATTTCACGTCATTATAGACACTGAAGATTTAATTGCTTAAACTGAAACAGTCTGTGTGGGCTTTCTCTGTAGTCATTAAAGAGCAGGTATTTCCAAGGGGGGTTATCTCATCTGCTCTAGGATGCTGTTTTACAATCTCCTTAATGCATCAGCTTCAGCTGTTGCAGAAAGCAAGTGATCCTATTCCCCTTTTCCTTTGGCTGTACAGTCCTGCCCATTCCCCTGTGCTAGAGCTCATTTTCATGAGGAATCTGGCCAGGGAATTGAAACGGCAGAGAATCACCCCTGGTGGGTTGGTTTTATTTTTTTTATTATTGTTATTAGGTATTTTTTAGTTTGGTTCCTTGGACACTGAGCAAAGAAAATCTGGCAATGACAGAAAGAAAGAGAAAGGAAAAACTGACCAAGGGCTGTTAAAACAAACCCTTCCCCAGTGCTCTGCATCTTGGGAGGTATAATGTGATGTCCTGGGTTCAGCAGTAGCAGTCATATTTCTCCTTCTTGGTAGCTGGTGCAGTGCAGTGTTTTGACTTTCGGCCTGGGAACAGAACTGATAGCGATGTTTTGGTTTGGCCAAGGACTTTGTGAGCCTCATGCTCTGCCAGGGAGGAGGGGAAGCCGGGAGGAAGCAGAGACAGGACACCTGACCCAAACTGACCAAAGAGGTATTCCATACCACAGCACGTCATGCCCAGGATGTAACTGGGAGTTAGCCGGAAGGACTGGGAGACTGCAGGGTTGGAGGAGGTATCGGTCAGAGCTTGGTCGGGCTGGGGGGGTGAGTTATCGGTCGGCTGGTGGTGAGATGATGTATTCTCTTCCCTTGTTATTTCCTTTATCATTATTATCATTGGTGGTAGCAGTAGTGATTTGTGTTATACCTTAGTTACTAAACTGTTCTTATCTCAACCCGTGGGAGTTGCATTCTTTTTGATTCTCCTCTCCATCCCTCCGGGAGTAGGGGGAGGGAAAGAAGGGGGGGGGGTGAGTGAACGAGTTACCTGACTGGGTTTAAACCACGACATGTGACTGTGGAATTGCACCTTTAAAGAAGATGGATCTCTTTGTAGGGGTATATCTCTCATACACCAAATGAGCTTAGAAGATCTCCACTGATAAGAGGCCGACTTATCTTTAGCCTAAAGTCCAGCCTGAAAAAGCAGGTTATCTGCACCTTGCTCTGAAGGAATAGCAATAACTAGTGTGAATATAAGTGCTGGACCTGTATCCCTTTGGCCTGTCTTGGTATATTCCCTCTTTGTCATGGTTGCAATGCAGCTTTCCTTTTTTGCTTCTGGAGACAGCAGGTGCAAGGTACTGCCAGCATCATGCTTGAGGTATACGTGGTAGACAGACAGAGGCAGTGCTCTGTTCACAGGCCATTTTCCACCAAATTTAGATCTTCTGCTGTTGCACATTGATTTGTGTCCACTGAAGTCAGCGTTAGTGAAGATCAGAGCTGTTTCTTTGTGAAATAAGGAACGGGTTCATTAAAGCTGATAAGACTTTCCATTAGGTGAACAGGCTTTGGACTGGGCACCACATTCTTTGTGAAGCATGTACAATTTGTGTGTTCCTCTCCACTGTACAGACAACGGAACAGGAATGGAAGAAAACCAGGCAAAAATGTAGAGCTCAGTCTCCTTTCAGCTTTGGGAATGACACAGGAATGCAGATGTGATGAGGGATTTCTGTAGCAGCCGAAGTTTATTAGAAGACGTTCACCAGAAAGCCACCCTGGTAAAGAAATTGCTGCAGGGAATGGAACTGCAGCAAATAAGGATTACAATAAAGAGCCAACGACCAGAAAGCACAAATGACAGTTTCTTCTGGAAGCATTTCCTGATTTATATCCAAAGCAGAGTCTCTCCGAGGGAGCACATTACAGCTTAGACTATATAGCAAAGAAATCATGAAATTTAAAATACAGGCTGTTTATTTAGCTAGCTGAATAATACTGGTTGATAAAAGAGACTTAGATAAGCTAACAGCCTTGAAACACAAGCTGACCAGATGAACGCAGTTGTTTTGATGTGCTGCCACAGTTGGCTTTTAGTAATATACATTCTATTGTTAGAGATTACCAAGTATAAATAATAGCAGGACCATATGTTTTTCTCTCTCCTGTATCTCCTGACTGCAGTTTATTAACTGAAACATTATTCAAGAATGAGCATAACCCCCTGTGAACCGAGCCTTCAGGTTATTTTGGGTACTTTGAGGTGAAAGGCAAATACTAACTATGGATCATCACTACAGGGATCCCACATGGGCTTCAGAAGAGATCCTAGATGAAGTGTGGGCATAGCCAGTTTACTTTGGATGGTGCTGTTGTGAGCAGCATGGACAGACACCACCAGTTGGGTCAAGAACCAGTGTCCATTCTCTATTGTGATTCAGAGGCAGTAAGGATGTACCACTTTTAGGCTATCAGATTTGGTCTGGGCCCTATAGCGAAATGAAGAACCAGCATCTTTCTCCATTGTATCTAGTAATCTCACCACACCTTGGCTACATCTCTCATATGCTGGGCAGTGCTTTCTGTAACCTAGACATTTTAGCTAGAAAGGGCTGGAAACTAAGGATTCTAACCAAGGGAATTATTTTGCCAGTGGACCATGGCAAATTCAGTTGGCAAAGATTAGGGTTCCTAATGACTCTTGCCCCTGTGCAAAAGCCATTGCACACAGGATTGAGTGCATCAAGAAGATGCTTTTTAGGAATAACCTCCCTCTAACACAATGAATGAAACCCAAGAATCAATAGTTCCACTTTAGGTTTGAGCACTGTTTCGAACCAGACCTTGGCTGCTATTTTCTGGTTCTCCCCAAAAGGAGAGACAGGATGGGGCAGGGAGGTGGGGATGAATGAATAATGTGGCATTCACTTTTTGCTAAGTGACCTTTTAAAACCAAGGGACTGAAATCTAAATACCAGGGGGAAGCCTGGGGGAGAAATTACAGACAGCATCACTGCTCCCTGCACTTGGTTACACGCTCCATTCCTTGATTAAAAAGGCAGTGCAGAAGGCAGAGTTAAAGCATGAACAATGGGGTCACAATAGTCACTGCTTTTTCATTTAAACAACCATTGCAATCATTTCAAACTTGGCAGATCATTACTAAAAACCTCCTCATAAATTCTGAATCACTTGGTTTACAACATAAAATTACAGATTTGGCCAGCTGCAGAATACCAGGAAATACTGAAACAAGTAATACTTGGTATTTACATTAAATATGACACGGAAAACAAAAGAGTTTACTTTGGTGTTCTATGCATGTGGGCAACATACTAAATTCAGTATCATTCAGAAGAGGATTATGCTCCTCTATCCACATTTTGAAGTCATCATTAAAGGCAATCAGTGCTTTTCGTGTGCTTGAACTCCAGGAACTGATTTGCAGATCATTGTATGATGCCATTGATCAGGCTGAACTCTTGTTTCCACCTGACTCATTGCATGTCCCTAAAACTCCTAAGGCCAGAAAACAGCCCGAGATGATGGGCAACTGGGTCTGGGTGGTCCTGCTTGAACAGGGGGATGGTACAAGATGACCTCCAGAGGTCCTTTCCAGCCTCAACCATTCAGTGATTCTGATGATAAGAAAGGAAAAATTAGGTGTTGATAGTGCTCAGACTATCCAAAACAGACCAAAATACAACATTCATTTTGTTCCTTCCTTTTATTTCCACAGTTGCACACATCTGCACTGCAAGCCTTGATAGTGACCCCACCTGAGAGAGCATATTCTAGCGTTCATAGTAGTGTTGTAGTTTGCCAATATAAGATTAAGAAAGTAAATCTCCCAAGGAAGTTTAGCCTGAGAACCATGTCCTATGCTTTCCAATTGTCACAAATATTGATCCCATGACTAGGTTAAATAGGTTGAACTTGGGTGGGGAAACTGTTCTTCATTTCAGTTCATTCAGAATGTCATCCTATGCTGGCAAGACAAACTGTGTTGTCTGTGGCATGTCAGTGCCAGGGGAAACGATGGGGTTAAGTCAGTTCTTCCTTCAGTAATGCTTGACCTGAGCATCATGAATGGCCTTCGCAAATAACCCTTCATCAAGCCTGCAAATTTCCCTATAAGATGTGCCAACACATCCTGGGATGCCAGGAGTGACCCTGAAAGTTGGTGCTACAACTTATAATAGGTGAAATGCTAGAAAGACAGTGTTGATTCATGTCAGACCTTGTGAAATGAGGAAGGCAAAATGGCCCATAGAACTGCTGATGCTCCCAGCCTTACTGGTTCGTTTGGATAGACATTGAAGAGAAGTTCCTGGAGCTTCTCCCAGATCTGGTGAGGAGGATGGAGTCTGATAAGTTTTTGATCCACAGGTCACTGAAGGAATCAAGTAGTTTCCTTCTGTCTTCTTGAAAGAAGTGACCATTGGCAGAAGGCCATGGCTGGCTGGCTCTGAAGGCTTTGAGCAGAGTCCATCACAGTTTGACCTTCCCTTAGTGAATAGTGACAGAAGGTGCATTTAAGCATCAGAGTGACCTGGTGACTGGAAATGAAAGGTTTTAAGTTTTAATTGTCCACAGCCCCTGGCCTACTTTGAGCCTCCTGCCGAGTAGCAGAAGTCTGTAAGGATACAGTGCTGAAAATCGTAGGCTATAAAACATCTGCTGGCTTTAAAATGACTTAAATAGGTTATAGTCACACTGTGAAGCTATTTGTTTCAGTTTCCTTGTTCAGATTATACCACAGAATTGCATTTGGGAGGGAGGTGATGGAGGCGAAATAGGGAAATAGGGAGAAGATGCTCTAAATCTTTCCTTTCACATGGTAGGCTCTGAAAAGACATTGCCCTTCTCTTGCTGGCACAGGACTATGGAGACAGCAGGGAGTCAGATGGCATTTGTCACCTTTGTGAAAGTTTGATAATTGGAGATGCACTAGATCATTGCAAAACCAGCCCCATAGCCAAAAGAGTGGTGTTGCCTGCAGCCGCTGCAAAGAGTGAACCTCTAATAGCAAGTAGGATGGTGAGGCATGGATACAAGACTACAGGCAGCCGTGCTCTGATAAATCAGCTCTTCCTGCAGCAGGTCAAAAGCTATCCCACCCTGTTTGCATGAGAAAGGTCAGATAATCAACATTCAGTCAGAAGGAGAGATAAAAATGAGCCTGGAATTCATCACTGCTAAAGCAAATGTTGTAAATTATGTATGGTGACTCACTTATCTGTGTATTTCCATTCATAAGATGGCAGAGATTGGTTTTGGAGGGGAAAAAAGAACAAAACTTCTGGCTTGGCCTAGTCTCCAGAAACTACCCTTTGGCTTGGAAACACAGCTGTACCAAAGGAATAAACATCTTCATACTCCTAACCAGTCCAAATGTTCTTTAGGGCAGATTTAATAAGCCAAGAGATATACCAATGATTTTTCTGTAGTACCATAATCCTTTGATCAGTACTTCCATCTGATGCATGATATCTACAATGAAGTGCTGAAGAATAACCAGCTTTGATCAATCCTACCAAAAGACATACCCCCCCTTCCCCTTTGGTTTCAGAACAGCAGTTGCACAATCCTACAAGAGGCCACATTAGTTCAGGGCAACATGTGTAAGAGCTATGTATGAATGACATATGTGTATATGACAAAGTACACTTTGGTCTTTGGACCTTAGGTCTAGTTCCCCATATTCTCAAGAAGTTGTATCACACAGACCACAAGAACCTGGAAAATAGGGAAAAAGAGGAACTTTGAGAAGCTCTTCATCTTGTCACACGATCTTTCACCAGGGTCAACCACTCTCATGTGTTTCCTGGCACACATTTTTCTCCCCTATGTTTAAATATATCCAGTTTAAGAGACATTTCACACCTTATGCAGACAATGGATTCAAATGCTTCCCCTACCATTAGACTATTTATCCTAATGCCTAGCCTGTATTTCTTGATATAATCTCAGGTTCATTCTTACTGTCCTGTCAGAGGCACCAAGAATAGATTATCCTCTTTGTAGCAGAATTTGCTGTCTCTCTCCCTTTCTCTCCTCTCCTCATCAGCCTGAACAGCTCCATATCTGCCAACCCGTTTCTCAGGAGACATGACCTGTAAACCTATATAGATTCTCCTAGCTCCACTTGTCTATGTTTAGTCCACATCTTTTAAGTGTGGCACTAAAATCTACAGAATGGAGGCACTTCCAGCAGTTAAAAAGAGTCAAAGGATTCACGTTTCATTTCATACAGTCCAGTATGATGTTTGACTGTTTTAGTAGCATGTTTAACCTGTATTCTGGTTAGATCTGATGAAGTCTCCTAGATGCTGTTAAGCAATGGTTTAAGCAGTTGGATCCCATTCTCTGTATATCTAGCTTGCTTTTTGCTTAGGGTTATTATTTTGCACTTGTCCACGCTGATTTTCTCATACTTGTCCATCTCACAAAGCAGTTTTTCCACTCTTGTAATAGCTACAAAATAGGACAGGTATTCACTGATGAAAACACTGAAGACTGCAGGACCCACTACAAACCCTGTGGGAAACTGCTCAATCCATCACTTTAACAGCAAACCTTTGACAACTTCTTTCCGTGTCTGAGTATTCAACTGATTTTGCACCAATTCAGTGTTTTTTGCTGAGGCTGCTTCCATCACTTGTTTATGAGGATATCATATGAGGTAGTGTCAAAAGTCTTAAGTAAAAAAGGCACTTATTGTTACTCCTTTCTTCACAAGCCTGTTACCCTGTCATAATGGGAGATTATATTTGGTTTACATGATTTCTTCTTAACAAGTCTGTAATGGTTGACACCCATTTCTTTGTTATTCACTAGGAAGATTATTTATCATTTATAAACTGTTCAACTATCTATTTAAGGAGGAGAGTTTATATTTTCACTGTCTTCTGTGAACTGAAGTTACCCCAGCTTCCTTCCCTTTCTTTTCCCCTTTGCTCACCCTTTAAAAAGGGATGTGTACAGATTCTGCCTACTCTTCATTACCCATCCAGCTCTATGTTAAAACCAGCTGGGTTTTCCTCCCTGTTTGTCTGAATGCTGCTTCTGCACCTCACTGCTCTGGCTGATAGAAGCATTTCCCTCTAATTTTCAGGCTGCATTTATTTCTGGGCAGTTTATACTTACTTTTTTCTTTGCTAGGTCTGTCCTTAAGCAGTTCTTTCCTCCCTGCTGCTGTTTTTCCTCAAGGAGGTATTTGCAGTTTCATCCCTTTCAGACTTCATGTTGCCAGCCTAAACAGAAGAAGTGGCCACGTATTTTAGTTTACGTTTTTCTTGCATAAAATAGAATATCCTGTCAACCCCTGGAATATCTTTTCTGTACCTTTGTCTGTTGGAGTTCTTCTTTCTTTGACACACATGACCTGGATAGTCCCAAGAACCAGGCAAGGGCTTGGCGGTCACTGATGGTGACATAGCTGCAGGTCACATTTGCCTCTTCCATGGCTGTGTCCTAGTCCGAGAGTGACTCACACCTTTCTAACTGACACTATAGAACGGGAATCCCCATTTTTCATCCCAAGATGCATGAGATCATTTTGTGCTAAGAGCCTAATCCTTTTTTTATTGTTTTGACAGGCTTCAAAGGTACAAGGTTATTCCTGTGTGATTTTCCCAACCCTCTTTGTATTCATGCTGCTCTCCAGCTTCGTATCCCCAGGATCCTCCATGATTTCACTCTGACTTTCTTTGCAAGACTTGCTGAAATATTTTAACTGAGATGACTCTCCAGAGAAGTTTTGGAAGAATCATTCCTATTCCTCTCTGCACTACCAGCTCCTCTTTCTCCTTCCTTACCTTATTGCACTGATACCTTCCAGCTGTGTCTGCCTTCTCTGGAAGCTTCTACCATGATAAGATATAACTTGAAATGCGGAAAAGGAGGAGACATTTGCTTCATTTCTTACACCTGCAGCATCAACAATTTCATGAAACAAAGCCACCAGGCACCCTTGGTAAAGACCAGGGCTGAACCAGACTCCTCTCTGATGTGTTAATGCAATTATAGTTACAGCATTGTATCCTACAGCAGCTTCCTATTTAGGACTAATATCCTACAGCATGGAAAATTCCCCACTATCTCTCCTGAGCAGAGAGAACTGATTGCTTTAATTTAATTAAAATAAGATGTCATGCTTTGGCCATCACTCCCACATGCGTTCATCCCAAGCTCAATAGCAGCATTCCCTGAAACCTGACTTGTGGGGTGGTTTCATTTAGTTCGTTTCAGTCTACTTTTTCTTCAGCAGTTCTTTGCATTCTTCTGGTTTCTGAGTAGCATAATATCAAGCTAATATGTGAGATTCACCGTTTCAAGTTTGGGTACCTTTGCAACAGGCCTATGCCTTGGGGAAATATATTATCCTGGGGTATTATTTTACAGGCAGGGAGCTGAATCACTGCAGATTTATTCCAATGCAATCTAGGGAAGCAGAGAGCTGTATGAAACCACACTTACCCAGTGATTAACCAAACTATTTGATTTGTACCTAATGGTTTATTGCAGGCTACTTTTCATTTTGCTATATTTACTAAATCTGCCACAGGGGTCAGCATGCTAAATCAGCAATAATCATATTCAAATACCAGGCACTGTGCTGTTGTAGAGAAACGAACATGTTTTTACACGTCTGACCTGCTAAAATGTAATCTGTGACTTAGCAGCAGCAGGGGTTACATGCACACAGAGTGGTGGTGGCAAAGCTTCCCTGTAGTGTATGGAAACTAAATCCCTCCCTGTGCATGAAAACCCTCTGCCTGCCTTAGTGCAGCGCGGGCACAGATTATCCAAGGACATGCTTTCAAGTGCCATTACCTTTAAAGGGAGTTAGGCTCTGAAGTATATATATGTGTATATATATAAAAGAATATATGATAATTGACTCAGATTTGAGCTCTTTGACTCATCTGACTTTGATGTACTTTCCCCTGTGCCAGGTCACACTTGCTGATGACAGAATGTGCCACTTTTCATCCTTGCTTTGAGTTGACTGAAATCTGCCTTTTCTCTCCCAAACTGGACAGCTGCTGCTGTCTCCCTGCCTGCTGCAGAAAAAGGCTAAGCAGGTTTTCATCCTTAGGGGTTTGCTGGAGGGAAGGATCTGTGGAACAGCAGAGCGAAAGATGTAAAATGCAGGTTCAAATGAAAGAAAATGAATCCTTTTGGCTTGCTTGTGGATGCCTCTGACAGGATCCTCTCCAAATGGCACCCTTTCTTTATCAGGGAGGGTTATGCAAGGTGATTCCTGCAGTCAGAAGCAATCTTTGGGTGATTTCTTGACTCACTGAACAAGCTGATTTGTAAATCACCTTGTAAGGTGGTGGAAGCTGAAATTTGAATCTCTCTGTGCGGGTATCCTTGTTCTAGTTTCGAATGAGGGTTAAAACTGCAAGGCCATAAATAACATCAAAATACTCCAAATTAAATCAGGCAGCGTCAAAGGGTCAGGCATCTCTACAGGATAGATGCTGGAGCATGGTAAAGTTGGCTGATTTGTGCCTATTCATTTAGTCCTACTTGATACCTAATAATATTTATGAGCCATGCTGTGCTGGGAGAAGGCAAAGCAGTTCCTGTACCTCACAACACATTTAAATTGATGCAGTGTGAAGCTCCATAACCCTGCCTTGATGCGTCACCTTGCAGCAGGGCATGCGGATGATCCACCCGTGATGCTTGGAAGGGGACGCGCAGGTCCTGGGGTTGTGCAGGGCTGGTGTCTCTAATTAAATACAGCCACTTCTCTACCACCGAGCTGTAATCCATCAAAAGATGCTTGGGGAAAACTAATTCTTTTGTAACAGGGTTGATTTTTAACATTTATGGCATGAGGAAGCCCTGGCTTTCAGCTCTTGGATAGACCCTAGGGCTGATTGTGGTGCAGAGGGGAAGGGGAGCTGTTTTGTTAGGGAAGGCGCTGCTAAAAGCCAGTGCTCAGAAATTATTGCTCTGTGCCCTTGTAGTGACTTTTTCTTCTAGTTTTTCTCTTGTGCTCCAGAAGGGAAGATATTTGTGTGTTTGTTTGTTTATTTTCTCCTCTTTTCATCCCTTTTTTTCCCGGGTATTAGAGGCAGTGCAAAGACCTCAGCGCCATGAATCCAGCCAAGTCCCAGGAGGGACAAGGCTTAAAGAATAAACCCAAGCCTTGTAAACCCAAAGCACATCCAAGAGCAGCCAGGTTCTGACTGCCTGAGCCTATTTTCAATCAGTCGCAAGACAAATGTTTTGGGACGATGACAAACCTTTGACCACGGCTCCCTGTAAATTGAATGCCTCCTGGTGCCACAGGTGTTGGCTGGCCTACCCATATCATTATCCAGTTGGAAAATGTGCAGGGATGCTAATTTAAATGTCAGCTCTGCTTGGTATTTTATCACCAAAGGGACATTGCGCAGCTAGTTTGTGACCCGCATCTCAGGGGATGCCTCTTCTTGGTGACTCAAAGTTGGTGGCCCCTCAGCACAGGCTGAACATAAAAGTGGAATTGTATTAGACTGCTGTTTAAGGATGAAACCAGCTGAAAACCACCTGCAGAGTTGCTGGACCCCCCTCTGACTGTTTAAAACAAATGTCACTAAATCAGACAAATGCTGGTGCAGGGACACAGCAGGCACTAATTTAACCCATATGCTCTGGGAGAGCTTCTACATCTGTTTGCTCTGGGCAGAACTAAATAATGCAATTAAATTCTTTCCTCCCCCCCCCAGTAAAATGGCATCACAAGCTAGCTATGCAATTTTAAGCCCACTGGAAGGTAAATAAAGAGGGTAGTTTCTGGCTCAGGAGCGCATCACTAGCAGATACTAATTGGTGTTAGTGTAGTGGAAACTGAAAGACTGCTGAGCAGCTCAGGGCTGGTGTATTGGGGTTTTGTGGTAAGGGTTTGGTAGCTGGAGGACTCCACGGGTGCGTTCTGTGAGAAGCTGCCAGAAGCTTCCCCCATGTCTGATAGAGCCAATGCCAATCAGCTCCAGGACCATGTACTTAAGGTCTTTTAGTTCTCTTACTTAGGATCTTGACCTTTAAAAGATCAACAACTAAGAAAGGGATAAGACATAGTAAGGCCAAGGGCTAGTTCCTGTTCATTTAAAGGTAGCAAGTAAAAAGGAAATCAATGTTATAGCAATACCTGATGGGAGTATAAAGCTCATATAGGTATAAATGCCTTAAGTATAGCCAGGGTCAAGTTTCCAAACCCTTAGTGATTAGCGGTTGTATTATCTACTTTATTATGATCAGTGTGTGCCACAATGTATTTAAAACTTACTCATAGAAAATTAATATGAAATATCCACAATTTTATGATGAAATCTGGATTAAAACAATCTCAAAACACTTGTCAAGAAGAGATTTCAAAGCTTCTCTTTGAGTATATGAAAAGGACCTTAATCTTAAGTCTTTTTAACCTTAACCATTCATTGATTCTATGATTCTATGATTCTATGATGCATTGTCTTCCAGCAATTTCAGGCCGTGTCACTTCAGCAACTCAAAATGTACATTTAAAAACAGTAAATGGCATTTTGATCATATAAGTGCATATTATATATAAATAGTTGCATTTTTATTGTATTTGTTGTTATTTTCATGTTGCTTACTGTTATACAGGGACATCCAAATAAACTAATCCTTATTAAGGCAGGGGAGATTGCAATGAATGTTTAATTGGGCTTTCTGAAAGATAGTGAATATGGATTTTCATCAGTAATTCTGCTTCTCACCTCATGACTTCAAACTGAACTGATCTTTTTGGGAAGATGTTTACTCTTGATTTAGCAACTCCTAAATGAAAAAGAATTTACCACGAGCCTCAGTAATTTCTTCCAATGGTTAATTATCATACCTTAAATATGTACATCTTATTTCCAGCTCGCATGAGGTTTACTCATATATTAATTGTATATTTGATTGTAATTCAGTCTATCTTAGCTGGTTAAATGCATTGCACTTATTTTTCTTTTTTTAATTCGCTGATTGGATGACATCTTTTAATAACCAACTTAGCATGAATTATGAAGTTTTACAATCAATTATACAAATGCAACATCCAAGAATTGAACTTCAGATGACTCAACCACAGATAGTTTGCTCTGCAGTAGCCTTCCCGTTTTTGAATATGTGCAGGAAGGAAATGTCAAGGAAACCCTACCACAACATGGCTTTATCCAAGCATGCTGACTTCGTGCTGTTTCTTTTCCTGCTAATTTACTCAAAAAGCATAGCAATGCCTCCAACATGTTGGGACCAGAGCCTATGAACACTCACTTGTTCTCATCTGATTAAGTTGTGCTCATCTGATTAAGATAGGTGGAGTCTACTGCTGGCTCATATCCCTTAAAGGTTTTGTTATTCTGATGCCTAAAAGTAATGTATGGTGTGCTGAGCATAGTTTGTGATGCTCTTCTATCTTTTGGGTAGGGATCAGTGGGTTTCAGGTCATTACATTGTGCCAAGTGGTGCAGAGTAGGACCAAAGACGTCTCTGGCAGATGTCCTGCCACTGCAATAGCATTTATCACCTATTCCTTTTCTATGTTGTTTATACTGTCAGAAGTTTATATTATTATATTTTATCATTTATTATTTATTTGTCATTTATGTTATATTGTCTTCTATGTTGTCAGGAGTTTTCAGATCTTCCATGGCATCTGCGTATTGGTTTTGGTGGTTAGAAATCCATGCAGAATATGCATAATCAAAATAGTCTTGCTACAGTACTGGTTAATGTCCTGGCTTGTGCTATTTGGATAGATTATGATTTTATTTGTTTAAAAAAACCCCAAACCTTCTGCTTAAACCTGGTTTCCGTAGTGTTCTCAATGTTACACACAGCTGAAAAAATCCATGTAAGACATATCTACAGTTTTATTGAAAACTGACTGGAATATTGCAATGTCAAATGGGCAGTTGGCTGAGAAGGCTCCTCCAGCTTCAATGAGGTCAGTTTGCTTTATGTTGTAGCAGCATGATAGACAATCTGGCTTTTCTTATAGTGGAATCTGTACTGTACAGATGTTTGTGTAGTACGGACACCTGGATTTTGAGGTAAATTAAGACATGGATTGCTGAGCACAAATCTTGGGTTAATTTCCCTCTTACATCAGCAGTTCTCCACAAGGTCCTTCAATCAAGTGAAAGCTATCTTTGAAGTGCTGTAGTAACTATGCACAGTTAACACTGGTAACTCTGAAACCTAATGGTGACACTCCAAGTACTTTGATTGCCGTTACAGGTCTTGATTGGGAATGCAGAGCGTGAAATAATTTGGCATATGCATAGGTTCCTATGGCTGATGTCAGTAAGACTTCCGTGTCAGTAAGACTTTGGTTCATTTGAAGTGTGTTCCTGAATAAGCATGGTATCCAAAGAACTTTCCTGATTTGGGAAATAAGCCCTGATATGAGATTTGGGAGATGGGCCCTTATACGGAGAGATAATATAGAGATAATATATCTGAGATAAAAATGACATTATTTTTCTGGTCTCTTTTCCTTAACTAAAAAGGGAACCTAAGGTGAGAAGCTCATATGTAAGTGAAATGAGATTCTTATCCGTGCTCCATGTGAACACTTTGATTTGTATAAAAGAATCAGAGAAAGGCAAAAAAAAATAAATGAATGTAGATGAATCTTAAAAAAAAAACAAACCCCCTAACATTCTCATTGAAATGTTAACCTTCACTGAGATGTGCATAATTCCATCAGGATTCCCCAGATTCATCTTGCTTTTCATCCACATTTTATGAAGCAAATGATGCACTCATCTATTTAATTCTCATTGGCGTGACAGGATTTGGAGAGGGCTGGAAAGGATGCATGCTGTGGGGGCCAAGGTGGCACTAGAAGTGGGACAATGTTCTGTATTGCAGTTGGCAGGATCATAAAGCAGGGAATAAGAAGACAAAGATTAATCAGAGAGAAGCTGGTGTCAAGGGAGAGGTGAAAGGCAAGGAAAGGATGCCAGGCATTCTGGGTGGGAGGCATCTGCTCCAGTTTGAGTGTCTCAAAGTTGGATTTCTAGGTTAGAGCTGATCACCTTCATCACTCTGGCAGTCAAAGGGAATAAATAAGTGACCCCAGGGAACAATGCTTCTAACCTTTCATGTGGATGTTTGTTGCCTTATGTGTCAGTCTCTGGTCGCTGACTACTAAAGAGACCCTGGTGTGGTTACTCTTGGGTAGATGAATACCCTGTCCCTCGGTATAGTCCATATTCTGTCACAAAATTATGTGGAAGGAGAAGCTGATTTGTTTAATCTATTCTTGGTAACCTGATAAGAGGAATTCTGTAACTGCGGACAGGTTGTTAGTAGCAATCTGCAGAGGGTTTTTCCTGTTATCCAATTTAAGTCCTCGATGTTGGTTATGAACTGGATTGCACCTTGCACTGGATTACATGAGAGGCCATACAAAACGACTGGTCACGGCTTTCTCTATTACTGTTTTTACTACATGTTGCTCCTTTTCATTTTCCTGCCTAAATAAGCTCAATCTGCTTCATGTTCCCCAAACTTTCTTTGACCTTTTAATCCTATTTCTCTGTTCCATGATCTGGGACAGTTCATCATCCTCAACTGATGACAAATGCAAGGTCCATACCTCTATCATCTTTCCAGTCTCACTTGGACTCACTACAGGGTGAGTTCCTGCCAGAGCTCAGCCTAGGGATGAACAGAAAACCTGCACTTAACATGGGAATGCTTTCCATAACCCAAAGTTGAGTATTTTTTGCCATTAGCTACAGGCATTCTTCTCTCACCTGCTCCCACAGGACTATATCCTGAGATGCGCATGTGTGTTATGGTAAGAACACACTTCATAGAGGTGCAAAGTGTCAGGGGAAATGCTTGGGATCCTCTTCTACTAAGAGAAGCAGCCAAGAGATAAATGCAGCAAAGCACTGCATAGAAACACGATTCTTAGGGTGTGCCATGAGACACCCATATATAATACAGTCAGTAAATTGGGTTAATGGGTGTAAACAAAAGGTTAATGTTCAGAGGGGAGTAAAGAGCTGTAAATTGCAGGGTGATGGGGGGAATTTTATATGGCAGAATGTAAATCCCACACATTCTCTCTAGGGAAAGTTCGCTGCTGAGATCCCCAATGATGTATTTCCTGGCCTGGATCCAAGGGAGCTGAGGGGTAGAAGAGAGCAGGCCATTCCCTTCTGTGGTCAGAAAGCTTAAGTAAATAATATCTGAAGACAAGTTGTACGTACTCCAGAAAGGCCGGTAGCTAGCTGAGTTACTCAGTGAGTAACAGACACATTATACTGATGTGTGATGGCCAGTTTTCTAAGCTGTACAAAGTTTCTGTGCTTCAAGGCACCTGAAAGCTGGAGTTGGGACATTGGACAGGGTTTACCTGTATCCCTAATGGCACTGAGAAATGTCCAGAGTTCCTGGGTAGAGTGCCCTGCTGATGCTTTCAGCTTAATTGCATTGCAAAGCTGGAGACAAGAAGTCCCAGTTAAACAAATGTGTTTTTCACCTCCTTCTATAACATAGGGTATGGTCTGCTCACCAAATTATCCCCTGGGCATTTCCATCTAGTTCATTTCCTTGTTATCTTCACAACATAAACTCTCTTGATCATTTCTATTCAACTCCTATGGTGCTTTTGCAGCTTGAGAGACTAAATGGCTTATGCTTGGAACACCCTAAGGTGATTGCTCTTGTGAGGAGCAGGTTTCAGTGGTGGCCAGGGGCTCTTCTGATGTTCTGTTCTTATTAGTCATTTTTTCTTGAAGCAGCTAATTACAATCCTATCTCAGGACCATTCAATTCCAAGTCTCCTTTAGTAGCGGATTAATCTGTGATTCTCATTTCCCACCCTCAGCTTCGTAGTATATTCAGCACCCTTCTCTACTGCAGTTATCTTCCAGAGTCCTGGTTTCTCTAATTGCTTGCTCTGACCCTATTTCTAGAATTAGGGGAAAGGAGAAGGATAGAGGTGTCTAATCTAGTATATCTCTCTCCATGGTTGATCCAGATCACTATAATAAGTCAACAGGATGTTATCCCAAGTTTCTGCTTTCCCAAGTCCCTGTGATAACAATGTGATGGCGTCCATGTAGATAAGACTGGAATTTTTCTGTTTTTCAGCTCACTTCATAGCTTCTTATTAGATCTGGATGCAAGATTTCCTGAAAAGAGAGAACTGGAAACATGCAGAGGGATAAAGTAAAGGGTTAAGACATATTCCATTTACTCATATGTGCTAAATGGTAGAGAATCAAGTAGATCATGACCTTATTTCTGATGTTAACAAAGACTTGTTGTGAGACTATGACCTTCAGGTTCAAGGTCTAAGAAGAAGCAACAGTTTATTTTCTTTTCTATACATTTGCATTTCACTGGTTTTAACTTGGGTTTAGGGTTGTGTTAATTGCTGTTTGCCACACATCATAACTTTTATGCAGTTCATGGTGAATTCCTCATCTCTCTGAGTATTTGCTCACATCACTGTGTTCCTTGTTCCCTTTTAATTGAATGCCTGGCAAAGAGTTCTTGAGTCACAAGTAGATATTCCATCAGTGATAAGAGTAAAAACAATAGATGCCCCAGGGCATCGTCTTTCTTTATTACAGTGAATGTGATTTAGATGCATGGAAATACATGAAGTCCAGAGAAAAGACAGCTACAAATTAACACAGAACGACAAACAACACTGTGGAGTTGACATCATGCTCTCTGCCTTGGTTCTGTTCTTCTAATGAGAATCTGGACACTGAATCGCAAGACC
Source organism: Pezoporus occidentalis (assembly GCF_034315485.1). NCBI lineage: Eukaryota > Metazoa > Chordata > Aves > Psittaciformes > Psittacidae > Pezoporus > Pezoporus occidentalis. The sequence goes on along the minus strand of NW_026915977.1, from coordinate 2,786,758 downwards.
TGTGCTGACTCTTTTTGAGCTTTGCTAATGTGACTTTCAATATTTTCCTCCTGGATCAGGTCATCACAGTAGGAACAAAATCTTCCCTGATTTTTATATCATTTTCCTGGGAGTGGGGAAATGAGAGCATAGATCAGCTTTGCAGCTCCTGCATCTTGGAGCTCATCTGAGATGTGACTTCTGAATCGTCTGAGAGAGGGTGATGATTGTTGATGCAAAGTATCATCTGTAAAGCACAGTGCTTATCTTACAGGATCAATTGGATTAGCGAAATGGGAGCTCACAGCATCACTTTATTAACGTGATGGAAAGAAAATAGAAATATTGCTGGAAATAAACAGTCAATAAACCCCTCTAAAACCAGAGAACCCCATGGCTGCTTCAGTTCGATATACCAATATGTGTGTGTTCTAGTGTGTGGTGTCCCTGCCCATGGCAGGGGGTTGGAACTAGCTGAGCTTAAGGTCCTTTCCAACCAGACCATTCTATAGTTCTATGATAATATGGCCAAATCCAAGATGAATGCACTCTCTGCTTTCCTTTTAAATAGTGTCATGCATCTTAATCTCCATATTCAGGCTGCTCAGCTGACTCTGACCTGCTCTCTCAGAGCTGTCAGTGGGTGTATACCCTGGCAGCAACTACAACATGAACAACAAGAGAAATAAAATGCCAGGGTGAAAACCTGATGAATTTATTACTAATGCACTCACACAGAGCCTCCCACCACTGCCAAGCCTGTTTGCAAGAGGGGTGAGCTTCTGCAAATTGAAATTGCACTTTAGAGCAAGACTTCGCTGTTTGTAAAACCTATCAGAATGACTAGTGCTTTCTTTCCACGAAGGTCAAACAAGCACTTTAAATGATTGCAGGTTATAACACCCTTGGCCAGGCTGGGTAAATAACCCCGTATGCCACACACGTTTACTTCCATTTTTAAAGGAAATTAGTTTTCCTGTTTCCAATGTTTTGTTTGCTTTCTATGAATACTCTAGTGAATCAGCTTTACCTCAAAGCGCTCACTTTTAATCTGAAGGGCATGTTTCAATTGCAAATTAACCTGCCTGGATGTTGCTCCTCGGGAGGACTCAGTAGGAATGTCATTGCAAGAGTGGCTGAGCACCAAAATGCATTTGAAGACTCAGGTTTAGAGGCCTCAGTAAGTGCCAAAACCTTCATACCTCTAAATGTAGGTGCTGTCGCTGGTTCCTCAGTTATGTGTCTGCAGTTCTACTGATTGATTAATGCTTAACTCAATAGTTACACAGAAATAGCACAGGACCAGCAATAAAGTGTGCGTTGAGAATGCAGCCAATGGGGAATTCAAAGATCATAATAGCATGTATTAATTGATAAATAAACCCATGAATCATTCAGAACAATTGATAGTCTTCAGAATATGACATGCTGCAACTGGAAACAAGGCAAGCTACTCACTACACAATATTTATGCTTGTCTACAGGGTGGAAAAATGTGAATGTTCAACTCCAGAGGCAAGGAAAATTGGATGTGCTCCAGGAAGCTCATGATCCATGCATTTCATGAGATGAAACAGATGGATGAAGCAGACACATGGAGTGGGTAGGAGGAGGTGGGAGGATGTGTTAAAGGAAACGGCTTTGTAGAATTAGCAGCACTTTATTTTCTAGCACAGATCTCCCTGTGACATCAAAAGACTGGGGTTGGGCTTTCTTAAAAAAATAATGTCTGAACAGGTGTTTGGAATGCTAAAACGTGAGGAATTTGGGATCTCTATTGCAAACCATGAGGATTTGGGGATGTTTGTTCTTCTGACATGCTCACCATCTCCATTCCTGATGTCTAAAAGGTAATAGGCACAGTCACTGATTGAAACAGGCTTTAGAATTAGGCCCTTGATTCTTGGTATTATTGAGTTTATGGAAATAAAGAATTCCTTTTTATAAAGCCTTTGAAAACCTGTCAGTGGAAAGACCTACATTATTACGTATTAAAGAAACAAAAGACCCCAAACCACCATCACTTGTTCATACTTTTCATGGTTAGATACCTCTACATGTCCCTCCTCATGTGACAAAAGACATTGGCATCTCCAGACTTATTGCTGCACTTAATCACCAGGGTTGATTACGGATGAAATATTTCTATTCATTCTTGCTGGAAATGTCCTACATTGCTGGTTGGATGCCCAAGGCAAGGTATTATCTTTTAACTAGTCCTGCCTGTTAGAAATTAATTAACCTTTTCCACTCCAATTCTTCCCTGAACTTCTGTATCTCTGCAAAGGCAGGAACTCGCCTTTTCATACCTCTAAACCTCTGCATATTACAGTCCCAGTGAAACAATATGCTTCTTTGGGTCCCAGGCATTGGTATTAATTGATGGTTGTTCAGAAGCAAGAAACAGGAGGAGAAACAGATATGTGAACTTCTGATCTTCCCAAACCATAGGGAATGAGTTCACCTTGTTATTCAATGGGGGTAGGGTCTGGCTCAAAGAAAGACATGCAAGCTCAATTCAGGTTCAGAGGTGCTGCCTAGCGTAATTTCAGAGGCCCCAGCCTATACAAGACATCTATGCAGGCTAATAAATATGATGTAGGATTAATGGGAGACCTGTGCCCTTCTAAAGCAGGTGTTGGAGACTAGACATCATGCTATGGAGCCTCTTAAATCACATCAAGACGGTTGTTTCAGCAAGTAAATTATGTCCTTGGTCTCTAGTGACTGCAGTGGGGATTCAGGCACCCAGTGAATGTACAAGATGATGTTTAGGTGCCATTAATCTGCAGTCAGCTCAGTCTTATCCTAAATACTTACTTGTCCTTCTTCCCTTGCTCCATCTGCTTTTTCCCAATATTCATTAAGGACCATGCCCCTGCACAGTCTGTGTGAGCTGGGAATTGACTGCAGAGGCAATTCAGCTCAGTGCCCCTGGGAATGCCAGACCTCAGAGGCACGAGCACATCATCCCTTAGCAAGTCACTGCAGCACTTTCCCATGCTCATGCTGTGTTCACACCACGTTCCCATCTCCAGGAGCAGTGAAGCAATTTGACACAAGTCTGCATTCCCAGGAGTGAATCAGCTCCTGCATAGGACCCCAGCTTCAGGTCAGTGGAAGATAGGAGTTTGCTTGATGGTCCTTCCCTATGCATTACAGTGCAAACTCCCTGCTTCTTCCCCATCTTTTTTAATATCATTGACTGATTTTTGAGGGCTCTTTCATTCTTTTGTGCCTACTTAACATGTTGTAGCCACCAATGGAAAGACTTCTGTCACAAAACTCCTTAGTTACTGACTACTCTTTATCTTCCTTTGAAACTTCAGAGAGAAAGCTCTGCTGAAATCCCTATGGAACATTTCCCCATGGGTAGAGGCGGGAGAGAAGGAACAGCAGATCGTGGTTGTCTATTTCTATTAAAATATGCTTCTATGATTCACAACAATGCGCTCGTGCCTACATGTGCTTAAAGTAAGTTTACAAACTCTTTGCTCTAGCTGTTGCTCTGCCTCTTCTTTTCATCTTGCTGTCTGTCATATCTTCACTTTCTGCATCTTGTCTTTTTTGACATTTTAGCTATCTCAGGGGCAACACTGGCACTTTCACACATCACCATAATAGAAATAAAAGCTTGAAAAATCTAGATCTGAGACCTGACTATTCCTTGGGCATTTCAATGCAACATCATGAAAGATGTAGCTTGGCTGGATCCTCAGGAGATCACAGGAAACCTGGAACTCAAGCTCCTGAGAATAGCTGAGCTGATGAAGGCAGACAAACATCTATGCATTTATTTTTTTTTTTCTGGTGAAAAACCCTGTCAGAAATTGACATTTCTTCTTTGCATGGGGTTTGGATGAAATTTTGTTTTCCTGTGGAGCAGTAATGTTTTATTTAGGGTTTTTTGATGAATAGCTCTGCCCTGTCTACACGAACACGTACTTCACACAATGCAAAGTGGAAAGTCCCCAGTGATTCTTTGCAAATTCCAAATAAGCTGCAGCTCAAGATGAATTAAAACCTGTATATTTGGGTCAGATTCTCCATCAGTCCGGACTGGCCCAGATCTGATACAATCACTTAAACTTAAATTTGACCCAGAATTTCAGGCTCTCATACTAAATGTAATTCCTGTCAACGGTGCTATTGAATGTATGGTTCAGAGATCACCAGTTATGTTTGCAATTTAAACCTGCTTCAGGTAGCAGACCAGCTTTTCAGTTGAAGTCTGCTCTCTGTGTCTTACTGCTATAATAAAAAGTATCCAACCAGCATAATGCATTGGGAGCAAGTGCTTTCTGCTTGCATGACACATCTGCAGGAGCTAAGGCCTATCCCATATATCTTATAATCAACAAATGAAGTATATAAAATAATATATCAAAGCATTTTAGATAACTTGAAAAGAATATTTGGCTGCTAATTTTCAAGTATTTTAGGAAAAAAAAACCGAAAGATTCACCTTTTAAAATGTACTGGGATATTGCCATGACAGGTCACGCATGCAGTAAATACCATTCCCAGATGGAAGAGATTCAGCAGCTGTATAGCATCAGCAGCTGTATAGCATCGCGCCTGCTAACGCACCACCAATCTCTGTCCTTGGAAGCATCTGCCTCAGGATACTCAGGTTTATGAGTGTGCTAGGCTGGTTTAGTTCATGTTAGATACAAAAGATGCTCACAGCTTTAGGGCTCTGCAGCTCAGAACCCACAGCTGCAGTGATGGCATGCTGTTGGTATCACCTTAGGGCTTTGAAAAGCACCTAAGAACACAATATGCTCACTCTCCGACAGACAGAAGTGATGCAGACACTTAAAACCCCACCAGCTTGGTTGTGGGGTTGCAAGAGGCACTGATGCCAAGGCAGGCAGCAATCAGTTTTAATCTGGGGGTTGACACTCTGATGTTAAGGCTGCAAGAACAAAGAAAGAAGCCTGAACATATCGAACCAGAGACATTCCTCCTGAGACATGGAAAAATAATAGCTTAACATTTTGAGGTGTCAATAGCCATAGCTGAGAGAGGGCTGAAGGGGACAACAGTAAAATACCTGTCTGATTGCTCCGCTTCACGTATGCACAGCAAGCTTCTAATTCCAGCTGCATACATATTTGCTTCTGATCATAAGGTATTGAAAATGACTTGAAAGAACACACCCACGAAACCCTCCCATCCCTCCTCCAGTTGGTTAATGAGGTCATTAAAAAGACACATAAAAGACTTGCAAACAAGCACTGATGTTTTTTATGCTGCAGTGGCAATCTCAGAGCGGCCTGGGCATGGAGAAACGCTATTAAGGAAACGAATGTTCTTATTATATCTTTGAAAGCGATTTTTACCACTTGAGCTACTATGCTGAAAAGACTTGAACGTAGCATGTGTGTACGGAGGAGCAGAAATCAGAATCATAGAATAGTTTGGGTTAGAAAGGACCTTAAGATCATCCAGTTCCAACCCCCCTGCCATGGGCAGGGACACCTCACACTAAACCATGTCATCCAAGGCTCTGTCCAACCTGGCCTTGAACACTGCCAGGGATGGAGCATTCACAACTTCCCTGGGCAACCCATTCCAGTGCCTCACCACCCTAACAGGAAAGAACTTCTCACTTAGATCCAATCTAAACTTCCCCTGTTTAAGTTTGATCCCATCACCCCTTGTCCTATCACTACAGTCCCTAATGAAGAGTCCCTCCCCAGCATCCTTATAAGCCCCCTTCAGATACTGGAAGGCTGCTATGAGGTCATATCCTGGCTTTAAACTCAAAGGGTGTGATTTATTAATTACTGCAAACTAAAGGAATGGCAGCTTATCTGTTCATGATGACTGGGTTTATTTAAAAAGTATATCTGGATCCTATCTGAACTTTGAGGGTGGTTTTTTTTTCCTACATCTACATCGAACCAGAATTTGTTCTGCATAGAAATTCAGGCCAAAGGCTTTCTGCAGCAGAGGTTTACTGATGGAGCCACAAACAGCAACACTTGCAAAATGTGTTTTCAAAGCGGTTGTTCAGTCAGTCCACCACTTTAGCTGCAGAATAAGAACTGAAGCTCATTGTATCAACTACTATAAATCCCCCCAACATCTTTATTCCAGCGAATAGCACAGGAAAGATTTTCTTCCTTATATCCAATCTAAACTTCCCCTGTTTAAGTTTGAACCCATTACCCCTTGTCCTGTTGCTATGGTCTGGTGCGATGTAGCCTGAGAAACCCTTCCTGTCACAGGATAACAGGATTTCATTTTCTTCTGAGATTCTTCTGCACTGAGGAGTGCCTTCCCAAGAGAGAGAGATGGTGGCTTTAGCCCTTCGCAGGGTCCTCCAGGGCAGCAGTGAGACCTGGTATAGCTCATGGCTTTGTGACCTGCAACCTGTGAGTCATTTAACCCCATAGTCAGGGAATAAGGAAAAAAGAAATCCTGGAAAGTGGAATCTAAACTCTAGAAGTTTCACTTGAAACATTCTAAGATTTTAAAGAACCTCTGTTTTACACACCCCAGCTCAGACACTCCTATAGACCTGATCTCCTTCTTTTGCAGACTTCTCCAACTGTTTGCTCACTGGGAATAACTTTGCTTTGTTTGACTAGTTCCTGACCTATTATTGTCCTGAAGCACTGAAACAGGCACATTACAGCACTGTGGATGTGCAGGGATGTGAATGAAATTGTCTTCAATGTCACCTTTTGGGTCTAAACGAGAACAGGTTTCAGCGTTAAGAAAGACCTGATCTTGTGGATAGATGTAATACGATCTATTTGTTTCACTCTTTTCCTTTCTCAGCTGTGGGCATCAAAGACCATAGGATAAAAGAATGAACACACCTGCAGAAGCTGCCACTTATAACTCTGACACTTGGACCCCCTTTCCCTGCTATATGCAGCTTGCAGCCCTTTTCCATCACAAAGGAAGCCCCGCAAGCTGCACACCATCCCTCCCCTCCAGCACAACAGCTACTGACACAGAAATAACCCTCCCTGCACGCACAGAGGTGAAGCACATGGGCATTTGAAGTGTCTAATTTGGGGAATTAGAATCTGCTTTAATTTTCCACTGGGAGATAAACGTGTCATCCTGCCCTCAAGCCGTGTTAAGCGCGCCAAGAGCTCTGACATTGTTGCTGTGCTCTCAGCTGCCACATGAGTCACTGCTGCCTCTTGACTCAGAGTTTTCCTCATTAAAAGTTGAAAAACAAGCACAAGGGGAGAGAAGAAAGAAAGCGAAAGGTGGATGGTCAGGGCTTCGCTCAGAACTGAAATTAGAACTCTACATTTCTGAAAGGAAAGTAATCCCTCCGTCCACAGTCTCTTTCTGATGATCAAAAGGCTCAAAGGATGCTCTCCCTCTCTCCTCCACTTCAGAAAGAGAATAATCAGCCCAAGCCATGACAGAAATCATGCCTGACTAATAGACACACATATTTTGCCTTGTTTACTTATTGGCTGAGTAGTTCCTCCAAATCACTGCATCAAAGTGGGGACCGCAAGGCTTGTTTCAAAGAACTCAAACCAGGTTTTATTTTGCACCACACTGTAACAGCAAAGTTTCAGTCTTTTCTGCATCCAGAATTAGCACGGTTTTCTAAGCAAAAGCTGAACAATGTAAAATTGGTCCTTTGCTCAGGCCATGGAATGATAGCAAGGTTTGAAGAGCTAAGAGTTCCTGTTGTCTCCTTTGAATAATCTTGGTGTTAAATATGAGAGATTCAGGGATCCCATTCCTCTCTCTAAAACAGTCCTTGTGGCTGATGAAAGAAATGGAAGCTGATAAATGAAAGAAAGGCTTTTTTTGGGGCCTGAAGCATGCCTATGTGGAAAGACAAAGACAAACAGATGCTCTGTATTGATCAAACACAAATTTGTTTGCCACAGGCAGGGACACCTCACACTAAACCATGTCACCCAAGGCTTTGTCCAGCCTGGGTTTGAGCACTGTCAGGGATGTGCAGTGCTCAGAGCTGAAGGATCCTGATCTTGACAGATCCCAGAAGTTGCAGATGGAGACCAGTCAGATCTGATAATCAGATTCATATTTTCACATTAAGCCTTCTTCAATGAAACTACTATTCAGGCATGTTCAGTGGCTTCAAAACCACTCTGGATAACTTCCTAACTGGAAAATACGTGATAGTGCCTGTGACGAGCATGCTTTAATACAGATCATAGATGCTTTGTTAAGGTGTACACACTCCATCTCTAAGTGACCATGTTTCATTGAAAATGAAAATGGCTTTTTCTTTTGCCTTTGAAGGGGAATGAGGGGAGACAGTTTATTTTTTAGTCTTTGATAGTTTAGTCTTTTAGTCTTTGCTGATTCTTATTGATAAATATCCTCTGCATTTCCACCCTTTAGTATTCCGGTTTCCATAGTTTTGTTCATCGTTATGTGACTGCATCAGCATCAGCACTGATGCAATCCCATAAACATAAATCAGCCTTGATTTACCTTCTACTCTTGTCCAGGTGCCCAGAGCAGCAGCTTTTCAACGCTGGAGTTAGTGGATTTTGCACTAAATAATTTACTAATAATAACTAATTTACTAATCCTGTGATATAAAACCTGGAAAGTTATTATAAACTTTGACCCATATCAGCTATGTTATATGTTAAGGCTATTCCATCCCTTTAAAATACATTGTCTGTGATTCTTGATATTATTTTACATCTTGTTTTTATTCTCTCCTCTTGTTTCCAGATTGTAATTTTACAGATACTTAACAAAATGAACTCCTTTTCCGGTTTTTCTTGGAACACACGACAAAAAGGCTCTGAAGTCCTAGAAAAAAGACAAGGAACTAAGCTAATAAATATTTTGAGGGAGAATGTCTTCCATGTGCTGAGAAGTAAAAGATATTCTAGATAGTAATAAAATGATTTGAAACCCTGTTTGACTAGGTATTTCCCTGCCATGTTCATATTGCTGTTCCCAATCAAATCCACTCAGATGTTAGCAGCAAAACACATTCAAGTGATTTCTAATTATATCTAGCCTCTATTAATACCTTGAACCTTCTTTGATCTGGAATTATGCTTGCAGCAGAAGATGAAAGATCTCAGAGTAAACCCAGTCATCTGTAATGTCAATGTACGTGAAGCAGCCCCTGAACCATTCTTCATGGTGCTGGCTTTCAGCCAGGAGCTGGAAACCAACATAACTTCAGGATCAGCAGCAGAAGGAAAAAAAAACACCACAACACACACAACAACTGAATTTTGAAGAATTTATTTGAAATATTAAGAAATATAGCAAAATATTGCAAATAGAAATATGTATGCAGTATGATTTTTATAAAGGCAAAAGAAAGAATACTGACTTTTCAGAAAGTTTGTGAGGATAAACACTAATATAAAAGCTAAAAGACCAGTCTATAAGGTATGCATCTTCTTTAAAATCTAGAGATTAAACTGTGATGATGTTCATGACTCCCTGCATCTGCAGATGGGAACTGAAGCATTCTCACACCTCCAACAGAAGGAAGAGTCCTTCTTTCCTTACCTTGTTGCTGCCTTATAAATAAGAAAGTGGCTATGTGAAATTTCTCACCCACTCTTTATACTGTGAGGTTTTGTAGCCAGCTTCATCATGTTGTCTGATAATATTAAACCCATAATGTTCATTGTTTCTAGTGTCTTCTGCCTACAAATTTTAATATTTCTTTCTTCAGTATGGAATTTTTAAACCTCAGCTTAGAAAGAAGAACAAAAAACCATTTTAAGAGCTGCTCAAGGGCTATTTCAAATGCCTACAAAAGTCTGTTAACATTATTGTACACCTCCTAGCACATGTTGACTATGTATGGCTTAGATAGGAACAGTTTGCCCTTTGCATACAATATGCTGGTTCTCCAGGACTTTGCCTTCTATGTTATAGAGCTACAGGAATGGAAATAGAGATATCGGGGCATGTTTATTCCACCCTTCAGTAGGCATCTCAGATGAGACAGATGGTTTAATTGCTGATTTTATGTTGTTTTTCATTGAGGTCAGGTGTGATGTGGGATATGTGTTGACTGGGAAAGGATAAAGGCGGCAGAGAACAGACAGGATTTGCAATCAAGTCTCTTCATGATGTGTGCAACTCCTGTTAAAAAAGTGGGAGATGTTAGTAGACCTCCTCACAAGATGCCTGGTCCTGTTGCAGGCATCATCTCAGCTTCCCCCCACAGCTTGGTTTTCCTCTGTGCTGATTCCTGAATTCCCCCTTGTCCCCAAGTGCATGATGCCAACAGAACATCATCTTAAACCTTACTGAGAGAGTTCAAAGTATTGAAGAAATGATGGAAAAGGCAACAGTCTGCTGTTTAACAGGCTGAAGGAATGCAGTATGCAGTTTTTCAAGGGAGTTTTTTTGGTTCCCCAGGAAAAATGAAGTAAACACTACTCATTCCTTGAGCTGCAATATAGCTTTTTCTCCTTAGCAATTCTTCTCCCCCCCACCCTTGCCCTGAGACCTGTGGTGACTCCACCAAGATACCCTCCTCCTATATTCCTTGCCTTCCTTGATTAACCCCTTTGTGTAAAGCTGAAAAAGCAGATTCTTGCTGTCTATTGCTTTAAGATGTGAGATTGATGTGTTTTCTGTTGAAAATAAAGGTTAATAAAAATAGGTGCTGCCACTTGTGCTACACACCCTAAATATTGCTAGCTTTGAATTCATCATCAAGAATAATCTGGGAAGGGGGATATCTAAGAGAGAAAATTACCATTTTAAAAACGGTCTTTTTATCAAATAATACTGAATAGTTCATTTCTCTAATAGGAAGAGGAATCCTTATACTTTAGACCTTTATAATTAGATCCCAAACACACACGGCTTGGTCCCATCAGACACTGCTAAGGTGTGATGCTAATGGAGAATGGGAACACGAGAATGAGTAACTGGTCAAAATGTGAATTTTCATTTTGGGGAAATAAGGCTGTTTTCCCCTACTTTATAACGAGGAGCTGTGGAAAAGAGGAAGAGCAGTAACAGAGGCATCTAACAACCTGTAATCTCAATGGGAAATAGGCATTGGGATATTTCTTTCATCTGAGTCTCAAAGCCTTCTCCTACATCATACTGGGAATGCATGGCTAAGCTGGAAATTGAAGCCAAGCGTTCTGTATCCAACTAGAATCAAATGAGGAGCTTTTTCTTGCATTTTATTTATTACAAAGCACACGGACAAACAAGGAGGAGAAGAGTCTGTGCTACATCCACACCCCAATAAGAATCACTTGATTCTGCGATTCTATTGTTTGTGATGTGTAGTAGGTGTTTGCTTGGAAGGGGACAATGCTGTTTGGGGATGCTAGGGTACAGCCAACTGTTTGCTCATCTCATCTTCCATTTGGCTGAGGGCTTAAGCAGTTGATTAGGTAAAGCAGCCCCTTAAAGTCAGTTCTGTACAACACACCATCACATGGTTAGGTAATTTGTCAATAAAGGGCTTTGAGGAAGCACTTTGAAACGCCACAGAGGCTGCAGTTCAGAGCCAGCGGATTCTTTGGGTTAGGAGAAATCAAACTGCATCTGTGGATTGAAAATGAACACTTATTTAATGTGTTTTTGAAAGATTTGTACCTTCTGTAATTCTCATTTGCTTCAAAGTCTCCATTGCTATTTAATCAGCAGCCGCTAAATATGTTTCAGAGGACATGCTGAGGACTGAATACTGCTTTCTTTTCCTTCTGTAATAAATGACTGAAATGTAATAATCTGGGGGTCTGCTTTAGAGACAGCTTTTCAGTGAGGACAGTCACCTGCATAGAACTTCCCAAGGAAAGAGATGCTGATGCTAAGGAAGAGTAAAAAGAGAAATCAATCACATTTTCTGCAGTTTTGTACATTTTGTCTTTGGGTTTTGTTTGTTTTTACATGGTTAGAATTTTGTTATTATTTCATTCATAAGGATGAGGTGCTTTGGTATAACAATTTAAACACTGGGTGAGTTAAGGTAGTTATTTTGTTCCCCCTGTGATGAATAGGGAAGGACCTCAGCCCTATTACATATCTAGTTAAATGAGATTATTCCTATGCAAATCATAGGATCATAGAATCACAGAATGGTTAGGGTTGGAAAGGACCTTAAGATCATCCAGTTCTAAACCCCCTGCCATGGGCAGGGACACCTCACACTAAACCATGTCACCCAAGGCTTCATCCAACCTGGTCTTGAACACTGCCAGGGATGGAGCATTCACAACTTCCCTGGGCAACCCATTCTGGTGCCTCACCACCCTCACAGTAAAGAACTTCTTCCTTATATCTAACCTGAACTTCCCCTGTTTCAGTTTGAACCCATCACCCCTTTTCCTATCACTACGGTCCCTAATGAGGAGTCCCTCTCCAGCATCCCTGTAGCCCCTTCAGATGCTGGAAGGCTGCTATGAGGTCTCCACGCAGCCTTCTCTTCTCCAGGCTGAACAGCCCCAACTTTCTCAGCCTGTCTTCATACAGCAGGTGCTTGGGCCCCCTTATCATACTCATATGATGACTTACTTGCACTGAAATGTCTTGCCCATGTGTATCTGTTTCAGGAAACTTCAGTTGGAAACTTTTTCTTAGACTCAAGGTGGAACTTTCTGTCTGCATTAAAGGGGAAAAGAATCATAGAATCATAGAGTCATAGAATCGTTAGGGTTGGAAAGGACCTTAAGATCATCCAGTTCGAAGCCCCCTGCCGTGGGCAGGGACACCTCACACTAAACCATGTCACCCAAGGCCTCGTCCAACCTGGTTTTGAACACTGCCAAGGATGGAGGATTCACAACCTCACTGGGCAACCTATTCCAGTGCCTCACCACCCTAACAGGAAAGAATTTCCTCCTTATATCCAATCTAAACTTCCCCTGTTTAAATTTTAACTCATTACCCCTTGTCCTATCACTACAGTCCCTAATGAAGAGTCCCTCTCCAGCATCCCTATAGGCCCCTTTCAGATACTGGAAGGCTGCTATGAGGTCTCCATGCAGCCTTCTCTTCTCCAGGCTGAACAGCCCCAACTTTCTCAGCCTGTCTTCATACGGGAGGTGCTGCTGTCCCCTGATCATCCTCGTGGCCTCCTCTGGACTTGTTCCAACAGTTCCATGTCCTTTTTATGTTGAGGACACCAGAACTGCACACAATGCTCCAGGTGAGGCCTCAGAAGAGCAGAGCAGAGGGGCAGGATCACCTCCTTCGACCTGCTGGTCACGCTCTTTTTGATGCAGCCCAGGATATGGTTGGCTTTCTGGGCTGCAAGCACACACTGAAGCCGGCTCATGTTCATTTTCTCATCAACCAACACCCCCAAGTCCTTCTCTGCAGGGCTGCTCTGAATCTCTTCTCTGCCCAACCTGTAGCTGTGCCTGGGATTGCTCCGACCCAGGTGTAGGACCTTGCACTTGGCATGGTTAAACTTCATGAGGTTGGCATCAGCCCACCTCACAAGTGTGTCCAGGTCCCTCTGGATGGCATTCCTTCCCTCCAGGGTATCAACCGAACCACACAGCTTGGTGTCATCAGCAAACTTGCTGAGGGCGCACTCAATCCCACTGTCCATGTCAGCGACAAAGATGTTGAACAAGACCGGTCCCAACACCGATCCCTGAGGGACACCACTCGTTACTGGTCTCCAGCCGGACATCGAGCCATTGACCACAACTCTTTGTGTGCGGCCATCCAGCCAGTTCTTTATCCACCGAGTGGTCCATCCATCAAATTGATGTCTCTCCAATTTAGAGACAAGGATGTCGTGTGGGACAGTGTCGAACACTTTGCACAAGTCCAGGTAGATGACATCAACTGCTCTACCCCTGTCCATCAGTTCTGTAGCCCCATCATAGAAGGCCACCAAATGAGTCAGGCAGGATTTCCCCTTAGTGAAGCCATGCTGGCTGTCACCAAGCACCTTGTTGAAGAAGGAGTAGCATTATTTTATTGTAGGATATATAGTAGCAGGGTGGCTTGAGAACTCACGTAAGACATGAGAAATTCATTAAAAAATATCCCTATCTTAATGAACTACAAATTCCCTGAAGGCAAAGATGCCACCCACAAATCAGAAGTATCCTTTAGGACAAATGGGGTGAAAATGACATTTAAATACAGACCTCCCAAATCTCTGCTATGTCCCCAGCATGCAATTGGCTGTCTCATGTTAATTTTCCTTGCGGCTTATGAAAAACTGGACAATAACTTTGTTTTGTCTCAATAGACAAAGGAAAAGTGTTTTCACATCTCAAACAATATGTGAGGTGGAAGAACTCATTCCTGCCCACAGAATCTGAAAAGCTATGTGCAATACTGATACATAAAGCCTTTGCTCTATAGTATGAAACAGTGTCATATACAGTTAATGCAAGCAAATACTTCATGTAATATTCATATTACATAAACATTAGATATTCGCAGTGTAGATGTGAGCTAATCACCTCACATCCCAGCTAATAAGCCCAAGATCTCTTCACAGTGGATGGGAAGAAAAAAAGAGACATTTTTAGGGCACAATTAATTTGCCATATTTTGCAACGTGCATTAGAGTGAGATGAAGTACCTATTTGTCTCCAGTGGCTTTGTGGGAACCTATGGGGACTCATTCAAATGTGCAAATCCACATTGCAAAAGTCTACACTCCGTCTGAAAAATCACCTCCTCAGTGTCTATAACATAGAGGAGTGCCAAGTTCCAAAGAAAGCCTGTAACTATGTTTATTTGATTTTATAAAGGATGCTTCTCTTAATGAGTTCCCGTTTCAAACCTAATCCCCCAGCTTCTTGTTTGGGAAGATTTCTTTAGATAGGCTCTTGTAACATTGATGTTCTGGGCTAGGGCTGCTTTCTTATAAAGTCTCTTGCTACCATCAGTATAGATATCCTTCATGTATAATGCACTCGCAGAGCTTCCCTTGTGTCCTTGCTTCTCACTTGTGTCAAGCCCTGCATATCTGAGTGGGATGTTTGGCAGGCAAGGCTCTGTTGTCTGCTGTCAGTGTGGATTTTGGCTGGACATACCTTTGTGGTGCTTTGTCTTCTCCCGTGGGGGCTCTGTACTGCGGCTGGTGAGCTGGCTGCTTCCTCCTGTGTGCCCTGAGGGCTTATTTACAGTAAAGGAAGCTGTATCCCCTTTTCTTTATGCAAGGGTAATAACCAAGCCTAGGATCAGCCTAGGTTGGAATAACTTGTACTGGGGTAACATCCAGAGGCTCTGGTCTGTGTGGGTACACTGGACACGCTCACGGGCTTTTTGCTACGTGATTTACAACTGAATGTACACTGTGAGCTAAAAAGCCACACTCTTCAGACCATTTTAAAAGCAGATGTATGGGAAGTTGGAGACTTGGAGTGGGACCAAGTTGCTTAAATATGTGAGGCTAGTGCTTGTCCAGAGAGATCCTGAAAGATCTACATGGGCTGGCAGGACATAGGGATGTCTGAAGAGGCACCCAGAGCCTGGTGAGCTACTCTAAAGAGTCTAAAATGTCACTCTGAACTTTACCCTTGCTATATTCCCAGCCTTTTCTTCACTATGCCACTTCAGCAGCATCATACCTTGTGTCCCTGCTCATCCTTGCTTTTCCCATCCATTTCAATATAATAAATAAAACTTTCTCCCTTGCCTTCTTCCTCAGAGATGGCACCAACAAACTTACACAGCATTTCAATGCCTTTTCTGTTGGTTAATGACAAAGCCAGACATGATTCCTGAAGCTTACTTTTCACTTTATTTGGGAGTATACTGCCACATGGCACAAATCAGGACACTGGAAGCTTGCAGGAGCAGGGACAACCACAGCCTGGAGCAAAGAGACCTGATCCAGTCTGGGCCATCAAGAACAGTCTCACAGCAATGCGTTCACTGATTTATTCTAGCTTACTTGACCATTTGACCTATTCCATGTTATTCAGCTTCATGATAGTACTGTACGTTCCCCCGAAACCTTTTCCAAATACAGTCTGCTGTACGGTGATCGTGCAGTCACAGTATGTACTTTGGGCATACTCATTTAATTAGAGATGAAAAAAAAATGCATGCTTCTCTGATCAAACACCTCTGGTATAATAAAATGGTGACTTAGGGTCTTACATATGAACGTATGACAAGGGTTCCTGTATTTTCACATGTTCTTTATACTTTTGTCCTTTCTGCTGCTGGTTCTGGGAGAGGTATCCACTAGAGAGACAAATAATGTCCACAACAGTGTATGAATATTAAGTGTTTGAACAAAACAATAGAAGCTAACCCTCCTAAGAAGCTGTGTTGTAAGCACAAAGGGACGTGTTCTGGCTCACCCTCTGTACTTGCAGTGCAATGAGACACTCGTATGCCTGAGGTACATAATTAATAACAATGACAAGTAAGTACATGATTAGCATTAAAAATGAAAAGAGGCGCAGGTTGCTCACAGTTCAAAGTCAAGCTCTTTGGATCCTGTTGCCTTTGAGGGGAATCTTGATAGACCTCAAGGCTTGGCTTTTGGGTTTTCTTTTGGTGTCTTTAAAGAAAGACATGGCCTACAATATTTGCTTTTTGGGTTCCATGCTTTAGGTAGGAAGGGAGATGAGAACATCTGACAGGCATTGGGAATGAGGCATCTCACAGCAGAAGGCAGTGAGAAGAGGCCCAGTTTGAGGAGAAGGTAGGTTGAGAAACTGAATAGAAGCTGGGAGGAATCTGGGGATATTCTAGACCTGGAATGCTTGGAATTGGAAGGGACCTTAAAGCTCATCCAGTTCCAACCCCTGCCATGGGCAGGGACACCTTCCACTAGAGCAGCTTGCTCCAAGCCCCATCCAACCTGACCTTGAAC
This sequence comes from Pezoporus occidentalis, assembly GCF_034315485.1. Lineage (NCBI taxonomy): Eukaryota > Metazoa > Chordata > Aves > Psittaciformes > Psittacidae > Pezoporus > Pezoporus occidentalis. The sequence continues at coordinate 2,770,002 of NW_026915977.1, read as the reverse complement.
ACTGCCAGGGATGGGGCAGCCACAGCTTTTCTGGGCACCCTGTGCCAGCGCCTCAGCACCCTCACAGGGAAGAACTTCTGGTACAGGTAGAGGAGCTGAGGTGGGAACATGACGTGGGACAGGACAACAGGACAGCAGGTTCAGGGAGTGAGGAAACGCATTATGAAGTACTGACTTACCACCTTCGGGTACCACAGGGGTAGAAGAAGGACAGAGGCATGGGAGCAGGGTTACAGTAGGTTGCAGTTGATATAAATGTTGTTGATCTCATAGCTGGAGGATGAAGCCTTTAGATACAGAATTAAAAGGCCTATCTCTCTGTTCCCGTGCAGCAGAGGACCAGGAGAGGCTAACTCCAGCTTTAGAAGGAAGAAGCCTTAGAAATTTGCTTGACAAGGTGCAGCCCTTCTCCAGCAAGATGAAACAAATGGTGTTTGAGTGGTGCAGATCTGCTCTAGGTCTTCCCCAGGACAGGAATACCTGGAAGGAGGTTAGTCCTGCAGTTCCTGTGCAGGTGGAGCTCCCCTCCTTCAGCCTCCAAGGGAGATAATGGTAATGGATGCTGATTTTGCTCTTGAAAAATGCAGTTTCTGGTAGCCCTTTTAAAAGATGATTATAGCTTCGCCTCACTTCATGCCCTCAGATGACTTCTAGCCACCCCATCAAGTGAGAACCATATCCATAAAGATGTCGTTGTGTTGTAACTTTGGACTGTCTGTCTTTAAAGATGGGAATATTGATTGAAGGTAGCGGATCAAAGGCTGAGGGGAGAATACTTTTTACTGAATTTAGGAAGCTTATATATTGCTCCCTGGGGAAGAGGCTGCCAATCCTAATTTATATGTCATTTAATTCCTGCTGATCTGAATTTTCTATGACAAATAGACTCATTTAATTGTGTCACCTCTGGCTTGTGTCTGCCACAAAAAGAGCTTTTCATTTTAACAGTGGGTAACAAAGGAATAAGAGTTTTGAGTGATAATGCCAGGGGAGCTTGCAAAGGCACTCAAACTATGGGAGGTCATGCTTTATATTAGGGTGAAATTATACTTGATAGCAGCATAGACTTGCAGTTTTAGAGGATATTTCTTTCCAAAGAGCGTTATGCCTTTAGCATGGAATTCAGCTGAGCTGCTCCAAGCTTTTCCACAGTTTTCTGAACTCAAGAATGTTTGCTTTCAATAAAAAGAGAAATAACAACTCTGGAGATTAATTGCTTGGTAATATGCACTGGCACATAGCAATAGCATCTGTATCTAATGGAAATACAATGAAAATGGGCCTTTGTAGATTAATTCAGCTAAAATAAACAACTAGAAAACAATCTGGATTCCTGGCTGAGGCTAAGAGAAGAAATGAAAATTAATGTATAGAGGGATTATGTCTGGCAAATTTCTCTTTCTCTTTTTTTTTCCTCGCTCAGAAGATTACACTTGAGCTTTTTTTGCAGAGCTAGCCTGATGTTGCTTCCACTGTAAGTGTTTGTGATGGGTGTTGGAAACGCTGTCTGCAGCAAGAACATCCATGCAGTGCCGGCGTGCTGCATCTGCTACAAACGTACTGCAGCAGCTTAAAAGGCAGTTCATGTGTTTCCAGCTTCAATCTGTAATATGCTCACTCTAAAGTGCCCTGGTGAAAGCCTGCTCTGAGCTGAAATGCATGACAGATCTTCCCCAGCCCAACAACATCAGGGGCTCTGTGCCTCCATGCAGCCATTCATGCAGCTGATGCCAGGAATAGACCTGATGCTCTACATACAAATACCATCCTCTCTGCAGGAGCAGGATTCTAAATCTGGGTTCCAAACTGGGGTCTCAGCTCCAAATGGATGCAAAGGTAATTTTCCTGGATTGTCCTTTTGAACTACTTATTGGCAGTCCCAGGAAAGATGGAGGTAAGGTCACATTTTGTGTTTTAAATAATAACAAACAAAATCTTGTTGCAATATTCATATTTTTATCACAAGGCAGAGATTTTCTAGCAGAAAATGCATTTTTGCTGATGTAGAGAGGATGTAATTCAAACCATTAGAAAAAACATTGTAGGGTATAAGCTGCAGTTCATGACTGAGCAGTAGTTGGCAGGGAAAAAAGAGAATTACAGAGACACTGCCACAAAAGCCTTATCAAGTTCAGTAAGAGTAAATACAGGGTGGAGAGTTTGGAGCTGACAGTGGTTGCATGAACACCAGCACTACAACCAGTGTAGCTGAAAAACAGATGACTATCTTTGTCAGACAGAGCTTACTAGATCAGAAGTTTACATAAGATAATACAACAACAGTGATCTAGAAACATAAGCTCTCTTTTCAAGAGAACACACTGCAATAGAGTATGGTGTACCAGCACACTTGGTGCCACCTCTACAACCCATAGAGTATTGCTGCCCAGTTTCGGTAGGCATCTTTTGCTTTGCAGCATGCACTGCAACTGGGGGTTGGAACTGGTTAGAACTGATCTTAAGGTCCTTTTCAACCCAAACCATTCTGTGATTCTATGCTTCTATGAATTTGCAATGCATGGTAAATGTTAAAACAACATCTGTAGTTGTCTGCCCTGGCATTCTGTCTGCAGCATGGTATTTCCAGGTGCATTGGTAAAACAGAATTAAGGCTGTAGACAAACAACCACTGCAGAAATGTCTGTCATGACTGAAGACGTTGCTTCCTATGGTGGTCATTCGGCTACCCTCAGTGGGAGGTTGTGTAGATAGACTGAACCCTGCGAGTACTCCTCAGTTCAAAGTTATCATAGCCACCTAAAAAACTATCCTTGAAAGGGAATACAGGTCAATATGCCCAGCTTTCAAGCCCATTTTCTTCATAATTTGGAGGATTTGTTAATTTAAAAGACATGCCTGCTTAGGGACCTGGCTGGTGTGTGTTGACATTTCAAGAGAGCAAGGTGAATCTGGGGATGTGCCACCGGGGCATGCTGAGTAAGGGTGATTTGGAATCCCCAAAGCTCAACATTTAGCTTAGGATTCCCTGAGGACAAGCAGAGGATTTTGGGAAAAGCATAGCAAATATTAATGAATGCCTAAATCCACTATTTTTGCCACCGTTCTGTCTTATTTTATGAGCTTGTGGCATTAAATCAGGCTTCAACTCCTGCGTTACCCCGGAGTGACAGCGTTCCTGTTTTGCTGGGCTTGCTCTATGCTTCTGCGTGTTGTTCCAGACTCTCAAGAGAAATATATGTATTTTATTGTTAATAAAACAAAAAGATTGCATCATCGTTCTGCCCAGGAAGATGGCAATATAAGTCTTGTTAGTCAGCCGTCAGAGCAGTGTTTTATGGTTTGCCAGTGCATATCTTGTCTGCAGTTGAAGGAAATAAACAGGAAAAGAAGAACTATTAAAAATGAGCTTTATTTAATCTGCTTCTTGTAAAGTTTTAAAATCACACTGGGAAATGAAGAGAGTTTTTAGGAGGTGGCGAAGAGAGAAAGTAATATAAGGTATCGTTTTCCTCATACTGCTCCACTCTGCATTATTGGTGAGATAGGAAGAAAGGCTTTAAAGCAGTTAATGTTTCGTGGTTTGACAGAAAAAAGTAGGAAAATAAATCATCAGATTCAAAGGGAGTTTTATGATGAAACTCTCAGATCCTGAGGTATCACCAGCATCCACAGCCAAAATCTATCAAGGTTCATCTTAAAATTGGCATGTTTCTTAACTCCACAATCCACAGGCACACTTCAACTGGGATTCTATCCCAGATCCTCATGCTTGCCATGAAAACCTGCTTTTATTTCCAGCCTAAACCCAGCTATTGCTAATGTGTGACCTTTCTGATTATTCATTCAACCATTTAGACGATGTCTGTGAGATCCCTCAGATCGTTCAGGAGTTATGGCTCATCTTCCCAGAGGGAAGATCTTCCCAAAAATGTTTTATGAGGAACCAGGTCTTTGGTACAACATAGGTTGGCTCTATCTGAGGAATTGAATAGGCCAGAAGAGAATCAGATGAGCTTTCTTGGTGAACTCCACCTGCACTGAGCTGAGACATGCTAAAACAGGGGAAGGTCAGGTTAGATATAAGGAAGAAGTTCTTTACTGTGAGGGTGGTGAGGCACTGGCACAGGTTGCCCAAAGGAGTGGCAAATGCTCCATCCCTGGCAGTGTCCAAGGCCAGTTTAGACAGAGCCTTGGGTGACATAGTCTAGTGTGAAGCATCCCTGCCCATGGCAGGGGGTTGGAACTGAATGATCTTAAGGTCCTTTTCAACCCAAACCATTCTGTGATTCTATGATTCTATGCTGGTACTATCAAGAAGGGCAAAAGGCCCCAAATCCTGTTAGTCTCAGTAATCTCAATAATTATTTCCCAAGTAGGAGCAGGAGTTCAAAGCAGAGAGGAGTTGATGAGTGTCAGACTCAACAACAATCTCATTTTGCAGCACTGCAGGTCATTTGGGTTAATGAACTGACTCTTGGTTCACACGAAACCCTTCAGACCCGCATGTGCAATGTGATGATTTGGCTTACAACTCCTTTGCTATTTGTATAGGGGGCTTTTTTTAGCTAGATGTCCTCTGTTGGTCTTTACAATCTGTACTTCATAATGGGGATTCTAGGCTAATTTTCCCCACCTCATTTACTGATACCATTTTCTTTCATTATGAATTATCTCTTTCTTTGTTTTTTTCCACCTGTGTCTTCCTCTTTTTAGTTCCATAAAAATACAAAAGAATATCTTTGTGGATTATCTTTATATTTGACTGAGAAGCTATACGTGTTTTTCATAGTTTAGCTTGAATATCAACTTTATTTTCTTGAATACGAGAACCACCACCTTTGTTTCATCCTTGGCATATGTATGTTATGAAATATGACTAAAGCTAATCTACACAATGTTTTTTGTGATACACAGGACAGACTGTAAACTGCTCCACTGAAATCAGTCAACTTTTCTGTATCAACATTGGGTTTCATTGAAAATCACGACTTCACTAAAATTGAAATGTTACAAAGAGTTTTCCATCAGAGAATACACAGCACGTGATTCTTTTGAAAAAGGTATTATTTTGTTAGTTTCTGATTGGTTTTAGGACATGGAATGAGGGTGAACTCCTTTAAAGAGTTGATGTGATAAAGAGCTGCTGAGACATTAGGAAGCCAGAGGAAACATCTGTCAATTGCCTCAAAGGAATTAGGTGAGCTCCCTTAAAACGGTGATGTTGCCAGTAGCCCTGCTGAAGTGTCATTATAGCAATGTTTGTATTTCATAGGGAATAGGAAGAGCTGTTAACTGCTGCCCAGTTGGAAAGCTATAACTAGAAATTTGTTGGGATGAATCACAGGGTTGGAGTGCTGAGACTGATGGTTTTAAGCTATTCAGGTTGCTCAGGTAAAGAAGGAGAGGTGGGGGAATAGTTGCTGCCTGTGCTAAAAGAGCAGTTGATTGTGCAGAGCCATCTTTGAAGAATAGCAATGGGTAGGTCAAGAGCTTATGGGTGAAAGTCAGAGATGAAGCAAACTCCAGGAAACTACTGGAGTGTGTTGAGGACAACTTCCTAGTTCAGGCAATGGAGTGTTTGACCACAGGACAACCACTACTGGACCTGTTCCTCAGTTATGTGGAAGAACTTACTAGGAGGTTAAGATGGGTTGACCATCATGCCCTGGCAGAATTCCCAATCTTGAAGTGTACAGGATGGGTATAAAAGTAAAGTCAGGAATCTAAACCTCAGAAAGGTAAACTTTTGTCTATTTAGGGTATGTAGGATCCCTTGGGAAATTGCTCTTAGACGTAAAGGAATAAATGAAAGCTGGGAAATATTTAAAGACATTTTTCTTAGGGTAGAAGAGCTCTCAGTCTCAATGTACAAGAAGTCAGGCAGGGCAAGCAGGAGGCTAGCTTGGCTAAGTCAAGATCTCTTAGCCAAACTAAAACACAAAATCCAAATGCATAGGCAGGGGAGGTGGGGCTACACATCTTGGTGTGATTACAGGGTTATGTCAGGGAGGAGATTAGATGGGGTTACAATTTTGGTGGATAAGGGAAGAACAACTGATATCCCCTACCTGGACTTGTGCAAAGTGTTTGATAGTGTTCTGAGCAACATACTTGTCTCTCAAAATGGAGACACACGGATATGATGGGTGGGCTGCTTGGTGGATGAGGAACTGTCCGGGTGGCTGTGCTCAAAGAGTTAGGGTCCACAATGTCTAGGTAGAGACCAGTGGTGAGTGGCATCCCTCAGGGGTCAGCACTGGGACCAGTGTTATTAACATCTTTGCTGGGGATATGGACACCCACAGCAAGTTTCTGGATGACACCAAGCTGAGTGGTATGGTTGGGATGCTGTCCAAAGTCACACCACGCAGACCTCATTGAATTATTTAGGTTAGAAAATCCCTTAAGATCACTGAGTCTAACCATAAGCTTTAACACTACCAAGCCCACCAATAAACCACGTCCCTTTGTGCCAGCATCATTAAGCTCAACAAAGCCAAGTACAAGGTCCTCACACATGGGTCAGGGCAATCCCAGGCACAAATACAGACTGGGTTGAGAACGGATTGAGAGCAGCCCTGAGAAGAAGGACTTGGTATCTCAGGGTGTCTTGGGAAGGGAGTAGGGAAATTTTCCATAACAGTATAATTTACTGAAAATTGTTTTGGGCAAAGTGCTGTAGAGCCAAATAGACAACAAATTTAGACAAGGTATAAAGTCAGTGGAAGTCTTTCAGTTGATGTTGCTAGTCCCTGCATCAGGCTTTAAGCTACTTTCTTACATTCTCTCTTCCTCTGCTTCATGTGGCAGATTGAGTTATATTGGTCATGGGAATGGAGCGGCATTTCATCTGACCAAACACAGAGGTCAGCATCTCAACTGCAGCCTGCCAGTAGGCTCTGTGTGAGGAACAAATATTTTGCAGGCATGAATCATTTCATGCCAAAGTAGGTCAATTGTATCATTTCCTAAAAGTGCCCGTTATTTTTCAGGCAGGTACCCAGCTCCATTAGAGGGAGTTTCACTGCAGACGTTGAGAATCTGGTGAGATGAATCACACTCATTGAGTTTTAGAGCATGTCTACATTGCACACTGCAGTTACCTCTGGTACAAGCTGGTTAGCTCATATATCATAGCGCACAAAAGCTAGCTTGACTACCCAGGTTGCAGAGGATATCTTAGTTTCACTTTCCTAGGTGAATTACTCCAATATATCTTGCCTCGTGATACTGTAGTGGATCACATCCACTTACTGTGATGCTGTGTATAGCACATCAGCCTCATTTCTTTTGCACCTGAGGAAGCTACTTAATGGAGTTCATTTAGTTGCAAACACTGTATATGGGTTGAAATATTAACTACATCTGGAGGTCTATTGGGTCTTCTAACATGATGCATCCTCCAGCTCTTAAGTCTGTAAACCTTAGATTGCCAGGAGATAGGAGGGCATGTTGAGGAACTCGACATTCTCCACATTCCCTTGGTTTGACATCTTTCCTTAACCATGAGCTGCTGGGTGCTGTTGAAGATGTTTTTCTTTTCAGTTGCTCCTTAATGTAGTTGTGCTGAATGCTGTGGGTGTCGTTTCTTACAAGGGATGCAGAGATAGAGTGTAATTCGAGGGAACTCTGACAAAGTCCAAGCAACAAGAAATGACAGATTAAGCAAAGCAGCTCTGTTCAGCCACACCAAATGTCACTTGTGTGCAGGTGATACTTTCACATTATCAGCAGATGTCAGTGCTGTTGCCTAAGACCTTTGATGAGCTTTTATCATAGGTCAGCAAAGGCAGAAACAGAATGTGCATACAGAATTTTGGGGAAATAATGCAAATGTAAACCAACTGAACACCAAAGGCCTTTGCATTACAAATAATGCTTTATGCTGTAGTGATCACATTTTGCTTGGGGGAATTGCCAACACATTTCTGATTTAAGTAAAATCGATGTGTTTTCATCTAACTTCCTGATTCAAAAACTTACATTTCTGAAAGATCCAAGACCACATTCATTACTTTCTTTCCACTTAAATATTTTTGGCAGGTTGGTCTTTTAGTTTTAAATAAGCCAAAATTAGCTACAGATATCTAGAGCTCTGTGTTCCTATTCTTAAAGTAAAATCTGTGAAACTAATTGAGTGAGACTGTTTAATGAGACAAACCTCATTAAGATGGTAATTCTTCCCTGCATACTGTATCCCCTATCTCCTGAATATTTAGCTAGTAATATCACAGATTTAGAGAAACACTTTGTGAGGCTTGTTTGTCAGAGAACAAAGTAAGAATAAAACCTTACAACAGTTTGCAATATGTTCAGCTAATGACAAAAGTGGGGGACTGTAGTGATAGGGCAAGGGATAATAGACTTAAACTTAAACAGGGGAAGTTCAGGTTAGATATAAGGAAGAAGTTCTTTACTGTGATGGTGCTGAGGCACTGGAATGGGCTGCCCAAAGAAGTGGTGAATGCTCCATCCTTGGCAGTGTTCAAAGCCAGGTTGAACAGAGCCTTGGGTGACATGGTCTAATGTGAGGCATCCAGTTCCCTGGCAAGGGGTTGGAACTGGATGATCTTAAGGTCCTTTCCAACCCAAACCATTCTGTGATTCTCTATGCATTAAGTCTGAAAGACTTTCTTAAAGAAGTAGAGAGATAGACCAAACTTTCAGGAGAGCCAAGCTGAAGGAAGGATTTCCAAAGTTCTTGGGGCTTACTAAAACAAGCCAACAAAGTTCAGGCTTATAGTAAGTTTAGCTTATGAGCAAATTTCAGCATTCAGAATGATTTGGTTGCAGATGGCTATCTGAACAATGCCTTTATGCTTTTGGCTGAGCTCTGTAAAAGTCTCAAGCTGCTATAAATATGTATCACTGACCTTTTGGTTTCTGTACTTGGAGTTCAACTCTTGTCCCCCCGTGATAATAGAACTGGTTTTGAATCATTTTTAATGCACTTATCCCAAATCTGTAGAAAGCCATGTCCAGTTGTCTGAAATATATAATTTTCTTTAAAAATGGCATTAATTAAAAATACCCCACTGGCCCAAAGGGATCCAGTGGTACAGAAATCCAAATTAAAACAGAAGAGTAATAAATTACCATTTAACACAATTAGCTACAGAGTTTATTTAGCTGCAGAGTTAGCTGCATGAACACAAGAGTCCAGTCCATTTGAGATGATACCCGAGACAGCCCAACTGTTGGCAGATACAGCACAGGACATATAGGGGCTTCTTTTGGAGAAGAAGCTGAAGGCTATGTAAAACATGGTGGGGAATTGTAGTGCCCTATGTTTAAGAAGAGTTTGCAAAGGCACACATAGAAATTAACATAAGTCAGGATGCTTTTGTCTCACTTTAGCAGAACAATGTACAAAAATCATGAATAATCCTACTGGTATTTGGGTAGAGGCAGGTTTGTTCAAGAGTTCCTTAGCCACACACCATAGGCAAGGTTGGACAGGGTTTTGAGCCACCTGCTCTAGTGGAAGGTGTCCCTCCCTGTGGCAGGGGGGTTGAAACTGGATGAGCTTTAAGGTCCCTTGCAACCCAAACCAGTCTATGAAAAGCCCAGCTCCCTCTCTCTTTTCCACAGCTGCCAATCACCTTTATGGTAACAGAGCATCTCTCACATCTGAATTTATCTCAAACACCCAGGGGAAATAACAAGTGTGAGGTACGAAGAGGTTTGAGCCCATTGTGCCTGTGGTGATGCCCACATTGACTCAGCTGGGAGATTTCTGAGCCAGCTGCTGCAGAAGCACCAAGTGACCTTTTCACTGTGCAGTTTCTCATCTTGCTCAGACCAAGTGGGTGTGCGGCAGAGGAGTTATAACTCATCTCATGAAAGCAATACAGATGGATTAGCATGGCAGTATAAATGTGTTAGCACAGCACCTCAGCTAATAACTTCTGAACCAAGGAGGTGTTTTTCTTCTGTCCTAGAGCATGTCTGGCTGGGCTTATTCAGAGAGCGTGGTTTGACTGTGTGTATTAATTTGTTCCTGGTTCATCCCCAAGCAGACACTGTCTCCTTTGAGACATGGCACAAAACATCACACAGGGAGAAATGAGAAGGCAGAAAACCCCGCTCCCCCAGTTACTTATTATCGCAGGATGTAAATGGTTCAAACCCACCACCCAACACTTTAAAGTTATTCTTTAGGATGGATGAACAAAGTTACAGGTTCTTTCAGGACCAAGACCTATGAGACCAAAATATCCAGTGACTGCAAAGCACTAAATCAGCTTCACTGAGATCACTGCACAAGCACACAATTTACAGCCTCCTGTATCAGAATGTCAACCACATAATTCCTTCACCACGATGAACTGCTGAATGCTTTTGTGTTTACAAGAATGCATAGAGAAATCCAGAACAAGACATGCTTTATTGCCCTGTGTGTGTGCTGTTCAGCACGCTAAGGGAATTGGTTTAGTGGGCAATAAGCTGTTAAAAGACTGAGACGCTGGTATCTAATATCCAAAGAACCCAACCTCTTGGGGCTGTAATGTGAGCAGTGGGTCTCATCAACATTAATGACTTATCCTCTATTCTGCTCTCACAGAAGAGACAAACACAAGCCTCAGTTGAAAAAAATCACTGCATTTTACAAAATATAATACAAAGGAATTATGACTGAATTCATCACAATTACTTTTTGCAGCTTCTTTTCTCTAATTATTGCAGGCCACACGCATCAGTGAGTTTATCAGCTCTCTTCACACCCCTCTGGAAATTAGATGGTGCATTACCCACTTCAGTTGTGGAAGGAAAAAGAATTAGGAGCTTTTTGGCTTCTTGTCCAGACTAGTTAAGTTCATAATTAATGGGTGGGACTGTTGCAACTGTCAGCAGTGCAAGTCCTGCTTGCTTAGTTCCTTCTAATAGTTATTAAATATTCAATTTAGAAGCTGGAGGCCAATTGTCTTCTTTGTTTGATCTGTCTTGGGTGACAGCAATGTCGGTGCAGTAAAGCTTTAGCATTTCCATAAATATGGCACTTGTCAGATCTCATCAGCCTTCTGCAAGGTCGTATGAAAGCACAGCTCTCTGCTGTGGTTTAGAGCAGTTGTCAAGGAGTAATCAAGTTTATGGTTCTGAGACTCCATTCAAATCTACACAGCTTGAAGGTTTCATCTAATAAATGAAATTTTGGTCCTGCTCCTCGTTAGGAAGCTCACAAATTTCAAGGGATTTAGATTCTGGTTTTGACTTTATCAGTACAGTCTAACACTGTAAAATTCATATCTGAATCCGATTTATCCTCCGGTTAAAAAGTTTTCAGGAGTCCACTGAATTTGTCCTATCCTGAGTGTAGTTGTTTTTTTGGATTTAGATTGACAATTATTGATTACTCATTTATGAAATTTTTTAAATAAAAATTAAATAATAAGAATATATTTGATGGTCAGAATATTAAATTTCAATAGCATAGAGAAAAATCACAAAGGATGGGTGTTTCCCCTGAACACTTATGATGCACAACGAAATATATCTGGGGAGTATATATCATTAAAATGTGTTAAATATTAATGCATTTTATATACATATAGTTATTAGAATGTTTGTACTCAAATTAGTTTTAATAATTACATATTTTACTCTTTTTGAGGTTCCTTGTGGCTGATTTCAACCCTAATAAAAGCTCTATGAGCTTTATAAGTGTCATTTACACTGTAGAAGTTAATGCAGGGAAAAAAGATGCTTCTGCATCAGTGATGAAGAATAGAAAAGGAGGGGATGTTTGAAGAGATGTTTTAAAAAAATACAGGATTGTTATTTACTGGGTCACTGTTGGATTTTGGAAGCAAAATGATAGATGGAATGAATCACAAACTACAAAAAGAAGGAGATGGGAGTGAAAGTGGAGGAGGATAAAGAAGAGCAGATGAGTGAAAGCAAAAAGATAGGTAGTGGAAAGATTAATTAGAGTCTTATAGATGAGAACAAAGAGCAAGGATTTGATGGATATGCAACTCATTTCCTTTCAGAAAAGCTGACAAGTGTAACAGAGTGCTTTGGGAAACAAGACATCATCAGTGGAGTTCACTGCTGCTGTATATATTAAGGAAAATAGTCCAGGGAGGTTCAAAAAGTACTTAAACACGAATAAGAAGTTCAATAAAATCTCCCCATTACACTAGCTACCGATCCTTCTTGTCTTTTCAAATCTGAACCCTCTTTAAGATAATGTTGAGTTTGGGTTGAAATAATTCCCCTTGAAAAACTGAAACCAAATTTTCCCCAAAGTCTCTTCTCTCCCTCCCTGTCTCAGTTTTTGAACAATAGCATTTCCATTTGGGATGATTTCAGTCATTTTTATTGAACAGTTTCTGGAGGAAGAAAATGGAACATCATTGACTTCAGACAATGAAGTACAGCCTAATCTTCCTCATTTAGCTTTGCCCTCCATGCTACACAAAGGATGAGGAATATAAATCAACCTTCCACAGATTTTGGTGGGGAAGCATTTTTTGCTAATGTGTGTTTTTTTTTTTTCCCTAAAAGTGAAATAATTTAACTTCCTATTTTTTAAAAGTTTGGGGGTTTTGTTTTTTTGTTTTTTTGTTTTTTTTCAGAAAATCAAATGTTTTACAATAGTAGAAATGTAGATCAAAGACAGACAATATAATGATCAAGCTTAATGCTTTATCAGTGCAAAAAGAAACATTTTCATAAGCTAGTTTTGATTCATTCCCAGATAAGTTAATTCTCCCCTCACTCTCAGCAACTAGTTCTTACTACAGATCTAGTTGCTCATAAGGCAACTGTTGCTGGCTAAATTGATCTGTAGTCAAATTCCACCTTGTCTTCTTGGAGTAATATTGTCCCATAACTCAAATAGTTAAATTCTACTGACAAATCATTTTCAGTTGAGGTGAGGAGGGAGATCAGAAAGGAACACATCAGCTTTGATTGTGAATCTTATTTGTCTTCTTTGAACCACTCTGGAAAGAAGATCCAAGGTCATGGAGCAAATCTCACATCTATCTACATAAACCTGGGCCTTTGAATCCATAAAGAGCTTTTCTCTGCCTATGGCAGAGAGTTTTCAAAGAAGGAAAAATTTTAGGTTTGAGACTTACAGATCTTATGGAGTTCTTTCTTCAGTTCTGCACAACTTAAAATTGACAAGGAAATGTCAAACTCGGGATTCATCTTTATTTTGGCAACTGATGCTAATGCAGCATTTTCTTTTCTTTTTGCTTCCCTACAGGTCTGACATGAAGCCAGATGGATTATCTGGGAGAAATCTCACACTGGCTTAACATGAAATTCTTATATTCCAACTTTGCTTTGCATTACATTAATGTGGGTCTTATCCATTTCAGTGCTATACCCTTCCTTACCTGTGAGACTGAAGATGTCCCTGCCCATGGTAGGAGGGTTGGACTAGATGATCTTTGAACGTCCTTTCCAATCCAAACTATTCTATCATTCTGTACATGAACACATTAGACTAATTCACCCATACAGAAAGTTAATAAGAGCTGTGGGTGCAAAGAACTTCATGGTATTCAAAAGAAAGCATGTAGCATATTTTCACGATACTCTAAATGCACAAGCATAGAGTTTTATCTAAAAGGGCAAAACCAATATAAGAATTCTGAAGTTTCTCAAGAGACAATATATTAGTTTTTTTTTGTTTTTATTTTCACCATTTATAAACCTAAAGCACAACTTGAAGATGCTGGAAGAAATCTGAAGACACTTGGAAGTTTACTACATTTTTCCTGATTGTTTTTATTTTTCTTATTAATAGGAGTGCTTTCACGTTACTTAAAATTTCAAAGCTAAGAGCTAGGAAAGCTTTTCCTTAATTCCATCAAATAATGACTTGTAGATCAAATAATTCTGAATTAATAACAAAGACAAATGGCCCTGAAACTGCTCTTGAACATAAAAGGAAACAATTCAATTAAACAAATGTTGTCATCATGAACCTAAGAGCTACAGTGCTCTGATCACAGCTGTGTAATTTTTGTCATCACTGTTAATAAAAATCAAAGTTAAAATGCATATGAAGTTTTAATTAAAAATCCCTGTAATATCAATGTGATTTCTACAGCTCGATGCTCATCAAGCACTTCAAGATTTTATAACAAAGCCACATGAACCCATCTAAAAATGAAATCAAAAAAAGAGAAGGGCAAAGAAAGGGAAAGAATAGAAAACAGGGGTGTATTAGAATAAAATACACAGATGTAGTTTCCAGTGTATGCACACAGTGTTAGTGGTGGGCAGAATGGCTTGGCATAGTCTTCTCCTAGCTTTGGCTATTCAGAAGGAAGCAGACTCCTGACACAGCTGATAGTATTTCTTGCAAAGATAAATGCTTAAGATTAAACCATAGGTTAAATCCCTTTGTTGGGTATATATCCTGGTTGCTGTCATAAACATCAGTACAGTGCTGTCTTCCAAAGGAGCTTGTTCCGCAATCAAAATGAATATTGAGACTTCTTTTCTGGTGTACTTTCTTTGTATACCCTATTGCTCAAATCTGGGGAACAGGTCATGCTATGGATGTGCTAAGGGAGTATTCAGCAAGTGAGCTATAGGGATGGTCACAAGTAACAGAGGACTTCAGTCAGGATCTCGTCAGTGGGCAAGAAGTGGTAGGTGGATGAGTACCTGGCCCTGGAGCTCAAGCAGGTGAAGCAAAGCAAGTTATGTTTGACAGGCCCAGCCTCTACCCTAAAGCAGGTATCCAAATTATTGTGTGCCCATTACTGGCCATGGAATACAGGTAAACAGCTCAGGTATGAGCATCTGTATGCCAGATGCTTAAAATTGGGTGAGATGAATGAAATGCAGTGAAACAGGATTCGATGAGAGAGAAAGGTGAAAGTCTGAAAGAGAGTAACCCAAAACCAAGCTGGGTAAGGGGATAATGAATGAGGTCTGAATGCACTGACCTGCAGACCCCCATTGAAATTCTAACTGGATGAAAGGGATGCTCTAGGAGGAGATCACAGATATAGGGGGAGAACTCAGTAGGAGACATTTGTTAGTCAAATGTGGGTTTCGAGTAACAGACCAGGAGAAAAACATGTAGGCAACAGCGAGAATCTGAGAGCTGTAGAGAGAGGGACAGTGAACCAAGGGTTTGGGTAAGGCAACAGGACATCAGGTGGGTGAGCTGGAAAGATGGTGAGGTCCAATGCTGACAAAACATGAGAATGAAATAAATGTCACTACTGGATCAAGAAGGCATCAAGAGTATTTCTTCCTTAAACCTCCATTGTGCAGCACTGAATTGCCTCCTCCTCCTCGCTACCTACCAGCAGTTCAACACCAGGCTGCAGAGCCCAGTCCTTTCTCAGCCTGTCTGCACTACCTCCTCTCTTTGGTCTTCTTGTATTTAATACCACTACACCTGGTTTTGGAACATTCACCCTTATTCTGGAGGTGAGCGTGGGGTGGGTTTATTTGTGAAAACAACTGCATGTTTAACTATAGATGTTGTAACACGTATATAAGATTTTATAGAGGACCATGCTCCAGCAGGGATATAGTTCACAATTGTGACTGACCAAAGCAATAAGCAGCAATTTTATGAAACAATAGTCAGAATAAAATATTTTCCTATCTTTTAAATACTAATTTCAGGTGGACAACTATAAAATCGAAGTGTTTTCATTTAGAGAGCTCAAACTAAATCTTGATGCTGACATACTTGTTCTGATTTTTCTCCTCCCTTAGCTCATCATCCCATTTGTATAAGATCTTTGGTGAATTATGTAGCAAACATCACCATAAACCCAAGTTTGTAAATTATGTGTGATAACAGAATCATATTTTCTTCCAGTTCCTTGCTGTGGAAATTAATCATTTCTTTCATGGAGATAGGTGAGATTTGAAGCCTATCTTCAGATTAAAACCTCACTGACAGCAGCACCAGATGATTTACAAAGCCAAGTGTCTAATTACACGCTCTCATAAATATTCATTCTCATGTTCACAGTTATGGAGGAGAGAAAGTGAACCAGCTGATTAATCAATTGATAGTATCTGATTCATCTGCCCATACAAATGGGAAGGAAAAGATAGCAGAGATATTTCCAACCAATAAACTCCTGCAGATCATATTGTTTCGGGATGCTAACATGGAGTGAAAAAGAAATAAATGATAAAATTTAAAGGGTGCAGGAGAGCAAAGGGATCCATGTGGGCAAAGCGAACTGATTTACTATCTCAGTTGGCCCTGATGCATAGAACATGTGACAGTGTAAAATTCACACTTCCCCTGACAAAATTCTTCTTAATATTTCCCTTTTTAAACTTTGCCAAACTTGAGAAATTGTGGCTTAATATTCTGTTCCAAGATTCTTTTTATTGGACCTAGTAAAAATGCCTAAACCTATTCTACAAATGCAATTAGTAAGAAATAGTTGTTTTATCTGCATTAACAGAAACCCCTTCAATTGCTAGAGCTAATGGCTAATAAATGTAAAGTAGGAGCATAATGTCTATCAGTTTTGTGTGAGAGGTTTATTCTGGAAAGGGTAGGAAAGCAGATCTGGATTTGTGTGCACTGTAAACCTTTGGAAAATGGCAAGTTCCCATTAGCCACTTCTGCATGTTATTTTTCAGCTTCACAGTCCCATTACTCTGTGTGAAATCACCTTTCCCTGCACACACAGAGCTTGGTGGAAGTCCTCATAGCGGGTCTTGCAGCCTTTTACGTCCTGTATCAGCCTCTCTTACTCTGCAGGCAGGAAGTCGTGTAGAGCACTCTGAATGCCAGTCCCAGCATGCCCAATGTACTTATGGTCATAGGTTGCAGTTGCTGGCTTACATAATTGTGGCTCTGTAGTGCCACTTTATATCTTCATTTTCAAGTCTATAGTGCAGTAAATTGGTCCCCCACAGGCTGTGAATAAAACACTATTTTTTTGGATGCTACATTTGTTTTTATGATAAAAATGCATTATGTGTGAGAATGGATAAAGCTGGCAACCCAGTCATGGATTCTGTACTCCATCTGGGGGCAGGGATGAGTATGTCTATTCATTTTCCAACATTAATGACTCCCAAACTGTGTTCCAAACTTCTGTCTCAACCATGTAACTTTACTGAACATTGGAGCTTCATGTTAGGGTCTTCCAGGGTGTCAGAGACCTTTCTGGTTAGCTGGTTAACAAAATAATGGAGCCAATATCTAAGAAGCACTCTGATGTTCTACATGGTTTTGCATTGCTTGTTCCTCTTGCCTAGTTTCCTTAAGTTCCATATTGACCATGATGGAAATTACAGGGGTAAGGAATTTAGGGTAACTTGCTCGGATGGCATTCAGATTAGCTCCTTTGGTTTCGAAGGAGGGCAGCACATAGTATGAGCTGAGCTTTGAATTAATTCACTGGGCTTTTGCTGGTTTTATCATGTGAACAGAAAACGGTAAAACCTAGAAGGGAAATGCCTGGAAACAAGGGAGCCAAATAAATGAACAAAACCTGTTGTTGTTTTCCTTTCTGACTATGTCCATAAATTCCAGATGACCTTCGGAGAATAATCCCCTAGGAATGGAAAACGGAAAACTCATTACTAGTAAGAAAGGCTTTAGAGGACATAGTTTTATTACATTTACAGAAGTTAATGCCTCTTCAATTCTCTCTCCTTTGACCCGTTTCAGTATTATCAGATTAAATACATTCTGTATAGAAGAATTCTGATTCAAGTGTCATCAGAAGCAAATAACATTTGCAGAAGGACTTCCTAGTCCACTTTTTTATTCAAGTGCTTTATTAAACTCACCTCAAACACTGATTAAGCTGACCTAATGGAGAAAAGGACCACCAAGGTGAAGATTTGAGAGCAGACTTGCTGCCTGAGTCTGGATTTGGTCATTTATGTTAATCCTCCTTAGATATATTCAAACCAAAGTTACTTTAATATGTGATACATTATTTTTTCTAGCATCTTGAAGACCAGAGGAAAAGCTCAAAGATAAAGTAGAAGTCTAACTTTTTGTTTAAAACTGTGAGAAGTATTTGAATACTCTTCGGGCTATCTCACCTTTTAGTGTATTTTTCAGCTTATTATAAGGAAAATGCAAGAACCCTCTGAGCATTTCACTAACTAAGTAATCCCAGGTTTCACCTTTTCTTGATTTTAGTGAAAGTTAGAAAACAGGTATATTTTATGTATATTTATATATATTATAGATACATTTACATATATTTTCCTTAACAGAAAGCTAGTATATTTTACATTTTGCTCTTTTCCTCTCTTTAACAATAGAGAAGCAACTAAATAGATGATCCAAATACCCATCGTTAGCAAAATGATGTACTCCAAATACTGAAATGGTTAAGTATTTATACATTTCTGTGCAACCCTCAATTTTTCTATGAGCCAGTAATGTTTCTCTTTCCCTCACCTATTTCATGATTTGATTTCCATGAATGTGTGCGAACAGCAAGTTTTGGAAGGCTGAAAGTAGCTTCAGATCTAACTCAATCATCTGAATAACCTTCTATGACTGTCTGTCTGGAGGTGAGATAGTGTTTGTGAATCCAGACTTTGTAGCAGTACCTGTAACTAAGGCTGTTTTATTACATCACTGCGCATACACATTGCCCACTGTCAAAGCCTCATTGAAACATGCCTAATGCTAATGAGGAAACAAAAATGGAATATCATTCTTAGAGTGTGCTCTTTAATTACAGAGATGAGCAAAGACTGCGATAAGGGCAAAGAGTGCTGCTCAAGAGAATGCAGCAGGCAAGGGGCAAAGCAAATTAGACTTGTTGAGTCTCAGTGAAATATCAACTCAACATGGTCACGTTTATTCCCTTTCTTCTAGACTGTAGGACCAGATAATATAGGATCAATAAAGTTTCCTAACTATAGTAGGGGGGTATTGGAAGCAATTTCTGTTCAAATACCTACAAGTCAGTCACCTATTTCTTTTTAAGATGGACCTGCGTAAGTTTATGAAGAAAATCCTTAAGGAGAAGCAAGAGAGTGAATTGAGTGACAGAGGATGTCCCTTTAGACTTCTTTCCCAGTGTCCCTATAAAATGTTTTAACTTGTTTTACAAGTTAATTATATACATGTTTTACAGTTATTTCTCTCCTTCCCTTTAATCATTTTGTGCTGTTTCCCTTACTCCATATATTAACATTTGCAAGATGTCTTGAAACTGAAAAAAAACCAGGATTGCTATTGTTATTTGTGCTTGGCTTCTCAGATATTGACACATTAAATGTATGAGAGAAAAAGCATTGTAATTTAAAATCCCTCTTCTTAATTAACGTGTATCTGCACTTTTCATTTTTGTCTTATTATGCTCAAATAAACACAAAAGGGAGGCTTAAAAATGAATTCTGAAGATGCCTCCACTCCATATTTAGATGTACACAGCCAATAAGGCAGTTTCAAACATGGGCAAAACTTCCAGACATGAAACCTCTTACAACAGTGTTTTCTATTTTTCCACCAGTACAGGCACAAACAAACTAAACCCAAACCAGCAAATTAAAACAAATCTGCAGTAAGGTGAAACTGTTTCTTAAGCTATCCTTAAGGCTACTTCATTTTGGTGAAACACCTTCTCAAATGAAGGAGTTTAACAGACAGACATGACCTTAGCTTTATTGCACAGAGCAGAGGGAAATCAATACCGTAACAGTGATAGTTTGGGACCATTGATAAGACAGTCCATAGGAAAAGGGAAACGAATGTAAAATTTCCCTGTTAAACCAAAAATGTGCTTTAGTAACATGAAAGTGTTTGGGGGCTGAGAATGCTTTTAGAGGGTCTTCTTAATGAAATTATAAATGTTTTTAAACAAGAGGAAAATCCATCTATCAAAATCAAATGTTGCATCAAAAGAAGCAGCAACATGACCAAATTATAGAGCTTGCTGCAAGATAGTGTCAAGCAGAAGGTCCAGGAGAGGGTTTCCCTGTCAGTTTAAATGAAGTGGGGACATGTGCATTATGCCTGAGCTCCTGCTGCTTTCTCTGTGATGCTCAGTGAGCTCAGCTGGGGCATCTGGCACTTCCAAAGGAAGTGAGGGAAAACCCTGGAGGGAAAAGGACTCCAGCTCCTTCTTCCCACCTCTTCGGTCATTGCATTGACCCACGTGGAGGCACCTCTTTAGTTCATGGGCCTGTGCTCACTGTGGTCCCATGTGAGCCTCAGCATGAGAGGCTGATCCTCAGCACCTCTCCATGAGCTCACATAACACCCATTTGCTGTCTGAAATACTTATTCCCGCTTCTCTACAGGAGTGCTTTATGTTTTCTTTCTACCTTTTCAATTAACCTCAATGAGTCCTGCAAGTCCCAGGTGATAGAGCCCACTGCAGTGTGGCACTAGATCCTGTTACTTTTCCTCAAGCAGCAGTCTTTAAGTGCTTGCTTCCTTCTTACAGTATAAAGTTCAGCTCAGCTATAATAAAGATCCCTAGATGACAGAATGCAATTCATTTGTCTGCATTAGAATCATAGCATCATAGAATAGTTATGGTTGGAAAGGACCTTAAAATCATCCAGTTCCAACATTAGACAGTTACCCAGTATAAATCAGTGCCCTCCAACATCAGGGGAAAAAATTGACTTATATGAGCTGAGGAATGGACCTATGGCCTAGAAAGTAAGAACTAGACATGAAAATTATAAACCAAGAACTAGATATGGAGTAATTGATAGGAGCCATGTAGAAAAGATATAGGGGTGTGTTGTTAATTTCATTCACCAGGTATGTCCTCTGAGGATGACAGGGAATGCCAAGCTGGTATCCTTGTATATTCGGGTATGTGGTAGATATTAGGAGCAACACTTCAGGGTAATCTGCTTATACAGAAAACAGAAAGAATTCTCAGACAGAAATGAGATTAACGTCTCATCCAGGAACATTTAGAAATTTAGTCCCTTAGACGAATGGTGACTCTGAGCTTCCTCTGCAGTGAATATGAAAAGGGAGCACTTCTACAGGGCTGCATCTCTGCCCTAAAATCTGGCTCATGCTCTGAAACCCTGCCTCGTTTTTCCCTGTTGACCATGGAAAGAACTCAGGACAGCTGTTCCTAATTGCTGCATCTCACTTAACTGTCTCAAATTAAGACGGATAAATCCGGGGCTCTAGTAGTTAAAGCAAGGTTGGACTTTATTACCTTATCTTCGGTGGTTTCAATTAGGATTTTTGACGAGAGCTGAGTTTTTTCTAAGACAATGGGTATTTTAAGACTCTTTCATCCTTACTTTGGCTTACATGTTTGTTAAGGAGCTCTGCGTGTTTTCTTGGTGTTTAGTCTGTAAAAGTAAAAGCTTAGGAGAGATTAGTAGAAGGTTCCTGACAGAGTGAAAGGCTTCAGCTACAGCAGAAGAGGTAATAACCCCCTAACTTAGAATCTGATATGTCCATAAGGAAGACTTAAGCAGTGCTACTCAAGGTCTCCCTGACCCAGGAGGTCTCTTGTTGTATGGTGGTTTTGTTTTGTGCAGGGAAGATGTGATTTGTAAGCAGAAGTGCAATATTTCAGTCATCGTCAAATCTATGCAAGCTCTGTAAGCATCCCGGATCATCTTGGTATAAACCCTAAAGAGCTCATAGCTTAGAAACAACCAGGCTCAAGGAGATGCCTTGTCCTTAAATTTAACCAGGCTCTTCCTCAGTGAACAGAATTCATTTACTCTCATGCAAGAGTCTGTGGCACAGAACTGGAGATTTAATTTTACATGCAGTAGAGCAAAGAACACAAATAACAAATGTCTTCTAGAAAGCAGTCCATTACATTGATACGCTATCTGTACACATTCATCTTCCTCTTTATTCATCATCATTTCTAAAGAGGTATTATTGCTTGCCATTTAGTAGTGCTCTTCTCATACTTATCCGCAATATTAAGCAGATGTCTGTGAGTGTAATTAAAGAGAGAGGGGGAAAAAAGACCCATTGTCCTTTATTGATAAAAGATGCAGATGAGAGAGACAGAATGATTTCTTCAGTTTGTTAGCCGGTATTTCTTGACACTTGCTTGTAAGAACAAAGGGTCAGATAATAGACCTTAAAAATATACAAATTTAATTCTTTCAGGCAGGGAAATTGTTCTCCCAACTTTTCAAAGAGAAAGAAAGTTGAAAATGTGGTCCTATCTTTTGTATTTGTGATAATGTCAAAAGGTGCTTTAAATTTTCATATTGTCTAAAAGTGACTTTCAGTTCTGCAAGTTTGTTTGTAAAATTCTGTTTTAAATCACTAGTATCATTATAAGATACTTAGAATCATAACATCATAGAATGGTTTGGGTTGGAAAAGACCTTAAGATCAGCCAATGCCAACCCCCTGCCATGGGCAGGGGCACCTCACACAATGTCGTTCACAGCTCTGTCCAACCTGGCCTTGAACACTGCCAGGGATGGAGCATTCACAGCTTCCTTGGGCAACCCATTCCAGTGCCTCACCACACTCACAGTAAAGAACTTTGTCCTTTTATCTAACCTGAAACTAGTTTAGTTTCTCTTTCCCATGGCTCTCCAGTGCATGATTTCAAGTACCAACAGAGAAGGTCTTTGTGTTCGGATGTTCAGTGTCTCTTTAGAGGCAGATTGATAAAAGGTTAGGTATGTGAAAGACACAGCGAATATAATTGAGGCTGTCTATAAGTACCACAGCAATGAGGGATCTTTATGAAGTACCTGCTACTGTTACTTTGCTGTCTTCAGTCTATGCCCAGGTTGTGATCTGCACCTTCAGGAATAATGGTCTTCCTCTTCTAGTCCCTCCAAAGTTCCTATGTGGGGTAAGTGTGCGGCTTGGGGATCTCTTTGTCCTATCTTCTGTGGGAAACAGAACTTATCTAGCTCAGGGTAATACCTTTTTCTTTGATCTCCCCTCAAGGATCACAGCCTCCACTTGCATAACAAACTTTTCCAGCTCAGGATGTTTCTTAGAGAGAGAAAGGATCACCACCAACCAGAGGAAGAGCGAAAAGTTTATCTTAAAAGCATCCTCTCTTCTCCCTCAGTAATCTCAAAGGTAGAATGCTTGGGCAGAAGGCTGTGTTTCATAGAGGACATAGAATCATACCTAGCTATGCTGGAAATTAAGAGCCAAACACTATTTCTGTCATGCTATCTGTGCATTTCACTTCAAGCCTCAAAGCCTGCTTTGAGCACAGGCACAGGAGGGGTGCAGAGGAGGCCAGGCAGAGCAATGCAGCGTTGCTGCTAGATTAGCACTGGTGTTGCTTCAGAAGTGTTCATTCCACATTGCACATGAAACTGGCTGGTTTGCAGCTGGGACACCCTGTGGAGTGCTGGCAGCCAGCAGCCATGTGCTGCGGATCGTGCTTCCATCAGCCACGAGAGATTCTTTGGGAAGTATCTGCAGGGGTTGATTCCTTTCTCTGCAGAACACTGTAATCCAATCCCATTATTACGATCATTCATATTATAGCAAGGCCTGAAGGTCTCAGCCAGGTTTAGAGCTGAAAACTTTTACAGCAAGAGGCAGTGCCAATGCCCTCGAAGTTGTTGCTTTAGTGCCAATTTCACTGTTGTGCTTACAGTAAATGCTGTTTCGTGTTTACGTGCAAGCTCGGAGACTTGAATTCTGCATTTAGATGTTGCTCACAGCAGTAGGTCGAGATTATACAGGTGCCTCCTCCAGCTTCTAATACATTTTTGATAGATTCATAGATCTTAGAGCCGGAAAGAAGCCATTATATCATCTAGTCTGACCTCCTGCACCTTGCACACTCATCAGGCCATAAAATTTACCCAGTTACTCGTCTGTTGAGGAATGAGGAATATCATGTAGAAATGCCTCTGTCTTTCAGCTGCGGCAGTTTGTCCCTTCCCATTGAAACCCGCTTTAGTGGTTAAGCACCCTCACTTTTCCAAGTGTGTACCCTGTTACTGAAAGGAATTGGTGTGGATAACGTTCTACCACTCCTTCCTCTGAGGCATTTCGCTACTGGAATAGAGTGCCCTTTTCTCACTGGTGGTTTTCAGATTCAACTGCAAGTCACCTCACAGTTTTCTTTTTGACAAATTGAGCAGATAACAGAGGAAAAAGATAATACTTTATCTTGTTTTATTAACTCCCAGTGATCATTTCCTACCCTCACCGCAGTTGTCATCACTTTTGGTTCAAGTTGGTGACCTAAGGCCTGGTGTTCTGAATTTTTTATGCTTGTATAAACTGGAAGCACTCCAACTCCTGCCCAATATTATGGCTATTAATACTGCATATTGCTACCATAGCTCTTAAGTTCTGAACACTCGCTTTCTAAGAGAAGCCAGCCATAAACTGCATCATATGAGTTAAGTGTGGACTTCCCTCCTTCCATTTTTCAGCTTCTTTTCAAGAGTTTCTGAGACTCAGGTGAAAGCTCCCAGCCAAAAGTCACCACCATGAGTGCTGACTGATCATTTCAGTTACCCTGAAACTGTCTGTCAGGGAGAGATAACTCTGTTCTTCAGGGAGTAAAATAAGATCAGAGCTATCCCGCCTTTGAAGTGGTCAGCTGCAGATGTAGAAATAAAAAATACAAAAGATCATTCTTGCATACCCTTGCAGTTCCCATACTGGTTTTCTGGAATGGAGATTGGACCATTGTACTTAATTCCCTTGTTTGGCATCCTATGCACATTTGACCATCTTACCCTGCAGCAGAGGATGTTCCACAATTGAAGTATGCATTGCATGGAAAGCATAGCAGTTCCCTCTTTGAGGTTAAACCCATCATCCCCGAACACAGTGTCCCTCCTCATTCCTGTTCTTTGAAGAACTGCAGGAAGTTTTTCTGCCTTCACTTTCTGTACAGTTTTCATAGCTGTAAAGTCCCTCCTCAGCCCTGCAGGTGTTTATTTGCTGAACAGAAGAGACATATCTAATCAGGGCTTTTCATACCCAAGAAATGTCATTCTAACCTCCTGGTTAGATGGAAGCAAGAGTCCTATAGTCATGCAGAGCATCAGAGCCTAGAGACAGACGTGGGTTCAGAAGGTGAGTGTGCAAGAGGGTGCCTATTTTCAAGGCTGGGGCTAATATGATTTTCAGTCTAACTTAACTTTTGTAGGTGCTTTTGTTCTGACTGGTTTCACATCTCAGTTTTCCCTACCCAATTCATTCTGTAGATGCACATTGCACCCACCAGCAATCTGCAGCGTGCCTCGGAAAATGTATCTCCAGTTATGACACAATCACCTTCATAAGTGAAAGTCTTTTATTGGCTTCTGATGGAATTTCTTTGTCAAAGACAATCAATTTGGTATATGTTTGGAATGGGAATGCTGGATTTTAAATGTAGCATTCATAGATGCAGTTGCCACCACCTTATGTTCCATATCAAATGATTAATAGTATTTGTCAATTCCGATGTGTCATTGTGCTTTATTGCTGTACAGCATGCTCTAAATGATGGCACTCTCTTTTGGATTGGTCTGATTAATGACGGACGAATCTGTTTCATTTTACTGTAAGTCTCTCTTAACTGAATAGCTTAGGTTAAAAGACAGCAACCTCCACTAAATGTTATGAATTATGCCATCATTTAAAACATGTTTTCTTCCTCTTGTTGCTAACAATTTAGTGACAATACCTGAAGAATTGAATGCAATTACTTCTGATCAAGCCCTGCTCCTCTGGATAGAAATATTCACTCGTTTTCTTCCTTTAATTTTATGATTTCATTCTTTTGCCCAGTGATGAAAGTGTCCCTCTGTCACTGCAGTGCTTTATGTTCTATAACAGATCACTTCAACACTGCAGATGCTCATCTTGTTCTTCAAGAAAACTGCTCAAAACATCACAAAACCCTTTAATGATTTATCTTGTATCCTATTTACCTGTTTGAAGAGTTAGTTTGGTGTAATGGCTGCAGCACCAGTTGAACAATCAAATGTGTATTTAGGCTATACATAGCTCTATTGTTATGTGACCTGAGGCTTTGTTTTCACATCAGTTGCTTGTTCTATTCCTTGTCAGTCTTGTTTAATTAGCTTGTATGGTCCTGTATGGCAAGGACTTTCTAATGTTAGCACGAGGGTGCCTCTGTCTTAGGTATTGTCATACACAACATTAATAATATTAGTAGTTTAACTGAAGACAGCAGGAAAATCTACACACTTTCCTCTCTAATTAGTATTACCATGATATTCTCTGTAGTTAGCACTGGCTACCATATGCTAATGATAACCACTTACACAAAGTAATAGCAGAAATGTAAGGGTTGACTACTGAAATCAATTACAGACCTGAAGGACAGATTTTATGCATTAAAACCTGTCCAAATATGTTGCTCTAGTAAGAAATGTGGCTTCAGCTAGAAAATGTTGTCTAGGTGTTGTGTTTGCCACAACTGTAAAGGAATTTAGGGGAGGCTTGGTTGTCTCATCCTTCAGAGGGCTGCCAGGATAACATGAAATATAAACAGCAGGACCACAAATCTTTCTAGAGAGTCAGAATTGGTTTCATCCAGGAGCATTTTATCTTCTGAGACTCTGATTAAGACTTTCTTTGCTCAGTCAATCAAACCTTAAGCAGATGCAACGTGTCTGGTCTTGAAAACAGACATGGGATATTCTTCTCCCAGTGTTAGGGATTTCGTCTTTTGGACTATCTCACTGACTCATTCTTCCTATCTAAAAGCAACAGAGCAGCATTTTTAACCCTCCTTAATTGAAGTTGTTAATGCATTCCCCTGAATTAAAGACTTTTTTCAGTGAGTTCTTATGCAGTTTATGTAAATACATGGTGAATGTAGTAAAAATTAGTGAGTGCTTGCCTTAGATGTACAAAGCCCACAAGCTCTACAACTGGGCTGCTTTAAGCAGCATGAACTATATATAGATAGCCTCCTCATACTCTATCTAGATACCTCCTCATGTTCATTTTCAGCAAAAGGAAAGCCTTGCTGGGGTCATATGGGTTTTTTTCCTGAGTTTTGGATGACAACAATTATTGTGGTCTAGCAATCCTTTCCTTATGGCTGGCTGTCTGTCTTAGTATCTAAATGCTCTGCTCAAGACCACTGTGGCTTCCAGTTTTATTGGTGTAAATACTCAAAGAAAGTAAATATTTTCCTTAGGTAAGTAGAAAGTTTTGCAAGCCAAACCACTGTTATCCCAAAATCTCTCAGATATTAATGATTTTATATTTGCTGTTGCCTAAAAGGAAGGGAAGCGCTCTCAATATGATAAACACTCTTTAAATAATCAACACAATTTTAAAAGGGGGCAGACCAAACAGGATCAGGATTAAAAGAAACATTGAGTTATGGTAAACTAGAACTGGATTCTCAACAATCAGGTCTATGTTAGCCATTCTACTATACCTTCTTTCATCTTTTTATCTGGCACTTATCTGTTGACTTGCAAGGGATGAAGAAAGCCAAAAATTTTCAAAGGAAGTTTTTGTTTTCTCCATGAAATCAACAGGTAAGAAGGACATGGAGCTGTGGGAGCAAGTCCAAAGGAGGCCATGAGGATGATCAGGGGTCTGGAGCACCTCCTGTGTGAAGACAGGCTGAGAAAGTTGGGGCTGTTCAGCCCGGAGAAGAGAAGGCTGCGTGGAGACCTCAGAGCAGCCTTCCAGTATCTGAAGAGAGGCTATAGGAATGCTGGAGAGGGACTCTTCATTAGGGACTGTAGTGATAGGGCAAGGGGTGATGGGTTTAAACTTAAAGAGGGGAAGTTTAGATTGTATATAAGGAAGAAGTTCTTTACTGTGAGGGTGGTGAGGCACTGTCACAGGGTGCCCAAAGAAGTGGTAAATGCTCCATCCGTGGCAGTGTTCAAGGCCAGGTCAGACAGAATCTTGGGTGACATGGTCTAGGGTGAGGCATCCCTGCCCATGGCAGAGGGGTTGCAACTGGATGATCTTAAGGTACTTTCTAACCCAAATCATTCTATGATTCTATGGTGCCCATGAACCAGCTCTGTTTAGTCAGAAAATATCATCTTAATACAGTAATCTCTGAGTACATAAACAGCATGTTGACTCATGATGTGTTACTCAAATATTGTAACACAATGCTGTAGTTTATATTCATGAAAAACTTCCTGAAGCTCAGCTGGGCTCAGGAAGTTTCCAATTCACCTTAGCAATAGCCCACAGGCTTTCTGGTGAGATCATTTTTAGCCAGGTCTGACTCATTTAGGTTTTCTTTTTCACCAAAAGGCAAGTGAAATTAATGGTGGTAGAAATTTCCTTTATTCAATTTTGCTTGACCCTTACACCTCGTAGGAAACCTTGGCTTAAGGAGACTAGGTGCACTTCATGGAATTAAGGTATTTTTTCTGTTTTCCTCCCACGTAAAATGGACAAATTACACACTGAATTTCTCAGTCTAGACCACTTTTATTTTGGAGAACAAAGGATGAAGAAACATAAAATGTCTGTGAATGTGAGTGAAAGTACAACAGTGATTCACTGAAACAATTTGCAGAACAACATAAAAATAGTGGTTGAGTCACAGCTGACCTTTCAGAAAACATAGATCCTCATCTACATTTAAAAGAGTGCAGTATCCTAAAACCAGAATGACACAGGCTTCATTATGTTACCTAAGTGTTGCATTAGAATTAAGGTAGTAGAAAGTCTTTTATTCTCTAGCGTGCCAAAAGAAATCGATCTATTGTCGTTCTTTCTGGTTTTCTTTCCCCAAACTCTTATGTACTCCTGGAGAGGTGACTTTTTCTCAGGTGGTTTGGGGTAACTGCTTTAGCCTGGATCCAATCCCAGCAGAAAGCCGTTATTATGTCTGAGGAAATGGAGTGGACATAGAATTTTTGCTATTTTTTTTCTAATGAGCCATACTTGGGTTTGCAGTCTGGATTTGAGGATCTAGTGCCATAACTACTCCTTTCTTCCATGTGGATGAAGTCAAACACTGCTGCTCACCTATTAAGCTGGTTGCAAAGTAGTTTATGTACATGCTTGGCTTTCAGTAGGGTGCATTGTCTGGTGTAGTTTGAATTCACATAGAATCATAGAATAGTTAGGGTTGGAAAGGACCTTAAGATCATCCAGTTCCAATCCCCATCCCATGGGCAGGGACACCTCATACTAAACCATGTCACCCAAGGTTCTGTTTAATCCAGCCTTGAACACCGCCAGGGATGGAGCATTCACAACTTCCTTGGGAAACCCATTCCAGTGCCTCACCACCCTCACAGTAAAGAACTTCTTCCTTATATCCAATCTAAACTTCCCCTGTTTAAGTTTTAACCCATTACCCCTTGTCCTGTCACTACAGTCCCTAATGAAGAGTCCCTCTCCAGCATCCCTATAGCCTCCCTTCAGATACTGGAAGGCTGCTCTGAGGTCTCCACGCAGCCTTCTCTTCTCCGGGCTGAACAGCCCCAACTTTCTCAGTCTATCTTCATACAGGAGGTGCTCCAGTCCTTGATCATCCTTGTGGCCTCCTCTGGACTTGTTCCAACAGTTCCATGTCCTTTTTATGTTGAGGACACCAGAACTGCACACAATGCTCCAAGTGAGGTCTCACGAGAGCAAAGTAGAGGGGCAGCATCACCTCTCCATGAGTGTTTCTTACTTCCTGAGCTGTGGGTAAATTTACTGCTCTGAGCAGGAGGAGAAGTTCTGCCCCTTATACATATAAGTAGATGAATGACTTTCCCTGTTGTGCACCAGAGCAAAGAGTGACGTTATCCTGGGGAGTGCCAGCTGGAATGAATGCTTCCTTGCAGCACCATGAGGAGTGCACAGAGGCAGCTACTGGGCTTCAGAAGCCACGTGGCTGGATGTCTCACCACTGCAAGAGGTCCAGCTCATGCAGCTGGATCACCTGAAACTGGAATGGAGGATATCATGTCTGATAAGCCCAAGGTGTGATGTGCTGGTGCTTAAGAGTTTAGCCACAATATAGGAAAAGCAAGAAATTCCTCTCAGTCAGGAATCAGTTTACTGTGCCTGTAGGTGAATTGAACGAAGTGATGTGGGCTTTCCAGAGATACCCTTGTCCTTCCTGAAATTGATCTTCCTTTAACACAGGAGACAAATGAAGCCTTTGTCCACTTTCTGGCTGACTCCTCATTAACTGCCTTGCATTGAAAGCAGATCGTGAAGGTAGTTGTTAGTAGGTCTCAGGAAGCCATTTGAGTAACCAATTAAAGAAAAATCCATAAAGACATGCTGTATGGCAAATTAAACATGTTTGTAATGAAGAACAACACAGCACTAATAGTGGTAACTACATGGCTTCTCTGCATTATCCTGTCATTGGAGACAATCACTGGTCTATCAAAACTACAGTAAAAAGACAATTAAACAATAGTTGTTCCAGTTATAGTACATGAACAACTCATTTGGTCACTCTGAAGGCAAGTGCTATGTAGGAGACCGAAGATATCAGACCAGCAAAGCATGAAAGAGTTTACTATAATTTTTGTTCCTATTGCAAGGCTCCTTATTGCAATTATGAGATTTTATCAGTGAACTCTGATGTAAGGAAGTATTTATCTACACTAATCAGGAGACAATGTGCTTTTTTGTTCAGCATTGTGAATTCTGATTTTGTTATTTCCTGTGCTGGAGACATTTCATTTAGAAATGTGTCAGTGCTTCCAAGCATGTAATATCATTTTCACATGGGCATGACCTTTCATTATCAAACCTGCCTTTGAATGCTGAGACACGTATGCACACATCATTTATTTCTGTATTTGTTTATTTAGTTATGTATTTATTCATATTTTAAAAATTAGTATTTTTGTTTGTTTATTTTTAAAATAACACTGTTGGTTTCAAGAGAATGGAAAAATTCAGGATTAGGGGAATTCTTTGGTGGTTGAAGACCTAAGGAATAAGGGCTCTGCTACAGTGAGTCTTGAGAGTGGTCATGCAATCCTCTACATAAACATGAACTCAAGTACCTTGGGATGGAGCATCATAATGATCCAACTGTCAGAATTAAGGTCTACTTGCAAAATTCCATTGATGTAATTTTTTGGCAATGCTTAAGCTGGAACACTTTTGCAGTAAGAAACCTATTATAAGTGTTACGTTAACAAGGAGTTTCCATCTTGCCTTGTAGTGTTTTGCATCTTGCCTTACTCTGTGTAAAAAGTAGGTCTTGAAGCTAAGTTGTACCTCTAGGCTGATAGAAGGTAAACTATCCTGTTATAGGTGAATCAGACTGGTGGGATGGATTCCCTTTCGGAAGCCACCTCTCCCATGAAGAGTTCAAGATGACATCTTTAGTGGTAGAGCAGCCTGACAGTAAGCCATGGAGGTGTAATTACATCTCAGGTGAGATAAACCTCATTCTTCCCAAATCAGCTAGTGCTAATTTCCAACACAGAGCTAGAGAAGATTTTGATGAGAGAGCATTACTGACTGCCTTCGTTGGGCACAACAGGTTGCAGAGAGGCAGCTGACTATCAGAGAAATTATGCTGTTCATGTTCTAGCTGGATGGTGGCTACTAATTGGATGTTAGCACAAATTACATCTTGACTGCCTGCAGCTGTGAATTTGCAATGCTGCATACTTTATATGCCCATTCAATCATATTCACTCAGATTTCTTTCCAATTTTTAACTTTCACAAAAATCCAAGCACCAAGCTTCCAAGAATGACTATGTGTGGCCTGAGCGCTCACACATATGTCCCTCGGTACATTCGGTTTAGCAAACATTCCTAAAATCAACTTTCAGAGGATAAGTCATCTCACCTGTTGTAGGAATCTCTTTTAGAATAGTTTTCGTATGTAACTGCCAGATTTTTTTTGTCTTTGTTCTTCATTAATAATGGATTTCTTCTTGTTTTTTAAAGGTAGA
Organism: Pezoporus occidentalis; assembly: GCF_034315485.1. Taxonomy (NCBI): domain Eukaryota; kingdom Metazoa; phylum Chordata; class Aves; order Psittaciformes; family Psittacidae; genus Pezoporus; species Pezoporus occidentalis. Next base: position 2,738,284 of record NW_026915977.1, on the reverse strand, counting down.
AATAAAACCTCTTTTTAACACATGATCACATCCTGCTGTTCTTTACAGCATGCATTTATTTAATATAGTTATGCCACATGATACAAATTATAACTTGGGCTTCTTTCTCTATGTTAACATAAATCTGAATTTCCCTACTGGGTGTAATGATAGGCCTCATTCATGAGGATTTAGATGTACCGATAGAACAAAAGCTAATAAAATACTGCTCTGAAGATGGAATATTTTATATCTTTTACCTAATTTTCTTCCTTGTTCTTCCTCTGACTTCTGTGTTAGATGAGTTGGACCATTAGTAATTTTTATTATACTGACAAATGTAGAATGAAGTAGCGACACAGTTGGCTTTGATTGAGGCATAAAATCCCTGCAAAGATGGAAACTTCACTTAGATAATGGCTAAAACCAGAGAAGAACATTTTGTATCGCTGTCTACAAAGGCAAGTGTACAGAAGACAGAGTTATCCCACCTAATCTACTAGGACTGCAAAATGGATTTCACTCCAGTCTTCAACTCAAAGTCTGGCAAAACCTCTCAAGACTTGGTGTGTGTTTTGTTTTCTTTCAATTTTCCCTTTTTCCTTATGGATTGAAATGGGAAGAACAAAAAAGTCACAGTCACCTTTGATCATGGCGATGCTTTCATCCTTTCAAGCCATTCTCAAAAGGCTAATGGTGAGGGACCTGCTTATTCAAAGGCTCTGGTTTTTTTTTCTTTCTAATATGAATTGTCTGAATGTCACCAGTCACTGTTCTCCTTCAGAATATCCACTGCTGGTCAAAGTACAGCTGCTGTGTCTGGTGCATTAAGAGCTGGATGTAAAAGTCTGCAACCTCCCAGTCTGCACAGAAACTAAATTTGCAGAGTGGAAATATCTCAGAAACAAGTTTTATTGTTACTGCAGTAAAGTCACCACACATACTCTAGATGATGATTTCCATCTAAATCATGGCTTTGTAGCACAAGTGGCATAGCTTGCTCTGGCAAGTCACTTCCAGTTTTTATGGATGGCACTTTCCAAATGCCTTGCAAAACCTCAGTTCTGTGCACATGTGGCATTCAGGACTCCATTTCTTATTGCACCTATTAAGTTTGTGCCCACAAAGTCAGGTTGCAGAGAGCTGTGTATCACTTTGTATTGTCTCAGGAAGGGGTTGAGTTTGGACAAGAGGTCTCAGGAGGACTTTCTGGGAAAGAAGCCACTTTGCAGGAGAGTCTGACGTGATTCATCAGGAGAAAGTCTGGGTAGTGGGAAACTCACAGCTGCTTGTGATTTAGACTCATTTCTTTTTATGAGCCAGTGATCTACAGAAGTCCTTGTGTATGTGGTTATAAGGCTTATAAACACAGGGTGCTTCTTATTCCCAGTCCCAGGCACAGCTACAGGTTGGGCAGAGAAGAGATTCAGAGCAGCCCTGCAGAGAAGGACTTGGGGGTGTTGGTTGATGAGAAAATGAACATGAGCCGGCTGCAGTGTGCGCTTGCAGCCCAGAAAGCCAACCGTATCCTGGGCTGCATCAAAAGGAGCGTGACCAGCAGGTCAAAGGAGGTGATCCTGCCCCTCTGCTCTGCTCTTGTGAGACCTCACCTGGAGTATTGTGTGCAGTTCTGGTGTCCTCAACATAAAAAGGACATGGAACTGTTGGAACAAGTCCAGAAGAGTCCACGAGGGTGATCAGGGGACTGGAGCACCTCCCGTATGAAGACAGGCTGAGGAAGTTGGGGCTGTTCAGGCTGGAGAAGAGAAGGCTGTGTGGAGACCTCATAGCAGCCTTCCAGTATCTGAAGGGGGCCTATAGGCATGCAGGAGACGGACTCTTCATTAGGGACTGTAGTGACAGGACAAGGGATGATGGGTTCAAACTTAAACAGGGGAAGTTTAGATTGGATATAAAGAAGAAGTTCTTTCTTGTTAGGGTGATGAGGCACTGGAATGGGTTGTCCAAGGAAGTGAGAAATGCTCCATCCCTGGAGGTGTTCAAGTCCAGGTTGGGTGACATGGTTTAGTGTGAGGTGTCTCTGCCCATGACAAGGGAGTATGGAACTGGATGATCTTAAGGTACTTTCCAACCCTAACTATTCTATTCTATGATTCTATCACTTGCAGCTAGAGATGGTGTCCCAGGTAGTCTATGGGCATGACTGCAAGTGCTTTGACCTCACTGATGGCTTTTATCCTCAGGACAGCCCTGTAAAAAGGAAAAGATGAACCTCCTTATACTTAAATGACTTTCACAGGGTCACGAAGCCAGTGAACAGGGATGGTGGAGCTAGATTCCCATCATCATCTGTGTGACAAGAGACTAGAGCAAATCCTGACCCTTCACTTGTCCGTTTGTCAGGGGATTTTAGGTATCTCCCAGCCTGTGGATGCCTGGATGCCTGCAGTTTCTTCACCCCCCAAAGCAGTTTCAGTTCATCCTTCCATCTTCCAGGACTGAGTCTGCACCCCTTTGGGCTCTGCAGGTCCCTCGAGCAGTTCCTTCAGCCCTTGGAAATAAGAGTGGCAGTGGCACTGACACATGTACGGCTCAGGCCATGCAGCAAATCCAACAACTGGATTAAGAAGGCCTGGCTGCAGGACTCAGCAGTATTTTGGCAACAAGCTGAGAGGGAAAAGATGGTCATCCAACTAATTATCACACAGATATGCTCTGGTGTAGCTGACCAGTCATGCCTAGGAAAGCAAAGCTCCTTATGGCACCAGTTCTTCAGTTAAAGCCCTTAAAATGCACTTGCAATGTCTGCCTCTCCCTTTTCCCCCATCTCCTCTGACTTACTGCTTATTTCTCTCTCACAAACAGTAAGTGCAACTTGTGCAAAGAGCTGAGAAGCCCGTGCCCTCTCACTTTTCTCACTGTGATTCATTATTATTAATAACAGGGTTATTTTTGGCTCTCGCTCATCAGGCAGCTTGTACCAAATAAGCAGCCTGCCTTTCAGCGTTGCCAATCAAGCCTTTCATTCTGCTTATCGGAGCAGAACGTCCTGTTAGCAGCAACTCGGCAGCCCTTCTGCTGCTTTTACCCTCACTTAAAGCATATATTTGGACTTGAACATATGCATGTGTATGTAGAAGGACAATAAATACAGGAGCAGCTCACTTTGTCCAAGCCCTCTTTCTTTCGGAGACAGCAGCAAAGACTAAGAGCAATAAACATGTTCCATATGGTGCCTGCCTTTTGACAGAGTGCTCCTTGGCTTGGGGAGTCCTGGGAATGCTGTGGCAGTTTTCAGTGTGCTTTAGAGTGAGTTTGTTTTTATCTTGAGTCTGAAAATCTATGCGGCGCAGAGGGGGTGGTGGGTGGCTGTTAAAATGACACAAATGGTGGTACCAGACCAGATGGGAAAAGCAGAGTAGAGAAAGGAAAACAAACAGGATGATCATGTTAACCTTATGAAGAGGTGCAATTTTCTTCCTGTTGGTTTATTTGGTGTCTGTTCTTTAATGAACTATGAGGGGTATTTTTTTCCTACCGTGTGAATTTTAACTCTAAATCCCTGATGTGCATATCAACAGCTCCCAGGGCTTGGGCTGTGTGTGGGTTAAGTTGCATGGCCTATTTGTATGGGATTATAGTGTTGATGCTTTAATAGGTAAGACAACTGCTGGTGCACGACAATCAGTCAGGCAAATACCAGTAATTTATCCAAGATCCCATTAATAGAAGCAAATATAAAACCCTTCGATCACTCCCCAATCACACAGGAGAGTCAGGCACAGCAGAAAACCAGCTAAGAGCACAGGATACTAGTGTTAGCTAAGTCTCAAGCAAATATCATGCATCTGTATGTGGCTGACCACCAGTTTGTCCAGAGGCCCACAGGAATCCCTGCAATGCAAAGCAAACTGTTGTGATTGAATACCAGGAGTTGCAATGACATCTGTGGATTTCCTCTAGGAATTCATTTGTTCTGTACTGCACTTGTAAGTTCTCAAGACTTGTGAAGACTTGGGAAACTTGTGGTGTTACTTAATCCATCCCTTTTATTTCCACTTTAAGAGCTTCCAATTCTGCCTCATGTGCTTGGCTCTAAGTGGCTCAGCAATGAGGACTGGGACCATTATTTCATGGCCCTGTGGATCTCTGAGTGTGGAGAGTGTGCTGTCACGAGTTACTGTGCATCACTGAACTGCAGTCATTTGTCATTTGCTATTTAGCAAAGCTAAATCAAATTGCCATACCTTTAGTGTCAGCGGCACTGAGAGATGCCTAGAGTCTGGAGAGGGATTGCAGGTCAGCAGGAGAGCTCCTGAAGAACAGCACAAAGGAATTCCTGCCCCTCCAGACAGTGTCAGCTTCACTGGAGAACCAGCTTAAATCCCTTTGTCCCTCTAAATGTTGTATGGGGAATAAACAAGAGGAGTTAAAGATACGAGCATCCCTGCAGGGCTATGATCTTATCAGCATCAGAGACATGGTGGGATGACTCCTATGACTGGAGCATGAGAATGGAAGGTTACAGGCTCTTCAAGAAGGATAGGCAGGGAAGACAAAGAGGGGGAGTTTACCCTCCGTGTCAAGAGCAGCTGGAGTGCACTGAGCTCCACCTGGGAATAGATGAGGAGCCAACTGATAGTTTATGGGTCAGGATTACATGCAGTGCAGTTGATATTATAGTGAAGGCCTGCTACAGGCTGCCCCATCAGTGGGGAATGTGAAGTTTGAAGGCAGCCTTGTCTGCAGTGACCATGTTATGGTGTTCAAGATTGTTAGGACAGCGAGGAGGGTGTGCAGCAAGCTCACTATTCTGGGCTTCAGGTGAGCAGACTTTGGCCTCTTCGGAGATCTGTTTGGTGGAATACCATGTGATAAAGCCCTGGAGGAAAGAGGGGCCTAATAAAGTTGGTTAATATTCAAGGATCCCTTCCTACAAGTTCGGGAGCAATGCATCCCAACAAAGAGAAAGTCAAGCAAAAACACCAGGAGGACTGTGTGAATTAACAAGAAGCTCCTTGACTAACTCCACCACAAAACAGAAGCCTACAGAGGGTCAAGCAAGGACAGGTAGTCTTGGAGGAATCCAGACAAATTGTCAGAGCAGCCAAGGATCAGGTTAGGAAACCTAAAGCCTCAGTAGAATTAAACCTAACCAGGGAAATTAAGGGCAACAAAAAAAGCTTCTATAGGTACATTGGTGATAAAAGAAAAACCCTCTCCAGAAGGACATGAGAGACCTGGTTACTCAGACCATAGAGAAGGCTGAGTTTCTCAATGACTGTCTTGTCTCAGTCTTCATTGGTAAGAGCTCCAGCCACACCAACTAAGTCACAGAAGGCAAAGGCAGGGACTGGAAGAGTGAAGAACCATCCTAAGGCACTATCCATCCTATTTTAGAAGTCGTGGCAGTTGGTGAAGTTCCTGCTGACTGGAAAAGTGGAAATATAACTCCCTTTTTTAAAAAGAAAAAAAAGGAAGACCCAGGGAACTACAGTCTGGTCAGTCTCACCTCAGTGCCCAGCAAGAACATCGGGCAGATCCTCCTGGAACTTAAGGCACATGGAAAATAAGGTAGCTGGTGACAGACAGGGTAAATTGTGCCTGCCAAATCTGGTGGCCTTGTATGATGGGTTTACAGCAATGGTGGTTAAGGGTAGAGCAACTGGACTTGTGCAAAGCATTTGATACTGTCCTGCACAACATCCTTGTCTCTAAACTGCAGAGACATGGATTTGACAGATGGACCACTTGGTGGGTAAGGAATTGGTTGGATGGTCACACTCAAATGGTTGTGTCAACAGCTCCATGTCCAAGTACAAATCAGTGTGTCCCTCATGGGTCAGTGTTGGGACCGATTCTGTTCAACACCTTTGTTGGTACACAGCGGGATCAAGCATCCTCAGAAAGTCTGTCCATGACACCAAGCCATGTGGTGTAGTTGACAGACTGGCAGGAAGGGACAGGATCCAGAGGGACCTTGACATGCTTGAAAGGTGAGCCTGTGCAAGCCTCATGAAGATTAACAAGGCCAAATGCAGGGTCCTGCATGTAGATTGGGGCAATCTCAAGCACAAATACAGGCTGGGTGGAGAATGGATTGAAAGCACCCTGAGAAAGACTGAGGAGAAGATGATGAGAAGCTCAACAGGATCCAGCAATGTGTGCTTGCAGCACAGAAAGCCAACCATATCCTGGGCTGCATCAAAAGGATGACCAGCAGGTTGAGGGGGGTTGGAACCAGATGATCTTTAAGGTTCCTTCCAAACCAGACCATTCTATGATTTGCCTTGGGCTGAGGGTGTGCGTGGTGGTGGTTTGGTGAAGTGTGCCAGTTTGGTAAGCTGTGCTCATTCTGTCACCTTAGAAATATCATTATGGACAGAGCTTTATTTTAAAATTCATGTTAAAATTCATGTTAAATTTAAAATAATTTAACATTTAACATGATTTAACACTTATTTTTAAAAGGTAACATAATTTATCTAATCTATCTTCTGACATTAAAAAAAGGTAAGGTTCAAGTTCCTCTTTCCCATACATCCCCATACTGGACCCCTGTCACCACCGCCAGTCCCTTTTGACAAGAAATAGTCCCTGCAGAGATTCCCACACCAGTAAGTCCCAGTGAGCACCTGCCTCACTCCTTGGGCACCTTCCTCTTTCTTTCTAAAAGGTGAGAGAGGAAATACTTTCCTTCTGAGGCCATTTTCCTCCCTTTCTTCCTTTGCAACAACCTCTTCTCTTTGATCTTTTTTATCCTTTGTCTTCTTAGCCTAACACTGCAGGACGCGTGCAGGAGAGGTGCTTGCCCCACCTCACTGCTCTGCTCAGTGAAGTGTCGATAACTTGGCAGCACCTCTGGCAAGCAGAGTGGAAAATCTAAATATTGAAGAGGCAAAGGTGAAAGGTTCTCCAAGCTAATGGAAGCGTCAGCCTGTAAGGAAAAAGGACAGCCGCACAACCTGCATTTCTTGTGCAGTGCTCAAGCGGGGGCAGCAGCATTAAATTTCATTAGGTGCTTTGCTTTTCCTTTCAGTCTCATTGAGGCAAAAAACAAGAACCACGACAACATGTGTTTCAGTGGCTCTTTGCAGTTATTTCATGTTGATGGAGGTCAAAAGCAAATGGTGTTTGTCTCAGGTTACTTTTAACTTTCACTTTGTTTCTCTTTTTTTTTTTGTGCAGATGTGCCCGAGACCATAAACTTCCTTCTACACTGGTGAGTTTAATGCATTTGCAACTCATAATCTTCCCCCCGCATCATTCTCCACACATCAACCTGCCAGTTCAGATCCCTCTTCAGCACTTTCAGTTACTTGTTAAAATGTTCTGTTATTCCTTATGCAAGCTGGCAGCTACAAGGGCATGGTGTGCCTGATGCCAACGTTGTTCACGTGAGCTAAGCCTTGCACTTGCAGTTTATCTTATTTGTAGACCTGAAGTGACACTTACAGAAAGTCCCTAATGATAAGTAAAGGCAGCTTAAATATGACAGGAAGACACTGAGTATTATTCTGATTATTTTGGTCACAATCCGTCTGCCCACCTTCCTTCTGCTCCCAAGAAGGAATTGAGAACTTTATTCTATGGCTGATCATGTGCCTCAGGGCATAATAATTTGTGTTTAAGGAGAAGACAGGGGAATCTGTGGGAGGTGATGGTCTCCTAAGGAGTGGTGGGGGCTGCCTGAAATTCCAGCACATCCAGATTTGTTTTAATTTGATCTAAATCTGTAAAAACAATCTCTAAACCAAAGCTGACAATGTTCATGTGTGTGAAATACGACTTAGTGTAATTGAATTACTACCAGTAAGCTTCAGCAACAGTGGAGCAGACTGATACAGGTCACAGCAGGTCTACATAGGTCATTCTGTGCTTGGGAGGTCATTGGTGGTGTCCAGGAATATATTGTAATATCACAACACGAGGCACACTACTGTGCTTTATCACAACCAGAGAGCAGAGAGACTGATTTACATTTGAGTGTACCGAGGTGTGATATCATGGTGCAATAGACCTACAAAACTATGTTTTAAAGGTGAGAGTCCAAAACAGAATGAGTGTCAATACATAACTACTTGCCCATCTCAGTGGCTAGATGTGGTATATTTATGGAACTGATTTGTTCCAGCTGAAGGTCAGACAGGTCTGCTCTACATCCATTGAAGAGTAGCTCCCTTGCGTCATCCCAGAAAGTGAGAAACAGTGATTTTTGAAATCCAGTCCACAAGAAAGGAGGGATGATAGTCCCAAATCCCTCAAGCCTCAATTCCCTTCAATTCCCTGAATCTCCCTGAATCCCTAAGGGAGAGGAGAAGTCAGATTTCGACAGCCTCTGGTATCTTGACTGAAAGTTCTCTGTACACCAGGGAAGAGGAAGGGAGTGATGCATCTTACACAATAACATGTTGCAGTCCCCTGAGGCTTGAACAGAACATGGACCATCTGGATTTTTGTAACGTGAAGTTCAATTAAAATGTTTTGATGTTAACCACATGCAATTTTCAAGGATATAATTCTTTTCCTCTCCAGCTTTCCAACCCTATTCTATTAAAAAGACTGAGACAGAGAGGAAGTGAATAAACATTTCCCATGAAAGTCCATATGGCTCCAACTATCATATTAACATGCATTTAGGAATGATATATTTTTAAATAAAGTGATTGAAGTATGACTGCTGCCCTAACAAGCTAGGAAAATAAACTTTGGAAATAGGGATGACCTTCTACTGTTGTGTATTGGAGAAGAAAACCTGCTATCATTGGACAAACCTCTACAGGTGAGATTGCCAACAGATATTCCTCTTACATCAGACTGTTTAGCTGACAGCTCCAGGTCCCTTGACAAGTAGAAAGAAAAGCCAGTCTCCTATCGGACACCTTGGATTTGCCCCACATTGATCTGTATGTCCATTGAAACAAGCTGGACTGCTTCTGCCTGGAGAAGAGAAGGCTCAGAGGAGACAATATAACAGTATACCTGAACGGGTCCTGAAGATGGACTCTTTTATAAGGGCCTGTAGGGATAGGACAAGGGGAATGGCTTTAACCTGCCAGAGGGGAGACTGAGATGAGCTCTTAGGCAGAAGCTCTTCCCTGTGAGGGTGCTGAGGCGCTGGCACAGGGTGCCCAGAGAAGCTGTGGCTGCCCCATCCCTGGCAGTGTTCAAGGCCAGGTTGGACACAGGGGCTTGGAGCAAGCTGCTCTAGTGGAAGGTGTCCCTGCCCATGACTCTATGAGTGAGAATTACTTGAATGGCATCACTGCATGGCAGATCCCCCCTTGTTTTGCTAAACAAAGTTCTGTCTGTTTAAGTAAAAGCATATGCAAAAGATGAAGTGAGGTGACCTCAGTCTAAGTCAGCTCAGGTTTATGGACCCAGTCCTATGAGTGTGCATAGCTCATCCCATAGCTCAAGTAGACAGTTTGGATGCACTGTTAGAATGTGCTGAACTTTGGATGTACTGTGTGATTTTACTGTGTGCAAGCTAGAACAATTTAAAGAACCAAATTGCCATCTCACATAAATTGGCATGATGCTATAAATCATTAGACAGTTTAATACTTTGAAGTTGTCTTTATATTGCTGAAAAAGGACAGTCACATTCATGCAGAGCCTGATTCTGCTGTTCAGTTCATTACTGCTAACTGGGACAAACCTCATTCTTACCCACTGTGGGACCGGAGTTCATTTCATTGTAAAGTAGGCTGGAGAAACAGATTAGCAACCTGTCTTGAATCTAGCTCAGGCTGATACTTTGCCTAATTTTTCCCTGCTTCAAAACATCTCTAACTGAGCTCTTTTTGGCATTTCATGTTTGTTGGGGAGCATTCCACATCTTTTCTCTCTGGATTTCTGGTTGGAGCTGCCAACTTTGAAATTTTTAGTGATTTGAAGGGTGCCAACAGAGCCCTGTAAAATAAATCAATATGTACATTAGCTGTTTTCCCTGGAGTACAGAGCACCAGCTTCATCTCCAAGAGCAGCAATACGATTCCCTTATAATTAAACACGTTACATCGCTCACAATACATGCTTCAAAATGTGTTCAAAAATGGCTTCTATGGGGGTATTTGAGCTTAGTTTAAGCAGATGAGTACTGCTACTGAAATAAAGAGGATTATTCATATGCTTACAGAGAACGGCATGTTAAATGCTAGCAAGGTTGAAGTCTGGGAGTTGATGTTAAAGTGAAAAGAACGAACACATTTCACCTGCTTTTTGCACTGCTTTACTTACAGTTTATGCTAAGATAATAAACACACTGCAAAAAACCACTATAGTGCTTGAGTCAAATTATATGGAATTGTTTATGTTGCCTTTCATAGGGTTTCTAATTACCCCAAATAACGCTACTGTGCAGGTAATTCTCAGTTTTAAATCTCAAGCTAAAGAAACTTGGGAAATGTTGCAATTTGAATCCCAAATGTTTTACATTCCTCAAGTAAATGTCTTCCGAGGCCATATCTGGGATGGATTGTTCTGTTTATGTTGGTTGATCTTGGATTATTACAGAACATCCAGATGTATTCAAACTACACGGAATGCTTAAAGATACTTAGTGACCCAGATTGAGGGAGGTCAAGGCAACAGTGTAGTTTGCTGTTTTCATTAAACACGAAAAGCATCTGTGCTGGTTCAAAATACACCCAAGGTTTGGTTTTATTAACTACTGGTCAGTCAGTGAGATCTGAAATTGTCTATCAGGCAGCATTGCCTTTGCTGATGCATTGCTACATAAGCAACTTGCCATTGCTTATTGTTGTGTACTTGATTTAAGCTCAAGTGTCAGAAGAAGGATGAAGGTGAAAGAAAAGCAGTGAAGGTTATGCTCTCTTCATATATGAGCAGTGAATTGAGTTATTTTAGCTGAATCCTCCAGGCTCTACTATAGGCTGAAGTAAGGAGGAAATCACAGAAGTTGGTGATCACTTTAGCATCCGTAGTCCGGTATAAAAGAGGCATGCAAAGCCTAGCAGCCCAAAGGTGTTTTTATGTTCTCTTGCAAGGTTTAAGTGCCTACCAATGCTGCCAGGTAGGGAAGAATCAATGCTAAGGTGCAGTTCAGGGTCAATTTTTGTGTTTACTCCTTGGTTTTCAAGAAATTGAAAAAACAAAGCTAAACAAATGACACTTTCTTCCCTAATAATCAGTTCCAGCACAAAGAGCTTCTGAACCCAATAAATATTTTTTATTGGTAAAACACAAGCATGACTCAGGATCTACAGAAAATCCTGATGTACATTGTCTGGTAGCTGCAGCACCTCAGCTGGTGTGATCACTCGTGTCCCTGAAAGCAGTGAATCCTACAATCAGTGTGAGCTTTGATATCTGGCACAGGGTGCCCAGAGAAGCTGTGGCTGCCCCATCCCTGGCAGTGTTCAAGGCCAGGTTGGACACAGGGGCTTGGAGCAAGCTGCTCTAGTGGAAGGGGTCCCTGCCTGTGGCAGGGGTTGGAGCTGGATGAGCTTTAAGGTCCCTTCCAACACAAACCACTCTGTGATTCTGTGTCTCTCTATGATCTACAAGGTAGATGTGCAATTCAATTGCTCACTGACTGATGTCCAGCCAGTTCCCGAGCAGCAGTCCCTCACCAGCAGCCCCTGGGCAGCTTTCTCCCCAGTTTATATACTGAGTATGATATCATATTGTATGGAATATGGTAGGGAATACCCATTGGGTCAGTTTAGGGCTGTGCCCCCTCCCAGCTTCTTGTGCCCTCCAGCCTACTCACTGGTGGGGGCACCTTAAGAAACAGAAAAGTCCTTGACTTCATATAAGCACCGCTCAGCAACAACTACAATATCAATGGGTTATCAACATTATTCTCATCCTAAATCCAAAATACAGCACTATACCAGATACTAGGAAGGAAATTAATTCTACCCAGCCAAAACCAGGACAGCTGCTAGGCAAGGGCTTCTTAGGACGCCATGACTTGATTGTGATCTCCTAAGAGGGCTTTGTTAAAAAACATATAAATAACCATTTGCTTTTCCACATACCTTGTGTGTACAGCCTCTCTGCACCATGATGCAACAGACTTTCTGACATTACATTTCAGGACCAGCTTTTTAAAACCTCTCTCTGGTCTGTCTATTGAGAGGCATAGACACATTATTATCTGAATTTTTCTCCCTTAATCTTGTAGTCTATTATTTTTTATGTAGGACAGTTGCAAGAAAAGCAGACCAACAGATTTCCTACCTTAGAAAGGGAGCAATGCTCACCAGCTGAGCCATGACTTACATATTAGCAAAGGTACTCTCACAGCTAAGAGTAATGCACCCAATTTGAGCACATGCTTCCAAAGTAGGCATCAGCCCACATGTTATGTATGATGGACCATAGGTCTTGCACATTATATAGGGACTTCTGCAGGGAAGATAGTGAGAAAGTAACCTAAATGCATTCTAAGGTCCTCAGCTTTTTTAGGTATACAAGCTCAGGTGTTAGTGATACATCAAGGATCCCCTGGCTTCAGCACTTGGTGGTGAAGATACACTGAGGGGTTGCTTTAAGCCATGGCTTTCATTGTTGATCACAAGCCAGAGAAGACAGATTGAGCACCCAGTGAAGTTCTCCTCCCTGATGATTTCTTCTGTGAGCAATAGGGCATAGAACTTTCATCAGGAAATTTCAGGTTTGGAGGGTATCTGTGGAGGGTTTAACCTTCTCACACCACTGCAGTGACCTAGCAAGCTGAACTAGCTGCTTCCCAAAGCCAGAATTTGATAGATCGTTGTGCACTGAGGAAGAGGTAAAAGGAGCAATGCTTTTGGTAGCTTTGTAGGGTTTCAAGAAGTATTTGTGGTTCCTCAGCCCAAATGAACCTATTTTGACAACTCTTTTATTGAACACAATGACTGTGTCCATTGCACCCATTGGGTCCTTGGACACCACTGTGCTTGGGAAGGATCTCACTTAGAATGGGTTTACCAGGTACAAGTAAATCACTGCAACGGGTAGAAAACCCCCAAGAAATCTGTAACTCTTGCACTATTTAAATTAAGATTGTCAGAATTGGATCCTAATGTTCCATGTTACTTTATTGCCAAGGATAGGTTTAAAAAGACAAACAGGCAAACAACAAACTTTCTTAGCAATCCATAATAATGGAATATAGATTACAGTAATATTAGGACTTTTGAGTCTTGACATCAAGGAAATGAACACTGAGACAGATAAATAAGTACAGAGAGTTTTATTAGCTGTACAACACTTTTAAATGGCTAAGTAGAAAATCCCAAACCAGCTATATTAAGCCGTTCATTCCTTTACCCACGGAAATGAAGTAATAAAGTTTATTTCAGATATGAAGCTCATATTAGCCAAGCCATTGGGACTTTTGTGAACAAATAGGTATGAGAGTTAAAACGGCCATAAGTCTAAATTCTGCTTCTCAGCATCATGATCTGTTGTACTGGAATGAAATGAAGTGGTCGGAAAACAGAACCAAAACCAAAGCGGACAGCAGCATCCCAATTATTTAGTAGTGGATGCAGAAAGAACAAGATTGCATTTTAGTCAATAACCAGAGGACTACAGCCTTTGTGCAGTTATGCTTTGGTTATAAGAACTCTTTATTTATGTCTTAAAGAGAAAGGAATGTTCTTTGGTCCATGTTTTGCCTGCATTGACCATTCCTACAGTGCCTAGAATATGTAGCCCCAGTTGAAGCTTTTGGCTTTTATTTCTGGTATCTGTTGTTGCCTTCTTAACTCTGCAAATGCCAGTCTGATGAGAATGGCATTGGCAGAACTATAGGTATAAAAGGCTAAACTTGAAGAAAGCGTCACAGATATTCTGAAGATCTTTGAGTTCATCCAGAATCTGAAATGTCCAATTTAATGGCAAGAATATTTCCCTCTATGTCTAGAGTCACAAAATCATCACACACTATCCTTCTGCACAAGGTGTTCTCTGTGTTTTGAAACCATCTTGACACTATCATGTAAAATCCTATAGAGTAAGAAAACCCAAGAGGACCTCTACATGAGGTCTACATGATCTTTCTCTTTTGGTAGAGAGATTGTTGGTTGATGGACAATGATACTGGAGTATGATATTATGTGAGTAACTGGAGTAAGATTACAATAACAGAAATAATAATAGAAAAACACCTGCAAACATCAGACCACACAGAAAACATCAGAACTCACTGGGAAGATGAAAAAGAAATATTCACCAGTGAAGAAGAAAATGCCACTGCAAAAAACAGTAAGGAAGCTGCTTCTACCATCCCAGTCCAAAAGGGCAGTATTTTGGGGCAAGTTTGCAGTGGTTTGGTTCTGATATACCCAGATTGCTTAGATACAATTTAGACTAACTTACTGCTGTAAAAATACTGCTCTTTTGTCCAGAAGAGTAGTCAGTATGTGCAAGCTTACCATGCTCAAGTCCATAAGTTACCAGGCATTTGCATACAAATGCACTTACAGAGATGCTATTTGTCATGCTGGGGCTTTGCGTTTGGCTATAGGAGACTTCTTTGCTACCTGCTGCCATAGGCAGATTCCTCCAAAGCACCTGGAGGGAGGACTCCCTCACTCCCCGATAGAGGTCATTGCATACAGAAGGAAAAGGGTACAGAGTCAAGACTTTTTCTGTGCCTCAGACGTCGCAGCAGCTGCTCTGAGGCTGTTCTATCCTCTGAAGGAACATTCTGTCTCAGCAAGTGAGAAAGGAAAAGAGAGATCCTACACCAGTATAATTACTTGAGCAAAAATAAACACACATATGGTGCGACATTTTCCTAATGCTCAGATCTGATTTGGAAGTAAATGTATTAATTAAAGGGGGGAGTGGAAAGGGGAAAAACAAACAACAATCCCTGAGTCATGAGAACGTGACAAGCTGTCCTTTGAAAATGCTATTTATATTTTTCAGTGACACTGGTGTTAATTTATTAGGTGGTGTAGTGTGTGCTTACTTATTTGTTGCTAAAACGCAGTGATTTTCTCCCTCCCTGCTTTTCTGTTTCATGTTTCAGTTTTGCTTATTTTTATAGACAGTGCTGAGCTAAGAAGAAAGTTCACCCCCAGATAAAGGGCCAAGTCAACATCTTTTTGTCATTGAAGCACTCAAAAGCTGATGTTAAACTTTCCCTCGTCTTCTAAAAGATGTGATTCAGCTTTGGAGGGCAGGGTAGATACTTTAAAATTCTCTTTGATTCTCTTTGATGGTGAAATTCTCTTTTTCTTTAAGCCCCGCTGCCCTTGTGCTTAGGCTTTAAACGAAAACATCTTTGAAAGTTGTCTTTAAGAATCAGAGGTAGAAATGCAGAGGACAGTCTTGAAATGGCTATTCCAACAAATATTCAGTGTCGACACCTCAGCAGTAACTAAGCAGAAACAAATCCTTAAAGACTGAAAAACTATGTCACTTTACATAGAAAAAGTGAAAAAAGAAAGAGATAAAAATGGCATGTGTCTTCCCAACAGGGTATAAACTCAAGAATGGATGTAGTAGGCACTCAGAGAGGTCCCCTGGGGTTTTCTTATTGCTGCCACTGGTTTTCACTTGACTATCTTCCTAGTTCTATGGAATTGGAAAGCCATATGTCAACCCAGGGAAAATACAGAGATTTTACCATCTAGATCCTTGTGTATTTTGCAGCTTCTTATAATTGTTTTCATAATTATAGGTCCACAATATTAAAATGAAAACCTTTTGAAAACCTACAGTAACTGTGGGAGTTTGGTACTTTTCTTTGGTACATCTCTGCTTTCCTCTGTGAAGTTTTTAATCCATGGAAACATTTTAATTCCCCAGAAATGTAAAACAGTTCCATTTTATATTTTCCATTCATTCGTATCTCCATTTCCACCCCCTTCCTCTTTCCTTTGACAAAAGAAAAAGAAGGAAATTAAAAAAATAAAATTAAACCTATAGATGCTGAAGGGAAAAGCAAAATGCTGAAAAGCTTTTTTTGTTCTTTATTTAAACATGAAACCCCATTAGTAAATAATTACTTTCTTGCAGAGAAGTTTCCCTTCAGGAAAGCACAACTTTAAGCTGAAAAAGATTTTAAATGCAAGCTTGAATCAGTTCTTAAAAAAAAAACCAAAAAAGCCACATTTCAATCTAAAAGAATGTTTGTTTTATTTCCATTCTCTTGTAATTTCAGAAAATGTACTAAGTATAAGGCATCGTGGAATAAATCACAATATATTTCAGTCAATTAGTCAATTATATGTTGTAATAAAAACCCTGTAAGTGTTTTGAATCATGACTGTTGTTGTGTTCTTTCAGAAGATCTCTCAAACTTCTTGCCTAATCTATGGAGCTGTTCACTCCCGGCACAGTTTTCAATCTATTCACTGTTGCAGAAGCCATCTGGTTTTCAACTGAGTCTTTCTCATAAGCTCAGTTTCTTTTTTTCTCTTTCTGAGAAGCTTAAGCACATAAAGACTTCTTGAAGTAGAGACTTGGGCTGATTAAAATATGGGAAAAATATTTTTCTCTATGGAAAAAATATTATTCAGAACAAATTTTCAGTTTTCCAGCAGTTTTCCCCACCCCCTTTAAAAAATTTTAAGCAAAAAAACTAGTTTTCATTTAGATTTCCCCCTTTTCCCTGCCTTTTTAAAAATCTTCACTATTGTTTTAATTTTGTTTTCCCCCAGCTGGAATAAATAGAAAAAGATAAAAGAAAGGAGCAATATTTTCAGTGCAAGCTGCCTATCACTTGATTCTCTTCCTAGCTTGGTTTTTGACAGTACATTAACCTCACTGACCTTTGGCCTGACACTGCCAAAAGTACCATCATTTACAATTAAAAAGAACAAGTTTTGTCTAGATGGGATTTGCTGGAAGTATACTGGAGAAGAGAGAAGGAGGTCACTTGATCAGTAAAATGATAAAGATGGTTGTCTCTTGCTATTCAGCTCCATATGATATGAATGGTTATTGCTGTCTGGATGGGATGTCATGGTTACACTGGTGGATCATAACAAGTGGGGAATGTGGATTCACAGTCTTTATTTATTTCCTTCCAATGTAAAATTATTCCATTTCTAAACCTGAAAAATCCTAACTGGCTTCACAGAGGTGGCATGGCTGATCCTTGCTTTCTCATAGTGCTATTGTCAGGAGGCGACCAGTGTGCTTTATGTTAAGTAAATTGAGCTATCTCTATTTGATTAAAGAAGAAAACCAAAACAAGCTGCTGAGATGGAGATTTGTCTTTGAATTTCTTTCCCTGTGTAATTAATGGATGTGAATAGGTTCCATGTTAGGTTGCCATCCTTCTACAGTGGCTGTTCCTTTCAGCTGATCAAATGTGCATTATCTGAGTTGACAGCACAGTCCCAGAAGAAATAGCATAGGAATTATGGGACAGAAGACCTGGAGGAAATACTAATTTCTATCTAGAACATACCACAGTGTTCATCAGTCAGTTGAGAATGTAAAAGCTGCAAATAGGATGGGCTATTTGCCAGTTCTTCTAGTGGCTCCTGTTGTGTATTGTTCCCCTTTGAGATGGCCAAGTGCTCTGTAACAAAATGCCTGTAGGACTTTTTACAGTTGCTTCTCTTTTCCCAGTGTTGAATTATTTATTGCTTTTCTTCTACCTACAGTTCTTCATAGCATATTTTCCCATTTCTATTTAAAAATAGTTAAACCAAACCAAAATAAAATCATCTGAGAGGTTAACTGGGGCTCTGCCTGTTATCTCCAATTTCTATGCCAACTTTCAGTATAAACCAGTGATGATTTAATATATATGAAGCCATCTCTTTGAATTTACAATAGAATTTTTAATATCTGAATGCAGGCTGACAACCGAGGATCAAAAATATGCTTTCAGGAGGCTTTCATCCTCTCCTTAGTATTTCAACATAATTTTACAACTGTTTTTTAACATTAGGTATAAAGACACACAGATGAGTTTAGATTAAATCTAATGACACCCAAAACCGGAAGATTTTGAACAGTCTGACCCCTTGGATGAAATTTATATCAAAACCAAATATAAATCTGGATCTGTATGTAATCAGGGGACTGAATTCTGTTCCAATAAACCTGCTGGCAGCAGAAGAAGAACCAAGGTAAATATGTAAGCAGGGGCTAAGGGTGTGTAAAGGAATAACTGAATTGCACAAAAAATGGTCATCAGGGAAAAGAGAAACTGCTATATTCTTGCCTATAATTGAAACTTCAGTTCATGGTGCTATTGGTGTGGGGTTATTATGTTGAGGTGATCTAGACCAGCCGTTCAATTTGACCTGTTGCCATAGGGTTAAAAGTAATATGTGTAAAATCCCCTACAGGACACTGATAGGTTGGTAGCTAGAAATGTTAACTTAATTGGAACCCATAGCTCTGATATGACAGATAGCATCAGATCAGAGAGGAACGGAGGTGCTTGATCAAAATGCCTACCTTCTATTCACACTGTTCAAGTTGGCATTCTGGCTTTTCACTCCTTTAGGAAATAAGGTTCACAAAGACTTCTCTATTTAAAATCTAAGCTGCTCACCTCAGGAGGCTGATCACACCTTATTGTATGTATTTAGAGTGTGTACCATCTCAAAGCAGTTTTCTTTCTGGATAAAGAAAAGCTCTGTTTAACTGAAAACCGATTAAGCAACAAAAAGAAAACAAATTACAATGCCAGCTATGACAAATGACACATGAGTTCCATAACTATAAAGATGAATAGCTCTCCCTGTAGGCAGGCCCATTATAAACATCATCCTCTAGCTGGTTGCAGTGGACTTTGAAATTTCCCTTTAGACGGTTTAAGATTAATTAAATAAGGCCAAAAAACAATGGTAGCTCTTTGGTATGAGTAATTGACATGACAACCAGAAGTAGACACTGAAAAAGAATTAATCATCTCCAGTTTGGTTCCTTTTCATCAGCAGTTGGCTCTGTTATGAATGAAGTTCATGTGTACCATTGACCTACTCAGTGGTAATGAAGTCTCCTTCATTCAGACTCAGATTTCCAAAATTCAGTGAGAAAGCTTTGTGTTATAATTACAGGAAGACTGATTTGTGAAGTTTTCTGGAGGTGGTGAATCCAGCTTCACTTGAGTACCATCAATCATATGTAGAGAGAGCTTCTGCATGTTCGTTTGGAAAGATAATGAGGCTTTCCAAAACCAGCCTTAATGATACTCAATCCAAGGATCAAATCCAAGACAGAAAGCTTGGATAACCTCAGTGTCTCAGGGAACAAACACTTCAGAAGTCACAACATTGAACACTTGCATTAATAAAGACACTTACATATTTTGTTGTGCTATCTGTAAGACGAAAAGACCTCCATGCTATCCACATATGAAATGACTTTTCCTTAAAATTTTGAGCATGACTTTTCTCCCTGGGAATATTATTCAGTCATATTGGCTAAACAACTTTCTATGGACATGGCTGAGAAAAAACTTGTGTCAAGAGGATTTAGTAATATTCGTGGTAGCAGCCTTGATGAGCAAACTGTCCTGTCCTGTCATTTAATGAAGTGGACATTCAGCAAATGGGAAAAAATTGGCTTCATCAGGAAGCTGTATCTTCGGTCTTAGTATTTGAGCCTTTTATAAGTCCTGACATTTGAATTTTGACTCTCTTCAAGATCCATGTTAACTCGAGACACAGTAATACTAATATCCTTGGTCGTAGTTTAAACTTTGCCGAAAGTCAAAACACTGCACTGCGCCAGCTACCAAGAAGGAGAAAAATGACTGCTACTGCTGAACCCAGGACACCTTGCTAGGCATACAAACATAATATTTAGATATTACAAGCGAAGTGGTCCTTCAGGTGTACTGCAACAGTCGGTTGCATATCTGGATTGCCTAATAGTTTAAGGGAAAGATAATCGATTTATGAAAAGACAAGTAATAGATGTGACTAATAATGATTATAAAGACAAATCTTATTCTGGAATGTGTTCATAAGAAAACCTCATGTCAGGTCTTGGATGTCACCTTAGATGTCACCTTTTACACCTTTCCGGTCCTTCCTGTGAACTCCCCTTCACGCAGCACCAGGGGGAATGCAGCTAGACTGCTCTATCCAGGTTTTTGTCTACCATGTCAGACTGGAACAAGAATTTCAGCTTCAAGGGATTCTTGAAGCGTCAGGATTATTGTAAGATGGGAAGGACTAAGGTTCTACATTCTACAGTAGGCAGGACAACAACCTTCCAACGTGTACAGCTTTAAATACAAAGCAGATGAGGTTTTGCTATGTCCAGTTTACAGCAGGAAGAGAAATATTAAGATTACATTGCAGCAATAAAGTGTGAGGAGAAGTTCAGTGAATATCCTAACAATAGTAGTGATGCAGCACAAACCCAGGCTTCTTGGATGGTCACAGCATAGTCTTCTCTGAGGTTTTTTTTAGTCAGTTTAAACAGACAGCTGTAATAGGTACATTAAAATAAATCCCATTATCCTAGTCAGAACAGAGGATGACTTAGGTGGACACATGGAGATGCATCCAGAGTAAACAATTGTTTTTGAGAGGGATGAGAGGTTGTGGCTGTTGCCAAGGATGTCTAATTGGAAGCGAATCCACTTCCCCATCGCCTGTGTGGTCCTAGTCCTAGGGACTAGGACTGAAAAGACTTCCTGAATTAGCACACATCTTACACTGAAATCCAGGTTGCTTCAGCACCAGAGACAGCTGGTTTGAAGCTGGCCACAGTCGCTTTTCCATGAGTTTCTGCCTTAAGCTGCTGCAGCTTTCTGACTCTTCCCTGCTCTGAGCACCTTGAGAGCTGTCACACTCTTCCCCTATGCTAAGCACAAGCTTTGTTCCCTTTGATACAAATCTCAGCTTTCTTGTTTAGTTACATAAAACCTTACCATAAATGTTCAGAAAACGTGTAACAGCAGTGAGGCAGAGAAGCAACCATCTCTGATGTGGCACTTTTCACAGAATAAGTTGCTTTTTAATTAACCTAAAGGAGTTTTAGCAAGACAAGCCAATTTGTCTGTGCTACCATTAGTCTTATTTCCGCAGGACACTTCTGGTGGCAGATAACAGGTCAGGTTTATTTTAATTAACTTTGGATGACTCAAAAAGACAGACATTTCTATCTCGTCTGTCATCTGTAATCTTAACATCTTTCTGAAGCAGATTGAATAGTAATAACATCATAGGCTCTTTAATTCAACTCATTCTTTGTCCACAGAAGAAAAAAGGGAAAAAGCAGCATTAGGTTTCTTGTAGCCTACAAAGAGTATTTTAGCCCTTTATCATACCTGGCTTAATCTGCTCTCAATTAAACACAAAAATGTTGAAAACATATCTTTTTTATGATGTGCAATTAATTTCAGATTAAACCTGGTTTTATTCTTAACACCTTTGCATTTGGGGAGCATGCACTATGTAATCAGTGCCGGATAGTGAGGCATGTAAAGCTCTGAGCAGTGGAGAATAGATATTAGTAAAAGGGCAAGGAGGTAGGAAGCTAGACAAAAACTCTGTTTTCTACCTGTTTTTTATTTGCTTTGTTATTTCACAGCCAAACGTTATAGCTATAAAATTTCTGAGACTAGGAATCCTTTTCCATTCCTGGCATATGACATTTAGCACAATGGTGTGCTGACCTGTGCACGAAGCTCTCAGGTCTATTGAAATATGATCATTGTTGCCATTAAATCAGACATTTGTCCGGCATAATGTTACCAGAAATACCTGAAACACAGAACTTGTGTAGCAGCAGCATTCGTTATCATTAGGTGAAATACTGCATGCTATGGCTGACAAAACACAGGGTAAAATCATCAGTGTAGCAGAAAGTTTTCTCAGTGGTTTCCAGCCTGAGCCACTCATGTGGTGATGTTCTGAGCCCCCCCCAGGGCTCTTCTTTCCAGCTCCAGCAGATACTGGTTGGCAAATAAATTCACCTGGATCTACACTTACCGGACTGAACTGTGTCTGCAGACTGAAGATTTGAGAGTCTCCCATGTAAGGGTCATCTGCTCAGGAAACAATTTCTAAATCACTAATCAGCTTATTAACAATAGCTTATTGTAGGGTCATGTTGCCTGTGAACTCTTTATGATACTTACTGGGTGTATAGGATTAAGCCAAGATTAGTATTTGCTATACAGTGATTATCTTATTCTTCTCATTAGGTTAACATTCAGCTTTCCTCAACACCCTGTTTGAATCCAGAGGGTTTTTTCCCAGTGTTACCTGCCAGTCTCAACATCTGTCATCACTCACCTTTAAAATTGTACCCTGCCTTTATGGTTGTAAATAGGTTTTGTTCATATGAAACTATAGTTATTTGTTGTATACAGGTTTTAGTTGTAGCTAGGTTTTGTTCATATGAAACTCATTTTTCCCCCTTTATGAAAAAAAAAAAGAAACAAGTTATAAGAACCACTCAAATCCCATTGCCTGAATTATTCATGGGTTGTTTTTCTTCTAATAATTTATCTGCTAGGTCTGTGATTTTCTTCTTGCTGTATCTTTATATTTTTGGTAATACATAAACAGTTGCACAAGTAATATAGAAACAATCAGTTGGCTGAGTGCTTAACTTCAGAAAAAAAACAAACACAAACACTGCAGATATGTCCTTTCCAATAAGCTGAGGCAATTGGAGCTGGGTGCCACTGACACAGAGGTGAGCACAGCACTGTGGTCCTGCTTCTAATTTTCATACCGTATGAACTGTGGGCCATGGTAGGTCTTTCCTGCCTCCAATGTATCTGACCCCTCATCAAGCTTTTCCCAACCAAAATCACAGGAATTAGAGGTCTCTGCTGTCAACCCCAGATGATGACAATAAACACATACATTAGGGCTTCGTGGTTTTGGGACTGAGGCTTTTGAAGTCAAAGGAAAGACTTGATTTCAGCATGCTCTTGAGGGGCTGCCAGAGCTATCTCCTCAAACAGTAACAGATGCTCAAGCCTTTGTTTGCAGGGGCACAAGGTTTAAGTGAAGAAATGGTGAATTCAGGTTCCAGCTTCTATGTAAGTCACTGGGAACTGGTCCTCTAATTTACGGAAAAGATGGCTCAAGTTTTTAAGCATCTAAAAGAGTGACTTCAGAATGTGAGGACTTGACCCTGAACCCACGTCTATTTGGTTCAGAACAGTTCTGAGATCAATAACTAAATTATGTGGGGTTCTTTATTGATTAAAACTCTCATATATGAACATTTCTCCTTTTAATGCTAAGGGATGAAACAAAAAGTACAGAGAATCTAGTCAGCAACAGGCCGGAACTGCAGAAGCTGGGATGTGTCACCTTTCCATCCGAGAGGTAACGGAGACTGTTTCAATTATTTAGTTTGTGAATGCACTGCCCTTGACATTGCAGGCGACGTTTTAATTCACATGAGATACGGTGCAATTACGACCTACTGAAAGAAGTGACAGCACCTTTTATGTCACTCAGTGGAGAACTGCAATCAGATGAAACAATTACTGTGGCTTTATTTTGTTTATGAAGAAGATTATGCTTGTGCCTTCTTTCACATCCGAGGTATCTGCCAGGCAGCTCCTGACAGTACTTCACAGTAATGCTGTGCAGTAACTTGGAGTTACTTCTTAATTTTCTTAAAGCCATGTCCCTTAAGCAAATGTTAAACTTCTCTCCACTTTTCTTTATATGCATTATTTTAGTATGTCTTTTGGTGGAAACTAGAATGATAAATTGATGGCAATTTAGGTACTTTAAGGCACTACCTGTGGAAAACCTCCATTGAGTCTGGGTTCAAACTTTAATTAATCTAGAGTTTTATTTTGATCATTTGTAAAAGGAAAAAAAAAAAAAAGCCCAGAAACCCAAAGCAATAGCAAAATATAAATGAAGAAAATGGTAAATCTTCCTAGAAACCTGTTCTAGGTTGGGCCCTTGAAATCATCCAGTTGTACTTGCATAGGGCTGTGGCACCAGAACCAGAACTGTGCCTGAGCATGCTGAATACATGCTGATCCAGCTATCATCCATCCAACTTTGGAGCTGGCTGATTTACTGCTACTTGGAGGAATCATATGCAGATATTTCCTTGATCTCCTTCTATGGCCACCCTACTCATCCTTTCCTGTACGTACTCCAATTTGAAGTCCTTGAGCACTGAGAATGAGAATGCTCTGTATTGGTCCTAATTATATATATATATCCCAATTATATATTAAATTATCTCTCACATATATGTGTATATAATATTATTTAGTGATGCCTTATGCAGTACTCATCACCCAAATGCTTTGCATGGGGTTCTGTTTTGTTTTTCCCCCATCACATCAGTGGCTTGTAGATTTCCATCAAAGACAGGAGGGTCTTTGTCATGGCATTGACAGTGTTTTTGCGTGTAACAGAAATGCGTCAGGTATTTCAAATGTATAATCCTAGCTTTTTGGATATAGGCCTAGGAATCAGGAATTGCAGGGAACAACATTGATTTTGTGTTAATTTTCTTTTTGCATTTGAACAAGAGTTGTTCAAGATAAAAGCCTTCATGAAAGGTTTGGTGTGATTTAAGTGGCTTTCCATAGTTTATCGGTGTAACTTTCCTTTATCACAGTTTTTCTACCTGTTAATTACTTGGCAAAAAGAAACAAGCATATAAAAAGCCAGCAGTACTGCCTGATAAATACTTGCTTGTCTTCTCAAGGGTCTGTGGAGATTTATTACTAAAACATTTGAGGTACAAATAGGAAAGAAAGATTAAATATGAAGAATATGAACACAGTGCAGACTGCTGGTATCCAATATTACAGCCTTACATCTTGTGATATTTGTCTACACTGGTCTGCTTCAAAAGAGTACTGTGATTGATGCTGGTGCACTGTAAGTGACTTCTTGCTAAGCGTTTTGGACATGTCTGACAAACTATCCTGAAGCAGCATAAATAGTAGAGCTCCTCTTTTGCTTTAGTAATTCAATATTCCTTGCTGTATTGTTTGTCTATAGATAGTCAAAGGTTATGCTGGTTTTAGCCTAGGATTTGGGAGATGTAGCATTTGGGCTCTGTTTCCCTCCCCACTATACTGGGAAGATGACAACTTTCTTAAAGATCCAGCATTCACATGCTAACAGGGGCCTGCAGAAATACCTTTTTAATCATCTCTCTTTTAATGCTTTTTTTTGGCATTATCAGTCAGTTTGAATCACTTCATGCTCTCAGAATTCATTTTTCTGTCAATCTTGGTATTTTCTTTGAGTATTTCTGAGTGTCTTTTGCTGAATTGTGCCCTTCTTAACTCTCTGCACATATAGCTCAGAGCTGTGAAGGAGCTGCAGAAAAGATAAATAGGCAGGACGAAGCTGAGAGGTATAAAGCCCAGCACGCAAACTAACTGATGTGGTTTTAATGTACCTAATTGAAATTCAGACTTCAGATCTATGTAAAACATTACCTGATGCACCAGATCAGAGGTGTTCATTGTAGAGATGACCTCTACGTTGTTTATAACAGAAGAAAACACATGGATGTGATGAAAGAAATTGTCCCTTAGAGATGCAATTTGTGAAGTGCTCCAAATGACCTAATTAGTAATCTCTTCTAAGAGAATGATGCCTGAAGGCAGTAAGGATGCGTAATTCTTCACACTCAAACTGTGCGTGTTTACCATCTGGGAAAGAAACATATTCTGGAGAGACAGGATGAAAAATAGGGATATGAAAGGAAACTCTGGAAACACGTGTAGGCATCTCTTTTTAACTGAGTTTACATAAGTTCCCTTTATGGCAAGCTGTTCTGTGATAGCACGATCATGTGCTAGCTACAGCCTCACAAAATGAACATCAAGCCTATTAACTATGTAATTTGCCTTTTACATTGAGATTTCACTCAGACACCACTGGGATAGTTTTTCATGATATATGGATTGTTTTTCCTTAAAGCCCAGATGAGATTGTGGTGCTGACATCCACCCTGAACAGTAATCTTTGAAAATGCTTTACTGTTATTACAGTATGAGAGTTACTTTAAAAAATAATAATAATCCCATTAACCTCATTAAAATGTCTACTGATGTATGATGGCATTTTCTGGCTATGAACTGCAAGGCAGCCTCTGCTGTACTAATGACTGCTTTGAATGCTGAAGTTGTACAGCAGGTACCCCCTTGTGCCTCTTGCAGGATTTCTCCAAGAAATCTTTATTTTCAATCCCATCTCCTTGGATACCTTGTTGTCTCATTTAGTAAGCTGTTATGAAGCTTAGCACCGAATCCTTTTCGCTATAAAACAGATGCAGAGATGTATTATTCCGTGTTGAATGTACAAATTTCATTTCAAAAGGCTATTCTTTAAAGCTTTGCCCTGTGCAATTCACCTCATTTGTGGCAAATATGCCTTTGCACAGGTAAAATGAGTTGAAAAATGTGTAGTTTCTGATTAACATAGAGCCTGCCAGAAGAAGGAATTCAGAACAGCACATCCTCCTATAACACATTTCTTAGGAGCCTGATACCTTCGCATCATTCACCTGAACTCCTAAAAAATTCATCTACTGCTATGGAAATGCTTTACCTGAGCAGCTTTGGAGGCCAACACCATGTACCTACCCACAGAAAACTGTCTGCCTTAGGCAGAGCAATCCCAGTGACTTCTTGAGTCCACATTTGTAGAGATGCTTTTTGGCCTCCTTCCCTCATAAAATTGTTACTTTTTTGGCCTTAATTCACCACCCAGTGGCACCATGGGAATCCTTCCACCCCGCTTCAAGAAACTTTAGGAGTTCATCTTTATTCCTTTAGAAGATGGGAGCTTACAAGGTAAGAGGTTCCTGCTGAGAGAACGATATTGGCAGAGGTTTTTTTCAAGTCCTGAGTGTCGAATAAATCAGTGCACAAAAGAGTTTGATACAGCCATGAAGCCAGAGCAGGCTAATGCAATAGAGCTCTTATAGAAGTACATTGGGCATGGAGTAGGTCTCCACACTTTCAGACCAAAGTTCTATGGTGGGGATGGAACAGAACCTGAAAGCTGAAGTCTCTGGAGATGAAATGCCAGAGAAACGTGCATCAGTTATCAGCATCATCACAGTTCAAACTAATCTCACTGTTGTCTTCTCCACAAATTACACCACATGAAGCATTTAAATACTGGGTGGGTTATGGGTCTCAAAGGGCAAGGAGGAAAAGGAAGTTTATACTCTGAAATGAATCTGTTTTTCTCAAGGAAGGGGAAACTCATGAATCTACTGGATAGAAGCACAATATGGTTCTTGGCTTGTTTCCCAAGATCCTGCTCCTTACTTCCCATGATGCCTGGCTGCCTGGGGAGAAGGGGAAATCAGTGAGCACCAGCTGCCTCATGGACCATCTCATGCAGCATCCCATGAACCAGCAGCAGCAATGTTCTTGAGGAACCTGGTAAAGCTGACCCTGGATCCTTGGTCCTTCCAATGACAAGCTGTGTACCCCGGTTCTGATGCAGACCAATAGCCAAAGTGCAGGGAAATCCTCAAGCAACGTGTAAAACCCCAGATAACTGTGACAACTGGGCATTTGCCTGCCTGCAAGCAGAGAAGGTGGCAAGCAAGTGGGCTGGCACAAGACCAGGGTCATGGGGATGATAAAGTGCTGCAAGTTATGTTTCATTTTTCATAGGAGCCACAGAGAACACGGCAGGAGCAGCAGAAGCTCAGTGCGAATAGGGTGTTTGTTAACTTCTAATTGAACTCTGTGACAGAAGCCAGGGATCTGAAAGTAACTGTGATAGGAGTCATAAAAGAAAGGACAGGTACTGGGGATAAATCAAGATGGGTGATGTGAACAAGATTATACTCATGAATAGTCCCTGAGCAGCTCAGCAGGTATGTAAAGGAGGAATATGTGTGAGATGCTATAAGATGCTATGAAATGCTAGCGCTCATGCAATTATCTGCTTAAGATTCATAGTTTGCTGCTGAGGTTGTATTTTGTATCAAATGTTCCATCCATAAATGCCACCACGGGACAGTAGATAATGGAAGGGAATATCATAAGCAGCTTTAAGACATGTAATAAGTGATTTTTGACCTGGGAGATGACAGTAGAAATACATCCACGGCTCCTCGTTCTTGGTCTTCTTGGCAGCCTGGGCAGAAGCTGGCTCATGTTCAGCAGCTGCTGACTAACACAACCAGGTCCTTTTCCATAAGCAGTTTTTCAGCCACTCTTGTCCAAGCCTGGACTGCTTCATGGGGTTGTTGTGGTCCAAGTTCAGGACTTGGCACTGAGCCTCATTGAACCTCATAAAATTATCTTTAGCCCATCCATCCAGCCTGTCCAGATCTCTCTGCAGAGCCTTCTTTTCTCAAGCAGATCTTGGCACCATCTGCAAACTTCCTGAGGATGCACTTGATCCTCTCATTCAGATCACTGATACAGACATTAAACAGACCTGGTCCTAGTACTGCGTCCAAGGGAACACCACTTGTGGCTGGCCACCACATGGATTTAACTCCATTCGTCACCACTCTTTGGGTTTTGCCATTGAGCCAGTCTTTTACCCAGCGAAGAAGTATACGTGTCCAAGCCATGAGCAGCCAGTTTCTCCTGGAGAATGCTGTGGGAAATGGCATCAGAAGCTTTACTAAAGTCTAGGTAGACAGCATCCACAGCCTTTCCCTCATGCACTGAGAAGGAGATCTGGTTAGTCAAGCAACACCTGCCTTTCATAAACCCATGCTGACAGGGCCTGATCATCTGTTTGCTCTTTATGAGCCACATTATGGCACTCAAAATAGCTTGCTTTATAGCATTCCCCAGCACCAGATCCTCCTTCCACCCTTTCTTGTAGATGAGCATCACATTTGCTAACGTCAATTCAACTGGGACCTCCCCAGTTAGCCAGGACTGCTGGTAAATGAGGGAAAGTGGTTCAGTGAGCACTTCTGCCATCTCCCTTAGCATCCTTGGGTAGATCCCATCTGGCCCCATAAACCTGTGTGTGTGTCCAAGTGGTATAACAGGTCACTGATCTTTTCCCCTTGGATGATGATGGCTTCATTCTGCTCCCCATCCCCATCTTCCAGGAGTGCGGGTACCTCAAGAACAACTGATCTTGTTATTAAAGAGAGGTATCATCAGCTGGAATCAGGTAGGTTAATCACAATAAGTGTGTTGACATTCATACTGTGTTCATCCCAGCAGAGAAAAAAATGGGTATAAAGATGTCTTGGAACAATGATCTATATACCTAATTTATCTACTGAAACCAGCTATCTGAGAGCACTGCAGTGCTAAGACACCTAATGACAGTGGGCTATAAATCTTAGCAGGAGTTTGAGAATCTGGAAAAAGTAAATTCTAGAAACCCTTGTTCTAAAGAACTCCTGGTGTGCTCCCACTCTATTACCTTTACCTGCCTGAAAATGGCATGTCTTGTCAAGTCAGTGTAAATTAGCTTAATTTAGTAACTCCTTGGTTGCTTCCAAGATGATTCATGTTGTCCAGTTTTTACATCTGTTTTGGAGAAGGATAAATTTCTCTGTCATTGCTTGTCTTCCTCTACAGCTGATAAGAAAATCCAACGGCAGTACACAGTAATAGAAAAGCAGTGGTTTATTTTACTCCGAGGGTATAATATTTTCACAGATTTAATTAGGGGGTGATATTGTTAATCTGAATTGGCCATAAGCCATTTATTACTGCTGACAGGAGAGGCTGGCAAACACCCCTCTACTTACTTGAGAACACAAAGATTGCTCCCACCACTGCACCAGCTACAAGTGTACGTCTGGCAAGTTGAATGCAGTCCTGGGCTGCTGGTTTTAGTCAGGCTCTCAAGAGGATGTGACAGTGAAGCAGTGAAGCAAAGTCCAGAGCAAGCTTGGAGGAAGCACTTAACAGATAACTAGCATAGGGTGAAACAGAGAATATGTTCCCTATAGCCATTAGACATTAAGGTGGTATTTAATAAAAAGGGACTTCTGTCTCTAGGCTATTGATCTCTAAACTGATACAGGAAAAATGAATTTTAACAGATATATGGAAATAACATTGAGTTATCTAAATGAAAAGTTAGGTGTGTTTTCTTCTGGCCTCAACAACTATTCAGTCTGAATAACTTTTAACATCAAGGAAGCTATAAGGAGATGTATATTGTGAAAATCCAGGTCATCTTAAAAGACCATCCTAAAGGCTTCTTGAAGGAAAGCACACAAACATTTTTACATTGCCTGAGCAGACAGCTCACATTCATAGGCTTGACTAAACGGGAGATTGCTGCAATTAAATCTGTTTTTGTTTAACATTATGTTATAACATTATATTATAACATTAGAAATATCCACTAGAACATGAAATATCTATTAGAAATATCTATTAGAACTATCTATTAGTAGACGTGGAACTAAATAAGGAGTCTACATGGGCAAAACAAAGCTTAGCTGCTTGAATCCCATTTGTGTCCAGATGAGTGTGTGCTTATGAGCAGTTGACATGCACTTGTTCAATTGTAGTAACTGAGATAGGGAAGAACCGAGTGTCTAGCTGGAGATCTGGGAGGATTTTGGTATGAGATCCTAGCAGCGGAAACCTATTCTGAGTTGCTTTCCAATGCAATATCCACTGTAAATGCCTCTCATCTAAAGGAAGTTATTGTTAGATATTCTTAACATCACTCCAATTTCACTGTTTCATACTCTGTCGCTGAGTCAGATTCACTGCCCTGTCTTAAAGTTTTAATAGTGCGGCTGTTAAAATAAAGAGTATACACTTGGCAAGAAAAAGAAAGTAGAACCTTTGTAAGGGCACTCTGAAAATTAGCTGTCTGAGAACCCGGTCTGTAGCTTAAGGTGCTATTTCTCACAACTATTCACTTTGTGAAAAAGAACATCTGAGCTATTATTTCAGAAGCTGAAAACAGGCTTTGCCACAGCCAGGTGAAAGCACCTGATATTAATACAATTTTGATTTATGCACTGCTTTAAAGAACTTGCAATTGCTGACTATTTATAGTCCAAAGTAGGAGAAATTTTATGGTATTTCACTGCTTTTTGTTGCAAAGCTCAGCTGTTCGTGACTTACCAGTCGTGTTCCTTTTCACAGTTCTGTTAATTAATGCAGAATGTTGCATTAATCAACTGAAAAAGAGAGCGCTCACATCCTCCTATCCACTGACAACAGTCTTACCTAACTAAGGCATTGTATGCGTTTCCAGCATTAAACTGTATGTAGCATCACCTATATCGAGCCAGCTCCATCACATCATCATGGGGATCATCTGTTTTCCACTGCAACCAATGGTCACGATAAGCTATCTCCAGCCTCCATGCTGTATGACAACAGTAAGATGGTGCCATCTCCCTACACCATCAAGCCCCATTCTTGCCTCCATCCCTTCTATCTGTGTCAGCACAGGGCTGCTATTCTCTCTTCTCAACATGCTATGCTACTTCTAGAATGCAGGCAGACCTATCTGCTCATAGGAAGTAACTCCTTAAGAAATTCTTACTGTATAAACCAATGGCAGTCTTAAAGAGCTGAAGACAATGAAGTTATTAACTAAGAAGCATGGCTTAATTGCCAATTGAGTTTGACTCTGAAAAGAGAGTGGAAATTTAAAGGAAAAGAAATGAGAAATATGAAATAATTTCAGGATTAATTAAAAAGCCCTATTCTATTATTATTGTTATTATTAAACTGTAAAAAATAACCTTTCACATGTCTTTTATGATGTAAAATCCTGGTACCTCTAAGAAAAATCTTCTGAAAGCATCAGCTGGTGCAGGGAGTTGACTGTGAAAATGTCATCTCTCAAGTAGAATGATGAAGGATCACAAGAAAGGGAAAAGAAATATGAAAACAAATGTCAGCAGTGTAAACAGGTATGCCACTTGTTATTTGGTAAAGGACGATGATGGGTCTGCATAAGATCTGGACAGCACAGATGCTGGAGAAGAAGGAAGAATGTGAATGGGCAGAAACTAGACCACTGGAAGAGATTTAACAGGAAAGAAATGAAGGCATCATCCACTCAAACACAAGCCAGGAAAATTCTCTCTTCTGTCTTTACCTATCCTTTATAACATTTATTTTCCCTTTTGATTCCAAAAGTAACTACTTATAGGATCAAATGAGTACTTCCTTTTGTTTCTTAAAATCTACAAATATTAAGTGACTGTCCTTAAAACATTGAGGAGACACATTACATTGCATTTCTGAGGAAGATTCCCATTTAATGAATAATGAGATCATTCTATTTAGTATATCATATATGTATCATATTTATATATATACGTATATATATTTTACAGTGCTGGGGAAAAACAATGGATATTAATAACGTTTCATAATAATGTTAATAACATGGGTAGTTATAAATATAGTGAAGCTTATAGATAGATAAATTCACAGATAGATACACCAAACTGCTCATTAGTACGCAGTTTATAGTAATCATTACTCTTTCCATTAAGTGCAATAGTAAATCTGTTAGCTTCATTGCATCCAGAAAACAGAATCAATTCCTCTATAATTTCATGCATGGCAGGACAATTACCTTAGTTCTGTTAAGCACCATTTTAAACCCTAATCTCACAACGGTTAGGTCTCTATGTATTTCCAACAGCTTGATCAGTCCTTGGTACAAGACACATGCACTTAAGTATGTGCTTAATTAGTTGCAGGCTTTGCTTTTTCCTAAACCAGAAGATAACAAGGGAATGAAAAATGAAGTCTGAAACAGTTTGTATTTATACATTTCTGTTGTCAGACCAGCTCAGAGCAAGGGCCCAGCTCCTCCACCACACTGTCTCCACCATGGCCAGGACCAGTAGCTTCGACAGAGGCTGATGGAAACTCTTGACATTTTGACACTCAATAACCTGTGCTGAATGCTCTGTTTGCTTCCTGTAAAGAGTCGTGACCCGTGAAGCCCTGCATTTAATTTATCTTCCAGCGCTTGTGTTGCCACTAAAAATACAACTCCTGATAACCTCGTGTGGTGGGTTGACCCTGGTTGGGTGCCCTGTGCCCCCCAAAACTGCTCTATCACTGCCTTCTTCAGCTAGACAGGGGAAAGAAAGTATAACAAAAGGCTAGTGAGTTGAAATAAGGACAGGAAGAGATCAATCACCAGTTAGCATCGTGGGGAGAAACAGATAACTTGGGGATGTAAACTTAATTTATTGACAAAAAGTCCGAATAAGGTAATGAGAAATAAACCCAATAAAAGCATCATCCCCCCCCCCCCCATGCCTCCCTTCTTCCCAGGATCAATTTCACTCCCCAGTTCTCCACTCCTCCCTGCCAATGGCACAGGGAGACGTGAATGGGGGTTGTGGTCAGTTCATCACACATCTCTGCTGCTCCTTCCTCCTCACACTCTTCCCCTGCTCCTGCATCATGTTCTCCATGGGCTGCAGGTGGAGATCTGCTCCACTGTGGACCTCCATGGGCTACAGGAGCACAGCATGTCTCACTATGGTCTGCACCATGGGCTGCAGGGGAACCTCTGCTCCAGTGCCTGGAGCACATCCTGCCTCCTGCTTCTCACAGAAGCCACCCCTGATACCCCTGTGTTACCAAAACCCTGCATGCAGACCCAATAAGCCTTGTCACCCTTACAAATACCCTTACTACTTTCCCTATTGCAACAGTCTTTGCTAGAAATTGATTTCTTGGGTTTATAACGCGCTGTGTGTTAATGCGTTTTATCCAGTTTGGCTTTCCCAACATTTTATTTTATTTAGAGTTCCTGTGCAATGGAAAGAACAAATCACCATGATTAAATATGCATAATTCAATTTTGCATAATTTTCTACATTACATCTTCATTAATAAACCAGATTTTAAAGGAGAGAACTATTCCCTCTCCTTTTTAGTCTTGATTGGAACTCTTCCTCCTTTCCCCCATACTAAAGGAAGGCAGGACGATGAAAACAGGAAAAAGCATGAGAACTCTTTGAAAATTCAGCTCATGACAGATATTTGTCTGTTGGACTATTTCAGATCTGCTAACATCTTCTCAATAAGCTGCTTCTCACCATGGTGAACTAGATGTGTGCTTGGCTCGCTCAGTACAAGTCAAGTGCATTGCCCAGTTTTATTCCCCATGACTACAGGTACCAGCTCATGCACTGAGCTAGATCAGCCCTATCCACATAATGTCATGTCTGGGAGTTGCTACTTTTCCTCTCACCACCATGAATTAGCCCTAAAAATGCCATGTTAACACCTTTCTCTTGCTTCCAGGGCAAGGAGAGGTTGCTCATACCTGGTTTGGCTGCCTCTAGAGAGCACTGCGACTCTGCTCTGTGAGAACACACAGCAACTGACTGAAAATTCAGGTTTCCAATAGAAATGTTAAAATTCATCATGCTGAAGAAGAATGAAATGAACTAATTTCCAGGGGAAAAAGAACTCTATCAGGAATTTCATCCCTTTCATGGTCTTAGTCACCTACATGTATGAATTAAGGAGATCTGTGCCTTTTTCATTCCCTGGTCTGAAACCTTTACTGTGCTTAAGGAACTTCTCTGAATAAAGTACAACTAAGTTACTGTGTGGGTTGCTCACATTAATTTGCCTAAACAACTTCTTCATTAAAGAATCAGTTATGCAGCTAATTCTCTTTGCCACTTATAAGAAACACTTGAAATGATGGCAAAAGTTCATAAAACCTGTCAGGGGTAAAGTTTCAGAGACAGGTTTAGGGTAATTCACTTTGTTTTATATCAAACTTTTAGTCATTATTTTAACCTTATCTTTCCCATTGCTGAAGAAAAAACAATAATAAAGGGAATAAGTAACTCCTAAAACATTCCATGGCTTTAAATTCAGCACAGACAGGGCAGGTCTTTCGTGTTTTCAGCTCTCCCAAAATTGTTCATGATAGCTGATAATGAGCAGTGCTCTGCTCTGATTAGGGCTACAATCTGCAATAGCTCCACCCCTGCACCTCAGACAATCACGGGGGTCCCAGAGTGGTCAAACTCTTAAACTGGAATACAATGAATCTAGAATTGGTAAAATCAAATTCTGTGCACAGAAAGGTGCCAACGTCCCGACTATGGGGAAAAAAAAGTGCTAAATTAATCCCTTCTGTAAATTCAACAATTTTCTGGCATGTTGTTTCCATTCCTGCTTGTTGTACCCAGTGTTTTACGAGCGGGTTGAGGTGTCATTTCGAGATATTTAATAAAGGATCTTTATAACTCAAAAAGATCTGTTTTCCTAGATTTTCTTTCACCTTCATCTGGATGCAATCTTGTCAAGTCTCCTGCATTCAGTGCACACACATACTCCATGCTGTTGCGTGGGGCTCTCATCAGACTGTTAATTAGCCCTGATATATTAACCCACTAGGCTGTGAAACAGGAAAACATGATTTACTTTCTTCTTTATGTTACTTTCTAGCAGTAGAACTCCATCGATTTCTGTTGTGTACTCTCAATAAACACAAGGGAAAGCAACAAAAGCGTTGAGGCTTGTGGAGAAGGGAGTGCAGGCAGGACACTTTGAGAGGAAACCAGCTAGAAGAATGGAAGCCACTGTTATCACCTTGGCCAGTGATAAATACAGACAAGTTGAGAGAGATGCCAAGCTTCTCAGCTTCCTTGGAAGAGCTCAGTTTCTCCAGATGTCTCCTCTGTGTTGCAAATAAACCTCATTTTTAAATCCACATATTAAATAAAAGTACATCTCTATTCCCAGTAGCTAGCTATAGAATTCAATTACTGTATGCTTCATCGTTTCCTAACTCTTAATTAGAACTGATGGATGCTTCTTGCCAACTGATTTTGATCTCCAGTGCACTCACATCACTTTGCATGTTTATACAAACACTTAATTGCCGATGTTACTTGAAAAGGCATCTCTCTGCCATGCATATGGGTAGGAAGATGCTGCAACTTCATTCAGCAGTTCCTTTGTTCAGGCATGGACCCTGGTACTAAATGGAGTATGTCAGTGTTTCCATGGAAACCAATCAAAATTCATGAAAGGCCTGATTTCACTGGCTCCAGCTAGCAATGTTTTATTTCATTTAAGTGGCCAATAGCAAAAGATGCTACTTTCATCTACTTTAAAAAAGAGAGTGGGTTAAACTGTTGCATCAGAGCTTGATGGTAGCAAGAAAAACAGTGTTATTCAGCTTGTTGCAGGAAGGCTGTCTGTTTATACCTGATTGTGGTAGCCAGCTCTGTAGGTCTGTGTGTATCACAGTGCCACAGTAAAGCAGCGCAGTGGAGATGGTCCCAAGTCATTCCCTCTGCAGTCTCTGCTCACAGTACAAAGCCAGGAGGGTCCTGCACAGCCATAACCAATCTCTGCCTTTCCCCACCTACTGCATGGGCTCCTGGGCTGACTTTTGGATCCAGCTGCACTGCAGAGGATGTTAATCATGTCTTCAGGGGGTGATTTAACCTCAAGAGACTTTGTGGCAATGCAGGCAGCAAGACTGTGGCTGTGGCATAATTGTTCCATGTCAATGCAGGAGCATTCTGTACAGCACATAGAGTCCCAGATGGCCAGACGTTCACGTTGGCTGGTAAGGTACAAGGGTTTGTGCACCACTGACTACATACTACAACCACTCACGTAAGCTGTTCCCAGCCTGCCCATGGGAATTTGTGACTGTGCAGGTGGATTGGAAGGAGGGAAGCACCACTCCAGCCCTCTTCTGAAAGAAGACCACGGTGTTTGCATGGTGCAAAGCCTCAGGATCACAGCTTTAACAGCTATAGTTTCCAGCAAAAATGACAAACATGATTCCAGTGACTTTTCATTGACCTTAGTAGCAAAATATATCTAATAAACTCTTATTCATCCAATCATAATATTCTAGCTGGGGGAATTTGATACAGAGACAAATTACTCAGCTGTTACCTAACCTCATGCTACCAGTTATTTAATACTGCATCTTGATTTGTATCATTTATTCACTAGAAGAAACTGCATAAAGTTTTATGCCAGAATTTATTTACTGTCTTGTACATTGTTGCAGTAATAAACTCAGCATAATTGCATCCATATGTTAATCTAAAGCACTGAAATTGTACCATTTACATGTATGATGTATCTTTAGTTTGTAGCTTCTTAGAGCCAATTCTGCTTGACCCAGAGCAAAACTGTTTTGTGCAATCATTCTTAAGAATTACATTCCAAAATTCAGTATAGAGTCCTGGCTTGCACATTACAATGAGAAATATGCCTTCTCTTCCACAGCAAAGTCATATCCATTTTTTTGTGTGTTCAAAGGACCTTTAAAGAGATTTGAATGGAGCTACTTCTTTTCCCTGTTAATAAAGGAATACACTATGGAGCTCAGACAGAAAGAAAGGGACCCTTAGGACGAGTTATCACTGGACTAATGGGAAACTGCTGAGATTAACTCTCCTATACGGTAAAAATATACCACCTTTGGCCCAGAACTGCAAACACATAGGTGAATCTCAGTATGTGGGAATGACCCCACTCAAGGATTTGGGGTAAAAGTGATGTTTGAAGCATTAAGCCTAGCTGTGAGCACTTGGAAAATCAGAAGCACATAGGCATACTGACATAGCAATAGCAAAAGAGAGGCTAGTTATTTAGTTATGTTACAAAACAAAACACCTACTTAGCTTTAAAGACACTGCTAAATCGGGGGGGGAAACCATTGGGAGTTTTCAGACATGGGCCAGATTTCTTAGTACACAGAGGGAATTGGTGCAGAATGGGTTGATGCACAATTGGATTTGCTAGGGTGGGCAATGGGGTTGGGCAATGACTGGTCTGCACAGCTCAGAACCTCTGCCTCCCTCACTAGCATGGCAATTGAAGAGCTCCCAATTCTCTGTAAGAAAATCTTGTGAATGCACACCAACTACGCCTTGATCAGTTCTTGATAGAGATATAAAAGCAAATCAGCATTTCATACATTTTCATAATGCCAAAAAAAATGCAGCTCTAAATTCCTCCATATCTCTAATTGTTATACACATTGTTATGTTTAAGCATCTTTCCAATACCTACAGAAGGATGACAAGAAACCTGGAGAGGGACTTATTGCAAGGGCCTGTATGGACAGGACAAGGGGAATGGCTTTAACCTGCCAGAGGGGAGACTGAGATGAGCTCTTAGGCAGAAGCTCTTCCCTGTGAGGGTGCTGAGGTGCTGGCACAGGGTGCCCAGAGAAGCTGTGGCTGCCCCATCGCTGGCAGTGTTCAAGGCCAGGTTGGACACAGGGGCTTGGAGCAAGCTGCTCTAGTGGAAGATGTCCCTGCCCGTGGCAGGGGGCTGGGACTGGGTGAGCTTTAAACTCCCTTCCAGCCCAAATCATCCTGTGATTCTGTGATTATATATGTCATATAGCAAATACAAACCAATACTTTCTGGTCTGTGGCGACAAAGTTATTGAATTTATTTGTTTCTTTGTTTACTGTTGTTTGATGTTTTGTTAAAAAATTCTTTATTAAGATGATAGTAATCACTTGCAGAAAGAAGTTTGGCTAATACAGATAGTTAAAGTTGCCATTGCTTTTGGAATAACAATGGAACAAGAAAAAAGGAATGGTAATTTCAGAGAAAAATAGAGCATCCACTTTGGAAGCAAAGGCAGTCAATGCTAATGGCTTTAAATTCTTTTCCTTATACAATTAATAACCTAGTGACATGGATCTTTTCGGGCTATTACCGAAGAGCCATGTGTTTGATACCGTTGTCGTCACTTTAACAAATTGTTGTATGAAACAGCCTTCAGCGCTTTTGTTGATTGATAACTGAGTTAAGGAAACTTCGTTTTGTGGGGGAAAAAAGAGGAAGGTGGAGGGATGCAAATGACTTCTAACTGCAGATCAGAAAGGGGCATTCCATCATTCTGTCTGCAGCTTGTCAACATAAATTCCAGAAAGTGTTCTTTCAAACAAAAAAAGAGAAAAAGCAGGACCAAAAGTACCATTTTAGACATCAATATTTCAAATAAGCTCCCACATAGTTTACATAGAAGGCTTAGGTTTTGCATAAATTAACAGAGATAACTATTATCAAAGCTAGATAATATTGACTGATGCTCTCCAAAAATTGCCGTGCATCATTTCTAGTTTAAAGGTTCTCTTAATGTGAAAACCACGATAGCTGCTTTCCTTTTATGATTTGCTTTTTGTCCCCTTTCTAACACTAGGACTCAGCCGTTGCTTCACGGACTTATAATAGGGAAAAGATTTATATGCATACAGAAAGTTCAGCTCTACAAACTTGTTCTAAAGAGCAGAACCTGTAAACACTGACCTGCATAGATCACTGTGTGCTATGCCTCTGCCATATTTACGGGGTAAAAAGAGGTTATGCTGGGCTGCAGTTTGGAGATGAATCCTTAAAGCAGTGTCTGTAAGTAAAAGAAGTGGTATAACAGATGCAATAAGCATTATGCTTCTTATCAATCCATATTTTAAAAAAGCTATAAGTTGGTTGAATGGCACCTCTTCCCTGGCATAGGAAGTTTCAGCACTTAAGGTCATAAATGTAAAACAGGGAGCTGCTTTTGCTAAGTTTTGAGTTGTAAATCTCATATGAGATTTGCAACTCAATATGAGGCCCACAACCTGAAATGAATGTGCATGTGAGACAGAGAAACAATACTGATTACGTGTCCTTTAAAATATAAAGATTGATGTGCCATGGCTAAGACCAAATAGTGAAACCATCAGATGTACCTTCAGATTCTCCTGCAGTCAATCAGCACTGACAATCTGCTGCCCTCTGCATCAAATAGCTATGTGTACAAATGTCTTTCAAACCTTCTCTGAAGGAAAGGGCAGCTCACCTGGCACAAGATTAAGTCAATACAGAAGGTTTCACCTCTGAAATAGCAGTAGCATTTGGTGCCTGATACAGCATGCTTTGATATTCTTGGCTTTAATTTAGAATACTTTCCAGTTGCCAAAATCATTTAATTTCCAGAGTATGAAAAATATCCCAGATTAAGAGCCTTTGAAAAAAATGTTGTTATTCAACTCTAAAGACAGAGAGCAATATAATAAATACATGCATTATCCAGCATTTACGTAACATGAAAATTCACTTTCAGCCCTTCTGACTGGGTAGGTCATCCTTTACAGCAGGAAAAAAGCAAGCAAGAAAGGAGAACTTGAGAAAAAGCTGATTTACGTCACCTCAGTGAGTAACTTTAGCCAGCAGAAGAGACATGGTCAAGACTTCTTTTGCCTTGGGCAAAGCTGTTGGCAAAGAATACTCCTGGATCTGTGTATTCCTGTTCACTAGCACTTTATAATTCAGCAATTATGAGACATATAAAGTTGAAAAAGAAAGAACTGTGTTTATAACAGATATATGGCTAAAGCACAAAAGCTGCCTCAGTGATTGGAAGGAAGTTTTAGGGTGAAAGCAGGCTGCATTTTTTAACCTGTGTGATGAAATGGTTTTTTCATTTAAAACCTGCACTGCTGGCAGGCCAATAGGTCTGTGTATTTAAGGTTCCTTGACACTTCCCATTACAAGAATCTGTTTCCAGACACTCATACCTCTGACAAATGTGAACTGTTTGGACTGAAATATCTCATGCCAGGTGCCTACCTCAGAATTAATTCTGTGAGGAAATTTCATCAAGGAAAGTTTTCAAGAATAAGGCAAGGAAAAAATACAGTGGCTTATTCCTAGTGAAAATGTGGACAATTATTCTAACTCTTAAGCAGGAACACATCCATCTTGCAGAAGAATTATTCAAAGTTTGTTGGGAGGTTTTGTCTATTTATCAATGCTTTGCTGTCATCCACATAAAAGTGGTTATGGTGCCCTTTTAAAGTCACAGTTTGGGATGAACTTGCAAGCAAGCAACCACCACAGACATCTACATAGAGCATGATCCCACTGAAAGCTGTTGCTGGCTAAGGAATAATATCCTGACATTTCAGTCCTAGACGGACTCTGAGCAGAGCAGGACAGGGAAAGCATCTTTGTTGCCTGGTGCTGACACTGTACTGAGATCCAGGAAGACAGTGGAAAAAGTAAAGACTAAGAAAATGCATTAACTTTAATTTGTTATTTCTTACTATGTGGAGGTTGTACTACTAGTGAGCTTTTTTACAGTTATGTGAATATTTTGTACAGTATCCATCCATCCACCAATTCATCGATGTACCTGAAGTATCTTCTGCTCCTAGCCTGTTTCTATCCCATTTCCATTTACTTGTGTTGAAATATAGTGTCAGTTTGGTATTAATTACAACTTTTGTTCTTCTACCAAGCCGAAATAATGTATGTACTAGGGCATATATATTAGGTTCAATGCAGGATTTTCCCAATTCCCTTTGCTGAGACAACACCACTGGGAAGGCAACAGTAGGTGGTGTCAGATGAGATGGGTGTAGATACACTGTAGACACATTGACATGGAGCCTGTATCACTCAGCAAGCCAAGTGATGCTCCTGCAATTGCTTCCCAATCTGCTTCTGCAGTGGTGTTGTGCAATGACAAACACATCACCTGTGACCACAGCCTCCCCTCCCCAGCTCTCCATTGCCAAATCTGAGCAATAAAATCATCTAAAGTCGATCAATCATATCTTCAGATCACAACAGACTTCTGTGCCAAAAGCATTTTGGGAACTTGATTTTCACATTTGGTGGTTTTTAGTAAGAGGTTGGTTAAATATCAGTGAAAAACTGCGCAGGTAGAATTGATCCCGTCTTGCAGTGGAAGGAGAGGTTCAGTCACCTTTCAAGAGTTCTTCAAGCCCTATTTCATGTGATTTTCAGGTCCAGTGAATCTCTTGAAGAGTATT
The DNA here is from genome assembly GCF_034315485.1 of Pezoporus occidentalis. Taxonomy (NCBI): domain Eukaryota; kingdom Metazoa; phylum Chordata; class Aves; order Psittaciformes; family Psittacidae; genus Pezoporus; species Pezoporus occidentalis. Next base: position 2,696,701 of record NW_026915977.1, on the reverse strand, counting down.
CACATTGAACTTATGTGCTGCTTTGTGCCACAGGACTCTGGCTTTCAAGAGCGGGTGAAACTCCTTGCATGGAGTTAGGTCAAAGTTAAGATACTTACAGATGTCTGTAGCTCAGCTGTTTTCCTCAGCTCCCATTATAACTGTCAGAGGCCAGAGATGGGTTCAGATGACCAAATATAAGTGCTATTTTAGGTATCCTAAATTATCCAGTGACTTGGTTTCCAGTCCAGTGGGTGCATGGATGTTGAGAGTGAAGTTTTAACTGGCTTAATTCTGCTATGATAGCATGGTAATAGTTACTCAAGCCCATTCATGAGAAGACTTTATCCTCATGCATTTAACTTGCAAACGTTTTGTTCTCAAGAAGGAATCCCTTACTCAGAAATAAAATTCTAACCTTTGTTGTTAAGTTTATGGAGGATTTCTCTTGGGAATTGTTTCTTTGTAGGTCTAAAGTTCTTTGGTGTCTTTCTGATTCACTCTTCTAATCCTTTCATCTTTCTATTAGGCAGTATTAATGGAATGGTTACTTTATTCCTTCCCCCCCCCGTAAAACAGGACAATAAACTTCCCATTCCCTTTATTCTAAACTGTAAATAGCCTGAAAAAAATAAGCAGAACAATGTCACTGCAGATTGGCCTTTTCAAGTTTAAATGTCCCAATTAAAACCTAGTGCTTGCTTCAAAACATCTGGTGAGTTTATGAGAATTCATAATATATTCCCGAGATATGACAATTCATCCTTACATATTTTATTGCACTGTTCTAGTAAAATACAATGTAGACAGAAATATGGTCCCCTTGGCTCAGCATGCTTGACAAAAGAGAAAAATAGGGCCACAAAATTTGGAACAGGTTTGGAAATCGATCTGATTTGTGGGATGAAGTCCTGAGAGGAAGACAGACACCCTGTGGGGTGATTTAGGTTCAAATCTTTAAAGACAAATAGATGTTGGTCTGCATGGTAGAGGATGTGAAGCTGAATGCTAATTCCTGGTGTCTAAACTACCACAAGCTTGGAGGCATGAAAAGAGATCACTTGGTTGTTAGCGCTGGTAGTAAAAGGTGGGATATGTGGATGGTGCCTGAAAGGATGAGGACATCAGTGAGCTTGGTCCCCTACTTGCTGTTTTGTGTTCCCAGTTAAAGATGAGTCCTTTTCCTTTCTCGTCCAGTCATGTTCAAGTCGTGGGGTAGCTTCTGATGAACTTAAAATTGTTGGTGTTGTGTAAGGTTGAGCTTTTCAGGGAATATAAGTGAGAAGATTCCCAGACTGTTAGTCCTTCCCAGAGCTTTGCAGGTTCTCAGCTCAGTGCCGCAGGAAACCCTGGGAATACACAGTAGGTCAGAACCACCACCAAACACTGCATGTGGCCTCTCAGCAGCATAGGTCTGGGCATCCCTCTATGCTTGGGTATGAACAGTCTATCCACATTTCATGATGGACACCTATCATTTCCATGCATTTCACCCCAGGCTATTAACTCCTGAGAGAGGAGATTTTCTGGGCACAATAAGACTGTTAAGATTCGACTACAATTCTACATTTAGGCACTTGGGAACTTACAAGGAGACTGAGGATACACTAAATTTTAGGCAGTCCTTAAATAGTCACTGGTGTGGGCAGTCTTGGTTGTGGGATCCAGGTGCCTTAGGTGTGGGTACCAACTTCAGTCTTAGTCCCCCTTTTACATGGTCTGGAGCCTGTTCTCTGTTGTTGCCTTTCTCTATGACTATACACAACTAAATTCGCTTTCCTTTGTCTTTTTCTCCACAGCGCCTTTCTCTCCCTTATAATAACTCTTTTAAGGCAGTCTGTCACTATACATTATACATGATCTTATTAGATGTGGAAAAGAAAGTAAGGGGGTCGTTCGGTGCTACAGGAGCACTGGTGTAGGAAGGGAATCCCAATCTTTCACAGCTGCATAGATATTTCCAAATTACCATACTTAATGCAAAGAGCTTTAGTATTAGGATTTGATAGAGAACTCTGCTGCAGTGCACTTGGGAAACCACAGAGTGCTTTGGGATTCTTGTAGTCAATCATCTCCGCTGCTTCATAAATATCCATTTGCTCTAAATTTTGTGGAAACTGTGTTGCATATCCCAAAATAAAACTTTTTCTTTTCTTTTTTTATTTTTTTCACTTAATTCTGTCATGATTCAAGGGTCTAAAACATAATTCATTATGGTTCGGGTTAGATATAAGGAAGAAGTTCTTTACTGTGAGGGTGGTGAGGCACTGGAACAGGTTGCCTGGAGAAGTGATGAATGCTCCATCTCTGGCAGTGTTCAAGGCCAGTCTGGGCAGAACCTTGGGAGACATGGTCTAGAGTGGGGCATCCCTGTTCATGGCGATGTAATGAATGGCAAGGTAGAAGATATTATTTGTATGAATCTTGTTAAAAAATCAGCATTCTTTTAGCAAACTATACATTGTTCTACATTGTGCTATTAAATTTTAATTATACTTTTTAATGAATGGGGGCATTTCTGTTATTTCCTGAAGCACTTTGATCAGGAGTTGTTATACATCCAGCTGACTTATTAGCTTGAAAACCAGAATACAGAAAAGGAAAGGGAAAGCAGAAAGATATCAATGGGTGCTAAATAACCCCAGCTGAAAAGAAAGCGCATGTCACAGATGTATTTAAGCATGGCATGTCCAAGGAGTAGTGAGAATTAGCATAGCTCTGCTGCCATGGAAATCAGCAAGAATGTAATCATAGAGTTCAATGGGTGATGACTCAGAAAAATGCTGAGTGCTTTTGAAACATCCAACTCCAATAATTTGACTTTTCTTTTTCTCTCTTACTTGCTCGCATTAACAGAAGGGGAAAAGAAGACTCTACTCCATTTTGCCGAGTGATAAATCTAGTTGTGCAGTGATCTAGATGTACTGTTAAAGAGTCAGAATGTGCCGACTGAAACCACCAAATATTGGAGGTGTTACAGATGTGAGCTGCATGAATCACCCATGTTTTTGGTTTGGTGAGTGAACTGTTTTGACTCTTCTGAAATACTCTGTCATTTTTATTTCATTCAAGATGACATGGCTATATCAGCCCTAAATCATAAATACTTTAGGTTGTCCCAAAGCTGTACTTTCAATGCATGGATGAGTTGTCCTTCCCAAAATCTCCACAGTTGCAGTTTGTACTAAGAACCGGAAGAAAGAGGTTGCTCCATAGCTCCTATTAACCAAACAGAAACCAAATGGCAAATCACTGCCTTGTGCCCTTTGATCACCCCTGACTGACAGTGATGGCAAAGCTGACAGTGAATGCTGACAGAATCAGTCAGTACACGGCATGTTTTAAAACGACTGTATGAGGGAAGGAGTGAACTGAACTGAGAGAACAGAATCTTTTTTTCAGTCTTTCTACTATGAAGCTGCATCTCGTCAAAACCATTAAAAAAAACCCTCTGATTTCTTCTGCTCCCTCAAAAAGAAGCATCAAGACCTTTAATGAAAAAATTATTATAATATTAGCACATTCCATCAAATGATTTCAAACAAATGGAAAATAAAACCAATTCTTTGTAAAACACATTGATTTAAAATATGAAAGGAATATGTAGAGGCAGGAGGAAGAAACACGGCTTGTCTTTAATTGCTGAAACAACTTTGAATCATGCAGGCAATAAACGAGCATAAAATAGAGGAGATGTGTTCAGATAATGTAAGACAAGACTGATCCACACACTTGGGCAGCAGACCAAGCAAAAGTGATACATAAAAATTTCCTATTTGATGTAGCAGTTCTGTCTCTAATGCTTCCCTATCATTTATTTCTGTTCATAAATTAAAAGATTTAATTTTGAAAGCGTGTATATTTTACAAAGTAGGTAAATAAAATGAACAGCTTGTTACACTCCTACAGGAAAAAAAGGCTGGCGTTTGAATTGGGAATGCAGTTTCTGATCCCATTTATGCACTTCAGCACAAAAGAAATCTGCATCTTTCAGTCTCTTTCATTCCTTTTCATCTCCAAAAGTGCGGGCCTGGTTTAGTCCTGTCAACAAAGATTTCTTCTTGTTCTGGCAAGTTTCTCTGCTTTGCAATGCACCTTTTTGTTCTAGTGGGAAGAGAATATTAGTGATTTTGACCTTACACTTAACTTTGATAAATGTAGAAAGCTTCAGGTATAATCTACTATAGCAGCTTCTGAAGTGTATGTCTTGTAGAGGTAACTAAGTAGTGTTCTAGAAGGGATGTGAAGTCAGCGTCCTTTACATTAGATAGAGTAGCTATTACAGGATAAGTAACTACTCTCACCTTGCTTTCAAAGTCCCCTGTATCTTGTTCTGCCTTCTGTGTGTCAGATAAGAAAAAGACAAGGTTTCACATTTTGAGGCGTTTGTTCAACATCTTAGAAAGAGGGGAAAAACACCAAACCCTTTGATTCTAGGTAGTAAATGCAGAATTTTGCTTCTCCTTTTTGCAAAGAAAAAAGCCACTGTCAACTTTTACTTCAGAGGTTTGTTTGCAATGAAAGCCTGGGTAACCCAGCATCTCTTTCTTTGCTATTTCCAGTGACAGCTTAAAAAGAAATTCCTGGAAGTGGATTTTCATTCTTTCTCCTTAGGGTACAACAAACTCAGCAGGTGGCAATATAAATACCACCAGGTAATACGATGATTCTCACCCGTGCCACTTGGTAGAACAATTTTTAAGGGGAAAAATGAAGATAACTTAGAAAAATACCCTTTTCTGATGCATGGTCAGAGGAAGAGTGCTTCAGGAAGCCTGAAGTCTGCATTTGCACAAATACTTTAAGGAATTTATTCCATACATCTATCTCAGAAACACAACTGCTCTCATTTTCCACTGTAGTCAGTGGATGAAGAACTGTTTTATCAGATTGCCTTTTGTGTTCAGATCTTGGGCTTCTCTTCATCCATTGATATGAAGATCTTAGTAGTGACAAGGTCTCCAAGAGGCACCTTCAGCTGAGCATCTAAATGGCTTGAGTGATTCTCCATCTATTGTTATTTCCTCTTCCAATTTTGCTGACAGCCACAACTTTCATGAAGGAACATCTGAGATGGGCCAGGCAAAGGTTTGTGTGTCCTATGTATTGATTACTGGTGTCAACAAGTAACTTTTGACTGTTAGTGAAAGCTTTCTGGTCCTCGTGTTTTAACTTTGTCCTCATGTTCTCATTCCAAATGCTTGTTATTCGCTTACCAGCTGTTTTTTTTAACTCCTTCTCCATCTGCCCCATCCAACATAATCATTATCCTTCTCTTCACATTATCTCTTCTTCCAGTTCTCACATCCTCGCTGCACTTAAAGCATTTATTGCAATTACATATTAAATAACCACTAGTAACACAACAAATTAACTGAAAATAAAGAAATTTGAATTCCCAACATCAGCATCCTGTAGCTTACTTATCATTTGAAATCCCTGCTCCTGACAGTTTTGCTTGCATGATAGCTCTTCCCTCTGTGTCTTGTCCATGTAGCCATGAAAGAATTCAGGCATGGAGAATCTCTTGTTGCGCATTTGTGCAGCTGGGGTTTGAAGTCTGTCTGCTGTCAACTGTCACAATAATCCTTATATCTTTTTCCAGCAATGGGGGCAGGAGGTTTCTAGGACACTTGCTAAGAAGTTAGCATCTATTAGGTGAGGGGTGGTAACAGCTCCTGTATACACAGTTATCTGATGGCAACAATTTAGTCCAATCCCTTTTTGCAGTAAGTCCAATGTCAGATTTGGTGCAGGTAACAAGTATTCAGGCAAATAATTTCACTCTGTGCTATTCCCTGCTATGGGAGTAAACCCTATGAATAGTTATGAAATACGAGGATTCTGTGACAAGGAAGACTGCATGAAGATGATATTAAGGTCCTTTCCAACCCTAATCATTCTATGATAATATGCTGAAGAGAAATGAAGTTGCAGAAGATAATGTTTTCATCTGTATGGTATCAATTTTGTATTACCTCAAAATATTCCCTACACTGGGGAGGGAATCCTGGAAATCCTGTGTAAAATAAATCCTCAGTTAAAGCGTATCAATTCCTACCTCATTTTTCACACAACATCACTTTTGTATAAACATTTGTGAATATAGCTTTAAAATCACTTTAATGGGAGGCAAATAATGTGCCCTTTTCATTCAATGGAAGATTAACTCTGAAAAAAAAAAAGTAATTTATCACCCATTGTTTTTGCCTTTCAATTTAATGGAGCTTTTCAATTAATAACAATAAAGTAGGCTTTTACACAGTGTATTAATTTTATACAGGCATTATCCTCACCTTTTTGTCCAGTCCAGTGTCATAATTTCCCTCCGATTCTATTCTAACTCAGGGATGTTATTGGAAAGAACTGATAGTCTGCTATTGCTCATCTGTTGTAGCTACAAGAAGCCACAGAACATTGTCATAAAATGCCTAATGGGTTTTCAAGTGCTTTTTGGAGCAGAAAAATATCAGTGTAAATTGCAAATCTGTGTGTGTATTTCCCAAGTGTCTTTGCACTTACAATACCTTTAGTAGATCCAGTACATTTACTAGAGACCAGGGGACTTCAGCAGACATTGGTTGTTTCCACTGTCTCTGTGGCTCTGAGTTTAGCCTATTTCTAGTTCTGTGCAGCATGATCTCCCCAGCAGTCTTATTTCTTGTACCAGATGTATAGAGCAAAAGATATCACACCGCCAAGAAAAGATGCCTCTCTTCTCACTACTTTCTGACACGAAATGTGCACCTGAATTGACTGTTAATAGTCCGTATGCAGGAGACTTAGAATCAGATAGGGGCTAATTCAAAGTAGCAACACTGATACTCTTAGGATTATATGAAAATACACTGAGGATTTGTCTGCTTTTTAAAAACACATTACTGGGGAGCCAGGCCCTTGAATGTTTTAATAAGCACAGGTATCAAACCTAACAGCAAATTAATAAAAACGAAATATAACTTGAATCTGCAAGGATTTACAGTGATTTAACAGCAACTCTGCTGTTGACAAGCAAACACTTAAAAGAAATACTGTGAATTCAAAGCTTGATGCTGCTGAGAAGTTTACAATGAAATGATTCCATTAAATTTCCCCTGGGGCAAACATTCAAGTGCCTTGATGCATCTCAATTACAAGCACACAATCCACAACCAAGTACATTACTGACCTTTCCCACATCAGGGAGATTAGGGCATGTGTCAGTCCATGACTACTTTCAAAGGACTTTGTTCACATAAAGTGTGGGCAGAGAGCATTAATCCCTGCAATATCACTTTATCTTCCAATGTCCAAATATATAACACAAACCCCTACTGTTTCTAATCAGATAGCACGATCTAACTGATCTGTACATGATCTCCATGATCTGTTAAAAGAATTTGTTTTCTACCTGGTTTTCTTGTACAACAACAAGCTCAGAGATTCTGCTTTGCTTTTCCTTCCTTTAGATGTAAAAGTTTTCAGCAAAAATCAATTTTCCTGTTCAATGAATGATGTGGTGGCACTTCTGCAGACACGATATCAGAAATCTGTGCCAGTGCTCTTCAGAAACGGCTCTCTTTTGTATGCCTTGTCTGTGAGGCATAGTAATTAGCCTGCAGCAAGTCATAGAATAGAATCATAGAACGGTTTGGGCTGGAAAGGACCTTAAGATCATCCGGTTCCAGGTCCCTGCCATGGGCAGGGACACCTTACACTAGACCATGCTGCCCAAGGCTCTGTCTGGTTTTTCTGATTCACAGAGCCCGACCTTTCACCCTTGCAGAAGACACAGTAGTTTCTTCTAATTTTTCTTCCCTCTAAGTCAAAATAATCCATGATACTATAAAAACAAAACTATAGATAGTGTCTTCTGACCTTTTTTTTCCTGGCAAACACACAGCGTGTTCAGTCTTCAAAAACCTACTGGTTAAAATGCTGAAAATATGATCAGGATTAGAACCAGGCTCAAAGTCATGCAGCTGGCTTTTTGAACATCTTCCACTCATGATATATCATCTGGTATAAACTGGGAAGTCTCCCGCTGAAGCTAAGAAAGCTACACGGATTTATACTAGCTAAGCATTATGGGGCAATGGGCTGTTTAGAGAATTTTATCTACAGCGCTTGGTTGTCAAATAAACAGCTGAAACTTCACTCACTTAAATGAAGTCTTCCTTGATTTATGCTGGTGCAGTGACAGCAGAATCTCACTCATGTTCCACTCCATGTTGCACGCAGTGGCATTTGTGAGGTTATGTAAAGGCAGCTACATTTAAAGAGAAGAAAAGTTTCATTGCATTTAATGAAGCTGCCCCTAGCAAAAAGCCACATTACTTCTTTATAAGACAACGGTAATGAGTTACTCATTTGTGTGATGCTTTGAGTTCTGCAAAGTTCTCTGTTATACACCACATTGTGTTGTTAGCGTCGAGACAAGCACATAACCACCGGGATGGTTATATGAGGTGCTTTATTGAGGCGCCGGGAACCAGGGGTATGCACCCAAATCTGGTTTCGATTCCAGTCACATCGTGTTCACAATTTATACACTAAAAAACTAATACATATTCAACACAGATTACATCATTTACTAATACATATGCATCAAGGATTGCTACACCAGTATATTACGACATCAGCCTCTTCTGCACTTGCGCATCCCCCTCTGGTGGTCGCCCTGATGAAGTAAGGAGTCTTCCTCAGATGAAGTAAGAAGTCTTCCTCAGGTTGTCCTCTTCACCTTTCCTCTACTTGGCCAGGTCCCAGTCGTCTTGTGGACGTTAGCATTCTCTTATCTTCACCAGGATGCCTCTGGTATGCCCCTTTTGGCTATCTTAAACTTAGGTTCTGCTTGGGTAGAGTTTTACAATACATACACCCATACTCCCCTCACCATATGCAGTTATGTTAGCTCTTGCTACCAAGACTACCATTGAACATTTAGTTACAGAGTAACTATGATACAAAACGGCAAAGTTACAATGTCTTCTAATATACAAAGCCTCACTATTGATTTATAAATTTCTCAAATATAATCATTTTACTATTTTATATGATTATTTTATTGTAAAAACTTCACCCTCTCTAACAGCGTCAGGTTAGGACTTGAAGCCTGTGATCATCTCTGTATTTCTAGTTAAATCCAGAGCAATTGCACACTAGTTAGCTGAAATGAATCATTATTTTGTTATATCAAAGACCATCTGCATTGAACTGATTCTGTTTCAAAAGTCACACCGTCTATTGGCTGTCCCCAAAAGCCTTGAACCAAGCAAAACTTTTCTTTCTGCTCATGGGAAATGAGATTCTCATAATTAGACTGAGTTGCTGTTTGTGACACAAGCCTTATTCAACAGAGTCTGCTGTTCGATTGTTTTAAAGATGTTTTTCTCTTTCTCTTTTTTCACTGAAGATAATGTTTTTCTCTTTCCCCACCACACAACTGTAGTCTATAAGCAAATATATAAATGCAAAACAAAATATCGCATGGGTAAGCAACAGGGGACAATCAACCCTCTAAATAAATCAATATAAAGGCAAACAGGCCAAAGATTTGACCTTTATATCAAGCTGACTTGAAAATGTTCTACATTATTCTTCTCCCATGTGTTGCTCCACACACACTTATGTAGCATCTTTCCTGAATGGGTGAGCAGACTTTCATCAGTGAGATGTCAGACCAAAGCATGTAACCCAGAGGGTGATTTTTCAGGTTCCATTCAGGGATTGAGGGCTTGGAAGGTATGGGAGGATTTGCAGCATCTGACAAGTCAAGGATTTTCCAGAGGGTGAGCTCTTGGTAGATGTGTGTACAAGACTGTTCTTTGTAAAGGAAATAAGTGTTTGGATGAGCATTCATCTGTTGTATTAGTCTGTTTCCACTCATTTTTCTTTGTGAGATGGATGTCTTCAGTAGATGCATCATTGACTGATACAATTCTCTTTCATTGAGTTAAAGTTAAGGCAAGCTCCTTCTCTTCACAATGCCCCTGGGTAGGTTTAAGAACAACAGTGCACTCGCAAACCCACACTCAGTAATTACTAGATCAGATTTTACCAGTTCATGTTACAGCTAAGAACTGGAGGAAGAAAACATCAACAGTTTAATTTTCTTAATGATATAAAGAAAAAATACTGATGCAATTCTCATTTCACTGCATGCCATCATTCAAAAGTAATAAATAATCATAGAAAACCTCTTTCTCAATACAACCACTTACATGGATAACTTTGAGAGCCCAAAAGCTCTCTTTACCTGCATGAGATCCGTAGCGTCTTCCATCCTTCTCTCTGAATCTGGCCCTACTGTATGAGAGCACTGCCAAATGTGTTGTAATGGTTAGGCTTATAATTGGCTGTTTTCAACAGCCTATGTCCAACACTATAGGCATATTTACCTTCTAGAGAAGAAATAACCAAAAAATGAACCTTTCCAGAGATTACATTTGCTACACCTCCTCTACTAATGGGAGATACTCCAGAAAACTGATGACTCATGGGTCATGTCCTTGGCTAGTCTCTATGAGGTCCATATCCATATTACACAGCATTTGGCCATGGTCTCTTCCAAACCTCACGTGGTGCTGCTGTAAATAAACACATTTTGTGGGTATGTTTGTGTTTATTTCCAAGGGCTGGAAATAATCTTAAAGACTGCAGCACAGCCCACCAGAGTAAAATTTTTACGGAACATGTCTCTCATGCTGTAGCTTGTGACATGAGGTGAATTACAACAGTTTGAGAGGTCAAGGTTATATGAGATAGGTTTTATAAGGCACAGGAAAATAGACATAGCATGGGTTTGTCTGTATGATTTGCATGCAGCAGTCCTGAAAATAAATGATGCCCATGACTGTGCGTGCATTTTGCTTTTAGCTGGTTCTCTCCCCATAAAAAGCCTCACTGCTGAAGTGAGATACATGCAGCTTGTGTGACTGTAGTGTCATGACCTGGAAATGTACTGGTAAGCTAAGTTATTTTACAGCATATACACCTAGACAAACTAGAGCAAGGAACAACAGTGAACATAAAGGAATTGAATCTCATGTGGGTCCCTCAACCTCTTCATATATACAGCCAAAACTATCAGCATCTTGAATCGAATTTAAGTTCATTAGCAAGGTAAAAATGGCTGTAAAACTTGTAGCAAAATGCGATTACTGATCAGCCTGTCTAAACCAAAATCTGGACATTGGCAGAGAAGTGAACGTTGCAAATGAAAGAAGGTATTTAAGTCCATTGGGAAGCAGGAAATTGGAATCACTAAGGCTCGGTTACAGTGTGACATTAATTTGACTTAAATATGTACTCTTGTTAGGAAAGTCTTGCCTTCTCCACAGGACAACCATTTTCCACCCATCCCTTGTTTTTGCGATATATGATGAACCAATCTAATAAACTGATTCTGCTGGAAAGAATTTCCTTTCTTCCATTTTTCATTTTCAGCCAGGTTAGTCTCTTCACCTATTTAAACAATAGTGCTGTTCCTTAAGAGAGTGTGGAAACAAGTAGTTGGAGGCAGAAGAAAAGCTGTGGGTGGGTAGATATAATGGCCATACAGGTTTTCTTTGACTTAAAGTCACAACTTTAAGAAGAAAAGCCAGGACAAAAAGGAAAAGGTGAGGAGAAAGACTGAAATCTGGCTGGAAAAGAAAGAAGACTGATATTAAAAGGCAGGAGAGGAAAAAGAAAAATCAGTTTTGGAATTAAAAATTAGTTTTGATTTATGTTTTAGGCTAACAGTATCATCTTTTTACTGGAATATGGGCAAAGATGCTCTATCAAATACAAGAAAAGCAATGATAAGGTCTTACAAATGCAGGAGGGAGGATTGTGTTAAGCTATTCCTAGACATTTAAAAATCCATTCTCTATTTCAGCAAATTGTCTGGGTTCCTGTACACACCCCCTGGAAAAGTGATAAGTGTCTCCACAGTGGAGGTTACCTTAGTTAAGGCAGCTGTTTACAGATGGTGATTCCTGTCACCCCCTCAGGTGACTCCATCTCTCTTGGAGCTATAGAAGAAACCTAGAAAATGAGCTTATCATAAATCCAGCTTTCCATGTAGGTCAGATAAGAAGAGATTATCTGTATCCAGAAGTCAATTGCTCTAGTTTCAGGTAAAGGTATCAGATGTGTGGCCATATTTTGTAATCCTGAGGGTCAAGAGATAGTCACCATCCTAAGGGAAGAGGTGAGAGGGAAGATTGCTGTGGATATAGGAAGAACACTGCAGCAACGTATTTAATAAGCAAGAGATTTAGTTTGCCTAGCCATGTATAATTTAGTTTGCTCACACATGACCAGCAAGTATTTATTATCTTGTCTTTCAAATAAATAAGAAGCTGCTAGGTCAGCTTTCTGTTCTGTGTAACATGAGGCTTTGGGATTCATTAGTGCTCATTAAGCTGAATTTTTCCTCTGAGTATTGCAACTGAGAATCATGCAGCAATACAGAAATAGAATCATAGAATCATTTAGATTGGAAAAGACCTTTAAGATCAAGTCCAGTTGCAAACCTCACCCTGCAAATAGTGCTGAGACAACATTAATTTCCTCCTAGAAAGCTATGCAAACTTGGAGACACTTATATTTCTTTAGTCAGTGAAAAGTTCCAGCTAATTCTGCATGGGCCCCAGCATCTTTGAACTCCAGGGACAGGCACCACTATGTGGAGCAGTTGCATTTGCTAAAGAAGTTTAATGCCAGAAGTTTAATACACAAGGTAGGCATTCAAGTTCAGTGATAGGAAGTAAAGGATTCAAGCTGTAAACCAATATACTTTTGTAACCTTATCTAGGTGTTCCTGCTCCGGCAGGGAGATTAGACTAGATGATCTTTTGAGGTCCCTTCCAATCTCTAACATACTGTGATACTCCAGAGGTACCAGAAGGAAAGGTTACTACTCCCACCTACATCTTCGTACATCTGCTGACAGCCAGTTCTGATCACAGACCTCTAATCACATGGATAAATCAACCAGTTTGACAGTAAAAGTATTTGAACTGTTTAACCTAATCCTACTGCATTTGCTTCATTCAGTGTGGATATAGCTAACTCATACAAACAGAGTGGTAAACTGAATCATCCCACAGAGTTTAACACTCATTAATGCACACGGGGAATTACCCTTTTCAGTGTCTTGAAATGCTAAGTTTGTATAGTGCCTTTGTCTTCAGGGAAGAGGAGGTAGAGTTCTAACAGTACCTCTACTGTGGTAGAGGTGGACACAGCACTGTAAGTGTTTACACCTATGCTTGTATGAAAGGAGATATGATCTATACTGATACAAGAAATCTGGGATGTTGGCAGAAATGTGTGTTTAAACACAGGCCTTTAAACTGGGGTTAATATCTCAGTACAAATAAAAGGAACTGGTTTTAAATTCATTTTTCCCTGTAATAGACAGAAGGTAAAAGGAAATAAAGTAAAAGAATAGTCACAGAAAGGAAAGAAAAAAAGAAAGATAAGAGGAAAAATAATACTAATTAATGATATAAAACAGTGCCAAAAACTGGACTTAATTCATTCTCTCTTAGGAAGAGCAGTATCTACAGTTCCTTTTAGAGGAAATCTAGATTCCCTTCTATGTGCTCTGCCAAAACCAAGTTTCATTCAAGCGCAAAGTCAAGCATGAAGTACTGGATTAAAACTCAGAGGAACTGGGCAAAATTACGGGGGAAGGAATAAAACCTTTTCAGCTATTGGACTGTTTGGTTCTCTAACTTATAAAGGTTTAGGGTTGCATGGTTTGAAGCAAACTATGAGATTGTAACTTATTCATCTTATCTGCCAGATCCTCAGCACTTCGCAAGCGCCTTTTGATGCGCTTTCAACTGTGGTGGCTTATGAAGAGCCATCCAAGTGGATATCTAGTTACTAGAGTGTTAATGAGCTCGTAATAATAATTATTTATTGCATATGTTATTTTGAGTCAATTACATACCAGGTTACCCATGGCAAACAATGTCATTTCCTTGAAGGCTGAAACCTCCAGAGGAGACACACTTCTAATAGCTTGTCATATGCAAGGCATATGGTAGGTCTTAATAGGCCTTAATTAAAGGCTTGTTTAAATCAAAATGTTGCAAAAATATTTATTCTATTTTTATGTATAATTAAAGTGCATTTGTAAAATTATGTTAATTGCCAGACCCAGGGGGGAAGAAGGTTCCCCCCCCATCCCCTCTAAATCCATTAAATAAACCTAAAAACACTGTGCATTTACCTTACTTAATGAGATAACATTTGCAAAGTGTTTTGAAGCCTTGAAGGGCTCCATTTCCTTGTAGTCATTACTGCTATTCCAATTGCTTTTTAAAATTTTTCTTTATTCATTTAATTTGATTTCATTTCACAAGGCACATCTGGTAGATGGGGTGTTAGGCAATGGAAGTAAAAGCTCTACAGGATCTTATTTTCCCAAGACAACATGGCCCAAGACCATGAGGAAAGAGTCCTCCAAGGGCTAGAAACACAAGTTGCAGAACCGTTGCTGGTATTGCAGTCAATTCACAGAAAACTGAAATCCAGCTGTTACCTTTGGATCTTTAGCAAAAGTCTCCCTCAAGTCTCTGTAAATAAAGGAATAGGGTGATAGCTTCCACAGGGGTCACTGTATACATCTACGTTAGGTTTTTGCTAAGCCCATCCTTTGCAGGAGACTTTCCCTGGCAACCTCATAGACTAAACAAGGAATATACCACTCAGCAATTCTCCTGTGACCAGATACATAACAAGACCTGTATTACACCCATAGCACTGTGCTTTGCTTCCAGTGCTCCGTATCTTCTGCACTGGAAGATAGGGAGTCGTTTGACTTTACGTGAACTAACCAACAAATCAGGCTTCATATGGGGTTATAGTCACAACTCCTGCTAAACTCCATTGCTTTTATTCAGGTTGCTCACACCAGGAAGGTTATTGAGCTTGACCCTGCATGCAGAAAACCAATGAAAAGTCAGTCCCAGAGGTTAATAAGACCAAGAGAAGAGCTTGTGTTTGAGGTCAAGATGTGTCAAGAAAGATAATTTTACTCTGCAGTTGTTTTACTTTTGGACTGAGTTTTGTCCTGCAAACACAGTTAAAGCTTCTGTTAAAAAAAATGCAATTGAAAATATATTTATATAAATTATCTTTGTCGCAAATAATGAAGTCAGATAGTCGTTAAGAATAAATAGGAGCCAGTGGAGTTGAATCTTGATGAAGTTTAGGTTCACAAACTGTATATGTTTTTCTCCATCTACTGTTTGAGAACATAAGGGGAAAAATTGGGTGGAAAAAGAGCCCAACTTTTTGTTTTCAACAGAAGCTTTTGAATTTTTCCATTTCACTGATTTGGCCTTCCTTTTTGTCCTTACCTTCTGTTTTCTCCCTGTATTACTTCTTTCTTTCCATGCCACTGGACTTTCTTTCCTTTTCTCCCAGTTCTCCTCTACTCCCACTCCATGTTTCTCTTTCCAGTAATGGCAAATAGACTACAGAGACTCCTTCATGGCCATATCTACTGACTGGCTGTACCAAACCACTTCTCTTTGTGCAGCACCAAGCTAGATCAATCCTGCAAATGCTCCTGAGTTTCCAAGAGCAAAGACAGTATCTTTTGATCTCCCTGGGAGCCGATGCTCAAAGCAGGTCTCAAAGAAACCCACCCAATCACACAGTTCATCTGCTTCAAGCCAGAGGTGTCAGAAGGCTTTGTCATATGCAGAGTGACTTTCTGAAGGACTCTGCCTCAAAATAAAGTTCAAACTATGGGACAGGGAAATTACTCCAGCTTTTGTGGAACACTTAGCAATAAAAAAAGGGAGGAGGGTGTCTTTTTGTCCCTAAGCAATCTTTTCCCATGCTTCTCAAAACCTCCTACAGGACTTAAGAGTTGTGATTGTCATCTGTCCTTACTCTGTCACTTCACATACCCTATTCCTGGTTTTGTTGCTCCCTTCCATGCTATGGTCCAAAGGGCCTCAGGAGTGGAGCAGAGAGGACAGCAGATAGAGATATCAGCAGAAGCTCCATTCTTTCTCCGTCTGCCCACCTGCTGACACTCTGTATGTGAAAAACATCATGCTCGGTCACCATGTCTATATACTGTGTACATAGACTGGGGAAGACACAACTGCTGTCTGTTACCTCCTTGTAGCAATGAAAGTGAGAGGTCCCAGAGGATGCCTATGTGGCAGTGTACATCTGTGCCTATACTGCAAGATCAGAAATGGAGAAAAAGGTACTGCAAAACCTTTTCCTTTCCTGTGCCCTCCATACTGTGCTCCAGAACGTGCCTACTGCCTATGAATGCCCTTCCTTTAAATCTTAGGTACAGTTAAATCAGCCTGCAGGGAAGTGCACAGAATTTCAATGTGCTGAATGCAAAAGGCTAAAATCCCTTATTTTGTCAGGAGAATGTCAACGTTATGATTTGAGGAGAGCAAGGGAGAGGAGAGACAATATTCTATCCCCACCTGCCCCCGTAAAGCACATTGCACTGCAGAAAGCTTTCTGCTGTGTTTTTACATATCTCTGAGAGCACCACATGTCTGTCTTGGCCAGTCAATACAATGTAAATGTGCTGTGGATTTCTATCTCCCATTAACAGTGCTCTCTCTGTACCAGGGCTGGTGCATCACACCAGATGTAACGGTTCTCTGTCTTTTCAGATTGCCCTCCAAAGGATGGATAATTTCATCAATGGATGGACATTTACTGTCTAATTTTAGGCCAGGAGGCTGGTGCAGTGTGTGGTCACATTCTGCACTTATCTTGCTTAGCTGAAAGTACAGCAGCATTTTCTCTTGAACAAATGATTGACCTATAACTCATAACAAGGTGGCTGCTGCACTGTTTTGCCTTGAAGTTTCCATCCATAAATGAGAATGGTTTGGAATTTGATGTGCTTTTATTGATGTGTGGTATAAAACAAATGCACAAGCCGTACACAGTGAACACTAATTCACCCTGCAACTGCAGGTAACTAAAGTGGGTGCAGCAACTGTTTAAAACCTGGTTTAATGTTATAAAATAATACAAATGTATATGCATATGTATGTGTCACTGATCTATTAATGTATGGTATGCAGTGCAGCTTTCTTTCGTTTCTTCTCATTTTTGGAATAGTTACTTCTACCCTCTCAGAAGATAATCCATATTCAGGAAGATCTGTTAGAGAACGTGGCAGTTATACAGTCCCTACACCACATAATCATCAGAAACCAAGAGAAAAAGGTAAAGGCACAAAAAAAATTGATTAAAAATCTGAAGTCAGAGAGATCACTGTATAAGGTAATCAAATAAGGAAATTTGGTGTAATCAAAACACGCATATTAAAGTACCCAGTCAAAAATAAACCCTTCAGCTGATGGGGGAGAACACAGAGGTACCCGGGCCTTGGAAAGCTGCAAGACACACAGTAATTATTGAAATCAATGAATGTAACATCCAGCTCTCAAAAAAGAGACCAAAAAAGCACCATGCATTGGGAATATAGAGAGGATTATGCAACCCCACAAAGTTCCCACTATGAAACTGCTCTGTATTCAGTAACTTCATGGACATCTAGGGGCTGGGGTACGTTATAGGATCAAGCAAGTTTCTGTACTTAGGTGCAGAGGAATAACATGACACCTACTGACAATGTGGCCATTGTGTCTTAAGAAACAAAATATCTAAGGTCAAAGATGAGAAGGAAATGATCTTTCAGTGCTGCTCTGGCCAGTGCAATATGCTGTGTGTGTTCCTCTATGATGTGGCATTTATCTATGAGGCCCATGGTATGACAATTTGCCAGTCTTTCATCTTAAGTATTATCCCTCTCCTTGTTTGATTTCTCTGATGAGAATAAGGAGAATGAGTAGCAGAAAACCCTTTACAAAGAATCAGAATTCCTTAATTGATGCATGAGGTGTCTTTAAGATGGTGTGGTTTACACTGCACTCAGATTTGGTTTGGAATTGGATCTGGAAGAGTATTTGCAGTTTCCTAATTTGGGACTTCTTCCACTTCTGTCATGATTTAACCTGCTTTCCACCAGTGCTCCCACTCCTGACAGTGCATTCAGCAGCAGGTTTGGGTATGATGGATGGCTTTCACCAATTACTGTCCCCAGCAACCCACACCCCCTTGAAAGCCCACAATCTTTTTAGCCAAGACAGATGAACACAACATTCATCTTTACCCACACAAGCCTGCACATCACTGCACACTAAACTCAGTGCTGATTGGCATTAATAAGACAACCTTGCAAACAGTTCAGGTGCTGTTCCAACACCTTTTCAGCTGTTCCTGATTGTCAATCCACCACTGGATGCCAGCTTCTTGTACAGAGAACACTGTATTGAATCTTGGAGATTCCAGCTTATCCGTTTGCAATGTGTGTGTGAAGACAAGTAAAATATCTGCAGTTCCCTGGGAATTACCCACTCAAAAGACCAGTGGAGGACAAAATGCTCTGGTTATATCTCTTCATTCATGCACATCTCATATCTGGCTACAGGTCTCGGCACAACCGCTGTATTTACTCTCATGTTTCATTATTATAGAAGCCTGCCAGTACCTAAAAGGGGACTACAAGAAGTCTGGAGAGGGACCTGTTACAAGGGCATGTACTGACAGGACAAGGAGGAATGGGTTTATCCTGCCAGAGGGGAGACTGCAATGAGCTCTTAGGCAGAAGCTCTTCCCTGTGAGGGTGCTGAGGCGCTGGCACAGGGTGCCCAGAGAAGCTGTGGCTGCCCCATCCCTGGCAGTGTTCAAGGCCAGGTTGGACACAGGGGCTTGGAGCAAGCTGCTCTAGTGGAAGGTGTCCCTGCCCGTGGCAGGGGGCTGGAACTGGATGAGCTTTAAGGTCCCTTCCAACCCAAACCATTCTGTGATTCTATGATTATGGCTTCTTTGCCTTATAACCCATGAATATATAATGCCCTGTTCTTTGTTTCTTCTTTTGCCCAGGGTGCTAAACTGGCACTCTAATCCAAGCGCTTGGGTTGGTTCATGCTCCAACTCCAAAATGAATGAAGCAATGGTGAAGAAATGCCATGATCCAATGAGAACAACAAACAACTCGTTCCACCCTTCAGACAGTATGAACACAAACCATCCCAGACTTGCAAGCTCAAGGCTCACAGTGGGTACCTATTACAAAGCATCTGCAAATCTAGAGGGTCAGTAAAAGAAATGACTTGGGGGATCAACATGTTCCCTGCAGTAACTATTGGAATTGCTTAGTATTCACCAAGAGCTTTTGGCTACAAAACAACTAATAGTAATTCTCCTGTAGCTTAGGCCCAGAAAATTCCTAAATATAATGGCCTGCAGCAAAATAAGAGGTGTGTAACAACTTGGCAGCTGTGGATTTGTTATACTGTGTTGTTACAAATAAGCCCCAGTTATTGCTCAGATTAAGCTATATGTTCCTTTTCCTGGGTTTGATGTTTACTTCTAGCTTGATACTTAATTAAATATTGTCAAAATAAAACCATTACTGGTGCCATGTGTTAATGTAAGCACTGTGTTTAGTCTGTTTGCTGATTTGGTGGCTTTAGATTAAGGCACAGACTGCACACTGAGGGAAAAAAAAGAGAACCCTCGGCATAAGAATTGCAATACAGCAATTCTTTACCCTTGGTTAGTACTTTTTCTAACTGTGACTCAGACACAGGCTCTTTTCCACCACTTGCATTTAAATGGACTTGTGCCTCATTCTGTGAGATGATAATGCCATTCTGGGTAAGCTGCATATCTCAGCCAGGGGAAACCAGTTACGTCAAAATGCCACTGGAGGTTTATGTATTCATGGCAAAGAATAAATGTTTGGGGGCTACTTAGGACACTGTCAACACTTCATTAAGAATATGCTTCCATGTTAGCTGATATTTTCATTACACTTAACTCCCATAGTGTGTATATATTGCACCAGTAACAGCAATCATGCATTTTAATTTTCTGGTAAATACTAATAGTCCTTTCCTCTTTCTGTATAAAGCTACTTTATCTCCAAGACTATCAGGGTTGTCCAAAGCCATTAAAATAAATTCTCCTAGGGAATTAAAAAACCTACAAGTATATTTTTGTTAAACTCCTGTTTCATAACATTTTCTTTCAGTTTAGCCATTTAAATGTGTCTGTCATACAGGCTCCTTTCCTTAGCCAGCCTGAGACTACTGGGACTTCCTAGACACAGCCTTGTTTTGCAGAAGGAAGTGTAAGTTTCGACTGGAAGTCTGACTTTTTGATGCCAGTCAATCTTTTTGTTAAGCACACCCTCGATAGCAGTCACAACACGAGCACACAGTTCAATTCTAATTTTTGTTCCCCTCTGGTGTCATCAAAGGAATGTTCTAGAGATTTTAGGACATCTCTAATCTTAACTGTAGCTTTTGAATCACAGGCAGTGGGAGGAAAGATGAAACCACTACACAGATAGACAAGAATGCATTGCCTGAAGGCAGCTTTGACTTACAAATAATAATTTTACTTACAATTTTTTACTGAACTTTCCTACTATATGACAGGAAAAACTGCTATGGCAATGAGATACCCTGTGTTCATTATAAGTCTGATTCACCCACACTGTCTTCGAAGATCTGGAGTAACAAGACCATACTTGGTCTGCTCTGCTACAGAGCAGTGTCCCTAAACAGTCTTATTACCTGTCCCACAACCCTATTACACAGGAAGGAAGATGGGCTGTTTGAAGAAATAGGCAACTGTGTGGAAACAATGCTGGTTTAGAAGAAGTACCAACTGCACTCCAGGGCTAACATCCTTATAACATGTCTAGGTATTTTCACTGCACCATAACTAGTCAACCTGAGCTACCTTTGCCATCAGTGTGGAAAAGAAGCACCTCTAAAATGTGATTTATCTGTTCTGTTTTAGATGTCTGTTTTAGCACAAGATGAATTGGGCTGTCAAATCCTCTCCATTGACTATAAGGGAGTCCAGGACAACAAGGTACAGTGTGGTTATCTACAGAAGGAATGCCTGCATTTGGTCAGATTAATCCCATTCCTGATACCTGGCTTTCAAGTCATCAACACACTCTTCAACCTGATATCATCAGTGCCACGAAGCATAAAATTTGGCCTCAGACTAACACAAATGATGGATATTGTGTCTTGCTATTCTGAAATAAATCACAAGAATTGGACTTACAACTGAAGGCTTGGTTACCTCTGGAGTACATCAGAAGCCCACTGTTGCTTTCCATATCATGTGTTTCGTAACAGTTGTAAAGCAAGGAGCAAAGCAACGTAAACATGATGAAAAAGAAATTCACATGGATACTTACACACCCAGACACACAATAATATCTTTACCAAGCAAATATGACTCGGTTTCTCTTCTGTCTCTTTCTGCTCTAAGGCTAAGAAGAAGCAAATAAAAACCAGAAGAAACAGTTGGAGATATTAATGCTGCCCTGCCAGCATTTTGTAATTCATGAAGCAAAACTGATCTGTCCGATTAGCTTGATGTGGAGATAAAGCTCTGTATGAGAAGTACCCTTCAAATAACAAGCTTTGAGGCCTCTGATTAGCAAAAAGGTCGTTGATGGTTTAATGCCCAATTCCCAGATGCCAGATTAATGAGTGTAAACTCATTTAAAAGATTTGTGATAAGTAATTAGGCTACTGTACAATTGCTTCAGCATATTCCCCATCATTCCAAGGGCAAGTAAGAAAGAAGGATTGATTTCCTGTGTGAACAATAATGAGAGAGAAAGGAGACTCATTATTATCTTCTGCCTGGGTGTATTGGTGGGCTGCTTCCTTCCCCCACCATAATTGCCTTGCTGTTTGTTAAAGCCTAGTGTACTGAAAATGAGAATAAACCTTTGTGAATGACTGTTACAGTGGATTTCAGAGCCCTTGTGCATTATTGGTTGGGTGCCATGCAGGGTGACTGAGGATGAGTCACAGGAAGCCAGGAAAGCTGTGTGTCAGCTATGTCTGTAGAGAAAGGACATCTGGGTCATAGAGTGAATCCAATAGGCATGAGTACTCTAACAAATTAAATCAGAGTCAGTGGAAGAGCACTTTAGCCAAAGGAAGCAGCACAGTACCTCTGTTTCTCCAGCTGTTATATATTCTGATGAAATACCAAGTGTTCTTCTGTTCTTTGACTGACCCATTCCAGCCCTCGGGGCAGTGGTATATTGTGTAGTATTGTGAACTTGCATTAGTGCACTGATTGGTTCTAGACAGGGTTCCCCACTTGGAAAACACTGTACACTCTGAGATTATGATTTTTCTCTTTTTAGCCATTAAATGTGTGAGTTTATAGACTGTTCTTTTCTTCTAGGGTCTCTCTGTAGTCACTTGAGAGCACTTAATCCTGCCCTATGAGTCAAAGTAAGGCATGGCAATCTATCCTTGGAAAAAACTTCCTCTATTACCTAGAAAGGGAATTCCAGTGACAAGCATTGAAATAGCTAGAAGGAATGAGAGCGACCAAAGGCAATCCCTTCATTAGAGACCCTGAACTATAACGAAAGAAAGAAAAACAGACAGAGAGACTTGAGGGTTTGACTCAGCCCCTAAGGATGAGCAGCAGAAAGTGATGGTTAGAATTCAGGTCTACCAATTCCCACTAAGGTTGTTTTCTAGTGGAACTCATCACACAAAGCCTACATGGTAGGCCAGTATAACTCACTTAGATTTCTGCCCTGTTGACATCCATTAGCCTGTTTTTTTCACATTTTATTAGTTTCCTAGTTTATTCTGTTTAGCAATCATAGACTTTTCTGACTCTTCCCTGCCCCCCTGCAAAAAAGCCCTTGCAGGAACTAAACAATTAAAGGGAAGAGTAGCGTAGTTCACGTATCTTACACTTTCCTCTTTCTATTTAATATTGGAGGTGTTTTAGCAAATAAGGAATGAAATGAAAATTCAGCTTAGTTCCATCAACAATTTCGAAAGGTTATTCAAGCTAAGCCCTTTAAATTGCTCAAAGTTTTGTCTTCACAGATATTTTAATTTGGCAACAACGTTTCAACAAGTTCACGTTTCCCCAGCTGTTTTGGGTAAAAAAAAGCCAAGAAGCTCTACTATGTCCACATATAAAGCGCCACTATAACATGGATTGAATTCTCCCTTGGCCTAAGGAGTTTGGGATCAAAAAATGCAATAGTTTCCTAGAATCCCAGACTGCACAAATGCAGGTTTTGCTTCATAAAAGCAATCCCCTGCTCAGCCAGCACTTACTAAAGACAGCTAAAAACTACGCAGAGTTTCTTTTTGAAAGAAAAAACAGAGAGACCTCGGCACAAGAGTCAAATCCCAGTTATATATTCTGTTGGCTTCTACTGTAAGATGCCATGACTGTTGTAAGCTTTGAGTCCCAAATTCTGGCCTTAGTGCTACTGATACCTGTAATCACATGCTACCTTTGAGGGGCACTGGGATTCATGCAGCTACTTTTTAACCTGATACAGCTTTCTGTACACAGTGGTGGCAAGCATTTTGGTCCACTGCTCTCCTTCAACACCCAGCTTGGAGTTGTCAGGGCAGTTGAGAGTATTTCTTTCCATTCCAGCGCAACTCCACACATTTGGCCTCAAAAGATTGGAAAGTGTGGCAGAAAAGAAGACATAAAGCAGTCAGAATCATTGTATTTCAATCCTCAGTTTCAGGCCACAGAAACTGAGTTTGTAAATTAAACACAATTCATTTCACCTCTGCTGCTGTTGAAAGGCAATGAAAATGTGCTAAGGCATTAAGTTACTTGGAAAACCTGGGATAAATTTACTGAGCTGTCTTCGGCTGCTTTGGTGGTATCTATGTAGAATAACTATCCAGGCATGTGAGATTTAAACCTCATTCACATTATGGCTGAATGGAGGCAGCTGCTGGTGAATTTGGGCAGTTGAACTTCAGCTGAAGTATTTACGGCTTGCAGAAAAGTGGCTGACATTTGAAAGTGATGTGCAGTGTTTAAAGATCTTGGATTTAATGTGCTTTAAGAGATCCCTAGATATAGATGCGTCCAAGTTAAGATCCTGGGGGTTTTTAAGTCATTGGATTTCTTTAGTGACTGGAGTGAGTTCTTTTTGGTTAACATATGGGAATTTTTCAGCCTAATTGGTTTGCAGCTGTACCTTACTTTCATGCTGGAGAGAGCTCTGATACGGGCTCCAGAAGGCTCTTTATTTTACTTTCCCAAAAGCTCTATTTGTAAAAGCAGAAAAGTTCAGTGGTTAAGATGCTAGTGTGCTACTGTGTTCCAAATTAATTTAGTCTTCGAAAGCCTGGCTGGATGATTCTCCAGTAAGTCACATAGTCTCCATGTGTGTCTATTCTTCTAATAGAAATGTGAATATGAAAGGCAATATGCAGTGTTCAGTTACACCATGGCAATAAGGGCTTGTATCAGTCATATATGAATCCTCTGAGAGGTTTTGGTGTGACTTAATTCTCAGGCCATGCTTTAATTCTGACACTTTAAACTCCAACGTTTAGAATGGTTGTTCAGAGAACTCATTAGAATATCCCTGTTGTTGAGTAATCCATAGGGCTTTTCAAGCAGTAGATATATCTCAATGATCACACATATGTTTGCATATGTAATGCAAATATTATATAGATACTTTAATAAGTACTAGCACTAATTGACACACGGTGAACATTCTTGAGGAAGGTAGTATTAGTTACTTGTACTGTTCTTCCTTCTCTTCCTCTTTCTCCTACTCTGTTCTACGTGGGAGTTCTACCATACTGTGTTATGACCAAAGGTGTCAGAAATAATTTTCAGATCTAATTACATATACAGTTTAAGATGCATATGAAATTAATATTAAAACCAGGGTATGTGGCTTCTTTTTGATTCTCACTTACTGTTTAAGGATCAATTTGGCTGGAGGTTGCAGTAGAATCTCTATAGTATTTAAGCTACCTAACTTTCAGTCTTTTCAATAATCATTTCATGAAGCCTGTCATATTTTTGGCCACTATGAATGGAGGTGGGAATGCTCCGAATATGAACTGTGGGGGGCAACAAAATTAATTCTTTTTGTTAGCTTTTCTATTAGCAGCCTTCCAGTATCTGAAGGCGTCCTATAAGGATGCTGGGGAGCGACTCTTCATTAGGGACTGTAGTGACAGGACAAGGGGTAATGGGTTAAAACTTAAACAGGGGAAGTTTAGATTGGATATAAGGAGGAAATTCTTTCCTGTTAGGGTGATGAGGCACTGGAATGGGTTGCCCAGGGAGGTTGTGAATGCTCCATCCTTGGCAGTGTTCAAAGCCAGGCTGGACTGAGCCTTATGTAAGACGGTTTAGTGTGAGGTGTCCCTGCCCATGGCAGGGGGATATGGAACTGGATGATCTTAAGGTCCTTTCCAACCCTAACTATTCTAAGAGGTCCCATGTTTTTGAGATTAGAGAGTGAGCAATTATTCCTTACTCACATTCTCAATTTCTTCCTTTATTCATAGAAATCAGCTACAGCTTATCTTAGGTGATGCATTCTATGGTGGGTATTCTTTTACTATTGAGTTTCCTCTCTATAAAGTCATTCTGATACTCTGGTTGTCATTGTTGCCCACACTAGAGGGTGTCCCGAATGTTAGAGGTATCCATGTATTAAATAAAGTGAAAAAAATATATAGAAATTTAGAGGGATAGTCTATCTATAGAAAATACATCTTAGTTAGGAAGTCCCTGAGCTGAACATGATTGATAAATAGTAAAGCTCCTGAAGAAAATGTCATGTTCTCATTTTCATATGCCCTTTTGTAGATATGCACTATGGGCAATCTTGGGGACAGGGTGCTGGCTTGATGAACCAGAGATCTCACTGCATATGGCTATACTTCTCTCTGTTTTTTTTTCTAACTCCTTAGCCCAGTACTTCCCTACTTCTTCCTGTGCAATTGTGGAATATTTTTCCCTTTACCATGTTATGTTGGGGTTTTTGTTTAATTTATTTTTTTGTTTGTTTTGTTGTGTGTTGTTTTTTCCATCAAACGAATGGAAATTGGTAAAACCAATCAGAAGAATGGCAGAACATTTGTGTCCCAAATAACTTCATTTGCTGAATTGGACACTCGATTACCTTGTTTTAAGAACAGTATTTCTCTGAGGTATTTCAGGAAGCTTTTGAATATAGAAATAGAGATATTTTGAATATAGATATAGATATAGACTCCATAAAAGTCAGAGAAAGTGCTTAAAGATCTACCACTGTATTCTTATATGACACCTTTTTCCCCAGGTTTATTCCTAATCTTTGAAACTACTTCTCTTTCTTTCCTCAATTCTCTGCTTATCCACTACCTATCACGTACTCCCTGTTTTTCTACTATTGCTCTTCTTTAACTACAAGTTTTTTAACTTGTTGATTGATGTTTTATTCTATTCACTTGAATCAAGAATTCCCATATCTTATATACAAATAAGCAGAACAGCAAAGAACACAACACAACACTCTTTCTTTTGGAGTAAATATATATACGAAATTGATTGGTGTCAACAGCAAAAAGCCCGAGTGATAAAAGAAGCCTGATGGTTTTCAAAGTCATTTTCCCCTTCTGTACTTTCATTGATTCATTCCTTTTTCATTTGTTCTGTTTGCTTGTTTTTTTTTTTTCTTTTATTCCTCTTTCCTAACACTGTTGGTGTTCTTCTGTTTCCACCTAAGGGGATGAAGTCTCCAAAGCCGTTTGTTTCTGTCAGGCAGCTCTGTAACCACATAGATAAACATTCCGGACAGGAACCAGTCCCAGACCAATATGTACAGTAAAGATGCTGGGATTTAGAAATGAATGTTTGGAAAATAGAGGCACTAGCTCTGGTCAGCCCTTTGGAAGGGCTAGCGTGAACTGCGAGAGCGGGCAAAGCATCTTCTTGAAAGCAGAATGTTTGAGAATTCGTGGGGAAGAAAAGACCACAGAGTACAAATTACTAAAGCATGCACCTTCAAAGCTGCTCTGTCCTGGTGATATCATTATGAAGTTGTCAGATTATTTGTTTTCAACATTTAACCAACTTAAAGAGCCTCTGGTCCCCACACAATGGATAGAAAAACCAAGCAGTTCAGAGGGCTGAATATAGAAGGCAATACAGACAGCATCGAAGACCAAGATGGGTATAAAACCCACTATGCCCTATACAATAAAACAGATGAGTTTAGCAAGTGAGTTCTTTTGTCCTTAAAACCTTTCAAACATCTTGGGTGTCATGGTTTAGTGTGAGGTGTCCCTGCCCATGGCAGGGGGGTTGGAACTGGATGATCTTAAGGTCCTTTCCAACCCTAACTATTCTATGATTCTGTGAACTACCCTGTTCATGGAAGTAGATCAGCTATTGTTCGTGGATGCTGGATCATGCTTTCTGAAGGGAAAACAGCACAGTTCTCATAGAAATCTGAATTAGATTTAGATCATCTGACAGAAGGATAATACTCTGAATAAAGAATGAAGCCTTTGGGGACAACTTATGCAATTGAAACTAACACAATTGAATGGAGAGCTGGTAGTCCCTAGGAATGAAGGGAGCATCAGGAGAAAGCATTGAGAAAGAAGTAAAGCTTTTAAAAAATATTTGGAATTGGGCACTTTCTCCCATGTTATGAAAATAACTGGGACATTAAGAAAAAGATCAATCATGATGTTAACTGTTGTCCAACCAATACAAGTGACAATACATTGTTTACAGCTTATACCATTGTTAAGCACGCATGAATTGGAGACTAAGGAAATAGCTGCAAAAATAAGATGGGTGAAAATAGTTCATTTCTTCCAGGACACAACTTTAATGTGGTTAGGTCTCATTCAGAAACATAAGAAAATGTAGAGTAAGGGAGTCCCCTGCTCAAAACAAATTAGTGATTAGAAATCTGTTCACATTTTACAGGACAATCATATGAATATATTGTTAGTTGTGAGCCGCACATATAACAAAGTGTATTTAATATGGAAAGTATTTTTTCTTTTAGAATTTATAGTAATTCTATACTATGGTACGTGGTACCATCCTATACTATTCTATACTAAGTCTATACTATTCTACGTGGTGCTTGTTGCAGCCAGAAGAGAAGTGTAACAACTAGAAGCTAAGTAACAGAAATATTAGGCCAAAGAGAAAAAAATAGAGCTCTATTTTCATTTAATGGTATTAAAATAATAGGTAATGCAGGCTACTATTGTGATCAGTTCTGTATGGCTGATTAGGAAGGAGGATGCCAACACAACACTTGGTTTTGCTGCAGTCTTCCATAAAATAAGAAATCACGTCTTTAATCAATCCTTATAGCCATATAATCTCCGAGGATGGAGGTTCCACTGCCTCTCTAGGAATCTTTTTGTGTTGCAATGGCAAACCTTTCACAGAGGAATGTTTTCACATTGTCCTAACCTCTGTGGTGCAGATCTATTGCTAGTTTAGGGATGAGCAGTGCTTTAAGAATCAGCATCCTTAGAATAATCGGAAGGCGTTACTCCTGAACATTAGTCTGGCAGCAGACTAATATAGCAAATGCAGCTAATATATAAAACTAGCTGTGTTTGGCTGTGAAGTATGTTTGTACTTAATAGTTTTTTCTGCTTCTGTTGCAGATAGAGGTCCTGCACAGTTGTGTGTACACAGCAAAACCACTACACTAGGGAATATCTTTAATACTAACAAGCATGTAGTTCAGGAAAGCATCTGTCTTGGTGTCTTTCCTAGATTAGTGCCAATGAAATCTCATTCCTCAGTTACTAGATTTTTGCTAAAGCTTCTCTTCTGTCAGCAGTAAAATAAGGTTATTTCAGAGATGGCACAGAATTATTGTGTACTCCCCACCCTGTGAATTTTTTATATTATCACTTCCTCCAAAGATTTTCATGATTTAATCTAACAAAACCATTTTGATAGTCTGCTTTTACAGTGTCCATAACAACAGGACACTTTATGTCATCCACAATGATTTCCTTTCACTTAAGAAGGCTGAGAAAGTTGAGACTTAGGCTGAGAAATTTGGGACTGTTCAGCCTGGAGAAGAGAAGGCTGCGTGGAGACCTCATAGCAGCCTTCCAGTATCTGAAGGGGGCCTACAGGGATGCTGGGAATGGACTCTTCATTAGGGACTGTAGTGACAGGACAAGGGGTAACGGGTTAAAACTTAAACAGGGGAAGTTTAGATTGGATATAAGGAGGAAGTTTTTTACTGTAAGGGTGGTGAGGCACTGGAATGGGTTGCCCAGGGAGGCTGTGAATGCTCCATCCCTTGTGGTTTTCAAGGCCAGGTTGAACAGAGCCTTGGATGACATGGTTTAGTGTGAGGTGTCCCTGCCCATGGCATGGGGGTTGGAACTGGATGATCTTAAGGTCCTTTCCAACCCTAACTACTCTATGATTCTAAGAAGTATGAAATATGAGCTTCCTCAGTTTCCCTTTTCTACTGTTACACTAATAAAGAAGGGAACAATCACTGAGATTGAGGTAACTTCACAACCCACTTGTGAAAGCAGTTACTCCAAATGGAAGCTTACCCACACCTCCAAAAGAAAAGGCCCCTAAAGTGAGCCTTGTAATCCCAGCTCCTTTTAACACAGAGAGATCGATGGAGGCTGGAATACTCTGAAAATGCCAGTTTGGCTTTCACATCTGAAAACCACAATAATGCTGTTTCTCACAGGCAGTTTCTTTCCAGGCTTCTTCCCTCTTATATTCCAGTTCTGGTTGAAGAGATTTGATGGGCCATTGCAACCTCTACACTCTACTTCTAGTTTTCAGAGAACAGTTGGAACAATGAAAAAAGGGGAAAAAGAGGGGGAGAAAAAAGACTTTTTCCCAACGTATGACAAACTGAAGCAAACGTATGGGCTGAGAGTATTTTCAGGTGGAATTGTGAAATACACCAGGAGCCAAAGAAAAGGCTCTGAAGATAAGGCTGATATAATAACTTTGTGATTCTTGTCACAAAAAGACCATTGTACCCATTGGAACTTTGGTTTATCTTGGTTCAGAGACTGTACCAAACTGTGGGAAATGTCAAACTAATATTGAGCATCCCTGGCAGTGTTCAAGGCCAGGTTAGATGGAGCTTGGAGCAACCTGCTCTATTGGAAGGTGTTCCTGCCCATTGCAGGGGGTTGGAACTGGATGAGCTTTAAGGTCTCTTCCTACCCAAACCATTCTGTGATTCTGTGATTCGAACCTAAAACTATGCATTTCTATGAAAAGAACTAATAAAACGCATGTGTTGCATTGCAATCTTTAGCAAACCTAAAGCTTCTCTTGAATGAACACATTGAAAAGACAAGCAGATCTTTCTCTTACCCTTGTGACCAAGTGTAATGAAACTCATTTTTGAGACAGCACCATTCTACTCAATATCAGTAACGATTCCACTGGTCTCTACTTTAACTCATCATATTAAAGCAAAGACTAAATATTACCCTACCCATGGGCCCTCCCTCTTTGAACTGCCCCATCAAGAACTGCTCTCTGCTTGAATTGCCCAATTAACAGCTCCTCCCCTTTTGACCTGCCCCATCCGCGGTTTACCGCTTGTAGGATGCGGCTCTACCTTTATTTATCACTTCAGGAGCGAACCATTGCGGTGTCTAAGTCCGACAGCACTGCTCCCACTGCCCTTATGGAGCTCCCTTGGATGCTCGGATGGTGCCCCCCGCCGCCTGCTTCAGCCCGACCCGGTGGGTGAGTAGTGCCGGGGGATGCGGGAGGGTGGCCCGGTCCAGCGGCACTGCCTGCAGTGCTGCCAGCTACCGAGTGCTCTGGGAGAGCTGAACGCTGCCCCCACCTCTCCCTATGTTTCTTTTGTTACTCTTGACCTGATGTAAAAGCCATAGGTAGCAGTGGTAGTGGGCTGAGGGGAGGGGTTCTGCAGGTGAATGGTGAAGCACGTGTTTCATTCTTCTTCTGATGAGGGAAGCTTGCTTTGTTTTAATAACTCCAGATCGTGTTCTCTGGTGCTGGAGATGGTTTGTTCTGTTAGGCCAGTGGTATGTTCTGTAGTGGAGGCACTTCTTTCTTACCCTCTGATTAAAAGATATATGGCCCCGCTTCCCACATTACAGGTGTGATAAATTAAGTATAACTCTCCAGGCTTGCTCAGCCTGGAAAAAAGAAGACTCCAGGGAGAACTTAAAGCAGTTTTCAGTGCCTAAAGGGGATGATGAAAAAGCTGGAGAAGGGCTTTGTAAAAGGGCATGGAGTGATAGGACAAAGAATAATGGCTTTAAACTAGAAGAGCATGGATTTAGGTGAGATCTTAGGAAAAAAATTCTTCCCTGTGAGGGTGCTGAGGCGCTGGCACAGGGTGCCCAGAGAAGCTGTGGCTGCCCCATCGCTGGCAGTGTTCAAGGCCAGGTTGGACACAGGGGCTTGGGGCAAGCTCCTCTAGTGGAAGGTGTCCCTGCCTGTGGGAGAGGGGAGGAAATTGCTGTAATTAATTAAAGACAATGGTAACTTTTTGGGGTGCTGAGGAATTGAAAGGGAAGTAGTAGGTTAAATTTGCCTTAATTAATTAGGGGTTTAATCCATGTAAATAATTGGTTTTCTGGTTGATTGTGTTTACCCTCCTCCCACTTACCCCAAGCAAGTACGTGTAATACCCCTTATTTACTGTATCTTATTTTTTTGCATTTTGCCTTGTATAGGTATTCGTATGCATCATTGTAACACAAACCAGCTATGCTGGCTGATACTTTTGTCTTCAAGTCCATCACCCCATGTTGCGATGGGTTTGCATTATCAACCGAGACCATTAGATTTATTATTCAGTGTAAAATTTGATGGTTTTGTGCATATTATCTTATTAGTGTCTAGGTACAGAGCAGATAGCTTTTTAAATCGATTGATCTGCTAGTGTTGCTGGTGGAGCATAAAAGCAAAGTTGCAGCTTTTTAAGAAGGAAACTAATTAAAGGTTAGAAACAGGATAAGATGGGGGATCAGTAAAGGCCTTTGGAATACGTTGTAATCACAGCTGCTCACTTTCTCCTCCCAGGTGTCTCCCCTGCCCCCATTCAAACCTGTACCTGTGTAAGTTAAGGAAACTTATGTTTTATAGAAGCAGGAAAATGTACCCACAAACAATTGGTTTTCTGAGTGATTGTGTTTACTCTCCTCCCATTTATCCCAAACAATAGTTACTTGTAATACCCCTTACCTACTGTATCTTAGTTTGTGCCTTTTGCCCCTTCCAGGTATTCATATGTAACTCACCCCAGCTATGTGTTACAATGAAACTGACCTGATAATTGCATTTTTCTGGTATTTGTCTGCTATAATAACCTTCCTCCCCCTCAAACTTTCATATATTTAACTCTTTCAGCCAAGGTATTTCTACTTGCTCAGCATTTTTATGCTTGAGAGGAAATTAAATAAGCATCTAGTTGATATAAAGTGGGGAAGCCACTTCTAAGCCTCTTAAAAGTGGCTGAAGAATGTAGCTGGGGTAGACCTTCAGATGTAGGTTGTAGCTGTTGTCACTTTAAAGAGCTCTGCTGAGCACATGAACCTGTTTAGCAAAAGACTTCAGTTGCTTATTTTCACTTTTCCTGTGGATTGTTCTACCCCTTTTTATGTAGCAGTCCACATCAGAAGCTTGATGTGTTAGCAAACAGCTCCCACTTTTCTCCTTTGAAAATGAGTGTAGTTATTGTAGATCTGGTTACATGAGGTTTAAGTATGGTGTGCAAGGTGGCATTCTAGTGAATGAAATTAAAAACACCTGCAGGGATGGTTCTTCATGTCGGTGGGCTCAGGCATGAAATAGAAAGCAGTATTCCTGGGTAACAGCTTCTAGGTTTGAGAACATGAATGAAAACACTTAGTCCTTCAAATGGTAAGTGCTGTGAAATCATTAACCACAGGGAAAAGCAAGTTGTGCTTGCTGTTGTTCATGAAGGATGTGGTGCATTGATCTTTCCAGGCTGGTGTGGCAGATTCCATGTTGCACTTCCACAGAGGACCAGGTAATGCAACTAAAGCATTTTACCACTTGGTCTCCTAAGGGAATGAAGCTCAGGTGAGCATGTTACACCGACATGGCTATAAGAGTGCCCACCTCAACCATTTAGTAGTTTCTGAACCTTTTAGTCAGCTGAAAACAAATCTGAAGTCAATGGTAGTAATTTAAAAGGTGTTTTGTTTCTGAAACTTGTCTAAAAGTGGATGCCTTTGTTAAAGGGATGAGGTTATTAGCAACTCCATTGACAGGAGTATAATACAGTGCTACTCTTTGGACACTGGAGAAGCAACATCACAGTAACAACAGATCTCCCTTAGGCTGTTTTAGACAGAAAGTTCACTTTGTGATACTTCTGAGTCCAGCCATGAACTTTAATGTTTAGGAAAAAGGCTTCATTAATTGTGGTGCTCAGAACTGGTTTTCCACTTCAAGTCTTTTTGAGCATAAACTTCCTGCAGCCAGTGGTTACAGGTAAGGGTCTGTGAACTGAACTGCAGTATTTTCCCCTAGCTTCTATTTAGGAATTAATCTCATATATGTCAGAACTTTGGTGTGGCAGTGTGTTTTTGCAGGGCATGTTCTGAGTATTTCCTCGTTTGCTAACTGTAGGGGAGAAGCAGAACTGTCTTGAGTTGTTTGTGCATGCTGCAATTCACTTCTGACCTTAATGATAAAGAAATTAATACAACATGCACCACATTAGTTTTCTTGGTGTGTTCCTATTTGTATTGACTTGCAAATGATGTGGGTACAAACTTGGTAAAAAATGCTTTCAAACTGATACAAACTCACACGATTCATTATGATACTTCAGCTATGTTTCTCATATTAGCACAGCACAGAAGCAGTAAAGCTGTTATATGAGAACACAGGTTTAATTCCTATGCTGCTGGTAGTCAGATGCTGTT
Source organism: Pezoporus occidentalis (assembly GCF_034315485.1). NCBI lineage: Eukaryota > Metazoa > Chordata > Aves > Psittaciformes > Psittacidae > Pezoporus > Pezoporus occidentalis. The sequence continues at coordinate 2,662,922 of NW_026915977.1, read as the reverse complement.
CTTCATCTGGCAGAATCAAAGTGGAACTGATGGTTTCTGCGATTTGGCATTTGAACACAAAGTGATGTGGGATAGAAATCTGCCTAGACATCCTCATTTTAAGTGCGTATTAGTTCTCTTACCTCTGAGTTAAAAGCATTTTGATATTTTAATATAGGAAACCTTCATCTCGACAGCAGAAAGAGCTGATTCTTTCAGCAAAGCTTCTAAACAAGGTGCACCATGTGATTGTAAGTGAAGAACTGATGTGTGAAGAGTGCAGTTTATACATGTAAGGAAACAGAAACTTATCTTGCTGTAGTGCTAGAAAAGAGAAACATTGCTCTGCATCCAGAATGAAAGGGGTAGAGATTATTTTTCTATTAAAGACAGTTCATATCTGAAGATCTTTTTGTAAGACTGGGGTCTTAGGATTTTGTCTTAGATGATATTTTACTCTCTGAAAGCTTTAAGAGCCTTTGAAAAAATCACAGCCTACATAGTGCTTTTCTTATATTGCTCTAGAAGAAGAGTATGTCAAAGATTCAGAGTTGTTAGGATTCAGTTATTATTCCTTCCAGGTTATTTTGCCTGGGGTGGGATAAAATAAGCAGTGGTATTAAACATTTTGTCCAGAGCTAATGAAAAAGATCTATGTATTATCACAGAAATGAGACTTCATAGGCCATGAAATAAATGGTGGAATAAATTCCACTTGAAAGGGTAAGAACAGGATAGTGAGATAACAGTGTCTTCATCTTGTAGTTAGAGAGAAGAAAGTGTTAACTCTCCAGGGCTTGTCTACTGCTGTGCTCACTGACTCATCCTGGACAAATCAACCCCCTTTTGTTATATTTACCAACTCTGAATTGTTGTAGGTGCAATTTAATGACTTGCAAAGCATTTCCTATTTCCTAAGGGAAGATGTTGCAAAAGTATATGCACATGGGGTAAATATAAATAAATTGAAATGCTGTCTAAAATAATGTAATGCAGAGGTGCACAAAAAGTGGAGCGATTGACAGCATCTTTATTGGCATTAGAGAAGTTAGTACTTATAGAGAAGGTGAGCTGGTGCAAAGGGTGGAGCATTTGTTGGTATAGTAGCAAGAAGTTAATGAGCTCTGAAAATGCTAAACTTTGTCTGAAAATGTCACCTGGTCTTATTTGGTTCTGTGATGGAGTAAAAGGCAAGTAAGATACTACATTCATAGACACTGGGAGGAACAAGTGCCACCAATGTCTGTGCTGAATGGCTTCACTCTGACATTTCAAATGAGAAAATGCTGTTTCCTCTACAGTATGAAGTAGCATTTTAGTTGATTTATGTTAGTTTTATCAGTTGCTTAACAAGCACAATGGCCATCACCAGAAACGTGATTATTTTAGAGAAGCTATTGGTGGAAGACATCAGTTACGTGGAGTTTCAAGGTCTAGCTTTGCTGTATCATTCCATTCTCACTTGAGGCTACAGCTGAGTTCAGATTTTAAAGAGATTAGTTTCCAGGATGATGATTTGCTTCTGCCAGGCCTGGTGACATTCAGGCACAGAGCTATTAGGACAAGCTGTCCTTTTTCAATATAGAAAATAATACTTTGCTGCTTGCAGGTAAGTAGTATCCAGGGGAAAAGACAACCTTTATTTTGGGTTTCTTCATCTCATGTCAGAAAACAGTTTTTTTTGCACAGTGAGGGAAGCTCAGATTTAAGTTTAGTTAATGCATTTCTCTGAGAGAGAATATCTTAATATGCAGGTGATGGACTATTGCAAATACTTGTGTTCTTTGCTCTTCTGTGAAGATTTTGTGGCAGCACATTGTTCTTGACTAAATTTGTTAATCTGTCATTAAAGGAGAGAACTGGGTCAAACCCATTAAGATTAAATTCAAGGGTGGATAAATAATTTGCCACAAATGAATTGACAAGTGTAGAGTCTTGCTGTTATTATTGTACAATGTCAAATCAGTATCTCGAATGTCTTTGCTGCATAAGTTTGCTGGCTTTTCCCGTGAGTACGCACTTGCTTCTCCCTCCCCTGTTCTTTGTCTCTTCCTACCTCCTGTGTTCATAAAGCCTATGTTTTCCAAGGAGCATTTTGTATGTGATACTGCACGTGCAAACAGGTTTTAAGTGTCTTTGCCCAGATAAGTTTTATAGTGCAGTCATTAAACTAGAGGAATAAAAATGATGATTTTCATGCCCTGAAATTCTGGCATACTATGCATTTCCATCCTTTGGAAAGCAAGACAGCTAAGGTAATGTAATGTAAGTAAAGTAAAGCAATGTATAGGGATCCAAAACAACTTTTTCCTTGAAATCTGGAATATTTCTTTAGGACCACTAACTTCTGTGATGTGTGGCGTTTTTTTTAATTGCTTAGGGCTTACTTTTAATGTGCTCTGAAGACCACACAGATTTGTAATTGCTGATATTTAAGAGGAAATTAAACAACTCTTTACATTCTATACTTAGTGGTGGTTTACGTTGCAGCTATTTACAGATGTATCTTTTAATCATCATTAAGAGCTGTCAGGGTTACATGTAGGTGAAATTGGGTAGAAAACAGCATTGCTGCAGCTTCCTTAGTATGAAGGTTACATTTAAAGGAGTTGAGGTGTTTATCTATTACCCTTGTAGAAAGAAAGGGAATTGAGACGCCTCCTGGCTATGCATGGGTCCCCTCTATTTCTCTTGCTATATGACCAACCTTCTTACGAGTTCAATACTCCTTCTACAGTAACAAAGGAGGTTGTGACTTGCTAAGGATCAGGCAGTCAAAGAAACTATTCTGCTGTTACTTATCTTTTTAAATTGTCTCTGCTTTTCTAACATTGAAAAGATGATTCTTTACACAAATCTCAGCAAAGTCTCAAAGGTACTAAATAGGCCGCTGTCCTCATCAGTATTGCATGTGATATAAGTTAAGGAAAAATACTCTTTCTTGTGGGGCAATTATTGAGAAAGGCAGTGATATTTAAAGGCTACTCAATTCTGGCCTTGTCTGAAATTGAACAAAATCAGTTACAGCTTTTGCTCTCAATCGTGATTACAGGGCTGCAGGCATCTATTAATACACATTGGTGCTGTTCACACATAATGGAAGTGTTTTATAACACTCCCTATCATGGACTTTACAGCTTGTCTTTATTAGATACTTGTTTGGAAGGTGTAAAGAAAATGTTTCATTTTGGGGAGATTATGTTGACCTGAGGGCAGACGACTTTGTTCTTTCTCTTTTAGCCTGATTGTGGTGGCTTATTAGTGTCTTTTAGGCTGTCATTAAAAGTACCTGCAGTGTTTTGTTGATTATGTTCTCTTTGAGCCCAATCTTCTTTTTGCCCTGATTAGCTCTGACTGCAAAGGGAAAGCTTTGGGGCTGGTTTTAATAAAGTACTTTTGCCTGATCTTAAATGTTCACTGAAGTGAACAGACTATAAGAAACTTTCTGGTTACCAACAGCTTAAACTAAGCCCTCCCAAAGACAAAAGAACCTGCTTCCTTTAGACTTCTTGTGTAGTCATTATAGACCTTAATACAGACCAGCCTTTTTGATAGCCTTGAAGTATGTGATATAATATAGAATATAGAAGGGTGTATCTTTTGAGCATTAGATCAGTGCGGAATTATTAACAATACATAAGCCTGTAAGGCGTGGACTGCTGCTGTCCAGACATTTGTTGAAAGGCCTTAGAATGTCTGTTTTCTCTACTGGCTTCCATGGCATTTATATCCTGCCGTCATGGTTCAACCCCAGCTGGCAACTGAGCCCCACATGGCCGCTTGCTCATTCTTCCCACCAGCAGGATGAGGGGAAGAGAATTGGAAGGGTAAAAGTGATAAAACACTCAATTTGGGTGGGGTTGAGATAAGAACAGTTTAATAATTAAACTAATTGTAATGAACAAATCATAGAATCATGGAGTAGTTTGGGTTGGAAAGAACCTTAAAGATCATCCAGTTCCAGCTCCCTGCCATGATCAGTGAGAACGTAACAAAGAGCAGTAAAACCCAAGAAGGACAAGTGACACAAATGAAAACAATTGCTCACTACCAAGTGACCAGCCAGTCACTGAGCAGGCCCTACCAGCCAACCTTCTCCATAATTTTATTGCTGAGCATCATGTCCTGTGGTTTGGGATATCCCTTGGGTCCACTGGGGTCAGCTCTGCTGCCTGTGTCACATCCCAGCTCCTTGTGCATCCCCAGCATCCTCGATGGTGGAGTGGGATGAGGAGCAGAAAGGGCTTTGGCTCTGTAAGCACTACTTAGCAGTGACTAAAATGTCCCTGTATTACCAACAGTGTTCCTAGCCCAACTCCAAACCATACCCCATCCTAAGTGCTATGATGGAAATTTACCCCAGCCTAAACGATCACACTAGTGCCAGAAACCAGTTCATTCTTAGGAAGTTGTGTGTGTAAAACAGATTAAGGTACTAAACAGTTGGGCTCTTCAGAGTCTCCCAAACAATGACTGTAAATTACTATTCATTAAGTTAAAATATAATCATATTATTACTATCTAATATATATAATAGTAATAATAGATATTTTCCTTCTTAGATAGTAATATATAGTATAAGACCAAATGCCTATAACTCCTCCCAAGCAGACAAGCAGATAAGGGCTATAGAGCCAATTCTTAACATTAGAATTATTTAAATAGCATATTTGTATGGAACACCTGCTGGTTTTGTGTGCTTCAATAAGGACTAAAACCAAACCTAAATATTGTGGGATGTTTTCTATTCAGAGTTCCTTACTATTCCTGCTTATAGGTCAGAGAGTGTTATTGCTGTAATGAATAGCAAGCAGACATAAAATGTTATTTTTAGTCTTTTTACTATTCTTAATCCATTAACTGAGCCCTGAAAGTGCAAGGGCAAAACATTAGCCAAAGTAGATTAGTTTCTATTTTTGACAGGGTGAAACTGAAGCATAAATCCTTTATTTCAGCAGAACTTAGAATTAGATATCATCTCTGCTTGGATTTTCCCTACTGATTTCAGTGGCAGAAGTGTTGGGCCATTTGTAAGGTTTTTAGACTTCCTGCCCCAGGTGTATATAATTCACAATTGTAGCTGAAGAATGTGTCAGGAGACAAACTTACAACTTCCCGATTAGTGCCCTTTATCCATTATTCCTTTGTCTGAAAATGTGTGTAAGTTCCACATTAAAACTGCTCCTTCATTCCTTGGCTCCTTTGACGCAGTTTTGTCCCTGAGCCTAAGGGAATGGATTGTTTAGAGGGTTTAGTTGGGTTTGGTTGTTTTTTATCATTTCCTTCTTTTGATCTGAAGGTGGAAACAGCCATTTGCATATGCAAGCGCAAAATAAATACCATTCATTAACACCTGAAAATCTTAAGCTTTCGTTTGTTCTGTGTGTCCATTAATGTGATAGCATGAATAAAGCACAGAGCTTGCCACTGTAGGCCTTCAGTAACCCCAATGCCAGAAACAAGTTTTGTAATGTAGGAGCTAAGTGTCTTTTTCTTTGTTCCTCTCCCTGATTTTAACTTTTCTTTGAGATTTCGAAAAGGGCCCAATCCTTAAACCCCATCAAAAGCTATGGTGGTTCTGCAACAGCTATGTTGAGCTGGTTTAGAAGTCTCTGGCCTTGAGCAAACTCATATCCCATGACTTTAATATAATCCTGTTGATTTTTCTCTTCCTAAGGTGGTAAGGAAGCTGTTCCCACCACTTCTCTCACTTACTAAAGCATCTCTTCTTGCCTGCTCCATGCAGTGGCTGGGCAGCAGCACAGAGAGGATGTAGATATGGTTGGTTACCTGTGCTCCTGTAAAGCATTCCCCTCCAATGAGCCCAGCTGTGGCTCTGCCGTTGCTCATTATTCATGAAGCCTGGACAAAGACATAAAGATGCTCACTGGAGAACCAGAGGCAGAATGATTTGTGACCCCTGTATTCCATGGGTTGTTCACAAGATGATTTACAGAGTTGGATTCTACACAGCCTGACTAAACGTGGAGGGATGCAGGTTTACTTATTGAAGGCAATACTAAATAAAGGCTGCCCAAGGAGCATGTGAACCAGGCAATCAGTTTGCAGCCACACAAGGGATACAGTTGCTACTAATTCCTTGTAACCTGTCTGCTGCCAGGGAATAGTTATTAATGATCTGGACTGTTCATAAAGTCTTTCCCCCAGGATATCTCAAGATGTCTTGAGCTGAGCCTGGACCATTCACAGGGTTACAGCTTGCTCTTGCAGATGCGCATCTGCTTGAGGAAGGAACCCTACAGTTTTCTTCCTTCACCAATGTGAACAGTTTGCTCAGGTGACAGTCTTGTTGCTTGGCACAATTGGTTTATGCTTGGGCACTGAAGGACCTTCAAAGCCGTGTGAAAGACCTGTGTTTGCTGCTGTTTATGTGTATGAGTTTTACCTTGAAGAGCAATCTGTTATGCGCGCCTTGTGATTATTCACTTCAGGAGTCTCCTCTTTGTAATAGGTCAAGCTGACTTTGTTGATCTGACTGCATCTTCTTGTAGGTATGTTCTTTCCACCCATGGGACAACACTTTTATGACTAGTAGTTAATGTAACATCAGTACAAGCGGCACTCTAACATATTGATAACAATGGCATTGTCATCAGCAAAGAATGTTTTATGGGTAAATGGGGCTTGTAAGTTGTTCAGAGGCTTCCAGATACTGTTCTGCTTTGCTAACACATCTGTAGAAGGGCTTTAAAGGAGGGAAGAAATAGGAAAAGTATTTAAAAAGGAGTTTTACTGCGCATTAGTAAGAAGGGAAATAGTTCTTACTCTTCTCATTCTGTACCAACAGTGCAGATCAACAGAGAAGGAGCTGTGTGAGCACTGGAGGTACTTGCATGAGGCGTGAAATCTGCAAAGCCTGGAGCAAACCTGTGGCAACTTAAAATCACACACAGGCTGTGCAGGTGGGTAGCGAGGAGGAAGATGCAGTCTGATAGCGATCCCATGTTTTCTGGCACATGTTCTTACCATGATGTCAAATGGCTGAGCAGATCCTCAATAGGGAGCTGAATTGTGGCTGAACTTTGTGTGAAGGATCACGAAGGCACAAGAAACTGTCCTTTATTTTTCTGATTCCATGCTTACTGCTTTGGTGTGGATCCTGGGCCGTCATATTTCCTTCACTGACATGTAGGCCAATGCCTGACGCCTTTGAAATGAATTTGCACCCTGGTCAAGGTCGGAGGTGACGCTGTTCTGCAGTGAGACAAGTGGGGCACAAAATCACAAAATGGAATATAGAAACCTTTAGAATTAGTTTTAGGTAATGTTAAGTTTGGAGGCTTTGTAACAGTAGCAATGGAAAATTACTGAGGTGCATGATACATAGAGGAAAAAAAAATAGAGTACTGCTAGAGAACATACTGAGAATTCTCACAAGATAAGTTGTTATAGTTGTGACATAGTTTTAAGAAAAACAGTCTAGAAGAACAGGACACAGGGATAAGGAATATCTGGGAATGGCAGGTGTCCAGGATGGGCTACAGTTAAACTAACTGATAAGTAGGAGGATAGGAGGATTATTATGTCTCTGGTGTTAACGAACCAATTAAACTGGTATGAGCATCTACCATGTGTGCTCCGAAGGCTGCCAGAAGTGATGAAGATTGTTGGAAGAAGTAAACGACCCTCAGAGACCACCCCCACAATTCTGTATGCATGCAGGGAACTTTCTGGAAAATGATGTAATCCATGTGTAGCCTCATGAATATGTATGTGTGCCCAGTGTCTATAAAAGGACGGCTTGTGTGGCAATTGGAGAGACACGCGTTAGGAAGAGCTATCACCCTTGTTTCCCGGCGCCGAAATAAAGAATACCTGCTTGTCAGCTTGAAAACTTTGTTGGCAAGTTTGTTCCTGCAGTTTTCTCTGAATAAGCAGGTACAACATGGCTTTTTAAAGGCCCAAGTGGGAAAATTACACAGTGCTCCTTCTCCCCCACCTATTTCATAGTGAGTGGACAGGTGGCTCGCATCTTTATGTCAATGGCAGACAAAGCCATTACTGCTGCTTAAAAGAGAGGGCCACAATATGAAATTTGTAAGGTGAGTATTAATACAATTCTGAGTGCAATTTAGACCCCAGAGTCATTCCTAAAGCTGCTGGTGTTGCAGAAAGAGCCTTACCCCCCCCTCCCCCCCTTTTTGGCAAACTGTAAATTCCAACACCTACAAAACACAGCTGGAAGGGTGGCTGATGGAGAGCAAACATAAAACTTGTATTATACCAAGCAGCATTGCTTTGAGAATACTGTGCTTGTTGTTAAGCCAGGATGGAGCTTGGAGCAAGCTGCTCTAGTGGAAGGTGTCCCTGCCTGTGGGAGGGGGTTGGAACTGGATGAGCTTTATGGTCCCTTCCAACCCAAACCAGTCTGTGATTCTGTGAAATGCTGCTGTCTGCTGACATAGTGCTCTTAACAGGAGCATGTGTTGTATGCAGTCTAATACTGCCAGAGTTCAACTCCATGTTTACTATTTATTTCTAACCTGCAATATCCTTGTAATAATCTCATCTCAATCTTCTTTTCTAGTTTTAGTAATAAACATAAAATCGTGAGATACTGGTAATCTGCTGGTGTCAGTCATTGATGGCAATATGAAGTAAGGGTTTAACTTGGGTGTTTGCATGTTATGTAGGAATGAAAGCTCATCTGATCGAACAACCCTGACAGTGGCCACAGGCATCCCTCAACAAGGAGATACCTACAGAAAAGCATGAATAGTCTATGAGAAGTCCATTCAACCGACCTTGAATATTTGTTTTATTTTTCACTTCATTTTTATTGTTGAAGAATACTGTCTTATTCTTTATAAATCTTAATTCCTGGATGAAAATCACTTCAGACCTATAATCATACTTGCCCTTCTCTATGCTGTTTGCAGTTCTGTTATATTCTTCACAAGTTGAGGGAATCAGCAGTATGAAGTTTCCTAGACATGAAACAGAATCCCCCCTCCACCCATATCCACTCTCCTCCCTTCATCTGACTTGACTTCCTAAGTTCTGCTATGCACTAAGGTGATGTTTTTAAGGAATGCTGGGATAGCTTTGTAAAGCCAAGTCTGGTTTTCCTCCCTGAGCATCATTTTGTGTTTATCTGCTTGGACTTCACCTGCCATTCTATTGTTGAGATACTTCATCTCGTAAAGCTCTTCTGGAATCCTGGCTGTTCAGCCTGGAGAAGAGAAGGCTGTGAGGAGACCTCATAGCAGCCCCCCAGTATCTGAAGGGGGGCTATAGGGATGCTGGGGAGGGACTCTTCATTAGGGACTGTAGTGACAGGACAAGGGATAACAAGTTAAAACTTAAACAGGGGAAGTTTAGATTGGACGTAAGGAAGAAGTTCTTTACTGTAAGGGTGGTGAGGCACTGGAATGGGTTGCCCAGGGAGGTTGTGAATGCTCCATCACTGGCGGTGTTCAAGGCCAGGTTGGACAGAGCCTTGGGTGACATGGTTCAGAGTGAGGCATCCATGCCCATGGCAGGGGGGTTGGAACTGGATGATCTTAAGGTCCTTTCCAACCTTAACTATTCTATGATTCTGTAGCTGCTCCCATGCTTATTTTGCTAAATAGCTCTGATTAGCAAACTTTAGCATGTTGCTATAACTCTGAATAAGCTAAATAACACTTCTCTAAAGCTGACCCTGCAGAACTCCACTGAGATGTCCCTATTGTAGGAACTGACCACTCACTCCCACCTTCTGTGTTTGTCTTTTATTCAGTTACTTATCCATACTGGGACCTCTTTTAGTCCTGGTGGCTTTGTTTCATTAAAAGCATTTGATAAGAGACTTTCTCAAAAGTTTTTAAGGCAAAACTTTCATTTGCAAATGCCACAGTGACAGGAAGTGGATCGCATTTACCCAAATACCCACTTGACCTATTCCTTACTTACGGTTTCCACTAATTTGGGCTGTTCCTTCAGTGTCCCTTAAACTTTTTCAGACGTAGTTATTAATGCCACTTTTGCTATTTTCTAGTCCTTTAAAAGCAAGGCATAACACACCAGTAATGCTTATAGCAAACTACTTTTTATCCTTAAATTTTCTTAGGTTTTCTTAGCAAATAGCTGTAATTATTTGTGGTGTTTTATGGTGGTTACCTCTAGCAATTCTTGAGATGTGGTACCATTCATTTTGCTAATCTGTCCATTATGTCTTGAAGTCGCTTCCAGTTTTTAGTTTCTACCTTGTTCTACAGTGAATACTAATGAAAATAATTAGTTTCTCTGCAGTGCTTTTTCTCTCCTGAATTTTACATTCGTAGCCCTGTGCTGATTTTGGCTGGAGTAGAATGAATGTTCTTCATAGTAGCTACAAGTGGGCTTTGTTTTTGCTCTGCACTGAAAACACTGCTGATAACAGGGATGCTTTAGTTTCTGCTGAGCAGTGCTTACAAAGAGCCAAGGCCTTTTGTGCTCCTTGCCCCACCAGTGAGCAGGCTGGGGGTGCACAAGGAGGTGGAAGGGACAGCTGACCACAAGTGACCCAAAGGATATCCCAGATCATAGGGTGTTGTGCTCAGCAATAAAATGAGGGGAAGGTTGGCCAGGGGCCACTGGCTGGGCATCACTTGCTTGGTGGTAAGCAGTAGCTTTCAGTTGCATCATTTGTGATTCTTGGTTTTCTCTTATTTTCCTTTTCATTATAACATTACTGAATTATTAAACTCTTGTGGTTCTGGTGAAGTCTGTAACTCTCATTGAGGCTCTCCTTATTCTAGAGGCTGTGTGCTCCATTCCAAAGCCAAGTAATCCCTGCCAAGATCAGAACCCCAGCTGTTAATATGGCTGATGGTAGCCACAGTGACCTACATCATCATTCTGACATGGATTCAGAGCATGTACATTTTCAGAAGGATGTTCTGGAGATAAGAGAAAGCATATCTGCTTTCCTGGAAGAGGACCCCCAGTAAAATAATTTTCTCTTTAATGGCCTTTCAGACTTGCTCCTCCTATGTAATTGCCCTGGCATAATTCCTTGGAGCTCTTATGCCTCTCATTTTCTTCTAGAGCAGGATGGATTCCATTTCATAGAATCATAGAATACTTAGGGTTGGAAAGGACCTTAAGATCATCCAGTTGATCAACCACACGGTTGCTTTCTGGTCTGCAAGCGCACACTGAAGCCAGCTCATGTTCATTTTCTCATCAACCAACACCCCCAAGTCCCTCTCCACAGGGCTGCTCTGAATCTCTTCTCTGCCCAACCTGTAGCTGTGCCATTTGCTTGGAGGTAAAGATACTCAGTGGCTGCCAGTCCTCCCACTTAGCCCAGTTCAGTCACTTTGGACGCCAGGGGGATCCACCACCCATTTGCACTGTGAGCTTGCAAATACTACTCTCATAAAGAGCCCATTCGTACGTTGTCCTTTTAATGTAGTAAACAGGATAAACCCCTCTTACACCTTCATTCCCAGCTTCTTCACTTTGAACAGATGGTGGGTATAGCCCGTAATGGCCACTGCACCCCTTTAGTCCATCCAAAATCCTTATCTGTTGCTCTCAAGCATAAGGCTGGATTTGCTTTCACCTGTGCCTGAATTCCAACAGCAGCCAATGTTAGAACAATCTTTGTAGCCATGAGGAGGGAGAAGCCTTGGGGTATGCTGAGGAGGTTGTGGGATCTCTGTCAATGGAGATTTGGGAGAAGGTTAAAGGTAGTTGGCAGTGGTTAGTCCCCCTGTGAGACAGGAAGGCAGGCTGAAATTAGTTTCTAAGCTCCTATTTTGCTGGTGCTGTGAAGGCTCAGATAGTTCCTGAAAAGAAACTATTTCCCCTTTTAAAAGCAGCTATTCATTCCCATATATCAGAACCTTTCAAGCAGAAAGATTATCTTCCTCTTTTGCGAGTAGGCAATGGTGTATGTTCAGCTGGAGGAAAATAACACCTATATTCAAATTAGTTTGGGAGGCTGATGCTGACAGAGAACTGTATAGCGGTAAGGTGTGAGGAAGGAATTCTTCAGCTATATTGAGAAGATAGGATGTAGAACTCCTTACCAACAAATGTGGAGGTTACTAACTGAAAAGTTCAAGAGGAAAATACATAAATTAGTTAAAGTAGAATCCATCAAGAATTATTCCATGTCTAAAATGCAGCCCTGGGTTTGAGTTATGAATATTTGAGGGCTGAGACAGTAATAGTGATGTGGGGCAACATTTTTTGTGCTTGCTGTGTGTATATTCTCCCCCCCACCACCCTCCCAGTGACCAATGACAAAAGCCTATGTGAGACAGGCTGGGTTAGATGGGCCTTTCCCCTGAACACAGCCATATGTTGGGGAGATTCTAGAGAAAAAGCTAGAATCAGAGGGCATGTGAAAGTATTGATAAGAGTAATCCTCTTGTTAGGCTTTGCCACAGCTTGGTTGCTTAAATGCCATAACTTTCAGGTACTGTAAATCACCTTGATACACAATTCCAGGTCAATTAGTTATTTTTCAGAACAGTTATTAAAGACATTTTTTAGAGTAAAGATTAATGATGTTCTTTCTTTCTTCCTATAATTTTCCAGGCTCATGTATCGCATCAGCCACACAGCATCTTGGCTTTCCTTCTGCAAAGGTGCAGATGGGACTATCGACAACTCCAAAAGCAGGGTGTGAGATGGCTGTGAACACTTCAGTCTCAGAAAGGTTACCATTGCTGTGCGAAGAGTAGGCAGTGAACTGAGGAAATGTGGTCTTTTGGGATTTTAGCCTGTCTGCCTCATCCTGCACACCTGTAGAAATGTTCTGAGCATTTCATATGCTCTGCTTTATAAATGTATTATAAAAAAGACATCAGTGCTTTTGGCAGACACTGCCTTGAAAAGAATGCAAATGAAATTATGAAGAGTTTCACAATTGCCGTATCCTTGAAGTGCTTCTGTCTGGGTATTCCTTTGTGTTTATGGGAGGGCATTTATACTGTGTTAATTCCCTTCCAAACACAGTTTGGGAAGAAAACAGATTAAAACCAAAGTGTAAAGCAGGAGAGTAACTTGAACAACAAAGAACAATGAAAATCAGTGCTAAACTGATGCCTAGAGTTAGACCCAGGGGTGCCTGTGCTTGGCTGTGTGCTTAATTTGCAAGCTCTGCCAAAGCAGAAGTTGCCAAAACCCAGCTAAGACTGAAATTGAAAGTCTGTGGCTCAAATGATTTGCTCTACTGAAGTTTCCTCACTCATTGTTATTTAAACATTCTGAATTTAGTGTTTGGAGAAGATGGAGCAGAAAGAACTGGGAACTTGGTCCCTTTCTGGATGGAAATGTGATGCCGGTTTGTGTGCCCTAGGGTGTTAGTAAATTCTGTTCCCATCTATATTCTTCTTCATTGGTAAACTCTGAGACTTGCAGTTGATTCCCAGGTCCCGTTTGCAATTTGATACACTTCTCAGTCATGCTCTAGTGTGTGCCTTTGGGGAAAGAAAGAAATCCAAGCCAACCAAACACCCTCAAAACCCCAAAGTAACCCCCCAAACAAAACCCTCAACCCCCCTTCTCTCCCCTCTCTCCCCTCAAAGGTATCCTTGTCATTTAACAGACAAAGCAGGATTAAGAGAAAACATCATAGGAGGTTGGTGCTGCTTCTAAGGTACCTATTAATGTACTGAAAAACAGGCTTTGTATTCCAGTTCTGGCACACCTGACAAAGACATTCAGAGTTGTGTAATGCCTTTCTTTCTCCATCTCCCCTTACTGATTCTCCCATGAAGAGAAAACTTTAGTCTGAAGTGCTGTTTCAGAAAGCAGAGGCTCCCAAGTTTTTGAAGTCTCTTGTTTAGCGTTGATAACTTAGAAACTTGATTTCTGAGCTGAAAATTTATTTGTGCTGTAAATACACAGGCTGGAAGCTTCTCAGGGCTGTATTTCATCTTGGAAAGAAGGTGGGGACAGGTATGAGAGAAGTCAGACTGCAGTGTGTTATACTGTAATCATCTGCTTGGTGGCAAATATATGTTTAGTGGAAGTTTTTCACCCCTTTTTAAACCCATTGGTGAGTGAAAGTTTGCACATCTTGCAAGGCTCTGAATTACCCAGCTGACACGCTAACCACCAGTATCAGAACAACACAAAAACCAGAATTCATGGCACAGGTATAAATTACCAAAGGTAGGATATGCATGAATAACTCTGCAACACCCAGCATATCAACTTGATTCTGTGGTGGATGGCATGATAAGCATGTGCAGTCAGGTTCCTTGTCTCAACTGTCATGCTACATAAAGCAAATGGATAAAACAGGATTATCCTGTTTTAGTGATGCAAAACAAGATCAGAGAAGCTGACTCTTAGATATACAAATGTTGATCAGTAAGTCCAATATTTAATTCCCCTTGAAATCCTGGGTATTCTGTGCCTAAATCCTGGCAAAGATTCACACATAAGTAAGGGAGACTAATAACTCCCTCCTTCAAAAGAAACTGAGACATGTTGTTCCTAAGAACCCCCTCTAAACCCCTTGTATTGTCTGTATAGTTTGGACTTGGAACCTTAAAACATATTTAGCTCCCTGTTTCTTCTGATTCCAAGTGGATTTAGGAACTTAAATATCTTTCAAAGACTTGCACAAATCTGTGCTCAACTAACTTGCTCAAAGGTGTATTAGGGACAAGAAGCCAATTTGGGTTTTTGGAAGCTTGGTGCAATTGAAATCCTCATAAAGGCATTGTTCAAACAATAAACTTAAAGGTATGTTTGAAAGCCAAAAGCATCATGTTGAGTGTGGCTCTAACTCTTCTTCCTGGGAGCAAGGAGAATGAGGGTGCTTTATGCTAGCTAATGATTCAGCACAGGTGAGAGATGCTGTGGGTGAAGTGGAAGTGATGTCTCTCAGAAAGGGTCTATCAGGATGAAATAAAGCCTACAGATGGTTATGAATAGAGTTATGAAGACAGGGATGCTGGCAAGAGGTAACATGGACGGCAGCTGAATAGCAACATGCTGAAAGTAAGTCCTGTGAAAAACCTTACTCATTAGCAGTGGATAGTTTTGATCCAAGGAGAAAGCATACAGCTGTTGTACTGTTGTTTTCCTGAGAAACCTTTTCCCATGCTCCCTGCTTCAGTTGGTGGACTGAGGAAATGCAGGTAGCTTAAGTTTAGCATTTTGACAAGAATCTGCTTCTGAGGCTTTGAAATCCTAAGGAATTTCAAGAACCTTGTCTTTGGTGCATTGGTTTATTGCCCATCAGCACTTATGCCCACCTTAAACAGGGTAGTTTAAGTGTGGCAACACGTTTACATCTTTTTCCTTATGGGCTTGGGGTAGAATGAGCTGTGTGCTGGTAATAAGCCATCAGTGGGAACGCTGGCTGGTTTTACTGTGATGCTAATGAAATTAGTTTTAAAAGCCACACTATCTATTATCTGGATGGAAGAAATAAATGAAAAAAGAAATAAAAGTAAAGAAAAGGTTGAGATTGCTGTGATATTCCCTGTGTTGGTCACACCTGTAACATGATCTGGAAACTTGTTTGTTGTGTTTAAACTAGCTAAAAGCTGGTTTAGGTGCTTGTGGGTGAAGAATAAAGTGGGCAGCAAGCAAGCAAAGCACTGAGAATGGTTGTTTTATTTTTAATGGATATGTTAAAGTCTAAGTTTAATGGTGTTCTTTGGCTTGTGATTTCTTTGAATTTAGAGTCATTCAGGGGTTGTGGCAGTGATCTAGCAGTGGATTTGCCTAGAACATAGACAAGAGGTCCTCTAAAGGAAAGGTGGCTGAGAGCATCTACAGGCTTTATGTTGTACTTGTTGGAAACCTCTTGGTATTACTTTCATTGCTGGAGCATCAGTTGATGTCAAGTTCATCTCTATCTGATTTTATTCCATTTAATGAAATTCTGCTGACATAACAAGGTCTTGTAGGAGTTAACACTTGTAGGTATAATAAAAGAGGTCTTTTGAGGTCCTGTCAGGTATTAGCGTTCCATCCATAAGATTGTCTAATCTGAGCATTTTTTGTACCGTACAAGACTTTTACCTGGCTGGGAGCAGGTGTATAGGAACCAGATAAAAACTCATCAAAATTCTTCTGGATGCATTGCTGGTTAGGAACCTGTAGTGAAAATCCTTCTTTTCCTACTGTCTCCCACTTTTCTGCTGAATCCATTTGAACCAAGTCTTTTCCTCTGTTTCCCCTCAAACTCTTTTTGGTTTTATGAAGTGACAACTTTATGGATAAGCAAAGTAAGCATCTACCTCTGCTAGCAACAGCTGAGGAATAGCAGCAGAGCCAGACCAGAAGTCATTTACATTCCTTTTAAAATCTGTCAAATGGATGAATCTGATTCTTTTAGTAAATCACGGGGGAGCAAAAATAGTTTTGGCCTTTTCCAAACTACCTAATAATGGTGTAGAAGCTTGCTATTTAGGTTATAAATACTGTGTAATCAAGTCGTCTTCATTTGAACAGTTGTATGGTGTCTAAGCACATCAAGGTACCAATCTCAGCAGGAGCTGCAATGCAAATAGTAACAGTATTAACTAAACAGTCTGCAAAACTCAGTGCAGAGGCACCAATGCTACTATTTATTTGAGAACAATATTCCAAATTCAGATTCTCCCAACATCTTTGTAAACTTATAAATACTTTATTTACATATAAATGGCCCTACAAAAGACTGGAAAAAGTTGATGTCTGAGGACATTAGCATCTGTGCCCCCCTGCCTCTTCCAGAAGCCATGGAATTTTTATTACTCTGGTTTCCATTACTCAGCAATGCGTGTCTCATCTTTGATAAAATTAATTTGAAGTAGTTGCACTTTGTACTTAGATATATCAAATTTATTAGTTAAAATTATGTATGTGCATACATAGCAAAAATATGCACGTTAACTAGTAAATGTTATGTTTATGGTACTTCTTGGAGTGAAGGGATTTTCTCGTTAGGTGGTGAATATTCCATGGCAGGTTTTCTCTTCCACTATTTTTTGAGGAAAGCCATATTCTCTCCCCATACATCAGTGCATTTGAAACTCTAAATGCACAGTTACATGAAGGTAAAAGCAATTTTGGTTTGTCTTACATACGTACACATATGTATGTGTCCACAAGGTTAGGAAGAAGGCTTTATCTTTTTAACAGTTGCACAAAATATTCCAGCTCCATTCAGAGCGTTTTTAACATGTTTGGATTCAAGATTAGTCTGGATTTTGGTTCATACAGGCTTCCTTTTAGCTCCTCTAGTGTTCTTCACTCTGAATTAACCTTTAATTTTCAGGTATCGGTATAATTAGTTCTAGTCACACAAAATGGAGTTGTCAGCCTGTGACTCCTGAGCCATTGTTTAACCACCATCCAGGAGGTGAGCTGAGAGGAGCTGACAAGACAACCGTGACTGGAATAGCTGACGAACCTAATCGCATGCCTAGCCGTGTGCCCCCTGCAAAGTGCTGCTGAGGGACTCTTGGGAAGCTACTGTCCTCCCCAGACTCCCAGAGCTTCTTGTCTCCTCGACTCTTGTTAATGCTGCTGTCACTGTTTAATGACTCTTTAGATGACTCTCATGTGCTTTTGGAGAGCTGATAAAAGAATCATATTTCAATCCAAGTGTAAATCATCTCAAATATGAGAGACAAAGATACTTGGATTCAAGGTTCTAGTTTAACTGAAATGTGGGCATCCAGAACAAGAGTCCTGTGTTTCTTAGTCAACCGGAATCCTCACATGAAGAAAACAGTGTGCGTAACTTTGGTTTCAGCAGGTTCCTTTTTGTCTGTTTTGTAATTAAAAATTGAGTCTTGCTCAGATAGTGAAAACTCTGAAATCTGAATTTGAATCGGTTTTATCCCAGGCTGCCGAGGTTTGCTCTAATCTGGATTCAAAAGTCACCATTTTTCTGAGGATTACTGCTATAGAATTGGGACTTTGGTGTGGATCACAGTTCGCAGAATAAGGTACTGCATGTTGCCTTGCGTTCATCAGCTGATTCATTACTGTTGAAGGCAAATAAGTAGGAGAGTTTGGGAGAGCTGAGAAAGTGTTTAAAAAACACCCAAAACTAAACCAAAATCTCCACCAACAAAATAAAACCCAATAGAAACAAACAACCTTCCCCAGGAAATGAATTTTTTACCATCAGAAGACTTGTGTGAGCCGTCTGACAGAGACAGTGGGAATTTTGAGTCAGGCAGATCACAAGAGGTTAATGGCATCTCTTCAGTCATCAGGGACTGTAGGGATAGGACAAGGGGCAATGGGTTTAAACAGAAACAGGGAAAGTTCAGATAAGGTGTAAGGAAGAAGTTCTTTACTGTGAGGGTGGTGAGGCACTGGAATGGGTTGCTCAGGGAAGTTGTGAATGCTCCATCCCTGGCAGTGTTCAAGGCCAGGTTGGGCAGAGCCTTGGGTGACATGGTTTAGTGTGAGGTGTCCCTGCCCATGGCAGGGGGGTTGGAACTGGATGATCTTAAGGTCCTTTCCAACCCAAACCATTCTATGCTAAAAGACAGTTCTAAAAGGTATTTCTTTGGATATTTCTTCACAGCTGAATTGTGATTGTCTTGATGTGATTCTTCTTCAAGACAAGAAGAAAGAAAACTTTTTGTTCTTAGTCAAAAAGCACAAACTTTAAAGCAACTAATAAGAAGAGGAACAGAACTGATGGGATTTATTTATTATCAAGATGGAATAAGAGAGTACCTGTTAAAATTATTTAAAATAATGAATAATCCATGAAAGAAATTTGGAATTTAAGTTCTTTGTGATTCATAACATGAGACAGGTCATGTTGAATGAAACTGAAATCCAGCACATTCAAAGCTGTCAAAATGAAGTGTGTTTTTCATATAGGATGTGATTTTTTTACATAAGTAAAGTTGATAAGGGAAGAACTCGGGATGAGAGATAGGGAAGAGGATTATAGAGCCAGTCACTGTTAAAGGACTCATCAGTATTTGTAATTAAAAAAGAAAAAAAAACAAAGCAACCAAAATAATTGTTACAAGAGGGTTATGCTGGGATTGTAACTGTGCTAAAAACTGTAAGGTACAAGCTTAGCTTAACTCAGTTTTGTGAACTCAGTCTAGTACTACTGATCAAAAGCAGTTAAATTTCTGTTGTTTTCTCAGCTGCCTCACAGTTGTATTATGGGTGAATGAATGGTCTTTGGCATCAGCATTTGTGTGAACAGCCTGTAGGTAGCAGGACAACTGCCTGTGCCTGCAGTGCTTTTGATGCTACTGTGCTCACCGGTCCCAGCCCTGCTGTTCACATTGCCCTGAGTAATGCCTGACTTTAATGGTGTGTGAGGCAAGCTAACAGGTCTGTCTGTAATGAGAGATGTAATCTGAGGATCTATAGTGCTGTGACAACAGTCAGATAGATGCCCCACGGGCTAGGGAGGTGGGCTTTGTATTCCAGCACTTGTACAGGCAGCTGGGGAAGGAGATGTTGCCCCCTGAGATGCTGAGAGCCCCACCTAAAGATGCTGTGGTTTCCGAGGCAGAGTGTTAGTTTGCATCTTTCCATCCTTTGGCACAGTGAACTAGCTGCTATGTTACCAACTTTTCTTGGTACAGTTGTGTTGTGTTGAGATGATTTTTTGTGTGTGTGTATTTCTGACATAAAGAAAGAAAATCATTGAAATCCAAAATGATTTCCTCCCTGTCTCATCCAGCTGCCACAACGAACAGTTTGGTTGTAAGAGAGCACAATTCTATGAGACACAGTAACAGTTATTTAATGATGATGCTTATTGAGCACATCTTTTAAGTGCTGCCTCCGGAGCACTGAGGGGCAGAATCTGTCAAGAACTGTGCACCTACATCCATTATATACTTTTAAAAATCACTCTCCAAAGTACTTGTGAACAAGCATAAAGATTGTATTGACATTTCAGGATTTTGAAGGCTGTGTTTTAACTCCTGTTGGAAGGGGAACAAAAATGCGTTGTTCCTTGTATTGACTTTCTGGTCTTTGAGTAGACATTTTAAAGAGGATATTTTTGACACTGTCCCACCTATCCATGGGTTTCTTCCATCCTGTTATCTGCACTCACTGGGATGCCATGTTGAAGACTGTAGCATGCACCATACACACAGACACACTTCTTTAAAATGGGCTTTCTATAATCGATCAAACTTTGCTATTTGTTCTGTCAATGGTCACTTTGTTATAAGAATTGCCTCTGATAAATTGATCTATTATTATTCTTGCAGTGGTATGATATTAGAGGAGTTATGCTTGCGATAGTGTGGTGGGTTGACTCATAGCTAAGCATTCACCAGCTGCTTGCTCGTTCACCCCTGCAGCAGATGGGGGAGAGACCCAGAAGAGCAAAAGTCGGAATAAACTTGGGGGTTGAAAGACAGTTTAATAAGTGAGGAAGGAAAAAGAAAGCGATGCGAAGGCATTCACCACCTCCCACCAGCAGACTGGTGCCCAGCTGGTCTCCGAACAGTGGATATTTTGGAAAGAGTTCCCTCCAGTTTTATTGCTCAACATGGTGTTACATTGGCAAGGGATAATATCCCTACAGTCAGTTCAGGTCAACTGTCTCTTCTGCATCCTTTCCCAGCCTCTTGCCCACTCCCAGCCTACTTGCTGAGGGGATAGAGAGAGAATCGGAGAAGATTTTGAAGCTGTATGAGTGCTGTTTGACCACAGCTAAAATGTGGGTGTGATATCAGCACTGTTTCAGTCACACATCCAAAACGCAGCACCATATGGGCTGCCATGAGGAAAATTAACTCTATCCCAGCCAGACCCAGTACAAGGGCATAGCAGCAACACAAAACACTGAAAACCTCATAAATACAAATAGAATTACTGATTTAACGTCTGTTTTTTTTTTTTACCTTATTTTAACTTATTTTACCTTTTTTTGCCTTATTTTACCATTGCTTAGTGCTTTAATGGAAATTGGACTATGCAACAGCAAATTGGGGAAATCAGAACCTCTCTGTGTATATACCCAGTGAGGTCAGCGGCATTGATGTCTTTCTTCAGTAGGCCCAGAATTCACTTTGGATTCAGAAAGTGCAATTGCAACTGCAGGCCCAGTTAGAAAGGGTTCAGAAGGAATCCAATTCCACAGACTGTTTTTCAGTGTAAGGTATTAATTGCTTCATTGCATTTGCAATCTTTGTGAAGTCCTTTAATTCAGAGCAATCATTAAACTGATGGAGAAAGGCATTAATGAAATACTGAATGTTTGCATCACCACATTTTGCTTCTGCTTCATAAAGCCATTCTGTGGCCAGACACAGATCCTTGGATTTTATTGTAGGAGATGTGATGAATATTTCAGAGATTTATTTCTGGTCAACAGGATTGAGATTTATCTCCAGTTCTTTAAACCAACAAGGTCTACATCTGAGTTAGTCACCCTCAACTCTGTTTCTTGTCAATGGAAAGTACTAGGGTGAGTCATCTGTGTAATTCTGTCTGCTTTGAGGTGGGATGGAGGAACCAGAGGTGTTCTGCTGATGACAGTGTGGGCCGACGTGTACCAGGTCAGATATGGACTACTCTGTGGGTGGTAAATGTTGGATGAGGGTAATCCCACCCTATCTAAATTCAGTGTTAACTATAAAATCAGTGTCTGATCTAATATTTATCACCCTAGTTCCCTCTGCAGTGATAAATCATAGCACTGCATTTAGACAGGGATCTTAAAGGCGTGCACCTCCCTGTGAAGAAACATGTAGACCAAGTGTGTGTGGATGTCTAGATAATGGTTTGAAACACATACTAAATTTTAAGTTGAGTCTTTTAGGTGAGAGAGATGGTATTTCTTCCTCAGGTTAAAAGAGAACAGCTGTAAGCAATGTGTTACTCTGAATTTTATGTATAACAGTATGTCCAGTTTTCAGTGTAAGGAAGCACAGTGTTTTTTATGATTAAAATGCAATCCTCTACCACTTTCTGTATCACTGTATTAATTCTTGCTTGAAAATCTGGCCCACGCATGAAGGGCCTCATAGGACCAGTGGCTGTTTTTGTCTGCTTGCATATTGATGCAAGTGAGACCACACAGGGCTCATCTTGCTCATTTCCAGAATTCATGACTTTTGATGGACTGTGTGGGATAACACCTTGCATGAGGGCAGACAATGCCTCAGTTAACTCATTAGAGAAATTTCACACAGCAGTGAGTATTTCTTCTGAATGCCTTTGGAGACTGTAGTAGGCTTGACTACATGGGAAGCTGATAAAACGGTTCATTTGTCCCATTCTTCTGTTTAACTCAAGTCATTCATTTTAACAGGCTGTTTCAAGTATTGCTTCTGAACTTTATGCAAGACTTCTTAAAAATAGTTTTACTTTTGATACAAGCAAACCAACCAGGGCTATTCAATAGGAGACTCAATACCAAAGGTGCGTAAGGAGAAGGCAAAAATGACTAAAAAATGTTCATATTGACAATTGTTTGTTTGTTGTTCATAATGGCCCTGATCTTTACCATTAAATGTTTGCAGTTTATTTACACAATACACCACGTATTTTATTCCATGCTTTACAGATGGGGCCCTGCCACAATGTGGGTTATAACCTTGTGAATACAGCAGCACTTGTGTGTTTCAAAGAGTACTTGAGTGTACAACTCAAACCTGTTGTCATCCTGAGGGATTTACGGGGAGTGATTAAAAGATGCAGTGCAAAGAATTGTATGTAGGCTTCCTGACCCGAAGTTCTATGCCAGAACAAAACCTACACTTTGTATGTCAAAGAGGAGCTGTATAATTCCTGTGAAGGAATGTGTAAGACTGGAATATTGCACTGTTTCCTTGGATATATAGTTTTGATTATTTCCTTATAAAATTTCCCTAGAAATAGGATAAAAATGGGGAACCTGGAGCTAATAGTATGAGTGAAACTGTTTCAATAGGCAGATAAGTAGATCAGTAGGCATTCAGATATACACAATATAAAAATAAATTTTATATATATACATAAATGTCTTTATCTTATATAGATGTATATTTCATACATGAAACGCTGCTTTGGACTGAGGAGGAAGTAATGCAGAAATGACAAGGTTTTCAATTTACAGTGAAGGAAACGCCTTCCTGCAGTTACTTTGTGATGGGTTGAAATGTGATTTATGTTTATCCAGAGGAAGCGTATTTTGGATTAAATTGACTTTATTTACTAATATTTTGTGGCTCTGATAAAGATTTTTCACATTGTTCAGGGTCCATTAGTTATGAATCTTACTGTGAGGGATGAATGGGAAATACTGGGAAATATCTTTTTTACAAAGCAGATGTCATAATGTAAGTCTTTAAGGTCCCGTTATCCCTATATTCTATACAGGAAAGCAGGAGCTTCAGTTTTACTTCAGTGGTATATCTGGCAAGGTTATCACAGAGACAGATTCATCTGGTGTGTTTTTATGAACTGCTTTATCTGTAACCCTAACTACATGCAGAAAAGTTACAGAAGTCCAGCTGTTCCCATCTATGCTGACATTGCTGCTTAAATAGCAGCAAGAATTGCCTAAGAACATTCCAGAAGAAAAGCAGGACACCGGCTGGAGATCATGTTCAGTGCTAGGACTTCACCATGAACCTTGTAATTGATTCAGCCTGGGAAAAGACTGCTCTGGACTTGCTGGCCCCAGCCCAGCTTGACAGCAGGAATTACCAAGGAACTGGATAAGATGAAGTGGAACTGTGAACAAGGATGAGCCATATGTTTATTAGGGACTACTCAAGCCCTTTGTTGCAAAGCAATTCAATGACATGATCCTATTTAACCATATCTTCTTCTTTCGTTGCTCATTGGCGAGGACTGGGATGTTGTAGGAGGTGTTTTCAGTGATCACAGAGGGTGATTTGCCCAGTCACTACCAATTACCAAGATCCCAATTTGCTAGCAGTAGCAATTCCCCTCAGGCCTCCAATATTAGTGAATGAAGTCCTGGCCAAAGACCATTAGGTACTCTTGAAAAGGTTTGTTACAGTCTCTGGAAAATGTGGGGATGCTCTTTATTTATTTGAGTTGAGGAACTTCCTTTTTGAGCTCTGAATTCTGTGCAGTCTATTCAAAGGGGTTTGTTTCATTTTGTAGGACTAGTCATTGCTGTGGGGCAGGAAGGTTTTGTTGCTTTTTTGTTGTTCTTTTCCTTCACAAACAACCTTACGTGAGACTCTGTCACCTAAGCCTCTTCAAAATGTACTAGTAAGCCTCTCTGCATGTGATCCATTTGTTAAATCTTTGCTGAGATTAGAGGCAGCTTAACTGCTTTGTTATATGCGATTGTCCATTTAAACCCTCTGATGTACACAGAAAGGGGAGAGTGTTATTGAAGTTGTACGTAGTAGGAGAGGAGGCACTCACCCCTGGATGTAGGGAGAGTATGGAAGAGATTCTTGTGATGTTTCTTCCTTTAAACAGTCTAGTGTCCCTGCAGAAGTGGAAAAGCACAGGAAAATTGACTTTGTTTCACACAAGCTATAGAGATGTTTGCTTGTTTGGAGGAAGGAGGTATGATTAGCAATAGCTGAGTGTCCAGGGCAGCAGAGAAATCTTG
The DNA here is from genome assembly GCF_034315485.1 of Pezoporus occidentalis. Taxonomy (NCBI): domain Eukaryota; kingdom Metazoa; phylum Chordata; class Aves; order Psittaciformes; family Psittacidae; genus Pezoporus; species Pezoporus occidentalis. The sequence continues at coordinate 2,638,462 of NW_026915977.1, read as the reverse complement.
GATTTACCTACTCTCAGTGTGCCTGGAAGAGAGAAAATGTGGGGAGTGCTGCTTCTGGTTTATTTCTCCTTGGATGGAGAAGCTAGGGGTATGTATGTGTCACACTACAGTGCAGTAATCAAAACTGCATTGACCCATCCTCATTTGCACCGAATAGGGCTGAAGCACAATAAGACCACTTTACTTTGTTCCAAAAGAGGTAGGACATGAGTAAAGAATACTGATGTTTGTTTTTTTTTTTATTGAAGGTTCAAAGAAGCTCTAGAGAATCTTGAAGCAGTCAGTGTTGCCAGGTTGTCCTCCCACTGAGCTGGCAACTGGGAATATATGCCTTCACTTCTGCATAAGCCCCTCAGAATGAGCATAAATGACTGATTCAAATGAGTTTGTGCTGAAATGCTGGGCTAGCATTTGCATCAGCTGAGCCTTGAGTCTCTCTTACCTTTGGTTACTTGTGCATAGAACCTTTACCTTCCATCGATAGGTCACAGCCAATCTGTTTGTATTAACTGCTTCTTCCGCCTGTGCATATCAAGGCTCTCTTGATAGCAGAGGTGTAGGAGTTGCAGTGTTGTACAATCCCCATACTCTGTTTGAAGAGTCCCGCTTATAGGAGATATCATGGAAAAGCTGATGTCCTGATTCTTCAATATGTTGTAGATTGGGAATTTCCTATCTCGGGCTGGTATTTTAAAACCAAACAGTGTAAAACACTTCTGATGGCAATTTGAGTGCTATTAAGAGAATGTAAGATTCAGGAGTTCTCAGATAATTCAAAGTAAACATTGTGGTTTTGAATCGGTATTTCTTAGGCTAGATAAAACCTTCATATTGTTTTAAATTATTTTTTTTCTATGAAAGCTGGGGCTTTTAGAGATGAGTTTTAGCATGGGGCATTATCACTTAATGTCGGAGTCGCGGAAGACAAGCCTCATGCTCTCATGGTCAGCAAGTCTCGTTTATTTAGCAAGATACAGCCATTTTTATAGTCCCCAGTGTTAGATACAATTTCTGCTAGGATACAGCAAAATCATTGGTTAGTTTGTGCTGACGCAGGGGTTTCTAAATAACCACGACCGCTTCTTGTTTCAACATGTTTCGACATGTTCCAGCTTGCTCAAGCATTACCGTTGCGCTATCTCAGCAAGTGTACATCCTGTATCTTCAGCTCTGCTAGCCTTTTGCAGTATGCCTGTCGTGGTTTAAACCCAGTCAGGTAATTCGTTCGCTCACTTCCCCCCCCTTTCTTGCCCTCCCCCTGCTCCAGGAGAGACGGAGAGGAGAATCGAAAAGAATGCAACTCCCATGGGTTGAGATAAGAACAGTTTAGTAACTAAGGTATAACACAAATCACTACTGCTACCACCAATGATAATAATGATAAAGGAAATAACAAGGGAAGAGAATACATCATCTCACCACCAGCCGACCGATAACTCGCCCCCCCCAGCCCGACCAAGCTCTGACCCATACCTCCTCCAGCCTTGCAGACTCGCAGCCCTTCCGGCTCACTCCCAGTCACCTCCTGGGCATGACGTGCTGTGGTATGGAATACCTCTTTGGTCAGTTTGGGTCAGGTGTCCTGTCTCTGCTTCCTCCTGGCTTCCCCTCCTCCCTGGCAGAGCATGAGGCTCACAAAGTCCTTGGCCAAACCTAAACATCACTATCAGCTCTGTTCCCAAGCTGAAAGTCAAAACACTGCACTGCACCAGCTACCAAGAAGGGGAAAAATGACTGCTACTGCTGAACCCAGGACAATGCCACATCAGCAGGATGTACATCCTGTCCTTGAGCAACCATTAACCACATGGTTGCTGTGTCCTTCGGCCTAGATCTTGACTAGTTGCACAGTATCGTGGCCTTTGTCCTGCAGCCATTCTGCTGTCAGGCTCTCTACAACTTCCTATCTCATTTAGAACTTCATAGAATCATAGAATAGTTTGGATTGGAAAGGACCTTAAGATCATCCAGTTCCACCCCCCCTGCCATGGGCAGGGACACCTCACACTAAACCATGTCACCCAAGTCTCTGTCCAACCTGGCCTTGAACACAGCCAGGGATGGAGCATTCACAACCTCCCTGGGCAACCCATTCCAGTGCCTCACCACCCTTACAGTAAAGAACTTCTTCCTTAGATCCAACCTAAACTTCCCCTGTTTAAGTTTTAACCCGTTACCCCTTGTCCTGTCACTACAGTCCCTAATGAAGAGTCCCTCCCCAGCATCCCTATAGGCCCCCTTCAGATACTGGAAGGCTGCTATGAGGTCTCCACACAGCTTCTCTTCTCCAGGCTGAACAGCCCCAACTTTCTCAGCCTGCATACATGATGTTGATGATGTTCTCTGATCTCTCAGGGTCTCCTGGTGAAATTCTGTAGCTGTTGAGACTTTGGACTAAAGCTTGGGGGAGAGGGTCGTGCTTTATGGCTATGCACTTTCTTCTCTTTTCATTTTAGTAGTGAGACATGTACCAACTCACCGTTCAACACCCAGTGAGCCCTAATTCTGCGTTCTAGACATTGGGCTTATAAAATGGGAATGAATTGAGGTTGCTGGCTCAACTGATGGCTTTCCTGCAGGACCAACTCCTGAAATGTAAGTGGAGTTTAGACCCATTTCTTAATGAATGAGACATATCTGTTTTAAAAGCCAGAGGGCTTTAATTCACAAATTCTGGCTTTATTACCACACATTTTCATCGTGGTCTAATGCTGTACATGAGTTATACCTAAAGTAATCACACTGAGCAGTCTTGAAAATCTGCCTCTGGGCTGTGTTCACTGAATTACATTATCTGTTCTTCCTGAGAACTACTTCAGGCTGCCTCACCTTGAACTGCAGTAACGTTGAGCTGTGTCACACTTCATGAGGACAGAAACTATTTAGATCTCCTTATAATAGGACACAGTGAAAAGAAAGATATTTTACTTTTAAGTGAAATATCACAGATTTTTAAGGCCAGAAAGGAGGACAGTCATAATTTTATTAATCTAGAGTATTAAAATCCAGAGCTTTCTCCTCAGGCATTTCTGCATTCCATCCAAGAGCTTAAAGAATAAGCAGAAGTAAATTATTTTGAAAGGATCTACAACTTAGAATCATAGAATGGTTTGGGTTGGAAAGGACCTTAAGAGCATCCAGTTCCAGCCCCTTCCATGGGCAGGGACACCTCATACTAAACCTTGTCACCCAAGGCTCTGTTCAACCTGGCCTTGAACTTGATTGAAGGACTCAAGGTAGTTTTGATTTACCTCCTTCCTCTTCCCCTTTGACAATTTCCAGTGGTTGATTATTGTATATAGTGGTAAATGTTCCATCTCTGGCAGTGTTCAGGCAAAGGCTGGACAGAGTCTTGGGTGACAAGGTTTAGTATTAGGTGTCCCTGCCCATGGCCGGGGGTTGGAACTGGATGATCTTAAGGTCCTTTCCAACCTAAACAATTGTATATTCTTTTAATAATTCTTAATACTTTTAAATTGACATGTTAATTAACAGTTTATTAATCAAAACCTTTTAATCAAAGTTTTTGATTAAAAACTTTGCCTGCCCAAAGAATTGTACTTTTCTTGACAGTTCTAAAAAGCCTCATATGCATGTTTTTTAGGCATTTGGAACAATTCATTGTTTTGTTAAAAACAAGTTAATATAAATCAGTACAAATATGAGTAATTCTTGATGATTTCATCTTTAGTTGAAATATTTTCATGCAAGGAAGTATTTAGTTGTTACCACACAATGTACTGCACACATAAATCCATACAAACGTGATAATTGGCCCAGATTGACAGATGCTATTGACTTGGGAAATAACTTTTGATCTGCTTATTTTGGTGGGAAAAATCAGTTTCATCTATTTCTTTTTCTCTTGTCAGACGTACCCAAGAATCACAACAATGAGATTGAAGGGAAATAATTTTCTTCCTCACAAAATACCTGCAGGACTCACAATTCCAACCTGATAGGCAAATTTCGATTTGTGTTGCTCCCTTTTAAATCTGTTGTAGGCAGGATGGCTATGTGAATGAAAGCAAGGATGAAATTTGTCCAGCAGAATATTTGTTACTGATGGTTATGTACCCATAAGAAGAAACAGGACTTGATTTTCTGATAGGAAGCAAGGCTAGGAATTATGAACACTTTCACATATAGTTTGGTGGTTTCAGAGGGAAATCACAGTAAAAAGGGACTCATACAGAGGTAGAGTTGAAGTAATTTTTCGGATCTTGATGCATCTTTAAGAGGGTAGAAGGAGAGATTCAGTCAGAAAAGGCAAAATATACCGCTTTGAGAAAGCCAACCCTCCAGTTTCTGCAAACCAGGTTAGTTCTATTAATTCTTATATAATTTCAGGTGATGCCAGTTGTTTTTGTTTTTCCTAAGCATTTGATGAAATTCATTAGTTTTTGATGAAAATATCAATCCTTTTTTTGATTTTTTTTTTGCCTGTTTTGAAGTTAGATTTTTGAAATGAAAAATGTAACTGATTTTAAAATATTATCATGATTTAAAATTCATTTTTACAGCTGCTTCAGTGGGAGTAAATAATGGGATATATGAAACAAACTGGGATTACACTTTTAATAACAATTTCAACACCATTAGAACTGATAAAATGGAATGAAATTGAGAAGTTAGAATCATAGAGTCATGGAATAGTTAGGGTTGGAAAGGACCTTAAGATCATCTAGTTCCAACCCCCTTCCTATGGGCAGGGACAAGTTGTCTCTCTTCCATATTTTATAGCACCATGCACTTTAGGAAGTTTTTAGAAGCCTGGATATCTATAGCACTACCATAATACTAATGATTTGCAAGAAAAAGAATACTCGAAGGTAGCACATAAAAAGCTTTTATCACAGATGGCACTGAGCCTACTTTTCAAAGACTGATTTTTTTTTTTTGGTAGTCTATCCTGTTCATTAAAAACTGGACCAGGTTGAGAAGGATCACAGGTATTAGGAGATGCCCATGTAACTGGGCTTTTCTGCTGTGTGCTAAAAAGATAAAGAGACAAGAATTTAATCGGGTTTAATTTTCTTTACACTGAGAATACTATTGTATTCTGCTAGGGCTGCTCATGATTTCAGTGGGCTTCAAAGTTACATTATTTCAGTATTCATGAGCCCACACTGTATTTTCAGTTGTTTGTTATTTAAACTCTATAAATACCTACAACATTATAGATACCAGAAACCACCTTTTGTGGCAGAATGTGCACTCATTGCTCCTAAGGTAAAACTGCCCAGTGCCCATTAAACAATTTCCTGCTTCATTATCAATTGACTACAGTTTTCTTCCCTACTTTATAATTTGATCTCAGGGTAAGGATTTTAAATCTCCTTTGAGACTGTTAAATAAAGGCTATGATTTGCTGAAATGCTATGGCATAACCAAGTCTTTGAAAACAATAACTGAAGGCAGTAAGGTAAATGCAAGATGAGAAAGTTGCACTGGTAGAAATGGGGAAACTTGCATTAGTGTTTATTTGTACTGATAGCAATGAAAAAGTACTATTTGCTATGTCATGAAAGATACCACTTCAAATGATCTGCACAGGAGTGATATCGGACTTAATGTGAGAAGAGGAATTGTAGCAGCAGCAAAGATGAATTATTCTTGTCGATATGGTGCAAAATGTGAAGGCAAGAGGTTTTTTGTATGACATGGATTCACATGGGAGAAGCAGCTGTAATGAGAGCTGAAACTTTAAAATTTACAGGTGCATATCAAAAAAGAGCATATTGGAGTAGACAACTCAAGTGTGGCAGTGACTGGACGATAATGAATGATGTATTAGGTATATTAACACCTCTTGCTTAAAGCATGAGTTATTGCAGGCCAAACTGTAGCAAATCTGTGTAGAAATTTTATTCTCTGAAAGAATGAATTAAAGAACTGTTCTCAAATGCAGGAGCTGCCAGGGAATGTCCCAGTGAAACAGGGAACTCTCAGTAGCCTTTGTGTAACATGTTGCTTCTATGTCATGGGAAAAGCAATCAAGACATGGTTGTCTATGCTTTTGCTTCTATCTTACCTGTTTCAAGAGCTTGCTTCAAACTCTTCACAATCCTTGTTATCTACATTCATACTTTGAATTTGTGCCCCATGCTGAAGTTTGTTTTTTTGGGATAATTTACTGGAAGCAGTAGAAGGAGACATGACTTTTGGGCATGGAAGTACAGTTGCAAGTTAGATGCGCTGTTCTAGACTGTGGAAGCTAACTGTGAAGGGAATGGAGGGATTAGTACTGGTTGTGTCAGTGACTTCAGCATCGATTTACATATATTTGTACTCCAGGCATACATTGCTAGTGATGAGCCTTTAGCTGGTTTTCATGTCACTGATCACAATCCTCTGAGCACAGCACTTGGGCAAGTTTTCAGTCCACCTCACTGACTCTTTCATCAGTGTTTATGAGGATGTCATGAGGGATATTGCCAAAGGCTTTCCTTAAGGTCAGGATTATGCTAAGAACTTAGGAACAACTATGCTAGGTGACATACAAGGCCTGTGTAGCCCAACAGCCAATCTGAGAGTGATCAGTAAAGGGTATCTAGGAAACAGTGCACAGGAACAAGGTAAACGCACAAGCAGGCTGCTCTGCTGTATTCTTCAACACCCACAAACCTGTCCCATAGGTTTCCTGAGCTGTATGTTATGTCCTTGTGTTTGAAACCATAGAGCTACATAAGCTGCTTTTCTTTTCTTAAGGCTAATGGCTGTTATCACTTCCCTTTGCACAAGCAGGTATCTGGAGCTATGCATTTAAAGTTCTTTTGCAAGGATGGTGTTAATTCTGTCTCTAAAAAAAAAAAAGAGAAGAAACTGCTATAGAACATGCCCCATTGCTGATTGATTTATGTGAACAGGTAAGGAGACAGGTTCTTTCTGGTAATAGCCCTGGAGAAAGGTGGTTGCATTGCAGGGAGCTGTGACATGCTGGCTGAGACAAGCTCGGGCAGAAACTTTGTGTTAATATTAGATCATTGTTTCCTGAGTTATATGCGAAGTCTGTATGTAAACGAAGTTCTAATTAAATAGACAATCAGAAAGTTGCCCAGGGCGGATTCTTTCGATGACAAGAGATTGACACAGCTTGCTTGCTTTCCTGTTAGGTCAAAACATATAAAGAGCCAGAAAAATGTCAAATATGTGTTGACTAGTGGTTGAAATTCTAAGTCCTGTCAAACTTCTATGGCAATCCTTGCAGTCATGTAGCCAAAGGATATTTTCTTAGATTCCTCATTTTACATCTGCTTGAATTCACATTGCTCTTTCCATGTGAGCAGAACTCACATTTCCTTCCCTTGACTGCTCCAGCTTTTCCTAATTCATCCTTGCTATAAAATTCTGCCACTTGCCATAGGTGGAAAACTGGTGAATGTGTGTGATATCTTATAACTTAATAGAAAAGTGTCTCTTAATTTCTAAAAAGAGATCCCGTTAAAATCCAAAATAAAAGTTGTGATTTATATGTTCATTCCTCAGGGGGATAGAAGTGTCTACTTCAATTTAATACTTATTTATTTAGAAGCTGGTTGGCTGTTGAAAACAATCTGGGTATTGTCTTCATACTATGTACAGTGTAAAGCTTCTCTGAACATTGACTGCCAGTTCTGACAGATCTATCAGTTCTGAAATTGATACTTATGCAAAAGGAATGTTTGGGTCACCTGGAGAGTTGGATGTAGCCATTGTGGTGGTGTGAGCATGCAGATGGATTCTGGGGATGGAGGAGAATTATGCTTTTGAGACTGTATTGTAAGCCAAACAAAAAGGATCCAGGTAGTCAAAGATCTTAATTCTCATCGTTGCCTGTTGTGGTGAATTATGGCAGGACTTTAAGAAGTGCATATATAAAGGGTTTCTGAGTTAAGTTTCCTGACCTCCAGCAGTCAGAAGAAATCTCTGCACAATTTCCTTTTTCTTTAGTTTATCAGTCTAATAACCTTAATGAATTATCCCTCATGAATATGTCTAACCCATGATTTGAATCCATTGGCTTCCAGAGCACTCTACTCCAATGACTCCACAACTGAATTAAGTTTTTTGTTTTTTTTTCATATTTCATACTTACCACTGGTACTTAACACGATACTTAACACTGTTTTTTGACACTGTGAAAAACAGAGTTGTCTACCCAGTCTTCCAACATTGCTGGACAAGACCATTAGCATAGGTTTGATTGTCTGGGGAGCTGTCTTCAATACTGTGCACTGTTTCACTTTCAATACTGTGCACAAAATAGTCTAGGCTTTCAACCCCTGAACTTTGACTTCTAAGTCCAAGACTCAACACTAGATTTCTGCCTGACTTGGCATTGACATAGCTTGCTGAATGCATACCTTAGTTGACTGCTATGTAAGATTGTTTTTTAATGACAGGCAGTGTTCTGTTAAGTAGCAAGACGTTAACCATTTTACAAAGACAAGGAAGTGTAACGAGGTAGTAGTAATAGTGAATATTAATCCCTATTCATAGCCACAATGTTATTAAAACATATAAACAAAATGAAAACATGAAGTGCAATCATTCCACTCTGCAAACGAAATGTTAAGATTTTGAGGATACTGTGTTTCCAGAGAAAAACTGTACATAAATTCCATTTCATAGATATGTTCTGATTTGGAGCACTGGTATTTTTTATATGAGAACATGTAATGCAGAATACAAGTCTTAATGGTTTTATTGCCAGTGTTTTAAGTGCTCTTAGCACCTCGTATGCATCGTGGATAAGCATATGAATTATGGCTGCATTGTGCTAGGCAGCTGTTAGACAAAAGAATGAAAGCTCATCTTTGAGATGAATGTGTTGTCAAGTAGCTATGGTATGTAATACTGGACAGTTACTGGCCACTGCCTGACATGCTCATCTCAGAAGGTTAAAAATTCAGTAGTTAGAATCCTGAAGAAAACAACATTGAGTGTTACATAGTTCTGATGTTTTTACAGAGGGAAGCAGGGTTGGTTTTGATCACTTTTGTTTGTTCTTTCTTAATATTCTCTATGATTTTAAATGCAATATTTTAAAAAAATACTTGCATTTATCTAGCCTGCAGTTTTATCTTAGAATAGGTTGCTACTAAATTACTTGCAAGGCTCCATATATCACAAGGAAAACTAAAGCAATATAGGCAGCAACAACATTGGATGGGCTCTGGGATTTTTAATAGTTTTAAATAATTATTTAATTTTATTTAATAATTTGAAATTATTATTATTAAAAGGTTAACAACTTATTTTTTTTCACTTCTCTCTAAACATCTCATCACAAATCTCTTTTTTCTCTAAATAGTTTCTGCATTCTCTATGCCTATTCAAAGTAGCTACCACTGTACTGTAACCTCTCTGCTACACACAGTCACTTTTGCTGCTTTAAGTCATTGTTCCACATTATTCATCCATTTATTTGGGCTTGGATTTCTCTCCTGCAGGCTTATTAGCATTGCTACATGTGACTTGGTAGACTGCACTCCCATTTCCTACTACCTATGGTAACGGCAGGTTTCTTTCTCCCTTGCCTTCTCTCTCAATGCTGGTGAAAAACAGCACACTGAAGATTATATGGAGCATGAAATAGCTCAGGAATGGCTTTTCTCGTGTTACTTAAACTTCATTTAATGAAGCTGAAATACAATGCCAACAGCTGAAAAATGGGATGGGAATTCACCTCATTGGCTCAGGAAAGCATCTGTCGTGGTGATCAGAAGCTGTCTTAGCTAAAGGCTAAACAATGCTATTTTTAAAGCACATTCCTATCATGGAAACAAGGAAATGGAGGAAGTGGAGCAGAGCACAGAGGAATGATGTGAGCTTCAAGATACATGTTGGAGGGGAGAATTCAGTGCAGCGAGTCAAGGAATTTAATGTTTAAGTCATTATTGTCAATAGCTATAAATTCATTACTCTCATCACTCTGTTTTTGATTAAAAGGTGATAGAGTTGCTTAGATTGACTATTTCTGAATCTTCTCCATCTCCTATTTAGCAGTAGTATCTTGCCATGTTGACCAGCATAGTTAAGTAAGATTCACTACTTTCACTACTTCAGGCAAAATATGAGTTCGAGACTGTTTCTACACAATATGGACACATATCAAACCAACATTAAGATTTCCTTTCTGTGTCTGGGTCTTAAGTTTGTTGACCAGCCGCATAAAGGAAAGCAATGAGAAATTTGCTGATCTACTGAAGCAGCTGATCATCTGTACATTAGGAAGGAGTAGGAAGGAGTAGAGCTGGTGTATACAATCATGAGATAAACCAAACAGAAGTGGCTGAAAATGGGGAGAGCAGAGATAAGGTATCCCAGCTGCATGCAAATAATTACAATTAGATTAGTACAATTTGGCTGTTTCACTTTTACCAGGATGTCCATTTCGTGTTGCTCTTCCTGAGCATGTAAAGTGCTTTTTCCAGTCTGTTTATAGTGTGAGCTGGATACTCAGAAATGCAGATAATTTAACAAGAAATATGTTCTGACCCCTTTAATTACAAGTCTCCCACTGACAGTAGTGAGGGCAATGTTTTGCTTTAACTGAAAGGTACTGGATAATCCAACCCTTCCAAAACGCATCCTTGCTCAGATGCACATAAAGCGTTCGCAGATATTTACCCGTAACTGGAATATTTGCTACATGTTCTTTCAGATCCTACTCCTGAAAATGTTTATGGGTACATTTAACTTTGCATGTGGCTTTCAAAGTCAAAGTCCTGAGCAGCTGGCTCTAGGTGGCCCTGTTTGAAGAAGGAGGTTGGACCAGTGAGCAAGATGTCCCTTCCAACGTCAACCATTCTGCATTTCTGTGATTTATAATGAAAATAAGGGTGGGTGAATACATGGTAATGTATGTTCTTACCAATTTGGCAGAAGCAGAAAATCTTATCCTCAGACAAAATCTGTTCTGTTGGGTAATTCAGTAGGGAACAGGTCTGTGTTAACCATCATGAAACCACCCTTTCTGCCACAGAGGCATAAGACCGTAGGGATAGACATGTTTATAATATCTCTGCTTTTTCTGCAAATGATGGCAAGGGTATGATCTCATAATTTGGGTTTTAACTGAAATCAGAAGAACTAGACTCACTGTATTTGATAGGCACTGCGTTTGTAAATTAATTATAGAGAATCTTGCTTGAAGTGCTTTGGTTATACCAGACCTTTGACGTGTTGTGTGTTGTCACTGATGTATACATTTGTTATTAGAAATCTCCATATCTGACAGTATTTATTTGTGTAAGACATTAAAATTGGCATGTGTGTTTCTGCCAACTCGGCAATCTGACTTATTTTAAAACAATGATAGATTATTGTTAATCTCAGGGGACTAATGTACAGAAGGACTGAATGCATCACATTTATTGGACAACTGTATCTGAATTACTTTCTGAATTCTGACACTGAAGAATCCACCATTCAAGCAACGGTGATGTGCAGAATTGAAAGGACTCTACTCTTGTACAGAGAAGTTATCATGAATTCGTAACTGTTCTGCAGCAGGAGCTGTTTGAGATGAAAAGACACTATTACATTGTCATGCTGAAAGATGGCTCCTTTCAGCAAGCTCTGTCAGAGAGGTGTTTTGTCTGAAATGTATGAAAAACGGGATGTTTTTATAGCTTTCAAATGAAAAGAAGTGTGTAATAATGGCAAGTGTTTAGAAACAATGAAACCAGTTCACCTTAAACACCTTTCTTCAGAGCAGGCAATTTATACCCTACCTGAGGGGAAGGGCATCCACCCATGTACTCCTCAAAAGTGCAGCATCATTTGTATTTGTATTTATGGTTTCTATTGTTAAGCAGAAGGATGAAGCATGAATGAAGCCTGTGATGGTCGAGTGGGTGCAGACAGCCCTTAGGACCTATAGGAAAACACAGCAGCCATATAATGATGTTCTGTGCTTTTCCTGCTGCTTCTCTCTGGGTGAGGCTGGGCACGATCCTGCCAGACTGACTTGGTTCCTGTGCTTTAATACAGCAGTTTTGCGGCTCATGTTCTTGGAATGTTTCTGCTCAGCTCATCTCAGAAAGGACTGCATTTGAGTATTTAATGTTAGGCTGATTTTCAAGATCTAATCAGATTATAAACAAGATGGCCAATATTTATATGTATTATAAACAAGTTTGCTGATGACACCAAGCTGTGTGGTTCGGTTGATACCCTGGAGGGAAGGAATGCCATCCAGAGGGACCTTGACATGCTTCTAAGGTGGGCTGATGCCAACCTCATGAGGTTTAACCATGCCAAGTGCAAGGTCCTACACCTGGGTCAGAGCAATCCCAGGCACAGCTACAGGTTGGGCAGAGAAGAGATTCAGAGCAGCCCTGTGGAGAAGGACTTGGGGATGTTGGTTGATGAGAAAATGAACATGAGCTGGCTTCAGTGTGTGCTTGCAGCCCAGAAAGCCAACCGTATCCTGGGCTGCATCAAAAGGAGCGTGACCAGCAGGTCGAAGGAGGTGATCCTGCCCCTTTACTCTGCTTTCGTGAGACCTCACCTGGAGCATTGTGTGCAGTTCTGGTGTCCTCAACATAGAAAGGACATGGAACTGTTGTAACAAGTCCAGAGGAGGCCACGAGGATGATCAGGGGACTGGAGCACCTCCTGTGTGAAGACAGGCTGAGAAAGTTGGGGCTGTTCAGCCTGGAGAAGAGAAGGCTGCGTGGAGACCTCATAGCAGCCTTCCAGTATCTGAAGGGGGCCTATAGGGATGCTGGGGAGGGACTCTTCATTAGGGACTGTAGTGACAGGACAAGGGGTAACAGGTTAAAACTTAAACAGGGGAAGTTTAGATTGGATATAAGGAAGTTCTTTCCTGTGTGGGTGGTGAGGCACTGGAATGGGTTGCCTAAGGAAGTTGTGAATGCTCCATCCCTGGTGGTTTTCAAGGCCAGGTTGGACGCGGCCTTGGGTGCCAAGGTTTAGTGTGAGGTGTCTCTGCCCATGGCAGGGGGCTTGGAACTGGATGATTTTAAGGTCCTTTCCAACCCTAACTATTCTATGATTCTGTGGCAAGTTACATTTATATTATAATAGTTTTAATCTCTGATACAAGAGCATAAATTTACAAGCTTTATGGAAGTATATGTCTTTAATGTGGAAATGCATGCTATTATCAGTGAGCTACTTAAGGTAGTATTGTGTATTGATAGAAGCTAAGAGCTCACAGAAAGCTTCTTTGGTCTGTTAAGAAATGTATGATTTGCCCACTTCAGAGGAATTCAAACCTCTAAATTGTGTGTAGAGATATGGAAATCAGAAAATGTGGAACAATCCTTAATGTTTTACACATCTTGTGTTGTAAGGCAGAGCCACTTCCACAAAAATGGGGATTGAAACACTACTGGCTGCATACCATGCACTGTTCTATCATTTAGTTTGTAAACTTTCAGGGGGAGATAATAGTTCTGAATGTATAAGCACAAGAGAAAGTTACTGGGACTAAATTTGTGTCACATCAGCCATTCTTTATTGATTCATGGAATGGTTTGTGTTGGAAGGGACCTCAAAGCTCATCCAGTTCCAACCCCTGCCACGGGCAGGGACACCTTCCACTAGAGCAGCTTGTACCAAGCCCCTGTGTCCAACTTGGCCTTGAACACTGCCAGGGATGGGGCAGCCACAGCTTCTCTGGGCACCCTGTGCCAGCGCCTCAGCACCCTCACAGGGAAGAGCTTCTGCCTAAGAGCTCATCTCAGTCTCCCCTCTGGCAGGTTAAAGCCATTCCCCTTAGCCTGTCCATACAGGCCCTTATCAAAAGCAGCTCTCCAGGTTTCTTGTAGCCCCTTTAGGCATTGGCATAGGGAGTGTTACTGCTACAGCAAGTCTCCCATGGGTCACATTCATCCTCAGAGAAGTCCCTACGCTAGTATGAAGCATCTCTTTCCAAAATGACTCTTTAGCTATGTCTCTTTTGTTCTCATATTAAGAACTGCTTCACATGTTAAGAAACTACAGCATATAAGTGAGAGCAAAAATAAAACAAAGCCCATGTTGTAGATGTTGACAGTATACCTTGTGTAGAGCCAATCAGAAAAGCTGTAAAGCTGTCCATTCTGACATAGCTCCTATAGCCTTTATAAATGAAGTAATTTGGGTTTTTCATTTAAAAGGAGCTATCTCTGGGTTCCAAACCAAAGCATACGGTTTATTACATCTCAAGAAAGAGTCTCTTTCTATTGGCCATTAGTAAACTAAAGGCCACAAGAACCTCAAATCATCCATATAAATCTCCACTTTTATGATATTTGAGACTGCCACATCAGTTAACTTGTCACAATGGAGGGCACAGAGGCTTGTGAGATGGAAACTGATATTTTGCAAACTGTTTTGCTTTATTTAAGCTGAACGCCATTGTAACTGGGAAAGAGCTACAAGGAGACTTAATTTGAAAACACAGAGGCCACCAAAGCCCTGACAAATGGGAAGCCTTTGGCAAAAATGTACTTGCAGATTTGAGCAATACCTTTGAAAATGAAAACAAGCCAATAGGTGTTACAACAAATTTGAATGCACAGAAAGACTCTTGCTGTATCTACCTTCCTCAAGTGGCTGAGCGGACACAGTCATAGTACTGTTTCTACCAGCCAGGTCTATTTGCTATAGTTTGATGTGTGGTGTTAATAGTAAATAGTGATAGGAAATGCTGATACTGTTGAGCTGCTGATTAATGGAGCTGGAGGCTTTAGCTCGCACAACCACGGCTCACATGTTGATGTTCACATATTTGGCTTTGAATCCACACCAGGCAGTGACTCTTTTGCAACTGGCCTAAAGGGTTAAAGATGCTACAGAGATTTGCAAGGTACTGATGGCCACAAGCTCTAGAACTAGAGTACAAACCTGTCATCTAACCTTAATTCATTTGATTTTATAGAGAAAAACATAGCTGAATTAGAGCACAAGCAAATTTGGTATCAGAAAGAAGCATTAGTAGCAAAAATAAAGCATGCCTTTTCATGAGTGGAAGTCAGAAAATAGGCTTAACCACCAATCAGCAATGGTGATGTGCATTCATATATATAAGCATGTAAATATATATGTGTTTATTCAATCGTGAACATATGGTTTATAGACTATTTAGATATTTACACAGATTAGGATAACTTTTTTAGTAGTATCTGGTACACATTGGGACAATTTTGGATTGATAAGATAATAAAGGATGGTTCCTTGATGAAGATGTTTTCTGTCCCTAGTTTTGTTCCTGAAGCCATGGCCTGAGCATCCCTCAGACCTTTGCAAACCAGTATCTGAACACAGATGAGGTAGGTGGCATTTTTTCTCACTAGAGTAACCATCTGCTCTTGATCTTCAGTGTGAAATGCATAGTAGTGATTACTAGTGTTTATTTTCTTTTATGTTTAATAGATGCATGTTTACTGTGTATTGATTTCATGTATGATTTCTGTAATTTCTATTGCATTGTCATGTACCTATAGTGTTTTGTGCTGATGATTATAAGTAAAGGATTTTTTTGCTTTATGTGGCCTGATTTTCAGATGTCAACCAGCAACTAATTTTCACTTATTTGCATTAACTTTGGAATAGTGTCCTGTTTTCTTAATACCTTTCTTAATTTTCACCACGTCTACACAATCGCTGTATGCAGCTTCCATCATATTGTTTTCTTAGTTCAAATCTGCCAGCAAATAACTTAAAACCTGCTGGATCACCTTTGAATCTGTCACATTGTTCTCCAAAGTGTCCCAGGGGTCCATTTTCACCTTGTCACAGAAAGGGAGCATGATTGACAGGTTGTTTGTGAGTTTTGAGGCTGCAGTGTGGAGGTGTCATACGGCAAAATGGTGTGCAAATGGGCCACACGTTCTGCTGCAACAGATCAGTTTTGTACTGTGTGTACAGTTGCATTTAATTTTCCATGAGGAGGTTTTTATCTTCTTCTTGTTGTTGTTTTGTTTTCTCACCCAGAGACATTAAACTCCCTGTTATGAAAAATTAATGTCAAAAGAGTGAAGACAGCTTTAATGACTGTATTTCAACTGAGTGCATGTGCAGTTAGCCATGGATCCTGAGATCAAAGGGTATTGTGAACACATAATGCAGAACTGAATAGAAAGATAAGCCTGTTGTTGTTTTTTAAGCAAGAAGTGTTTTTCCTATTATGTGCCTGGTAAGTAATTACAGACATAGCATGGATACTACAATTACACACTGCCAACCCAGAGATGCTGTACTGGCTTATGGTCATCTAATATGCATCTAACTGAGCTGGTTCAGTTGCAGGCAGTAATGACCATGTTGGAACCAAAAGCATTCACATGAGGGAAGTGGCTTCACCCCAAACCTCATCTTGCTTTTAAACAAGTGCAAGCAATATGGTCTTCACATGGTGTTAATCTAACCTCCCCATCAGTTTGGTGATACCTGAAAGCATGGAGAAATGTAAGCATTCAGTTACTGCTCACAACCCTTCCTAAGCCTAGCATGGAAAATCAGTATGTTTACTAATGCAAATTGTATTCTTAATAGTTTTCCTAGTGTAAAAGCCAAGGTTATGGTTCCTAACACATAGGAAACAAATCTGATAGTAGGAGGCCTCTTCTCTTTCAGAAGGAGGTGTGATATGTATGTGTAGGTGTACCTCAAGGAAGATGAGGTCAGCCTAGAAATAAGATTTGGTTTCCTAGAGCTGAGGGAAATTAAACACGGAAACAGCTTTGGGAGGCCAGAAGGTCCTCAAGTGCTGTGTGTGTATTTTTCAGCACAAGATTTAATAGCTTTCCAAAAGATAGGCTTTAATTCCATATCTTAGAAGAGCTTTATGGCTTTTATTTGGAGAAGACTAGGTAACTGCTATCTTTTGAGTATATAAAGTCCCTCTATATACAAGTCAGCTTCAAAAAAAACTCCTGCCATTAAATGTAGGCATTGAAAGGAGGGATGAAGAGGAGGAGAAATCAATAGGCAAAGGAAAACTATGTCTAAACAGATTCGTTTTGCCTGGATGGATGTTATTTCAGGAAGCTGTTCTGGAAAACCAGTCCTGGGAAAGTGGAAGCTCCCTACTGAGTCCCTGTACTGTGAACCCTAATGCCTGGGCTTAGTTTGTGCTTTTTAGGGTAAGAAGAGTCTGGTCACCTGTGTGAAGCTAAAGATGCATGAAGAAGGATTTATTTTAATGTGGAAGGATGGAAAAGGAGGTGGTACTGCATGAACAAAAATATATAAACAGGGGAAGGAGTGGGAGAAATAGGAGCAAAATGCCACGATGGATTTAAAAACTAAAAGGTGTAGTTTTGCAAGCAAGATGAATTTACTATAAAGCACTCTGCTTGGTCAAAGTTCTTGAACTTCTTTGAGCTCAAAGCCAAGCGCAAATACCTCTCTGTGGTCTTGTATCAAGATTTACTGGGCCCTATTAGTCTGTGAGGGACATCAAACCACTGCGAACTGGACTTCTCAGGTTGGAGGTGATGGCTACGCTGCACTCATCCATACAAATAGCAGACGGATTTATGGCAGTCACGCTGTAATAACTGCTGTTCAGAATGCTTAATAGAACTTTCGGCAGACAAAATGCTGGGGCACAACTGGACTTCTTTTCAGGTGTAAAAGGAGCTGCTCTCCCCCATGAATCTGGGCAAATAAAGTGACTCTGCTGCCATTATTCACTGAAAATTAAAAAGAAAACATCAGAAGGGAAACATATTTTTTCATTAATCTAATTGACTTTTACACACCCATTTTGCTTTTTGCTAAGTGAATGCTATTGCTTCTGTATCTATCAAAGCTGAACTGAAATGCTGCAGTTAAGGTTTAATCACTTTCTAGCTTTCATGAAAAAATACAATGCATTTTGAAGGAAACATTAACCTGGAATGCTATTTGAAATAGATTTGTCAAGGGATTCTCCTGCCAAACTTTTAACTACTGCCATGCCTAAATTAAGCCATAAATTCATAGACATTGGTTAACCTACCTACAATGTGTTCTATTTCCAGAGGTGATTTTCCTTCCTATGTCGTGCTTTTCAGTGGGTGGAAATAATGCAGAATGAACTTGCTGTATGAACAGTGTTACTGGATGTGAATTTGAAAGACATAATCCCTTTGTAAAGAGCCTCACAGATTTTTTTTCCTCTTTGAGTTCAAGACATTTGTATTATTGCAAACATGTCTATCTGGTGGTCCATAATGAGCAAATGTTGTAATGTGGAAGCATAATGACCTTAATTGATGACAGATTGTGTGCAACACTAAGTATCTCAGGAAGCAAGCTGAGAGCAAATCATATATTGAGTCTAAGTTCAAGCCAAGGAAGTGCTCTGTCCATCTCATAAGCTCTTTGCTGTAAAAGTACTGTCATCTAACTTCAGTGTTTTAGATCTGAAGCAACATATAAGGTTTTCGACCTTAACCAACTTTAGCAATGTGAGTTTGAGTCCACTTTTCAAAACATTCATCCCCTACAATCAGTGCAAGGTACAGATGCTTCTTGTTAGCTGTGTTTGAAAATATATTTCTATGTTAATGGAAAGCTGGAAGTCCCATTACAGGTTTTTTTCTACCCTGAATTTAAAAGAGAGGTAAAAATACCAGTTTAATAAAATTAAAAACTTGAATTAGTTATGGCTCAGAAGTGTCTAAAAGCCTTTCATTGGCTTAACACTAAATTTATAAGAGTCCTACACTGTGGTTTAGAGATCTCTCTGCTTGCTTTCTCTCAGCTGATCCCTGGCTACGAGGAGGAGTATTTCCCATTGTACAGTTCAGACACTGGCTCAATAGCCAGTTCATGGTCAGAGACTCCTATAAGGGACCGAAACCACTAAGCCATGGAATGAAAGATCATTGTATGTCATAGTCAAATAATTTGGAATGGGAAGTACCACTGAAGGCAATATTCCACTCTAAAATTTCTGAACCAGGCAGAATGCTTCTGTGTTTTGGTTTGATTTTGGTTTCTAGGGAATTCTGGTAAAATTGAACTTTTTTTTATTGACATCACAATATCAGAGAGTAATACATAGAGCAGTTAATTTTTGGTGTAACTATTAAGTGTTACAGTTGTGTCTCAGAAAATGGTAGTTTAGAGAAGGGAATTCTACCTGTAAAATAGCAAAAAGCAAACGTATTGTGTCTTCCAGCTCTATAGGCATACCTTACATGCCCTGCTTGCAATGGAGCACTGCAATTTGGTGTTGTACGTACTCCAGGTCTTACACTAGGTTTGGTGAGATACACAGTGAATGAAAGCAAGGTGACTAAAGGCAAGCCTTGCCTTTGGTTGTGACCTCTGGCAGGTGTATCATGGAACCATAGAACAGTTAGGGTTGGAAAGGACCTTAAGATCGTCCAGTTCCAACTCCCCTGCCATGGGCCTGGACACCTCACACTAAACCATGTCACCCAAGGCTCTGTCCAACCTGGCCTTGAACACCACCAGGGATGGAGCATCCACAGCCTCCCTGGGCAACCCATTCCAGTGCCTCACCACCCTCACAGTAAACAACTTCTTCCTTATATCCAATCTAAACTTCCCCTGTTTAAATTTGAACCCATCACCCCTTGTCCTATCACTACAGTCCCTAATGAAGAGTCCCTCCCCAGCATCCCTATAGGCCCCCTTCAGATACTGGAAGGCTGCTATGAGGTCTCCACGCAGCCTTCTCTTCTCCAGGCTGAACAGCCCCAACTTTCTCAGCCTGTCTTCATACGGGCGGTGCTCCAGTTGCCTGATCATCCTCGTGCCCCTACTCTTTACCTGTTCCAAAGGCTCCATGTCCTTTTTACGTTGAGGACACCAGAAATGTACACAATGCTCTAAGCAAGGCGTATATCTAAGGGCTAACCCTGACCCTAGTTCCCTGCATACTTTTATTTTCCTGTCATATAGGGGGTTAAAAAAGCAGCCTCTTTACATTCCAAAGAAGTGACTTATGTCTTTCTATAGAAAATACCGATCACAAAAGGATGTGCCTTCTTTTTTGTATCTTAAATCTCTGCTATGGATTTTGACAACACATTTTTCAAGAGTATCAATTTTTTTTCCTTGTTGTTTTCTCATTTCCCTTTGGGAAGGTAGGTTTTATTGTTATAACTGTCAAAGCCTGTTCTTTTTGCCCAGATACTTGAGGAGGGGAAAGCAAAAATGGTAGAGAGGCTGTAATGGAAGTTCAGAACACCTGATAAGCTGTTATTGTGAGGAAAACATTTTGCTGTCATCTCCTGGCCCTCTCTGTTTTGTGTTCTTTTACCTTTCCGTCAACTGCTGGAAATGTTGTTTGCCTTTTTCTGTAAGTGGACTATTACAGATAGACACAAAAGAAGAGGCATGTGACTATTGTTAGTCCCTCCCTGCCCATCTCTTCCTGGGCCTGAACGTAAACTGGTGTATTTTGTAGTGACTTTTCAGTGTTTAACACAGGAAAAACAGCTCTTTAAAAATCCAACACTTCCTGTGTAATAAGTGAGCCTGTTCAAATACATACAAAGGCAGGGAAACTTTTGCCAGATCTCCCTAGCAGCATGTGAATGGTTGAAGAGATACAACTGTTCAGGTATTACACAAAAGAGCATAGAATCCCAAGGTGGAATAGGGAAAGGCAGTGTGGTGGCTCAGACTTTGGTCTGTGAGCCAGGATACCCAGACAGTGCTGCAAGGACTGACACACACCTGTACATGGTGTGATTTTGTTTGGGTTTCTTTGCTTGTTCATATATATGATAGGCCCTTTGAAGGGAATTTGTCTGACCACATTTTACTATCTGGATCTTAGCTAATTACCTTAAACTATAGTTGTGGAGAGGCATTCATGGGTGATTCATCTCTTCCTACATGTGTGAATCCTCTAAAGTAGGACAGGAGAATGGCATCTTGACTCTAAAGACAACCTGAAGTATTGGCTGAGATGACAGTACCCATTCCGTACTTAGCTCTCCCTTCTCTCTGGGTCAGAGGGCAGATCCTGTTATGGATGTTTGCCATGCCTTCTATGATGGTAGTCTTTGTGGCTTTCATGGCTGGATTCATCCAACTATAGTGAGGCATCCAGGGAAAAAAACGTTGGCATTTTAATCATACCTGGAGAAGATTCATTTTCAGTGAGACAGCAAAAGGTTCCATTTTCTTTCTTCCTATTGGATGACTCCTTTCTAGCATGTTATTAGGCAGAAGCTCTTTGCTGTGAGGGTGCTGAGGCGCTGTCACAGGTTGCCCAGAGAAGCTGTGGCTGCCCCATCCCTGGCAGTGTTCAAGGCCAGGTTGGACACAGGAGCTCGGAGCTGCTCTAGTGGAAGGTGTCCCTGCCCGTGGCAGGGGGTTGGAACTGGATGAGCTTTAAGGTCTCTTCAACCCAAGCCAGTCTGGAGTTCTATGATTCTGTTATTTGTGACATCCTTTATTCCAATAAAGAAAGTTTGGGGTTAGTCTTTCATGCCATCATTTGCCTGAACTACTCATATGTGTCCTATTCTGGAGTGTAGAAGAAGCTAGTTTTAGAGGTTTGCTATAAACTGTGTCACATAAACTGTTAATTTTCTGGACTAGAATTGTTCAAACCCACTGCTTTTTATTCTCTTCCAAAATAATTTGAGAAGGGGGGCAGGGGGAACCCAACCAAACTCTAAACTTGTTTTTAGCTCAAAGGAGTGATTTTTCAGTACTCTTTTCACTGACTAACCCACTAAGACAAATTTCTGCTCTGTCTTACTGGAGATGCAAAACAGCAAAGAATTTCCGAGTGCTTCACAAGGATTACCTGAGTAAGCTACAGCAAGAAAGAGAAAATACTGTTGCAATGAGAGGCATCCATTAGAATATTAAATGATGGTTTAGGCATTGTTTCTGATGGGTTGGGAAAAAGTGCCAGAAATTGTCTGGTAAAATGGGTTGCTTGCTTTGCATGGAATTAATTCTGTGAAAAAAAAGGTCAAACAAGATATCAATTTCCAGCTTTTGATTTTAGCAAACTTTTGTAGTGAGCAGTGATTTTTTTTTTTTTTTTTTTTTGGTGGGGGGGGGAGCATTCAAGCCTAATCATTTGGTTGATGCTGGGAAAAATAACTGGTACAGAGCATTTTTACCTGTATTTCTGCAGCTCATTGTTGATCTTGGTAAGAGCGAGTCTAATCTTCCTTTTGTTTAGAGGAGGGGAAGGAGAAGCTGTTTCTTATCTCTGCCAGTTTCTCTTTGACCTTTAAAAACAAGTTATCTGATATATTTGCTCTCTTCAAAACTGAGCTAACTATAAGCTCTTCTGGGCTGAGTTTGCAGATCTGTGTATTCAAGTTTCAGCTGGCAAGTAGTGTAAAATAAAGCGGACTGAGTTGTCTGAAAAGTAGTCATGACTGCTGGTAAAGAGAAAGGATAGGAAGGCTTTTCAGGCTCTGACTTTCTTATACTTAGGTGCCCTAGATAAGGCTTTTATGGTTCTTCTCTTCATAAGAGTCAGTCCACAGCTGGAGACACTTAACCAGCTTTAGTTACTGGCACTGATGCTGGAGAGGCTCTGCAATTTCAGTGTGTCAGAATACCCTGCTAAAACTTCTGGGATGCTGCTGGTCCCCTTTTGCCTTCCCAGGGCTTGTTCAGACCCTCCAGCATTAACACATAAGCTATGTCTAGGGGCTGAGGAGGGGACAGTGGGGAGAAATCAAAACACATTACCAGTGATGCAGTCATCTCTTCGCATCCTGTTCCATAGCTGAGTCAAAGGTTATGTCAGGCTTCATTTGCTGCTTAATTAAAAGATCTCGTAGAGGTCCTGTCTGTGACAGTAAGAGCAGTGTAGCATGAGTGCAAATTCTAATTGAATTTTCAGGCTTATGAAGTTGAAAGGGGAGTGAAATATATAGAGGCTTCTATGAGCCCTTATTAGCTGAAAGACCCTGTCCTTGTTGTACAGACAAGGGCAGCTCAGCTTGTAGTGCCCCACTGTCAGGTTGGTGAGACATAACCATGTGAACTAAATGAGACTGTGCTCAGTTGTGTTTATTAGCATTAAATTAATCATCTATTTAAAGGCCTAAGACCCATCAGTATTAGGAAGGAGTTTATTTACACTTTAGAAACCTTTTGTCAAGCTTTCAATAAACAAAATATGTGGTGTCCCAGCAGGGTACTCTGCTGTCCTATCCTTATTTCTCATAATGTTAAGTAGAATGAAATCTTGAGCTTTGAGTATATAGAATCACAGAATGGTTTGGGTTGGAAGGGACCTTAAAGCTCATCCAGTTCCAACCCCCTGCCACAGGCAGGGACACCTTCTACTAGAGCAGGTTGCTCCGAGCCCGGGTGTCCAACCTGGCCTTGAACACTGCCAGGGATGGGGCAGCCACGGCTTCTCTGGGCACCCTGTGCCAGAGTCTCATATATAAGTATGTATAAATTCTAATCAATTCAATGTTGAATAGTTCAACACTTGAGCTCTGAGAAACACTTAAACTCACTAGCTTTCCATTATGACTGTGTATATAATTTTAGCACAGCAAAATTAATTCAGTGTTTCTCTATGTTGTGCAGATCCTTTGACAAAACACCTGCCCGAACATGGCTGTGTAAAAATAAAAATAATCAGCTTTGTGCAAATTTCCTGAGCCAAGCTGCCAAAACAGATTTTAGGAATGAATCGATTGCTTAACTTTATTCATATATCTTACGATAATTTCCTTTCCTGAAAGTATAAAAATGACATACAAGTGTTTTGTGGTCTTTTTTGCCTCCTTAGAGCTGTGATTTGCGAGTGAATTTAAGCACTAGAAATTAGTAAGGGCATAAGGAGAACCTGAAGTACTTATCAGGCAGAATGCAGGATTTGCATCTGAATCGTGGAATGGTTTTGGTTAGAAAGGACCTTAACATCCGCGCCATAGGCAGGGACACCTCCCACTGGGCCAGGTTGCTTAAGGTCCTGTCCACTCTAGGCTGTAAAGTAAGAACGTGCAGGTGTCACTAGAGACAAAATTCATAGGTATTATTTCTGCCTTGCCTTTCCATGTCATTTAGAAGTCTTGCTCATTGCTGTGATGGGTTCCATACTGAAGTCAACAGGATCAGAGCTGGTCATGGAAGATCAGACCCTTGAGAAACATCTGGTGATTGTAGCTTTGACGTTAAGAGACTCTAGATGTAAAAGTCTCGGGGCTCATTCAGTTATTTCATATTGTGGGTCTTCATCTGTGTAATTCCTACATGATCCTTTACTTGTGGAGTCTGTAGAAGAGGCTCAGTAAAAGTAATTGTCTAGCTTTTCAGTGGTTATCTGGGAGAAGAACACAGAGAAGCTGGAAGCTATCCAATGAAAACAAATTATGGAAAAGAAGACTTGAAAAATAAGCTGCACCCTTTTTTTTTCCAGCACTGGGAACTAACTATTTACTAATAACTTTATTATGCTTGTTTACTGCTCCCTACTGCTTAATTATTATTCTTAGGGATTTAGGCTTTATTTCATCATTTTAACATAACAACTGTTGCTTGAATTGAAGAAACAGAAAGGATAGAATCTGCAATACAGAGCGTACAGCTGGTTGAACTGTTCACAGCAAATAATTTACTGGCTCAGTTAAGCCTTATTATCTCTTTGAAAATTGTCCAGAAACAGACTTTGATTATTATGAAATTGTTAATTACTCAAAATTGTTTGACAAACATTTCATAGAAACAGAGTCCAAGTTATGGGCTGGACTCAAGCTGTCTGTTATTCACCACCCTGAGCTCCTGTTATGTGTTGGTGGGACAAATAACAAACTCTAGTTGTTTAGATATAAGAAGACAGCAGATGAGAAGCCAGTAGATGGTGCTCAAGGATGCAAAGCCAACTTCTTGGTTTTAGGGAGGAAGGAATTGTGTTGCTAAGCACTGCAAGTGTCTTTATTTGGCTGCATTTTGCATCTACGCTTAGCAGGTAAGTCCTGTAGTCCTTTGGCTTCCCACCCAACAGGTCTGTAATATTTGGAATATTTGAGGAGTGGGAGCTGAGAGGTTGCTGGGGAGTTCTGTAAACTCTTTCTGTGAGCTCATGTTGCCAGGAATATTCACTGCTCTGGAGAGAAAATCAGTGTGGAGGAAAGCTTAGGGAGAAAGTCAAACTGCACCCAAAGGTCACAGTGCTCCCTTCTTCAGAGCTACAGTACAGGAAGGATATTGACCTGTTGGAGAGGGTCCAGAGAAGAGCCACAGAAATGATCATAGGGATGGAACACCTCTCCTATGAGGAAAGGCTGAGGGAGTTGGGGTTGTTCAACTGGGAGAAGAGAAAACTCTGAGACTTATTGTGGTCTTTCCTTACTTGAAAGGGGCCTGTAAGAAAGATGGGGAGAGACTTTTTAGCAGGGCCTGTTGTTTCAGACGAAGGGTGATGGTTTTAAACCAAAAGAGAGACATTCAGGCTGAACATGAGGAAGAGATATTGTACAATGAGGATGGTAAAACACTGGCACAGGTTGTCCAGAGAGGTGATGGATGCACCATCACAGCAACCTAATTTGGTTGAAGATGTCCCTGTTCATTGCAAGGGGTTTGGACTAGATGAGCTTCGAAGGTCCCTTCCAACCCAAACTATTCTGTGATTCATTAGGAGACTTCTGGTTTGTATGAAAACAACAGTGTCAACCTCTTCAGTCTTTGCTGTATACTGTATATTGTTTTCAGTTATTTCAAAACAGTTCTACCAGTGATCATCCTCTAGGACTGATGTTCACACTGTCACTCTTGGTTTTCCAAAAGAATTTTCCTTTTGGAATATTAGAATAACCAAATATTCAGGCACTTGTGGGAAGAATTCCCTCAGCTGTATGAATTCGTAATTGCCTCATTGCTAGCCTGAAAGATTTGGATTTGCTCAGTCTTGGGTAGTGAAATCCAAAGGGAGATTTGGTAATAATCTTCCAGTATATTAGAGGTTGCTGTGAAGTGGGAGGCCATAAATTCTCCATGTCCGCTTCACATAGTGCAAGTTTTAACAGGCTTAAGTTAAAGCAAGGGATATTTAGTCTGAACGTTAAGAAAGTCCTTTATAACCAACCGTGAGGCTAATGAAGCATTGGACTAGATCTGAGGGACTATATCAACAGTGATCTTTAAGCATAGTTGAGAAAAACTAAGTTATAACATAAAGTATAATCTGTTCTGGAGAACATGTGTGCATGTGTAAAGATGATCTGGATGGGTTCTCAGAGTCCCTTCATCCTAAATTCTGTTTGCTCACCAAAAATGTGGGGCAAAGACTGCACCCATCCATACAGGCTTTTTCCCTGATACACCCCTATCAGCTTTCTTGCTGGTCTTATAATTGTTCTCGATTTGCAGCTTTTGATAGGTAAACAGGAGGCCTACTCATAAGTACCAATATTCTCTG
The DNA here is from genome assembly GCF_034315485.1 of Pezoporus occidentalis. Taxonomy (NCBI): domain Eukaryota; kingdom Metazoa; phylum Chordata; class Aves; order Psittaciformes; family Psittacidae; genus Pezoporus; species Pezoporus occidentalis. The sequence continues at coordinate 2,612,139 of NW_026915977.1, read as the reverse complement.
CTTTTGATAGAGAGAAGATAAAAGACACATGAACCGTTAAGCCTGTGAGTTGCTGACATGTATATTTCATAAAGACAACTTACTGAGTAATATATAGAAGGTTTTTCCAGGCTATCTTTATGATACAGACACCACTTTGTGGGTGAAATACTTATTGATTTTAATAGAATTTTGCACAGGAAGGACAAACTGTGGCAATACTGCATGATGCTGCATAAGAAGGTACAGCAAACTAAGACTAAAATGGCTGTTAATATATATTCTGTGACCAGAACACTGTTTTATGACCAACAGAAGCAGCAATTCCATAATGCACAAGGTCCAAGGGCAATAAACAGGGCTTTGGCATCATAGATTTCACCAGGACTCTGAGCAATAAAAAAGTTTATGATGTTGAGCATTATAGTAGTGTATTGCTTAGAAAACATGCAACAATAAGAGGAGGATTGTGTTTGCAGGAGCATTTTTGGAAGTTCTGGTTTTGCTCAGAGAAGCATACATTGACATTATAATTTTTGCCTGAATAACTTTGTGTTCCCATTACTGTTAACAGCTTCTTCCATGTTATTTGTCCTGTTTTCTCTTTACAATGTATTTTCCAGATTTAGGTACTTGTAGGATGAATGGAAGAATGCATCTTCTTGTATATTTGGATATGGATAATGTCTATCTCAAAACAAACCCTGGTCTTTGGGGTGTTTTACAAGTGATTCTTTGTGAGTTAAATAATAACCAATTGCTTCTCAATGGTAATTGTCCATTTCTATACTCTCCATTCTCACCATAAGCAAGATGATTTGACTCGGCCCTTAATGAAACTAAACTTAGTCCACAATGAAAGACAATTCTGGTGGTCTCCCTCTAGCATAGATGTCTTCAAATGATGCAATGCCTTGTAGTATGCTACCACACTATCATTAGACTTGGCTTTCATTTATGCCTGCTTCCCACCACAGCCTGTGCTTATTACATTGTGATGCATGACAGCAGCACAAAGCACAATGCATCTTCAATTACATTCTGGCTTTTGGACAAGGTGGGGAAGAGCCTAAATGCTGCTAAATCCTGGTTTGTATATACGTGTGTATATTTGTATGTTTATATATACATATGCACACAAATGTTTGTGTGCATAAAAAACCCAACTGTGTTGGGACCTGTGTATTCAATTTCATTTTACTGGAGTACAGTCAAATTTCACGCCACGTAAAGATGCCATGCCAGATTGAACAAAAGCTATGTAAGACTCTCCAGATGAAAAGGAATGGAGTGCACAGATGTGTATACTCACTCCTGTATTGTGTCCTAAAGCAAGCACTGTTAAATGGCAAAATAGCTTGAATCTATTGCAAAAGACAGATGGAGAAATCAGCCTCAGAAGTGATTTACCTAAACTGATGCAAAATCTAGTGGCTAGGTCGTTGTTAGAACGCAGGTTACCTACATCTCCAAGACAGTCTGCTTGTAACTGAGAAATAGCCATAGGAACAGTCTTGAGTGCTAAAGGATTTCTAATTCTGAGCTGTTAGTGTATTAGAACAGTTTTGCACCTCAAGCAGGCATATGGCAAAAAACATTTGGAGGAAAAGGAATTTTGCAGTAAAATCTGACTGAACCAGGCTTCTATGCTCTTGGTTTTTAACTGTTAATCTGGTTTGAGTTTAGTGTTAACCATTTGTGAGGAAAAAAAAGCAGGGAAAGAAAGCAAGAAAATGCTGAGGAAATGAACACTGCATTGATAGAACACCAAATTCCCGTGTATTTCAGCAGGACTTGCTCACAGTGACAGTCTTCCACATTGCTGCTGTAAACCTCATTTTTGTTTAATAAAGTTTACACAATCTGTCAGTTTTTAAATTAACTGCATGGCTGGCTCAGACTTCAGTCACGACACTAAAGACCATGTAACATAATCACTGGCTCTGAATGAAATACAGGGATGTGGAACTGGCAGAGACTGCAGGAAATGTGAAGGGAAAACTTGTCATTTTACTGACAAAACAAGACAGCAAAAATACATTCCTAAATAACTTCCCTACTGCTTTTATTTTTCTTTTTAAAGAATATCTATAAGATGGTTATTTACCTTTTCTTTTTTTTTCTTTCCATGAAGATATGGCTGTTTGTGTAGTTTGAATTTCTGAGAGTAATATTTCACATTTATTCCAAATTGGGTTTTAGTATTGTATGATAATGCTAAAAAATTAGTTCATAAAATCAGACGTCATGCCAGTTTGAGGGGAATAAAAAGGGGAGGGGGCAAAAATAAAGGCCTATTTCTTCAGATAGCAGCCTTCCAGTATCTAAAGGGAGCCTGCAAGGATGCTGGGGAGGAACTCGTCATTAGGGACTGTAGCGATAGGACAAGGGGTGATGGGTTCAAACTGAAACAGAGGAAGTTCAGATTGGATACAAGGAAGAAGCTCTTTACTGTGAGGGTGATGAGGCACTAGCAAAGGCTGCCCGAAGAAGTTGTGAATGCTCCATCCCTGGCAGTGTTCAAAGGCCAGGTTGGACAGAGCCTTGGGTGACATGGTCTAGTGTGAGGTGTCCCTGTCCATGGCAGGAGGGTTAGATCTAGCTGATCTTAAGGTCCTTTCCAACCCAAACCATTCTATGAGGTTGGTAGATTTACAGTCCTGGCTTGCTGAAAACAAAAAAAGCAAAACAGTGTAGAATTAGGTGTGAAAGTGAAGAAATTAATACAAATACTATAGAGTTGCCACATTCTTCTTTTCCTGATCTAATAGGTGTGACTGTCCATACTGACTATATCTGGTTCACCTGTGGTGATATAAAACGCCTATAGCCAGCGTTGGATTGAGAAACCACAATGGATCACCAGTGCTATGCTACGGGAAGTCAATGAAAAAGCCTTTCTTTCAGACTACATCTCTTCTTTTTCCGTTTTGAGGTTGCATATGGCTGATCTGTACGGCACAATAAGAGCCTTAAAGCTTTCAGGTGGCAACAGATGTATTGCAGCAGCTTTTATGGTTGTTAGGACTACCTAAAGAGTTATCTGTTAATTCATTTGATTGTAGACTATTCTCTTTACTGGGCTTACTTTGCAGTGTGATGAGAATGTGCAATAAATTGAGAATTCACAAACCATTGCATTCCTCACTATCAGCTTCAAGTGACAATTGCATTTCTAATACATATTCTATCTGAAATTCTCTACTGCTGACAGTTTTCACCATGGGGAGAGGATGAAAGGACCAACCAGATAGATCTTAATTGTGCTGTCTAATGCAGCACTGGCAGGCGCTCAGACACACCTAGCAAAAAATCTGTGCGAGTCAACCTAAGCTGTAAAAGGCACTGTTGAATGAATGACAACTGCAGTCTTTTTTTTTCCTAATATGCAATCTAAATCTCCCCTCTGTCAGTTTAAAGCCATTCCCTTTGTCCTGTTATTACATGCCCTTGTAAAAAGTCCTTCTCTAGAAGAACAGGGATGTTTTATTCCATGGGACCCATAATGGCCATTTCTCCTCCTGTTCCTTCTCTAATTCCTAATTCAGCCTTTAAAAAAAAAGGCTGAATTCCAAATACAAGCATGTTGCAAATGTAAGAAAAACTAGTGCCTGCTGCTCAACTCATTCCCACACAATTCTGGAGAGTAGATACAGAGCTATCATTATCCTGAGAAATGAGACGCTTGTTCACAGTATGAAGGTAACAGGGAACAATAATTAGGATGTGTGAAGAGAAAAGTAATGACCACAGTTACTTTACAGATTAAAACGGATCAGTTTTTAATTATTACAACTATTTCCATTGCCATTCCAAATTTCCTTACATAAGAAAGTATGTAAAGGAAGAAGTATTAAGGTACAAATGTATGCAAAGTCAAAGCCAGAGCAGTTTTGACTGGGGTAGAGTTAATTTTCTTTCTACTAGCTTGTGTTGTGCTTTGTTTTGGATTTGTGCTGAACACAGTGTTGATAACATAGGGATGTTTTATTTATTGCTGAGCAGTGCTTGCACAGTGCCAAGACCTTTTCTGCTTCACACATTGCCCTGCCAGTGATGAGGCTGAGAGTGGGCAAGGAGTTGGAGGGGACACAGCTGGGACAGCTGATCCCAGCTGACCCAAGGGATATTCCAGACCATATAACATCATGCTCAGCAATAAAAGCCTGCTGAGTACCAGAGGCAACACAAATACCTGGAATCTCCATCACGAAAGTGCAAGATCTGATCTGTCCTGCTTTACCACAACTTTGTCTGCTTCTAGCAGATGCAAATAAATTTACTGTATCCTGGATCAGGCTAGAATGCATCTTTGATTCTAAAGCTGTGCTTTAGTGTTACTTCTGCCAGTGTGTGCTAAACTAAACTAGAAATGCATTTGTAGAATTTGATGCTGTCCAAAAGTGGATCCAGCACACGGGACCAGGCTGGAGACAGTGAATGGAACTGCTTTGGAATGTAAACAGTGTTCTGATACACTGGCCTTAACACCAAGGTTTCACCCTTACTGGGGTGCTTTATTCACTCTCAGAATATCAGCTGGGGAGAAGCTTGATCCCTTCCAAAAAAGAAGCTTAGGTACAGTTTGGAATCTTGTTCATTTGAGAGATGGCTTTTTAAGGCAATATAGTGAAATTGCAAGCTTGGTTCCTTGCATCCTACAGAGTTCTATTGCCCTGTTCAGTTTGCACCTCCTGCCATGCATGCATTGAGGCTCACAGCGCATACCTTCAGAAACATAATACTAAATGCCCCTTCAGTGGGATGTGGCAAAGCCCTCACATTGCTCCAGGCACGGGGACCTGAAAATGATACAGGCAAAGGGTAAGGCTACCTTACAAGCACAGGGGTGCAATATTGGGTGTTAGAGGAAACCCAGCTGAACCTCTGTACCTCCTACATGTGGCCAGCCTATACCAGAGAAGGCAAGACCTGAAAACGCAATGTGGGCTGTTCTGCACCAGGACTAGCCTGCGATGTAGAGGTTGCTCTCTGGGTAGATGTCTTTCAATATTTGGATGTAGCCCAGCTCTATCTGAACAAACTGTGTGCCATACTGGGACAATGTCAAGCTAAATGGTTTCATTAAGGAATTTAGACGCGGAAGGACTTATCTTCTTAGAACTTTCAAGTACTAAATCTTACAGGCCCTTCTGTCAGAAACGTATTTGGTGACAGGTTCTCTTGATACCTGCCAAAATTACCATCTTTCCTTTAGTTTGTCCTTTGTAAATAAACTCAGATGTTGCAGATAATGTGGAAATTGAAACTCTCTTCAGGTTTGCCAAAAAGAAAGGTAGACAGGAAGTAAAGAACTCCTAGAGCAATAAGAGGCTGGAAATACAATAAACTGCAGCTGGTTCAATACTTCATATTCTGAATTCCCAATAAACTCAAAATAAATCTTTTAAGTCCTTTACCCCTTTTATTTTTTTCTCATTCTGTCATTTTTATTTAAGTTCCTAAGACCGGCTGGATCTAAGACAATAAAAACAAGCATAAGGGTTTTGTTCTTAGGGCATTAAGATTGGAGTGAGCCGTGAGGAGCTGTGTGTATGTGAACTTAGAATGAAGCACTGCTTGGTTTTTATGGAGGATTCCTTTACTCATGTTGAGAATCAGAAGTTCAAGTTAAAAAAATGCCTTTCATAAAAATACTTCATTTTCTTCCCTTTACAGAGCTTCATAATTGTGGGTATTAGTAAAACTAAAGAAAAAGTGGAAACAAAATCGTTTTGCCTGTTCAAACTTTTCCTCCAACTGGAAGAATTTTCTTACATAGTTGCTAATCCTTAATTCATTAAAGTGGTTAAACTGTGAATCTAACAGATGTCTTTGTATTAGGTTGCTGTTTGTTTAATTTTACAAATCAATGAATAGTTCATAACAACCAATTTATTGTCATTAAAATGAGAAAAATATGACTATTTATTTCTGTAATTTATCACTCCAGCTCATATTGTAACCTTTACCTGTAGCTGCTTAGAGACAGGATCTAGTTAAAAACATTAGAGCGTTATTTTGTCTCTCATTCATCAGAAAATCAGTTTGATGCAAGAACTAATTGCTTCCAGGACACCTTTTGAGGTGTTTGATTCATCTTTCAGCTCAAATGGCTCTGAAGTAACATGAGTTGAGCATCAAACTAGATGCTCACTACTGTTTGAGCACATGCTTCCTTTGAAAACAAGGCTGTCATTTGGGTATTGTGTAATTTTGCTTTTTTCTGGGGCATTTTATGTGTTCAGTTTGACACACTCCATGTCTGCATATATTAGTGATCTCTGTGCAAAGGTATGATCAGGGAAGACAGCCCCAAACCTCTAGTATTGGATAAAGCTTTGTGACAAGTTGATGTTCCACACACTGTAGCTGGATACCCAATAATCATGTAGATACAACCTCTAAAACCAAATACGTTTACACTCTTGATTACCTTTTTACTAGAAAATCAAATGAGTTTGTTTTCATGGAGTTCATATGCTCCGTGCTGCATAGCAATAGCAGGTTTTTCTTTTATGTGGAGCAGGTGGCTAATACTGAAAAACCTGTTTTCATGGTGGGAAAGATTTATTACCCTTGAAACTCATTTCAGGATACTTGCAATTGGGTAGCAACTGCTGTTTGAAAACCATTGTAGTTATACAATGCAAGCACATAAGAGGGAATGCATAGAGGGAATGGGAATAATGGTTCAGCTATTTTGTCTTGGAAGCTTGTTTTTGTAAGAACACCCTCCCAGTTCCCTAAAAAACAACCTCCCATATGAAGACAGGCTGAGAAAGTTGGAGCTGTTCAACCTGGAGAAGAGAAGGCTGCGTGGAGACCTCATAGCAGCCTTCCAGTATCTGAAGGGGGGCTAGAGGGATGCTGGAAAGGGACTCTTTGTCAGGGACTGTAGTGACGGGACAAGGGGGGATGGGTTTAAACTGAAACATGTAAAGTTCACGTTAGATGTAAGGAAGAAATTCTTTACTGGGAGGTTGGTGAGGCACTGGTACAGGGTGCCTAAAGAAGTGGTAAATGCTCCATCCCTGGCGGTGTTCAAGGTGAGGTTGGACAGAGCCTCGGGCAACATGGTCTAGTGTGAGGGGGGTTGGAACTTGATGATCTTAACGTCCTTTCCAACCCAAAACATTCTATGATTCTAAATTAAAGATTGAAAGTTTCTGGTGATACCTTAGAAATGTGAATTCTTGATTATTTTAAATTACTTATAAAAATGGCAGGCCAAACCAGCCTTGCAGTCTCCTGAAAGTCCTTGTTACTACATCACATAAAATTATGCTGTAGTTTAAAATAAGGTTATTTTTGTGTACTCATGTCTCCTATCGAAAGCCTTCCTCATCAGTTAGGTGTTTCATTATGTTTCTCCATACCTTTTTATATCCTACCTTCGTGCTTGAACTGGAAAAAAAAAGGACACTGAGAACAGGAGACTTTGAGAAACCTTTCTGATCTTCTTAGCCTTTTAAAGGTACCTCTTCATACTTTGTGCTGCTCTGACTCAAAATTCCAGGTCTGACTTACTTAAAATGCGTTGGCAGGATTAGATTGACTTCCTTGAGGCTTCATAGACTCATGTTAGCTATTTGGTTGATGTGCTAGGATATGAATTATGGCAAAAGAGAAGAAAGTAGTCTAGAATTAATATATCTGAAAGAGATTTATCATTGGTTTAAGTGCAATTGATGTGATGAGTTTTTCTTCCCAAATTTAACAAAACTCTGAACTAGGCATTTGTTGTAAGAAGGTTCTCTAAGCTCCATCTGTAATCAGTGGAGAAACACAGCACTTAAATTCATGCACCAGGCATAGATAATCATGTCTGCCTGCTCTCTTTTAAGCATATTTGCAATGTAATAGACTTGCTGATAACTAATTCAAACCTAGAGACTTTAAGAGAAGAGATTCATTCTTCTTTGGGTGAGGAGCTAATCTTGAACAACAGGAGGAAACACAAGCAGATCTTAACTTGTGGGATTCAGAGCAGGGTTCTGAAGTTTCCTGCGACTTCACTGGAAGTTTTTGTGCTGAAGCAAGGTTGTTCATGTGGTCCTGATAGCAAAGCACTGGCATTTACCTCCTTCTGAAATGAGTTACCTTATTATGCATTCAGTTTTAATCCTATGTAGTGTCTGGAACAAAAGACCTAAAGCAGGAAGGCATATGTTTAAATTCCAGGGAAGAAAATGGAGTTTGTGAGGTTGAATGTTGCTCAATGTGAATGTTGTTCAATCAACAAGGTTAATCAAGGCTTAGAACTCGCAGAAAAGGCAACAAACAAAGCTAAGTTTTTTCATGGGTTTCTTGTTCTTGTTTTTTTCAGGATGTGACTTAAGCTTCCATCAGAGGCTCTGCTCACATCTATGTCCTTGTGTGAAAAGGCATATCCTTCCCATCTTCATCCATATTCAAACCCTAATAAACAGATGGCCAAATTAAGGAGACCCTGTCAGCCAGAAAATTAAATGAATTAGAAATTCACCAGATCTTAGTTTTCTAAACCATTCCTTCTTCCATTAAAATAAACAAACCAGCCTTCTTTTCCCTCTGCTTTTCTTCCAAGCACTTTCAGAGCCATGAGATCAAATAATTAAGCTGGTGGAAAATCCCTTGTTGGTATTAGAAACAGCCTCTTCTGGGAGGAAGACTAAGATAACAGCTGGTTGTTATAGAATAAGATATTTCATTACATTGAGCATATCTGCTTAAGAAAAAAGAAAAGTCAGACTTTGAACTTATTGGATCAGTGATTATAGTGGAATTGGAACAGACTCGAATAGGTATATTTTGTGTTGTGGGGAGAATAAGGAGATATTCTAATGGGATTTTCTTGTTATACAAAATTTGGGTTATAAAACAATTTAAAAAGGTGGGGAATCTTCTGACAATCAAAGGAAGAGGCAGGCAATGAGGAAATTGTATTACTGCAGCAATTCACCCCAGCCCTTACGGCAGAGTGGTGACTGTACTGACTTCACCCCTGCCAGTCCAGGGGTGTTAATGGCGCTGGATCACAGCTAAGAAATAAAAGGTCATTCAGGTTGCACCTACATTAACATGTTGATTCAGTTGTGAAGAGAGTCCCCTGCTTGTCACTACTTGTCATGTGGTGGCTTGGTTTCCTGAGTGATGATAGTTAGTGGACACAACTAAACTGTCAGCACCACTGGAAGCAGAAGCATTCTGACTACTGTTGGGTCACTGAAATCTCAGCCTATGTGCCAGGGGCATAGTGAAGACTTTTGCTCCATGGGATCAGGTTAAATTTATCTGAAATAGTTCTCATGAACCACATAGAAGAGATAGGGGCATCAGCACCAGTGGCGCAAGTTGACAGATCTATTCCTCGTACTGCACCAACTAGCCCCACACGTCATCCATGGGAGCTTTAATACAAATGTCTCACTGAAGATAGTCAGATCTTGTGACTATAGGATTTGGTTCCCACTTGGGTGGAAGATCTCAGTGTTGCAGTTAGAGATGGAATCCCTGTGGGGTTCTCCCTTATAGCATCAGCAAGAGAAACCACTGCCAACATGCACTGCACAGGCAGGTAGCTATGCCCACTTTGTCATTCCCTGGTAATCCACAGCCCTTGGTGAGTACAGTCTCTCTTGCACCTGGCTTCCATGCATACCTAGAACAAGCTGAGATGAAAAATGCAGGCAATGTATATATTGTAGGAGATGAGCAAAACTTGCTTTTGCTCAGAGTCACCTTGCCCTGATTCTTTTGTCATCCAATTGGATGTAAGCATTGTGGGAAGAAAACTGATGCTTCACAGGACATGGGAACTGCATCTAAGATGCTTCTGTCACCTCAGTGACAGCAGGCAAGGAAAGGCAAGGGCCAGGAAAGGCTGTGTGAGATTATCAAGAGAAACCTGTGGAGATGCTAATGAAAGAGAATGATTTCTGCAACAGTGCTGCTGCCAGCCAACACTCACAGCCCAGCCACAGGCTCTGAAGGTGGGAAATCTGGTTAGCTGAACAGTGACAGGTCGAATTCTAGTAATTTTAAGGAGTGAAGCTCACTCTGATTGTAGGTACTAAGAGCTGCAGCAACATCTACGATCCCTCTGCATCCTCCAACAACATATAAGTCACCAAATATGAGCTTTACTAGGTAGCATTTCTTTAAGCATTTTCTATTAATCTTCTGTGCTCTTACTAGCAGGATTATGTGGGGCTCTCCTTTTTGTGCATGAGAAGTCCTAACCATTTTTAGATATTCTTTTTATCTCACTCTCCAGTATTTCAGATATAATATTGGACAAGTTAGCATGTGCTCTCTTATCCTTTCGCACATTGATTTGCTTTTCCTCCTTCTGACAACTAAACCATGAGATTTCTGGGAGCGAAAGAGCCCTGAACATACTGTACACACTTAATAAAGACAGTAGGTTTATCTGTTAATGTGTTTGACTTCACAGTATTTGCTCCATTTTGAAGCATCACAGTCCTCACTTTTTCCTCTCATTTGTAACAGCCTCTTTATAACTGTTGTTTGGTTTGGAGTGTTCTGAAGTGACACAGGTGGGAATCTTTCCATCCGGTTCAGTAATCGCATTAGGCTGTGTGACAGAAAACTTCAGTCTGGGCAATAGGACATCAATTTCCTCTCATGCTCCCCTATGCTTTTAGGCACTGCCATCACCTGTGTTGTGGATGAGCATGAAGGTATGCTGCAATCTGATGTTCCATCCTTTACCAAGGACACAGCTGCACAGTGAGAGGTAGAGATGCAAAACTGACTGGACGAAGTAAGCTCAAGTACTGAAAGCTATATAATCATATCAGTGAATTCCCTGCCAGGATTAGAAGCATCTCGCACAGTTCTGTGCTCTGCCTTGTACACATACCCATAGTGAACCACCTCTTGCTTCTGTCAGTGAGCCAAGCTGATGAATAGTAGGTGTACTGGCGGACCAGTCTTACTATTGCTATCACAGCTACTACTGCTCTTACTCCTCTAACAGCTTTTACACCTCCTACCTGGGATAGTTAATTCCACATGTACCAAGCAGTTTTCAGAGAAGAGCCGGGGTCTTTCATGCTCTCATTTTCTTCCTCTAAGAACATAGAGAGGCTGCTCTTGAACTCAGTAGGCCAGACTCCTCCAGAAGAGGAAAGTTGTGCCAGCTCATTTTCTTTAGCCAGTCTCCCCTTCTATCATTCTGCTCAGTAGACGAACTTGTGCTGAGAAAGATTCTTAGATCTACCTAAAATTCCCAATAGACTTTTGCTCTCTTAAAAACATCCATATTTATCCTCTCATGCTACTGAGGCCCTTAAGGAGACATAAATTACCTGTGTCTATGATCCTTCCATTCATCTTTTCAATGTTTAAAAGTTCCAGGATGTGATGAATCTGCAAAACCCTATTTTTTTTTCCTCCTTTTCCCAGAAAAAAAATCCTCCAGGTAAAGTTGATTTCATTATCCCACAGATGATTCAGAGCTTGTTTTATAATTCAGAGACTATAAAATAGTCCTCTGGCTGCATTAAACAAATAATGGATTTCTTCATCAAGATTTTTCAACCTGAAGCAATCTACATCTTTTCATGGCTTATCCCTCTTTAGCCTCTTATTTGAACTCCCATAACTTCCATAAGGAAATAAAATCAGGCATCTACTTTAAATGAAAAAAATTCCACAGTAAACTGGGAACCCTGAAGGCTCATTTTGGAAATGTTAATGCAAAACATTTCAGCCTTTCTAAAGTGAAGAGTTTTGTTTCAGCATCTATAAAGCAGAAAGTTTTACTTCAGAAAAACTTTACTGCCGCTTTCAAATAAACAGTGTTTTCACACATTTTCCCAGTTAAATTGATTTACTAAATCCAGTGCATGTTGATTATAAGACCAAGTTTTAAAAGTGATTTTACTTCCCTCTTTCTTGCAATTTGCTTGGGAAACCTGAAATCACTGGATATATGTTACGTATCTATAAACCCTCCCTCTGTATGCTATGTCTTATAAGCTGCAGTATTGCCTGTGAATAAAGGTACTTCAACTCCTGAGCAGAAAAGGGGACAAGAAACTAAATCCAACATCCAAACAAGAAACTGTACATTAAGTATGGCATAAGGCTTTGTGCAGACTGATATTACAGTATGTCTGTTACTGGTAAGGAAAGGTAATGGGAACATTCAGCTCTCCACCTGGAGCATATGGCAAGCTGGCATCATTAATCGTTTGCTCAGAGCAACTGGTACCTTTTATATCCTTTACATGTAAATCCTCAGCATCTCTGTTAAATCAAGATGCGTATTAGTTAATCTGTCCTGACCTTTCAGCAGTCAGGTTTGGCTTGCCAAGTCAGCGGTAGATTTCCTTAACGGAACAGAGATGGAACTTGTGAAATTTCTCAATTAACACTGAGAAAGCAATGTGTTGCTGAAGTTCTAAGGAGTCATCATAGAATGATTTTGGTTGGAATGGACCTTCTTAACTGTTTCTTGTACCAACATACAGCAAAGAAAGCATATTTCTCCCTCAAACATACCCCTCTTTTTGAACAACAGGAGGCTTAGTATGCTTCATTCCTGTTGGGATGCAGTGAAAGTAAGGATGCCATATGCATTTAAGCATTTTCCTTATGAAAAATAGGACTTTGGTAAAGTAAAAAATTGCTTTTGCTAACTATTTGCTTTCTCAGACTCTTTTACAAACAGCTTCCTGGCCAGATCTCAAGATGATCAATGTGGTCTTTCAAAATCATTCTTCAGTGGCAGACAGTTTGCATAAATGAAAGTTAAGGCCAAAAGAACCCAAAGCCATTTAATTTGTTATGTGCCAAATGAAACATAATTGCTTTCCTGCATCTCTTGTATTAGATTTTGCTAGGCACTTTAAAAGAAAAACTCAAGGAAATTCATTTCTTGAAAATACTTACTTACCTTTATAGGAATTTTTAACCAATAGCTACAAGTATGAGTTTAAATTAGCCAGTATAACATAGGTTGATGGTATTTCAAAGAAACTGACTTTGCATTTCCAACTGATTTCACTCTTTTTCATAAATCTAATGCAAACTTAACATTTCTCATTAACAGAATTTTGAAGTAAAGAGACCTTTTCGTATCTTATAGAACCATACTGGAAGAAGAAGTAATAAACCTTGTTAGGTCAAGTTATGTAGTGGAGAAAATCAAAACCACAACCAAACTCAACCAGAAAAGCTTTCTGAGACACAAACTCTTTCTCAGAAAGCTGCCTGTAGTACAGAGCAGTTGATGGGCTGCATATTCAAATCTCACATCTCTCGCTATAATACAGTTTGTCTGGATGTTGTGAGGCATGATATGAAGGTTAATGTAGGGTTAATAATCACCTTTTTTTGATTGTGATTTCTTGTAATGATTTCCTCCTACACAAACTTATAAATCTCTGTATTTCCATAAGTAATGAGTAAAACAAATGTTCACCTGCCTAAAAGAAATCTTGTGATGTGTTAGGAGGTTTATAACCTAATGTTTATAAAGCACTTTGAGGCTCAAAACAACCACGCAAGTATTGTCATTATTGACAATAGAAACAATTTTAGTGATGAGTACTACATTTCTCACTGAAAATGAGCTCTAATTTGGAATAATTGCAGCATCCTTTGTACTTTAACAGGAATTCCTGAGTCTTATGGGGACTGAAAAGAAATATTTTCGTTTTATGATATTCATTGGTAAACTCCTGAGACTGCATCCTGCACATTCATCTATTGCCCATCATTGTGACATTCTGTCAGAGTCCCTTGGTTGCAAACATAGCTCGAATTGTAAAAAATATTATCTGGTAATGATGCAAATATATTTGCAATAATTCTTCTCTATTGATTTGACTCCCATAAGCTTTCTAACCTAAATTAAAAATGTGTTTAGTAATAGTCACTAAGGAGTGTCATCATGAGTTTTTTTCTATATACTATAAATATATTGTAGCATGAGTAATTATCTCTATGCGTTTGATCCACTGTAATTTGTTTAGGATTAATGGACTCAGCTCATCAGTAAACATAGAGTGCCTCCATATTTCAGTAATGGGTAATCCATTAGCTGCACTGATGTTTATCTGTAAGACTAAATCAATGAGCTTGATGCTTATCAGACATCGTGTTATTCAAATGGTTGCACTTAATAATATCTGTAAATAAACCTTTGTGCCGTTTACCACAGTTTAAAGGAGATCTGAATTACTTGAAGTTGAAAGCATTATGTGCCTGGGGGGTTGTTTTCTTTAGTATACAGTATGGATAAACTATGTGCATGTAGCTGCATTCTTCACCAATCACTTGTAATGTCATTTCTATATCTGCAGATATTAATGATTTTGTAAATAATACAAGGAAGGCTGCATACTTTTAATCTATATTTTAGAAATACGGCATCTTTCAGGTTTAAGCAAGTCAAGAGTGAGCATGTCACATGGGGAAAGATCACGTGTATTCATGGTTAATGTATAAAAACATACACAAGAGACAGAAGTTGGGTAATGTTGAGTGCACCGGGGAAAGCTTTCATATTTTATATCAAATAATATAACAGATGCTGTTATTGAGCAGTAGTTATTCAATATATTACTGTGCTCCTTACGTTTATTTGCTAAGTATCACTCATATGAACATGGTAAATATCGGAACCTTGTCCCAAAGAACAAGTGAGCTAAATAGAGGAAACAGTGAAGGGAGAGAGGAATATGAGATACTCTACATTTATTATAACAGTATTTTGGCATAAGCTGGAGTGTAGGCTTGCCAATTTTTGGTAGCAGCATCTATTTTGTTTTGAATGAAAGACTACTGTAGCTTGAAAAACAGTTGCTATGAACCCCTCACTTAAAACAGGGACATGTGTGTCCAGAAATGGTGTGGGATTGTGGACACGACTGAGGTATCATGGTTATTCACATTATTTCTTGTATGTGGTACCTTTTATTACGTAGCTGACAGTCACAGACTTTTTGGGACAGGTTTCTCCTTGAATCACTTTTCCCCACAAAGCTTTGCTGTGCTTTTTCAGACTTGCATTCTGCAAATGGATCCAGCAGAAATGGAATCATTTTGTCCAGCTTGTCAGAATCACTTCTAGAAAAGGGAGCCATCATACAATGACAGCTGCTAGTCAGCTTGTATTTGCTGACTGCTTCTTTTAGCATCTGCAGAGCAGCATTACAGGGACTTGAGTGGAAATTGAAAGTAGATACTGATGCCTTCCCAACACTGGCTATAACTTTATAGACAGCAATAGCTACCCTGAAGCAAAGAATTCATTTTATGACCTGTCTTTTATAGAATTTGGCCCAACTGCTTTGTAATTTAAATGTATAAGCTTATGATCTGAATAGCTCCTAAACCAATGAAATGCTGGCAGAGGCATAAATCCAGTACATATCCATGAGTTCACAGCTTTACAGAGGTACAAAAAGAGCCTCAGAAAGACTAAGATAACTTAAAAAGAATGTAGCATCACTGTTCATACCCAGATATTCCTAACATGGTGTCTCTCACCAAGAAAAGCAGAACCACTCAGATGTTTTCTTCCTCTGAGCTACAAAATACTTAATTGAGACTAAGGAGAACGAAAAGTTTCCATTTCTACAAAAGAAGAGCTTAAGGTATTCTTTATGCTCCTTTGAAAAGTGGAGGGATGAAGATAATGTTTATTCCTTCATGGACTGCTGTCTGTGCAGTGTAGATGCCAGAGCAAGCTGCTAAAGGTTGTTCTGTCACAGGCAGGTATATGAAGAAAAGCATGATGTAGACAGGTCCTTGCTTCTTACATCATTCCACTCAAGAATCAGTGTAGCTGAACAATCCATGTAGAGTTTGGGGTGAGATTCATCTGATCAAATAAAAGCATGTGTCTGACTGAGGATGAGTTGGATTACTTGCTTGGCTCTACTGAGTGTGCTAATAAAATCTTCATGGAATTTAAAGGGAGTTCAAGGTGAATTGCTCAGGCATTGTTCTCACATTTATCAGGATGAAGCTAAGCCTTGGCCTGAAATTTAAGCTCTTTGGGTTCTCTCTAGAGTCTTTGATGCATGTGTTAATATGAGATGTATCTTGCTTTGGAGGGAAGAAATGTCAAGCTATTAGGTGGTTAAATTTAGGAGTTATTTATCTTGCCGTAAACTGGCTGATGAGATGTTTAAAAAATCCCAGGTTTATATCTATTTTCAGTGGTTCGTATTTCAGTTCTGGGAGCTTGGGGTTTTTCTTTCATGACATTGAAGTCACTGTTTCTTTTAATGTACTCATGCTTGGCCTTGATTTTACACACCAAGGAAAGACTATAAGTGTCAAAAATAGGAGGATCTGGCTTCCAGAAGAGTATAAAAATGCCCAGCCCATCCATCAAGCTGGGCATAGCAAAACTCAGCTTGTCATGACAACAAAGTAATCTGGGAGCTCTCTGATAAGGACTCTAATAAATGCTTTACTGCATGAGAGCCATATCAGCAAAATGACAAATTGACAAAAGAGAAGGTTACACAGGAATGCAAATAAAAAGCTTTCAGTCAGTGTAAAGTATTTCTTCTTGCCTGGTAATAGCTGAATAGAAAAGAAATAAAAGAAATGCTCTTAACTGAAGAATCAAAAACACGCACATGGAAAGAAAACCCTTACATTATGTGTACAAAGTGCTTGACATAAGTACATTTATGGCACTGTTTGAGGAACAATAATGAGGTTCACGTTGACTAACTTGAGGTACCTAACCTTGGCTACAGAATTAGGAGTAGTATATACAGTCAGTAAAGCTTTTAGAAACCCATTCAGCCATCGAGGTTAGATGCTTGAAGGCAGAGAGCATGATTACCCCATGCTGCGTTCAACTGCCATTGAAAGTACTGCAGCAGCTGAAGGATATGAATAAGGTTAAATGAGCCAAACTGGTTATTCCAGCTAGGCTTAAGAATCCTGAAAGAACTATTACAATATTTTCATATATTTGTGCTGCTTTAGAGTTAAAAGAAATGGTGTTACTATAATATCTGTCCTAACTTTGGGTTATTTAGACAAAGCTTTGGTGGTGCTGGAGGCATTACAAGAGAGTGATGTGGACTTTCATAAGGTTATCAGGAGGTTGATCTCATCAGTGCACTATCCTATGAGGAAATAAAATGTTTTAACACCCCAAAAATACTTGCCAAGATGGTCTTGAGCCATGAGTTAAAAATACAACATCAGACTGTGTTAAATTTCGTTGGGAGATTTAAAGTTTGAATATGGAGTGAAGCTTCTCTTCTACTCTTACACAGAACCATAGAATGGTTGGAGTTGGAAAGCACCTTAAGATTGTCTAGTTCCAACCCCCTGCCATGGGCAGGGATGCCTCACACTAGACTGTATCTCCCAAGACTCTGTCCAACGTTGTTTTATTCCTCCCATTTATGAAGACAAATGTGTTTTTAGCAACAGAGAATGTGTATTTTGTCTATTTTTTTCTTTCTTTCAGCAGACCTGTGGTACTTCTGTAACCATTTCAGGTGTCTCATTTGACTTTCTTATACTGACAGTCTCTGAAATGTCACTTTTTTCCTAAACCTTCTAAGATTATATGTACTACTACTTTAGAGACCTTTAGTAATCTCTTTAGCTTGCAAGTCTCCTGAAGATAGGGACAGACTGCTGTCCACCTCTTTTGTACCTTAGTCTTTCCCTAGCAAAGTGAGTCTTCTATGAAGTCACCCTAACTTCATGGTTAATGGAATCTACCAACCTGTCCTTAATGCGCACTTAGCTTCAGGGGAGCTGAGACTTCAGTGTCTCAAAAGATTCTGCAACTTTTGCTCTTGGTAATAGTTGTTTGGTTCCCCCCTGCCCTGCATTTCTGTCCCATGTTTTGTTGTGCAAAGTTAATAATTCATTGCAAATTGTTGAAATGTTATCTCTGATGTTTTTGGAAAGTGCTGCATGGGGACAACTCCTTGGCTTTAATACAGATTGCATTGGTTTACCAAATGCACCAGAGAGCCAGTAAAAACTTTTAATGTCTCACTGCATCTTTCTCATTCCATATTTCATCTGGGTTCAGTTTTATTAGCAGAAACACCACTGGTATTGCCCTATCTTCCTGCCACACTAAGTAGGAAGAGCCCTTTAGCTATTATTTTGTGCAGTATTGAGCCTCTGTGTGAATCACTGTATTTTCAAATGCAATCAAAAACGACTGGATATTTGTTTAGTCCTAATGAACATCTGGGGTGGTGCTTCCTCCTGAGATTCCAGAAACTCTGACTTGTTGTAATCTAACATCTGGGACACAACGCATAAGGTGGTAATTTCATTGGGTGGGAGGGATCGACAGCTGGTACTCCGGGAGCGTGAATGATCCTGTAGCATACTCGTGCATAGCTTTATTCACCCCCTTGCCCCTTCTGCAGCTGTACCTGCTCTGTCAGCATCCATATGTCATATCTGCGCCCATCCAGCTGAGCCTTGTCATATATGAAAATCCTCGCTGGGATTTTCATGTATGCTGTTAAATGGCAGGAGATGTGAGATGGACAAATGTGATTCATAGTTGTGATAAGCTGGGGAAAGCACATTCTTCAGCTTACTGTTGCTGTACTTACTAGGATTTTCTTTCCTATTTTTTCTACTTATCCTCATCTGCCAAGAAGGAGAGTAAGGATAAGGACATGTGCAGCCCTCTGTTTTACCACCTCTCCTTCCTTCACTGCAGATAGGCAAAAGGATCTGATGTAAGAGACTATATGATCTTGTGGACCAAAAGATGTTAGTAGAGGTATTAATGTCTGCCAGCCCTGGAGTCCTGTAAGCTGCACACAGTTCATTCTTACCCTAAATCAAAGCAATGACGTGGTCCCAGCCAGAAACACAGTTTAGCCAAGAGTGAAGAATTATTCTTCACTGACAGCATAACAGAACATGGTTTCACATGACAGCCTTACAAGAGCATCAAAATATCTATGATAATTCAGACCAGAAGCCCATCTTCAAGTGTAAAATAAGATACTGACTTGTGATCTCATCTTTTGGCCAGCCATACATTTAGCAGATACTGACTGCTAATAACACCTTATTGCTGAGCAAGGAAGTGGAACATTAGCAGAAATGAATTTCCAGATGGATGTCTAACAAACAGTTAATGTTCATGCCAGCAATAAAGTCCATAAATAAAGCAGAAGCTTTACATTTGCTGAGGTTCTGAAGCCCAGAGAAAGACCAGCTCTGTCTGAGGGGACTTTCAAGCAAGAAGGATAATCTTTCAGATGACTGTGATTGATTTTTGTTGCCCAAAACCTATGCTTGTTGTGTTAAATAATGTATCCTCCCTGAGAGTCAGGCTGTAATTCTCTCTCTGTTGGAGCTAAAAGTGTTCTATGTATCTCCCAACTGGGAGTAACACCCTACCTCTAACAGAGTCAGATGCAGGGATCTGGGCAGATTAAAGAAAAAAGAGCACGCAACAGCTATTCCTTTGTGCATCCTCCCAGCTTTCAGAAGCCTGCAGCTTGGTCCTGAATGAATTTTTTTTGCATGGATATGTCTAACTTTCTCCATCAGGCTCTCCTCCTGAAGCAGTGAGTTTCTCAGTTTAACTGAATGGCACAGAAATAAGTTGAAACACCAGAGCACATTGTGTGCTGATATATATTGCAAAGAATCCTGCAGGCAAACAATTTTGATGCCCTTGATGAGGGACACTTACTCAGTGATGCTAAATAGAGCTGTATATGGAAAAAGGTGGGATTCAGCACTGTTAGGACATCATATTCATAGAATCATAGAATCCTAGAATAGTTTGGATTGGAAAGGACTTTACAATCACCCAGTTCCAACCCCCTGCCATGGGCAGGGACACCTCACACTAGACCACGTCACTCAATGCTCTGTCCAACCTGGCCTTAAACACTGCCAGGGATGGAACATTCACAACTTCCCTGGGCAATCCATTCCAGTGCCTCACCACCCTCACAGTAAAGAACTTCTTCCTTATATCTAACCCGAACTTCCCCTGTTTAAGTTTATACCCATTACCCCTTGTCCTATCACTACAGCCCCTGATGAAGGGTCTCTCTCCACTCAGATCCCCTTTGTGCATTAACCCAAAGTTTACGAGGCTAATGAATTGGTCAGATATGCTAAAAAGGTTCTGACTCTTCTTCTTGTTCTACTGCCACAAAGCACAGCAATATAAAACTTACGCTTTATCATCTAAAGGTTCTTTTCTTTAAAATGGAAGTGAAAACAAGGAAGTACCTCAGAGGTAATTTCATGATCCAAATTACCTTTTGTACACAAATAGCAGAGTACATCGATACCAGTTCTAAGCTTAGACTGAATGGTTCACCGAGAAACAGTTTAATTTATCACATTAATTATGTAATTAAAACATGAAGGAAGCAATGGTTTAATTGAACACAGGTAATGTTTATTTGCTCACACAGGTATTTTGCATCCTTGTATATTCATCACATGAAGAAAATGTTTTCAGCTCTATAATTGGAGGGCCTAATTTATCCCTTTTTTAACTACCTCCAAATATATAAAAGTTGTTTGTTTATTCATGCCTGGAAATGGAGTAATTTCTATTTTAGAAAAAGGTAAAGGAGTGCAGCAAAGTTAATTCTTGTTGGATAAATTTGTACTGAAATGTAGAACATATTCATTTGTCTCCCTCTATAATCGTGCCATAAAGTAACACATGCTTTATTAGAATTCTAAAAGCAAATCTTATCTGCAAACCATATGCTTTATGATGACCTTATGCAAATTGTTATTTTCATCTGACAATATTCAAGACAACTATTTTTAGTAAAGAGAAAAAGCAAAACAGGATAACATTTTGCTTGTCTTTCTCATCTCTCACACATCCGTATACAGATATTTATCATTATTGAGTGATGGGGGATGCATGAACTTTTGTGAGATGCAGAATATGGATGACCTTTCAGCTTCATTATTGCATGGTTTATTTTACCTCATTTATGCTATTATTATTTTCAGTCATACAAATCAGGCTGACATTACCTTGCAGTTCTGTTCTTTTATTTTTTCCAGAGATGTATTGCAAAAATAACATTAAATCACTGATGTAAAAGAGTTTGCACCAGGAGGGGTTTGGTTTATTGTTTTTTCTATTTCGTTTTTGTCTCATTATTGATTTGATTTAAATTCTGTTATTTTAAAGGACCAGTTCTGAAATCAGCAGCCTATTCATCATCCATTTAGTCCTTCCTCCACTGCAGAGCCCAACCTACAAAATGCAGTGAATAAATAATTTAGGCTTATGGGTTGTTATACATATGCCTGCTTTCAGTGGGGCTAATGATCCAAGCCAAGTGATTTAGGTCCAAGTACTCAAGATGCAGGCCATAACATGTTGGTGGGTGGGAAGGCCATCTCAGCTGCAGGAGGATACAGAGATGAATGAATTCTTGAACTGCTACAGATTATCCCAGCATTCTTGGGCAAGCTTTTCCTTGAAAACAAGGGGATGGGAGGACCTCAGAGAAAGATGAAGGTCAAGATTAGCCTCAAGAAAGATTAACATGCATGTTGCCAAGTCCAGTGTTGACAAATTCTACCTTATATTTTCTGTCACTGTGTTTTTCCCCTTGGTTCCCATCTCATAGAATCATTTAGGTTGTAAAAGATATCTAAGATCATCAAGTCCAACCTTTACTTCAGGACTGCCAAGTCCACCACTAAACCATGTCAGTAAGGGCCACTAAACCATGTAATGTCATATTGTACTCTTCTTTCCTTAGTTCTGTCTCATTTCCTTCTTATTCTCTGCTAGTCGTATCTCTTCAGGTTAGGTGGTAGAAGTTTTCCAGGTTCAAGACTTCAACTCTCCTAAGAGTATTTGTTTCCTTCTTTCTCAGTATCCTATCAAATGATACTGAGAAAGACTGAAACAAAGCAAGTCTTAGAGGAGCTAAAACACTGCAGTCTAAAGGAATCAGGACAGGTATTTGAGGAAATGACTGATAGTTACTGTCACCTCTGTACAAACGATGATGCTTTCATGTTAGTCATTGCTCAGCCTTTGAGATGGAATTAGCTTTCCAGAGAGATATTGCATAGATGTATTGGGCTTCTGCTGCTCTTCAGACCCAGTGCTCCCGGTTCTCCTTAACATTTGAAACTCTTGCTAGAGCTCATGTTTGCCAACTGATTAATGAATAGCTAAAGAAGAAGTGTCATTTTTATTATTGGAGTGTTTGTCTGGGATTATAGTGAAGAGTGGTTATTACATTGACAGAATGCAAGCTTTTTCATCAGTGATTTTATAATGAGTTATGGGGTGACAAAGTGACGTAGCCTGCAGACATCTCAGAAGAGGTGCCTGTTCAAAGAAAATGAGTTTTAATACCAATGCAAATCCATGTCATTCAGAAGGAGGAATGAAAAGGATATTGACTGTTTTCAGTAAGTCAGGCAGATTGAAGAGTAGTTTAGGAGATGAAGTTCTTTACTGTAAGGGTGATGAGATACTGGAACAGGTTGCCCGAAGAAGTGGTGAATGCTCCATCCCTGGCAGTGTACAAGGCCAGGGTGGACAGAGCCTTGGGTGACATGGTTTAGTGTGAGGTATCCCTGCCCATGGCAGGGGGTTGAAACTGAATGATCTTAAGGTCCTTTCTAACCCAAATCATTCTATGATTCTACGAATAGGATGTCGAGAATGGTGTGGCAAAAAAGTACCATGAAAAATCCTTGGCTCTGTAAAAACAGAAGTATGTAAGAAATACATTTACCTTTTGAAATAGCACAGCTGAAAATGAAAATGGAATATTGCATCCAGTTCTAATACCGTTGTATTCTCTGTTTATGTGTGTGGTCTTATCTCATTTTTTGTTCCATTCCTAACTGTTAAATGAGCATCTTAAGATTGCCCATCTTCCAAAAATGCATGATTTTCTTTTATTAAGAGTCCATTTTAACCCAGACCTAAAATCAGGGGCAGATTCAGAGACGTTCTTGCTTTCTCTGAAGTGTTTCACTAATCACTCCCAGATGGCAATAAAACAATTGCCAGGGAAAACAGAAAAGTAATAATATTGTCACATAAATGAAAAGATGCCACAAATGAATGCATTTACAGATTATTTGCATGCTGAAAATATTTGAGAACAGACAAGTGGCAATTGGTTTGCAATGTCTCTGTTGGGAAACTCCATACAATTATAATTAGTGCTCTGCTTCTTATTATTCTAACTTGGTTGCGAGATAGACTGCAAATGATTTTTTAATGGCTTTGGATGTGTATTTTTCCTTTGTTATCAGACCATAACAGCAACAAGAACAGTATTCTCACTCTACTCAATCTGCCAAAGTATCTTTTGTACCAGATGGTTTTGGCTTCTGTAAACTAAATTTAAATTATTAAACGATTG
Organism: Pezoporus occidentalis; assembly: GCF_034315485.1. Lineage (NCBI taxonomy): Eukaryota > Metazoa > Chordata > Aves > Psittaciformes > Psittacidae > Pezoporus > Pezoporus occidentalis. Next base: position 2,588,785 of record NW_026915977.1, on the reverse strand, counting down.
CACTCTATCCTGTATTACCGTCTTGACAGACCTGGCAGGTAGAAGTTGGTTTCCATCAGTAGGTTTTGGTCCAAGATAAAGACTTAGTCAATAGGGAATGATTTAAGTTTATCCAGTTATTTACTTTACTGGCACTTCCCCCTGCCACTCATTCATGCTCCTAACTTCATTCAAGCCCCCTACAATGCAAGATTGATGCTTAGCGTTTTTATTGGTGGAGAAGGTTGGCGTTGTCAAAACATAGGATCAATAAAAGTTCATAGGAAGTCATTTTGGTGGTGTTCTCATGTTCCTTGATGCTTCCCCCAGTGAGATCACCTGGGGAAACAATGGAGCTAAACACAAGATTAAGGTAGTTAGGAAAAATGAAGAAAGTAATGAAATTCCAGTCATTTGACAGCTAGGAGTGGAACATCAATAACGAGTAAATGCATTTGCAGTGTACACTGTGATAATCTAAATAACATAATGAGGTCTACTGTTAATGAAAAGTATTGGAAAATATTAAAGACAACTTATTGTCATAATTTATTTCGTGTACTATGTTAGTCATTATAAAAATATAGAAGGTTTTTTTAAAAAGGAGGTGTTCCATTTTTTCCTTTCTTCTTGATAAGGAACCATTGGCCATATTTGACAATTGTAAGGGTTGGGTTTTTTAAGAAAATAGAAGAAAGCAAAGACTAAAAATCCTTTTTACTGAGTTAGATTAAATTTTTGCCAAGTATAAGCAATCATGTTTCAGTAGTAGTACAGATTCATTTATTAATTGGCTTATTGGACCAGACTAAAAAGTCAGATGACATTTCAGTGAAGAGCATTTCAAATATCCTTTCCTACACAAAATGGGGGAAAGCAATTATTGATGCAGGTGCCAAAATCAATACTAAAGAGGCAAAATATAGAGACAGAAATAAGCAGTAGTGAGGGGAACTAAAAGACTGATATGTGAATCAGTGCAGCAAATGAGACTACTGGTTAATGATGTGATGGACTAAAGAAACTAAGGAGTAGAATGGGGAAGACAATCTGAGAAAAACTTATTTTGTGAAGAATGATGAAAAGGTTCTAAAAGAGTGACCTATAACTCAGATATTGGCTGGAGAAAAGTGGAGCACATCGATCAGTGATATGCGTCATCACTAAGTACTAAAGTCAGAAAGTGTTGCTCTTTCAGATTTCTTAGAATCACGGAATTGGGTTGGAAAGGACCTTAAGATCATGCAGTTCCAACCCCTGTCATGGGCAGGGAGACCTCACAATAAACCATGTCGCCCAAGGCTCCATGCAACCTGGTCTAGAACACTGCCAGGGATGGAGTATTCACCGCTTCTTTGGGCAACCCATTCCAGTGCCTCACCACCCTCATAGTAAAGAACTTCTTCCTTATATCTGACCTGAACTTCCCTTGTTTAAGTTTGAACCCATCACCCCTTGTTCCATCGGTTTGGTTGGCCGAGGATGAAGAACATTTGGTAGAATGTAGTAGTGAAAAATAAACTCCACTGACTGTGAGTTTGATTTATGCTGTATAGCAATAGGTAAAATTGTTCTGTTCACCCAAGATCTTTGATTGCAAAGGAATACATTTATAGATATTAAGAAAACATTGTAGTTAATAGCCTGAAGAGAACCATGTATAAATCCAACTTTTAACCAGCTAAAAAGGCATTAATGATGATCATATCATACCCCTAATCATTCCAGTATGGCAAGTGATCTCTTTGAAGTTAACATCCTTATTTTTATTGGTGTGTCATAAAAATCATATTCCAGAATCCTACTTTTAACTCTCTTCAGCTTATTTTTCTCTATCCTGAAGTGAACAGTTCTCTGCGCCACTGTTGGCTAATGTGGATGCTGATCATCTCTAATGTGGAAAACCAGGGATTATGGGGGAAATTAAGACCAGAAGAACTGAGTGCAAGTAGTGGCACTAATGGAAGCCTCTGTCTTTGTAAAGATACTTAGTGTCCCCATTCACTTCTTGGTTCATCTTGCCTGCTCTCTTCCATGGCATGAGACCATATGTTTAACAATTAGCTCAGTACAGATTTTTCTGTGCAATTTTTATTGCCCTTATGTCAATCCTAGGCTGTATTTTGCATAAAATTAGTCCAAAAATCAGTGGAAAAAGAAAGGATCATTTTAATTGCAAATTGAAGTGCTACGATCAATATTCCAAACATGCTGAGCTATAATATCAGAAGCCTTACTAAGAATAACATTTATATGCAGCCATTCCTTTCTGACAGATTTTCTGCCTAAATACTGTGCCCGTTAAGAGAAAAGAAGACAAACAGTGAAAAATCTCATTCTGGCAACACACTGTGTGATCAGGGGAACAATGTAGAAATCAAAGATGTCCCTGAGGAAAATGTTTGTCTGAGTCAGTTCAAAACCCCTGAAACTGGTGTTTCAAAAGAACATGACGCTCTCATTTGTTCTGTTTCGCAGCAATGTGCTGATGAATGCTTGTGCAAGTTTTGAGGCAGAGGGATTTGCTTCCTTTCACCCCTTCTGCTCTCTCTTGTCTTTGTGGACTCACAAGCTGACTAAGCCCAGATCCAGCTTAAGGATGGCACAGAAACTTTGTCACAGAGGAAGATAGCAAATATTGAAGCCTCTGCTGTTCTTTCTTGTTAGGGAAAGGAGGAAGTATACAGATGTATCATAGTATCATAGAGTGTTTTGTGATGGAAGGGACCTTAAAGCTCACCCAGTTCCAACCCCCTGGCATGGGCAGGGACACCTTCCACTAGAGCAGCTTGCTCCAAGCCCCTGTGTCCAACCTGGCCTTGAACACTGCCAGCGATGGGGCAGCCACAGCTTCTCTGGGCACCCTGTGCCAGCGCCTCAGCACCCTCACAGGGAAGAGCTTCTGCCTAAGAGCTCATCTCAGTCTCCCCTCTGTCAGCTTAAAACCATTCCCCTTGTCCTGTCCCTACAGGCCCTTGTCCAAAGCCCCTCTCCAGGTTTCCTGTAGCCCCTTTAGGCACTGGAGCTGCTCTGAGGTCTCCCCTTCAGGAGCCTTCTCATCTCCAGGCTGAACCAGCCCAGCTCTCTCAGCCTGGCTCCATAGAAGAGGCGCTCCAGTCCACTGATCATCTTTGTGACCTCCTCTGGGCTTGCTCCAACAGGTCCAGAGTTTCATAGCTCTGTATTCACCAAAGATACATCATGACCCATTTTTCTCTGACACCAGAAATTTGGAAGGTATTCCTGGGGCCATCAGATCTCCCCTAACAATGTAGGCAACTGTGTCACACAATCCCATCCTCTAATTCTTTGAGGAACACCTTAAATAGTTGCACGGTAGATATTACAGAAAAAGAATGTGCTCTTTTTGAGTATTAACCTCACAGTCTCTGCTGGCCAGAGTGTTAGAAGTACCATGGTGATGATCTCACATAAGAAATCTCTACTGAGCGGCAAACACCTAGCAGAAGAGGTGAGAATAGTGATTTCAAGCTTTCTTCACACACAGAGTCCTCCTCCTAGTTCAAAATATCACAGATATTTTTAGTTGAAAACTCATTTTACTGGAGGACTGATGCTGCTGCCAGGAAACTTGCTTCTTCACTTTTTTCTTTGCCCTGATCTTTTCAGTGTAAGCAACGAGGTTCACAAAACAGCTTCTTATATCACAGCAGGAGGGAGAAAAAGCTTGCTTTAAAATACAGCATGTCATACAATTTCTGTGTGAGTCAGAATACAGAATACGAGGAAACTCGCTTCTCTGTAGAATATTTACCTGCTTTGGACAGAGTTGCAAGTCTTAAGGCAGTTCTAGAGAAAAAAAGAGCTGTGGTCTGACATCTCTTATAGTGAAGTGCTCTAAGAACCCATTGTGAATCACTTTGAAGGGAAACAGAGGAAAAGTAAAGTCCATCATTAAAAAGGCTAACAAAAAAATAAAGTGGCAGGAAAACCCAGCAGGAAAAGGTAAATAATATTTTGGGTGGAAGGGAAAATAGATACAAGAAAGATGATGCACTTTCTAATGTCCCCATGAGGCACAGGAGGACTAATTGTGCTCACACATTAGGGGTCTCTGTTCCTTTGGTGGCTGGATCACATCAAGATTCAAGTCGTGTATATAGTTGGGGGTATCTTAACTGAGGCAGTACCTCAGCTCCTAAGGTGCCACATTCAAACCCTGCTTGGGACCCATTCAGAGGTGCTGGCTGGTTACAGGGGTTAAATGGGCTGTCTGGCTAGGACCCAGCTGAAATGAATTATATGGATTGAAGCTGTGGCTGGAATTAAGCAAGAAAATGCTGTCACTGTCCTGCTGTAAGTGTTGCTAGGTCTAAGCGAGAAGTATTTGGACCAAAGGGAAGTCATGCAGTCAAGAACTGAACCAAAACCAAAACAGCGAGTTGCGAGCATGTTCAGAGACTGCTGTGTAAATCAGGAAGCCAGAAAGACTGTACAGATAGCTCGGGTATGACAAAAGAGAGTCGTTTCACTCTGCCCAGCTACTTTTGTTCTTCTGAGAGCTGTGTTTTGCAAACCATGTGCCAGCATGAAGAGTGGCTCTATTCTCCCCTCCCCTGGTCCTGGCTCTTCACCTCTACTGCTTCCCTTGTAGTGTCAAGAACAGATTGAGTCTAAAACCATGGTTTATTGAGACATGGTGAGACAAACTGAAGCTGTCCTTATTTCCAGAAGACAAGGTCTTACTGCATGCTCCCACCTTCTTTGTCTCCCTCCTCATCTGCTCTCCCACTGAGCCCACTGAAGACACTTCTCTGTGCACTAATATACCTCACTGAAATGGAGAAATAAAAGCCTAGGGAAATACTTGATATTTTTCTGCCTTTTTACTGAGTTACATTAGTTCAGTAAAAGGTCTGACAAGTGCTAGAGGCAGCACAAATGGCTGAAAGCTGAAGTTATATGGTCAGGAGTAGGAGAGGGCTGAGGTTAGGTAGAGCTGAGGAAGAGGAGGGAGTCACAACATGTAAGGCGTTTAGTTGATCGAGTGTGTGGGTAGCCGGAGCTTGGGACACATAAATAAGTGTCCTAGGGAAGAGCAGGAGGCAACTCCTAATGTGGCCCTGAGCATCAGGCTGGTAAAGACAGTGAGGTGCTAAGTTCTAGCTGAAGGATGCCTTTTACTTGTGGGACTGAGCAAGGAGCTGAGAACATCAAATGTAGAAGGATTTCACTGACTGGCAGAATCAAAAGAACAGCTGATCCTTGAGATTGTGCTAAACTTTGATTAAGCTGATCCTGGGCTTATTGAGGCTAAAATCCAGTGTGTGTGTCTGCAATATCTAATAAGAATCAACAGATGTTAGAGACACTGACTTGTCTGTTGTCTTTATTACTAATGCTGAGCTTCCTAGAAGGAAACTCTTTGTGTAAGGCTAAGACAATGTATTAGTGATACTCTGGGATGTGGAGATGTGGTGCACAGCTCAACCATGAGCTCAAAGACTGTAGTTTATGTGACACCTAGAGCTAGCCCAGTAGCCACTAAGTGAGGAGAAGGTGAAAGAGGCAGGAGAAAGTTCAGAGGGACTTAAGAACCAGTTGGTCTCTAGCCATTAAGATCTGTTTAGAGGTCTGATCTATGGAAGGTAGATGGGGAGAGAGAGAATAATCAATAAAACCTTAATTTGGTGAGTAACAATCACAGTTAAAGCAAAGGAAAGAGCTGGGAACTTCATAGAAGAATCCAGAACTGGGAATGGGCTGGCCCGGAGCACAAGCAGACACACTACAGGTTTAGGATTATTCCAACTGGGATAAGGAGTGGGATACAGGCTGTGTCCACTTGGCTGTGTGGCATGTTGTCAAAAGTAGCATCTGTAGAAGACCAAAGCAGGCTTAAAGGATTGTCTTGCTCTTTTGGGAGGTCACCTTTAATGAAGAGGTCATTTGCAGATCCCAAATGATGGAACAGAGCAGGTCCAACAGGAGGTCTTACTTTAGTGAATCTGAATTGCTTTGAATTGCCTTGGCCAGGTGTACAATACATCTTATAGACACACATTTCAGAGGTCCCACAGAGATGGGATTAGTAGAAGTTCCTGGGTTTGATGAAAGTTTTTAGTTAAAAAGAACTGGCTCAGGCAAAGAGACATGCAAATGAATATGAATTTATCAGGCTTAATCTGGAGATAACAATATTCACAGTACCTAGAGACATGGCAGATTACAGAAGGAGAGAGGATGTGACTGTAAATTGCAAGGTCTCCTGCAGGTACAAAGTCTTTGCTAATAGAATAAAAATCCATTTAGTTTGTCAGACTTGGGATGCTTTCATGTTGGTACTCAGGACATAACATCTTGAGTAGCCAGCAGGTCTGGGAGTGCTGCTGCCTGTGTCCAGGTGGACTGGATCTGTATCCCCTGTGGATGACTGCTTTGTGCTGCGACTGCAGTCAGGAGCTCACAGGAGATGAAATCTCTGTGCTTGAGACTGAGGTTGTCTGTAGATGAGCAAGTGCTGCAGCTCAATGGGAACAAATCTGCAGAATTAAACAGTGCAGAGGAGACAGTGTCTGCACTTTGTGGGGTTATACTTGCAACTCGCTCTGCTCTAGTATTGCTGTGTCCAAATCAGGCTATAAACAGACCATCACAGATGATCAGGTTGCTTCTTCTCAGATGTGGCACTGATATTCTGGGCATGCTATCCCATTGTAAATATAAAGTAAAATCTGTCAGTCCCTTGTCTGTGGAGTTAGAAAAACACTGACAACTGCTATGGAAAAAGAATGGAGGTGGCCTGCAAGGGAACCTCAGCATCTAGATGCTGCAGTTGCTAAGCTTGAACAAATCTGGTAAATTGCTATGCTAAACCATGATACCTTGTTCACTTATGGCTGCCTGGATGTACTGTTATACTGAGCAGAGCTGCTGATATGCCCTGAAATGAAATGTTTATTTACAACTCAGTGCTGAATAGTACATGGCTCCCAGTGTAGATCTTCCCTTTGACTTCACCCTGGGGGAAACCTGAAGTCTCTGATATTCCAGTTAACATTAAGCTGAGGCTTAGGGCATTCTCTGACCAGTTACCCACACTGAAGGATGTCTGTGGCATGCTTTTCTATACTTTTATTCTGGGGGAGAAGTCCACCTTTTCAGTCGAGTTTTCAGAATTCCATTCTACAACAATAATTTGTTCTCACTGTTCCTCGTGCACAGAATTAACCTCAGGGCTTGGCAATTCTGCAAACCCCATCAGACCTCAGTGAGGTGGCTGTCAGTGGAAGCAGGAGGCAGAGAAATGTCAATTTTAATTACAGACTTCACTTTCAGATGCAGTTCTGTTTATGTGATAAGGCGTTCTTGGGTTTGTTGTGCTCTCAACAGCCACACTGCGCCTGGCAGAACAAATGTCTCTGCCTTTTTAAAAGCAATTGCTGCTGCTTAATGCAATGAGATTTTGCTTAGTAACAACACAGCACATAATCCTGAAAGCCTGAGGGTACAGCTTAAGCATTTGGAAAACTGACCTTTTGTATTATGAAGAGAACTAGCTAGCAGGCTTTAATGCCTGAATTTTGTTCCTTCTGTGCCATAGTAAGGAACTCAAATCTTGTTTGTCAATCATTCCTGAATGTGAGATCTTCCTCTCCATCTTCAAAAACTAGTACACAGAGCTACGCTTTCATGCAGACAGCCTTGCATGGAATTAAGTCAGGATGTCACCTCCCTGACCCAAGAATGTAAGAGAACTTCAAGTGGCACTCGGGAAAGGGACAAAGTCACAGAGCAAAGCATGGAGCTCTGTCTGTAATACAGCGAAGGCAATCTAGCAAGATTTGAATTCTCACATGGGAGAAAATGCAGTTAAATTGAGCATGCGATTTGGAGTGTAAATTGTCATCAGAGAGATCTTCATGTTTGCACTTAGTAGAGTAGAAATCCCACAGATGAGCCTGTGAGCAGTATCCCTGTTCTCAAATAGTCTATCTCCTCATCCTTACGGTCTTTCCAGCAGCTTCCCAATGAAGAACCATATTTCTATGCCATTGTGGCCCTGATTTCTGGATAAGAGTGACAACAGCAGCGTGAGACTTAAACACTGGTGCTGAAAAGAGAACCTCAGACACCATTTCCTTGATGGGACTTTGCTCACATAATCTTGCAAGATTTTGGTTCCAAAGCATTAAGGGAAGTCCACCCTTCTTTTCCCTGAGATAAAATTTCTAAGTACCATGGAAGCACAAGCCTGTGTGTCTCCCTAGGGAAATATGCATCTGGTCAGTTTGAATGTGGGTAGCTGATTTCGGATTGAGCTTGCCCCCTCTTTAGCTAACCCCCCTAAATTAGGTTGATGGTGGAGTTTGGAGGCTGGAGGAAAAGGTCGAATTTCAGTGAGTCTGGAATCTATCTTATAATAAGGGTCCCAAAATGTTTCACAAACTGAAGGTCTGAGCAGTGATTGCAGCACTGGGAGCTGTGTAGCTTAGTTGGTCCCCTTAATATGAGGCTCTAAATGGCAGACAACTGTAAGAGCAGTATCCTTGAGCATTTGGACCAAAGACACATTCGTTCTTATGAACATTCTTCTGTCTGAGAATCCTTACTAAGATCTTCAGAGGTCTGCTCTGAAAAGAGCTCCTTAAGACTTCTGAATTTCCTTAAGGAAGGTGAAGAAATGTATTGGGCATCTCCCACTCCATAGTTCAGTGCTGTCACTTGGACAGTTCAGCCAACTGAATCTGTACTTCTTTCTTTGTGAGGAGGAAAGTTGGGGAGAAAAGTAAAAATAATTAACCACAAGCTTCTGTTTTCTTCTGATGGGCATTTTCTTTCAGTTATCTCATTTAACTCAGAAAATGTTATCGCTATAAAAGGATCCCCTGCATCTTTAGGCTTATTTTTGCTCAAATCAGATTAACCTAGCACAATGTTTAATAATGAATTCCACTCAGCATGTCAGGAGAACAGAAAAGTTCTTTTGTCTGATCTCAGACAAGACCTCTAATAGGTAAAAATGAGATCCACAGGGCAGAATATGCTAATGTATTACGAAAAGAATTTATTAGAATTTCTGAAAGCTATTTGACTTATCTCATGGCACATTTACTGCGGTTTCATGATTATCAGCCCTTTTCAGCTTGTTGCATTAGAAATGCATGAGGGGCCGAGGAAAACATCTGCAAAACTTTTTTGCTTCTTAACAGACCCTTCTCATGAAACTGCTACAGGATTTTGCTTTCTCACTTCACTGTTCACCCTTATTAGGAGAATTTAGGTGTGATCTCTAAACCCTGTATTAAACTGCTTTAAACTGTGAGGAAACTCAACTTTCTGGGTGGAATCAATCTTTACAGCAGCCTGTAACTGGATTTTAACTGAGTCCTGTTCTGGTCAGTGACTTATTTTGTCTGGTGGCTGGAAGATTATGTATAATGTAAGTCCCTCAGGAACTTAATTCTGACTAATAAATGAGTCTTCAGCATCTGCTTTGTTGATGTGATAGATAATAACCAGCCTAATGATTGACACTTATGTAAATCACAGCAAACATGACGAGGTATGCTACTAAGAGTGGGATTAATGTCACCTAAAATTAAAGTTAGATGTGTAGTTATTTGTTATGATTGGTTTTTCATCATATTTTGTTGCCTTTTTCTAAAATGCAAATTATAAACAGGAATGGAAGATGTCTAAATTTAGGCACATTTGGATTAACTCACAGTTTTAATGTGGTAGATTGAGAACATTGGGATGAACTTTTAGGTGTAACATCCCAAACCAAAGGGGCTCTTGAGCTTTGTCCTTTTGCTGCTCTAGTTTGCTGCTTAAGGCTCCTTTCTCATAACGGGACAAAATAATAATGCATTAGTCTCATTGGAGACAAAGGGGGGGGCTAAGAACTGCATTCCTGAAGGTGTTTAATAATTAGATTAGGACTTAAGCTCTATTAACTGGAAGTATGATTTAAGTCATGACCAGCTGTAGTCTGGGTATCATTGCCTAAAGTCCATGCAAGTAAACACCATTGAACTGAGGTATCTTGAGACCAGTCTAATCTCAAGGTGGTGACATCTTCCTTCTGATATTTGTGAATTAAAAACACATGCCCTCTCCGGTGTTTCTTCCACCTCAGTGACTGACTTCAGTGATATGTACCAACACATTTGAGTGAATTTATTTCTTCATGTGCTGCAATCTTTCTAGAAAGAAAACACCTTGATAAAACACATAGATCCTTGAATGATATAGTATTTCTTATCTATTCCTGAATGGGCAGAAGATCTTGCTGTGGGAGTGCTGTGAAGAACTTATGTATGAGTCCAGCTTAAATAAAAATGGCAAAGCTATTGGGGACCAATTCATAGCAGATGACAAGGAAGAAAGAAACAGGGAAAAAAATTTGGAACTGACATTTTTCTTAATGACTGCCTCTTTGAACTCCTCTTAGAAACAGTTCATTCTGCTGCCAGGGGCTCATCTTTTCCTGGGGTCTGTTAGGAAGCTCAGTTGTGTTTTGCAGCTGTTTTCAAGCACTAAAACCACAGGACCTAAATATATAGACCTGCATTGATGTACCTCCTCATAAGTGATAATGATGAACAAATGATACCAATGACTCTACTCTCCTTCTCCCAGCAGGTATTTGGGTTCACTGAGAAGATAACACATGTTCTTATTTTTAATTTATTTTTACTAGCTTGGAGTGTTTTTCCTATCCTTTGCTCCAGAATCCTCCAATCCCATGAAGTAATTATAGGACGTTCTTTGAAATCTCTTCTCTCTACAGTGACATTTGCTTATCTCAGTCACCTACTTATGCTGTGTCTTACCCATATTATCTTATTGTGGTACATCAGTCAGAATTCCCACGGTCACTGTCTTATACTTGAGCCTTTTAAAATAACACCCTATATTCTGGTCTCCAACCATCCAGCAATTTTTTGGCTTTTCAACAAACAAAAATTTAGGAAAAGGGTTTGCATGAAAATTGTGGTCTTCGAGGTAAAAGCTGAATGCATATCACCGTGTGTGCAAAAAGCCCTCGGAAGAAAATGAACTTTATTTTTTGCCCCAGGCCAGTATAGCCTCCTGTCTTTCTGTAGATAGAGCCTTACTAGTGTATCCTATTTATTTGCCTTGAAGCACAGAAATTGTAACCCAGGACTCTTGCCCCACCTGAGAATCATGAGGAGATGTCTTCCCTAAATTATTCACTATGGAAAGTGAGCATTTAGCCACTTGTTACATGCCAGTTGCTTTTAATCAGGAACCATCATTCAGCATTTGTACTGTGCTTTCTGGTAGTGTCTTATCCTCACTAAAGAAAACAATGAATAAATTAGGGAACTTGAGCAAACTGAATGTGAGGCCCATTGGCATTTGCTAAAGAGAGAGTGCTTTATTGCCTTCAGTCTTCCTCCTCTTACTCACTGTGCAGAACATGTTTACCCATGCTAACCAGAGCAAGAACAAGGCATCTCTGGGTGACTGATTTGCTAGTTCACTTAACCCCTGTGCTCTACTCTGCAATGGGTAATCTCTTTGAATATTGCCGGTTTTAATGGTGTCATCTTTGCCTTTTCAAGCTGACGTCAGTGAAGTACATTAGCAAATCAAGACACAGTTAATAAAGGTTCATGCTCCTGTGGCCTGCATGTGAAATTGCTCCAGTGTGCTGAGACACAAGAACTGAAAGACTGGTCTTGTGTCATCTCAATTAGCACTAGGGACCAAACCTTAGATACCCACGCTCATTTCAGATGATCTTTCAGAAGTGTAACTTTTTGTATGAAGCTTTCACAGAGTGCATGAACCCAATCTGCAAAACTCAACTGGACGTCACAGCAGAACTCTCTGCACTGCAGTTTGCCTCCTTTCCACTCTACTGTAATCCTATGAAAAGAACTTTTCCATTATTTTCATATTGCCTGTTTTGGGGCCTCAGTCCTTTTGGGCTACATGCCTGACAGTGGTCTCAATGAGACTAAGTGAGAAAATCAAATGGCTTCTATTTGCAGGAAGGATTGATATGTAAAGGCTTCAAAAACTCAATAGGGAAATGAGTTGCAGGAAAATATTTGAAGCCTGGAAAGATGTGAATGTGAAACAAGGGTTTTTTTTTTGCTATGATTTGATTTGAACAATCTCATCTAACTTCTTATCACAAACCCATAGCATCTCATTAATACATTACCCATAACCATTTGTATGCAGCAGGATCACTAGCACAGCTGCATGATTACAGTGTCTGACCCATGATCTGATTTTTCAGTGATAAATACAGCTGCTTGATTTTGGCTGAAAAAAAGGCCATTGTAGAAAATGTCAGGTCTGGGAACAGAACTTAGTCTTTGCTGAGTAGTTGGTGGAAAACTAGTCAGAAATGGAATGGCTTTTGTAAGGATGACTTTTCTTGTATTTTCTGCACTATTTGCTTTGCACGTACACAGTAACAGATACTTCTGAAAAACTATAAAAAGTGTGGCTTAAAAACTGTTTTAAAGCAATGACTGTGCATTATTAAGTTGAAGTGGATTTTTGTTTACCACTCTTTAATCTAAATCTGCTTTCTGTGCATAAGCTTGCCTGCTGTGCTCTCTGCAGAATTGTGTATCTTGTGGTTTCCATCTGAACAGAAAAAGAGAGTCCCTTAAGATTGGGATATTCCTGGAAGCAGTTTGTGTTGAAATTCCCTGAGGCTGGGAAGGGTATTGAACTTCCTCTCGCCTGCCTCAGAGGAGTGCTCTAACTAGGAGAACATTACTTATAAGGGAAAGCTCTTTCTCTCTCTGACTGTATCTCTAAAGAGTCGACCTTTACAATGATGAAGTCAAGAATTCCCATGGATTTGATTTCATTCAGAAAATTGATTTGGATTTCCTGAAATCTGGGAATAGATGCAGGCAATTCTAGGGTAGTTTTCTAGGAATGATACTGTGTGCTTGAAAAATGTCAGAATCTAGAATGATGTTCTTAAGGTTTTAAGTGCCAGAGTTGTGCTTAGGCTCTATTTACTAAGAATCTAGAACCTTTTACAGCTGTGGACATTCCTGGATTTCCTGTTCTCTTTTCTCTGTCCTTGCCATGATTCAGCTGGACAGTATCACCACTTTGGTTCTGCTTTTATACTAGAAGACTCAATCTCTTTTTATTTTGTATTTCTTTTTAGCCAGTGACATCCATTTAAGTTCCTGATGCAAGTTTCTGAGTGGGTTGTAAATAATTTATTGTCTTGCTCTGTGGAGTACAAGGAAGTGACCTGAAAGTGTTTTGTGGGTGTTTTGGGGGGAGTATTTGATTGGTTTTTTCTTTGTTTTTCCTAGTGTAACCTGAAATGCTATTTATTTATGTTCAGTGAGATTCCTTTAGGATGAGAAAAGCTGTAATTTTGATAGTATCAAGTTTGGGAGTCACAGAAAAGAGGCCTTCACATATAAACAGGAGGTCTTCACATTGCCTGAAGGAAGAGGGAGGGTATATACATTAGGTAGAGAAAAAAATTCATGTAATATTTTATTCTCCATTTCCTTTCTTGTGCCCTTCTTGTGTGAGAAAATAACACAAAACATCTTTTGCAACCTGCAGTATTTCTTTTTCCTCAGGTAGTTTTTATCTCAATTCTAAAGCTGGATTGTTCAAAATGTCAGTGTCTGCTGGCTAAGCAAGGTTTGCATCCATATCCATTTTAATCTTGGAAAGGGGAAATATGAAAAAATACCATCTTTGTTATATAGTACAAGACAAAATGTTCTGGTTGAGGCTTAGGTGAGGCAAGAACACACATTATGATACTACAGTCAGAAGATCAGTCTTTCTGAGGACAAGCAGTTGATCCACTTTTGCCTGGAAGCAGGACATGCTGTAATTCAATCAATGGTACAAAGCACGTCATTGCCATTTAATCTGAATGACATTTTCATCCTTAATCCATGGCTTTTTGGGTGCCCTCTTACATCAATCATCTTGTAGAGAACAACACAGATTAAACAATAAAGGTACTGAAAGTATGTTGGTCCAAATTCTGTAGACCTCATGTTGAGAACTTTTGTTTGTCACCTATGCTGGTGCTTAAATAGTTCATACCTTGCTTCATACCATAGTTCATATCTGTGAGATGTCGTGGCTGGCATTCAACTCAAGACTTAGTCACTTAAATGACTGTACCTTCATTGTAAGGTGGATGTCCAAGTTTCTTTTGTTGTCAGTGGGATTTAAGGAGAAAAATTAATGAAGTCTTCAAGGTGTTTAACTTACTGTGAGTTAACATGTACCTGAACAGCTCCTTAGACTCCAGACTAAGGAGTATCTGCTCCTACAAGGTCTCTACTGACTGTAATGAGAGATTAGAAACCGAATCTATTTGTAAACATTTATGTGTTGTTCTTAACTTGGAATAAAATCCCACCTTTGGGCTCAGTTCACTTGCCCAGACAGACCTTTCCAGTGCCGCTTGAGATGCACTACATCTCTTAGGGTAATGAGGCTCTGGAGCAGGTTACCCAAAGAAGTCGTAAATGCTCTATCACTGGCAGTGTTCAGGGCCAAGCTGGACAGAGCCTTGAGTGACACGGTCTAGTTTGAGGTGTCCCTGCCTATGCCAGGCGGTTGGAACTGGATGGTTGCAAAGTCCTGTCCAACCCAAACCATTCTATGATTCTATAATTTTTGAAGGATGTGGGGATGAGGGTCTTCCTTCGCATGTGTCTGATAAATAGATTACTAGGAGGGGTATCATCAAAAGGTTTAAACTGATTGCCAAGTATAAGCCTAGTGCAAGTCTTTCCTCACACTTTGCTTTCTGAAATAGTCCTATTAAAATAAGGAAAATTATTACCTAGCTATCATCCCAGATTTTATCAATATTGAAAGCTTTTAAACAGAATATGTGATGAAATAAACCCTACTCACCAATATGGTAAAATATAATAGACATCAGAGCAGCTAAAAACCCTCCTAAATCAATGTTGTAGCTCTGCAGCAAGTTCTAGAACAGAAGGTGAAAATCTCCTTAATATTTGATGAATGAAGGAAAATGTATAGAAGCAGATTTATAGGACACCACATTACTCTCTTAAAAGACCTTCATTATGTCATTAACACCATAGCGATAAAAAGCACTTCCATCATTCATCAACCACATCATGTCTGTCCTGCAGTTAAACAGATGGAATAGTCCCTGATCCAAATTCCCTAAACTTTTAGAGTATACTTAGTTTCATTTTCTTGCCCTAGGCCAATCCATTTAACAGCCCATCACAGCCAAGTTGGCCAAGTCTTTCTTCAATCTGAACATTATGAATAAGAAACAGATTGAAAGTGAACTTTATTCTCTTTCCTCCTTGTTCTACCAAAGCCTAGCATGTAACATGTGGGAGAATATGAGAACGGGTTGCCCAGGGAGGTTATGAATGCTCCATCCCTGGCGGTGTTCAAGGCCAGGTTGGATGAAGCATTGGGTGGCACTGTTTAGTGTGAGGTGTCCCTGCCCATGGCAGGGGGGTTGGAACTGGATGATCCTAAGGTCCTTTCCAACCCTGACTGTTTCATGATTCTAAGTCCAGGCTTTTGTTCTTTCAGGGACGTTCAGGAATTTGCCAGCATTGGTAAATAAATAATAATAAAACCCAACCAAAAACTCCACTTCTATTTCAAAGTTAATTCTTTCAGTATTTCCACCAGTTTTAGTCTGCTGATTGCTGACTTTTAGTAGAGACACAGATGGATTTACCTAGAATTGTGTATCAGTGCTGCCAATCATTGCTTGAACCATTATTTCAGCCATTTAGAATCCCAGAATCATAGACTAGCTAGGATTGGAAAGGACCTTTAGGTTATCCAGTTCCAACCGCTGCCATGTGGGTTATTTCAGTAACTGTCGACTGTCTACAGTTCCCAACCTCTGCCAAGAATGCATTTTGTGCTGTAACATGCAGAACATGAAGATGCTTTCTAAAGAAGGAAGATTGGGTTAAAAAAAAACCTCAAAAGATTCAGGTCCAGTTTTTCTCCTGCATCTGTTTTCGTCTTTGTGCAGCATTGCCTGACACATCTGTATCCTTCAGGTGCTGAGTTTCATAGAATCATAGCCGACGTAGTTTCTGTCAGCTGTCATTTAGCAAGCCCTCTCAGTTTGGCTGTCACCTAAAATTAAACAAAATTAGCTAAATCATAGGTCAGGTCAGATCAGTTCCAGATGCTCCCAAACAGCTCAAATCCCCAAAGTATGCAACAGAAAAGACTTATGCAAATATGAGTGGTAAGAAGGGCCCAGAAACAGGATAAGTCACAGACAGCTCATATGTAACTGCAATAATTGTAAAAAATATTTTCCAGATATTCAAATATATACACATATACATGGCTGAATATACAGTATTCAGGCAGTTAACAGGGATACAGGCAATCCATGTTCTGCTTGCATCATAGCTATGATCGCAGCGCAGGTCTTTCACATTTCAAACAGGCACCCTGGTGATCAGGCTTTTGGCTGTGCTAGAACAGTAAATCTTCCATCTCCTGTCTGAAAACAGAGATGAATACTTGCATATTCATTACAGTACAAACTTGAACAGAGTTTTAACTCCTCTCAGGGAATATTTTTATGCATTAAGCCATAAAATAAATTAGTTTTCCTAAACTCATGATTGTTCACTTAGTTTTCTAAACTAAATATTCACGAGGAGGCTGAGCATGGGTATTCTCGATTGGACACCAATGCAAGAATAAGAGAGCTTATTCTGAATGCAGTTGAGCTTTGATTCCCTGCGTGAGCTGTTTACAATGCTCATCTCCTGCAGACAAGTAATATTCTATATTTAAGAATTACCTGGTCATTTCCCCTCCTCATCCTCTGCTTGTTTTAGAAGTAGCTACATAAGCAAATGGTGTAGCTAGGTGCAATAAAACCCATCCAGGGAAAAGTTAATGCTAAATGAAAAACCGTGGTAGAAGGACAGGGAGGAACATGTCTACCTGTCTCAGAGACCTGACAAACATTGATGACAGTCTTTTTAGACTAAATAGGTTTTGAACAAAGAAACCAACTGTATGCTGGGCTGCGTCAAAAGAAGCATAGCAGCAGGCTGAGGGACAGGCTGAGAGGGATGGGTTTGTTCAGCCTGGAGAAGAGAAGGCTCCGGGGAGACCTTAGAGCAGCTCCCAGTGCCTAAAGGGGATACAAGAAATCTGGAGATGGACTTTTGACAAGGGCATGTAGGAACAGGACAAGGGTGAATGGCTTTCACCTGACAGATATGAGATTGATATTAGATATAAGGGAGAAATTCTTTACTGTGAGGGTGCAGAAGCCCTGGCACAGGGTGCCCATAGAAGCTGTGGCTACCCCATCCCTGACAGTGTTTGAGGCCAGGCTGCATGGGGCTTGGGGCAACCTGGAACTAGATGAGATTTAAGGTCCCTTCCAGCTGAAACCATGCCGTGATTCTATGATGAAATTGGACTCTCCCAAAGCATACCGCACCTTCAAGCCTCAGCTCTGAGAATGGTTAAATAACAGATTACCTTAGATATCTGATAAAAGGATATCTGTTTGATTGCATAGACATTCTTCCAGTATTCTTCTCTTCCAGCTGCCTTAGCTGACCCATTCAGCTGATTTTGGAGTATTACTTCATTTATTCCCAAACTGCTCTCCTTCGTTTTATGGGAAACCTTGCGATCTACCATAGATGAAAGTATAGTGGACTGCAGAATATCTGAATATGAAATGATGTACTAAGATGGTTTTACACACTAAAGCTAACATTTATCTAGCAACCAGGGTCTGCTCTCCCTATCAACTGGTTACTAGATCTTTATGCATCTCATATTCATTACTTCTTTCTCGTTTCCCAAGCAGGTAGAGAACTGTATGGCTGAGAAGATGGAGGAGATTGACTGCTAATCTTGTATCCGTGTTAAACATAGAGTTGAAATGGCTGATTAGTGAGATATCCATTAATGATACAGATGAATTTTTATCTTGTGGCTGAAATAACAATATGATATTAAAATTCTTGGAGGCTTGTAAATTCTTATGATGACCAGATGCCCATTGCTCTCTTTTCCTCTTTAGGAAAATCTTTCATCTTCTGTTTCAAGGGACTTGATTCTGCATTGATTTATTTCTATTTTAGGGTCTGTTATCTCTCTCACTCCTTCTGTTTCTGCTTTCAGAACCTCTTTCTTTCCTTCAGGGGCCTATTTCTCTTTGTACTGTCTCTCATTTTCTGTGTCTGACATGTCTGCTCCCGCCTTTCTAAATGTGCAGTATGAGAGATGGAACATGGATGGAGAAAAGAAGAAAGTTTCAGTTCTCCCCATGAGTGGAAAGGTGACCTGCAATACATGAACAAAAAAGGAGAGAAAGTTCAATTTTATGTGCTGAATAGTCTGCCCAGCAAGAGAGACAGCACATTCAGGGACTGCACAGGAGGTACTTTAAGCACCATCTACTCCATAGTCCATCCCATTAAATTTGTGTTCAGTTGCTCTTTGTCTGTGTCCACATATATATGCAATATCATCTCTGCTAATGGAGGTCCTTATTCCTAACATGTGGAAGCTTTTCCATTGTTTTCAAAGGGTTTGGATCCTCAAACTGATCTGCCTTTCCTGCCATGAATTCAGTTATATACTACACAGACAAAGTAGGAACCAAGGGGTCTGATCCTTTGTGATTTCATATTTCACATTTTCAGTCTCCTAAAAACGTGCCAGAAGCTTTCTTATGTCTTTGTTTTAAAATTTCAGAGTATGTTTTTGAAAAATTTTAAGGATTTGTAACTATTTGAGGACAAAATAAATACAATAAAGCTGAGACAAAATATTTTTATTCCTGGTTGAAAAAAAAAATCCCCTTTATTTTCTCTCATAATATATATATGTCATTATTATTGTGGTGTATCATGTTTTACGTGAGGAGGATCTGGGGACATCCTGACACATTGGAAACCAGGGATGCAAGGTCCTGGCTACCAATTCAGAAGTACAGACTTTGGAAGTTTTGGGATTCAAGCCACAGACCAATGTCAGGAAGCTGTTGCTGGAGGGGACCTGTGGTAAGACCGGCATTTCCCAAACATCTGAATTTCTTGTTCCACAGCAGGGTTGTTGGAAACATCAGTTCAGAGGTGGCTGTTTCAGAGCTGACCGTGAGCTGTCTGCCCTGAAGGTACCAAGACCCTGGTTCTGGAAAGCATCCTGCAATAAGATTTTGCCAGATGAGAGCCATGTGGGAAGAACTCCCATGGTGGAGCTGTTCTGGAGCACCTAGAAATAATGCATGTGGTCTTCTGGATATTTGGAAAATGCTTCTCATAAAAACCTATCCATGTTTGGTCAGATCATCTGAACAAATACTTTTTGACAAAGCATCACCTTCCTGACTAATAGGTAGGGGTGATTCCATATTTCATAGAATCATAGAGTGGTTTGAACTGGAAAAGACCTTAAGACCTAAGTTCCATTCCCCTGCCACAGGCAGGAACACCTCACGCTAGACCATATTGCCCAAGGCTCTGTTCGATCTGGCCTTGAACACTATCAAGGATGGAGTATGTACCACTTCTTTAGGCACCCTGTGCCAGTGCCTCAGCACCCTCACAGTAAAGAACTTCTTCCTTATATCTAACCTGAACTTCCCCTGTTTCAGTTTAAACCCATCACCCCTTATCCTACCGCTACAGTCCCTGATGAAGAGTCCCTCCCCAGCATCCTTGTAGCCCCCTTCAGATACTAGAAGCTGCTCTGAGGTCTCCTTTCAATCTTTTTTTTTCTGTTTTAGCTGAAAAAGTGTTTTGCTGGAAGTTTTCATCTCTCTGTAATAGAAACTGCAAATTCATTTCACATATGCTACCTCAGAGTCACCAACTGCCATGGTAAATAAGTAACAATTTATAATACGAAGCAGTCTGAGAACATTCCCCAGCAGTTAACACATGGAAGGCATGAATATGCATGAACCATTTGCAGGTTGTTACGTTGCACATTTTCATTCTGAAACAATTATGAAAAATAATATTAGAGAGATGTTAAATATGTCAGGGAAGCATTTTCACAGGGCTGTTTATTTTGGGATTTGGCTGTTTTCTTATATATGGATTTTATTTTAAACAAAATGATACTGAGAAAAAAATATCAGGAATAATAAGCTGGTTTCCTATGAGGGGGTTCAACTTAAATTCAATCAGTCTTTTTCCATTTAAACTCTTGTTCAGGAAATCAGTGCCTGTGTTTTCAGAAGGCATCACCAAAGGTTTAAACATGGCCTGTTCTTTCACCAGATCATAAAGTGAAATGTGCCCAATTCAGCTGAAGGAGTGAGGATGGCAGAATAGACATTGGAGAGTGAAAAGAGAGAAGATGATGGTTTGAATAGTCATAAACCCTGTGGAGTCCCTCACCCCCAGACATAGCACTGATCTGCCCTGCCTGTAAGGATGTTAGCATCCCTTTCAAAGGACAGGGCAGTAGTGGAAAACACTTCCTCTATTGAGTACTAGCAGAGATGGCTCAAGGGTTCTCATCAGGCTTTAAATGTGTTTCGTGGCTTTCTCCCCAGCCCTATTTTTGCAGCCACAGAAGCAGTGACTAACATGCCTCTGATGTAGGTGAAATGGGTATGGAGATTTTGCTGCACTGACACCTTCTCTGTCTATGCCTAGGGCCAATCCTGGCATTGTGTTCACCAGCTTAACTCAGACTTGTGTTTCAAAGAGAAAGATTCCCTCTCCTTCCCTCCTGCTTCCCTGAAGTTTTCTTCCCAAAGTGAGATTGTACTTTTCCTGAGGATCTGGGACACATTTTGTTTGTGGTCCTCGTAACATTGCAATAGTTTCTCTATTGCTGAGATGAGGCACACTGAAATCATCACTGCGTCATAGTGACTGAGACTAAGGGGTGGACTAAATAGCTGAAAAGTTCTTCTGTTTACTGGTTTGTTTCCTACTGATTAGCTTTCTTACGTTTGTAGGACTGAATCCAGTTCTTTGCTACAACAGTATTGTGCATCACATAACCCCTGACATGGCATTATCAATCATTGTTTTACACCGTGTAAGTCCTCCCACTGCTTCTGCGAAACCATCTCATGATCTCACTTTGGATTCTCAGAAGCATTTTCTTAATCTCTAGACTGAATTTCTTTTGGTCATTTACCTTAACTTTTTCCCATGTGTCACTTCCTCATAGATCAATTGCAAAGGGCAATCATGTCCCCTCTTCATCTTCATTTTGGTAAGACATTGGCATGACAAGAAAGTATTTCTCCATTTCGTGTTGCACAGTAAATCTTCCATTCCCAGTCATCCTTTTCTTGCTCCTTTGTTATCTTTGTGCTTCCTCTTGTTTTACAAACAACCTGACCAGAGCCGTATGTTGTGTGCTTATTAACACTTCACCACAGTCATGTAGAGCAGAATGAATAATTCCTCATCTCAACAGTAAAAAATGTAGAAATCTAGGATTATTTTAGCTTTTTTATAGCTTCCTACTCTTTCTCATCTTCTATCATTTCCCATTAACAAAAGGATATAGCAGTATTTTTTCCTTAGTAGATGTATGTGTCTTGGCACTTTGCACAATTACACTTTTTTCATTCCTGTTATCCCAGTTTCTTTCTGTCTGACATTTTTCTCCTCGTTTTATAGACAGTACTCCCTTACTTGCTGCCAAACCAAAGGATCAATTTCCTACTTTTTGTGCCAGGGTCACTGATGAAAATATCAAGTAAAATTAGTCCCAAAGATGATCCTCAGGAAATGCATCTGAGCATCCAGATAGGAAGCTTTTAGAATCACAGAATGGTTTGGGTTGGAAAGGACCTTAAGGTCGTCCATTTCCAACCTCCTGCTATGGGCAGGGACACCTCACGTTAAACCATGTCACCTAAGGCTCTGTCCAGCCCAGCCTTGAATGCTGCTGAGGACAGGGCACTTACCACATTCACCACCCTCACAGTAAAGGACTTCCTTATATCTAACCTGAACTTCCCCTGTTTAAGTTTGAACCCATTCCCCCTTGCCGTATCACTACAGTCCCTGATGGAGAGCTACAGACCCTGATGTGATTTCTTATCGCATGATCCATTTCCATATGCTTATTAAGAGGATCTTATGGACCTGACAGCTTTTCAACAATCCCATCTTACTCTCTTTCTGTAAAAATTCTCCATGAGGCTTATTACATGAAATGCTTTCCTCAAGTCCAAAGAGATGAAAGCCCGAGCACTGCCTGTCTGCTCAAAATAATTTCTGTTACAAGACTCAAAGCACACTGAGTTAGTTTGGCTTAGTCTACAGTCGGTAAATTCATGTTTTATTTTATCCCATAATCCATTTAGCTTCATGTCTCTTATTAATTTTTCACTTGAAAATGTGTTCTACATCCCTAACGGATTACTGAGGTCAGCTTAATTGGGCTATGCCTGTTGAATTCCTTTTTCTTCCTTCTAGTAAGGGGAAATACTGTGCTTGCTAATCTGCAGCCAGTGTCCAGATTTGTTAGATCGTTTTGAAAAGCTGATGGTCATGCCTGTCAGTCCCACCACATTCTGAAACTTAGCCTCTCCTAGCTGAGATTTGCTTACAACCATAGGTAAAATCTATTCCAAACTTTCTTTCCCTTCATGCATTCTACCTTTAACCCTGGATTTCAACCCTTGTCACTTGTATCCTTGTAACAAAGTGTTCACATCACCATCAAAGTGAGACAAATCTAATTCAGACAAATCTCAACAGCATCATTAAATCTACTGACGAGTAGCTCCTGAGTGGAGATGAAAGAAAGAAATTTATGAGTGGTTATAGATATAATCATAAACATATAAATGGTTATATATGTTATGTATAAATACATAACATAATTTAGTATATTATGACTGAAAACAGTTACTTTTGGAGATGAGCTTAGACTTCCCAACATGTCAGGCAAAGTGGCATTCTGCTAACCAGGAATGAGGGATGGAGGCCAGCATCAGCTGTGGGAATAGGAGTTGAAAAGCAAAAGGCAGAGTTTTGACACATTCAGCTGTGTCTCAGAGGCAGCCGAACTGACCAGCAAGAGCATGATAAGTGCTCAGGGTACTGCAATTCCTTCGGTACCCCCAGGTTTCTTTGGGAGATACAGTAGAGCTGGGGAAGGAGACTGGTATTTCCTCAGGTCTCTGCCTAGAATGAAGTCAGGAGTTGTCTTGGACATCCCCAGAGCCTGCAGTCCCTCCACTTTATATGCTTCACATCCCCATATCCTTGATGTTCTCTGAGATTTGAGAAGTAATTCTGTGAGTGTAAAGGAAGAAATTGTATGCAAAATCTATTTAATATTTAAAATCTATTTCAGTGCTTAGATACCTCAGTAATCCTTCCAGATATGCAAACACAGGGAGTGCTGCAGTGAGTAGAAAGGAGTAATGGGGACTTTAGTTTCCCTTTTAGCACTGGCAGCATGCGCCCCTGCAGCAGTTAGATTAGGAAACATTTTACCCTCATATTTATTCAGACTTGTTTTCATAAATGCTCCCTACAGCTTCCTCATAAATGTTAGGCAGGGAGAATATTTTAAATTCTGATTCTGGAAGACAGCTCAGCTCCTTTCTTTGCCCTGTTTGTCTTCTCCGAGCTTCTTTTACCCTCATCTGTTTTCCTTATAAAACCAGGAGACCAGTGCCCCATTCCTCCTTTGTTTTGCCAGACTTGCCTGAGCAGATGGCAAATTCTCTGGGACAAAATTTGCCTCTAATTCTGTGCCTGAGCTGGGTCTATTATTTGCTAGTGATAGTAATCAATGCTAAAAATGTTAATTCCACTTCCTTTTTGTTTACTGAAAGAGGTGAGCTGATATCAGGAAATACTAGAATAGAATTTGAAGTATAAATCAGCACGTAATTAGCACAAAGCCAATGTACCGGTAAGAACTAGGGCTTTATAATCATTTTGCTAAGGTTTTTGCCCTAGTAAGGCAAAAAGTATTTAACAGCAATGAAATGATATTATTTTCTTAAGAGATATGTGTTGTTGGGGCTTGGTTTTGGGTTTTTCTTTTAATCCCAGTCATGGAAGAAACAATGCAGCATCATATCCAAAGACACCAAGGAGAAACAAACCGTAATTTTGGTATGCTGTGAAGAAGATGAACTGCATCTTCCAAAACACCACAGAAATCACACCCTTGCATTTGTGTCTGGGGCTTATCATTTAAATTACCTGAACTCTATTTTATAGCACCTTCAATATTTTCTTCTATCTCATAAATGCCCAGTAAAATGGAAGACGCTTGTATTTGCAATTGAGGGAACTGCAGTTATGTATTTTTATTTGGATTCAGATTGCAAATCAGCCATATTTTTGTGCTGTATTTCCATAGGTTGAAATTTCAGCTTATTTCTCTTACTTCAGAAACTTCTGAATCTGCATCCTGATCTCCTCTTTAAAAACTAATTCAATCTGAAACTTTACAAGAGCCACTTAATCCACAAGCGAGTGTATTAATGCTACTCTGAACGATCTGAATTGCCTGTTCATGCTGGGGTAAAGAGATCTCTCCAGCACAAAGGAGCTTTTTTTAACAAATAAGGATAATTTCTAGTTACTGACCACTCATCTAAAAAAGCAATAGAAAACAATCATCTTAAAAAGCTAAAAACCGAGTGCTAGGATAATTTACAGAACAATGCTAAATTTTGCCTGAAAAAATATCAGTTTTGAATGGATGTACTTTTGGTTCTCACAGTTTTTCTCAGAGGCAGTCTCAGAAATCGTATACCACAGGAGGCTCCTTAATTTTGAGACTTAACAATAGGCATAATCCATTCTACATCTGGGTCTAAAAAACAGCTTCTGATTACACCACCAGGATGAAAAATAAGAATCAGTGGGAAGAGATATGGACATGAGCTGGATATAACTGGAACTGATGGTGAAACCTGATCTAGTTGAAGAAGCTCTTTGCTGTAAGAGTGGTTGAGGCACTGGCATGGGTTGCCTAGGGAAGTTGTGAGTGCTCCATCCCTGGGGGTGTTCAAGGCCAGGTTGGACAGAGCCTTGGGTGAGATGGTTTAGTGTGAGGTGTCCCTGCCCATGGCAGGGGGGTTAGAACTGGACGATCTTAAGGTCCTTTCCAACCTTAACTATTCTATGATTCTATGTTGGGGGTAGGAAGGATGGAATGGGTTCTGCAACAAATGACAATATCAACATTACAGGGAACATTTGAAGTAACTTTGAAGTGATCTGATTTTCTTCTAGTGTTTAATTCTTTTATTATTTAATTCAAGTGTTTATTTTTCTGTTATTTAATCCCTTTCTGTTAATTTGCCAATTTTTAAATTAAAATGTCATTGTGAGTTGGAAAATGGAAAAATATTAATTGGAGAATCTCAAAAAGGAAAGATGCCACAGATGCACACACACACAGGCACATGAATGCAGACGTCTGTGTGCACATGCTTGTGTTCTTATGAGAACCAAAACACCTGGATAGCATGGAATATTGTGCTGACAAAAATGAGAAAACAAACACAGATTCAGCTGTTCATCTTGCAGAAACTGGACAGGGAATCATAGAGTTATAGAATAATTAGGGTTGGAAAGGACCCTAAGATCATCCAGTTCCAACCCCTGCCATGGGCAGGGACACCTTCCACTAGAACAGCTTGCTCCAAGCCCCTGTCTCCAA
Source organism: Pezoporus occidentalis (assembly GCF_034315485.1). Taxonomy (NCBI): domain Eukaryota; kingdom Metazoa; phylum Chordata; class Aves; order Psittaciformes; family Psittacidae; genus Pezoporus; species Pezoporus occidentalis. The sequence continues at coordinate 2,563,165 of NW_026915977.1, read as the reverse complement.
CCTGGCCTTGAACACTGCCAGGGATGGGGCAGCCACAGCTTCTCTGGGCACCCTGTGCCAGCGCCTCAGCACCCTCACAATAAAGAACCTTTTCCTTACATCTAACCTGAACTTATCCTGTTAAGTTTAAACCCCTTGTCCTATTGCTACAGTCCCGATGAAGAGTCCTTCTCCAGCATCCTTGTAGGCCCCCTTCTCTCTCATCAGCATGCAACACCACCAGCAAGCTGCATGTCTGATCTCTTTTACAAGCTGCTGGGACAGCTGATAGAAGTTTGAAATAGCTGATATTTTCATTTTCATGGTGAAACGTATGTCTTGCATAGATTACTGACAATGCCAGAGAAATGCAAAACATGCAAACATAACCCATCAAAGAATACAAGCAGAATTGCTGGATTCTTGCCACTTTTTAAGCTCTGCAGCAGCACCTTATGCATTCTGTTGCAACTTCAATGCTCAGTGAGGCTCCATATTAACCACTGCTTTTTCTCAGACCTGGTTTAAACTGCATTAAAGCATCCATCATGGAATTTTCATCCTTACCTTTGCTGTTATAATGCAAGTTTCACATTTAAAATCTCCTCTGTCGCATCCAGTTTGTATGTATCCTTTGTGACAGAAATCAGACCAAGAGGTGTCACAGACATCAAGGCACACATTCTGGTGCTGTCAGGCTGTTCAATAAGATCTTATTTTGATGTCTCCACCACTCCTAGCCCACAGCAGAATTGGAGAATTACATTTTAGTTGTATTTTTTCCATTCCTTTAACTTTCTCAGGGAAAAATTCTGGGGAAGTCTATCAAGCTTTAGCCAGTTTATCATTTTGCCTTCATTATTTAGCATCGAGAAAAGATTGTGTTGTTTTGACAGGTTTCTATTCACCCTGACAGAGAGCAGTAGTAACTTGCTTATTCACATTGATGAACTTGAAAAATTAGTTTGTTAAAACTGCAAACAGCCACGTGGGCATTTTTCCATTATTATTTATTGGTTAAAAGGTTTCTTTCATTTTTTTCTTATAAATTCCAGAGATTCCAAAGTTGTAGGGGTGGAAATCAGGACTACTTTCTTCATAGAATCATCGAATGGTTTGGGTTGGAAAGGACCTTAAGATCATCCAGTTCCAATCGCCTGCTGTGGGCAGGGACACCTCACACTTGACCAGGTAACCCAAGGCTCTGTACAACTTGGCCTTTAAAACTGCCAGGGATGGAGCATTTACCACTTCTTTGGGCAACCCATTCCAGTGTCTCACCAGCCTCACAGTAGAGAACTTCGTCCTTATATCCAATCTAAACTTCCCTGTTTAAGTTTGAACCCATCACCCCTTGTCCTATTGCTATATACCCTGATGAAGAAGATTCTTGTTTTTCTTTCTCCCTCACATACTTGCACATGCAGACTTGTGCAGATCCAAAGCATATCTTGCTAAAACAATGCCTATTAGCTTTAGTAGCCCTGAATTCAGAAGACAGGATTAATTAAGTTTGTGCAGCCCTGTCACTATGTCAGGAGTTGCTGCTCGAGAAGTTGTCTCTTGAGACAGTTGTTGCTTCTTGAGTCAAAGTCACTAGCAATTTCTTTTCCAGCGCAGTAAGAAAGTTCTAACCTTTTTTCTCCCCCCTTCTTTTGCATAGGAATGAAAACAAGACTTTTAGGAACGCTTCTGTCTTTATCTCTGCCCTTCCAAAGTTCAAATCAGTTCAGTCTTGTTTCTTCCATGTCATGATCATGCGTCATGCATCAGAGATGTAAGAGGTGCAAGTCCAGGTCTCCTGTCTGTGCAGTTTTCACTCTGGGCTTTTGAAATCTCAGGAAGGCCTCTATCAGGTTTCATCCATCAAATCTGAGCTGGATTTAAGGGTATTTTACACATGAACATTTAAAAAAGTCCTTACTGCATAAAAAAGTTTTCTCATGAAGAAATCAGGTTTGTTGCAATTCTCTTGAGTTTAATGAGGTATCCAAGCAGCTAAACAGAAGCAGAAGTTTTCCTTGCCATTTTCCAACAGTGATTCCATCCATCATGTCACTAACAACTGTAAATGACAAAAGAACAGAAATTAAAGATGAATGAGACCTATGATTTATTTATGTTAATTTTTATAATCTGTAATAGAAGCAGCAATATGCCTGTGCCCTTTGGGACAAAAATCCATGGAGGGAAAAACCCCAGCTAAAATAAACTCCACAAAGGAAGACACAGACTTGTCAGTTCTGACAGAACCAGTGATCTGATCCCATAACAGATATATGGGAAGAATTTATTGATTTCCCTGCTCTGACACCAGCCATACACATGATCCCCATAACGGCTCCTTTCAACCCCATTAATTTGGAGAAAGGCCAGTAGACTGTGGTGAAAAAATCTCTCAGTATAAACTAGAAGTTATTTAAAGAGAGAAGTAAAATGTTAACCTAGGTCTTAGACGTATAAAAAATACCAAAATCCCCATATGGAAGTGGTCTTTCCTTTAAGTCTAGTACTGCAGGCAGTAATGCTGCATAAAGGTCTCAGCCTGCATTAGAGGGGATGTTCCATAAATGCTGAAGGACTGTGACAGTAAACCTATTGATCCATAGGTGCAAAGCTCACCTCTCTGAAATGTTAACTGAGAAATGACTTTATCATTAAAGGCTGGTATCTGTTTGTAGAAAGTGGGTCTGCTAATGAATAAGGACAGGAACAGATTTAATCTGTTCAGATTTACAGATGAAGTAATGATAAACCACAAAGGTTTGGGATAGGAGAAATCCCAAATATCCAGTAGGGGATAAAAAGAATACAGTTCTGAGACTGAACTCTGGAAAAGCTCACCGAGATTCTGGTCTCAGAATTGCTGGGATCCCTTCAGACAGGATTATATTGTCAAATATGAGCCTTCAGTTTGTTCTTGCAAGACATGCTGGCTTTCAGAGAGAGAAGGGGCCAGACTGCTTTAGCACAGCACTCCTTTCTAAGCTTGGAAACTGGGAATCTGTGAATTGCTTGCAGTATATTTATGGCACCTACAAATCAGCATTAACAGGACAGTTTCTCTATGATTCTAAATTTTGTGTTTCAAGGCTTCAATTTACTACCTGAAGGGGTCAGCAAGGCACTGAGTATTCTGTCTGCTCTATCCTTCTAATCTCACTAAGCCTTACAGTGTCACTGCCATAATCCTGTTGCTAATATAGCCCTAAGGTGGTACTGTCCATGTTTAGTTGGGGGATTTCAGTCCCAGAAGATTCTGTAGTGCTTGTTGCTGCAGGTAGCTTATTTTACCTGATGTCTTTGTAACTTGTCTTCCCTTCTCACAATACCTATATTGTTAATACTAATTTGTGCCAAATTTTCAAAGTATTTTATTGATTATGAACCTTCTATTAATTTCCTGAGACACCTTACAGGTGAATTCAACCCCTGGATAAAATCCAACATTCCATTCCCCCATCCTCTTTACCACTGTTTGCAAAGAATCATCTATATGTGTAGTCTTGGCCTCATCTATATACACTATATTAGTCTCATATATATATATATATGTGATCATGTCTCTTTATATGTCCTTATACAATGGGACTCCAGACAGGGAGTCAGTTTTTCATCAATTTTTGTATAGCTGATGTTCTTACAGCTTTACCTGCTAGGAGTAAGTTATGGCAAATGATGTGGGTTTTACAACCAAACAACTTTCCTCAAGCTGTCCTTTAAATCTTTATCCTAGACCAGTATCCTAAAACTATAACCTGTTTGCAGCATCATTCTTTATTCCTTCAGAAGGAGAAGGTTATTTAAACTGAAGGTGCATGTTAGGACCTGTTAGGACTGTCAATAGATAGGTACACTGTAGTCTTTAGTAAAGGGTTTCCAACAGATAGAGGAGGGAAGTTCTGGACCTGGTTTAACAATGAAATAATAGGAATGACAAACAGAGCTTGATTTTAAGGAATAGCTCAACATGCTTATGCAAGGTACTGTGCTTTGAAGCACCAGCAATATATATAGATGTGTCTCAAGAGGTCAGGAGGCTGCTCGCAACCTTACATCCCTGGCTAGATCATCCAGAGGCATGTAGAGAGACACTCTTGTAATTGTTGGGCATGCTTACCCCTTGAATCTGGGAAGGGAGGGACTGATTCAGCACTTCAGTAGATGGGAAGGTTTTTACAAGTATTCTAAATTCTGGTTACAGCAGTCAGAGTGTTTTTTTCTCTTCCCTCTTTGTATCATACAGTGCTCCTCAGTGGCTTAACTCCATCCTGGGGGGAGAAAAAAAGCATATGGCTTATGCCTCAACTGCCTGAGGTGCCAGGAAAGTGTGTGTTGGGAGATGTATGTTGCAGAATACCCTTTAAGTCAGTGCCTGAAAAAGAGGAAAACTGGGGCCTTGATTATTTTACTGTTGTCAGATGCTGCAGAATGTCTTATCTTTTAAACGTGCCCATAAAGGTAATCCTCTCACTAGCAGCATAATAAAGAAATTTTATTATGATAATTAGAATCATAGAATAGTTAGGGCTGGAAAGGACCTTAAGATCATCCAGTTCCAACCTCCCTGCCATGGGCAGGGACACCTCACACTAAACCATGTCCCCCAAGGCTCGATCCAACCTGGCCTTGAACACCCCCATGGATGGAGCATTCACAACTTCCCTGGGCAACCCATTCCAGTGCCTCAACCACCCTTACAGTAAAGAACTTCTTCCTTATATCCAATCTAATGGCCTGATACTAACTATTTACTTTCAGTTGCTTACAAACACACAGTACCAGATAGATGCTCCATACAAAGCAACCTATATAGAGCTACAGTGCGGTGGAAATCACAGTGAGGCAAAAGCAGTTTTCCAGGTTCTGTGATAACATTTCTAGACAAACACTGGAAATTCTTCTCAAAAGGAATATGCCCACTAAGATTCTGATCAGGCTGAATACTTTATGCTCTGAATAGCTTGGTGTTTTAATAAGCTATAGATTTCAAATCAAATTGAAGAGTTTTAGGAAGAAAATTGTGAAAGCTTCTATTTAGTGTTAAATGCTCTCCTGCTGGTTTTCATACCACTGGACAAAAGAAATCAAACAAGACAACCAAATTTCAAACAAAACCCCTTTTAAGTTTGTTCCTTTACAATTATACTTATTTTCAGTAGCGTTTGACCCATGCCTTCAGCTGCATGTTACTATGAAAACAATACGAAAGCAGTACGAAGGCACTTACGTTGTCCAAGAGTTTTCATTATCCATAACATATTATAGTTTTAAAATGGGAATTTGTAAAGGACTTAAATTTTTATGGCATTCTCTGGCAACTGTGTGAGACTATCTCTACTCTTAGCTCTGCCTCATGCTTCTTTCATATAGAAACACACTCCAGGTACTACATAGGAAGAAAAGCATGTCCTACAAGCTTATATTCCCCAGTGATAGAGATTTGCTTAACTGTGTAACTTAACACCCTATCCTTACATATATTGCTATAATGGATCGACCTCCCACTGAAAGATTTCTCTGAGACCTGGTTGGGAATTTGGCATGGGGTTTAATTTCTGATGGAAAATACACTGCTATCAAAATACATACCAGTCCAAAAAGATCTCCTCCTGTCCTCATTTCCTGCCACCAGGGTAAAACAAACTATCAAAATAATCAATAAACTTCAAAACAAGCAATTGGCAAGAAAAATTTTTAGTTGAAATGAAAAAAATCCTGAAATTGATTTTTAAGAATCTATTTTCAGGGAAAAAAATTCTTTTGTTCACAGTTTGAGATGAAACATGATTAAAAGTAGATTTTTCAGAGTGGAAGTTTTCAGTTCTTTTTCTTTCTTTGGGTTCAATTGAATCCAGTGAACTTCAGATGGAATCTGAAAGGACAAGACTTGAAATGATGCTAATGTGCATAATGCCATCAGTAAAATAGGATCACTGCTGCGCATTAATTGTCCTTAATGCATTAACATCAGTACTGGCTGATCTCATTAGAAAAGGTACAGGAGCTGAGACAGTGTATAGGGAGAAAGCGTATTCCTGTGCGTAAGGCGTGATTCAGGCTTTAGATCCTCCCCCTGCTTTGTGAATTGGTTTTGCTTCTGAGCAGTGAGAGAGATAACCAAAAATATTGATTGGAGACCTCTAAATTAGGCATCATGACAACTAAGTAGTCCTGTGGGTGTCAAAATTAATGTAACCTGCATTACAGGTTTCTCTCTTTTGCTGGAGTCACTAGTTGATCAAATTACACTAGGGTGTAAACTTAGATGTACTTGATCTTAAGCCTCACTCTTACTGAGTTTCTCGGCTTTTAGTTCCTACCAAGACATTTACTAATAGTTGAATTTCAGCTGCAACCAGCCACAGTGCTCAGAATTAGGGATCGAGAGATTGATAATAGTAAAAAATTAATACAAACTAAAATTTATAAGCAGGCTTAAATTTTATAGGCAAACTCCATGTCAGCCTCTTCCAGGTATTCAGAGTATTCCATCTGTGTTCACTTAATTTACACTTGAGCTTAGATGTCGTCACCAACTCCGCAGTTTTCCCTGGCAGAGGACCAGATGGAGCATGTAGTTGAGCTAATGAGGAGAGATACATACATACATATATATATATATACACACACACTGTATATATATATATATATATATGTATATATCTGTGTGTGTGTGTGTATATATATATATGAGACCTCACCTGGAGTATTGTGTGCAGTTCTGGTGTCCTCAACATAAAAAGGACATGGAACTGTTGGAACAAGTGCACAGGAGGCCACGAGGATGATCAGGGGACTGGAGCACCTCCCATATGAAGACAGGCTGAGAAAGTTGGGGCTGTTCAGCCTGGAGAAGAGAAGGCTGCGTGGAGACCTCAGAGCAGCCTTCCAGTATCTGAAGGGGGCCTATAGGGATGCTGGGGAGGGACTCTTCATTAGGGACTGTAGTGACAGGACAAGGGGTAACGGGTTAAAACTTAAACAGGGGAGGTTTAGATTGGATATAAGGAAGAAGTTCTTTCCTGTGAGGGTGGTGAGGCACTGGAATGGGTTGCCCAGGGAAGTTGTGAATGCTCCATCCCTGGTGGTGTTCAAGGCCAGGTTGGACAGAGCCTTGGGTGACATGGTCTAGTGTGAGGTGTCCCTGCCCATGGGAGGGGGGTTGGAACTGGATGATCTTAAGGTTCTTTCCAACCCTAGCTATTCTATGATTCTATGATTTTATATACACTGTCCACCAGACTATATGATGTTATGATGGCATAGTCACCACTTTCCCCCAAAATGAGACAGGAAAAATACAATTTATAGCATCTGAATCAAGTGAGCAAAAATATGTGTGTGACTTTGGCTATTTAATTAAGTACTTGGGGTAAGAATACTGGGGTTCCCTTCTTGGGTATTGTTTGTCCTCAAATTATATAGAAGAAATGCATTAGCTTGAACTATCATTAAGGTCTGAGAGTTTGGATTTCAATCAGAATTTCCATTCTGAATATCTGATTGATACTGGTTTCTACAATCCATCATTTTTCCATTCTTGGATGCATAGTGCCAGGTCTACAATGGGATCCAGCATGGTTTGATGAAGGGGGAGAAAATTAAACAGTTTACTGAAGTGCCTCCTACTGAGACTGAATACTTGATTCAAGGACTGTATTTTGTAGATGAAAGTTAAGCACCAACAGTAACCACAGCTCATTGGGAAAAATCAGATGAAGAAATAAAAGGGTATGAAAGGCACACTCACAGTTCTGTAACTACCGGTACATCATGTAATCCATTTATAAATTTATGAAGCTCTGAACTAATGTTAGTGAGGTTGACTGAGATCTTGACAGTACCAAGAATCCTGTGACGTGCCCCAAGAAGACGAAAGCAAGACAGGCTGAATTTAAATTCAGGACTAGATAAAAACTTAGGAAGAACCTCAGGATATGGCCACATATGCTGTGGAGTGAGTGCTGCTCTGTGAATTCTGCAAGCAAAAAAGACAGCAAATATTACCTGTTACCCTCTCTGCTGCTCCAGTGATAGAAGTGGGGCGGACGTGTTTGCATGTGGATTTTATAGCCGTGCTTATCACAAGCCTCGAGTGTGTGCTTAACTTTTTAACTACATGGATAGTCAATTTATCAAAGGTAAGCCTGAACTCGAGGTCTCTGCTGAGCCAGGCACAATGCAGCGAATGACCTAATTTGTCATGTTAGTATTGCAAACAAACATGCTGACACTTTTTCCCTTACTATATGAATGGGTTACCTAGCACTGCTTTTCCCCTTTAGGGCCACACATTATAAACCCATGAATTAGTCCTGCATGCATTTCCCTCTCTGTTCTATGGTGTTACTGAAGTTCATAAGAATATTGACTTGCTTCTTTCCAAGCATGCAGCTCTGGCAGAGATCTTTCAAGTCCTGATTCTTCTGTCTGAAAAGGTTTGTTAGGAAAGTTCTTATTTTAGGTTGGGATAAAGTCAGCTTAGAGGAAAGTGAGGAGAGTTTCACTGTTTAAACAGTTCATGTGTATGTTTTGCTTACTCCGCACTCAAAACTGCTGTCAGAGATGATCAAATAACCTTTAGTCATATGAAGAACAAGACAGTTACATAAACCTTCTGAGATTATATTGACTCATATTGGATACATCCCCCAGATGAAAGAAAGGGAGATAACAGAAAATAGTGAAGCCTTTATACAAATTTGACATGGGAATGAAACTGGTCCATAGAAGTTTTACAAGGAAATTTCTACTGCTTTCTTGTTTATGCTACAGACAGCCCAAGAGATAAGTCAGAACTTACTGACAGAGCAAAATGTGATCATTATTAAGTATATGCTCCTTCATCTTCAAAGGAAGAAGAAAAGAAGAAAAACCCTTCTTACAGTATGAGTCCAATGGGAGGATCCAGCAGCTTTAGGAAAACAGAATTCAGATATAGTGTTTTAATGGAAGGAACAGCAAAATGTTCAATGCCAGGTTGGACAGAGCCTTGGCAGACATGGTCTAGGGTGAGGTGTCCTTACCACGGCAGGGGGTTGGAACTGAATGATCTTAAGGCCCTTTCCAACCCAAACCATTCTATAAATAAGAATAGTGACCATGATTCTGAATTAGATATAAATAAAGTTAAAATCGTTGGGAATTGTGTCACCCACCCCTTACACGCTGCCTGCAGCATACCCTTCCTGTTTAAGACAGTAAGTTTACACTAGTTATCTGTTTCGAGCTACATACAGGTCTTTTTAAACCACTGCTGTCAGGCTGAACTGAAATGAAGTGAGCATTATGGGGTAGGTGGAGCAGCAGTCCATCTGAAAGTATGGAAATGGCTGACTCTTTTAGTTGTTCACTTCAGAATGCAGGTTTGTTTGAGGTTTTGCTCTAAAGGCTGTACAGCTTCCTTCACTTCAAAGCTGCCTTTGTATTTTCTCACTAGTTTTTATTTGTTGGTTTGGCACAAAGCAAAGAGCATGGGAGGGCTCTCCAGGAATTCAGTGACTTTGCCCTTTTGATCTTGATGCTTTTTGTTGTTGCAGAAGTTATTTTCTGTCATTTTCTGTGATGGTCCTTGCATGAACATGACTCACAGAGGGCACTGGGTACATTCGTGGTCCCATTGAAGTGAACGATAAAATCGTTACTGGTCTTACGTAGGCTAAAACGTAATCATATGTTGTGTGTATTTTTTCCCATTTTTTTCACAGTGAAGCCTGAAAACTTTAATTTATCTCTATTTTCCTCTCTGTCAGAGCACAGTAGATTGAATCTGTTACCACTGAACTCACAGTTGATTATCCCATCTTGTCCTTAATGGACTCCTTACAACCAGTACAAAAGAGAAATTTCTCCTGTTCTCCCTCAACAGCACTGTATACCTTTGTCAGATAGGTATTACATTACAGAGGCAAGAGAGGGAGAAAACAGGATGCAATTGTCTGAATGGAGGAACTAAAATCTCACTACAGCCCAATGTTGTGCTTCTGTTTAGTGGTAGAGGTTGAGAGAGTGTCTAACTTAAATACATTTCATAAGAAGGTACACTGAAACTTGGGCATGTTCATCTTCTTCTTTAAGGGAAGATCACTGTGAGGACTTTGCCACTTATACTTACACTGAAAAGAATAATTTATCAATTCATGGTGTTTTTTTTTTCCTGTAAAATTATGAGAAACAGCATTTCAGACCCCCGTGCTGGGGTAGTCCTTTGTTTCATGTCAACATAGCTCACAGTCTGTGCCACCACATATTTTTCATCCCAAGACAATATTTACTTCAGTATAATTTCCAGGAGAGCTTCTCCCTGGACAAGATAAATGTTTCATTGATTTTTGTAGCACTAGAGCAGCATTAAGACCCCCCTTCTATTTAAAATGCAGCACAAAGACTGTCATGCTTTTAAGAACAATCTGGCATAAAAAGAAACCAAATTTACTAAAATCAACTAATGGCATTTCATCCTGTAGCCAGTTTACCAACATTGATGAATTAATCCTGCTGGCATTGATGTTAGTTACTGTGGATGAAGGCAAATGAATTGCCTGAAACTGTGCTGAGAAGTTTGTTTCTCTGTGCTGATGTTTGTTAGATGCACCTTGAAATGTCAGGCAGAGTCATTACCATTGGGACTGCATAAGTAACCTTTTTCTGGTGTGGCGTAAAGGAAATGGGAGGTTAAAAAGTCCTCCACAGAGCTGACTGATGCATTGCTTATTTCTCATGACCATAAGATAGCCCTCTGTTATTTCAAATTTGGATTCAGAAGTTTAAAATCTTCACATAGCTCATACATGGAAAATCTCCTTGTTTTCCTCTCTAGGAGGCTGAATACATTTGAGCCTATTTCCAACAACAAAACCCTGAGATATTTCAAAGCAAAGAAATAAAAATCCTTTCTTAACCAAAGGGTCACATTTCTGCAAAAGAATTATACATTTTTTTTCATGCCTGATTTTTCAATACAAAAATATTTTAAAATATTTTTTTTTTGTAGTAGAAAATGACAGTTTTGACAAATCATTTCTACAAAAAAGATTACTCAGGCATATGCTTTATAATTCTAGTATCGAGTCATCTCAGATACTTTTATACCCAAGAGTCTGTACCCAAATGATTCCCACAAGAGTATAAGTTCAAGAAACAGAAGCAAACAGCCTGATGACATGAACATCCAGCATGCTCAGAAGAACTTTCTTATAGCTCCTTTTCCTCAAGGTGATATTGGCGTATTATCTGACATCACAGCCATGGTTCTCAATCCATAGGTTTAATAGACTGAGCCACCCTAGGTCCACCCTGTCTTAAACACCCTACTTCAGGTCTGTACTAGGAATGTATTGTCTTTTATTGCACAACTGACAAAGGGACCTACAAAGGCCAATGCTTATTTAGGGAGGCCAAATCTTGCTCTGCCATTCTCTGTCTCTTAGGACAACAGAGAAAAGTAAAGAGGAGTATACATCCAAGAGTGAGTAGTCTGGATCACTTGTTATAAGGAACATCAGGGAGCTTACCCTTCCTGTGACCTTTGCAGTGTAACTGGAGAAGAGAAATGAAAAGCAATTCCTTTTAGCCAAACCTAGCCTTTCAGAGCTATCTCAATATGATTTTTCTCCTTTTCTTTCTGCATCTTGGAAAACCATTGTCATTGCAAAAGAGTAAGTAAAGGAAACAGTACAGAAGATTAGTTGCAACAGTTTCATGAGAGGGATTTGAAGATGCTTTTGAAGCTGACATTTGAAGATGCCTTAGCTTAGAAGAGCTGAGAGAAGAGTGAAATGTATTGTATTCTTTTCCTGCATTGCCAATAAGATGCATATACCCCTGAGTAAAAGTAAGGAGCATATAGAGTGTATGGAGATACTCAATATATGACTTGTAAAAAAAACATCAACATGAAATTTGAATAATGGTCTGTATGCCCACTAGTGGTAGAAGCATGTCTCAGTGAGAATGGAATATCTGCCTGTGTGGGATGAAAAATAAATGAAACTGGTAGGAATAAGAGATGTTTTAGAGAGCAAACTAGAATTGGGTGTAGGATGAAGAGAAGTATAGAGCTCTCATGCATTAAAAATGGAACAAGCTCTTGTTTAGTGGGAGTCAATTGGCTCATGTATTTTTGTGGCTGGTATAAATAGAAAAACACATGTTTTTTGTTTTGTTTTCCTACTTTAAAATACTTAAACACATGTATTTATATTTATGGCATGTTGTCTTCTTTTAGTATAAGAATCTGTGGGTACATCAGTGTGATTTCCTAATAACAGCCTCCCTGGCCTGCCATTTTGTTGGCTTGAGAAAGCTGCAGAAAGTCCCTTATTTGCAGGTTTAATTGATAGGGAAGGCTTGAATATCTGTGTTGCCTCACAGACAAAATTAGATCTCAGAGGTTTTCTGTCACTATATCTGCCTTTGCCTCAAAGTCCAGCAAATGAAACTATGGCTACTGAGGAATAATCCTGTATTTAGTTGCTTGGCTGCATAGTATGATGTAAGCTGTATGTATACGTTCCGTTCAAACACTTTGATTTTCACATTTAGTCTTTCTCTCAAAACTTGGCAGCTAACTGTGTCTGTATGACTCAGGAGGAGCCAGACAAAAGCCCAAGTAGCTCTCATGTTTTCTTCCTTCCAGTCATGAAAGTGTTTAAAAACCGTGCAGATGAAGCCCTCAGTGGCATGGGTTAGTGGTGGCCTTGGCAGTGCTGGGGTTGGACTTGAGGATCTTAAAGGTCTTTTCCAACCTGGCTGATTCTATGCTGATTCTATGCTGGAAGCTTACAGATTATTCTGAACTGGTGAGAAGTCTCTAAGCTTTCTAGAGAATGATGAGCATGCTTGTGGTATGTTTGTTTGGCCCTTCAAGCCAGGTTCCAACTGGGCAGGAGGCTGTGCTTCCTTCCCCATTTAGTGTTTTGATGACTGGAGCACTGAAAGTGAATAGATCTAAGACATTGGTGTCACTGTTTAGGTCCCCATATGATTTGTTATTTCTAAAGGAGCTGGATACCTTCCATGGACATGGAACTATATATGGATGTGGTTCCGGGCAACCTGACCTAGTTGAAGTAGTCCCTGCTCATTGCAGGAGGTTTAGTCTAGATGACCTATGAAGGTCCCTTCCAACCCAAACTATTTTATGATTCTATGATTTTGAACTTTTTTTTTCCTGAGATAAAATTTCATTCTGGCCTGATGTCCTGAATAGAGCTAATGCAGATGGCATCATTTCATCCTGGGTCTCTGTAAACTGTGTAATGTGTATTTGCTTTCAGCAAAAATGTTTTGCCCATGAAAACTGTGTAGAACAGAGTGGACTTTTTCTCTCATGAAAAAAAATATATGCAAAAAGACTTTCATACTGTTTCCATGTTTTATGTCTTTCAGAATGCCTTAAGATTAAATAGTGAAAGGAGAGACTAACTGCTAAAGAGAATAAGACAGAGAGAGGACAGATTGAATGCAGTGTTCAATTTTCTTTTATAGCATCCATAAACTGCTACCGAACTAGAACTTGGACATGCTGTTTCTCTATATCTTTCCCCTTGTACTATTCTCCCCCCTCCCCCAAATAACAGAAACTTTCCGTGTCAGAATCCCAAGGGCAGCAAGGGACAGGTAGCAATGCTAAAATTGATTACTTAATTAGCTGCTATAATTTATTGAGTATAGGCAAAACGATATAATGAACGAAAGGGGGTTTTGCAGGGTACCTCTTAAGTAGAGAATGATTGAAATACTGTGGAATCTTACTGCTTTCTTCCAATGCAAACAGTAAAGGATGATTTTATGTAGATCAACAGAACAAAACCAAAATCTTTTGCCCACTTATCATTTTCTTTATATCAGTGCTCAGTGTCTACATCAATCAAATAATATTCAGCCTCCACTGTGATAAGAGATGCCAGTTCTTGTCTTTCCACTAAATAAATGTTGATTATATATTCAGAGGTATGAATCAGGAAACTGTTCCAATAATAATATGATATTTAGGGCTTGAAGTAAAGAAATTAATAGATTCCATCTTACTTCCAAGGGCTTGAGCTCCAGCTCCTAATTCTTAAATGCTTTTCAGATGAAACAACATTTAAAACAATTTCACAAGCAGAGCTGACTGACACTTCTATGCAAAATATCTCTATAACTAGCACTGAATATTTCTATGGATTGTTTTGGGTAAATAGCTTCTTTTCCAGATCATGGAAATACCTTACAAAAATACTGCTGATTTTACAGATGAGGAAATAGGAGAAAGGTGAACTCAAAACCAAACAGCAGGTTAGGCTGAAAAATAAGGGGGGAAAAAAAAGGAAAAATGAACTAGTAAGCCTTGTATCCTTTAGAAGGGGGGATTCGCTTCCCAGAATAAAACACACACTCATATTTCTTTGCATGTGTTCATGCGTGAGATAGCCATAGGCAACGGAGCTGTTACCAGCACAGCCTTTGGGGCTTAGAAAGCTCCCCAGCTGGTCCTAGAAAGGTGTCTGTGTCTGGCCGATAGAATATCTCTTCATTCAGTTGGCTGAACATACTTGTATAGTATTGATACACCTCAAGATAAGACATCCACACAGATGGATGTTTCAAGTCTTACAGAAACCTATGTCCTTCTGGGCTGGCAGAGAGCTATGGTGCAGAGGAATAATCTAATGTCTAAATTGTTGGTTTGGTAATGTTCAGGACTAAGAAAATTCACAGAAAGGGCTTCTAAAAATGGAAGCACTAACATTGCTTTTCATTTTCATGGCTGAAAAGTTCCAGAAAAAAGGACAGTGAAACATGAAGTTAGTATACTGAAATATAGTGTGCTGACCATCAGTGTAACATGGATACACTTAGTCCTTTTACTTCTAATGTCTTACTCTTATGAGTCTTAAGCATCTTATTTATTTTGCAGGAAAAAAGTCTGTACAAGAGGTTTAGGAATCTCTTTAGGAATATTTACCACTTCTGTGCAGTATTGAGCTGTATTTTTGAGAAGCATTTTTTAACGGGGAATAACTCTTCTGCCTTTTCTTCTATGCCATTATGTTGAAGTTATCCTACTGAAGTCAATCAAAGTTATGAAGTCATTATTCTTTTATTCTGTTTGAATTAAAAAGAAGTGAAACACATGTGATGCTGAACAATCCATAGGCAGGAGAAAAGCAACATAGTTTCCTGTACAGAGTATCAGAGATCCATTATTTCCTTTCACTGACCTACCTTTGACAAGGTGAAGGCCTGCCTCTATGTAGGAGCAGTGTCTTACTGTTGCCAGGTTCTGCTCATTTTTTGGACACCAGCTGAGGACTAACAGATAAGAGCTGTATAATAAGTTGTTCAGCTTAATTTAAAAAATAATAATATCCCCCATTTCAAACTGAAATATTACAGAAAGGAGCCTGCAACCTAGAAGATAAAAATACAGCAGTACATTTAAATAAAATGGAGGTAAGAGAAATACCATTACACTGATGGACTGTGAGCGGTTAGCATGGGCATTTGATGCCATGGTATTATTTCAGAAATATAATGGGAAGGAGAAACTGAAGGAAAAAATAATGTCACTAATTCTGTGACTTTATTTCTGCTTGAAGGTATAGTAAATACCAAATCCATATTGAAATTTTAATAGCTAAGAGGAAATGGCAAAAGTTACCACATGGCTGTAGAAAAGGATATTAGAAGCAAAGTAAAGACTGAAGAACAGAGAAAACAAGTGAAAGGATTTCAGATTAATAGATTAGATTAAATCTGGCAAAAAAATCAACAAGTTGTTCAGACAGGAGCTTTACATTACTATGTTAACCAGTTAATTTCTGTTGTGAGCTGAGATACATCCTGGGACAACACTGTTCTTGCATTATTTATTTGGAGGAATCATTAGTACCTTGGCAATCAGATAAAATCTGAGCCAGTGTTAATATGTGACTTTGGGGGAAAAAGCTGCAGAAAGAAAACACTCTATTCAGTGTTTGTAACTGTTGAAGCAGTGTAATTTTGTAGAATTTAAGGCAGTTTGTAATGGAATTCAATTATGCACACTGTGTAAGGAGATGATTGCTCTTCAAAGACAGAATTTGTAGGAGTATGGTATGTGGCTGAGCTGGTGTAGGAGACCTCCAGGGGAGCTCAAGATTCCTTTCCATGTCCCCACTCTTACAAGAATTAAGAGTGGGTACTTTGCTTAGTACCCAAGTCTTTATGATGCTCACTGCTCCCCAGAATCATTTGTATACATTCCTACTAGACGATGGAATATCATTCTGCTTATATAGGAACACAAATGCAACCCACATGTTATCGTTTATGTTTCAAAATCAATCTGTGTTTTAGCCCATGGAGTGGAGAAATCTTGAACTATTTGAGCCACTATAGATGTAGAAGATAGAACATCTCAGTCCACTTTTCACTCAAGAGATTTATCCTCTCCAATCCTTCCTTCATCCACGAATAGGCCTTGGTTGTCTTAATAGCACAGCTACTCTACCATGGCTGTGCTGGAGTTCCCTTACATAGGTGACAGTAGAAGTAGGTTCCTCCCACATTACAGAATGACTTCATTAAATTGGTGGAGCTTGTCTTCACCACATTCATCTAGGAGACTCTGGGAGCATGTGAAATTCTTCCAATCACTTTTAATAATGTATAACTATAATGTTGCTTTTAATGAACCTGTAAACTGATGTGGGTCCTTGGTAGAGAGCAGGTAGTTAGGACTGACAGAAAGGGTTTCATTTTATTACCATCAAAGATGACATCTCCATCTCAGCTAGTCACCATGAGCTACCTTCATCAAGTGGAAAAGTAAAGGATAGAGCTGACAGAGACTGAAGAAAATTTAGTTTACTGTGAAGTAGATATCTTTGAGTGAATGAATAATGTCTTGTACGATAATGGAGCAAAGGGGATAAAGACAACCAAATGAAAGAAATTTTGCAGTAATGACGCATTGTCTCCTGCAAATTATACTGATGGTTTTGCCCCAGATTTATTTAATGTTGTTTTGCTATGGGATCTATCTTAACTGTGTGTCCTTATCTAATTTTTCCATAGTGTCAAACAGAACTTTTTTAGCAATATGAAAATCAGCAATGACTTTATCTTAAACTTAGCCCGGTTGTTTCATTCTGGTTTGATACCCATTTCCTCATTCCCATCAACTGTTCTCTGGAGAAGACAAAACAAAAAGTGCAAAAAATGATGTCTTTACCATGGTGTTCAGCCTGGAGAAGAGAAGCTGTGTGGAGACCTCATAGCAGCCCTCCAGTATCTGAAAGGGGACTACAAAGATGCTGGGGAGGGACTCTTCATTAGGGACCGCAGTGATAGGACAGGGGGCAATGTGTTTAAACTTGAACAGGGGAAGTTTAGGTTAGATATAAGGAAGAAGTTCTTTACTGTGGTGAAGCACTAGAATGGGTTGCCCAAGGAAGTTGTGAATGCTCCATCCCTGGCACTGTTCAAGGCCAGCTTGAATGAAGCCTTGGGTGACATGGTTTAGTGCAAATGTGTCTGTACCCATGGCAGGGGAGGTGGAACTGGATGATCTTAAGGTCCTTCCAACCCTAACTAGTCTATGTGGAACAGAATATTGACCCCATCTCATCATTAGATTAGCAGATTCAATTTACAGTGGGTATTTGAAGGGAAAATCTTTCTATTCCCCTAAAAGTGTTAATGTTTACAGTCTTCGTCCAGTCTACTATTGTATCTGTCAGAACAATGGTATAAGTGGAAATACATTATATAGTATCTCAGAATTATGTTTTATATTTACAATATTTTTCACCCTGGTTTCCATTTTATTTGGAAAGAAAAAACCCCAAACCAAACCCCAAAAAACAACAACCCAGTTTCTGAATGCATTGAAGTAGCTTGAATATGACTGGAAATGTCAGATTTCTCCCAGACCTCAACCTGCCAGTTCTCTCCTGTTCCCTCCCTGTGGGTTGGGAATCCTTGTTATAGGGCAAGCAGACACTGAATTAAGACGGCTGCTCAAAGTCCTTAACAACCTCCAGGAGACTTTGAAAGTGAAGTGGCACGGAAGAGGAAGGGTGAAATACACACCAAAGGTCACGATGAAGTCTTGATCAGATTTACCTTACTTCTCTGACCAACTAATTAGGTGATATGTATTCAAGCATGAGAGGTGCATAGAGACACATCATGTTTAAAATGCAAGGAGGAGGGAGAGGTAGAAAAATCAATAGAGATATTTGTATTCTGCAATCAATGAAAGCTGTACTTTCAAATCAGCATAACATTGATTCTTGGATTGCTTTTTCCTAAAAAAGAAAACAGGTGTGACATGAATTTAAAAGCCAAGGCTGCATAATTTGACTTCTTTTCTATGTGTAGTTGCTGTCTGGTGAGAACAGCAACTTTGAGAACTCATCCTAAGCTGTAGCATGAGGAACCACTCCTGTGGCACATTGATCTATGTATACTGCTTTTTCCTACCACTAACATGAGTCACAGAGTCACAGAGTCACAAACCACTCCTGAAGACCAGGGTTGGAAGGGACTTCTGCAGATCATCCAGTCCACACCCTCTGCTAAAGCAGGTTTACCTAGAGGAGGTTGCACAGGATTGTGTCCACGTGGGTTTTGTATATCTCCAGAGAAGGAGACCCTACAACCAATCTGGACAGCCTGTTCCAGTGCTCTGCCACCCTCAAAGTAAAGTTTTCCTTCTTATTCAAATGGCATTTCCTAAGTTTCAGTTTATGCCCATCACCCCTTATCCTGGCACTTATCTCATTCAGCAGAGGACCCACATTTTCTCTAGTCCTCCTTTGCTATTGATGTACTTGACGAAGTTGTTGTTGCTGTCCTTGACATCCATTGTCATATAGAGTTCCAAATGGATCTTATCTTTCTCGTCGTCTCTTTGCATACTCACAATGTTCCTGTATTCTTCCCAAGTATCCTGTCTTTTTTACCACAGTTTGTAAACTTCCTTCTTCTGTTTGAATTTTGCAAGAAGCTCCCCGCTCATCCATGCAGGTCTCCAGCCTCTTGTGCTTCATTTCTTACTTATAGGGATGCACTGATCTTGATCATGGAGGAAATGATACTTGAATATTAATCACCTGTCTTGGGTCTCTGCCCATGGCAGGGGGGTTGGAAATAGATGATCTTAAGGCCCTTTCAAACCCTAACTGTTCTATGATTCTATGACCTTCCTATCTTCTAAATCCCAGATCCCTAACCTGTAGGACTCCTCTGAGTAAATACTTGAAGAGGCCAAAGTTATCTCTCCTGAAGACCAGGGCTGTAATACTACTTACTGCCCTGCTTCCTCCATGCAGGATCCTGAACTCCACCATTCCATGGTCACTGCAGCCAAGACTGTCCTCAACCTTCACATCCCCAACCAGTCCTTCTTTGTTTGTTAGTACAAGGTCCAGCAGCACACCTCTCCCTGTTGGTTCCTTCACCACCCATATAAAAAAGTTGTCATCAATGCTCTAAAATACATCCTGTCATCGGTAATAGTTCAAAATCCAATCCATCAGCACAGGCTGTGAACTTATTTCTCTCTAGCTGTGTAGGTCCTTGGAACACATTTTTGGAAGGCAGCTGTGTTTCTAAACCTGTGTAAATGTGTACACATGTGTGCATGTGCACACATGCATCTGTTTTCTAAATACATATTAACGTTTACAGCTGTTTAAAACCAATTCAGCATTAGTGTAAAACAGTGCATACACCTAAGTCATTTTAAATCATCCTTTCATTTCCCCTGAATATCTTCATTCTATTTTTGCTGGATTATATCTAGCTATCTGGCTTGATATTTTCACTTAGGTGTTTGCTTCTTATTGCTTGGTTATTTTCCTTTGGAAGGAATACTTATGTAGAATCCATACCATTCATCTCCAGCAGTCAGCTCTCATCAGTTCCTTGGGCCAATGTCTCAATGGTATCTCTGCAGGGACCCAACAGCCTCTATTTCTTTTGTCATCCAAGTTTCTATACTAGCTTCTAATAGATGCTGCAGTGTAGTTAGTCTTCAACTCTTTCTTTCCATTCACTAGTCCCTCATTGTGGGATAACCCCAAGAGTTTTCATAGTATTTGTTATGTAGTACTACACATCATGGAAATCTTTGTGAACATGGTAAGAATGATCTAGTCTTAATAATAGGCTCAAGTTCATTGCAGGGAATACTGCAGTTCATAGAGAATTTTTGCTGATGACAAATACAGTAGAACACTGGTGTAGGTTTCCTAGAGAGAGTGAGAGCTTCCCATCGCTTGAGTTTTACAGAACATGTTAAACAAACACCTGACAAACACACCAAGAGTGCATTTGATCCTGCCATGGGTAAAGGAATGACCTTTTCAGCAGCTTGATATCTATATCTGTGAAAAGGGCTTGAAGAGACTTCAGGAATGCTGGGTTGATGGGAATGGAACCTGCTCAGGAGGCTTCCAGCACACCCTTGGATCAAACTGCTTGTTCAAAGAAGTTTTACAGTTAGCTAGCGGATCTCATTAAGGTGATGTCTGCAGCTTCCTATGCCCTGACGTACTTCTCAACCCTGTAGATCAGAGGCAAGTACTGATTTATGATTTCAAGTCACAGATTTTGTGCTAATTGCTCCTCAGGGAACATCTGCCTCACAACTTGATTGTAACCGAATATCATGAAGTTTGGATTAAAGAACATTCTTCCTCCCTCCCTTTCAGCAAGGAGACCCTTGGATTTTGTGACTATTAGGCTTCATCTACTTCCTGTCTTCATTTTATTTAGTATTTATTTCTAGGGATAAAAAAAATGGCCATTTGATATATATTTATATCAGAAAAAAATGACAACAGAATCATTACGGGTGGAAGAAGGATCAAGTTCTACTGCAAAGAAATAGAAAGTCTGGACTCAAAGTCAAATAAAGGAAGCACAGTGGAAGAGGATTTGTGGACAAGATGAGATGAACCTGACATTTAGGGCCAGATGGATCTAAAATGACTAGATAAAGAGAAAACTGTTTTTTTTTCTGTTTGTTTTGTTTTTGTTTTAGTTTTGGTTTTGGTTTCTTTTTTCCATTACAAAAGGTGCAGGAGGTATATTACATCTGATTCCAATTCCCAAAGGGAAGGTAGTACAGAAAAATCAACCTTGAAGTCAATTTTCTTTAGGAGCATCATAGAGTGGCTTTATCAGAACGATTTCAGAATGCCTATGCAATCCATTAGCGTAGCAAAGAAATTCAAATTTAAAGGTAATTATCAAAAAACAAGCAGCTTTTGGAGAAAAAATTCATAGTTGAGAAGCAACTCCTGCATTTCAAGTACTAACCTTAGTCACTACTTCAACTGATGTGAAAACAACATTTCTATTCTGATCAGGTTAGCTTTTCTGTTTATATACCACAATTTTCTGATTTCCTGACTACCATGTGCTTATAATGGACAGTATCATGGCATAAGGGACTTCAATTTTAACTTAATAATCCATTTGATTCACTCCCTGGAAGATTTTCTATTGCTCTGAGAACATTTATGGTCTGATTCAGCCCATCTTTGTGCTTACTGCAATCATGGTCATGCTCCTGGTTTAGTCACTTCATGTAGCATCAAACATTGCATTCTTTTAGGTCTTCAGATTACTCATAAGTATACAAGGGTTTTTAGTGCTTTTTTCGTCCTCATAAACATCTCATTATTTATCACCCTTAAGGACCCAGATGTCTGAAGTTTTCCTCATTGAAATTTCATTTTAACTCCACTCTTCTTTTGAAGATATAGGTCCTTAGTGCAGCACTGAGGATTTTAACACTGTTAATTGTGTTATGTGTCTTGGAAAAAGAAATACCTATTTGATCATCCTCCTTGGTTAGCTTTTTATGTGGCACTAAAGCCCCTTGGTTGTCCTATTGGGATGGAAGTAGTCCAAATTAGAGGTGCGCTAGCACTGGGATATGATCACCTAGTTAATTGCAGACAGGCCCTTAGAGATGACTTACTTACTTTTGTGCTCTAATTATTTCTAAGGACAATATTCCTCTCCACTTCAAGCTATGTATATACTACATATAACAAATAAGTCATTTAAAAGTGGATAGAAAACCAACTTTTGCTTTCTTAATCCAATTGATATTATCCATAGATAGAGTTAACTTTCTTGCTTAACTGTATATATTGTATATTTCTGCGAATGTATACACATAGCAACTGTGGTTGGATCTTGTGTTACATCTGATTAAAGCCCTTTAGCAGAATCCTTTACAGATCTTGAAATCCCAGGTTCTCTGCTTGCTGCCCTGATGTCACACAAGCGACTTCAGTTCTCACTTGCCCCTGAGAGAGGTCACTTGATGACTGACTGACATCATACAGATGTTTCATTCTTCAATCCTTTGGATGATGAACTCCAACAAAATACACCACATCTCCCTTTCAGACATGTGAACTGATTTTCTCTCTCTGCAGATCACGATGCAGGGAGAAAGAGCAAAGAGAAAGCCAAAGCCCTATTCATTTCCTCTATCTTCATGAGTTTAAATCAAGATGACTGGGGAAAGTCAGAAATGTCCTTAGTTCCCTTCTCATTCAAACGTAATGTTATGGTTTTAATAGTAATTATTTGCTGTTCAGTGTGCAAGAGCCTAAAAATCCTTGGAGAGTATTCCTGGCAGTGTTAGATAGCTGAGCTGTTTTGGACTTAGGACTTGCAGGTCCTTAGGACCTGCTCTGCAGATCACTTGTGATTCAGAGATTCTTTTCCAAACTTACTTACATAGTTGGCTTCACCTTATTGCTAAGGAACAACATCTGAGCAATTCACACTTTCTGTTCCCTGTTACAGGCAGCAGAAATGTCACAGTCAGTATAGTTAATGAAAACTGGGGCTTAATTCATCTCAATCAGAAGAGCACATTTAAAATAGGTCAGATAAACTGTGCTCTAAAAATATCTATTTCTCTTTTTTTTGCTCATGAAGGCTGAGTGGCTGTCTCAGAAATAGAAGTGCATACAGTACTTTTTAAACTTGGGAAGAATAAATCACAAGGGGTTGTAGATGGAACAGTAAGAAATGCTATGCTTCACCCTTCTTACAAATACATCCATTTGAAATTGATGCTGGTATCCCAATAGAAAGGATCTTGCAGTGGTGTCGCAGGAGAGACCATTCACTCCTGGTTTTCAGTCATGCTATTTTGTACTCTTTACAGTTGTATAGCTTGAGGATTTCTCCCATATTCTCCATTAACTCTAATGCTGACAGTGGTAGAAGAAACTCAAGTTATTAACTGTTGAAAGTAAGAGTCATCTAGGAAACATCCTTAATACCTCAGAGAACCCTGTACTGTGTACATTCACTCTAGGAACTCTGCCTTTCCATCCTCAGTGTGGTTTTCCTTCAAGAATGTGTTTTGCAGTTAGAGTTGGCACAGGTGTTTCTTGATTGAAGTAGAAGGCTTTCAGTATAGTATAGATTTTGGGGCTTTGAAAGTAACTGCTCTTCTGATGCTGCTTGTCTGCCAGATGAGCAACTCTGTGATAAAAGGACTTTTTCCCTCTTAACATGTCAGTCACAAAAACCTAAATGTTTTTGAGTGTACTGAATTCATCAAAGCTATGAGGAAATCATCTTTTAGCAAAACTGGGATGAAACTCAAAATGAGAGAGTCATGTAAAAATATCTCAGTAATCTGAATATTTGTCTGGAATATGGGGGATGTAGTTTCAAATCCCAGAGTATGTGAGGCTGAATACATACGTGAACTTTCATACTCTTTACAGCTTAGGGGTGTGTCTGCTTCATCCAACTGTGATCTGTTCTTAGAAGTAGAAATTAAATTATCCTTTCACAACAGCAGTTAACAACTATCTTTTATTTATATTCTCTGTTTTCCCCCACAATGGGAGGGTCTATCAAATATTAACAGTATACAGTTATATATCAAAAAGAAAAAGCTGCTTTTACCACCCTTTCAAATGTCATTTAAGAAAGAAAAGGCCTTTAAAACTCTCAAAGTACGGAAAGTTGACAGTGCTTAGGGAGCACTAGGGAGGGTGACAAATAATTTACTAGGCTGAACTCCTGATAAATGGTGAATGCTTTTTGTGTTTGACCAAAATATAGCTTTGATATGAGTGGTTTTGGCATCTTACTGCCTTTTGAGAAAGATTACAGAGCCCCAGGTTTTGACTCAAGCAGATGCTCTACAGAGCATACAATACAGAGTGCAATACAGAGCTTTGTGTTTGATAAACTCCAGCCCTCATTCTGCCTTTACTCTGCTGCCATCTGACTTCAGCTGGTTTCTCTAATAATGAGAAACAATTCCCAAATAAATAGTCATAATGATAAGAAAAGAAATAAATGGAAGTCCAAAGCATCTAGCTGTTGAGTTGTAAAGAACTTTATTTTGACTTTTAAAGCAATGTGAGCAGAATGTCATTAGTATGTTGTCACCCAGTAATAAACAGGGAAATGCTACAATCCTGGAAAGTCAGAGACTGTAAAATTAAGTTTCCCATAACAAATATCCCTCTTCATCACTCTCTACCAGCCATAACTACCATGATAGGAGGAAGAGATTGTAGAATCATAGAGTCATAGAATACTTAGGGTTGGAAAGGACCTAGGGCTGGAAAGTGTTGGATCATCTAGTTCCAACTCCCCTGCCATGGACAGGGACACCACACACTAGATCATGATGGATCTCTGTGCCAGTAGAATAGAAGAGAGAAGTCACAGTCATTGTAAGTGAAACTAAGAGTGCAAGATTTGTCTTTCTGAAGGAAATTTCCTTCAGCGAGCAAGCTGGGTATTGCATCCTCCCTACTAAGGAAAAGATGTGGAGGATTTCAGCTCTCACCATCCCTCACTAGCCCCTAAACCATCACTACAGTTTTTAAGCAACCCACGTATTTCAGTATGATTATCCTCACAAAGCAATTGTGGGATGAGCATGTGTCATTTTCTCTGTGATAATGGGCGTCTTGGAGACACAAAGTCCAGAAGGACAGAGTCTCAAAAGGAATTGAGTCCCCAAAATGAGATATAGAACATCAGGCCTAAGCTATCCTTTGATTTTCAGGGTTTTCAGCATCATTGGTTTTGACTGTCAAAATTGAGGCACATGACAGGCACCCTATTTTCATTTAGTATTTTGAGCTTGTTCTTTCTGGAGCTTGTATTAATTAAGGCTGCAGATGGACACCCAGCAAGTGCCCAGGGCTGAGTGTGAAAACCGGTAAGTAGTATCTGTTTGGCTATGCTTTCATATACCTGCTTGATTTTAAAAGCATCCATTTTCATTCGAGTTGCTCTTTGCAAGAGTATCTTTCCAAATCTTCTCCATTTCATGGAATTTCCCAATCAGTTATTTAGAAAGAAGTTTCAACTATTTTTGGTATCTTTCTTCCCTGTATTCTGTTAACAGCAAATATTCGGAGTCCTTTGCATCAAAAAAGGATCAAAAAATATCAAAAAACTGCTGCAATTTTGCCCTTTGCCTATAATGACATTGAAACATCAGGCTTCATACTGGTGTGTCAACTGTTCTCTCCTGTTTATACTGCAACACTATTTCCCTGTGCTTTCCTTTTCACACAGCACTAACTTTAGTTTCTTTCATCCTGTGACTGCTTTGTGCTTACTGGTTTGCCATCCAATATTGAGTAGGGAAATCCATATCCATTACCAATTTTCAAGTGTGGTTTTTAGTGCTTGATGCTTATATAGACATTTCTGTACGCACAGAAGGAGCTGGACTGGCAGCTTGCTGAATCCAAAGGTGCCTCATTTCATCTTGTAGGACATCTTAATTCAAATAGTGAAGAAAACAGATTTTTCTAATTCCACCTAAAAGTCATGGGAAGCTATTTCCAATGTAAAAAAGAAGTGATGGAAAAATGACCTATGAAACTTAAGAAAGTAAAACCAGACAGATTGTGTCAGTCTCCACTAAGAGAAATAATTACATTGATTTTTTGCTTTATATGTACATAAAACATGTTTATATATGTTCCTATATATGTCCTTAAGACTATACTAATCTTTGACGTATTCAGTAATTAGTAAACCAGAGTTTTAACCATTAACAAACGCACATGGAAACACTTTTTCCTCAGTTTCCTCTATTTTTGCACAATACATCCAGCTGGAGGAAGTTTGTGTGCAAAACTATTTGTTTCCTTCCCATATTCTTTTGCAAAAGTTCCATGTATGTAAATTCAATGAGCTGGTTGACAAATACAGCCCGAAAAACTTCCACGTTTTATATACACACAACATTGTACACTTTTACAGCTTGGTTTCTGTTCAATATCTGAGAAGAAGCAACTTGAACTATGTATTGTTTCAGACACTGTGACAGAGAATATGTCTCATTTAAAGAAAAACAAAGCTTTTTTTTTACCTGTGTAACTCAGAAATGAGTATCGATGCCTTTAGATTGCAGTCTAGAGACGTGTCTGTGTCAAGTTTAACTAATAATATGGTTAGAAATAAAAAGGTTTTAAGTAGGCCCAATTGATCTGTCCTGTCAAGATTCCTCCTAGGAAAAAGAAAGGAAATAAAAAAGGGCTACTAAGTCAATATGCTATGCCCTTTCAGGAAGTAGACTGCAGGGCTTAAAACCTCATCTCTTAAATTTTCCTTAGAAAAAAAAAAAAAGGGCTTGAAAGTGGGTAAAATAGTGAAAACCTGATATATCCCATTGGAAAATGACTCTTAATGGCACTAGTAATAGGTGAGGATAAACAAATACTTCCATGGAAGATTCCTGTCTCTTAGATAAGGTAAGAAACTTGTATCAGCTCTCCATCTAGCACATTCAGGTTTTCTCACGTGCTCCCCTCATTTAGAGGAACACAAGATGCTCCCTGCAGTCCATCCAACCTGCCTAATCCATATGGAGAAGAGTTGTGTGTCTGTAAGAGGGCTTTTCAAGAGAAGATGTTGGAAGAGCTGTTGCATACAGGGCCTTCCCCATCCAGCTACTCAGAGGCAGGTAAACCTGGGTTAACTTTCTGGGCAGACAAAGTAAAGGAAGTGTGAATAGGGCTGATGTCAAGACTTTTAAAGATGGATGTGTTTTTCTAATAGGATCCATCTTGGCTGAATTCCAGCTGAATCTACAGAAGAAGATAGCTTGTAGAAAATTGTTGTGCAGTCAAGCAAGAAATTACAGTTGGAGAGAATTGTTTTCCTACCCTTATTTTAGACCTGCTTCTCTTAAAATATTTAAGTTTCTTCTTTCTGAACAATTGTGGAATCCAATTGATTTTATTATCACACATACAAAAAAACGAGTTTCTCATCCGGCACCACTGGCAGAGGCAAGCAAACAGAATTACTATTTCTCACATGGAACAGCCACACAGACGATTGTATTCCAAACTGGGCGATTATGATAATGATTCACCTGCAATATTTGCATGAAATGGCAGTAATGGAAAGCAACTGCTAAAACTCTGAGCTATCAGCTCTCCATAAGCATTTAGAAATCAGAGTTTATTTTCTTTTCAGTCTCTGAAATTGCTTTTTCCTAAAATACAACCCTCAGGGTGCCTCTTTCTCCAGCACTCGTGCTCTATTGATTGAAGTTTCTTTGTTTCTTACCCAAGCTCTGAGCCTGCAAGGGGCATCCCAGCTCATATGAGCCTTCGACACTTATCATGCTTGATTTTGTTAGCCATGTACTCTCCCTTTCAAAACTCCTTTATATTCTCTGCCAAAGCTGCTCTGTGGTAGGTTTGGTCCGCATCAGACTTGTGAAATTGCTGCTGATTCCGTGCCCCTTACTAAAACGTACCTCCTGCATGCATTGCCCTCGCTGTTGCTGCTCCCCTCTCAGGAGAGAATGCGTTTTTCTGTGCTCAATTCAGGACAAAGACAAAATCATGAGAAAATAAGAACATAAAGCTGCGTACTTTGCTCCCTGAGACTGCAGACTTTAGCTTTCTCCTTTTTTTTCTCTGCTCACTCAAGCATGGACTCAAGAATGCCAAATTCCAGGTATGTATGTGGGGAGAAAGAACATTCTTACTTCTGCAGTGATTTGTTGTGTTCAAGTCTTTCCCTTAGCCGCTAAGCCTCTGATTTGGGATGGCTGATGTTCAGAAAGTAGTCTTTCTATCCACTCATAACGTTTAACTTTGCCCCAAACATCCCACATTCAACTGCACCCTGTCTTGTGACTGCATATAACTTCATAAGGTACATTAAGACACGCCTCAGGTCTTTCCTATTCCAAGTTAGAGGTGGTATTACTCAAATAAGAAATGCTGGGACAAGACTTCAGTCACAAATTACTACTGCTGAGTAGCTGCAATTAGGATTTCCACTTTGGGAAACAAGAACAGCCTTTTGGCATTGGGGGCAAGTAGCTGTTTAGGGACACAGGCCACCATGGGACAGCTACAGCTGTCCCATGGCCCATATACATGTTTTACTCATGCCCACATTTGTATTGAGAGGGAATGGACCCATGAGGCAAAACCTGCTATCCTCTTCTGAGAAATCATAAGGCATCTCAGGTGGCTTTCAGTATAAAGCCTGTGATACACAGAATGGATTTAATATGAACCTGCTAAAGATGAGAAAGATGTAAAAGGTTGTAAAAAATGCTTAGCAGGATGACAGAATTGTATAAATATAGCTGGTATGTAGCTGGCAGTTTAGAATCTGTCAGTCCAGAGCTTTTTCTGTGAAGATTTTGCCTTACTTCCCTTCAGCACTGGAAAGAGACATCTGTTTGGTGAAAATGCTACTTCCCACTGTTAAAAGGAAAGCCATGGGTTGGGTTTCTTTTCAGCCCAAAACTGCAATTAAAAAAATGGTGTCAGGGTATAACAGCAAAATAAATCTCCAGTCAGACCTTAGGATGATATCCTTTTATATATACAGGGTTAGAAATCACATGTGGAAGTATAGGCAAGCTATAACAGCCCTGGAAAAGATCAAGTCCTTCTTAGTGTCCAGGACTAAAGATAAACATTCCCTCCACATTGACTATGAGGAGCTCAGCTGTCACCAAAATACTTCTCAAGCTCCTTAAGGACTAGTGCTGGGCACTGTCACATCGGCATGTGAGGTTTGGCATTGCTGTGTCTAAGCTCACGCATGGATTCAGCACCTGGGCTCTTTATTCCTGATCTACTTAGTAATCTTTTCTCATTTCGACCCATCTGGTTTTTGCCTTTATTCAGCACTGTAATGTTAAGACTTGTAAAGCTTAATTTGTGTTTGCCCAGGATATAGAAGAGCAGCGCTTCAATCTAATCCTGTGCTTCTAGAAGTGTTTTCATTATTTGCATTGCAGAAGAAGAGAGTGAACTCTTAAGAGTAAAAAAACAAACAAACCTCTTTTTAACACTTAAAGTGGAAATGTCAGTATTTCCTCTTTCGCTTTTATGATGCGTTATCCAGCACAGGTTTGCCAATGAGATAGTGACAGAATCATTGCTTTGTAGTTTTTATCAACAGTGGCTTTATGAACAGAATAATAATTTAGGTGAGAATTTGGAGCGGGTTTTTTTTTTTTGTTTTCCTTTTGCATCCAAACTATAGACTTCTAATTTGTTGCTATTCTGCCGGCTGGGAAATTATATCAAGGTAGAAAACACAGAACGTGTATATTTGATGGTCTGTGATGACCCCTTGGAGACTTACTGCTGATCTCAACCCTATGCTGTATAAATGTAGGCAAATATAGAAGGCTGTTCCTACCTTCTCTTGGCCTTGGAGTGTTAGCTGGCCTCATTCCTTCTTTTCGAGCAGGACTCAACTCCAGACTGGAGACATCTCCATTTAAATGTAAATCAGGTGTGTAAGCAGCTGGTGTAATCAATGGAGTTTTAAATCAATAAGAAGGAACTTAGAAGGTATTTGTCTCACCCTGAAGTAGATGTACTTCAGTTGCCTACACATAGATGTTTAATGTCATTTGAGAATCCATTATTAATCCAACTCATCTGGGTCTCTGATAGGACCATACCTGCCTGGGTGTCTGGCAGGGTGCCTTCTGAGATAGCATTAGGCAGCCCTTCATGGTCATCTGAATCAGCCTCACTTCATCTTCTTATATAGAAGAAGCATGATTTTGCATTGAGCCAAACAACTGCAAAAAACAAAAGGACAAGTGTAAAGTTCATCTTGGTGCAATATTTATTACAAAACAATATTCAGAATCTTTTAACTCTGTTTTCTTGATACAATGTGTTTACCAGTAATAGTTTGTGTGCATTTCTCTATTTTTTTTTTTTTTGTTTTTATTTAATAGTATTGAGCAAAATAGCTAAAAACAGTTGTTCTGGTTTGGGATTAAGCATTTCATGGAGACAGTAAATAAGAGTTGGCTATTGAGCCTGTTTGACATACAGCACTGCACTGGCAAATTAAAACCAGACACCCCCCCCCCCCCCCCAAAATCAACCTTTACCAAAAACCAAAAACAGCAACTTACCCTTTATTGGAAAATAAAGCAAATGGAGACAAAATAAAAGAGCTTCTTCCTTCAGTGTTGGGAGAGCCTTGATTAAAACAGGTGATAAAGTGGGGCCTAATAACGAGAAGGAAAGGAAGAGCTTGTTGGATTTGTACTTCTTACATAAATACGTGTTTTACAGCCAAAACATGGTTGTTGGCTCAGTATAGAACATAACACACAAGCACTTTTCACCCATTTTTCAAGAATCAAACCGGTTCTCTATTTAATCTTGATACAGACAACCTCATATAGATTATTTCTTATTACTTACTAACTGCAAAGAAGCAATTGTTGGTATTAGTGACAAACGAGTTGTAAATTAATGTCCAGACAAGCAGGAACCTTTTATTTACCACAGACAAACAAATAAACAAGCAAAATATATCCTGAATTCAGAAAACACTGTAATATGGCTTAAATTCCATGCTTAAACTTCAGAAGGATGAAATCCAGGACAATGAATATGAGTTTTCGTATGCATAAGAGTCATCAGACACTTTTCAAGTGGCTTGTACTAAAAGGCAAACCCATTAAGAAATTGTGTCACCAGCTAGACTATTTTCAGCCAAGTATTTCTAAGTTATACTCAATAAAGAGAGTCACCATGTGATGGTCACTGGCCATCACTTGTCCTTTCAGGCTTTCTGTGGTGTATAGGATGCAGGTTGAGAGCCTCATCATATGTGATGAGCTGGATCCCATATACACATATACTAGAATATCCTGGAATAATAAACATGATTTCAGCTCAAGAGAGTCGAGTGGAGCACTGGACCACAGCAGGAGAAAGTTTCTGTTACTTTTTGGGTCTGTGGTAGATTTTCCCATGTCAGCTCTATCTTTATACTCCTCAGCAGACAGTGATTCAAGCTGCTCTCCAGCACTTGAGACTGAGCTACTGCAAGGTCACAGTGATAAGAAGATTTCTTTACCAGGAATTCAGCCACTGGCCCCCAAAAATTAAATGACCACCAGCCCAGCTCATGTGGGGATCTCTTTCTGCTTACCTTCATGTTTAGCCTAACCAAAAGTAATAGCTTCATTTAGAATCACAGGATCACAGAATAGGTTGAGTTGGAAGAGACTTTAAAGCTCGTACAGTTCTAATACTCTGCCATGGGTAGGGACATCTTCCCCTAGACCAGGTTGCTCTGAGCCCTGTCCATCCTGGTCTTGAACACTGCCAGGGAGTGTTAGACATTTATTAAACATGTTTAGACATGATTTAAGTCTAGCAAACCAGTAAAAGAATTCAGATTTACTATTTAATCAGTAAAAGCCTAGGCCAGCAGCCCTTACAGCATTTATCACCTTGTGTGCATTTGTAACTGTCCAGGAAGAAAAATGTTAAAATTCAAATCTGAATTGCTCAGTTCAAATGTAGGTCTGTTTAGAGTGAGTCTGAATTCCAAACCAGAAGCTTTTCATTTAAATTCATACGTTTTTCTCAGAGATTACTGTCTAAAATACATGTACTTGAAGATGAACTGTTGGTCCCTATGAAAGCAATGTCAAAACTGCTATTTACTGTGTTGGCACAGGAATTTTTACTGGGTCATTACATCCAGCTATACCACTATATGTTCATTTACTGGTTGCTTTGTTCTATATATTTTTATCTGTGATTTTAAGAAGCCTGGTATGCACCAGGATTTCAAGAGTTCGTATACTTGCCTGTTTTCTTTCAGAGCCAGTACTTTGTAGCATTTCTGCCATATCATCAATCTTAAGATAGTTTTTATCCAGTCAAATAGGGAAGGAGTAGAAGGAAGTACTTACAAGTAATGTATTTCATGCAGTTCCAGCTTAATTCTTGCAAAACCTAATGAATTAATTTGGGATTTATTTACTTTGTTTTCCTGTTACCTTTTTTCCTCCTTTTCTTCAGGGAAGGCTGTCAAAATCCTTCTCTCCCTGTTCTCTAACAAACCAACACAGCGCTACTACTGGGTCCAGACATCTGTTTCTTTGAAAGAAATTATCCTTTCTGATATTAATATGAAATAATAAAGATCTGCCCCCTGTTACACAGAAGATATATGTACATTCCCTGTTTCTTATGGTGTATCCCTCAGTCAAACCAGAATGGTATATACTGGATGATGTAGTATATCTGCAGACAAAAGAGAATCTGAATGGAAAAGAGAATTTTGCAGTCTAAATTTTCATTTCAAACATTATTTGTAAATACAGTCATAAATATGTATCGAATGGGAAAGAGTTCATCTGTGAGATATAAGGAGAGCTGACAGTTGGAAGACATCGGGTTATCCTGTAATAGTAGGTAAACATAATAACAGGTAGCGATTCAGGAAGTTAAAAATAAGAAGTCATCCAAAGCCTAAACCTCTTGAGAAGACTTGGAAGAAGCAAACAACAGAGCTCCTGTAAAACATAACAAATACAGAAATAGATGCTGGAGTTGCTGGATAAAAATAGTGTAGATTT
Organism: Pezoporus occidentalis; assembly: GCF_034315485.1. Lineage (NCBI taxonomy): Eukaryota > Metazoa > Chordata > Aves > Psittaciformes > Psittacidae > Pezoporus > Pezoporus occidentalis. The sequence continues at coordinate 2,530,290 of NW_026915977.1, read as the reverse complement.
AATGCCTTCTTCAAACAGATGGCTCTAAAAATTTGAGATGACAAGTTATGATTTGTTCAGCCCAGAAAGAAGCCTTTCCAAAGGCTCTGTGAATTGTGGTAGCGCTGTTAGAGATGACCTTGAGATGGGTTTAGATATCGTCAAATGAAAGCTTTTTTGTGTGTGAATTGAAAGCAATTATTAAGAGCAATATAATATAAGGATAAAATTAAATATTAGAATTCAGGATAACCAAAGGATTTTGCTAAGATTTAATTTCTTGTACTGTGAACAAACTAGAAATAGAGGCAGGGGAAACAGAAGATTTCTTATCTTTGATGCATTTTATGACACATTTCAATGTAGTGCCTACAGTTGTGGCTCACCAGATGGTCACCTGAAGATCCAGCATTCCCCATAGGCAACAGCTCTAGGAAGCTCATCTCTATCAGAGGGGGTCTTCCAAGTTTATTTCTGCTGGTGAATCAATTTTGTTTCGAATGTGGAGGCAGAGGAGGGAATGAAATACCCATCCATATGTATTTTTATCATCAGATGTTGCTCTAGTTAAAAGTGCAAACCATCTTCTGAACAAAAAGAGAAACACATAAACCTCTTCTGAGCTCTTTAGGAATGGGTTTGCCAAACACCTGTAGTAGACAGAATTATTGACTATCAAAGTACTTAATACTCTAATGGCCTCACTTTGTTCATGGTTGCAAAAAGAACAATGAGATGCAGCCATGTTTCCTTAAGGAACTATAAGAATTATGGGTGTGATTCACTTTTGTATTGCTCCTGCCCTTATTCTGCAGCAGGCCCAAGTTGCTATAAAGCTGTATGATACTGGAATAATTCAGTGATGAAGGTAGCCTGTCATCTGAAACTAAATAAGTGAAAAAAATACTCTCCCAGGTATCTGTTTTATAAAAAACAAGCTTGTATTATTAACCTCTGTCATGTATGGATTTTCCTATTTTCACTGTTTCAAACTAAATAAGCTGCAGTAATGGCTGTATATGTGACCAACTTAATGTTTCTATAGCAACTACCTTTTTGCAAAAACCTTTAAAAGCATTAATTATTAGTAATCATATTTATTATTCTTGCACTTAATTAATCAACCAATTCCAGTGTGTCCAAAACTTAACAAACTGTGTTATTGAGACTGTGCTAGGATGAGGGCCAGGAAATCTATGTGGATGCTCTGTGTTATTCCTGAATTTCACCTTTTTGGGGGAGGTGGTGGAATACGAAGGAATTTAATTAACTTGGGAAATGATTTATCTCCTGCCCTTCACTAGGCAAGAAGGGTCTCTTGTGACACCTGTCCTTTTGCCCTCTTTCACTCAGCACTGGTCTTTGTTCAGGCAGAAAATAAAGTAATCAGCCACTGTAATCATAAAATGGTTTGTGTTGGAAGGGACCTTAAAGCTCAGTTCCAAGCCCCTGCCATGGGCAGTGACACCTTCCACTAGAGCAGGTTGCTCAAAGGCCCATCCAGCCTCGCCTTGAACACTGCCAGGAAGGGTACGTATCACACCCTGAATTTAATGCAGGGTGAAGAGACAAGATAAGAAGGGAGAAGAGCAAGGTAAATCAGATCGAATGAATGGATATGTGAGACCAGAGGAGGGGCAGGTCTGGAAGGAATCATCACTCAGCACAGAATGCACTAAGTACCAAGAAAATCGTTCCTTATCAACTTACCATTTACCCTTCCTTGGTTGTGAGATGTGACTCTGCCTTCTGAGTCACATCCAGTAAATAACTTGATGCCCTTTTCCTATTTGCTCACACTAGTAACTGGAATGTAAAAGGCATCATGGTAGGCAATTAACTGCTAGTGGGACAAAATGTGTGCTATAGTGTATTACAGATGTGTCTTTTCTTGTTCACTAAGCTGCAGCATTGCCCCAAAATTGAAATATCTGAAATTAAAAGCAAACAAACTCTCTGGCATACTTTGTGTCGTGGTTTAAACCCGGTCAGGTAATTCGTTCGCTCACTTCCCCCCCTTTTCTTGCCCTCCCCCTGCTCTCGGAGGGACGGAGAGGAGAATCAAAAAGAATGCAACTCCCACGGGTTGAGATAAGAACAGTTTAGTAACTAAGGTATAACACAAATCACTACTGCTACCACCAATGATAATAATGATAAAGGAAATAACAAGGGAAGAGAATACATCATCTCACCACCAGCCGACCGATAACTCGCCCCCCCAGCCCGACCAAGCTCTGACCGATACCTCCTCCAACCCTGCAGTCCCCCACCCCTTCCGGCTCACTCCCAGTTACATCCTGGGCATGACGTGCTGTGGTATGGAATACCTCTTTGGTCAGTTTGGGTCAGGTGTCCTGTCTCTACTTCCTCCTGGCTTCCCCTCCTCCCTGGCAGAGCATGAGGCTCACAAAGTCCTTGGCCAAACCAAAACATCGCTTGTTATCAGCTCTGTCCCCGAGCTGAAAGTCAAAACATTGCACTGCACCAGCTACCAAGAAGGGGAAAAATGACTGCTACTGCTGAACCCAGGACATTATCCACCCCTTATTCCATATCATTCACGTCATGCTCAGATCCCACATTTTCAATATACCATCACTCTTATCTCAGTGCACTCTTATCTTAGTGCATGGACCAGTCCCTATAAAGCTGCTGAGTCCATCTGGTCCATGATGTCAGGCTCCATCTCTTGTAACAGTCTTCCAGAGCAGGAGAGACTGTGTGCAGTGTTCACACTTGTGAATAATCTGGGCAATAGTGTCCATTGCTAGGTCCACCCCTTGATCATGAGTCCATCTCTGTGTTGCATCTCTGCTCTGATGGCCTGAAGTGCCATGGGCCCACCAGGCTTAAAATAATTCACTGTCCCCTTCAGCAGTTTCTGCAGCTTGTTGCTGGGGACTCCATACAGCTGCCTTCCATCTCCAATGCTTCCAAAGCACTGGAGGGGCCCAGTGGACTAGATACTTGCCCACACTGTCCCACACACCCTGCCACTCCTGGCTGTCCAGCCTTGGGGAAAACCTCTTGGTCCCCCCATATCCTCGTCTAACCCCAGACAAGACCCAAACCTGACTCTGCTTAACTTTTGAGATCAGACAAAATGGTTGTGGGTAAAACACAGTCTGTGTGTGTGCCAACATGCTGATCCCCATCACAATCAGCAGGCAGGTCCCAAGGACACCCAAAGGCCATTCAAAACCTTTAGAACTCTCAGTTGATGCTGCTGTACTTGTCACTGGGGCTGGTGTAGCCGCTGTGCTTGCCGGCTCTCCCACCGCCAGCTTCTCTTTTCCTGAGTCCAGCTCTTCCTCCTCTGCCTTGCTGGGAAATGCTGCGTGGTCTCCTGCATCCTCCTGGGGCTCGGCGGGCGGCTTCCGGGAAACGCTCTCGGCCGTCGCGGGGCTGGGCTCCTCCGCGGGACTCGGCTCGGCCGCGGGTCTCGGCTCCTCCGCCGCCTTCTCCCGCTGCTCGGCAACCGCTTCCTTCCTCTCCTCGACCTCCCCGACCTCCTCCACCGGCAGCCGTCCCCTCGCGGCCTCCGGCCCCGCTCCCGCCGCCGCTTGGTCCCCGGGGCCGCTCTCCCGGGCCGCTTCGGCTGCCGCCGGCTCCCGGGGCCGCTCCCCCTCGGCTCCCCGCAGGCTCACGAAGATGGAGAGCAGGGTGAGGGCCAGGACGGTGAAGAGCAGCCGGACGGCCAGGTACAAGTCCACGGCCACGTCCGTCCCGCCCTGCTGCTGGAGCCCGCCCGTATTACAAGCCATTGCCATAAAGCACAGTGAGACAAGAACCTTAGCCCAAGCCCCATACTTGATAAACACTAACACAGCAAATACCGGCTCTACGTAAGTTACAACATTCTGAAGCTGTGAGATCAACAAGAACAACTCTGAGAGCAAATAAATCAGCATTGTGACGAGCTACTATTAATCCAGTCAGATCTGTCGTTATCTCAACCCCTCGATGCCCCACGTTGGGCGCCAAAAAGGAACTGTCGTGGTTTAAACCCGGTCAGGTAATTCGTTCGCTCACTTCCTCCCCTTTTCTTGCCCTCCCCCTGCTCTCGGAGGGACGGAGAGGAGAATCAAAAAGAATGCAACTCCCACGGGTTGAGATAAGAACAGTTTAGTAACTAAGGTATAACACAAATCACTACTGCTACCACCAATGATAATAATGATAAAGGAAATAACAAGGGAAGAGAATACATCATCTCACCACCAGCCGACCGATAACTCGCCCCCCCAGCCCGACCAAGCTCTGACCGATACCTCCTCCAACCCTGCAGTCCCCCACCCCTTCCGGCTCACTCCCAGTTACATCCTGGGCATGACGTGCTGTGGTATGGAATACCTCTTTGGTCAGTTTGGGTCAGGTGTCCTGTCTCTACTTCCTCCTGGCTTCCCCTCCTCCCTGGCAGAGCATGAGGCTCACAAAGTCCTTGGCCAAACCAAAACATCGCTTGTTATCAGCTCTGTCCCCGAGCTGAAAGTCAAAACATTGCACTGCACCAGCTACCAAGAAGGGGAAAAATGACTGCTACTGCTGAACCCAGGACACTTTGCCAGTATCTAACTGCATACTTTGCTTTTTCTATTTTAAGGACCTGAGGAGAAATAATTCTCATAAGCAACTGCTTGTTAGTGGCAGCCACCCAGCTGCCACAAAAAAAAGGGAGACAATGTATTTTCAGACAGTGAAAGTGGCTGTACTAATGTGTCAAGCAAAAGTTCCATCTTTAGATCTGTATCTTGTATCTGGTAGTGGTCAAAATCAGATGCCAAAGGAAAGGTATAACAAGGAAATATGCTATAATGTTCTTGCACTGCTTTACATCTCTCTCTGATGAGAGCTCTGATGAAGGTGGCAGCATCACTTGATCATGGCAGCAGTCTCAACACAGAGTTCTCCACTAGTGTTTCAGTCAACCCTTTTCTAAGTAGATACCCACATAATCCATTTAAGCGTGCTCTCTGACCATGCAGCCACTTAAAAGCAAGATTCCCGAGTACAAACTGCTACATGAATGTGTATTCAGTATGAGGTATGCTTTCTAAAAAAGGCAATTTGCTTGAACTGGCCTGAGATCAGTGCATTTATTTTCTGCATAAATATATAGTCAAGTGTTGAGGAGAAACAGCACCCTTTCAGATGGTTTATTAGTGGTGGGTGAACTTGTACAGCCCAATTTCAGATCCACTCTGGCTTTACTGTGTAGTTCATATTTTGTTTAATATAGACTGTAAGTAAAGGGACAGAAAGGTTGTGAGCTGAATCATGCCTGGTCACTAAGACTGCTCACCTATTGAGGCAAGGATAAGACATGGGTCAGTTCCCTGGGGTCTGCTGACTCCTCTATCTGACCTGTGCTTGACAGTAAAAAAGCAGCTGCTATGGCAGCCAAAATTTGTCTGGTTATAAAACAAGGCATTGACATTCTGCTCACTTTGTCCTCAATCATATCACTGGGATAAAGCAGTAAAGTTCAGGCAAGAAAACGTTATCTAGAGGAATCAGTAGGACCTTCGTCACTAACTTAAATGGTGACTAATTTTCACTCCATTTTCTTTGCAGGGCTTATGTCTATGTCTAGCCTTTATGCAAATGTAGAGCCTGGCATACAGATTTCAGGCTCCTGTTAGTTATACCTGAGTACAAGTAGATTCCAAAGCCTGGAGTCAAGAGAGCTGAGGGAATCTCATTGTTTCCTCCACCCATGAACGATACTGCATTCCCTAACAGATATCATAGTGTTTGGTATGCTCAGTGTGTTGTTCCTGCTCTTCCAAGCCCTGGACACAACCTTTGTGTGTGCCAGTGTATAACTATACAAACTATTCTTGACTGATTACTCTGATATCAAAGGATCTAAGGAGCTCTATCATAATCTAGGTAATCAGGGAGAGGGTTGTTGTGGAATTATACTTTAAGTTAGAAAAATGATGACTGAACATGGGTTAATATTTATTATATTTTTATGTGTATATTAATTACACTATATATTATTTATTATATGCATTATATTTAGCTTACTTTATTTATACATTAAATAAATTGCCATGCTGAAATTACAGCCATCATTGCATGTAATTAAAGTGACATTTATTTGCATCAGCTAAATAACTATGTTTTCCATATGGTCCAAGAGCCACAGATGCATTTATATGGTTTTGCAAAATAAAAGGAATTGGCAAGTGGAAGCTACAGCATCCTCTGTGCTCCCTTGGGTCACTGGCAACACAGCTGGTGAATACTAAATGTGGTCACCCTCAGGTCTTCTGCTCCCTTGCAGATCTCACGGGTGCTATTATAAATTCTTGGTGTGGTAGAATTCATCATGTCCTTACTTAGTGCTTTTAATCACTTGCCCATTTGCTGGCTGAGTTCCACTTGCTCTCAGACCAGCGTCACTCATCAAACTCACAGATATTAGAAGCTGCAAGTAAAATTCAGCCAAATACGGAGGAAAACTCTACATGTAAGAACTCAAGTGTGCAAGGACAAGTGGAGTAATGTACGCAGGCAACATCACTACAGGAAAACATTTGGCTGTTTAGGCAGTGACACTGAAGACTTAAATCTTGCATAGACAGCACTGCTATATACATTGTCCCAACTCAAATCATCTTCAATGTACAAAAAAGAAGGGCTAGTCTTAATGTAACAACAGTTTCCAGTAGCACTCTCTAGGTCTGTTCTCATCTCCCTTTGTGCAGTGTGGCATTCCCCTGTTAGATGACCTTCATGTTAGGCCATGTCTCCTATCTCACGAGTCAGCATCACATTTAAGCTGAATAAAATGTGGAGACTTTCCACCTTCACTTGGTGTTTTCAGACCTTTGTTTCATCCAGCCAGAACCAGTAGCTCATTCCGTTGTGTGCGGATTGTATTCTTGTGCAATTTTGGGATTATTAGCTATGCCAGACTAACAGCATTAAAGCAAACAGAAAGAACCAATAGCATAGATTGGGAGAGCCTGAGCGATGAAAGGAATGCATACCCCCCAGCAGCAGCACAAAAGCAGATCTTTTTGCATTAAGAGATTGTTATAGGAATGGTAAACCCATCAAGGAAAAATGCTGACATGACCACAGCTTGACCATTCCAGAACCTGTTAGAGGGTATCATGGATCAAAATGGATCAGTGAGAGAAGGTGGTCAGATTTATTTAATGGAGTTAATGAGATTTGCACCATCGGGAGTCCTATCCCCCCAAAATTAAGCCTTTAATCTTCATATTAATATGTTACCTTTGGGTTCTGAGAATTGCATTTCCCCTCCTCTCTCTCTACTCCCAGCACACAGGCAGCAAAATCAGAAGCTCGCCTGAATCCTGAATGTATAAAGGAGGAGCTGCAAAGCATCCGAAACATCTCTTCTAGTTTAATAAATCTTCTAAAATTTCAATATTATCTTTTTTTCTTCCTTTTTTATTTTTCCTCTTTTTTTCAAATGAAGCACCCGAAAACTCCTCTTGTGAGCAGAGTCAGCTCGTTAATCAGCAAGCTAATCCCTTCCTCATCATTTGGGATGATGTTTTATTTGCAAAAGAGTAATGTATCATAAAGAAGAAAAATGAAAGAAGAGACAGTTTCAGGAGATGAGCAAAGCTAAATCAATTCTTGTTAAAACCTTCCTGCGTGACTTCAATATTTCTTATTTCAAGTTATGCTGTTGTTCCTATGTTCTGCCTCACTTCACTGGCTTCTGGCCACCAATGCCTACAATGAGTATCTGTAATATTTCCTTAAAGTTACAGAATAAGCAAGAATACTGAAATGTAGACTCTAATCCACAAACTGCCAGTGATTTTTTTCTGAGGTGTCATTATATGTAAGATTTCTCTTCATATACCTCCAGAAGGTCCATATTTCTTACTAGTTTTCTAGGGCACTGAGGTTAATTTCATGAAATAATAAAAGTATCTTTAGCTTAAGTTTCTGATGGGGATAGTGGTTCCATCCTTTCTTACTGCAAGCACTGTATATTTATTGCTTTCATTGTGACTAGTCAAGTGTAAGGGCATGATCACATGCAAACATTCAGATATGGGGTACCAGCAGCTTTGACTCAAAGCAAGATTTGCTCATTTTTTGTACCAGAGTGGATCAGATTGATGTAACTTGGTGTTGTTCCAGGGAGACCACTGAAGCTAATCTGATTGTACCAGTTGAAGAACTGTTCATTTAATATCCAAGTCTGAGAAATCAAGTTTAGTTTAAACACTGGGATTTGAACACAGCATGCTCCAGAGCTAAAAGTGACAGCTTGGTCTAGAAAGTTAAGGTTAAACAGAGGCCATTGATCTTCAACTATAAATGCATCCTTGCTTTGGGATGCTATAGGGTACTTGATTCACTCGCATGGGGCTGGCAAATACAATGGATGATCTATGACAGACATCCATGCACCTTGGAGGCAGCAGTTGGATACCCTACAAAGTCCAAAATGGCATGAGATGGCCACATGTGAGCTGCTGAACCAAGCCCTTAGTTTCTGTGAACTGGAGTTAGGAGGAAACCTAGGGTATGCACAACACTCCCACGAACACTACTGCTGGTCAGCCAAGATCCTCTTGACCACACTGGAGTTTGGCTGGTTTCCATTAGCTGAAAAAAGGGCCAAACACTTAGGGAATATGTGCAGTGCAGAACAGTACTCTCTACACTGATACTGAGGTTGGCACTAGCTGCTGGCCCTCAGTCAGTGTAGTCCTAGTAGGAGAAAATGTGACCAAGTGGATATAGAATCAGACCTTTTCTGTCCCCAGTCCACTTAATTTTAATGCATTCTATTCAGAGTGAAATAACTTCACAAAAAGATCTGCAAAAATGCTGCTGTAAAAGCTGACAGCTATTTCAGTGGCTAGAAAACCATTCTCATTATGTTTTCTTAACCAAAGGCTCCCCGCATCTGAAATGAGTACTCCACTTTTTGAGTTATTATTATCTCTCCTACAAATAACAGGAAGAGCAGATTACTTTCTTCAGACAATGATCCAAGCAAGAATTCATTTGACCTGATGCCTGGCGCTCTCTAGCAGCTCAAGGCCCTGCAATTATGGGGCTAGATGAAGTGGCCAGTGGTGGCTGTAGATCAGTTTAACTTCTTCTAATGCATATGTTCAAAATAGGTTAGGCAAAGCACACCTCTAAGCACTGGTTGTTCTTCACCTACTCTTGGGAGACTAGCTGTTGTGGTTTAAGCCCAGCTGAACCCAGGACACTAGCTTAGAGGTAACATTATGCAGATAGTATGAGTATTTGAATGTTGCTGCCATAGACAGAAACCTCCAATGTCCAAAATGTGTGATCTATGTTGCAGAGGATTTGCAGACCAGACGTAAAACATGAAGATGTTTTATTCAGATCAAAATGCTCCTGGAGAGGCAAAGCCCATTCTTTCTATTGTACGGCTGTGATTTGTGTCCTGTATTACCATCAGTTCACTGATGTACTCTTTCAAATGATGAAAAAGCCCAGGGTAATGGAAATGAAATTTTTGAGTCCACCAAATACAATCTGTGTTGCTACTATACTTTCTCACATCACAAACTGCAATTCAGTTATATTGTGCCAGGTATTATGTCTTGCAAAGCTTTTTGCCTTCTCTAAACTTGGACTAGTTTAGGCTGTCTTAAGCGGGGGATATTTTGTGGTCAGTCTTCAAATAAGGTTATTTTTTCTTTCCATTTAGACTTTGAGAGTACTGTCAAAAATAAAACATTTTAGCATACATTTGGTCATTGTTCATAAAGATTTAGTTTTATGCATAGAGTGTGATTCCAGTTACACTTGAAGGAAAATTGTCTCGCATAATACTGTCTCGCATGCAGAAATAACAGAATGGTGAAAATGAATTGAAGTCGAAACAATCAAGCAGAACAAGTATCTTGCAGTGTGTATATTCAGACAAAAAGTAATGAGTTCAGCTAAGAGGCCTTTTTTTAGTCAGTCCAAGTTTCTTCAGGGAGAAGCGATCTCCTGATCTCCTGATGCAGTTTCAATACCTACTAAATAAAGTGATAAGGCAAATATGAAGCAAGTTGATCTCTTTAACGTATAAGAGGCCATTATTTTCCTTGAAAAACACATGTCTCTAATATATGCTTTTGGGCATTTTTCCATCTTTGAGTTTTCACTCAATGTGTTTAGTTATGTCACTGATGTGCCATAAAATGTCATAATGTTATTGATCTAACTTCAGGTCAATGGCATAAGAAAGCTTTGTAATGACAACTTGAGTAGAGGGATTGCTAAATTTAAACTGATGTGTTTGCCTTCCTGTCAAAATAGTGCATGATCCTTCAGCTCATCCAGCCACCTGCCTGCCTCAACCAAGCTGATTTCAAAAGGCAATGCATCAATCAATATTGTTTGAAACAAGCTATATTGTTCCTTTGAGGCTTTTGGCTTTGTTTTCTTCCTATCACACTTTCTTCAAATCTAAATATCAGGTTATAAAGATACTTATTTCACCTGAACATTGCTTTTGAGCATAGAAAGTGCATGTTGACACTCTAACTCTGTAGGTCAACTCACCAGCAACTAAACTGAATAGTTAAGGCTGCTAATATTTCATTAGTTTAGAGATTACATTTCTCCCCACTGCATCAGTTTGTGAGAAATTAATCATATTTACATGTGATTTGTTTGTGAATCGCATGGTATTTGTTTGTGATCGTATAGAACTGTTCTGTTCCCAAAATCTGTTTTCTCAGTTATGTTAGCTGGATTTTTCTATATAATCTGCCTGCTTTTGGGAAAGTCATCCCCAGTGGCCTCTGTAATCAATGATGGAAAAAAGGTGCACATTTCTGTTGCCCTTGCAGATACCCCATATCATAAGGTATCTAATACATCAGCCTGCAATATGACAAGGGGCCCACAGGAGGTCTGAATCCTTCTGGGGAGTCTATCTCCATGCCACATGGACACCACATGAAATCATAGAATCAGAATCATAGAATGGTTTAATTTGGAAGGGACCTTAAAGCTCATTCAGTTCCAACCCCCTGCCATGGGCAGGGACACCTTCCACTAGAGCAGCTTGCTCCAAGCCCCTGTGTCCAACCTGGCCTTGAACACTGCCAGGGATGGGGCAGCCACAGCTTCTCTGGGCACCCTGTGCCAGTGCCTCAGCACCCTCACAGGGAAGAGCTTCTGCCTTATATCCAACCTAAATCTCCCCTCTATCTCAAATGATGGTAGTTCTTAATCAATGGACAACTAAATCAAACTGTAATAATTAGGGTATGATTTCCTTCACTTTCTTTTTACCCATTTATTCAGGATGAAAACCTGACAAAAGTGTTGAACGAATTATTCCCTATTTCAGTCCATTGATTAGAAAGACAGTGTAAGAGGGCCTTCTCATGAAGCAGGTATCTGTTCCATCGACATTTATGTTTGCTGAAGAGAAGTCTGACCTCTCTTGCCAGGTGAGGGTTCTTCTGTCATGAGTTTTGCATGGTGCAGGTAGATGCTTTTTTTTTCTTTGTTAGCAAACTCTTGTGTCAGCCAGTAATATGCTAGCTAAGAAAGCACAGCTCATGCCCCATTTTAATTTTGCCTTCAAAAATGAAGAATAAAAAATAAATGTCTTCATTTTGACATTTTTATCTGAAGTGTTTTCCATCAGTGTTTCAAAACGACTTTGTCTGAAAAATGGATTGAAATTAATTTTTTAAAGATGTCCGAAGAAGTGAAAATATTTAACTTCAATTGGAAAATTAATTTTTTTTTAAGTTTCCCTTCCATTTGCTAAGAAAACAAACTCAACAGGTTATCCCATATTTACTTCAAGGCAGATAGTAAGAAAAAAGTAAATAATACACACTTGTCTGAATATCAAGAGAAACTCTGCTCTATCCCAAGCTCTGCCTGCTCCTCTGTAGCTCATTGCAACCTTCTTTGAGCCAGGCTGTTTCACTGAGCAGCCTGCCTCATGAGTAAACATGAGTGCATATATTTGGGAAAGAAAGCCCAACAAACCAACCATGGCGTAGAAAGGACCAACATCAAAATAAGAGGAAAAGAAAGTTGGGGGAGATGGATGGTGTTTGCTAGGATAGGAAAAACCAGTGAGGTTTAATTAACTGTGCAGATGGATGGTTTCACCCAAGAGATGAGACAAAACAAACCTGAGGCATTTTGTATAAACCTGCATGTTGTATAACTGAATAGGAGTCTTCCTAACCCAGCAATGTGGTGCCTGACCATTACTTGTGATTCTCTGCCATTTTCTCCTCAAGAGCTTGGAGAAGGTCTGTGCAGTGAGAGCCAGCCCGAGGATGGAAAGGCCACCTCTGGGGCTGTTCGAGGAGATGTGTTCTTGACAAGGGATTGGAAAATAATGTCTGAAAATTGCAACTTGTGCTTCTGAAAGGCTATAATCAGAACTGTATCCTCAAATGGCTTCCCAAGCTGAAGCTACAACCAGTGCTGCTGCCATCCTGTCCCACCCCAGCTGCTTCCAGGCTCATTCAGACACCCATCAATGCAAATGAGATGCATCCAGGCTCTTGGCTGCTAAAACAGAGCTGTCCTTAATTTATTTGTGCTCACAGCCTCATATTAATGCCATGGTCCCTTCCACAGCTCTTAGGGTTGTGGCTCTCAGGGAGCCAGTCGCTGCATGGCTTGATAATGTCCACTTGTTCTCCAGGACCATTTTCCAGTTGGAGTTTGTGATGGCTGAGGGGTTTTGCAGCAGCAGGCTTCTTTGTGTGGCCACATGCTGGTTTGCTGTGTGCCAAGGCTGTGCATGGGCTGGAATCTGATGGAGCAGAGAGAACTGCCAGAGGACCAGCTTCTCCTTGTTGTGTTCATGGCAAAAGGGTTTAGAGCACAATGAGCTGTTTATAGGAAATAGCAGCAGAAACAAGTAAATTCCTTCCTTTTTCAGCCTTTATTTTTGAGGAAAGACAGGAGTTATTCCACAGCTCTCACAAATTAGAGATGATCCATCTTTCAGAAGTTGTCAGTTTTAAGTCGCATCAGATAGATGAGAGTTCAGAGAACATATTATGCTGCAAATTATTGCTATTAATAGGAAGAAGAATACATGGAAATCTACTTGCTTTGCATACAATATGATAGTTTTATATTGAGAGCTGTAGGATATGCTTTGGTAAAAGGTTCCTGTGATGTGCTCTGCACTATCCTGTTGCCAAGCCCAGATGCTTGTGAGGAAAACATAGTAAAAGCTATGGGAATAAGCTGACCACAGGAAGTGCTCCTCTGCCTGCTTGTTAGGCAGAAGTTTGCTGTTTGCTTGCAAGCTTGAATGTGAGAGTCCTCAGACTCCTTATTAAGCACTGACATTCACCTTTTTCCAAATATACATTCAGTTTCTTTACCTCAGCTTGGGGGATTCTGATGTTTTTCAGGTACCTTGAAAGGGGCAGGAGGGAAACAGGAGGTCAGAAGACAGTAATGAAGGCAGTATTTAATGAACATTCTTATTCAGGGACTATTGCTTACAGTTTTTAAGATCATACAGGTGTTTTCTTATACTGCACTGTGTATCACCTAACGTTCATTTACAGCACAGTCGTGTTAAAAGTAATTTTAAGTTCTAGTTCATTTACAAAGCAGTACCTTGCAGACATCCATTGACCAGCACAGAAGAATATATTACAGGAGAATTATGCTGCTATACTCAGAAAAAGGCGATGCATATATATATTTGGAGTGTATGCTGGGAGTAGTATTTGTTTTGGAGAAATACCTCTAGTTTTTAAGGTCTTCAGTGTATGTGTGGCGGGGATTATTTACATTTTTCAGCCAATATTTCTGAGTCAATGAACACTTTTTATTCTTATTTTCCTGGAATATCTATGTGTATGTCAGTGCATACGAGCAGAATTTTCTGTACAAAAAGTCCTATAGGAAAATACCAGTTCTGACCAGCACTAGTAGAGTTAAGTTTTAGAAACAGGAGACTTCCCTGCAGCACCATGAAGTAATGTTTCAGGTGGCATTAGAAGATAAATAATCAAGTTGCTCTTGATTAAGATTACAAAGGAATGAGATGGTTGAAAACACATCAATATTGAAACAAAGACTGAACATACAGCCAAGAGGTGTTCCCTGGGTTGGTGTCGTGGTTTAAACCCAGTCAGGTAACTTGTTCACTCACTCCCCCCCTTCTTTCCCTCCCCCTACTCCCAGAGGGATGGAGAGGAGAATCGAAAAGAATGCAACTCCCACAGGTTGAGATAAGAACAGTTTAGTAACTAAGGTATAACACAAATCACTACTGCTACCACCAATGATAATAATGATAAAGGAAATAACAAGGGAAGAGAATACAACACCTCACCACCAGCCGACCGATAACTTGCCCCCCCAGCCCGACCAAGCTCTGACCGATACCTCCTCCAACCCTGCAGTCTCCCAGTCCTTCCGGCTAACTCCCAGTTACCTCCTGGGCATGACGTGCTGTGGTATGGAATACCTCTTTGGTCAGTTTGGGTCAGGTGTCCTGTCTCTGCTTCCTCCCGGCTTCCCCTCCTCCCTGGCAGAGCATGAGGCTCACAAAGTCCTTGGCCAAACCAAAACATCGCTATCAGTTCTGTTCCCAGGCCGAAAGTCAAAACACAGCACTGCACCAGCTACCAAGAAGGAGAAAAATGACTGCTACTGCTGAACCCAGGACAGTTGGGTAGTTCAATAGACCAAGACAACGTGGAATGGTATAATCCAGACAGAACATCACTCTTTTAAACATTGATTGTCAGTGCTTAACATCCTGTAGTTACTTTTCATAAGAAATGCACACAACAGAATCAGCTATTGAAATGCACCAACTGCTGAGTGCAGTCCACCTCTGCCAGGCTGACAGAGGTTAGATGAGTTATTCGGATATTATACCAGTATGAAGCACTCAAATAAACCTCATATAGAGAGAATGATGCTTGTGAGAAACACATTCATTGAAAATGCCAATGAAAACTAATTCTTGAAAGACCAAATCTAAACAAAGATGGAGAGAAATTCTTGGAAAGGGTGAATCTTTCCTCTTACTGTAGCTGAACTGTGAAAAGGAATAAGCATAGCACAGTAAAGACTGGATACACACTGGGGTCCTGTACAAAGATTTATTGTAAAGCAGAAGAAAATCAGCTGCGTTTCTTTAAGGAATCATTATTTCCTTCGCTGTTGGTATCTCTCCTGGAATCATGCCTATACAGCATGCAGGTTTTGTGTGGAGACATACAAAGAAGCTGGGCTACTATGCTCAGTAATGCAAGATTCATGAGGGCAGAGAGAGAGGAAAAAACCAGCTTGATTTTGTAGCCCAGCGATGCAGTCATTCACATGAGGGTTTACTCTGTGTTCCTGGTGTTGTTCACATGTTTTATTCAAAGACTATTTAATTCAGTCTTGGTAACAGAGTTTGACATTGCCATCCCCAAGAAAGGGAGCACAAGCCATGAAGTTCCAAGTACACTGCTTTTATTTGCAAACTGTCTATCTTTTGTCCTTTAATTTTGCTTTTTTTGGTAGTCCTGTGATACAGGAGGGATGAAAAGTGTCTTTGGTCCTGCCTGGTGCCTGTGCATTCTCCTTGGTGCATTCTCCTTGCTGATAGAAATTGTGC
The DNA here is from genome assembly GCF_034315485.1 of Pezoporus occidentalis. Lineage (NCBI taxonomy): Eukaryota > Metazoa > Chordata > Aves > Psittaciformes > Psittacidae > Pezoporus > Pezoporus occidentalis. The sequence goes on along the minus strand of NW_026915977.1, from coordinate 2,514,701 downwards.
ATTTAAATGCCTTCAGCCTCAGGGAAACCCTCACTCAGTGTCCTGGGATTTCTATCCACTGGGCTGGCACAGAGGGAAGGTGGCACCATCCCTGCCCAGCTTTGAGAGAAGAGAGGGAGCCAGTCACTCCTGCGCCAAACAGAGATCACTCCTCTTCTAAAAGGAGATTTAGTACCGTGAATCTAGGAAGGAGGTTCAGGCTGGAAATGCTTATGCCAGTGCCCCATGGGTGTTTTAAGTAGTCACAGAATTACAGACTGATTTGGGTTGGAAGGGACCTTGAAGCTCATCCAGTTCTAACCCGTTGACAGGGACAGGGACACCTTCCACTAGAGCAGCTCGCTCCAAGCCCCTGTGTCCAACCTGGCCTTGAACACTGCCAGGGATGGGGCAGCCACAGCTTCTCTGGGCACCCTGTGCCAGCACCTCAGCACCCTCCCAGGGAAGAGCTTCTGCCTAAGAGCTCATCTCAGTCTCCCCTCTGGCAGGTTAAAGCCATTCCCCTTGCCCTGTCCCTACAGGCCCTTGTAAAAAGTCCCTCTGTAATCCTCACTTAATCAGTAGGTGCATTTATCCATTAATACAGGTTCTGTTATGGATTCCATTCTTCCATCCCAAATCTGTCTAGTCTTATGTTGGCCTCTCTGCACCATTTTGTGAAAATTCTAGTAGGATTTGCATCCTTGTTGTCAGAAGCATTGGTCTTCCTCTGGGATGAATTATTTTCAAACATTGCACTAGAAGCCCATGCAGATAGATGACACCTCCACAGTCCTTGCAAGGAACCAAACCATATCAAGCCAAACCAATTGTGGCTACTGTTGCATTGACATCCCCACCAATACTCATCTTGTGTACAAAGCATCACACATGATACTTCCCAGACCACCAGTATCCCAGCACAATCCCACATTCCTGTGAGTCTGCAAACATCCTTTTTGCTCCTCTGCTGTCAGGAGACTGGTGCTGCACAATGCAGGAGCACAGGGCTGATTTAAAGCCTGGGTGCAACACAACATGCATAAACACACTGCAGTGAGGCAATTTATTCCCTCTGAGCTATTACAATTCTTGTCTTACCTTGTCTTCCTTTAAACAAACTTTGCAATCTTCATCTCAACCATCTCAAATGGTACAAATTACTATTCGGTAATCAGCATTCTGAATTAGATTAGACAATAAGAACCACAAAACCAAATCTAGTTTAAGGGATATAAAATCCAGACACATTTTCAGCAGTAACTACATTGCAGTGTCTGTTAGTTCATTCCTTTGTGAAAGGAAAAATCACTTTCTGAATTGTTACAAAGCCACGGCCATTTATTTATCCATTTGCGAATCAGAACTACTTTTAGCAACACTGAGCTGTAATGGAACTGTTCAGCTTGTTTACCCTCTATCCTCCAGCCCTGAAAGGCATCCAGGTTATAAGATTTTGGATCAGAGGAAAATTCAGCTGGCATAAATCTACCTGGCTCCACTTACTTCTGGTGGCATGGATGCATCTGAATCCCATGCAGTTGATGAGCAGGACACCTGATGCTGTTAAAAGACACATGCCATCAACTTCTGTATAGAATCAAGGACTTTTGCTTTGTTCTGGAGTGAAGATCAAACTCCAGGTGCTGGTCCAAGCAACGGGGAAGAAATGGGAAAAATCTTAAAAAATAAATAGAAAATCGGCTTTTTTTATTTAATGTAAATGGAAGTTGCTGTTCTCTGATGGTGGAGAGGTAGGAAATAACAACTCAGGAAATAACCAGTGTTCAAGGCCAGTTTGGACAGAGCCTTGGGTGACATGGTCTAGGGTGAGGCATCCCTGCCCATCCCAGAGGGGTTGGAACTGGACGATCTTAAGGTCCTTTCCAACCCTAACTATTCTATGATTCTAATGGGAGAGCCTGTAAAGCCACCATCTTCACTCTATCAGCTCTATAGATTCCATAAAGGAATTGGCTTTCTAGGCTGATATTTTCAAAGCAAGTTACAAACCAGTAGGGCAATATTTGTAAGGGTTGGTGACTGGTTTTTGGGAACCAGATCTTATTGAACCTATCTATATAATATTTTCCATATTGGAATAAAGATAAAAATGAGTCAGTTCTTCTCCCTGAAACTGTGAAAGCTGAATGAACTGCACACTTATTATAAAGACTATTTGCTAAGTCAGCACAGAGATGTGATTCACTGTCTCATACTGAAAATAAGGATCCTTTCAAACTTACTCTCTTTGCTGCCAAACTGATCAAATCCTCAGCTGGTGCACGTTAGCATGGCTTCGGCATCCCACTGCTTTTAGAACTGCTGTAGTGTATTGCACAGCCTGGATTTGTGGTTTCTACTGATCAGCCATGCTTGCTTTCTTTTTTGTCTGAAAAGAGAATGGCTTTTTTTATAAGAATCTGGGATTAAAGATTATATTGACCCAGTCCTTAGTTTACTTAAAGTCTGGCTTGTCAGGTGTCTTGCCTTTCCTCCTAACATTACATGTGTTAGTCAATAAAGACTTCCGGTGCTAAATAGGAGTTTATTAATAAGCATGTATGAAGAGGGGACACTCAGAGAAGATACTAAATAAAACCCATCCTTGACACCCAAAAAACCACAGTTGATTTGGTCCGTGGTTTAGCTTGTTTCTCTGCAGCATTTGCAGCAATTCCCTGCAGCATTTGCAACAATTCTCTGCAGTGAGAATAAGCCCAAGTGAACATACTATTGAAAACCTTGAGTCTCTGTTAGGAGACCTCATAGCAGTCTTCCAGTATCTAAGGGAGCCTACAAGGATGCTGGAGAGGGACTCTTCATCAAGGACTGTAACAATAAGACAAGAGGTGATGGGTTCAAACTGAAACAGGGGAAGTTGAGGTTAGATATAAAGAAATTCTTTACTGTGAGGGTGGTGAGGCACTGGAATAGGTTGCCCAAAGGAGTGGTAAATGCTCCACCCCAGGCAGTGTTCAAGGCCAGGTTGGACAGAGCCTTGGGTGACATGGTCTAGTATGAGACATCCCTGCCCATGGCAGGGGACTTAGAACTAGATAATCTTAAGGTCGTTTCCAATACAAACCATTCTGTGATTCAATGATTCCTTAGGTAAGTTTTCTTTTAATACTGAAAAAAATCTGAGTTTGATACTAAGATTTTGCTGTGCCTTCTCTCTATGTTGATTTAAATTTAAAATTTGATTAAAATAGCATTCTATAAAACAAGTTGTGTTGCAAGCACAGGAATCAACAGCATCCATACTTATCTTCCAGTGTGTGTAAACCCTATGAAGACCAAAAGATACATTTATGCATTGAAGCTAAACAAAAAAGAAGCACTTTCATAGACATATGTGGGGAAGGACATGCATTTTCCCCCACTTTTATTAGATTTTTCCTTTTAATTTTTCAGTATTTGAAAAAATACCATTGTCTTTTAGCTTAAGTGTTTTTATTTACTTGAGTTGGATTTCCATGTTCAGAAGGAATGTTTTGTGGGAATCAACACTGATTTAACATAGGTTAATGTGGGAGAAAAAAGGAACCTGTCACCTCCCCATACCATTAGTGATGCTTCATGCATCAATATGTTATGTGGTTGAGATGCCAAAACCATTTACTCCTTTCTTGTTCATAGCACTTTTACTGTGATGGTTTATTTTACCAGTGTTCAACCTGCATTATAAAGATCTGGATGCACTGAATCCTTCCCTGGAGCTGTGTTGCTTGATCAACAGTGCTCTTTTTGCATATGGTAGCTTTCCTCCTGCTTCTGCATATTGTTCTTCTTCCTGAAGGAAGGACTTTTCCTTGCAGAAACAACAGAGTCTAGGCATGCAGCAAAACACATCTTTAACCTTCAATTCTATTGCAATATAATTTAAATCAGGGACAAATTTTCCTCTCAAATTCTCTTTCTCACTAGGAGGGGTAACAGGGCAGATTCCCACAATAGGAAGTTTGACCCTTGTCCTCCTTTCAGCCCTTGGGAATCCCTCGATCTGGCATCCCCTTCTACTCTTGTCTTTCCTTCAGGTGCTTTCCAACCTCCTATATCTTCCCTTAGGCTTTTGCCTCTTCACAGTTCTTTTCACAACTTGGTCTATGTGCTGCATTATTTAATTTTTAGCTATATATTACCAATAAGCCTAGACAAGAATTTCTCCAGGGCAATATTTCTGCCTGCACATGGTTCTTCATGGTGCCATCCTGTGTTAGCCATTAGTTATTATGATTAACAAATTATTAGTAACAGCATTGTTATCACATGTTTTGGTCTATTTCTATGTCACCACACTGCTATTTGCTTTATTCAGTGCTACAACAGGCCATCTCCTCTTGTAAAGCTTACTGTTTCTCCCTTCCCATTCATCATGGTTTAGCACCAGTTATTTGCAATATCTATTCTCAAACAAGCTATCTATCCAGCTGGAGTTGTCACCCTCATTTAATTTTCATTTCAGAGCAGTGTCACTGTCAGGCAAACTCTGGGTCAGCTCTGATACACTGAAAATGACAACTGCAACAAGCAAAGCTGTCAGGATCCAAAAGGGACTATCAATTTCATTTTCTTTTAAGGAAGAAGGAATTTAACGGGCATGAGGGATGTGGCAAAGAGGGAGACTTTAAAAATATAAAGTTTGTATCCACTGTAAGGAAGTAAAATAATTAAAACAACAAATATGCCTGAAAAGGAACAAATCATTTTGGACAGCTTGGCTAACAGCACAGTCTTATTCTACATGCGCTGTAGGTGTTAAGAAACAAATTGGTATTTTGAAGTATGGCAGCAGAGAATGAGAATTGATAAATAGGAAAATAACATCAATATTATGCAATTACTGTGTATGTGGGGTGGGGGAACCAGAGTCTGCAGAGTTATAGGAGCCAAACCACACAAATGCAAAAAGCTTGCAGGTGTAATTTGATTCTTATGGAAAGTTGAAAGGCGCAGACACACAAACCCAGAAAAGTGATGGTTCTCTACAGACTGTGAACAGAAAATGGGAAAGAATGGAAGATGAAATGTAAGGTTCTATAGCTGATGGGTATATGGTAAGGTGCTGGAACAGGTTGCTCAAGGAAGTGGTAAAAGCTCCATCCTTGGCAATGTTCAAGGCCAGGCTGGACAGAGCCTTGGGAGACATGGTCTAGTGTGAGGTGTCCCTGGCCATGGCAGGGGGTTGGAACTGGAGGATCTTGAGGTCCTTTTCAACCCAAACCATTCTGTGATTCTGTGATTTCCTCCAAACTTCAGGTTGTAATATTTTTCCAAAGAATTTCTGTACTGTTCAAAGGGGAAATAAAGGGTCTTGTATAAATTGAATGAAAACATATTTTAACAATCTTTCATTTTAAGTAAAATTAATTTTGCTAGGTTTTTTACAAATAAAAAAAGATTATTTTAAACTTTTGTTTTTTACTCTTATTTTTGAAGAAGAAAAAATTCAAATTAAAAAAATGAGTAGGAAATAAGTTGGAAAAACATATAAATGGTTTTCTTTTGTTTCATTTTGTTAGTTTAAAATACAGCTTTTCCCCTTACTTTGAAGTATCCCTGAGTCTGTGAAGTGATTTCTTAAGTTTTGGAGTTTTATGCAAGACCTGTATGAAACTCAGTGCCTAGAGTCTCTCTACCTGCAGAGTTATTTGGCTTGTTCCTAGTAAGACCTGAAGACTGAGCCAACGGGTGGGCACTGCAGATGACCAGGGAGTTTGAGCATGGGCATGAACTCAAGCTGAGCTAAACTGACAGTACAGATAGAACCTCTTTCATCTCACATTAAGATAGCCCAAATTTTCCAGCGCTACATGTTGGCACAATTCATTGACATATGAAAGAATTTGATGAAATACCTTAGAGGAAATTTTGGCCTGGAGACAAGCAAATGTGATAATAAAAATATCCCGAGGCAGATTAAAATGAAAAAGTCTGGTTTTAGAATCCAGCAAAGAGAAAGAAATGGATGTGGTGTTAAACACAATGGGGATTTTCGCATATAGTAGATTTTTGTGTGTAGTAGATTTTTGCTATGGATGCACAAAAAATCCAAATCAGAATTGTTTGAGTTAATGCTCTACATCAAAACAAAGGTAACTAAATAGAGTCATGAGGCCAGCTTTCCACAGCCACTGTTTGGAAATAAGCACTATGTGATATGTGGAATTTTCCCCTTAAATAAAAGCCCTTATAGAGAAGTAGTAGTACAGACTAGTTCTTCCATAAAAAATGTAAGATGAAGTCTTGACAGGGGGAATGTAAAACCATGTAAAAGGCAAAACTCACCAAAAGAGCAGCAATAGTTATGCCAGAAGGACATAGTTACACTAAAAGCAATCATTAGCTAAATCAAATCCAGTAAGCAAGCAAGATACCCTATTCTGATGTTGATAGGAGGAAAAACTTGAGGAACTCAGAGTTCATATTGTGTTGTGACAGCAGCAGAAACATTCTGATTTTATTCTCTTTCTTTAAGGATCTCTCTTTTTTTCATCTCTTGCATTTACTCTCTCCAAGCTTTGTAGCATACCTTTATGTTTTCTGATTCTTCTTTATGAATTAAATAAGTGGTAGTCATCTTCTTATTTCCCAGCAATAATTTTTGTGTATTTGAGAAAATATATTTCCCAACCATAATACCAGGACAGTCTCAACACTGTAAAGCCGAAGTGGATTAAGGCTGAAGTTAAAGCAGCTTGGAAAAATAGCACCTTTAAGTCTAGGTCCTAAGCCTGTAATAATCAGGAGAGCTTCATTTATGTCCATTGTGGGACATGTCTCCTATGTTTTGTGGGTAAGCTTTGAAGGTTAGGTCAGTGCTGATTTTCATACTGGAGAGCAAGATGTTACTTTATCCTTAATTCTAATTTATATTGCTTTTAAATAGAAAGAAGGAGTATGGTAACAAAATCAATGAGGGCCTAAAAGAGACTAGAGGGTGTTTCCTACTCTTATACCTGCTCACAGGCACTTTCTCTTAGAAAACTTGATTCTTCATGTTTATATCTCTTAGAAATTTATCTCAAGAGTCATGATCCACTGACCAGTTACCTTAATATAAATTCTAAAAGGAGGAATACAGTTCTTTTGAGACATTGCATGAAAATAACTACCTTCAATAATATCTTTTTAAATAGGCACATACAAATCCCTCCCTGCTGAAGCTATAAAATGCCTCAGTAAATGCCAACACCAGTGTTGACCCGGTGTACTTAGCAGCTGATAATCAGGCCTCCGGAAACACCTTTATTAGAGATACTCCCATAGGAAGCATTTACCTGGGAAATGCCATTCCTTAATAGGAAGAAAAACCTCCTCAGAAGCATTGCTGTATTCCTCTGCTGATGAAACAGATTCTTCCTTCAGCAACACACTAAAATTCAAGGCTGACTGATAAAGTTAATGCAATAAATATGGATGTAGGAAGGGAAGAGGACAGACAGGGAGGGTGGAAGGAGAACAGATAAGATTTCATGAATACAGATATATTTTAGTATACACATATATACACAGCAAATAGAAATACAAAATGGAATGAGTTTTGCATTTTGTTAAGACTAATGGGGAAGAGTGTTAACTGCTTTAAACATCAAAATAAAAAAGAGAGGAGGGGAGTTTTAATGGTGCTGAGTCTGAGGGAGCTACAGGTCACACAATGCCAACTACTGAAAAAATCATTACTACATGGGTTTTGTGCCTAAGGGATCAATGCAACCAGTATTTGTAATTATAAAATCTAAATGGAATAAACCTGTGACTGAGTGTGCTCTCATTACTGTGAAGTTCAATGGACTGGATGGAGAGATAAATCATGAAGGAAGGCTTGGTCAAAACAAGGAGCAAGGTGCTTAATTTTGATACATCTCTGAAGATTTTGGCCCAAGCCAGTCTGGTTTGGGTAACGTGGATGAATGGTAGATGACAACAAACCAGTGGTGCCTTTCTCATGCATAAGTAATAAAGTTGTCTCCTGCCATAGCAGTAATTACCACCATAATCAGTGTAATTCATCCATTTAAGATCCCTGTTCAGATCAGACAGAGCAAATGCAATTGTATTGGTTTTAAGTGTTTTTGAGACTTCAATAGCTTTAAAAAACAAACATCAAAGCTGTGAATCTCTGTGTACATTAGCAATTCTTTTTTGTGTATACTAGAAAAGGTTTAGGTTAGATTGATGCAATTTGCATTAGGTGCTGATTTGCCTTGTTTGATCCTACAGACAAACAGAACACACGCCAATCACATTGTGGCTTTTTTTTTATCATTGTGGTTCTAAGAGATGAACAAGATCTCTAAGATGTGATCCAGAAGACAATTGCAATTGGAAAACCAAACAGATTTATACACATTACTACACATAGGCATCCAAGCAAATGAGTGTGATGGGAGAAATCAACTGGTATTCTTCAAATAGACAAGTGCTTGCTTAGCTGTCGATGAGAAGAGAAGGCTGTGTGGAGACCTCATAGCAGCCTTCCAGTATCTTACAGGGGCTACAAGGGTGCTGGAGTGGGACTCTTCATTAGGGACAGTAGTGACAGGACAGAGGGGAATGGGTTTAAAGTTTAGGTTGGATGTAAGGAAGAAGTTCTTTATTGTGAGGTTGCTGAGGCACTGGAGCAGGTTGCCCGAGGCTGATGTGAATGCTCCATCCCTGGCACTGCTCAAGGCCATGGACAGATCCTTTGGAGATGTGGTCTATTTTGAGGTGTCACTACCTGTGACAGGGGGGTTGGAACTTAAGGATCTTAGGTCCTTTCCAACCCAAACCATTCTATGATTCTATGAATATAACAGTAAATTAAAGATAACCTAGAAGGGAACTCATGCCTGGATCTCAGATTTTATAAACTGTTCCACCATTAACTCATTCTCTGTGACTGTTTTACGTGTCTTGAACTAGCTATTTCCCAAATAAACCATTTTCGATCGTACAGAGGAGTACAGATGTAAGCCGGTTAATGCTATGTTGCCTTGAAGCTGTTGCCCGTTCCCTGTTCCTGTCTATTACCATAGACATAACCGACCAAAAAAATGTAGCAATATGCTTCTTTGGATAGATATATTTTACTTCGGTTACAGAAATATGAGAAATGTCACAAGGAATTGCTTTTTCTGTCTCTGATATTGTTAACATCCCAATGAAATTCCTGAAGCGACAGGATTACAAAATATTTATATCTTCTTTTATAGTTTTTATGTAATAAAACTAAATAAAATCTCACAGATAGATAAAGTGCTTCTAGCTTTTCAGGGGGATGGGAGAATGGTTTTCCTGAGCTTGAAAAGAAACAATACAAGAAAAAGAAGTGAACTGAGGTAACCATGGACTTTTGAAAGAGTGGTAGACATTTAAAGGAAGAGCCATCAGACTGATACCTGGCTTCAAGCCTGCTGTCAGCAAAACTTGGGGGTTTTTGGTCATAGGTTGGTTCACACACCACCAGACCTGCTGGTGACAGATGAAGCTGACACCAGACACAAAGGGGGAAAGGATCTTTGCATAGGAGTTAGCAGGGATCATGAAAGGGCTTTAAACTACATTTGAAGGGACAAAGGAATCAAACCAGGCTTACCAGAGATAAGCCTGGGGCAGGACACCAGTGTTTGAGGGATGGTGCTAGTGAGGTCCTTCTTGACTAACCTGATCTCCTTCTATGACAAGGTGGACGAACGAAAGGCTCTGGATGTTGTCTAACTGACTTTAGTAAAGACTTTGGTACCATTTCCTGTAGTGTTCTCCAGGAGAAATTGGTTGCTTATGGTTTTGACATGCATTGCTGGGTAAAAAAACTGTCTGGAAAACCAGGCCCTAAGAGTTGTGGTGAATGGAGTTAAATCCAGTTGGTGGCTGGACAAAGTGGTGTTCCCCAGAGCTCTGTTTTGGGGACGGTTCTGTTTAATGTCTTTATCAATGATCTGGATGAGGGGATCAGGTGCACCTTCAGCCAGTTAGAAGATGATACCAAGTTGGCAGGCAGCCTTGATCTTCTTGAGAGTAGGAAAGCTCTGCAGAGAATCTGAACAGGCTGGATTGATGGGCAGAGGCCAATTGTGTGAGAAACGAGCTCCACCCAGAAACCCCTGTCCTTCCGGGTCACTCCCAGTTACCCCTCACCCCGGGCATGACGTGCTGTGGTATGAGCACTGGTGAGGCTGCACCTCGAATCCTGTGTTCAATTCTGGGCCCCTCATGGTGCAGGGCCTGGAGCACAAGTGTGATGGGGAACGGCTGAGGGACCTGGGGGGTTCAGGCTGGAGAAGAGAAGGCTCAGGAGGCACATTATCGCTCCCTACAGCTACCTGAAGGGAGGATGGTGCGTGGTTCATGGTCATGTAAGAAGAGATAAGACAAAAGTAAACGGGCTCAATTTATGCCAGAGGAGGTTTAGTTTGGATATTTGGAACAATTTCTCACAGCCTCCCCTGTGACTGATATTACTCCTCCCTGGCAGAGCATGAGCCTCACAGAGTCCTTGGTCAGGGTAAACATCACTTAGCAACAACCGAAAACATCGGCTTCACCAACACTGTTCTCAAGCTGGAAGTCAAAACACAGCACTGCACCAGTTAACACAAAGAAAAAACATGACTGCTACTGCGGAACCCAGGACAATCATGATAGAGAAGAAGCCATTTGAAACATAATTATATGGTGAAAGCTTAAAAATCTCAATTTATTTTGTGCATCTCTTCCAAGTTTATCCACTGAGATTTTAGGAGCTTTTTGATCTTCAGTTATGTGAGTTTCAGGGTAGTGTTCCCTAAGAAAAAAACAATGACTTTAGCAGGTGTTTCTTGTCTTTATGATATGCTAACAGATCTTTCCAAAACCCACCAAGCAAAAAATGAAATTAAAAGTCTTTATTTAAGTGATTGTTTTACTTCTGGCAAAAGCAAGAATTTGAGCATTTTTATGAAACATTTGAAATGTAACAACTTCTATAGATGATGATAGAGCTTTGTGCTCTGCATTAATGTTTTTACTATTTAAATACACCACTAATTAACAAACAGCCAAGTTCTACTTAGGATTTTCCTTCAGTTCAGCGTGAAGACTGAATTCTGCTTCACAGCTTAATGACATGGTGATTGACAGTTTCTGTCTTATGGGCATCTAACTTTGTGGGAACTTGCAGGTGATCTTACCAATACAGAAATTATAGAAGAATCATCTGCGATTGATTGCTTAACTCTTTAGTCCAGAAGCGAATGGTCAGTAGAAGCTCAGTCTGTGCATGAGGGCCTGGCAGCTGAGTGATCACTTTGCCCCATGCTGATGGGCAAAGGGCATTTTGATGCAGCTGTAGAGAACAGAGTTGTGGCTCAGCTGACTCAGTGGAAGTCTTGTCCATGGGCCATCTATCGCTTATTGCTGAGACTGAGTGAATTAGCATGTGTAGTTTCATCCATTCTAATGAAGAAATAAGACTCAGACCTCCCAGGCTAAATATGGGCTGCAATAGGGATTGTACCTATTGGTACTACTGGCACATCTACATACCCATTGGGACTGCGGACTGGAAGACTCAAGTAATGTCCTCACCTGCAGGAGTGAGTTGCCTGCCCGGGGAGATACAAATGTCTGGAGAAATTCTGCAAGAGCATAGGTTTTGGAATACTGGGCAGGAAATCTGTAACAAATCACAGGTGACAGATTTCCAATAGCTTTGGCTCTGGTTGGGCCCAAAATAACACCATTGTGTAGTCCAACTCCATCATTTGTCAAACACGGCATTTCTGTAGTGGCTAATGAGATGTAGTTCAGATTACAAAATCACTAGTGCCAATGTAAGCCAAAAGTTTGGTGCAGAGCAGAAAATTCAACATGGAAGAATACTGTGGAGTGGCTGAACAGTGTCCAACAAAAACTCTTCAGCTAGCTCTCAAAGACCAGCTGAAGTGGGACTGTGGCTTCAAAGGGATTGTAGGCTAAGACCCACCCACCTACTAAACTATTGGGAAGTACTGATCAGAAAAGAAAAATCAGTTAATTTCTACCATACTGTTTGTTAAATCTCATTTTCAAATGTTTTTTTTTCTCCAGTTTATATATACCAGCCCTTGATTTGAGATAATTCAAGCATACAATTCTTCCAGACATACTGACATGTTTTCCTGGTTAAAAATCATAGAATCATAGAATAGTTAGGGTTGGAAAGGACCTTAAGATCATCCAGTTCCAGCCCCCTGCATGGGCAGGGACATCTCACACTAAACCATGGCACCCAAGGCCTTGCCCAGTCTGGTCTTGAACACTGCCAGGGATGGAGCATTCACAACCTCCCTAGGCAGCCAGTTCCAGTGCCTCACCACCCTAACAGTAAAGAACTTCTTCCTTATATCCAATCTAAACTTCTCCTGTTTAAGTTTTAACACTTTACCTCTTGTCCTATCACTACAGTCCCTAATGAAGAATCCCTCCCCAGCATCCCTATAAGCCCCCCTCAGATACCGGAAGGCTGCTCTGAGGTCTCCACACAGCCTTCTCTTCTCCAGGCTGAACAGCCCCAACTTTCTCAGCCTGTCTTCATATGGGAGGTGCTCCAGTCCCCTGATCATCCTCGTGGCTTCCTCTGGACTTGTTCCAACAGTTCCATGTCCTTTTTATGTTGAGGACACCAGAACTGCACACAATGCTCCAGGTGAGATCTCACAAGAGCAGAGTAGAGGGGCAGGATCACCTCCTTCGACCTGCTGGTCACACTCCTTTTGATGCAGCCCAGGATAAGGTTGGCTTTCTGGGCTGCAAGTGCCCACTGAAGCCAGCTCATGTTCAGTTTCTCATCGATCAACACCCCCAGGTCCCTCTCCTTGGGCTGCTCTGAATCTCTTCTCTGCCCAACCTGTAGCTGTGCCTGGGATTGCTCCCACCCAGGTGTAGGACCTTGCACTTGTCATGGTTAAACTTCATGAGGTTGGCATCAGCCCACCTCACAAGTGTGTCAAGGTCCCTCTGGATGGCATTCCTTCTCTCCAGTATATCAATCGAACCACACAGCTTGGTGTCATCGGCAAACTTGCTGCACTCAATCCCACTGTCCATGTCAGCGACAAAGATGTTGAACAAGACCGCTCCCAACACCGATCCCTGAGGGATCATTACTGGTCTCCAGCTGGACATTGAGCCATTGACCACAATCTGTGCCAATCTGTGTCAGTTTCTTTCCATGAATGTCCCAGAACATGTTCCACACAAATGATATAATATGTATGAATAAGAAGTGAAGGAAAAAAAAACAAGAAGTGGAGGTTATCACTCTAAGAAGAAAAAGTTGAGGGAAACTCATGAGAATTTTCAGTCACCCTCATTTAAAAGAAGAAAAGAAAGCCTTGCTGAGAAGAGTTCTTGAGTAGATTATTGATCTAATCAATTGATGTATTGATTGAGTAGAAGAAAAGTAGATTATTGAGCTAGTCACCCTGAGCACAGAGAAGTAATGGGCTCCACTTTTACTAAATGTGCCACGTCAGAATGAAGGGTGCTCTCATTTATCCATCAGGAATGAAGTATGCTTTTATTTATCCATTAGTAGAACATGAACAACTCAAACTTGGCAGTCACAGTGTTCAAATTCCTAGTTTTAAAGCCTACCAGGGAGCAACAGCTTCTGGTAGGAGAGAAAATATGCATCCACATGAAGAAGGGCACTTCCAACGCGTCTTGTGGATTCAGCCATGATCAGTGTTCCACTTCGGTACTGCACAGGTATTCAGCCTCTGGGACAGCAATATTGCCCAGGTTTTTCAGTGTCTTCATGAAGAGAGAAGAAACAGATCTGACAGAAGCTCCCAGGCTGTGGAATCTGCCGATATATCACTGGTTGACCTGTGGCAAACAGAACATCTGTAAACATCTGTCAAGACAAAAGGCGATTCTCCTGTGGTGCAGATGAAGAGGTAGATAACCTGTCAACTGTAGTCTATTCTCTTGCAAATTCAGTCTTCAGGGAGCTGTTGCCTGTTCTCTTATAAATTCAGTCTTCAGGGAGATTTTTGATTAGGAAAAAAAGAGAAAAAAAAAAACCCAACCACCCATTTGTAGGGTTTCTTGTTATAATGCAAAGGAGCCAGGCACTGGAAGGCACTGAGCATAAAACCAAATGTGGAACACTTTGGGACTCCTTTTATAAAATTTATCAGAAAGATGTTTATTTCTGTAAAACAAGGATTTCTCCAAGCCCACTGACGGAAAATTCACGTAGCATTTCTTATTGTGACTTATTATTTATCTGACTTGTTGCATTGTTTGCTGTGGAAAGGTACATCTCTTTTTTGGAGATGGCAAGGTATTGATGAGGTTTCAAATGCTGATGCATGAATTCCTTCATTCATGTCCTTTTACCAGCCATGTACTTAGCATTCAGTAGAAAACTGTTGGTTTGCACATCTCAAGGACAGCAGCCTTCCAGTATCTGAATCGGGCCTACAAGAATCCGGACAGGGACTCTTCGTCAGGGACTGTAGTGATAGGACCAGGGGTAACAGGTTTAAACTTAACAGGGGAAGTTCAGGTTAGATATAGGGAAGAAGTTCTTTACTGTGAGGGTGGTGAGGCAGTGGAAAAGGCTGCCCAGAGAAATGGTAAATGCTCCATTCTTGGTAGTGTTCAAGGCCAGGTTGGAAAGAGCCTTGGGCAACATGGTCCAGAGTAAGGTGTCCCTGCCCATGACAGGGGTGTTGTACATAGATACATTTAAGATCTTTTCAACCCTAACTATTCTATGACTCTAATATAAGTAAACAACAGTTGCTTCTTAGGGAGACCTGAAGAAAATATTTACATGTTGTTTCTTGGTAGGAAACAACAGCAACAACCTAATGTCAGTGAGAAAACTATCCATTTTCTAAGCAGAGCCCATCTATAGTTTGTCTGGCAATGGTGAATCGTAATCCCAATTCAGAGCTGGCCTACAGAGTTTATTAAAAATTGATTTCAGTCTAGCTAAGACTGTAAAGGTACATATAAATCATGTCTTCCATGTTCTCGAAATTAATAAAAACATCTCATCAGTTATTTGTTCTCTAAACTTGCAATGCTAGCACTGCTGGGAGAGAAGTGGAGGCTAAAATCCACATTCTGGCTGACAGTATTTAAATAACAATGTACTATATTAATGTGAATGTTATCTGGGGGCATTAAATCTCTTAGGCAGTCTTGCTTATGGTTTGCATGCCAATTGTTTTCCAAAACACAAGATTAGGTGTGTGGGGTGGTGGGGACATGATGTATTCGCTAGGAAGACTGCTTAGATCAGATAATTACTTTCTGAACCAAATTGCATGTCTCATTTCATTGAGACCCTGTAGGTGAGCATAATTGTTCTTTTTCTGTTGTCACAATTTAATTATGTTCAAATTGTCCTCTTCAGAATACAAGGAATTTGGCTCTTAAATTTTTTTATTAGATAAGCTGAGTCACATAAAGAATAGGTGAGTGAGAAAAATTCTAAGGGCAATTGAGCTGCACAGGCAGGAATTTCACCTGCTTCATTCTCTGCCCCCTTTTAATTTTATGGGCCTTAATTATACAGCCCTTGAAGATAAGGTAGAACACAGTAGACAAACAAATATAAGAACAAATGTACCAAAGGGAAGAATCTGGTGCTAGCTGCCTTTTATGGATTTAGAAGCATCAACTGACCATAAGCGAAAATTCTCCTGACAAAAGGATTATAAAAAGTGTGGCTATAGATCAGCTTCCCAGAAATATGGACTCTGGGTCAAAAAACTGAAAGAAACAGAGCTCAAAGTCATCCAGTCTTAATTTTATCTCAGTCCTTGGGATTAATGTTCCTAACTAAGTCCATCTGGAATCCTGGAGCCAGTTGATAAGAAGCATCAAGCATAGGGATTTAGGCCAGATAAATCTGGGCACTGGAAGGAGCGCTGACAGTCTGTGGGCCAGCAGTCTGGGAATGTGGCCCGACCTGGCCTTCATGGGGTTTCTTTTTGGCCAACAAATGCAGTCAAACCTCAAGAAAAGGAGTGAATTGCATTGTTTTCAAGGTTTTACACTGGTGAGAAAAAGGAGAATAACATAGGAAATAGTGTTTTGGTGTGGGTTGTTTGTTAAAAAATTAAAATACAACAAAACTACATAACCTCTGGTAAGGCAGGCGCCTGCCTTAACATTCATAGAAGGTTTCATAGAGCTAAGAAAAATGCAAACCATTTTAATTACAACTGGTGTATTTTAGTTGAACATTTGTTTTACGTTGTGAGACCCACCATCGCAGTCAAAGCCATGAGGTTACCAAAACATTGTTTTTCTGTTCAGTTGTCGTTGCCAAGTATAATGTGAATTTCCCCTAGTAATGTAATTTCATGCACCTTTAGGGCAGCATCTATGTGAAAATTGACCTATAAATTGTATGAAATATTATTGTAATATTTGTGTTGGAAATGGAGCATAAAATTATACTAATATGTACAAACAGGCCATATTTGCTTATTTTCAGGGCCTTGTTTCAAGACTTATTTTATCTACTAGGTCGTTTTCAACATGAATCTTTTTGAATCATATAATAAGAGTCTGGAGTCTTAATTTTGATGTAACAAAATTCAAATCACTGTAACATTGCCTTTCTTGTATGAAAACAAATGTCTTAAGAATCAGGCTGAGGTTATTAACACAAAAGATACAATTTAAAGTCACAACTGGATTCTTCAGTTTCAGCTGTGACATCTGCAAGCACCAGATTTCAAATGTGTTGTATACTGTCCCTTTGAGGATCTCTTTTCTTTCACTTATGAGACTGAAACACTTTGTTATGTATCGTACAGTGGAATTCTAGGACAAGCCCTTTGTGCTTTTGTTTGCATTTCATTTTTCACTTCCATCCCAGTTGTAACTGCAGTCTAAAAATAGAAGGTTAGAAATCTCAAATCTGTCAGTAATCAGTGAAGAGAGACAGTTACTCCTGTAGGAACCCTCATCTCTCCATCCCCAAGCTGCATGAGCAAGCTCTGAATAAATAACTTTTCTTTCTAATGTTTAGCTGGCTAAAGTTATGTGGGAGGAATCCAAGTGTTTGTGTCCAGATCCACAAAAGTTTATAGATACTTCACTCTTGCTGAATCATAGAATGGTTTGGGTTGGAAAGGACATTAAGATCACTTAGTTCCAGCCCTCCTGAGATGCGAGTGTTGGAACCTCACACTAGACCATGTCAACTAAGGCTCTGTCCAACCTGGCCTTGAACACTGCCAGGGATGGAGCATTTACCACGTCTTTGGACAACCCGTTCCAGGGTTTCATCACCCTCACAGTAAAGAACTTCTTCCTTACATCTTATCTGAACTTCCCTGTTTAAATATTGGAGGGATTTATACTCTTAAATTTCAGTGATTTTGGGTTTGATTATGCTCCCATGTAGAATTTTTTGGACAAACCTCCTGGTGATTCCTAGCATGCCAGAATCCTAGAATAATAGAATAATACAAGTGGAGGAATTCAGCAAGAGAGAAGAAACTGCACAAAGTTTAGTGCCCAAATCATAAGCCTTAACACTGAACCACTTATAAAAAAATCCTGATGGGAGAATTCAATTCAGTCTGAGCAATATTTGCAAATATTAGAGATGATAATAATTTGTGCATGCCTGTATTACCTAAAGTTTGTATTTGCTTATATTCCTAAATATTCAGTAGAAATGGCGTTGCAGTGATTTCCTGAATGGTGTCAATTTCCAGCACCTTTTTATGCCTTCTGAGAGAGTTTCTACGTATCACAGCAGGGCTGCAATTACTCCGTCATGCAGAAATGTGCTTTTGCTATAGAAAGAACCTAATTACCCTCCTATTTCCAGCTTGTCTTTCTTGGTATGGCATTTGAAAGGTTTGTGTCAGAGCACTGCCTGTAATCATACATGACCAATTTGGGTCTATCTTTAGGTCTTGGCTGAGCACATGTATTGTGTTACTGAATTAATCTGATGGGTGGTTCAGATATCTGTAACAGTGAGTGCTGGACTTAAAAGAACCGAAAGAGAGAATGAAAGGCCTCTACATTCAGTCAAGTTGGTTAGAAAGTAAATATTTTCAAGAAGATAGAAATACTTGGATTAAGAAGAAATAATGCGAATTATAAAAGGGAAATAAATTTCCTTAAATAGGATAGCTCCTTGTCAGTGAAAGAGACAGACTCCTCTATCACATTGTTCCTGCAGTCTGAGATTGTAGGCTAACACAGGTGCAAAATTCTGAAGGTTAGGACATTATTGTCTATATAAGTAGGTTATCTACACTCTGTGTCACCAAAATATTTTAGCAATGTGTTACTCAGCACATTTTTTCCCGCTTCATTAAACTTTAATATTGTCTTGGGCTTTCTAAGACAGTTAAAATGAAGGAAATTTCTTCTCTGTGCAAAGCAAAACTGCCACTGTAAGATGGAAGAGTGGCTCAAACACTGACCAAAAGACAAAGTGATTCTCTGAGAGAGAACTGATACCAGTGTATTCTTTTTCTGTCGTACTTGATTCCACATCAGATTTTAGGAATTTCTCTAAATTTGTTTGTTATCAACTGGTTTGCAACTAGCTAAAATGAAAGCAAAGGAAAACCTTCTGACTACTTTTACACTCAGACTGATAAGTACTGCACACCTCCAGTCTCTTACCATAATTTGGAAGCACTATAAGAAAAAGGAGTTCTTTGGTGCAGTTAATAAACTGGTCTTCCTATTGACTTAATTTCTAGCATGACGATTATCTAACCTGCTCAGGCTTTTAAACTGTTTTGACCCGTCCCCACCTCAGCATTGTTACAAAATACGTAATTCTTTTACACAAACTACAAAAAAATGCTGAAATCAGAGGTTATTTCTAATTTCCATTGCCTACCAAAACACTCTTTATGGAAATGCCCACTATGATAAATCTGAGGGCCCTGGACCTCATCCGTGCAGATGACCACACTACAATAACTTAGCGGAACTTTGTGAGGGGCAATGATTTCAGATTTTGCTAGCAGCAAATTGATCTTATCTCAAGTGCTTTAAATTCTTCCCTCATAAATGTCATTTGCCTGTTGAACAGCAAGTGGGATCTTTAACAGGAGTCAGTTAATCTTTGTGGTGAATTATTATTTATAGAATACTCAAAACCTGTTAGCCTTTATGTAGACAAGTATGGTGGGGACAAGTCCTTGCCTCACAGAGTTCACGCTGAGAATCTGGTTCTTGAATAACTCTCTAACATGATTTTATTGAATCAAGCAGCCTCCCTGAACTCAGTACTAAAGTTCTTTCAGATATTTAAGCAAATACACGATTTTTGTGTTATATGTAATGCATGCATTAAAAACGGATACCTTTATTATATGTATCAGTTGAATCTGTTATATAACTCTCTCTGTTTAAAATGTCCAAAAGAGGTTTTAGAACACAATTGTGAGTCTAATACTATTATCAATTTCTATTGAAAGGACAAAATGGGAATAAGCTTCCTACATTCAAGAGAAACAATTATAGAAGTACTAGCACTTCACTTTGAGGATGTTTGCACTTCAAGCAATAAAAGATGTTTCTTTGACATTCAAATAACATAAGTGGATGCAGCACATGTTACTGAATGACTGTAATCCTTGATTCTTCCCCTTTCTTTTTCTATCCTACCCTGTATTTCTGCCCACCATTAAAGGTGTACATTTCTGCTTTGATGGCTGAAAGCCAGTCCCTTGAAATCAATAGAATCCTTGACACTGAATTTAAGGAGAATAGGCTTTGGCCTTGAGACTTTCAAGACAGGAATATATTATCATTTAAAGTCATCTCTGCAAAGGAAGTGGTTCAGGTGTTTTGATGTGCCTGTGGCTGAACTGCCAGACAGCAGACATTGAACCTCAATCCTCTGGATCTTAATGCATGAGCTCTCCTGCCTTAGGTAAGGAAAGCCTCCTCTATCTGTTCATTCACCTTTGTATCTGCGCCAGCCAATATTAGCATGGGAAAAAAGGGCACCACAGCAGATAGGTTACAAAGGCCAGTACCAGCTTAGAGACTGTGAGTGAGACATGTTATATCAAGCAGAAGAATTTTGCTTTAAGAGGCAAAGGAGAAATGAACATGCTGAGCACAAGCCCCAGCCACTGCAGGTGAAGGGGTGAAAGAAGGGACAGAAAGGATTGGTGGGGAGTGTATTCCCATTTACTGCAGCACTTGTCTCCATGTCTCTCTTTCCTGGTGGGATAGGAGTGGAGATGCTGCCCCACTCCCCTACCTATACAACAGCTTAGTGGTACCTGAATTTATGAGGTCTTACTCCAGCTCTTACAGGTTAGCTGGAAAATATTAACTCAGAGAAGTAACCAGAGTCACTTCAGAGCGCACAACATAAATGGGGTGGTGTTGGAGGAACAGGCATCTCCAAAACTATTCTTACTCAGATCTGTGCCCAAAGTAACAATCTCTAGCTATTTCAGCAAAAGTAATATGTTTGGTTTTTTTTTTTACCAGTGTTAAGGGAAATGCGCTTATATGATGAAGACACGAAGCCATCCAAGACACTTTGGAGGCATCTTTTACATAAACCATCTAAAGAAAAAATGGCACAGGCATTAGCTACATAATGGGTACATATATGCTAGAGTATGTGCATATATATATATTTATTTACACACATGCACACACACACCCCTACATGAACACACATGGAGTTCTGGCCCTTCTTGTCATATTTTCATATGCTACAAATTTGAGAGAGTTATTCCCATGGAATCTCATTTAAAGTTAATGTAAATTATGGTACTTAATGGCCTTTTTTAAGTTTTGGTTGACAGCTTGCTTTCAGTAGAAGATGCTAATATAATGATTTATATATAATAAGTGTAACCAAAATAGGAGAAGGAGCACTGGAGAAATTAGAAACAAGTAACTTTTGTGCTGTGACTGGAAGATAAATGCAAATAGTATTTCATTTTTATTTATGAGTAAAGAAAAGCAGAAAGCAGAGCTTCCCCCACTCCTGGCAAGTCTGAAACCTACTCTTCCATCTCCCTCTTTACTATTTTAGCTTGGTGTTTTCAGCTGGGAGCTATCATACCCAGTACACTGCTCACAAAACTATAGTGTGGCAAATGGATTCATTTGGGAACCTCAAGTGTTGCCTGTGAGGTGCTGTGATTAGGATTGACCAAATGGGACCTAGACTGGACTACAGTGCTTAAAACAGCCTACTCCTAAGGTGGGCTTTACAAGCCAAAAAGGCACAGTACCACTTGTGTGTGATGATGAGAGAGAATATTAATTCCATAGGTTACCTTCATCTTTTATGCATTTATATTCTTTTATAAGCTGTTTATTCTTGATTATTAAAACTCTGGCATCTTTGATTTGCTTCCATTAGACTGCACATCTTTTTTCATGTATCATGGAATGTTCTGCTTGTCTCTGAGATCTAATGCAAAAAAAAAAAATCAAAGAGAAACCAAAAGACTTACTTCTTGTTCTGATTGCTAAACTGTAAACTGTGATTTACTGCAATTCATAGGGCAAAGGTAAGTATGGTCTTTTAAGAAATGATCACTAATTGATATGAATCAGGAACATTGGTATTGTTAACATTGTCATTCAGGGTTTCTACTAGTGCCTTTGTTACCCAACTGGGATTGATTTTCCAGGAGAAAAGGTCAAGGCTATGGTGAGAGTCTTAGTCAAAGAACTGAAATTACAAGGGCTTTATACGAATATGGATGTGAATAGCTTCTCTTTTTCTTCCCGCAGTACTAATGGTTTCCATTTCCAGCTGTCTGCCCTGCAGAGATGAGCCAGCTATTTGTGAAGCCATTGCTTCAAATTACTGCCCCTAATATAAAGATAAACCAGCACTTAGGTTATGGTAAAAGTCTGAACTCTGACGGGTTCAGCTGTTGCTATACAAGTAAATTAGCTTTCTCAGCAGCAGAAATGAGGTCAGAGAAGGCTAAGAGGGAGAGCAGAAAAAGAGGCCAAAACAGATGCTTCATGCTGTGTTGTCATTAAAATATGCAGAACAGAGATGAGACAGATGAATGGGATGAAATATTATGAATATTAAAGAGATAAGGACACATGTATATATATTATAAAGCAGTCAGTAGCACCGCTTTCCAAAGGATGTCAAAGGCTGTAATCAAGTACTTAATGGTTGCTGCTTTCTTGGTGAGATATATTTGCATGCTTATTTTGTATCTCATGCAAAATAATTTAGCTCTACCAGACAATACAGAGAAAATGATGAAGTTTGATAACACTGGAGGAAATGAAACAATGAAATAAAACACAGACACACGCTTGCATAAATATTGTTATAAAAAACATATTGCAATGATTCTTTATCTACCTTATCCACTTAGACGAATTAGAAGAGAGGTTTGACAGCTAACGGGTGTGCATGTCTGGTAGTGTACACAGCTGGTTTTATAAAGGAATGTTTTCTTCCCTTTAACCAAGAACCATACAAGGAGAAATGATAAAAGGTACTTTCCCTTAACTTTGTACATTTAGAGTTAACAGTTACTCTAAACTAGAGCAGCCAAACCACTTAACTAGTCAAATAAGTTTTAGTTAGAGTCAGTGGTGATCAATAAGGACTTCCAAATGACCAGTTGTCTCTTTATGGGACAGGTACCCTCAGGTCTGTCTAGAGTTTTGGTCAGTATTCTTAAGAATATAAAGCCTTTGCTAAAGGCTTAACCAAGTGCATCCCAAAGAAGGATTACTGACAGATGAGCTGTCCAAGCAAGAACATAATGAATTCCAGTAGCTAGGACAAGGTATTTCTTAATTCAGAAAGGGAATATAAAGGATATGCTTATGAAATGTAAGGTGGCCTTCCACTTCTGTGGCTTCTGTGACGGTGATGGAATGTGTCCATCCAGATTAGGTGAAATTTCTTATTGTTTTGTATCATTGTTTTTATCACTTAATAAAGAAGGAGTAAAGTATATACAGTTTGCATTGTCCTTGTGGTTGTAGAGTTGTGGCAATGACTTTCTAATCAGTGCTCATGCAGTTTTGGAACATAGGAAAGGTTCAGTGTCTCATAAGTGATAAATATCACTGAGTATTGAGCACTAGACTAAATCTTTGCATATTTTCTGTGAAACAGGATTAGCATCGACACCAGGTTGGACAGAGCCTCGGGCGACATGATCTAGTGTGAGGTGTCCCTGCTTATGGTAGGGGATTGGAACTAGATGATCCTTTCCGATCTGAACCATTCTGTAATTCTATGATTCTGTCAGTGGACAGCCAGCACAACAGCAGCGAGGCTTCTGTAATTGCAGTCCTGACAGTTCACATGTACTGCAGACAGCAGCAGTCACTGTGAAAATAGTGTTGAACAAATGGAAAGAAAGGCTCTGGTGGTGAATGGTCATAATGGTCACATACATGTGGGTAAGAGATCAGACCAGGGTAGGAACAGGCTGCTTGAGACAAGGCAAACAGGGACTCACTCAAAAAGACTGTGCTTTGCTAGAGTCACCCAAATGAAAACCATGTGTTCCTTCCTACTTAGGCTAGCTGTACTAATGCTTGCAACCTATTACTGTACCAGAAAGTTGAAACAGAGTGCCCTGGGTGACACCTGTGCATGATTCCATTCAGCCTTCAAAGTGCCACACAATGGAACTGAAACCCCCCCCAAAAAAAACAACCATCAGCTTCCTGCTTTGTACCTAGACCCTTTGCCTGCCCATTTATTCATAGAAATATATATATGTACAGAAATTAAAAAATAGAGGAATTTAAAGGGTTTTTAATAGCCTCCTGATTTGGAAATGTAGCTATGGTAAAATTCATAATTTTGAAATGCTGTTGTGAAAGTATATTTATTGTTATGTATTATATTAGTTTTGCCAATTGTCTTGTATATTATCACATATGATAGAAAGAAAGTCACTTAAAATTTGAAGTTTGAAAAATTTGAAATGGGATTAAATGTATTTCTGTCCCCCTCCAACCCCAAAATGCCAGGGAAAGCAACGCGTTTTCATGATCATTTCCATTTTGATGGAATTGTGGTTTCAAACAGCAAATGATTCTGTCAAGGACTTTTGCACTGGCTCTACTGCTAAATCAGTCATCTGAAATGAGAAGCTGAACTGTGAAGCAGCCTTTCTATATGATCACACACTAATTCTGTTTGGGGTTCTGGGCTTGTTTGTTTTGTTTTTCCCCACAGAGTCCCCGCCTCTTTGAAGGTGTTAAGTCAAAAGTAGCTGTTAAGATGTCTTCTCTTCCATTGCTATTTAAGTACATTTTCTGCCTGCATGGCTTTCAAGGCAGAACTAGTAATTAATCACTAGCCTTTTTCTTTGCATCCATCTCACAGTTGTGCAACTCAGACATGAAAGTACCTTCATGTCTGCTCCAAGATATGAACAATAGACTGTCTTCCTACCATAAAGCTAAAGAGCAAAGAGATGAATGAAAATAAAGCCATCTACTCCTTTGGGGGGTCTAATTTAAAGAACAGAGTTTTAAAGTCATTAGCACTTTGGAGACCTGAAGCAGAGCACTTATGTTGTCTCAAACCATGACTTAGAGTGCACAGCTCTTCTGAATGTCAGATACTGAGTTACCAAATCAGGCACCAGAAAATGAGACTCGGAGTACTGTGACATTTCAGGTTAAGTATTTTGATAAGCTGCACAGTTGGTTTCAGGAGAGGGCTCAGCATCAAAAGAAACTCCTCTCTCTGCTTCTCAGTGTAGCTGATCAGTCCTTGGGAACAGCAGAGCAAAAGCACACCCTTGCACCACTGACATAGAATCATAGAATAGTTAGGGTTGGAAAGGACCTGAAAACCACCTGGTTCCAACAGACACGTTACTGGTTCACAGCATTTTATGAATGGCCTTGATCATTTTGTGCAGTAACCTTCCTTCATTTGAACATACTCAAAAGTGAGCTTAAACTGCTCATCACATCTTTTCTCTGGTAATATTTGATAAAGAAATCTGTGTTTAATAGCAATAACCATAGTCAAGCTGCTCATTCTAGTACCAGTTTATGTCTCACCTTTGTTCCAAGTTTTCTGGAATGCATGTGTGGCTTTGAAAAGAAAGTTGGCAGACTGTTGTATCAGCAGTATATTTCATCATACGTGTTTTGCTCTCTTAAATACTCACAAGAGCTACTATAATTTAGCTGTGTCTGTAATGAAAGATGGTTGGATTAAATCATGGGACTTTGTTTTTTTTATCCATATTAATTCTTTCTTCCAAAACTTGGGATTTTGTCCTTTTTTTCATTTGTCAAAAGCTGCTTTTACTCTATTTTTGTTGCTGTCCAGCATCTCTTACCAGCCATTTGATTACAGTAAACAGGTTATTCTAAGCAGAGATCATTATATGAGAAAGATGATATAATTTGTTTCTCCCTCCAGTGAAAACTCAATGAATTGTAATGAAAATAACCAAATTGCTTTCAGTGATGTAGGGGTTCTCACCCATGGAAATGAAATAAGCTGCAGTCTGACTCATGTGAGGGCTCAGCAGCAGATTGTGGCAGAGGCTGCTTTGGAGAGCAGGGAGGGAACTGCCTGCTTTTGTGCAAGTAAGGAGGAGTGCGTGGCATGCTTCTAGCCCTAGGCTTCATCCTCCATGAGTTAAATTCACTGCTGATTGTGAAGCAAAGGGATTTGAGGGGATGTTGAGGGATACTTGTCAAGCATACAGTCTCCTTAGCTCTCCAACACCTAACTTTCAGATGTTTATTACAATATCTCCTATGCCACATAGGTAGGGGAAAAGATGACAGTTGAAGTCCTCTACTGATTAAAAAATGACCTTCAGAATTTCTTATGTAGGGATCATGAAGCACAAGAGGTAAAATGTACATCCTGTATCCAGATATAAGTGCTGCTCAGGGTGTATGTAAAGTATCATCCCACTACAAACATCACTAATCGTCCCTGAGAGGTGAAGAACCAGCCATCAGCTTTTTCACAGCTCTGTCCATACTACTGTACTACTTACTCTCTCTTCTATATTTTATTCCACTCATTCCTGGAGTGTAGGAGGCTCTCGACCAGATGTCTGTAATGTTAGCTCCTGTGAAGCAGTATGGGCACCCTGCATGGCAACTCTTCTCTGATATACCTTCATGTCCCTTGATTCGAGTGGGATCCTGAGACCCTGATGAAAGGAGACTGTCAAGTACAATATGATGAAGGCTCCACCTTCATCCACCTTTCATTTCAGTTTCAGAGGAACAGAAGTGAGAAATTATAAAGACATAACACAAATCCCTCTTTACTTTAGCCTTGATAAATTCACATGACAACCTGACTGTGTTTGATCTGCAGCCTTCTATGGAAGCATCTGGGCTTTGAAACTACACTGTAACTTCCAACTTGATTTGCCTCATGAATAAGCAGCTGTTACCAAGTCATCAACTGAAAGCAAATTATCTGAGTGGCTTTTTTTAAGGGTCTTGAGTAAGAGAAAACTCTGGGACCATTTTCAGACATGTCCTCATGAAGGCATCACTGCGTCTGTACCTGCAAAACACTTGAACAGTGTTACTAGGAGCACCAGGTATGTATTGCAAATTGTGACGTGAAATCAGGTTAAAGCAAACAAGTGAGAAGAAGTTAAGAGGAGTTAACTACACAACTCTCACTGCAGGTAAGCCCTTGATGGTTTTGCAGTCTCATTTCCCATCGCCGACGGAAAACAATGAACATGTCCATGTGCAGGTGCTGTCTTTGCAATAAAATACAACTTCTTCGGAGAATTTGCCATCCTGCATCCTCTCGTAATTCAGTGTCAGATCACATCTCAAGAAAACTAAGACTTGGCTGGCTTCAGCTGCGCCACGCTGATTTATGGCCATTGAAGATATATAGTCCTCAGCTTCTGGTATTAGAAGAGTCAAAACAGTTCAGCAGTTTGGAGGAGGAAGGTTCACAGGTTCTCTTCAGAGAAGTGTTGGAATCACCATCCCTGCAAGTGTTCACAAACCGGGTGAACAGACAAGGCCCTTGGTGATGTGCATTAGTGGTGGATGTGGCAGTGCTGGGGCAACGGTTGGAACTGATGATTGTAAAGGTCTTTTCCAACCTGGTTGATTCGATTACTCTATGAGTCTGTGTTATGTCTGGGAGCGGACATTGTGAATTTTCTGATTTGAAAGGGGTATGGAGATTGTATGAGTAACTTAAAAGGTACCACACTTTGTGTAAGCAAAGGGGAGCTACAGAAAGACCTACTACAAAATAGACTGTTTCCCAGTTGCCAAAATTCTTTTTGAAACTGATGATGTTCAAATAGCTGAATTTATACTGTTTAATTTACACCTCAGTAGAAGTTGTAACTGCAACATTAGATAGAAGTATTTAACACCACAATTGTTTGTCCTTTTCATGCAACAAGTTGCAAGCTGTTACAGAGACATCAGGAAACCAACAGAGCAGATGGTTCAGGATTAGGGAAGTAATCCATGCAGACAGACTCATATTTCCTTTCCTCTTTTCCATTTCTTTCTACCTTCTCCCTGTGTCCCTTCTGACTTCAAGGTTTAATTTTTTTTGGTAGTAAAATCTTCAGTGCTTACCTCTGGTGTAAACTGCTAAACACATCAGGATATTGCAATATGAGAAGAAGTAGATTTAGGGCCGCTATAAATCATGCCAGCTCTATTAAAGCAGTTAAAACTACTAGAAAGCAGTTAAAACTAGTAGGGAAATGCTCATTTCTGGCACTCTAGCCCTTCCATTTTGATATCCAGCTTTTCTTTATCTAAAAAAAAAAATCAGGACCAGGCTGTTCATAAAGATATCAAAGAACGGGGTATGTGCAACATATAGAAAATAATTGTTCTAAATTATTGTGGGTTAAAGGGGTTGAAATTATCTGCTCTGGATCTACCTGACGCAGAAGAGAAGGGGTTTGAACAATGGAATATATTCAATCTTCACTCTCACAGGTCTCAGAAAGCAAGTAGTTCTTACCTGAGCTGGCTCAAACTGCCTGCAGTGCAACAGAGCCTGCTGCTACCACACCGTTTAGGTGGCTACAACTTTCTTCTCCCCTGCTTCTCTCTCCTCCTCTTTACTCTTCCTTCCCTTCCCTTCATTTTGTTTTCAAGTACTAACAGGAAATTTTGCCCATGAGAAACTCACTAAGAAAATGGCCAAGTTCTGTTTCCCTAACTGGTTTAAGATCTAATCTTTTTCCTTTGCTGTCTGAGTGACAGTTTTATCTGTCTACTATCCAGTCAGCATTTTACATCACTGCACTTGATTTACACGACTGTGTAAGTAAATTAAATGAAGCAGATAAACTTTATTTCCCCATCTACCTGCCCCCCCCGCCCCCCCCTCCCCCCAACTGTTTAAGGCAGCATTTTGATTTTGTTGTGAGCCAGTTATCCTCATCTGACACATACAGGGTATTGTGGCATGATGCCTTTGTAGGAAGTCAAGCAGCAACAAAGAAGGAAATAAAAGGGAAAAAGAAAAAAAAAAAGATATTTGCTGAGGAATAGATTGCATTAATACGTGTACTTCAATTGTTCTTGGCACATGAGGTGTTACACTGAGGAAATGCATCTTTTCATGTAGTAAGCAGCAAGTAAAGAATGAATCTAGGGATAGAGATAGTTAATAAATAGCTTTCAAATGATGTTGCCCATGAATCTGCTGCATTGACAAAGTGTATTGGTTAGGACTCAGTTACTCAGTTAGAATCCTTCACAAAAGCCTTGATGGATATAAAGATTATGAGAGTGGTTTAGAAAATATAGAAAAGAACAGAATTAGGTGTAGGCTATCTAATGAAGGGATTTGGAATAAATGTCAGAGGACAGCTAAAAATGAAGGGGATAATTATCTTTGTAAGCTGAAATTGTAAGAGAACCTGAAGCAAGGTCAACACATGACAAAGATTTATAGCACAAGGATTTATAGCACAATGTGAGCACTTCTCTGGCATTCATGAAATTTGGTGTCTTTGCCTGGATTTGCTACAGAATATGGACTTAGAATAGAATCACAGAATGGTTTGGGTTGGAAAGGACCTTAAGATCATCCAGTTCCAACCCCCTGCCATGGGCAGGGACACCTCACACTAGACCATGTTGCCCAAGACTTCATCCAACCTGGCCTTGATCACTGCCAGGGATGGAGCATTTACCACTTCTCTGGGCAACCTCTGCCAGTGCCCTCACAGTAAAGAACTTCTTCCTTATATCTGACCTGAAGTTACCCTGTTTAAGTTTGAACCCATAAAGACTTGCAAAGATTACTTCCTTTCCATAAATATATTGCTTTATCTGTCTAGACTACAAATGGCAATTGCCTCTTTATGTGTTTGTTTAACAACTTGCTCGATGCGGCCAGCATGAGTCTAGTACCATTATCCTACTCACAACATGTGTTTGGTCCACTCAATAACAATATCAAAGCAAATCATTTTTTCAAGTGATTTCTATGGTTAATTTGTTTCTTGTAACATATTTGCCTCTATTAAATCATTTTCTTTAATTTCCTTCAGAGTTTGGGGTTTTTAAATTGTTATGTTGATAGACTGCTTCTGTGGCTGGAGTTGAATGTTAGATGCATCTTACTAAAGGAGAAGTAGTGATGTGAAAAATGCAAAGTACATTTTGAAATGATATACCTATTTTTCTTTTCCTCCTTCCTTTGGCAGTTTCAAATTTAGTGATAAAAGTCTCAACAGAGAAGACTGTCAGTTTTTCCTACTTTAATTTTAATTTCTTGTTATTTTGAGCTCAGATGCTTTCCCCACATTTTCTTTAGCCCTCCCTTTTCACAGTGCCAAAGTCACTGCACTGGGAGCCTGTACATCAGCAAAATAATAATCCCACCATTTGCCCTAATTAAATGTCTGTCTTCCATGGATTTGTTTCTACTCCATTCACAGATGCGATGGCCATCTGTATTGAGCTTCTCATGTTGGCTTTCACATAGCTGCCACAGCATAAACATGACATAAAAAGTGTTTAGTAAAAATTGTTGAAAACCTCTCAGAACTCTGATTAAACCCCTGAGAAGACCATCTTTAAATCCTTACCAACATGACTTCAACTCACTTGTTCTTGCTGGCTAGAAGCCAATTGGGAATGCCCTACTTGTAACAAACCCATGTCCTGATTTCTGTGTAGCCAGGTAAGTCTAGAAGGTGTAGAAAATACTCAGTGTCATACAACAGAAGAGTAAGGTCCTAGTTTTGGCATTCAACAGCATACACAGGTTCACTAATGGGACAGCTTGAGAACTTTTACTTCTATTTTGGCACCACCAAGAGACCCCTGAGTCAGCCGAGAGAGGAGCAGTGGGGTATCTGGTGCCCATGCAGTCCCTTGGTGCTGCCCAGTGACCCATATGAATGAGGAATGCAGTAAATGGGTTGAGGACAGCAGTACTGATGGCTTGGGTGTTTTCTACTCTGCACACATGTTAGGGATGAGCCTTGGATGTTCAGGGAGTAGAAATAAATGCCAATGCCTCCTAACAGATGGGCCGTTTGAAAACTGCTGGAGGTAGCAGCACCAGGTTGGAGCTTATCATTTCTCTGAGCTTGTTCAAAATTACAATGATATGAAATAGACTAATTGACAATATTTTTTTTTCCTCAGAAAGGGAATTTTTCCCTTGGGTGTTTCTATCATGAAGGAAACGGGAAAGAGATGAAATCCAACAAGCCCAGACTGTTGTTACTGTTAAACTACTTTCAGCCAATATGGTCCTTATTTAGTTCCTCCTTCAAGTTGAATGCAGGGGACAGAATTGATTCCATCCCTGATGTTGATACTCTATTACAACCAACAAATAGCAAGCAGTCTGTGGCAACAATACTTTATGAAGTGCCCAGAGAAATTAATTAAAAACCTCTTTAAGGGGTTATAGTAAACCAGCTATCAAATCAGTAATCCAAAACACACTGAACGTCTCCACATGACCGTTGAACCCGATGCATTCACAGAAGGCTCTGTGCCTTTTGAAGTTGGCCTTCAGGTACAGTGTGCCTTTATGCTATTGTAACGTCCCATTTTAAGCCTACTTCAAATGCAGAAATGTCCCTTTTCCTGATTAGTGAGTCTTAAAATGGTGCAGTTGGAGGTGGCTTCAAGAATAGCAGAAGGTTGAGGAAAAACTTCCTTCTCCTGCCTTTGGTTACAAAACACTACACATCATTTGACACTGTACCTCAGAGTCAAACCCTGCTATGTACATGAAAGGAGGAGGAGACAAAGCTGAAGAAATGTAAGACATGAAAGTGCTCTTAGGAACTCACTAAGGAGCTGTGAGTGACAGTTTTTTAGTAGAATCTAAAACCTCTTTGTTTCCTTCCTACACTTACTGAATTCAGCCTTTTTAGCTGCTTTCTTTACATCCTCTGTAGAGCTGCAGGTGACTTGGATAGTTTTGTGAGGGAGGTTAGGACACTCTGCATGCAGCCACACTCAGAAACTCTCTGACTTCACCTTGAGCAAGGATGCCGTGTTTTAGGCAGCTTTGTCTGCCTGTATTATTCTACTGCACTAGAAATGGGACAGGGATAATTTGCTGCAAGCGGGTAAGATTATTGCTCCACTGAAGGCTTCACCAGTTTATGCCTGCAGAAGATTTGGATCTGTATCTCTGTAATAGAAACTTTACAAATAATTTAGCTGTGGCTTTTTGTTTTCAATTTCATGCCTTATATGTCATAATTCTTCTGTTTCCAACAATTTCTTAGCATGTAAGGCATAGTAGAGAGCTGGAGCACTCAGTGTAAATTAGAATCTAAGGGTATGTCTGATAAATCTGTTGCATTTTCTACACACAGGAGACAGATAAGGACATTCTATTCCACCATTCAAAACTGTATCTTTCAAATGTTCTTGCTTTGAATGTTTCATGTACTTCTAAAGCCTAAATGCAATATTTCAATTATAAATAAATCTAAACATATAGTGAAGCCAATGGAAGATTCTTATATTAAGGTACAAGATATAGAGATGGGCTTTCAGTAGATTTCCAGTCTAAGATGTTGCATTCCACTCACAGAAGTAAATTCCATTACATAAAAGACAGTAGGAGACATTAGGCTTATGGTTGAACAGACATGGGTACAATGGTACTTTTATTTATTTAGAGAAATCTATTTAAACATCACTGGAATTCAAGTCCCCCTTTATGTGTCAGTTGATAAAAAGAATAGACTGAAACACTGTTAGGAATCCTAAATTCTCTTGAGTTTTACCTTGTAGATGTAGATTAATTGTGAGGGAGTAGCATGAACAATTCCTGTTCACATAGGAATTAATTATCTTATATTCAAGTAGCCATTAATCACCTTGCACACCTGCAGGTTCACAAGGCCACGGGACCTGGTAAGATGCATCCATGGGTCCTGAGGGAACTGGCAGATGAAGTGGCTAAACCACTATCCATCATATCTGAGAAGTCGTGGCTGTCCTGTGAAGTTCCCAGTGACTGGAAGGGGAAATATAACCCCCATTTTTAAAAGGGGAGAAAAGCTGTTGTGGTATGCCTGTGGAAGAGCAGTCAGAGATATATTTTGTGGCTAACACCTGGTGGTGCAGTCAAGATAGGCCTGGGACAGAGGTCAATACTGCTTTTCTGAAAACAGCCTTCAGATATGTTATTTAGGAAGTAACACAGCACTCCTTTCACTGGGGATTTAATCCCATTCTCACACCAGTGGCAGGAGAGTGATGAGTTGGGACACCAGGCTTATGCCAAGTCATGCAAATTATTATGAGGAATCAATCATCTTTTACCCAACCCCCATCACTCATGGAATTCCTCCATTTTTCATACCTGTTTTTTATTACCTGGTAGCCCTGCTAGGCAGAAAATCCAAGATTTCTAACCTTGATTTGAAGCCTGAAAGCATTTCATTGTCTGCATCATATCCTTTCTGAGCAACTGCTTCCCTATATAGAGTGCAACTTTCCTACCTGCTCACACCAGTCCAACAATTAAGTCCTTCCATCCATCTAAATAACCTCAGCACTGATACTCAATATCACAGGACTTCAGCAAACACCTGGCAATTGAGACTCACTGTACCAGGAGGCTAATATGTCTGGTGTTGAAGGTGGTGGAAGAGAAGTGCTGCACAGCAAGTAATAAATTATTATGTTTCAGAACAAAAGAACAGTAGGAAGATAAATCTACTACCAGGAAAACTAGCAGTGGTGCAAGTATATGTGGTCCTCATGCAAAAGCATAGTCAAAATCCCTACTGAGGGTTATGCTTCCAGCCTAGTAAAGGGCAGGAATAGTGTAATAAACAGGCAGTAGATCAAGGTTCTGGAAAGAAATCATCCTTTGGACCCTATCTACTTTGATCTGTCATAGAAGGCACTGACTCCATTACTTTCTTGTTAGAGAAGTTTGAAAGGATCTGGAAATCAGATTCAGTTCAGGTAAGCACCTCTTCTGAAACAAATAAAAGAAAGGCAGGGTGCTGTGACTTAAGTCTGAAATCTTATTAGTGCAAAATCCCTCTGCTATGGGATTTCTGCTCCTTCTGATTCAGACTGCTGTAAAGAGAAATACTGAACAGACAAGAGAGATGCACTATAGAGTGGCACAGCAGATACACTGCATCAACATGTTGTTTCTAGTTTGGAGATCACTCTGTCTGCATGTCTCCAAATGCAGTTAGGACAAACACATACCTTGCTTCTTGTTGTTGCCTCCACTGACACCTGGAAGTCCAAATAAACCCCTCCTTGTCTTAATGGTGCTGTCACGTTAAGGTAATGCTGAAATCCTGGCCTTTTCCAGCTCCTTTGCTCTGTGCTTTCCTTTCCCTCTGGTGTTTTTAGAAATAACCACTTCTTTTTCGTTGCCGTCTGTCAGTTGCTGAAGCAGGGCCAGATGGAAGCCTCCAGCTCCTTTGGGATTTATGGTCCACTGTTCGGATGTGACTTCTTGTGCTCTGGATCTCCTCAGAATTTGACAGTCACTGAGCTCAGAATGGTGAAATAATCAGGGCCAGGGAGCAGCCTCTGAATCCACCCACGATGGCACATGCTGCTGAATTATCTGCATGCTACCTGTCATGATTTTGGCATGTTTCAGTAAATGTTGTCTCAGACAGTGCCCAAACATGGTTGTAGGCTTGAAGATGTTTATTAGCATTCAGTACATACAAAGCAACTGAGTTTTCAAAGGAGAGAAGACAGTTTAGCCATCATGACATACCACTGTGTTTCAAGGACAGAGGACAAGCTCTTTTAATTGATAGCATAGGCACAGCTTCAGACAGGTACTTCAGAGGTCTGGGAATATGGTACTGTCATGTTTACAGCCTCCTGGGTTGAGTATTTTTCTTTCATAACCTGCTTGGAGCAGCAGTGTGGTTACATGCTAAGTAAGACAAGGTGAAGAATACGCCAGGGTCACCACATCTCAAGAGTGAGAGGAGACCCTGGAGTAAATTTCCTCTTTTACAACAGGTTATTCACCTTTTATAGCAGGTAGGATCTTAGCTTCTCATTCTCTGCTTCCTCAGCTCTAACTTTTCCTTGCCCTTGGAAGTCTGCTTCAGAAATGCCTCATCACCCCTGTGTCAATGAAATTCTCTTTTCCAGTGGCAGCCTGAACACATATTTTTTGTATAAAAGCAACGTATTTCAGTAACTCACTGTTTGTCTGAATGGTTGATTTCAAGATCAGCACTTTTAAATGAATAGGGATGGTCCAGAGGGGTAGAAAATCTGATGGTTTAGATCAAAATAAAAAAGATATTTGAAGATCACTCTTAAAGTCACCTGACAATTCCTTTTTTGCAAGCATAGTTGGGAGGGATGCGAATTAGTTAGGAGTCAGGACTTCAATTTTAATCTCTGCCTCTGATTTATATTGTGACACTGAACTGGTCCTTCATTACTTTCCCTACCTCAGCTACATCTTTTGGAAGGGTCTGTCAACTCTCTGGCTGTATGTTCATTGCTCAGCACAAGACTGTGGTTTAAAAGAAGCACAAATTTAATGCAAAATGGACAGCTCATATTAGACAAATTAGTCCACAGCTAAAATGTTTAGATTCAGATCATATAAAAAGGTATAATTAGAAAGGCAGAAAAGAATAATATAAAGAAATTAATATATCATTAATTAAGGAGGAAGTTGACTTAACAGAGATTAGTGGAAAAACTTTGCTATTCCTGTTTCCTGTGAGAGAAATGATGCGCACTTCATGTGGTGTTATTCTGCATTGCACTTAGCACAAGGCTGTCAGGTACTTAAAGAATGTGGGGAATACCCACACAGCCTTCAGAGTGCAAGATGACACCCATTTTATGTCATGACACAATGTGGTGTAGTCATCTACATGGTATAGTGATGAAAGGTTACTGGTTTATTTATAAAACCAATAATGAGCTCAAAAATAATGGTGTCGTAATTGATGAAAATTGCTCTATTAGACTGATTTATGCTCATTATACTAGCTCAAATTGTTTTTAAATGAGGCATTGGTTGTTCATATTTGTTGTCTTTTTTCTAATTTTAAAAGACATTTAAAATACCTTAAAGGAGAAAATTAATTCAGTAGGTCCAGAATACAAAAACAGTCTTGAAATGGAAGTAAAGTTTGTTTTAGTAACTGTAACTGCGATACTGTTCATCTGCAATTTATAGGTTTAGATGCTGAATAAATATGGAAAAGAAACTTTCTTTGAAACCAAAATGCTATTTTACTGTAATGGGGAAAGAAAGAACTAATTTCTCAAGGAAAGGTGTCATTTTTGTCAAAAGAGCATGTTTCATTTCAAAATAGCACAGCAGCTTCAGCACTCATCTGAGATGTGTCTGGGTGTGGGTCTTGGGTGAGATGCTGTGATGTACCATGGCAGCTGGCTATCCCAAAGAAGCCTTTCTCCAGAAGTTTCTTTTTTTGGTTCATAGCATGGGATTTTACAACTGCTGAACTGTTCCTGAAATTAAATTATTTTTCTTATCTTTTCTGAAGCAAAACCCTAAGAGGATTTGTAAAAGTAAATCCAGGCTTCATTACCCCCTGTTCTTCACTAGACAATCTGGGCATAATTCTGCTCTTGATTTCACCAGTGGAAATGAAATTAGTCTGAATAGGAATTGGTGTAGTGGAGGCTTACATTCAGACTGCAGCCTTTTCTACTACTGGAAGAGATGCTAGTTTCCAATAATCCCAAATTTCCTTTGAATGGGAGTCATTCTGCAGTTGTCTGTCAGCTAGAGATTGAATTGCCTAGAGAAAACAGAGGAACCCCGTGAATACCAATGCACTCTGCTGTGCTCTGTGGGATGTTTTTCTTTAGGAGGTCCAAACTCAGGTCAGTAGAAATCCACACAACAGCAAATAGAAGGAATTTTAAGACAGTCACATATATTTGTGAGCCATGCCAATGAATCATCATATCAGAGGCACAATCTGAATTTGTAATTTGTGCATATGAAAATCCACCTCTAACATACAACACAGTCAATGACCAGTTGTTTTGGCATGGCAAT
This sequence comes from Pezoporus occidentalis, assembly GCF_034315485.1. NCBI lineage: Eukaryota > Metazoa > Chordata > Aves > Psittaciformes > Psittacidae > Pezoporus > Pezoporus occidentalis. The sequence goes on along the minus strand of NW_026915977.1, from coordinate 2,478,247 downwards.
GGCAATGACTGTCCTTATATGAAAGTTAGATGCAATTATAGTGAAAACAGAAAGGCCTAGAAGTCCAACTCTGGCCTTCCATGCAGCTAAAAGAGAATATTATTATTAACAATATAATTGCAGAATGAATCCAAGGGGTGGAATGACTCACTGAGTTGTGCTGTACATGTAAGCATTGTGTGTTTAGGAGCTGCCACTTTAGGAAAAAAGATAGTAAAGAAGAATTACTTTTACTAAAGTATGCAAAAAAAAAAAGAGACTTTTAACAATTCCTCCCTTTTTGAAATGTGTGGGATAATTCCCTATTAAGCAAAACATATGTTACAACACTTTCCAGATGTTCACTGGGAGGAAGGTATTGTTGGAGGGATTAAAATAACCTCCATGAGACTTTCTGTCAATGTTCTAAACAAGTTTCCATCATTAGATATTTTTAGCTGCTAAACACAGATCCATTAAATGGGGGGAAAAACCCCTTCAAATCCAAAACAGTCATAAAACTTATTTGGATTCTATTGTGTGCTTGATCACTTCAATGAAACATAAAAGAACAGGTAATGACCAGCTATTTCTATAGCAGGGGCTAATTCCTAACCTTTCATGGGGAAAAGGGCAATTTTTTAGTTACTTTAACATTGAATTTAATGAGTACTTCTTTTAACAATTTAAATTGGAAGATTTTCCCAAATCATCACAGTTTTAATGTGTGTGGCTTAATCATGAAGTCACAAAGGGCATTCTCTCAAAATATTAATTTCAAAACTATCAACAAATTGTCAAATATAATTGACTATATTTTATAAAGTAAGGCCTCATAAGAAAAGGGCTTTGCTTGACTTCTGTTTCTAAGGGAAGGGTAAAAAAGAGGACAAGGTTTATTGCTGGTCACAGTTAGCAATGGCTCAATAATGAAAGACTTTTGAAGGTATAGATTCGTTATTAACAATTACTGTCAGTGTATAAAAGGAGTTACCAAAGCCTACCTGATCTCTATCTAATCATTAAACAGAATTAAGTATCTCCAATGTCATATTATCTCTTTCACATTTTTCTCTCCAGAGCACAGGCTTTCCATTTGCTCAGAAATTTCTGTTTTACAAAGCTTTTCACAGTAAAGACAGAAAGCAAGGTGTGAGTTCATTGCTATTCCTCAGTACTGCAGTGTCTTCTCTTTCATGGGGGAATGAACATACAGGCTGAATCCATCATTTCCCTTCATGTCCATTCCATCATCCATGTAGCTGTCACATAATTTCGTTTCATGTATTATTGTCGTGGTTTAAACCCAGTCAGGTAACTCGTTCACTCACTCCCCCCCGCTTCTTTCCCTCCCCCTACTCCTGGAGGGACGGAGAGGAGAATCAAAAGAATGCAACTCCCACAGGTTGAGTTAAGAACAGTTTAGTAACTAAGGTATAACACAAATCACTGCTGCTACTACCAATAATAACAATGATAAAGGAAATAACAAGGGAAGAGAATACAACACCTCATCACCATCCGACCAATAACTCGCCCCCCCCCCCCCAGTCCAACCAAGCACCGACCCATACCTCCTCCAACCCCGCAGTCTCCCTGCCCTTCCGGGGCACTCCCAGTTACATCCTGGGCATGACGTGCTGTGGTATGGAATACCTCTTTGGCTAGCTTGGGTCAGGTGTCCTGTCTCTGCTTCCTCCCGGCTTCCCCTCCTCCCTGGCAGAGCATGAGAGTCACAAAGTCCTTGGCCAAACCAAAACATCCTTGTTATCAGCACTGTTCCCAGGCTGAAAGTCAAAACACTGCACTGCACCAGCTACCAAGGAGGAGAAACATGACTGCTACTGCTGAACCTAGGACAATTATTCATTAAAGCCATTTATCAGCAAACTGCCTAGAGCTAGCATGTTAGAAAGCTCCTGAGAAAGAACAGGAAGGAGTAGCCTGAAGAGGGTGACACTTTTCAGTGCTTTATAAATTTTTCATTCATAAAATGTGTATAACACACTTTTTATGTATACCAAGTGAAGATTGGTTTGTGATGATACTGATGTCTACCACTACAGTTCCTGATGAAGAGTCCCTCCCCAGCATCCTTGTTGGCCTCCTTCAGATACTGGAAGGCTGCTATGAGGTCTCCACGCAGCCTTCTCTTCTCCAGGCTGAACAGCCCCAACTTCCTCAGCCTGTCTTGATATGGGAGGTGCTCCAGTCCCCTGATCATCCTCGTGGCCTCCTCTGGATTTGTTCCAACAGTTCCATGTTCTTTTTATGTTGAGGACACCGGAACTGCACACAATACTCCAGGTGAGGTCTCAGGAAAGCAGAGCAGAGGGGCAGGATCACCTCCTTCGAAATGCTGGTCACACATATAGTTCATGGCAATGACATTAGACAATCTTTTGTATGGCCTTTTAAAATATTGAGATAAAACTAGACTTGTTCAGTTCAGAATTTTAACTATGAGATTTATGGTTTAGAATATAGATTTATTTTTTCCGCCCTTTCGCCTCTCTCAGTGTAACTCCTTAGAACCTTGCTTAACTTTTTTGGTAGGCAGCAGAGAGCCAAGAGTCGCTCAGAACAAGATTGAAGTAACTTGACAATGTAGAGACACATTGATACTTCTGCCCTGTAGTCAGAGGGAATGAAAACTACTGGGAATAATTTAGTCTAGGGTTGGCAAGTTTTCATGCAGCCTACATCCTGTCTTCTAGACCTTGCTCCTTGAAAAAATGCAAGATCAATCAGGTAATAAAATCACATTTTCAATACGACATCTGTAAGTGTTGAGCTTATTCCGGCACAAAACCTTTAAGATATTCATGAGTAGTTTGGGCTTATTTCCAAGCTATTTAAGGAGCCCCAAAACATATCTCAGGACTAGTAATTCTAACCTATTTTATGCATTATCTTCAATCTTATTTTGTGATACTAAGTCCAAAATAGGATTTATGTGAGTGAAGCTATGAGCTTGCATGAAGCCCTCCATGAAGTGTCTGTGGGATGGAAGGTGGCTGTGAATGAATCTAAGAAGTTATGGTCTGCTTTATATTGAGGTCGGTTGTTAAGTCCCATTTATTTGGCTGCTGTCATAAACTCTGAACCAAAGTAGCATATATAAAAATACCTATCAATTCTCCCAAGTATTCTTTCTTCTTGACTTTTAAGTTCTTTATATCACTCAATCAGTGTCCCATTTCTCTTCCTTTTTTGATGTTGAACAGAACTATGCTCTTCAACCCTGAGAACTCAGTTACTAAATGTGAGCAGATGTGTCAAACCTTTCCACTAATACAGGGTACCATGACTGACTTCTTCAAAGTCTAATTTTACAACTTTGACATTGAAAATAGATGTGCATTTTGACATTAGTGCTAATTTCCATGGAGCTACTTGCAAAATACCATAGTCCTGAGTAGAAGTGCAAGACCTTTGAATTTTCCATGGCACTAAATGTGTCACTGAAACATTTGAATAAATCATGATAAGGTTAAACATCTCCTACGTGAGAAGTTTCTTTTCCTTCTGTCATGTTACAGAACCTTTTAATAACTGTGGTGAGGCACTGGCACAGGTTGCCCAAGGAAGTTGTGAATGCTCCCTCCCCTGCAGTGTTCAAGGCCAGGTTGGATAGAGTCTTGAGTGACATGGTCTAGTGTGAGGGTTGGAACTGGATGATCTTAAGGTCCTTTCCAACCCTAACTATTATATGATTCTATGAATACTTTGTCTCTGGGTATGAAGGAGAAAACCTCAGCCCCTCTGCAGGTATTATTTCATTTCATTGGTAGGTGAGGGATGAGCAAGGCTTTCATCTGCATGAAACAAGTTTTCCCTTTTCCTTAGCATAAATGACATTGAAAAACCTTGTCAAGTTTCATGCTTGAAACGTTAGTTAAATAAAAATAAGCTGGAAAAACTCTGCCTCCTTCTGTATTATAGCTTGAGGGAATGCAGTGGGAATCTCATTGGCTCATTATGGGTGATTATAAAGCAAGAGGTATTGACAGAAGAACTAACAGCTGTTTAAAAATGTTATATTATAAATTAGAGCAAAAATTCAGGTAAAATGCAGACGTTTTGTAAACAATTAAAGCTAGAGAAGAGAGGTGCTATTTAAACATTGTTTAAAATAATCACTTAACACCAAGGACTTGGAATTCATTAAAGACGTGAGCAGTATGTACGCTTTAGATCTTCTTATTGTGGTTTAAATCCAGCCAGTAACTCAGAACCACACAGCCGTTCGCTCACCCCCCCCACACCTTTTCTTCCCCTGCTCCCGGAGGGGTGAGGAGAAGAATCTAAAAAATGTAATGGTTGAGATAAGAACAGTCCAGTAACTAAGGTATAACACAAACCACTGCTGCTACCACCAGTAATAATAATGATAAGGGAAATAACAAGAGAAGAGAATACAACCACTCACCACCCACCAACCGATACCCAGCCCGACCTGAACAGTGATCTAGCCTTTCTGAGTAACCCATGCTGTGGTATGGAATACCTCTTTGGCTAGTTTGGGTCAGGTGTCCTCTCTCTGCTTCCTCCTGACTTCCACTCTTCCCTGGCAGAGCATGAGACTCACAAAGTCCTTGGTTGGAGTAAACATGACTTAGCAACAACTAAAAACATCGGTGTTAGCAGTGTTGTTCCGAGGCTGAAAGTCAAAAACACTGCACTGCGCCAACTACTAAGAAGGAGAAAAATGACTGCTACTGCTGAACCCAGGGCACTTCTTCATTAGCACAGGCTACTAATAAGAAGTTATGGTTTTGCTTCAGCAGTTCTCACAGTTATTAGCACTGAAAAGCAGGGAGGCAGATGACTATGAATGCTCATTGATTACCAATGTTACCCTGAAAACCAGCAGTTTATTAAAAACTAGAGATAGGAGGAACAGTACAAGGTTTTTCAAAACCATAAACATCTAGTAACAAGGTATAAATTTGTGTTACATGAGTACATCCTTCCTTATGGATAATAAACCAAATATTTCTGTCGTTAGCATTTCTGTCATTAATACTTTAAGTTCTTGAAGACAACTGTTAAGTTGCTTACCTGCAAATGTACAAAAAGTAACATCTTCTTAGGATAGGGAGATACTGTATTCTAAAGAAGTTGAACTATTATGTTAATAAGTAGATTAGGCTCTTATAAATCAAAAATCATGCAGCCTTTAAAAGCAGCTTCTAACACATGATTGGCAATTCTGTGCCTCGAAAATTTCCGTTCCTGCTTTATAGATTCTGATGCTTTCTGGTCATGGAATCCGCTTTCTCCCTGCCTGCTTCCCAGCTTCAGCTGTGTTTTGCAGTGTCAGGCTTGAATAGAAAGCAGACAGATCATGAATACACTAAGTCAGTTGACAGAAGCCCCAGATATATCACTCCAGTCTTTCAGCCTTTCTGAACTCCATTTGATAGAAAGGAAGAGCGAATTCATAGTCTGATTCCCAGAGGGTCTCTCTGTGCACAGCAGCCATCGTATTTATACTGAAATAAAGGGCTTTGGTACAGACTATTAGAAATGATTTGCATAAGGAAGGATTCACTGCATATTGTGGGTAAGTGTGAGCCAACCTTCAGGTAACCCTTGGCTATCAGAGCAGGAACACATTAAGGAATATAGACTTCAGTGTATCCAGAAATGATAAAGCATTCTGAGTTTTGCAAGGCTTTATGCAGAGCAACACAAAGAGGATCTTCACTTCCTCTCATCCCAGGGGTACTGGCAGCTCTCCTGTGACTCTCCTCCTCCACCTTCTTTAGCTCTCATCGGTTACAGAAAACAAGATGTTTGTGACTGGTGAATCCTTAGAGGATAAAGGCCCTCCTAAGTAGGTTTGCTACTCCTGGGACATTTCAGGCAGTGCAAAAACATTGTCATTGTTGTCAAAACCATTTTTCAGAATGTGAAAAGTAAGCGGGAGACAAACAGATCAATGTTTTCCTTTGGTTTTTTAACTCTGGTCAGCTCCAACGAAAAAGAATTCAGTCACTGCAACAGTGAAATAGGAATGGAGGATGTTGATGTGGGGATCCATAAAGGTGGTGTGGTTAGAAGGGGAAATTACTGAACAGAGAAAAGCCTACCAGCCTAGGAGCTGAACCCAGGAAACATCTTCTTTAGGCAGAAATAGGACAGTCTGTGTCCCCAGAACTCCTGGAGGCACTAAAAGGCTGAAAAAATCAGTAGGAAGGTAATGGTAAAAGAAATGGAGTTAAAATTCATCACCTACCCCTTCATTGTATGTGGATCTTTGGTAAACCTGATGCACAGAGGTGTGTTTGCAGGCAATATGGAAAGAGAGCTGCTCTGTGGAGTGTTACCACAGGCCACGGCAGGGTGTAAGCACACAAGTGCCTAAGGGACAACTGGGCGATTTCCCATTGATGGTCAAGCAAACTCAGGCAGCTGAAAGCACACTGTGACAGAAAAAGCAGCAGCTAAAGGCCAAATTCACTGAAAGTAATGCTAGTTTGGGAAGTGTAAGCCTTTTTGTTGGTGGTGGTTTGGGAGTTTTCTGCTTGGAGGAGGAGGAGGAGGAAAAGGAAGCAGAGAGAGGGGGAACTGGCACTGAGTTTTTTGAAATACCCGTTATATGATCATAAAGGTACTTCCTATTCCTGATGATTAAATTATTCCAATAAACCACCATACTCTGTAAAAAGAATTGGGACAATATTTTAAAGTTTGTAGTTTAGAAAAGCTAAAGCAATTTCTGAATATTTTATGTGTTATCATAGATGTTGTTACAGATGCATACTCTGTGAATAAGTTACCAGCTATAGGATTACTGTGCTGCTCCCTATAAATGAAAACAGTTTCAACATTTCACTTTCTAATTGCAGGCCTATTTTATGGAGAGTTTCCTTCAGAACAAGAGCTTTCTGTGCTATGCTTGGGGTTTGGTAGTGGAGTTTATTCACATTTCAGCACACATGACACAGCCTGAACTGGGGACACACTGAGTTAACACAAAAGGACCTTGTGACATTCTGCACGACAGCTTGGTACAGCCTGGGGAGCTCCTGTGTGCCTGCAGGACAGAGCTTGCCGAGTACAAGCCTGCAGACTCCTTCTGCCTGCCTCTTAAAGTCTCTTAAAGCCATTTCCATCCCAAAGCTCTTGTCTGTGGAGCCCCAAAGGCTTCCAGATGTTTTCTTGTCCCAAAGGTCAAACACAAAGAGAAGCCCTGAGTGACTTGTCTTGCTCTCAGGGCATTGTGTTCACTGGCATTAAACCATGAACAGTTTTCTGAGAAGCCCTCATGGAAGTTGGTTTATGTGTTAGAGATGTGCAGAGGGCTGAACTGTAGCTTAATACATGGTGGTGCCTTGCTCTTCTTGGGCCTCCTTCCAGAATCACTGAATTCATCATGATGCTTCCTATTAAATTCAAGAGAGTTTGGATGAGGCCTTATATCCATATTTCTAACCTAGAGCTCTTTGACATTTTTAAACAGCATCTTTATGTTTCTCATTTTATTCCCTCATACTGGTGGTATTATTTCTGCTGAGCCTTGTCAAAAATGTATTAGACCTCCCAGTTAATATACCTTTATATGAAGGCCACCTGGTTTAAGAGGCAAGCACAGATAAACAGGGAGGATGGAAGAGCCAATGGCAAATTCTTTCCTTGGAAGAAGCATTCTTGGAAGAAGTAATTCTGGGAAAGGAATTCTTTTAATTGAAAAGCTTCAGAAATTATTAACTGAGATTGTCTTGAAATTATGGATCCTCAAAACAGGTTTTTCCCTTCTGCATGTTTGCAGAGTTTGCCTGCTTGACCTGTACAGTGAGTCTGGGGAGTTTCTTGGTGCAGATTTTGCAGGAGAACTGCTTAATGGTGTCAAAATGTGTGCTTTAGATTGCTTGAAGAACCACTGTCAGAGGTATTAGCAAAAGTGGTTTTAATATGAGCTTGCAAAAATGCAACCTAACAAAGTTTGATGGCAAGGGTCACTCTTACTGTGCGGCATTCAAAGAAAGATTCAAAACTATCAAGACATAAATCAAAGTTACCGAGTCACAAATCAAAGTTACCAGGCACAGACCAAAGTCACCATACATATGGTGCAAGGTTCTGCACCATATTGGTCACTTAACAGAGATCTGCCGTTGGTAAAAGGTGTCTCTTCCTCAAGGAGCAACCCTGCGTGGTGCCCTGGCTCAAGGGGAGATCACCACCATGCAGCCATGCTGCCTAGCAGGGGCAGCTCAAGGAAGGCTGTCATATTTGTGGGATAAAGTGGCTGGCTTGTAATTGCATTACATATGATGGGAAAGGTATGCATGAGACTCCTTGTACCCACAACTTCCTTTGTTTCTCGATAAATGGGTTGCAGAAGAGTCACCCTCTATTCATGTCACATATTTGGTGTTCCAAGCCTGTGTGAATTGATGCCCAATCTGTTCTTTGTGGGTTTTCAGAGAAGAGATTGGAACTAAAGGAGTTCTTGACTGGGCTATGGCTCAGGCCTTGACCTCATTTGGAGCTTGTATCAAACTACTGTTAGTTGGGTTAAGGGACTGAGTGCTCCCTAGTACTTCTACTAGGGAGCCAGTGTATACCTGTGGAAGTGCCTGTTTGCAGCTTCTCTCCTTTGGCCATGATAATGATGATGTGGCCACATATTACACCTGTTTCATCACCAAAATTCTTCTTTGTGTTGTAGCTTCTGTCATTGGCTTGGGATTTAAAAATGAAGATTAATAGCAACATCTGCAATTTAGTCCAAAATTCCCTTTTTGGTTTACTAGGGACAGGAGGGGAGGAGGAAAGATGATAGGAGTCTCCAGGTCCCTCATTTAGTCCTACAAAGATTATGCTAATAAATCCAGGCTAAGAAATACAACTGGCCATGGCTATTCTCCACCCCTGAGAACAAATGTCACACAGGAGCTTACACCTCTGTGTGCTGAAGTCTTTCTCATCTGCCCCCAAAGTACCTGATAGGAACCAAAACATGCATGTTGAAGGAAGGACATGTGCTCTTAGAAAGTCTGACCCATGCCACTGGCAATGTCTGTGGTTTCTTTCTGTGTAGTTTACTAGTTACAGCTGTAATATTGTAGGTGTTTTGGGTCATAGATTACTTCTCTCCTTTGGTATTAACAACCATAAATGCACAAGTATTTAAGTATGAGCAAGTTAGTAGGGATACTCTGGAAATGATTTAGGAGCTAAGTGCCATCCACTTCAGTGGAAGATGACCTCTTACGTGGTTTAGAAAATGCTGTCTTACTCTTATTTACATTTAAAGACATGGCCCAAGGCAGTAAGTCCCATGGCCTTCGAGGTCATGCTATAAAATGATCCATGCAGCAAGAGAAAGCTGCCTTTGGTAATCCATTTCTCCCTTCTCTGAGGTTTGTCCTCTGAGGTTAGCATAGGGAGCTCTGCAGCAAAGAGCAAGCTTTGCTGGGCAGTTTGCTGTGGCTTTGTGGCAAAGCCACCACTGAAGGAAGTACATGCTTTGAAATTTCAGATGTCTCAGGATCCAAGCAATAATTCAGGTCTAATACAGTGCCACTTTCCTCATTTAAAAATGGGAAATTACATCAAATGTGAAGGCAATCTGCTCCCATCAAGATGCTAAATACTGTTTTGGAGCTGGATTAAATAAATCTTAATTAAGACTCTGAGTGTATATTTACATTTATTTCCTTCCTTCCTCCCTTTTCCTTCCCTCATCACTCCCAAGGATCTGACTAGAATATGGTGAAAAACACTAAAAATCAAAAACATGGGAAAAAACTACACGAAACCTAAACGTGTGCATCTTCCCAGCAATTAGCATGAGTCTTTCCCCCTCATGATTGTAGCACACTTATCTGTGTGCGTGTGTGCTTTCACATATGCATGTATATATTAATATAAGTATATAAACATAAAAAGAAAGGACAAACACATTCAAACGTATTCTTTGCAGCTTATGGGGCAGAAAAATCTATAGAGCTCCAAATGGCTGCTTCCGTGATTCAATTTTCTTTGTAATGAAATCTAAAACCAAACAAGTATGCACATTGTTCAATTTAACGTGGCCAATGAAAATTTATATTCCATCCCTTATTTTATTGTGAATTATATTATTGCAGAAAAAATATCAGAGGGCATGTGATTCAAAGGGGAAATAACCAGATTTCATTTTCCTGTTGGCTTTGGGACGTGAATGAGCAAGCTTAAGAGTGAAATTTCTTTAGCAGAGCAATATTTTGTACAGAGCCTTTTTGGAGACCTGTGTCTCTTAAAATTATTCTAGTGGAGTGCTGAGGGCTAATTTCCAAGTCAGAAGTATAACTCGGTATTTACACTCATGTAAGAAGTGCTGTTGTTCCCAATGGTGAATATGACATTTCAGCTACAGCAGCCCGAGCCATAAGAAGGGCTTTGCATACTTTGAATCCAAATAGACTTAAGTTTTGCATAAGTTGAAATGAAAAAGTGGATTTTCATACATAGCAACCTCTTTTCAGCAATTCCCACTGCAAAACCAAATCAAACCAGCAACACTGCAACCCACAGATGTGTCTTAAGAGGGGGGACATTAAGGTCCATTGAGCTGACCACTGGGAAGCAATGTACTTGGCACAGCCTGGCAGTAGCAAGGCTGGAAATTACTATTGGAAATGATCTTGCTCTTTTTCACCTCCATTTTTTTTAGCTACGGAATGGGGGTGATGACACTGAATTTCCCAATGGAGAGAGGATTTAAGAACAAAGGAAGAAAAAGGACTAAATTACTTTTGTAATAGTGTTATACCCAGACATTCACGTTAAGGTGAAATATTGGTAATGTCTGACAGTGGAAGACACCTCCAAGGTGACATCCTCACCCTGTGTGCGCATGCCTGTGCTCATACACGCATATATACCTTGCAGTGGATGAGATTCATGGCCAGACTGCTGTGGCAAGTGAGATGTTACAAGTCGTTGCATGTAACTTGAATTCCTAAGCTAAAGAATTTGTCACAGCAATGCACTGTTTGGCATCTCCTACAGATCCTGTGTCATATGTGAGTCCTTCATGGATGCATTGGATACCCTAAGGAATGTTAAATGTGGTTAGGCACCTACAGTTAAGAAACAGAATCCCCACAGAATCTGTATTGGGTTTTGTATCTTAGCGCAAGACATTGCAGGTGGTTGCCTCTGCACAGCTACATCTATATGTCTTCACCCTGTGAGCTGAAACCAACCGAAATGACTAAAAGACTTGAGAAAAGATATATATTAATTAAGTGCAATACGGGATCTTCCCCCAGACATCTGTTTATCTGCAACCAGTATATATGAATTAATCATGAACTAGCTCAAATAAGTGTTCTTAAGGGAAAAAACTTGCTATGAAATGAATGCAAATGAATCAAAATGATACAGATATCAGGATTCTTTCTGTTTAATTCTCTAATATCCACTGTTATGAATAAATTTATAAATTTCATCAGTCTTTCATTTAAATATTTAGATCCTTTTTGTTTTTTTTCAGCATTTTGCCGTGACTTTGTCTTTTTCTTCCAGAAGTGGGTACAGGCAGCCTTAGCCTGAGGTTAACCTGGAAACAAATATGATATATTTGGGCTAACAAGCCTAAAACAAGAGGTTGAATTTTGTGGCTTTATCAACCCAAGTGTCAGTAAATGGGCATTTCTGTGCCATGATCCACTGTATAATGCAAGTAAACACAAATATGTTTTCATTAAGTGCTTTGAAGTCCTGGATGAAAGGAACTATCTGAAAAAGGCATTGTTGCTTCTATGCTGAAAAAAATTGGGCCACATCACGTAAAATAGTTTTCAAGTGTGTTGAAGTGCAAATTGGAGTTGCAGTGAGGGTTTATTTAAGTAAGACAAAGAAGCACAGATTTACTTCTCCAATTACACCAATTAATGGTGTTTGGTCTTACTTTTAACTCACAAAAATCCAACTTGTTCCCCTCTGCTCTCTAGAAGCATGTGGATCTCTCATATCCTCTGTATCGTGTCTGCCAGCCTGGGAAAGGTACTTCAGAAACTCTAGTCAATGAAGCTAACAGAGACCACAAAGTTATTCAGGTTCCCCTAACGAAAACTGCATTTCATCAACTGACCAGACTCTTTAGACCCTATTGCCTCTATTTACTAGATTTCCATTGAGTTGTTTAGGGCATATTCTAGTTGCCCATAACTGCGTAATGCCACTTTTTTTATGTTCTGGGCATCCTTTCAAACTTTTGTTTTCCACAAAGGGCATTCTTCTTCTGTAGGTCTTGAGGGCAACTCATAGAGCATTAAACATCCAGCTTTAAGCAACTGAAGCCCACTCTGGGTGACCAATTGAGTTATAAACACCTTGGCTGTGTATGCTAAGGTATTACATCCTCTGTGTTCCTGTAGCACATAGAATCATAAAATCAGAATGGTTTGGGTTGGAAAGGACCTTAAGATCATCCAGTTCCAACCCCCTGCCATGGGCAGGGATGCCTCACATTAGACCATGTTACCCAAGGCTCTGTCCAACCTGGCTTTGAACACTGCTGGGGATGGAGCATTTACTGCTTCTGGGGTGGTCCTCAGTGTCAGAAGACAGGCAAACAACTGTGTAGCTAAACCACTTGCACCTATGTAAATAGCTGCATAGCAGGGAAATTTGCATTTGTAAGTATAGAAAACTATCCACATACACAGTAATTCCCACAGGTCCACTACCAAAGAAGAGTCTTGTTCCATAAACATTCATTAAACACATTGAAACCAATGTAAGAAACTGCAAATAAATTTTGTGATACAATTCAAAGACGCTTTTAACATCTTAGTTGTGAAAATCATCCATCTACAATGCCAGAATAATGGATGCTATAAAGCATATGGAAGAACAATGGGAATTACAGGCTTTAGCGCAGTTGTTTTGTTCTTACCATGGAAGAAAATGTACATCCACTCATCCTTAATTCTGTTTCTAATGCATTTCTTAAGTGTTGGATGAAGCAGAGTGCTGTCCAGTTCTCCACTTGATCACATTGTCTTTGACCCAAACTGGAGTTTGACTTGTACATGACTGTTAAGCCCTCTTTGTAAAGGACTCCTTCAAATCCTTTAAAATCACCTCTGCCATAATCACACATAAAATTGTCATCTGAAGCCCGCAAGGCAGGAGAGGAGCTATGGTTATTGCTGTAGGTTGGACTATGAATTGACCACAGGCCCAGGCTGTGCTGAAATAGCTCAGCATCTCTGTTGGATGTATCTATTATATTCCTTTTGGGGATTTTTGACTGTGAGCTCCTGGGTAAAGCTGCTGTCCTGCTTTATCTGTTTGTAGAGCTTTTAACAGAATGAGTCCCTAACCCATCCGTGGCCTTTGCCTAGCACAGGCTGCTAACACAAGTAAAATAGAAAGGTCTTCCTTAAAAGGTCAGTAGAAAATGGGCAAAAATGAGTGTCAGATCTTGCAGAGAGGGCATATAGGGCTTGACTAATGCAACCCATAATTTGCTACTCATTTCTTGACAGTCTCTTGATACAGTTTATTCCAGAAGGAATCAGTTCAGCTAAGGAACTACTCATCACAAAACAAAACCCTTACCATGTTGCAGAGGATCCAACAGAGAAAAGTACCTTAGAAGGAAATTAAATACAACATAAAACCTCTTGAAATCTGATAGCGCAGGTTTTGGCTCATCAGAAATCAGTAAATAAATAAAAAAATGCAGATGTGAAAAGCAGATTAGAGAGGTGTTTATTTTCCCCAAGGAGAACTCGAACATCCACTGGAGACCAGGGAAGAGTGTTAATGAGGTAAGTAGCATCAGGGGAGCTACTTGACTTAATGCAGTCTTTTATTTTATTTATGGGGAACTGATTTTTCAATCACAGTGTCTGATGCGTGCTTTCAAAAAGCAGCCACAAGGGGAAAAGAAAAACCCTACAGGGACTCCCACCTTATTACAGGCTTTTAACTGATCAGTTAGTGATTTTATTAGAAACATACATCAGAAGCTCTGTCAGACTTTGGCTCAGACATGGGTTACAGCTTTGAACTCAAGGCTGAAAATTACACAGATTAACCTGTCTGCACTTTTCGTAACTTCATGGGTGGCACATTGGAATCTCTGTTTGGCGCAGCAATTGCTAAAATGGAAATTGAAAGGGGAAAAGCAAGACATGGCTGCAGAATTGTATCTGTATTTGTCGATAAAAATAGGCCAGGACTTACTTCCCTTTCCTAAAGATGAGTGACATGGTACATCTCCCTCTCACTCCCCTCCTCCCAGGAGAAGGTAGCCCTGCTCTTACCAAGTATTAAGTATAGCCTCTTGCCCATTTTGCAACTAGCCTAAGAGAACTAATGGGTCGCAACGCAACAGGTTGCCCAAAGAAGTGGTGAATGCTCCATCCCTGGTAGTGTTCAAAGCCAGGCTGGATGGGGCTTGGAGCAACCTGGTCTAGCGTGAAATGTCCCTGCTCACAGCAGGGGGGTTGGAACTGGATGATCTCAAGGTCCTTTCCAACCCAAACCATTCTATGATTCTATGACTGGAATTAAACCCATGTCTTTGTCCCTCTGGCAGTGAAAAGTTTTGATGCAGCCTCACAGACTCAGGACTCAACAAGAGAAATTATCCAAAAGGCTTAACGGCCAGTGGAGCACTGGTGTGTGACTTAATGTTTCCTTGGTTGGAGCTTCTGTGGCACAAGAGCACAGCTGAGGGCTCTGAAAACTGAGTAAAGGGAAGCATATTGCCAAGGAAACTTTGCAAAAGAACAGATGGTCTGGAGCAAATGGTTAGCTGTAGAGAATTGATATAGCTCCCTTCATAATAGACTATAAAACTCTATTTTACCTTTGGGGAATAAATTCTCGAAAGAAGTTACCTGATTTGAGCTTCTAGCAGAAAGGGAAATAGTCTCTTTATCTTATCTAGATAGTGCTACCTGGTTGTATCAGCGTAAATAAGCTGTGGCATCCCCAAGAGCCTCTTGTGTACTGGGAACTTCAAAAAAGGTCATTCCCAAAGCTCAAAACAATTGCCAGCCTGTCAGGTTAGAAGGGAAAGTGTTACAAGCCAGCAGATACTTCAGACAGGTAGTTTCTCAGAAGAAATCCCCCAAAACTCCAGAGAAAATCCCACTTTAGCTAATAAAAGATAGGAAGAAACTAATAAAAATATGTAATTTAGTTACTGTGTACATTTATATGCGACATTTAATGCAAATGGAAAAGACAAAATGAATATAAATTGCTATCTTACCTTTGTAGGGGATCAGTAGGGAAGTTAAAAGAATCACTTGATCGTGTATGACTAAAGAAAAAGCTTGTGTTACAGGGCTTAATGTCCAGCTTTATTAGACAATAGAAACAGAAAGAATGATAGAGAAAAAGCAAAACACTGAAGGCATGTTTCCATTCAGTATTTGGAGCAAAGTCAGAAGATGTATAAAAATCATGTGATGAATCAACGATGAATCAACTAAACATTTCTCTCTTTGGATGGAATAGGATGTAAACCAGCAAAGAATAAAGCTTTATGTTTCATAAGTCAATTGTTTGAGGTAAGGTGTACCCACAAATGCTGTAGAAAAAAAAAATGATTCAATTTAACCACTCCTTTAAAAAACACATTATCTTGAAAACCCTGTGTGGGGAATGAGGGAAATCAGGGAACGCAGAAGGTCAGTCTGAAGGGAAAAAATGGATTTCACAGTCAAAACCCAGGATATATGTAGTGCTTGTCAGTGTGCAGGCATGAAAAATAGGTATTGTCAGATAGGTTTTGTTGTTTGTTTAATAATGTGTACTTTTAACCAGCCAGTTAAGGAAAAAAAATGTTCTTTCCAATATCGATTTGTAGTTTATTTTGTGCGGATATGTAAGGAAACCCCAGAGTATGCAGCCCCTGATGGAACACACTGCCAGATTAATAGCAAAAGAAATCCAGTTTTCTCTATATGTAGCTTTTCGATGCTGCATTGCAAATTGGTACTGTTCCCTTCTGAAACCTTTATGTTTCTAACATCTTAGTGCACGTATCAGGGACTGTATGAGAAAGTGTGTCTACACGACAACTCCTTTTAAGACTGAGCATCTTGGATCTTAACTTTTTCACCTCATCTGGCTGGAAATGACATTTACTCAGGCTGCTTCCCACTTGAACTTAGACATCCTTCCAAGCTTAAAGGCCATAAGCTCACACATGTGGTATCTTTTCTGGCATTTTCAATGAAAATGAATGTTTAGAAGACATTTCTATTTATCTTCCTGTATTTGTCTTTAAATTAAGCACATTTCCCCCCCCCGTTTTACTTCCTTTTCTTCATTTATTTCTTTTCCTTTTCACCTTGCATGTGTTTCCATTCACATATACTTCAAAGATCCACATAATTTTACAGTGACCCCAAATGACATATGAGAAAAAACAACCATCATAGTACTCAAGGGGTAAAAATACCAATACTATCATGTTATTGCAGTTTCTTCCTGACTCTGCACCATAGCCTGACTTTGTGCTGGAGGCTATGAGCAGGGTGACAAGGACATTCATGAGGGTTTTGATTGTACAAGTGACCCTTCCAACAATTATCTTCCCTGTGACACAGGAGATTTCTGTCTCAGCATCCCTAACAGTCATGCCTTATGGCTGAGTGCCACTTACGAGCATGCTGAAGTTATACCTGTGATTTTGTTTCCCATACAGGTATTGTTGAACTCTCTGCTTCCTATGTACTACCACCTGGAGTAAAATAATGATTCCTCTTACTTCTTTTTCTCCTTTTCCATAGGCAGTCAGTGACAGAAAGCAAGAAGATTATATGTTAGAATAGCATGGCTTAACATTTAGAAATGTGTCTAGATGCCCACATTCTACCAATTTCAATTGCTTCCTCGGTTTTGACTCCCAAACTAGACATGAGTATATGCAGAAGTCGGAATGGATAGGCAGAGCTAACTTGAACTCTTGAAAACTACAGAGCATGAACTTACTAAACCAGTAGAAAACTATTTCTAGTTTGGGTTCTTTTCCTTTCTTTTTATTTTTCCCACCTCTTTCTCTTCTTTTTTTTCTTGGTGGCCTAGTTTTCTTCCCAGTTAGAGAACACAAAAGGCTCACTGAAGGTCAGATGAGTACCTGAGCTGCTACAAAGGAAGTTGCAGGAGAATGTAATCAAAAGAAGAGAATGGGAAAAGGGCAGGGAAATGGGACCACAGCAGGCATCTGTTAGATCAGCTCAGCCATCTCACTGAACACCACCGGCAGTCATATGGTCAGGGTTACACATCAGGACTTGAAATTTATAGCAACACAGAGTACTTTAAATCCCAGGAAATTATTTTAATCTCAGACTTCTGCCTTTTATGAAACAATTTATGAACTACTCCTGCAGAAAGGATTTAGGAAATTTAATTTTAGCGCTAACCATGAAAATAAGCTCTCTTGTGGGTTGTATCAGTCTATTTTCTCCCTTCTACCTCAATATTAATTATCAGCGAGACCTGGGTTTTTGCAATGTCTCTCCATCTCGATTCCTGGCCTGCGAGGTGTGCACAAGTCATTTAAGTTGTATACTAGAAGTGTGCACTGAAACACAAAAGGAAAAGGCAAAATTAATCAACTTTCTTTTGCTTCACAGTGTTAAACAGATACAGCAAATTCCTCTTGGAAAGCTTTATACAAGTGAAAGTTAGCAAATCTAACCTAGCAGTTCTTAGAAACAGATACAATAGTTTAATGTGTATGCAACTTTTGATGTTGTATTCTTGACGTTTTTATTTGACTCTATGTCTTCAATATTTTTTCTGTCACAATTTGTTCTCACGAGTTTTGCATTCAATTAAATTAAAGACTGTAGATTTTTAACAGGAGCCATATTTTTCATTAAACTTGGGGAAAATAAGCTTTTGAGCGCATCACCCTTTTTTCTGCTCTGGGATGGAAGCAAATGTCAAGCTAGGAACAGGGTAGGAACAACTAGCCCTGGTTTAACGAACTTGGGGAACATGGAGAAGGGAAAATGCTAACAGTGTGACAGATGCTTATGTTGTTATGTCCCATGAGTGAGATTTTTCAATGCCCATGTAACAGCAGTGGGAACAAACTTTAGCAAATAGAAACATCTACTCAGATGACAGTGTGAGAAACAAAAAAACAATTGTGAACAATATACAATAAAAGCAGAGTTCAGAGATGTTGTTCAGTGAAAATCATTTTGCCATCATCAATACCACTTTTAATGACAACTGAGGAAGGACATCATTGACATACACCATTTTTGGACCAGCCCCATATGATTCCCTTCTCTTAATTCTGCTGTCAAGCTGAACAGTCACATTTCCGTGTATATTTGGAGACCCAACAGTGGAAAATTCTCAAAATGGAAAGCTCTGATCTTGATGTCGCTTTAAGGCTTCTTAGGAAAAGTCTTCAGGAAAAACAAAGATGTGTAGAAGCTGATTCTTGCATGAAGAAGATATTGATATTGAAGCTGGGTGCCTGCCATCTAAAGGGTAGTAAGATCTTGCCTAACAAGCTTCATAATCATTCCTATCCTTTTCCAGAAAAGGCAAATAGTTGCTACTAGTACACTAAGTGAGCTGTTGCTTTGTTTCTTCAGAGACCTAAGATAAAATGAGACTAAAACATTAAAATCTGCTTGTTATGCTTGTCCTGCCTTAACATCTCAAGTGTTAACAAATATGAACTCTCATGTAATGTCCTCTTGAGTCTTGAACCCCTTCCATTTTTATTGACTTTAATCACTGCTCACCTATACCAACCACCATTTTTACAGTTAAACTGATGTCTGTTAATGTAGCCAGACAGACTAATTAATGCAGAACTGATGAAGATCCAAAACTAATATAGTACAATTGAACATGGCTTAATTGAGTGATTACTTTGTAGTTTTACTAAATGACAACTTCAGCTTCTTTGGTAATGTGGAAATAAGAGGTAGAAATGGAAAATAATTTGTCATCGATAGAGCTGCTCTTGAAGTACACTTAACGCCACCATGGGTTTTTCATTGTATACCACCAGCATATGCAGCTGTGTTTGTAGTAGTTTGGCTTACTTAGTAGTACCATTTCTCTTATAAAAGAGTAAATTACTGATTAAATAACCCATTTAGCCTTGATCCAGGTTTTTATGGATTGTTTTTTCCCAAGAGACAAAAAAAAAGAGGATAAAACCTTACTGGGAACAGAAGCAGGATGATACAAATGGGTCTGAAAAGATCTATCCCAATAAAAACTTGTTCCCTGCAATCTTATTTCTCTCAGCTCCTTTAAAAAACTTCTCCCCTGGCAGTCTGTTGATGTAGCACAGGAACTTAAAACTAGCAAATATGCAGACATCAGTAACACCGATAAGGTGTGTTAGACTCCCAGAAGCTGTATTGATTAGCTAGTGGGATCCTTTATCAAGTGGTCAGAATTAAGTGCTGTTTTAATAGTCCCCTTTACCCATTTAATTGTTTCTCTTCTTCATTAACAATGTATGAGGCCTAATGCTAAAAATATACCATTCTTTTCAAAAGGATTAGCAGTTTCTGCAGAGAATTGACTATTTTTTACACCATACCAGTGTGTATTTTATCACAGTGATCAGTTAAAATCTTCTCTTGGTTTGTGCATTCACTGACTTCCAGTCCATGGAAACTGGCAGGAGTCATAGCAATTATCAAATGTGAAGTATGAGCTTGTTTGGTTTCAAACTGGTCCCCACAAACACTCAGCTCCTGCCCAGATATGTTGGAAGCTGTTGTGACAGTAGGCTCACTATGGCAACTCTCAATCACACTTTCTGTGATCTTTGTTTTAGATTGGCTGCGAGAAGTACTCATTTTTATCAAGATTTCTTTTTTATGCATAAGAAAAAAATGCATTTTTGTAAAAAATACTTCATTAGAAATGGGAAATTTGAAATATTTCTAATTCACAGGAAGATCTAGTAGATATTTTAGCAGCAATATTATTTTAGCAGGACAGGTATCTACCAATCTCAGTAACAAAAGAAGCTTTTGCCATCACATACAGAAAGGATGAAGCAGCCAAAAAAGATACCCTTTGTGGTGTGTATCGTCTGTGCTCTGGCACATTGCTCAAGTTTCCTACTGGTTCTACAACATCCATCATCATTTTTACACAGTCAGTCTCCTAGACATACAGAACCCAAATCCATTCTCTAACATCACTTTTTCAAACTATAGGAAAGTTAATGATACATGGAAAATGTCATGTCTCTTATTCAAAGGTCAACAGGGATAATTTGTGACCTCTTGCTTTATTGGGGGATGATGACACTTCAACTCTTGACTTTTCTTTTTGATATATTCATGCAGGACTATGTCTAAGTAAATTAAATCACTTGAAGATAAACTTTAGAGCCAAGTATCGTGTAACGTTTCTTCCCCTTTAGCAACCTTAGAAGAGATCCACCTAAATAGCTGCAAATCATTAACTCTGAATATCACAAAATGTTTCAAAGAAACATGGTCAAAGAGAAAAATAACCATATTAAATGTATGAATGCCTTGACTTTCCAAGGGTAGTAAGCCCTTAAGCAGGAAGACAGCACACAATATTGCTAATCCACCACTTACTCTGGCAAAATCTTCCACTTAATCAGAACCATGCAGTGACAAGGGTATGATAAGTAAATGCATATCAAGTGTCTGCAGCATTATCAAAGCTTAATCACAAAGATTAGAAAGGATCCATGGAAGCAACTATAGAAGCTGTGAACAGTCAGGAATCCATCACCCCTCACCCCTTGGATTTGGTCTTCCATGGAGATGGAGCCATCAGCAGTGATTGATGGGTTTGGCCATGAAGACTGGGAATAAAGCAAGGGATATTTCAAATACTGCTGGAATGTGGAAGCATTTTACTTTCAAAAGGCCATTATTAGAATGCATCAATGGGTAATGATCCTTGAGCCATCATCTGTGTGTTCTCCACTATGGGCTGGAAAGAGTGGAAGTAGTCCTTCCACATTTCTGTATAGAATCTGCCTATCTATGTGTAAACCTTTCCAGCCATATGGCATTGATTTAAAGTCATAATACATTCCTATCTTCCAAAGTTAGTCTGCACAGCCCTAACAATTGCTTGTCCATGGTCTTTAGACATCTGCAAGTCAAATCAACCTTGACCAAAATCTGAGTAGGTCTTTGCTGCACTCAGTCCCGAATGCCAATACCTTTTTTGTATTGTGAGCCCCAGACTGTACTGTTCAGCCCAGAACTCCAGATATGGCCTCACAAATGCCACAAAGAAGGGAAGGATCAAACCCCTGGAGTGATGCTGTGTTACGATTCTAACAGCCAGGGATGCCGGGGCACACTGCTGACTCTTACATGGCTTGTCTTCCATGAGGATCCCCAGGTATTCCCTGTTCCCTAATCTGGATTATTGCAAGGGGTTATTCTTTTCCAGATGTAGGCTTTTACTTTCTTGAACTTCATGAGGTCCCTCTCAGCTCATTTCTCCTTCTTTCTGAAGTCTTCCTGAATAGCAGCCCCATCATTCTCCAGGATACTGACTGCTCTCTCAGCTTAGTGCTGTGTGATCAATAATAAGGAAGATGCTTCATGAATAATTGTGTGCCATGTCCACTAAAGGGTAACTTGCTTGATTTTGATAGGTGTATTTCCTCTCCTTATTGCTGGCATGCAGCAATATCCAGATCTTATTCAGTAGCTGCCAATCAGACCCTGAGGGCAGCAGTCCTATGCAGCTTTAGAACACAACTGTATTCTCAGTGGGCTACCATGTTTGACATGTGCCCCGTTGGCTCTGTACCTCCAAGCAGCACAGTGAAAGCCTTTAAACAATTCAATTCAGGAAGCTCTGTGTAACAAATCATTTCAGGGCTGAAAGAACATTGTTGAAAAGCATCGCCAGATGCTTACCCTGCTCTAAAATTATTCTGTGAGCATCTGCTTTTGGGTACTTCTACAAACAGCACCCTTAGTTAGACCAGTCCTTTCTCTGATGCAGCGCTGCAGTTGTTGATGCTTGTTGAACAGTGTCATTGTTTGCGTGGGTGTTCTGTGATTCCATGTCCCAAAGGGCTCAACATTTGACTAGTTATTCTACTACTGGTGCTGAATTGATTGTACTGAGAACAGCATTAGCCCAGTGCAGAGGATTTCTGAAAACCTGTCAGCCTTCAGAGGCTCTTCTCTTTTCAGAGAAACACAACATTTTGGTCTAGCAAAGGCACAGATCTGTCTCTGTACCAAGGAAAACTTCTGAAGATGAGAATTTAAAAGGAAAAAGAAAGCAGAAGAGTTTCACTTATCCACACACATATGTTTGTGCTCTTAGTATTGTATGTATATTAATGTATTCACAGTTAATAACTGAAATATATGCAAGCCATTTAGCAAGATGAAGTGGACATCTATTATTAATTCTTAAATTAATAAACCATAATCAGGCACAGACCCTGGGGCACAAACTAATTTGTCTGTGAAAACCACTTATCATGGTACTTAACTCGAGCAGCTTTTATGCTCTATTTAGGATGTATTTATGGCTTATTTTGCTGTTCAATCTGGGGACTTATATTACCAAAGTAATCAATACCTATAATCTGATTTATCCTCTGCATACACGACTGCTAACACAGATGAAGAAGAACTTCTGTCATATTTTTGATAATTTGAAAAATACACTCAGGTGTGGAAAAAAAATAGAAGAAAAATGATTTAAAAGTGAGAAACAGCTCTTAAATTAGAAATGTTAGACTTCAATTTGCTTTGCTAAGCAAAAAAGCTAAACATAAAGACAAACAAAGTGAACTCTGAAACTTCTAATTTAAGATCAAGAAGTGATTTGATTATAGTGTATAATTAAATACCATAATAAAGAGGAAATTAACACTGAGAGGGCTTTCCCCTACCTTTTTTTCAATGCTTCATTTCATATATACCAAAAAGAGACATAATAGGACCAGGCAGCCTTAAGCTCTAAGCTTGCGTATTGAACTTCTACATATGGCATAAGAGTTGTAATAAGGAACAGTGCTGTAAAAGTGATGATGATTAAACATGCAAGCTAGCCACCAAACTCTTCAATTTCCGTCTCTTGATTACTCCAGATGAAGATGGAGTGTATGTCTGAATTATTTGTTTCAGAAGAACATAAGGCATTGTGAAAAAAAAGCCATGATTGTACGGTCTGTGAGAGAGATGAAGGCAGACGAAAAATCAGACTCAGTGCTATAAAAATTCTCTCATCTCTTTAATTTATCAGTTTAAAATGGCTGTAAGAAAGCTAGCTTTTGGGAAGGTCTTTTTTAACAATTAGTGTTCATTTGGTCTAAAGAGAAAGTATTTAAAGATGTGTTTGTTCTTTAGCTGTAAAAAAAAAAAAAAAAGGAAGATTTAATGTTGATTATTTTTTAGGAAATTGAAAAAAATCAGAAGGCTGATTTTATTCCAATATTTTCCTCAATTATTTTTCATTTTCAGAGAAATTATTTCCAGAAAATCCTAATGAAAGAATTAGCTTTTTCTATACCCTTTCGTCACAGTCAAAGAAGAGATTGTTTCCTAATTGAGGAGCTGTCTGATCCACAGGACACCTAAATACTGCTCGAGGCTCTGCAGGCAAAGTGTAGGCACTTAATTTCTTTTTCCTACACCCCCATCTAAGATGGAGGTAATGAGGTTTCTTTTCTTCCCTCATTACCTTTCTTGGCTGATTAAATACTGATTCAGGAGCTCTTAACCAGATGCCTTCTTGTGTTAGAGCCATATACTGATCTTTTAAAGACAAAGTGGTGTTATATTATATACATGCCAGAATCGTAATTGGTAGAATGAGGCCCTGATCTCTTCTGGTGGCTTCCAGACTATGAAAACACACAATAAAGGATATCTCTTTAGGCTCCAGCATACCTGAACATTTATCAGTAACTATGAATGGTTGTAATGGTCCTAAGATAATATTAGGAAACCCATAAGATTATTTTTCAAAACTCATATGAAAATGCCTTCTTCATAATTCTCCAAAACGCAATAATTTACTAATCCTCCGCTTCTAAACCCCTATTTGCAAGGCTACTTGGTGCACGCAAGTTTTTGTGAATTACAGCATAAGTACTAAGTACAGAAGGAGAGAATTGAAGTCCTTTAAGGAAGAGCTGATAAAAGAAAGACACCCTGCTGCTGAGCTGCTTGTCTGCCTAGCTACCTGGTATGTTTGCTTGCCAAAACACATGGCATACTCTTTGAACGCGGTTAAGAAGAATATGATAAATACAGAAAACAGGAGGACATCCCATAGGAAAAGTCTGTGAGACAGGAAAGAAATGCAGATGAACTGCCCTATATTTTGTCCTGATGAAGGGAGCTCTATTTTTGTAGCTTTGTAAAGGCGGGAACTATCTGCTAGAGTAACGTGGCTGTCAATGATACCACCATTGTGGTGATAGTAATGCTTTGCAGTCTGATGGTCTAAGGTATAAATAAAAACTGATTAGCAGGCTGTAGAATTATCACAAATTGGAGGCACTGACACGTGTGCAAAACAAACTTCTGAAGAAGGGTTTGTCTATCTGAACACTTGCCTGTTTTTCCCAGTTGTGAGCATATATAATAAGAGGTATTTATTCCCTTTCCTTACAAATTCTCTCAATAAGTATTAACCTCCACTCTTCATGCTCCAGGTACAGCTCATTGCCTTCAGCTGCAAGCTTGCATACTGAAAACTACCTCAATGCAGACAGAAAAGGACACGAGATTAATTTAAATGAGCTGTCTTGGGTTATCAGAGACTTAGATAGGACAAGGGGTAATAGGTTTAAACTTAAACAGGGGAAATTCAGGTTAGATATAAGGAAGAAGTTCTTTACTGTGAGGGTGGTGAGGCACTGGAACAGGTTGACCAGAGAAGAGGTAAATGCTCCGTCCCTGGCAGTGTCCAAGACTAGGTTAGACAGAGCCTTAGGTGACATGATCTAGGGTGAGATGTCCCTGCCCATGGCATGGGGGCTGGAACTAGATGATCTTAGCATCCTTTCCTACCCAAAGTATTATATGACTCTATGATTAGACCTTCCTGAGGGAACCTTCCCTAGGTCCCCCTAATCTCAGAAAGGGATACATTCATCTGTTGATCCAGTCCATTAAAAACAAATCAGATGACTCACCCTCTTACTGTTCCTGTGTCTCCACTGGCTATGGAGAGAGGCCAAAAAACTTGTCTTCCAAAGGCACCTGCCACGTAAATCAATCTCCTTCCTAGAAGGACAAAAGTTGATTTAATTAGATTACCTATGTGAAAACTGTCTAGTAGAGTGAGAAAAGAGGATTTTACTACATTGGTAAGCAGTCCTGCACATGCTTACTTCAGACACGTTTCATCATTAGGTGTTTGGGGGTCATTTTTCTGTAGACAGAAAAACTCTGATTTGTAGTATTGACACCCACCCTGGGTAGATATAAATGACTTGCACTGATGCATATAATCCTTGACTGACTGCCTAAAGTAAAGCAAACACAGTGCACAGCAATAATTTAAACACGAGGAGTTTAGCCAGGTGGGAAAATTGCAAATGGTCTTTATGGTCTTGTTTATTTGACTATATGGAAATAAGGTCTATGTGTGATGTTCATCATCAGATCTAATATAGCGGTGTCAAATCTTGAGGAAATGTGCTGCAGATCCTTGAAAGCTCTGCAACTTTCCCAGATAGGATAGGCTAGGAAGTCAGCCCTATAGTGAGGCAAGAAAAGCATAGGCAAGAGAAAGGAAAAGACATTCCTGGAAGACTTGCATGTGGATATTGTGTGTGTTTGGGTCTCTTAAACCAAGGAATGAGTGCCATAATTTCTGACTATAGCACATTAAATGGGGAGATTATAGGAAAGAGTACCTTTTGAGGGTAGATCTGCAGGATGCTGCTTGGATTAGTTGTTTTGAAGATTATTACAAGAATCCAGAGGCTTCTCTTCCCATTTAAGGTGATTTTATATTTATATAAAAAATACATCATGTTTCCCTTAGTCACATTACCTACAGTAAACATCTAGTTTAACTTTCTGTATATACCACTCATTTTCCAGAAAAAAAAAAATCCATTCATTTAAAATAGACTCTAGGAAAGAAAACAGCCAGAAGGATTATATGCTTCAACTGCTCTTTTAATTTAAAATGAGACTATGGAAGATTAAGAATTACATAACTATACAAATGCAAAAATAAATTAAATATGTATAGTAGAAACACACACCAATCGTGTTCTTTCTTTA
The DNA here is from genome assembly GCF_034315485.1 of Pezoporus occidentalis. Taxonomy (NCBI): domain Eukaryota; kingdom Metazoa; phylum Chordata; class Aves; order Psittaciformes; family Psittacidae; genus Pezoporus; species Pezoporus occidentalis. Next base: position 2,452,022 of record NW_026915977.1, on the reverse strand, counting down.
ACTTTTTCAGTTATCAGCTCTATAAGGTGTAATGAATTTTACCTTCAATACATATTGACTTAGCAGAACTCACACACACACCAAAGGAGGCATTGGATTTAAGGAAACTAGAGGTCTGGGATTTTGTAATTACTCTATGTGTAATGAGAAGTGCTGAATCCATGCTGATCCACTCCATATACCTCTAAAGCACTTTATCATTTTTCAGTCACTTAATAAACTACAGTGGGAGCCAGGCAGTCAGAATTCATGTTATTCTGACAATGTCAAGGGCTACATTTCATGAGATCTCACTCTTTCCTTACGTCTCTTGCTGTCACTATTTCTAGAGCACTGATGGCAGAGGGTTGGAACTAGATAACCTTAAGGTCCTTTCCAATCCAAACCATTCCATGATTCTATGACTGGGAGTTTCCAGCCTCAGCAGTGATGGCTGGGAGCAAGTCTAGAAGACATCCTGAGCACATTGGCAGCTTGTTGGAGGTGTGGGGAAGAAGGATATTCAGAAAAGAATATATGAAACATGGCTTACATGAAGTGGTGCAATATGGTGAATCCAGCTTTTGACTTTTTGATGATTCTAGAAACACTTCATTATGTCAAACTCTCACTCTGCATGTGAGATAAAACATGAGATACATGCAGTGAAAAAGCTGTCTTGGTGTCATTGTGTGCACAACAAACTAAGTGAGGGAAGCTCTGTGCAAATCAGAGCTTCATCAGCAAGGTATCTACTTGACACTGATGTCATTTAAATCTACTTCTGTTAGACTTATAGAATCAGAGAATAGTTAGGGTTGGAAAGGACCTTAAGAGCAACCAGTTCCAACCCCCCTGCCATGGGCAGGGACACCTCACACTAAGCCATCTCACCCAAGGCTTTGTTCATGAAAGAAAGAAAATATTTGGAAATGGAGCACACTGGCATCAGCAAGCCAGAGTGAAATCATTCAATGGATACAAGCTGGGTTTCATCAGATGCATTTCCATAAGCATAGCTGTGAATGTGTAAGCCTGCACTTTTCAAGCTAGTTGGTACCTTCCTGCCAACATTGTCCCACAATTACTGAGGCTGGAAGGGTCCTCTGAGATCATGTAGTCAAATGGTTTGCTGTAAGCAAGGTCACTTAGAGCAGGCTGCTCAAGACCTGTTGGATCTGGAATGCTTCCAAGCTTGGGCACTCCACAATGTCTCTATCAATCACCCTGTTCCACTGCCCAGGTACCATCATGGCAAGAAGCATTTTTCTTATGTTTAAACAGAACTTCCTCTATTTCAATTTCTGCCCATTGTCTCTTGTCCCATCACTGGGTGCCACAGAATCTGTTCTGTCTTCTTCCCTCCTCCCATCAGGTAATCAATCATATGCATTGAAGAGATCTCTCTGAGCCTTCTTTTCTCCAGGTTGAGCAGTCCCAGCTCTCTCATGCTCTTCTCAATGACAATAATCTGTGTTTCCTTTTTCTGTAGTCCAGTGTGTTCATGCCTTTCTTCTATTAGGATGCTCTTGATGCACTAAGAAGAGCATGTTGTCACTAATCAATCAAGGTATCTTGTGAGCATAGGGAAAGAATACTGGTTTTCCCATCTTTGATTTCATACTAGAAGTGCTCAAATCTTCCTAAAGATTAAGACCTAAACTATGGAAGTCCTCTACTAAACTGAAAGCTGATTACACTATTATAGCCAGTAACAAGAACAGAAGTGAAAACAAGATAAAACTGTACTCTTGTCTAAATTAGCAGATCCTCAACAGTCATCTTTAATATCTACTTATTACTGAATTTTTCTTTACCACCCACTGACTTTTACATCCTCAAGGGTGAAAAATAAAAGAAAGCCAAACCTATGCCTTAAATTACATAGAACGTATATGTCTCATTAGTGCACTGCTATCTACTGCTTTATATCTGGTGCCTTGTTCTGTTACTCATATTGTTTTCCCATTTTCTGTTTCACTTGTTTTAAAGCAGAGATGCTGATACTGACATTGACTATAAAGTCTTAAAGGCATTTTACATTGCAGTTGTGAAAATATAGTGTGGTGAAATGAGGAGATGTGTGGTTTAAAGTAACCCTAGTAATGTCCATGTTGCTGGTATTTGTGCTCAAGGAAGACAGTTTCAAGCTCAGTTTGATGGGTCCATTTTGTGCTGCACTTGAGGACTATACCTACTGAATACTGTTATTAAATATACATGCAGAGAATATAAAAGGTGCATTCAAGTCAATTATTAATATTAAAGGAATCAGTTTTCTTTGTATCAGTTGGCTACTTGACCTACTTTTCATTAGGACTGCTCTCTACCTTTCTCCCAAGAGAACCTTAAAACAAACCAAATCATTACTGAAACAGGAAGAAAAGTCAATAAAAAATACTACTGAAGTATGAAACATTATCTAACATTCCTAGTTTACTTTATTCTCTTGATGTCATCACCAGGTTTTAGTATTGTCAAAAGCAGGACAGATATCTCAAGACACAGACTGTCAGATGAGCACAGTAGTGATTTTGAAGGGTACAGAAGATCTAACTAGAACAAACATGTTGGCATTACTCTATTACAAACCTCTTTAGTGAACCCTCAAAATACTGAAACTACTAGTAGAAACAAAATTTAGGCTCTCCATCATCAGATACAACAACCCTTTTTTCTCATAAACGGATATAACAGTTTTCCTAATTACATCCTCATGAATTAAACAGTGAGATTATGACAGAGGTAGATCAACAGGAGGAAGTTACTGGACTGAGTGATAGATAAAAACTTGTCATTCAGTGAGGTATGGCAATTTTGTGCATGCACAAGGTGATATGAGCTTTGTAATTATTACTAAGAATAAAAGGACTTTATCAGCAGATCTCAATGAGTGTGTTACAAAGAGCTAGAATAATTTGTAACGTTGGAAACTGTGACATATAGCTGCAAAGTGACTGACAGTCATCCAGAAAGCTAGTGTCAGCCCTGGGAACAGAACCAAGTACATTCTAATCCCTGGAGAGAAATACTCTAACTTACCACTTTTTCTTCCCCAAATGCAATTCTGTCAGTGAGTCATTATCTTGCTCTAGTAACACTGTTTTTCAGGCCTTTGTGCCTATTCACTTCTTGGTGTTCTTATGAAACAGATGATTTTTATCCCCCCTCCCTGTGATTCCTGTCATGGGAACATCTGTTCAGGGGGACACACAGAAAAGTCCCCAGTGTACAGATCCTATTATCAAGCTACCAGAACGTGTAATATTCTGCTCTCTGCAAATCACAATGGATTTGATTCAACAACTTAAATATAGAAACCATCAATTTTCCAAATAGCTAATTATTTTTGAAAGAGATACATTGTTACTGCTGGTTTATAGAAAGGCAAATACTCAGGAAAGAGCTGGTTTGCACCCATTATACTTTGGAAATGTTCAGGATCAAAAGATGGCTGTTACTCATCTAAGACACATAACTGCTCTTCTAGTTTCAGTTAGCAAGAAGACCAGAGCAATAAAGAATGGTTTTACAAATACTTTCAATTCTAGCAGACTATCAGAACATGGAGGGAACCGCTAATATTCAAAGTTTGAGGACACTTTGGCTGATCCTGACCACCTCCAGTACCAACATCACAGAAGGTAGCAATGAGTAGTCAAGTCATTATTGCTTACAGCTGAGTAGCTCCTTGACTGAAGCTTCTTTCCACTTTTCTTTGGAATCATTGTTCCTCATCTAAAAGTGTCAGGAAAGGTGAGTTGGTGACTTCCATCCAAACTTCATTTACATTTCTAATCAGATTGTTTGTTAACCTCTGGACTGGTTTATAGACTATGAGTCTTGTTTCCTGGGTATCTGTGCCCCAATTCATAAGACCAACTGTTTGCAATAAATCTAATTATTTCCTAATTCATTCTTTGGCATCTGACCTATGAATAAAACCCACAGAATCAAAGAATCTTCTAGCTCAGAAAGGACATCTGGGGATCTTCTAGTGCAATCTCCCCTACTTTAAGCAGGGTCAGCAGGACAGATCGCACAGGACTGTGCCCAGTTGGGCTTTGAATATATCTGAGACTGGAAACTCTACAATCTCATTTGGGAAAACTCTTCTAGTCTTTGATCACCTTCACAGTAAGAAAACTTTTTTGCTTGAACAGAATTGTTTGTATTTCATTTTTTGCCCTTTTTTTGTTTCCTGGTAGAAGACAGACAGAAGTCTTCATAAGCAGAAGATAGGCAGAAGGCTAAACAGACAGTGTGTCGCACCAATCAAGAGCTATTGCAGGCATCCTGTGGCCTTTATTTCAATGTATTTTCCTCCTTTCTGCATAGCCACTTATTTTTTACAACTCTGTCTCACATTTATCATTTTTGCAAAACCTGGCTTTGATCCAGGTTGGTAGAAAACATCGGTTGAATGGACAAGCTGCTTGTTTCTTTAGGAAATAAACCTTTTGTTCCTGTTTGAAAGTAAGAATTGTCCAGGGAATTAAAGGCTTGAGGCTAATAACAAAGATGGATTATTACTGCTGCATACTTATAGCTTTGTCAGATTTCTGCCTTCTTTTATTTTCCTTTAAGTTTCTTCCTGCTTTTTTCCCCCACTCCCTCCTTTCAGATGAATTTATTCTCAGTTTTAAAGGTGCTTCAGAAATATGGAAGCCATCAACTTTTAGTATAAGAAAAAAGCCTGAAAGCAACAGAAGCACTGATAAATGGGCTTGTGATGATAGTTGGAGTTGCAGATTACTGTGTTTGCAGGGCTTTAATTATGTACTTCTATGCTAGTGGAAAACTGCAGCAAAACATGCAACAAAGGTCTGTCTGCAGAACTTGTGTAACATAGAATCAAAGAACATGCCACTGTACAAGCCAGAAATGAAAACAATGAAGTGCCCAAGGCACAAACTAACATAGCAGTTTGTCCACAGATACCACTTGGGATGGAGCTTATTACAAAGTACAAGAGCAGTGATTCTCCACCTGGCAGGGGACCTCAGGAAGTAAAGGAAATTAACAAAGGCATACCACCTCCACAAAGACATCCAGAAAAGGGTTTTGGTAGGAGGATGGGAGAGGGGAGGGAGTTGGATAATTTAAAAGATAAGCCCAAAAAGTTGTGTTTCTGTTGATTTCAGCGATACCTTTCTCAGTGGCCTTAAAAGGCTCATGAGATTGAATCCTCATTCTCTTAGTGATGCTTTGCATGTTTTGACCTACTGAAATGTTGTCCTCAAAGCTGTTAACCCCAAGTTCTGGAAAGAAAAAAACAACTTTCAAGGTTTTGTTTTGCCCCTAGGAATCCTCTGTTTTCATTCTTAGTTTGCTGCACTCCACCACTGTCTAAAATAGAGGGACTGTTGGACTCTGTGCCTTGTCACCCTTCCCCATTCACTGCGATGATCATTATTCTGTCACTAGATAGCTGGCACTGATACTAGAAGTGTTTTCGACATATGTGGAAGGTTGCTTTTGCTACATATAACATAGCAAGCAAGTGCATAAAAGGAGGTGATGGACTGATGAGCTCTGCCCTTTCCTGAAATGACACTCTGATGCATTACATCAAATAGACTTAATGGTAACAGGTAGATACTGCCCATCTTGTCAACGTAGGAATTCTCCATCCTTTGTGAAGATTTCCAAGACCTGGAAGCAGGAACTTTCTTTTATTCAGAAAGTGGTGTCAGAGTCCTGATATGGAGTATAAAGTTACATCTTGAAAGTTATACTGTGCAAAGAATGTGTTTCATGGCATTTTCCAAAATTGAAAATGCAGAGAAATAAGTGGAATTATTAATTAAAAGTAATTAAAAATACAGGCAGCTCATAAAGTCAAATAAAGAGATGAAGTTATTAGTTATTGTTATTTATGAGAGCAAAAAAAGAAGGTTTTCGTGCGGTTTTTCAACATTTTTTTTCTTGTCTATCCCCAAAGCAAACCAAAGAAATTCCAGCTTGAAACAGGGATATAATATATATATATATAAACTTTACCTTCTACAATAACCTCTCTCAATATTAAACTGTAAGAGAAAGGTGATAACTCATGTTTCACAGGATAAAAAGTGTATTAATAATGCTTGCAAATGGTATTTCTAAAAGTGAGTTTTCAGAAAACCGTAATTAAATATCAAGAGGACTTTAAGTTTCAGGGAAATAGCCCTGGATTCAACAGAAGATGATGAACAATGTTATCATCTAGGGAACTATTCACTATTAATTGAATAAAAGGTATTCTTATTCATTTGAAATCGGCTAACAGTCAAGCACTATTAATTCTCTTCAGTGAGCTTGCTTAAAGCAGTACCATGTAACCTAATGCAGTGATTCACTGGGTCGCAAAACACCATTATTTGTCTAAGTTTTCAAATATTTCTTGATCGAAAAAAGTTCTAAAATAAATATACAGTTTTCTACGAAATAAAATTATATAAAAGTCTATGAAAACTTTGCCTAGGAATATTAGTGATAGAAATTGGTGTTTAAACAGTTCAAAGAAAGAATATTCTAAGACCATGCAACAGTAACTTGTGATAACCAAGTACTCTGGGTGCAGTTCTAAGAATGTGCTCAAACCAAAAGGGAAAACAGCAGAAGAGAGGAGCGTGGCTGATCTGAATGTGAAGGTGAAGTGGTACTGTGAATCCACACAGAAGAACAGATGAATCATTCTCACTAAAAAGGCAGATCAATACAGCATAAACCCTGGCAAGGTTGAAATAGAGGATCAAGATATATAAGTCAGGGTCACTCTAACACAGGTAATGTTTCCCCTGCCTCCTAAATTACCTTCAGCCTGGAGGAGAGAAGCTGTGTGGAGATTTCATAGCAGCCTTCCAACATCTGAAGGGGACCTACCAGGATGCTGGAAAGGGACTCTTCATCAGGGATGGCAGTAATAAGACAAGGGTTAATGGGTTCAAAATTAAACATGGTAGATTTAGGTTAGATATATGGAAGAAGTTCTTTACTGCGAGGTTGGTGAGGCACTGGAAAAGGCTGCCCAGAGAAGTGGTAAATGCTCCATGCCTGGCAGTGTTCAAGGCCAGGTTGGATGGGGCTTGGAGCAACCTGCTCTAGTGGAAGAAGTCCCTGCCCATGGCAAGGGGTTGCAAATGGATGAGCTTTAAGGTCCCTTCTAACCCAAATCATTCTATGATTCTACTGTGAATATGTCTATGGGGTATTGCACTGTTTCATCTGGAAAACCCCCAGTCTACCCGTCTATTTGCACCTACCTACCCTGTGCATGTACTTTGAACAAACACTATTGTGGCTATATTGCCGGTACAGCAAAATTGACTGAAAACCTGAGTAAAAAAAAACCTTACTGAGCTTCAAGTTTTTGAGAGACTACAATGGACTGTGCTTTTGTTGGGAGCACTGAAGTAACAGTCAGCATCACTTAGCTTAGCTTGCCTAGCTTACCTGGCTATGGGGCTGTACTCAGCAAACAGGGGGTTTGAAGAGGGGCTGCACTGATGCAGCACTGGATCTGTAACCAGGAGTGTGCATGAACTGTTGGAAAGCACTGGTGGGTGGAGGAGGAGAAAAGAGGGAGAAAGAAAGAAAGGTGCTCCCACTTTTCTATTTGTCCTCATAAATGTTATAAATTATCATAGGCTTGCAGACAAAGATCCAGACTTGGGGTGCTTGTGTAATGATCCATCAATAACAATAATAATTAATAATAAGAATAAAATGGCTAATAGCAAAATAATAAAAAGACAATGCATAAAATAGATTAATAAGAATATAATCAATGATGGTGATGATGGCGGTGATAGAATGATTTGCATTGAAAGAAACCTTTAAAAGTCATCTAGTCCACTGCCCCGGCAATGAGCAAGGAGATCTTCAACTAGATCAGGTTGCTGAAAGCCCCATTCTACCTGAGCTTGAATGTTTCCAAGGTTGGAGCACCAACACCTGGTCCAGTGTTTCAGCACTCTCATAAAAAAAAAATGCCTTCCTTTTATCCGGTCTGAATCTACCCAACCGATCTTTCACTTTCTCTGCCTGATTCTTAACCTCCATACATGCTGGTTGCTAGTGATACTGCTATTTATAGGAAAGTCTTGATAACTACCACTGGAAATTCTCTGGATGGCCTTAATGACAGAGCTAACGTATCTAAATCTTGTGCTTTGTATGCAAAAAAAATCACCTTATAAATGAATGAAATTTTGCTGGCCCTATTCAAAATGGGATGATAGAGTCAATCATTTTTTAAAAGGAAAATGTCTTGTTGCTAGCTCCTGCATATGAACATAAATGTTCATAAATGCATATCATCAATTTGCTCAAGATTACTTATTTATGTAAATGAGTACACACTACACACTGAAATGCTTATGCCAACATTCTCTAAGAGCATTTTTGGCATTTCAAGAAAATCTCAAGTTATGATGCCATTTATGTGTGTTGCAGCTTTTCTTCTCTCTTTGGGAGGCAAGGAATAAAAGTATCAGTATTATATACAATATACTTACTCCTATTTTACTAATAAAACATACTTTTATTTTAACACAAGAGATAAGAGATGTTCTTAGAAGATAACATATAGGCTGAGAGAAACCTAAATACATACAGAATTTGAGCTTAGTTGATTACAGTATGAATCAGGATCATATTGACAGTGAATCTTTCTCAAGGTTGATAGTGATGATAAAAAGTGTTGCCTGCTGACAGAATGCTTGTCCAGAGAAGAAGATCAATGAATCATTGTTATTCCTTACTTGTTATTTATTTTAGGACTGGTCCAGTTTGAACAAAAGTCCAGTTGAGCTCCCTGGATTTGACCCCTTCGTATTATTTAGTACAGTCTTTCTCTTATCATTTACTTTGAAATAAAACTCTTGATAAAATATGTTTTCTTGTGGATTATAGGGTGATCTGGATGATCTAGCAGTCACTTTTTCACCTTAATCAATATGAATTTTACTAAATCAGGGCATTACATATCTTATAGTCATTAGTCGTAAAAGCTTATAAAGCAGATCCCAAAGGTACTCATCAATATCGTAACCGCATAGCTGCTTGTAGAAACTGATCCTGACTGTTCATGCTAGTTAGGAAGGTAACAGAAAAGACAGCTAAATAGGAAGAAGTACCCAGAGATTAAAGGTTTCTCTTGTGGCCTTTTGGAAGGCCTATGAAATCAATATTTTCTAAGACAACAATTCTTGTTGTTCGCTGTGGTTTAGTTTGGTCCCAGGAGACTGTGGGACATTATTTCTGGAGTGGTTCAAACTGATTGAGTGGTTACAGCACTTCCAAAACAAGATAAAAATTGAGGACTTTGCATTTCTTCCAAGTTATGATAATGAATGTACCTCTTGGCAGGGAGATGGCTGGAAAACACAGTGTCTTGTGAAGGTTTTACTTGGCTAAAGACAATTTGAATAGACAGTCCAAGAAACCAAGGTGACACAGCATACTTTCTTCTATGGTGGCTGGTGTCCAGCCATGGACAGTGAACTGAGGAAGAACAAACCCTTTCGAAATTAAATTCCTTTACCTTCTTTCCATTTCCAGAATTCCTCAAATTTCCAACCCATGATAGGCTCTAAAGGTGCTGTCATACACCACAGATACGGTGTGACTGCACATCAGACAACCAATCTGAATAACTTTAAAATCGTGTTTATTGTTACTGTTTGCCAGACCAGCTTACAGAGATTTACACTTGTCAACATTAAAACAGCTTGGTTAAATGTCATTATAAAGGTCTCAGTCCTTTTCAGCACTGAAAATACTTGTGATTTTAATCAGGATCATTTTTTTCCTGAGTCAGTGTTAAGGTTAATTCTGGTGAGTAACTAAACATTGCTGATAAGAGCAGAGATAGCAGACGAGAGCCACACACCCCACATTACCCTTCCATCTTGACAATCTCCTGATTAGAGAAAATTCAGAGACGTATTTTGCTCACTTTGAAAGATTCCAAAGAAAAAGGAAGGGCTTGAACTGTTTAAACTGTTCTTTTCACGCTGTGTGTTTGTATATTCTCTTAAACAGTTTTTCCTTTTTTTAGCATTATCTAATTGTACAATTTTATTTTGCATGGAAATGCAAAATGGAAAATGCAGGAAAAAAATAATCACAAAAAACTTTTTTTTTTTCTGTAAAAACAGCACCTTAAAAAGTCAATTCTAATTCTTTAAAACCTTAGGAATTTTGAGGACATTTCCAGTGTTTTTAAAGATTTTTTTTGTTTTTTTTCCTGAAGTAAAGAACAAACTAATCCATAAAACACTTTCTTTGACTGTTTTCAGCAGTTTTTCTGCTTGCATTCCATGTATTTACTGTTAGAGTAAATACTGACATAGACTTTGAGACTTTGGTTTATAGACTACTGGCTGGGTAAGCAATCTGTTATCTCTGAAGTCATGACCTATAGTTCTGAATGCTCTGAAAAAGGGAGCTTTTAGAGATAAAGTTTCTCACTGCTAAACAGAAAAGGTGCATGATCCCAATGGTCTGTGCAAATGTCATTGCTTGAATACCTCCGGAATGTTTCTAATTGCTTATTATATGCTAGGGAGGAGAATTTGTACAAATCTGTACTTATCCTTCACCTAGGGTGAAGGTTATGAACATTTCTGACAATTTTATTCAGTTTGATTGAGTTTTTTCCTAAATACCCAGGCTAGCATAAGACTCAGTGGAAAACTTTGCTTCCAGCTTGTGATTTTCACTTGCAGTAGCATCATCAATTCAATGTGAAGATGTCTGTTTTTCATATACATGACTTCTACCTAATCATGACTAGGTTTACCACATCAGAAATTAAGGCTTAGCTGTTATGTATGGACCAAATGTATGAAAATGACAGCAGCAAAATATGGAAGCTCAAAACCAAATGGGAATTGGGATGCTCATATCCTTAACCTTTCTTCACTTTAAAAAAATAAAAACTTGAATGGAAATTCAGTTTATTGAACAGTTTGACTGCCAGATCTTTGCTTTTTTTTCTCTTGATAGGCCAATGATAACAGTATAATCATGGCCTATGACTGAGAATCTCCTTTAGCTGAAAGGAAACAACACAGACTCATATTAAACGCATGAGAACAGTAGCGTTGAAGTGAAATTGATAAACCTGAGAAATCAAAGATGTTTTAAATTTAATTGAATATGCTCTAGTAGACTGTATTATTACTATTATTAATACATTGATAAGTAACCAAATAAATATTATAATAATGATAAACCTCTTTCCCCTAAATGACTATGTATTGGAAAGGTTTAGACATTTTCTCCAGTATTTATACAACACAGAAGAAGAAAAGGGAAGGGAATAAAATGAGGAATTGGATAGTTTCAGGTCACATTTAATACATTAAAAAGACATCCATAAAACAATTACTTATTCCAGTGGCAAAAATTGAGCATTTGAGTGCATTTTTTTCCTTAGAAGAAATTGCCAGGTAACTCCCACTGTAGTCACAGACGAGGAACAACCAGGTAATCAAAAGACATTCATCCCCATGATACAAAGGGATCATTTATTACACTGTGCCTGGCACATGCCCATGAGTGTGCTCTGCTGGTTCCTCACCATTATCCCTCAACAGGCCTTCATGGACAGCTTGGAAACTTCAGTGTGCGGAGCTGTCTGTGCCCAGCAATATGTCATCTACCCATGCTTGTGACATTAGGGAACTAAGCACCGAGATGTATCCAGGCCAGTGGAGTTTCATGTGCTCATGAGATTGGCACCTCACAGATTTGCTGGCTGCATAGTCATCCAGCATAGTCTGGAGTGAAAAGAAAGTCTAGACAAACCTAAAGGTGCTGTAGGATTGCTCTCACAGTGAACAGAATGAGTCTTGCTGGCTCCAGGACAGCAGCATTAATCTGAGGCTACAAAAATTAGGAGAATTCCCTTAGAAGCTCTTTTCCTTGACATCAAAGAGGCTAGGTTTTCTGCCTTGGATTTATGGACTCAAGCACTGCAAAACCCTTCTGTCCTGCAGATGATTCCCTTCAGAATATGGCCTGGGATAATCAGAGCCTGCAATGATATGTGTCCTCAAATGACAGTCAGAAACGCTAACCAAAATGTGTAAATACTTTAGCTAAAAACATTTTCATGTGCCATATTTCATGGAAAAAGCTGATCCTGTGTGTCAGAGAAAATGGAATACATTAGAAAGTTCTAATATATTTTGCCTTAAGTGGTTTGCCACTGTAAAACTGATGCAATTTTCTTTAATTCGATCAGAAAAACACTTCCTTACTCTTGATAATACAGGTGATACAGCTCTGCTGCAGTGAATAGGTTGGAACAGCTCCATGTTAGAGTGTTTTTGCTAATCAGATTATTAATGGTGACTTTTTTTCTCCCTTTCCTCTAGAAAGACAAACGTTTCTCACACCCTTTACTAAATTCTGATTGCATTTTTGCATCCTTCTTTTGACATCTGCAACCCAATTTACTCACCAAGAGGCCACTATCCTGCAATTTCATTTCTAAATGCATACGTTATGCAAATAATAAGTGATATAAGATGCAGTGTTGCCACAGGTAGTTTGGTAGGTTTATATTTTCAAGCAACACAAAGGACGTTATTTAAGTTTTAAAACATTAATATGTTTACATATATTCCCCAAAGCTACTGTATCAAAACTTACCATCTAAACTGGATATAGTTTCAATCCTTTTGATATCTTCACTCAGGTGTATGGCATCTGAATCTTAATGTCTGTTTTTGCTTTCAAAGTGAGTTTCCAAGTGGTTTGTTTATAATGTACACCACATGGAAGATTGACAGCTACAATTAGGAGGCTGGGTGAGATGATCAGTCCCTGCTAGCTTTGTGTCTTCTGTCTATAGGCAGCTAATACCCATGTCACTCTGCTGATTTAATCTCAATAAAGTGCAGATCCAATATGTACTGCAGTGGCTATGAAGAGTGAATGTGTAAGGAGAGTAACTGGCAGTGGCAGAAGGGGAAACCTTTCCTCTGTACTTATACTCACATCACAAAGGAGGAGAAACAAACCCTCCATCAGTGCAGCCTTCTGTACAATGGTAAAGTTTCGCTGTAAAAAAGGAACACCAGGGCTTAAACTTCCAGAGATTTAAGTCCAGATGGATTTTTCTAATTCAGATTTCTAATTTTAAATGTACTTTTTTTTTCTTTTTCCCGTCATTTTAAACCAATGTAATTTCTCCTACTTGATTTTCTCCCACTGGCTGTACTTTACAGCTGTATTTGCTTGTCGTGAATACACTTCTTCGATTGCCAGTGCTGTCATGCCCCTGTGACTCACAGCTAATTTTACAAGACATTGCTGATCAGCCTGCAACCCTGGGATATGAATGTACATAGAAGAGAGAGCAGAGAGGAAAAACACCCAACATCATTTCCAGCTTAAGACATCAGAGAGGCAAAGGATCAGGTCACTGTACATCGTGGTCTTTACAGCTAAAGAAGCCCTGTAAAATTGCTGCTGTAACTCCACTGTTGTGCTCTGCTTTTTCCTTTATGAACTGCAGCGCTGGTACCACAAGAGGGAGCAGGGACATGGATGATTTTGAACTTTGCTTTGCGGTTGCAGGTCTGAACCCAGGGGTTACAAATAGAACTGGGGAGGCAAATCCACTTCAGGTCTATGGATGCACTTGGCTGACATAAAAGTCAAGAAATAAATAGAGCAACAGTTGCTGAGCAGTAAGAGATATTTAAAGCCCTCATACATTTGCATCATATTCGTCTGCTCAGAAGAAGAGTTCATCTTTCATGGCTACACCAACAATTATGGAGACATTGGAGCTGACTCACAAGAACAGGCAATTTGTAAACGTAGGCATAATCAAAATCTGGACAGTTATTGAGTGGGTTTAGCTCCAAGAGTTTCATGAGAGCTTCTTGCACTCTCTTCTCATTTATAGCCACGCGTGGAAATGGGCACACTAAGTTTAATTTTATTTAATTTTACAAAGAGCAGATAACCTAAATCCATTACATTTCAATTTACTTTGTTTATTCATCTGTTTAAGATGCATGGAGATGACATACAGAGATAGTTAAGATTAATGACTGGCTGATCAGTAGTTGGGTTTGTATATGGAAACAAAGCACCTGCAATAATTGCAGCAGGAAACTCATAGAATTTGATTTAATTGGTATGTGACGGTTTTGTTTGGTTTTGTAAGGGCCTGACTGCTCCAAATCCATTTCAATTTGTGCCACTGAAATCAAACACAGAAATGACCTTAATCCAACAGAATGTGGTAGGCACAGAAGTCAGCAGTGATTCTGTTAACTTTTTCATTTGCTGCTGCAAAGATAAGGCCCTTATTTTTCTAAACACATAAGCATAAGATTGGCTTGAAGCATATGCTTATCTTTACCATTCTGATTTTGGCCGAAGAGAGATGTAAGGGCAACAGCAGTCAAGTGGCAGAGATATTTTTGCATTGGATGTGAAGCAAAATACAGCTCATTGAAATTAATGGCTAACACTGAAATTTTCCAAAAGGGGTGGAAGCTCACCAGGGAATGGCTTTAAGCTGGTGAACAGAAGAAAGTTCCCAAATGTCAGATGGAATAAGAATGTTACAAAGCCTGCTAGTGGGAATAATTATCTGAAAGAATAATCCTCAGCTGAAGATAGAACTTGAGAAAAGGATGAAGAGGTTTATATGACACAGTTATCTGTGATGTCAGCTAACTGGGCTCAGTGTTATAAAAGATGTCCTCCAGCCTGTTACTCCCTGAGGGCTTTGAAAAGTGAGTCAGAGCCTGAAACTCCTTTTCACACCATCCGCATTTCACCTGGCTGGTTTCCAGAATGAGTTACTTTTGGATAAAGTTGGGGCTTTTCAGCCTACAGAAAAGAAGCTGCATGGAGACCTCAGAGCAGCTTCCAGTATCTGAAGAGGGCTACAAGGATGTTGGAGAGGGACTTTTCATTAGGGACTGTAGTGATAGGACGATAATGGGTTTAAACTTAAACAGGGGAAGTTCAGGATAGATATAAGGAAGAAGTTCTTTACTGTGAGGGTGGTGAGGCACTGGAATGGGTTCACCAAAGAAGTTGTGAATGCTCCATCCCTGGTGTGTTCAAGGCCAGGCTGGACAGAGTCTGGTGACATGGTTTAGTGTGAGGTGTCCCTGCCCATGGCAGGGGGGTTGGAACTGGATGCTCTTAAGGTCCTTTCCAACCTTAACTATTCTATGATTCTATGATAAACCGCTCATTAATTTCCTCCCACCTGTTGTTTGCATCTTACTTCCTGAGTGCTCCTGTTGATTCCTGGGGCTCTGCTCAATGAGGAAGATCTTGTATTGACATAAAATCTGCAGTTATGATGATTTATGTGCCTGAGGGAGAAAGTAAGACAGAAAGTGACCTCTCTTCCTGATGACTTCTGAAACCATTCTTAAAAGCATTGCTGGCAGACGGAGCCTGTCAGTGCTGGCCAACACTGAAACCACTCAGCCTGTGGATCATTTCTCACCTGTAGCACATTGTGGTTTGGGATCTGTGTTCAGAGAGGCATCTGGGCTCTGCACAATGACAGAATTAGCAAATAATTGGCTGGAAAAGTGTGATAAATTTTTATTCCTTTCAATTCTTCCTTTTGGTCCTTATAATGAAATATGATTTAGCACCCCATGATGGTTTGCTCCATGCATGGAGGCCTCAGGATGGACCTAATCCCTTTGCACTAGACAGGATCCCACTCTCAGCTGGAACACAGCAAGTTGCTCGCCTAAGCAGTTCAACTTAATCTAACCGTAATAAAAACTCTTGGAATTTACTCTTTCCTCTAATTTCATTTCTCCATTCAATACTCCTACTTTGTCTGTTGCTAGCACAGTACCAATTTTCCTTGGTAGGTTGATGGAGACACAATCTACTAAACCACAATTCTCTAAAAATGTTCCTTCATATCTGCACAGTCAAAGCAAGTCACCATTTGATTGGCTTTACAGAGGCTTTGCTTCCCTAATTGTTATTCCAGCCTAACTAGCACTGAATCCCTCTCACCTTTGGGTTAATTTCATGACATTCCAGTGGAATAAGTGGTATTTTCTAGGAGAAATTTCATTTGCATTCCCAACCAGCCTGGGTTTTAACCTTTGCAGAGTGATGTCTAAATCGTTATTAATGGTGACTTACTGTCTTGAAAGAAAAGGGAATGATTTAATATAGAAGAGGTGCTGTGGTTGAGTGAATGAAGCAGACACTGACAAGTAAAGAAATAATGCCGCTTTTCCCTTTGTTATTTCTTTTAATGGGGTTTGTTGAGTCAGCTGTTGAATATTTCCAAATGTAGGTGATAATACTCACAGAAAATATCATCACTGTTAAACAATCTCTGCTTCTAAAACATTAAATCCTGACCCTCCACACTACATAAGTTTCACTTTGCAAATGTTTCTACCCATTTGCAACCACAAGGAGAGCTCATCAGAACCCAGAGAGGCCCCTTTCATTCCTTCATTCATTCAGAAAAGCATACAAAACCACATCCACAACACCTAAATTATTTATCCAGACTGCAGTTTTCCAGAATGTTTAGATATCAACATGGACTCTGACAACCTTTGCAAATCCCTGATCACTGTGATCACTAATGAAATTAGCTACAATAAAGGTAGGGGGAAGATATATCCCGTTCTGAAAGACTCAGGTATCTTCAAGCTAATTCTTTTTGTGATACAAGTCAGTCTTGATAAGGACCTTAAAGGAAGTGACACAGTAGTCTACTGTGTGTAGGAGACAGCATGACAAAAAGTGAAGTAGTGGTAAATAAAGGCAAGATTAACCAGTTTGCTGAACCAGAAACACAGAAATAAGAAACACTGGGAGACAATGTCAAAAGAATGGAGAAAAAAGAATACGCAGCTTTCAGTTCTTTCAGAATTTATATGGGAAAGTAGATGAGAAGTTCATTATCTCTTTCTCCCATATATACATGAGAAATGTATTATTTCTCACTGATTTGGTGCAAGAAAGAGTTTTTTTTCCTGGATATTGGTAATTCCCGAGTAGGAATGGAAGGATTCTGGGGTGCTATAAAATACAAGTATTACCTTCATTTTGCATGAGGCCATGGAGCACTGACAATTTTATGTCATCATAAGATGTTTGAGAGAGAAATAGCATCAAGTTATAGCAAGTAAATGGGGCAAAGAGAAACAGTGTATTCACTGCAAGATGCTGTATTTGGGAGTATCAGCAATGCTGATCTAGGCTTTCCTATTTAAAGAGATTATGACTGGTCAGAAAAGAATAGGTTTCAAGCCCACCTGATAATTTAAAAAGCAATGAGGCCAAATATGAATCAAATGCCTCACTGTTGTGTAAATTTGCACTACCAGTCTTCCTTTTTTCATGGTACTTATTGGCAAGTTATGCTGGCACCTGATAAATGCTCTTTGCCAGAGGCAAAAGAAAAGTTGCTCAGAGGGAGGATAAATCTCAGTGTGGGGGAATAAGAAGAGAAAAAAAAGAAGTAAAAAAGACCCAACAGAACAAACAGTAAACTTGGGTATGTTCAGGAGAACCTTCTCAATACCACTACCTGAAATCCTGTTTTCCTTTCCATGGCTGGATTGCACAGCAGGGGGACAATTGGCACTGTGAGGCTTGCTCAGAAAGCTAATGGGACTGTGTCCAGGATGAAGAAAAGCTGGTTTATAGGCTACAGCTGAAATTGGGTTGACATAACCTCTGTGGCTTTATATATGGGAAACAGATACTTTGAGAGTGTTACAAAAGCCTGTATTTTTTAAGAGAGGGGTATGGTTTTGGTGCCACGAGTAGGGTTGAGAGCACAGGATGCTACAAGGCCATGGAGATATGGGTAGGAAAAGGTAAGCTTCAGGAAAAAGATGGGATTCAGTTCTTTTCATTAGCAGTGTCTGTTCCTCTTCTTTTCTGGAGAATTATGGTTTTTCTTAGATTTAGCACTGTCTGCCTTTCATGATAATCCAATGGAAACAGTTACTTCTGATGGATATTACTATAATATATTGCCCTAATGATCACAGTGCTTCTAGGCAAAACTTACTGGAGTACATCAGTTTTATTCAGTGAGGATTTTGATTTATTTCCATCCTGCCTGTAAATGTTTTGGAAAATTTGGTTTCTGGCTGGAATTTATGGGCTTGGTTGGGGATTATTTTTTTTCTTCAGGGTATTCTTTTATGTAGAGAAACCTAGACTGTAATTTGAGGTTGGATCTTGCAGTGAAAATGTTAGGTGAAAACCCTACATTACTCAAATTCATCCCTGATGTTTCCAGCAAAATAACAGTCGTCATGTAAAGACTGTGAAGGCTTGGAAGTCTCCTTTGTATCTCTTCCCCTAAAAATTTCATCAGAGCTAATAGAACCCAGTGAAACGTGTTAGCTTGAAGACCAAGATGTTCTGCTGAAAATGTTCTCGATAGTTCTGAATCGGTGACACAGGAAATAAATGCCATTTTCTTTCTGAAAAAGGCAACTATCATTATACTGTTCAATATATGGTTTTCTGAAAGTGCTATAATTCTTCCAGGGAGGGCTATTGGAATTGTGGTGATCATTTTAGCTTTCTGAAGTAATGAACAGCATAATGGAAACTAAGCTGTTCACTATTTAACTGAAAGGGATTGGGTGGCTGTTTCCTAGGAAACAGGAAAGAAAGGGTTTGGGTGGCTTTTAAAATGTAAAATATACACATTCGCACTGCTATAGAATGTGGTAAAAAGATGTGCCATAGATAGCATAATTACTACTGGAAGTGCCAAAGAATGGCATACAGGTTTGCTGGGAAATCTCAGGATCTTCCTTATTCCAGAACCTGTTAGTTAATATTCCTTCCAATAGTCAAAATATAAGATGGACTAGAATTAAAGCCGGGGTGAAAGAAAATATTTCCCTTCTTCCTTAAAACACAACAACAGAACTGGACTTCAGGTAGTGCTGGGATATTTCAGCCAGGGTAGTGCTGAGGTTTAGCGGAAGAGAAGAGCTGTCTTTCCTTCAAAGCTATCTGAAGGCTCCCCAGTGGTCTGGGCTTGATGCAGGAATAGAAAAGTGGGAGAAAACAGCAGAAAAGGTGAGAAGTAGAATAGGGAAAACCTTGGAGGAATCTGGCTTGTGCCTCTGCTGCTGTCAGGGAAGCAGAGGGGTGAAGGAAGAGATTTCTTGATGGAGCATCTCCTTAGAAAATCGCTTTCCAACTTGTTATAACTCATGTCTCAGGGGCACCAACAACAGCTGCCAGGGAGATACTCCAGGGTATGGTGTAAGAGAAGTAAGCTGCAGAACCTTGGCTGTTTCACTGCCCATGGCAGCTGCCTGCTGTGACTGTGCCTCAAGCTAGGCTTTGATCTGCACCCAGACGTACGCTGTATGTAATTAGGTATATCACAAAGTGACATAGGGTTTTTAGGTTGAAATCTGTGAAGAATGGTCATAACAGAAATCTTTGGTGACATCTTGCAAAAGGTCGTCTGTTTTTTGCAAATAGTTCTCAAATTGTGGAAAGCTTTAAAGTTTTCCATTTCCATTTCAGTTGTACAGAAAAAGCACAGGAGGCACCTTTTCCTCTTTCCTCAAACACATAACTTGATAGAATTAAGTTTCCCTGAAGCTTCACTTTACCTGAGCTGTGAATCACTGAATTTCAGAATCACAGAGCTAAAGTCGAGACAAACATCACCTACAGCTCTCTCCTCATCTACCAAAACAGGCATCTCATTGTAGAAAGCTGTCAGGGTGGTGAAGCATGATTTTCCCTTCATAAATTCATACTCACTGCTTCCAATCACCTTTTCCTTCATATATTTGGAAATGGTTTCCAGGAGGATTAGCTCCATTACCTTCCCAGGGACTGGTGTAAGGCTTGCCTGTTGCAAGCCCCCTGGATTCTCCTTCTTGTCCTTGATGAAGGAGTGACATTTGCTTTCTTGCCGTCATCAGTATCTTCCTGTTATTGCTCTGACCTTGTTGAGATAACTGACAATGACGTTATCTAGCTCTTTCAGCACTTGTAGTTGCATCCTATCAGGGACTACATATGTCCAGTTGTTTAAATGTTCTCTAACCAGATACTCCTCTACCAGTGCTAACTACCCTGATCCCAACTTTGTCTGGTCTCAGAGACCTGAAGACTGGCTTTACCAGTAAAGACTGAGGTCAACGAGGCATTCAGTATATCTGCCTTCCCCATGTTCTTTTCCAGCATGTTCCCACCTCATTCAGCAGTGGACCCACATTTTACCTAGTCTTCATTTTGCTGTCAACGTGCCTGTAGAAGCCTTTCTGATTTCCCTTCAAGAACCTTGCAAGGCTCAACTCCATGTGGGATTTTTTTTTTCTAACCCTGTTTCTGCATGTTCAAATACTCTAACTCTTTAAATATGGCTTTAAATATAAGCAAGCATTCAAGAACTCATTCTCTATTCCCACTTCTTTTTTACTGGCATTTGCATAAGTAGTTCTTGGGTTCTAGTCCGACAATTATTTTTCTGGATAAATTTATTAACTGTTTCATGTCCCAGTGATTTCTTACACCAGTAATAAAGGTATCAAAACTTTTAGATCTCATAGACATACATGAAGTATTCTACAGATTATGTAGTACTGATTCTGACATATAGATATGCATTTAATACACATGCATATGCATATGTGTATGATGTATATGCATATGCATCTGCTAAAAAATCAATGCAAATTACAGCTTTCTCATGGCTGGACCTCAGTAGGGGTTACAATATTCTTGGGTTTGGATATACGCAGAGCGTCTCCTTCTGTCTCACACAGAACTTCCAAAACACCAGGAATGTCACTCACATCACTCAAAACTAAGCCAAGAGTCCAGTATTTAGAATGTTCTGGCTGAATACTGTGTTGAGTCAACTCCAAATATCACATGCAGGATTAATGATTTACCAATGGTTAGTTTATGTCTGTACTTCCAATTACCTGATGAAAGTCCTTCTTCCCAGGTGATGCTGTGACTTTCAAGAGAAAGCACATGTGTATGTGGAAACCAGTTAGGGCCATTCTTGTCTTAAAACTAGTCACACAGCTGAACTGGTGTGTGAACCAGCATTAAAGGTAAGGACAGCATGAGGACCATTCAGGATTGATGCCTGTGAAACTTCCTCTCTCTGACATGGAGCTGCCACCTATAACAATTAACCTTGCAAAGTCAACATCTGCAAGCCAGTCCCAGGTCAGATTTCTCAGTCATTGTTATCTGGCCTCTGATTGATGCAGGTTTTTATTGGCATAAAACTGGCTGCTCTCCTTCCTGGCAACAGCACATGTTTGGCAGGTGGCTGAGTGTCTGCCCATGGGCATGGTTCTTTCAGATGTCACTTCTAGTCTCTTCACCTCAAGATATCATGAAATGGATCCAGTTATATGTAATTAAGATTCTCACATAGATGCCACATGTCAGTTTCTTCTATGCTTCACAGATCTGACATGCCTGCCTTTTTCACACATTAAAAAAAGCCGTTTGGAGAAAGAAGAGCAGAATGACTTCTAAAGAATTCAAGTGAAAACTGGTTTACTTCCTCCTGCTTTGCTATAAATCATAAATGTCCACATGCAATGTTATATCAACCAATTTGGAACAGAGTCAAAATCAATACAGACTGTTAAGGAAAGCTAATTTCCAAGAGGACATATAGATATCATAGAGCCATCATGAATCTGTGCTGTTCTTTTCATATATATCTACTAAGATATTTTAATTATTAAATAAAGAGTTTATTTATTACAGCTTTCTGTAATGAATGGCATACTGACTCCAGTGGGCTGTATAGTCTTCTCTGTAGACTGAGATGCTGCAGAGTGCAGATGAACACATTTCTGAGAAATGAGAATACCTAGAACAATTCCGAGACTTTATTATGGATCCAAGGATCCAATAATTATATTAGGGATCTACCTTCCCTACTAAGACAGCAGTTAGTCTGCTTCACCCAGGCATTTCTGACATTTTGTTGAAGATACCAGATGAATCATTTAAAATGGTTCATTCAAACATCTGTATTCAGCAGGTTTTGTCAAATCCAAGAAACGCTTCATGCAAAATAAGCTTTGTAAGGAACAAAGATACTGTTTCCAACCTTTGGTCTTCTTCCCTTACCCCCATCTCTCTTTGAGAATTGTGTTAGAAGTCAGAGAAGAGCAGGGTGTATACATATAAATTTAGTAGCTGTTTAAGCCAGTTGTGTAAGATCAACAGTATATAGGGAAGATGCTAGAAGCATTAGTAACCCTAAGTACCATTTTATTCTCTATGTCACCCAACTAAGGACAGAAGATGGAGAAAGTTGTGCTGTTGAGACTTTATTATGTTGACCTAAGATCTTGTTTGTGCCCAGTGCCTTCAGACAGGATCCTTTGCACCAAGCAAAGCAGATTTATCTCCTGAAACCTCCAGCCACAGGCATATCAAAAAAGATGCTCCCGTTTTCCACCTGCAGGGTAGGGGTAATGCTGCTGATTAGTTGTTCTTTTATTTTAGATAGACCTCTTGGCAGGTTGCAGTATGTGCATTGCCCAGCAACTGGAAGTACTACAGCAACACAAATAAAGCAAAGCAGCAGGTATGCTGAAGCAGGAAGGCAGCACTGAGCATCGGCACTGTTGAACTAGCATACAGGCATCAGGGTGAATCTCTGCTATTATCTAGATCTGTTTCTACCTACTTACTGAGTTATAATGATACTGAAATAAAAATGACAGCAAGATATTGGTGTAACAAAAACACTATTTCAGGTTAATTTTGATTCTGTGAAAAAATGCTGATAATTCATAGTGGCAACTATTAGAGCTATCAGCTTGAAATCTGAGTGACAGCATCAAGTTTCAATATCTTTTACATGTAGAAATACGGCCTTGTCATGTAGCACTTTTATGTATAAAAGCAATGCAGATTAATACAATTGTCTTGATGTTTGAACTGACTTCATCCTACAAAGTTATCATGATCAAGTGTTTCCAGATAATAGGAATATTTTGTGTTCTTTTGTTTGCCATTGGCAGACATTTTATCAGTCAAACAAATCATCATTCTCAATTCTAAAATCCACCTTGTAAAGCTAATGAAAATGTTACTAAGCGTATGGTAGTCTAAGCATCCTTTCTTTCTTTTATGTACTTCAGGAATGTATTATAAAAACCATCTGCTGTTGCAATGTTGGGTGGGATGTTCTGTAATGGGAGCTCCAGAAGATTAATGGCTTCCTGAGAATCTTTGATGTCAAGCCAAACAAATGGTCATGTACTTGCCTTAGTCAGAAATAGGCTGGTATGTCTCAGTAGTTGGATCTGCTCCTCAGCTGCCCTCAGCTGTTGAAATGAATTGAGCCCCAATACTTAGATCTCAGGAGAAGGGAACTGAACGCTTTGCCTTGTTGCAAACCTTTAGAATATACTTACATTTTCTGTGATTTAACTCTTTGTCTGTAAAATGGTGATTCTATAATTTAAATGAAGTTTAGGAGTTTAAGGACAAATGAAAGAGAATCCATCTACACCAACATGTTCAGTGAGAGCCACAGTGAGATGGGGCATTTTTACAGAGATACAGTGAAACAGGGAGCTGTGAAGTGCATGAGAACCTGCTTTAGGATCTTTAAAAACTGTACATGTTTGACCCAGAATAACAGTGCTGTTAAAGCCTACAAGTGATCCATATAAGTTGCTTTTATGAATGAGAAGAGTAATAAATTCTGGAATATATTGAAGTTCATAAAGAAACACTAAGATGAGGAGTCAGTTTTCATTTCAACAGTTACTTCCAAGTTTTGTCACTCAATTAGAAGTAGAGGGTGGGAGTGAAAGCAGCCAGAATGTAATTAGGGTGTTGTAGACTAAAATTGTCTCTCTACGGTCCAGTGATATATGGTCATGTATTAGAAATGGCTTTTCAGACAGGTTGAGGACAGCATCAGTAGCGTGAATGCTGGGTTATCAGCGCAGCAAGACCAGAGTCCTGCTGAATGTCTGGTGTCTAAAGTTTGGTACTTAGGAGATGGAAACATTAATTTGCTCCTCGGCATTGAAGTAGGCCACATGTGTTATGTTGCTGCATGATGAGAGATGGAAATACTTTTAAAAATGCCTAAGTGAGGGGAACAAATCCTGTTAGAAACAATGGACTCTCCTAGGTTACTCAGGTTCAGTGCCCAAATTGAAATCAAAGGGATGAAGTCTTTCTGGGGAGCTTTCATTGTCTTATGAAAGTCTGCATATGAACTATATGTTTTATTATTACCATTTTGTAGCAACATTGATTTGTGCATGTGCTGATTTTGACTGAGATAATTTTCTTCATAGTAGCTAGGATGAGGTAGGGTTTGGGTTTGTGCAGGAAACAGTGCTGATAACACAGGGATGTTTTAGTTACAGCTGAGCAGTGCTTGCACAGATACAGGGACATTTCTGCTCATCACTCCACCAGTGATCAGGCTGGTGGTGCACAGGGAGTTGGGGGGACACAATCAGGACAGCTGATCCTAGTGTACTCAAGGGATGTTCCAGACGATAAGATGTCATGCTCAGTATATGCAGCCAGAAGAGGAAGAAGGAAGGGAGGGACATTCAGAGCGATCCTTATTCTGCTTTGCTTGCACGAGTGGCTTTTGGTTTATCTATTAAACTGTCTTTATCTCAACCCATGAGTTTTCTCACTTCTACCCTTCTGATTCTCTTTCCTATCCCACCGGTGCAGAGTGAGCAAGCGGCTGTGTTGGGCTTGGTTGCTGGCACGGGTTAAACCACCACATCCCAGCATCATCATATTCAAATTAGTTTGTAAAGTTACTCTGTAGCCAGTCTTGCAAAATGAAAATGTGATTGTTTTTTGCTCTTGTTATTTATTCTTATAAGTAAAAATAGTGGGAAAATTACATAAAATGGTATTTCAGGGGGGAAAAAAACACAAACCCTAATCAATATCTTTATTTTCCTAACTATTCCCACTGAGATAGTAATCTCTTTCACAACAGAAACCTCTTTGAGGCACAACAGCTTTTAAAATGTTTTCCTGTGCTGTTGTGATGGGAATAGATCAGTAATTCCAAAAGAACTCCTGTATTTAAAAATTACTGAGAATAAAGGAGTCTGTGGGGAGCTGGATCCATCAAGCCCTGTGAGCCTCTCTGAGCTCCAACATGGGAATTGAGACTTGCATGCTTGGATTACTCCCTATCCTTCTTAAGAAAGATTAGTATTTAGGAGGAAAATATGCAAATGCATACTTGCATATGCAAATAAAAATCTTAACATGTTTCTAAGTTAAACTCAACCACCACTAGACTAAATCCAATTGCCACCAATAGACTCCTACAGTATTAAGAGGTTTTAGCCATGCCTTTAAAAAGAAACAATTTCTAGCACTCTGTTCTAGCTCGAGCAGAAGTTGCTTAGGGCAACAATGCCTAAGTAAAGGGTGATGTTTGATGCTTTCTGTAATGAAGGATGTCAGAGCAGATTATTGGTATTGTCCCTTCCAGCTCTCACACCTCAGAAATGACACTCTTGCATGACAAGACACCGAAACACATGCCCTGTTTCTTTGTTGTTCACTGGGACATCAAGTTACTGATGCAGCTGCAGTTGAATAGTTGTATAAGCAGGAAAGCTTGCAAAGTGTGTAAGTGTTGCTCATTCCTGAGGGTTTGGTGATAGATAATGGCATCCCACATGACTACCTTTGCACCTTTTTGATCCTGATGCTGCTTCTAGGGCAGGGGAAATGTCAGAAGGTAGTTTGGAGCCTTAGTTTTGCTGGATAATTGGTAGTGTAGAAGGAATCATAAATGCCAGTTGTGCAATTACTACTTAAGCCTGCTAAATTGACTTGAATGCATGATTTGAAGGTCCACGTATACTAATAAATACAATGGGTCAAGGAAGAGTTTTGATCACTCCTCTTTGATTGCTAACAAACCTGCTGCATGGGATCGAGCCAGGGAAACTTTCATTCTAGCTCAAAACTAGCTAAACTCTTGTCCAGTTTGGAGGACAGCACAATTCAGATGCTGTTTCCAATAGATAAAGTGGTTTCTCTTCTGGGAAAAAGGCTCTTTAGGTACTTGAATGCTACTCATGAAGTATCACTTGTCCCCAAGGCCATGGTAAACTCACAGGCCTGTTTAATTAATACCATAGATATGCTGTTGGAGAGGCTTAGCAGTAGTATCATCTTAACAGCTACTAGAAAGTTTAGTGTGTGTTTGTAAGACCACAGGCTTCCTAGGTGGATTGATCTCTGCACTACACGTTCTCTTTGCTAGCGTGGTGTGCAGTAAAATGAACTTAGCTGGCTGGCTATTGCAGTAAACACTGGTGGATGCCAGATGCTCTGGTACTATTGACACCATTCAGGTTTTCAGTGTTTTGTCCTATATTCTCTCTAAAATGGGAAACAGTGTCATTGTCTGGGGTACATTGGCTGGCAACTCTACCTTTTGCGTGTGCTGCCTGGGCCACTTCCAAGCTGCTCAGCAGGGAGCTGGAAGATAACTGTGTGCTCCAGCCAGGTCAAGCTGCCAGAAGGTGTTACAAAGGGACAACTATCCATCTGGACTAATTTAAAGCTAAAAAAACCTGTGAATTTTCATGAAAAGAAGGAAGCAAAGAGAAAGGATCCTGCAGGTTATCCCAAATTAGATTTGCGTGTAGATTCCCTATGAGTTGTGCACCAAGATAAAGCAGGAGCTTGCTCTTCAGTAATTCTCAATAACACAGTAAAGCAGTTAAAAAAAATTCACTTCCTCGAGGGCAAAATTGATTTTGAAGACAATGTTCCCATCCTTCTGAAAGAAGGCTACCAAAAAATGCAGGCTTTTAATTCAGCATGAAAACCAGGGTATGACCTCTGAGCATTCATATGCCAGAAAGAGCTCTTTCTTGAACCCCAGGCTGCAAAAAAGGATGATACAGGAGACACTGCTGGACATAAATGTAAGACTACATTCTTTTACTGAATGCAATTAGATACACTGCACAAAATCCTAGTTAATTTTGGTTTTACATATCTGGGTTTTTTAATATAAGCCTAAAAGATAAGCCTAATAATTCTGCTAAGGGATTTTTCAGTCTTTGACTTATCTTACTGTCTTGTCTTTTTCTGATGGGGGACATAAACAAAGAGGATTTAAAATCATAACACTAGTAAATCACCTATCCGGAATTCATTTTAGACCCTAAATGCGTTCATAGAACTGACACTGCAAGCTGCAGCCCTCTCTCTCTGTATGTACATACAAATACAGTTGTAGACATAGGCGTTGTACAGCTGCAGAGGTTATTATGTTTTCAGGTGGAGAGTGACATGTTGGCAGATCTTTAGCAGTTGAAGAGCAGGAAGATTCAGAGCTCCTGTGCTGCAGCCACAGTCTTTGATTTTCTGGTTATGCTCATCTCACAGAGATCTGCTTTAGCTGTTTGTATTATGTTTTCCACAACCACAGTTTTTATAGCACTAGCAGGTTTAAAGAATATTTGTGAAGGAAACCACTGGAAGTGCAAGCATTATATCAGAACTAATCTTAAGTTTCACAGCTGTTAGATTCAAGGTGGGGATGAGATGATGTCCCAGAAGGACTCTTTATGTGTATAAGGCATTTATTAAACTCTTCTGGTCGGTTACAAGAATTTAATCTTAAGTCAGATCAAAAGACCGCAAATGTTTGGCCACATATGTTGCATGAGTGTTTTATCTATTCCTTTAGCAGTATATGTGACAAGATTTGCATTAATTTAGGTGGGCTTTTTTCATTCATGTTTCTTTTGCTTTTATGTTCTCTCTCCTTTTTCCTTAATCAAGGTTTTGTTTTTTTTTTATTTGAGAGAGCACAGAAGGCAACAAAAAACTTAGACCATCATTGGCACAAATCTTCAAACCTGCATTTCAAATGCTCATAAAACACATCAACAAAACAGCATAATAAGGACCTGGAGAGAAACCTAACGTGACACTAGGTGGCTGTTTTTAAAGCATGAATGCAGAAGAAGAAGCACGTTTGTCCCACTGAAAGCAATAGCACAGATATTTTCATGAAGAAGAACAGCTGCAGTAACATTAGCTCCAATGAAAAATTACAAGGGATGTCAATCCTCATATTTCAGATAATGACCTGATCACCAGCTGAAGCCAGTTAGGAATTTTCCCTCATGGTGTATTATTGTCCAATTAGATGCATTACAGGGTTTTAAATGCCCTGTTCAAGCACTCGGTGTCGGACAGTGTTGGGATTATGAGGATGCATTGGAGGGACCATTGCTCTATTCTGAAATGGCAATTCTGTATTCTTGTGTTTAAAGGAGGGAGACCATGGGTAATGTTTAATGAGGCAAAAGGAAAGAATTCATACTCTTGAAAATTAGTTGTTGAGGGTGATACTTTCTGAGTTGTTGTCCACATCCTGCCTGCCTGAAATTCTCAGTGATTGTTTGCTGCTAAAGGAAAGGGAGCTCTTCTTGTTATGTTGAGGCAGGATGGAGGGAAGAGCCACTCTAGATTAAATGCAGACCACAATAAAAAAGCCCATCTGTTTCAAAAGGGACTATCTTCATTCTGGCAAGAGAGGCACCAGAAGAATGACTGTTGAATAACCAGATAACACTAAACCTTCAGTGGCTTTCATTGCTAGATATAGGAAAGGGATATTTAAATTGGCTGGAACACCAAATATGAGAGCATGTCAGTCTAGGACATTCCATTCTCAGTTAAGTGACATGAAATGAATAGTATGGTTGATCTGGAGAAGCAAACATGAGAGTCATGATGCTGGCCAAATCTGAATTACCTGGAACTGCTCCCCACTGTTTACAAGCCTTGATTTGATTTAGTCATATCAAAGTTTGCAGACATAGCAAGCCAAATCTGCATCAGTGAAGTCAAGGATCATGTGTGGATGCCAAGTGCTACAGTACACTGCTGTTGTTTCCATTCCTTTTCAGGGGAAATGCTTAATACCTCCCAGAAAAGAAAGGCTCATCTATTGCCAGTAGTCCATAACATAACTGTTAAGCAAAAGGCTTATTTTAAAGGGGAAAAGGGGGAAAAAAAGGGAAATCAAGCTAGTATTTTTATAGTTGTCCAGAGTTTACTTATCCTGTCACCCAAACCACTTAGCTCTAAACCAGCTCTAGAACACATCAAAGCTCATGTGACACAGAGCCCAAGCCAATAAATAGGACATGCAGGGAAGCACTTATTTTTGACACTGCATCTGCAGTGTAGTGTGCCTTGGTTTTCACCATGGCTGCTTTGCTATACGTCCATTGATTCCAGACCAGTGAAGGTCTCATCCTCTCAGCTCCATCTGGGGAACTGGACTGTTCTCTCTTCACTTTCTTGCAGCCAGGGGCACTGCTCATCATCCTCAGCCACACATTGAGGCATGTAAAATCTGCCACAGGTGTGAGATGATGTGTCCTGGGAGATTAAGAGAGAAATGTGCTGCTAAAGGGGACTTAGAGGAAGAAGTGGCCAGTAATCTCAGTGCTACCTTCTGATACATCTTTTATCATAGGAGTGAAGTCCCATGAAGGTTCAGCAGCATTACAATATCTCATATTATAGATATAATTTCATGTCTATGAGATTAGTCTCGTGGCACTGCATTTAGCATGTAAAATTCCAGTAACATCTCCTGCAATTCCAGTAACATCACTCTGCAGTAGAGTAACTGGTCTCTTCAGTTTATACTGTGGCAGGCAGCAGTCTGCAGGTACAACCTGAAGTGGAGCATCTAGGGTTGTGCTAATCTCCCTATCTGTTTGGTGAAACAAAGTGGACCATAGTAGGTGAAAAAAAAGGTTGGTTAGAAATTGAGAGTTTCACTGAGGTTTTTGATCTCTGAAGATTGTTTTTCAGTCATTTTGATTGGAAGGGTCTTGAAAAAATACTTAAGAAAGGCAACAGATGGTATCAGATTTGTTCGTCACCAGACCTGAGTCAATGCAAGGAACTGTTTCATGATCACCTCTGGAACGGAGGTACAGACTGATACCAGTTTTTATAAACCCTATTGCTTTAATATATCTAACTCTTCTATTTAAACCAGAGAGCAAAACCTAATGCATGGTGAGGGAAAATTACAAATTCACTAAAAAACTTCAGTGCAAGATTATTTTGAAGGAGGTAGAAGGAATTTCCTTTTTTGGGGTGGGAGTAAGAAGCCCAGAACTGAACAAATCTGTGTCTCTCACATTGCCTGCAGTAGTGAGACTCAGTCTAAAATAAGGCCCAGTTCTATTTCTCATTAAATAACTGCTGCTGATTTCCATCTTCTGTATACTTAAATGCTAGACATATATTTATGGCACACTGACATATTTAGCTCTTTTCAGACGCTATTGAAATTGCTCGTGCCATTCAGCAGTGCCTTATTTCAGCTTCTGTACTGCATGTCCCTCTTTTTAGCAACGAGGCTACGTAATAAAATGCTGAACCTACATAATCCATGTAGGTTTTAATATGATTCACTTATATCACCAGGGAAAACTAGCTTCTAAACAATATTGCTACTATGCAGAAACACTGAATCATTTGGAGCAGAAAGAGGTTTAGCAGTTCAGATCGAGTGGTGGGAGGGGAAGGTCATTTTGCTGATTTTCATGAGAGAATAGAAGAACCTCAAACAGTGAAGACTGGGTTGTTAAATTAGTCCTGAAAATGAGCAGCAGCTTTGGTTCTTTCCAGAAGTACTTATTTCACTCTGTTAAAGCACAGTCCCTGATACGTGCATCAGGTGGTTCAGGGAAAGACAAAAATCCTTGCTCTAAAAATGTTAGCAATCCATAATTACATATAAATTCTAGGAAGCAGGAGCATTTTGCAGCTCCTTTGAGTTTCTTCAGATGGAACATCTGCTTATATGCTTATATATTGGTCCCCTTAGAAGAAATAAAAGGCTGCAGGTCAGAAGGGAGCTAAATGATGTCTCTCACTTCTGAACCCATCAATCAGCCAGATATTGGGGCTTTCTAAAGTTTGGGCACCTGCAGGATAACTCATTTCACCTGAAAGTACATGGTGTGATCTGAACACCTAATACAGTGTTAGTTTGGACTACCGGCTGCTACTGAAAACAGTAGCTTTGGTCTCTTTCAGTTGTGACTGGATTTCTCACAGCTGTATGGTCTCTTGTATGGAATCTTGTGATTGAGCTACCTACATCAACCTTAGCTCTAACATTGCTGCAGGACGCAGTAAATGTTAGGGCTGCAGGCTGCTCTTCGGTGAGTCTGTCTCACAGTGGGAGCAATGGTTTAGTATTCCATTGTATCAGCCTGCTGAATTTGCTCATCCTGAGGTTGTGTGACCCTTAGGCTCAGTGCAAGGGAAGTAACTGAGAAGGGTAGGAAAGAGACTAGAGCACTTCTTTGTAGCAGAGACATTGAAGTGTAGACTCCAGCCAACTTGGTCACCAGTAGACATCCATACTATATACATCAGAAATAAATTAAGATTAACCACCCCTTCCTCTCTGGGTTCTGTTGACTCAATGTCCATTTGTTGCACTAAGCACTTAAATCCAGCCCAGTCTAAAGGCTAGATTAAGTCTGCAGGAAGCTGTGCTATCTTGTGAGTAAATTGTTAGCCTAGTGACTCAGATACTGACCTAATTGTTGCAAAATTGGAAGTTCATCCTGGCGTTATTGTTATATACATTTGGCTTCCCTCACGAGAACTAGTTCTATCAGTACAGGTTTTGGGGTAAAACATAGTTTTGTGCACACTTGCTGGTTATTCCATTACTTCATTTTTAGCTTTCAGCTAAAAGAGAGAAGGAAAAATGAGCATTTGAAAAACATAATTAGCACATTAGTCTAATACTAATATTGATACTGATACTAACACTAGGATTAAATCAACAGTGGTTTAATCCTGTGTAATTGTACACAGATCTCTGTACAGATATACAGATCTACTGACTTTGTTTTCTTACAGTCAGAACTGCTGGATATGACGGTAACTTCAAAGTTCAAGGTAAACTAATAAAACCTAAGTAGACTTCTGTCTATTAGCAAACACTGCTTTGAACTTACCTACAGACGCACTTTTATTCCAGCAACTTGTCTGTGACTCCTTTTAGAATTACTCAAATGGCATGGATAATGAGGAAATAAAAAAAAAATGAAAAAAGAGACATAGAAAAAGAGCCTCGCAGGTATTTTTATTTAATAAAAATAAATGTTCTTCTCCACTTTATTTAATTCAGATACATTCTCTGTTTCATAGCCCTAAGAGTATACTGCAAAGATGAACAGATGTACTGGTAGATCTTTTTTATAGAAGTGTAAAAAGTCTAGAATGCAAATGGGACATCTTAGTCTTTATAATAACTTAGCCTCATATCACCTGCCATTTGTACATTCAGTTCAGCTTGTCTGGCCAGATGTCCTGGGTTCCGCAGTAGCAGTCATGTTTTTCCTTTGTGTTAACTGGTACAGTGCTGTGTTTTGACTTCCAGTTTGAGAACAGTGTTGGTGAAGCCGATGTTCTCGGTTGTTGCTAAATGATGTTTACCCTGACCAAGGACTCTGTGAGGCTCATGCTCTGCCAGGGAGGAGGGGAGGCTGTGAGGAAGCAGAGACGGGGCGCCTGACCCGGGCTAGCCGGGGAGGTATTCCATACCACAGCACGTCATGCCCGGGGTGAGGGGTAACTGGGAGTGACCCGGAAGGACAGGGGTTTCCGGGTGGAGCTCCGGTGGTATCGTATTCTCTTCCCTTGTTATTTTCCCTTATCATTGTTGTAGCTGATAGTAGCGGTGGTGATTTGTTGCTGGACTGTTTTTGTCTCAACCCGTAGGAGTTGCACTCTCTCGATCCTCCTCCCCGTTCCTCCGGGAGCGGGGAAGGGGAGAGCCCCAGTGCGGGGAGGCAGGGGGGGGAGACGGACACGGACCTCGATTGTTGTCAGCTCGGCACCACTCACTGGGAGTGAGTGAACAAGCTACCTGACTGGGTTTAAACCACGACACCAGAGGAGTTTGTGGATTGATTATACAAGTCTTCTGGCTTGAAAAATAACACCTGCAATATCCAGAGGTTCTTCCCTGATTAATGTCTTAATGTTTGAAACTGTGCCTCACTGAGGCTTCCTAAACACTGCTGGTTTGATAGACAGGTCTGGGGAATGCTAAAAGCAAGTCATTGATAGGACTTTTCTATGAACTCTAGTTTGTTGTGGGTTTGGGAGGGGGTGTTTCAGAGACATCAACTTAAGATTTAGCGATGATTGGGAAAATTAAAACACTTTTGGAGCATGATTTACACTTTTTTTTTTTTTCAGATTTTCCTCCTATACTTTTGTTTATGTAGAATCGTAGAATCAGAATCACAGAATGGTTTGGGTTGGAAAAGACCGTGAGATCATACAGTTCCAACCCCCCTGCCATGGACAGTGACATCTCACACTACACCATGTTGCCCAAGGCTCTGTCCAAGCTGGCCTTGAACATTACCAGGGATGGAGCATTTACATCTCTGGACAACCTGTGCCAGTGCCTCGCCACCCTCACAGTAATGAACTTCTTCTAACCTGAACTTCCCCTGTTAATCGAGTCATTAATTATCCACTGTCTCATTAAAATAGATCAGGCTGTTGTGAGGCTTTTTTTCCTGTTTCCTATTGAAATGCATCCCCTCCACTCCATGCTGAAGAAATATACAAAGAGAAATAGCCAAATAGCAGCGCAACCATGGATCACATTTTCTAACTCCTTTTCTTGCTAGGAAACAAATTATTTGAGTGGAGTACTTTGTTTTCCATCAGTAAATTAAACTGCACCTTCAAATTCTATTTATTTTGTCTTGTAAATGGCATGGATTTTATGTGGCTCTTCACTCAACTGTTTATAAGGTAAATATGAGCAATAACCATTACATCCCCCAAAGGAGAGTTCTACATATAATTTGTTTGCACAAGCATCTGCATCCTATGAAGCAATTTCCAAAGAACTAAAAGAGGCAGATGTGTCAAGTGATGGTCAGGAATGGCCCGAATCTGGAGAAAAAGGAAAGGTATCATTTTACAGCTTATACTTCCACTAAAGCAGAGTGTGGTAAAAAGACCTTTGAATTACTACTCATTCATTATCCACTGTTTCTGCGCATTACAGTGAAGCGTTGTGCAGAAGTAACAGATTGATGCTAAATGCACTGTAGATGTGTAACCATGGAAATGTATCAGCTAAGAAAGCGTGGAAATCATAGCGTCATAGAGATGTTGGTTGGAAGAGATTTCCAGAGGCCACTCTTGAAGCAGGACCAGCACCACCAGCAGATGAGGTCAGCCATGGCTTTGTCTGAATTAGTCCAGAAATCCCCAAGAATGGAGATCAACAGCCTGTCTGGGAAACCTATCTAGTGCTACAGCACACAGGTGGCAGAAAGGGTTTTCTCAATGGCCAAGCTGGACCTCCCAGTGCTCAGTCTGGGGCTATTGCGAGTGCTAATAGTAATGAGAAAAGCTTGTGTTTTTTTTTTCTTTCCAACTACTTTTCAAATAGCTTAGGCTGATATTAGATCATAGATTGTTTAGGGTTGGAAAGGACCTTAGGATCATGTGCTTCCAACCCTCCTGCCTTGGGCAGGGACACATTTCACTAGATCAGGTTGCCCAAGGCTCTGTCCAGACTGGCCTTCAACACTGCCGGGGATGGAGAATTTATCACTGCTTTGGGCAACCTGTCCCGGTACCTCACCACCCTCATAGTAAAGAACTTCTTCCTTAGATCTAGCCTCCTTTAGTAGCCTTTTCACCAGATAGCAAGGACCCAGCTCCTCCACCCTCTTCAGGCATGCCCAAGCTTCTGCACTGTCTCCTTGAAACACTCCCTCCACAGCCCTGTTGAACTGATGAGCCCCAGACTCGACCTGTATTTCAGGTGCAGTTTCACTGGCACAGAGATAAAAAACACCCCTGTTTTGAAAGTCCCACTCATTCTAAGGCAGATGAGGGTGCCATTTGCCTTATTTCCCATGAGAGCACTCTGCAAAACCAACTGCTGGGATCACTGTGATGTGGAAATTTAAATCCAAAATTCTGTGTAAGCCAGTATACTCTTTTACTGCAAATCTTTGTGGCACTTCACCTGTACAACCTTGCCAAGGTAAGGTTTACTGTGCACTTACAAAAATGATTTGCAGACTTGCTGCTTGCCTGGTATGGGCAATATTTATTTATTAGGGTTTTGATTTACAATACTTATATAAGAAAGTAGAGTTTCCAAGCTGCAGGAGATTTTGCTGTAAATTAAAAATACGGTCACATAAAAGTACACAAGTTATTGCTCCTCCCAGAAAAAGGGAAAAAAAGCGACACCCAAAACTGCATGAAAGTTTGATTAGTGTCTCAAACTAATATAAAATACAACGAGGATGTTCAGTATCTTCCATAGAAAAAGATACACAGAAGAAGATAAACCATTATGCAAGCTGCTCTGACTATTGCAAAATTGAGGTTGGCATAGGTCAACGTTGGTTTTGCAATAAAAAGTGCAAATACTAATGATGTGTGACTTTTATGGAATGTCTTGTCTAGGAAGGGTCTAAGGTTTAGCTGGTTTTGCTGAGTACAGCTATGGCAATGAGGTGCAGGGGCATGGACAGGTCCAAAGACACCTTTATGTTTCTGACTGACAACTCCAGTTCCTGGCATGAGTGCAGGTCTCATCAATCACAGCTTGTTTGGTTGGGTTGTTAGCTCTAAAGGCTAAGCCCTGGCTTCTCAATAGAAAGGCATAAACTATAACTGCTGTGGCCTGAAAGTCGTGGGTTGTTAACACGGGTTTCATAAGCCACTATGTAGTATTGGTACTTCATAAGTATCACTTCATAAGCTACTATGAGTGTGGTGCTAAGTGTGTGGAAGAAACTAGGAACATCCATTGAACGTCAAGAGAAAGGGGAGAGTTAACAAAGGCCACCTGAAGAGTAGAGAAGCTTCACATGGCGTGATTCAGTGTGGAATCTCTGTCACAAAATGATGCACATAATAATAATGTCCATGAGTCTAGAGATGGTTGGACAATTTTATGGAAGAAAAATACCTAAGGGATATTTTTACAGTAAAAATGCATTCTTATTGTTAATGATGCTAAAGAGCAACACTAGTTTCTCACGGTGTCCCTAAAAGGTATCACGGAGGCCAAGAGGGTGTTCTGGGGAAGTAACCTTGTGCACCCGTGGAGTAATTAGTTTTTGCCTAGGTATTTGCTACAGTCACTGCTGGAAAGAGGCCTTTGGAATGCACAGAGCACTGATGTTCTGATCCAGTATGTCTTTTCCTGAGTCCCATCTCTGGTTCTTCCTTGGGAGACTGGGCAAAGTGCAGAACTCCTCTGGAATAGGATCCAGAGCAAGTCTATAGATTACCCTTTAAAGGAGCTTCTAAAGGGATGCTGAAGGGATGTAATACTACATAAAGCAAATGCTTTATGTAGCATGTGCATCTCTCCTTATATATTGTATGTTGGTCTATTACGATCATCTGGTCTCACCATATGGCAATACCAGGTAGAGCACTCTGCCTTGATTCTTAAGTTCTGACTTCCTAAAGCAGTCAGCTACTAAAGATGACAGCTGACTTCTAAAAGTATGGTGCCCTTCTATGCATTTTATTAGTTTGTTTTTAAGGAAGTTTCAGATTGATTTAAAAGTGCTCATGGATAGAAACACATCAAAAGAAAGGAGAAAGAAAAGGTAGTGCAAGTTTCACTTTCACAGAGTTCTAGGGCCTGAAACATCATTCAGCCTATTCTGAAACCATGAAGCTTTTAAATTTTCTCTCTACGTCCCAATGACAAATTGCTTTTTAATCCCCCACTGTTTTGCATATAGGGCTCTTCAAAACAAGTTCTAGTGACTTTATTTTAGCCAGGAAAGGTTTCCCTCTTTCACTTCTTGCTCAAGGAGAGAGGAATAATTTTGTGTGCTCAAAAACTGTAAGAAGAAAAACCTAAGGCAGAGAATGAACTTGGAAAGATTTAGAAAGGTGAAAGTTTCAGAAAGATCCTGGTGACACCAACCTAAAGATTATTATTAGAAAACTTCATGAATTCTTAATGATTGCACATCACAACCAATAAGCTCAGTGGGATGAATACATTCCCTAGAGTTCAGAGAAGAGCTTCAAGCAACATATTGCCTTAAATGCCTTAGGAAAAAGGAAGTAAATAAAGACATGTCAGTTACAAAAAGAAGTGTTGTTCAGCTTTTGTGAGATTGGTCCTGGTAAATCCTACCAGGTAAATAGCTAAAAAATCAAAAAGCTGAAAACCTGCAAAGGGCTCAAGAAAGAAAGGCAGCATTTGGAAAGATCAGTAAAATATCGAAAGTGTATATATACATTTTACTTCCTTTCTTCTTCTTTTAGTTCATTAAACTCAATATATATACCATTTATCTAAGAGAAGATAGAGGTGATCAGTTCACAACTATCAGTGGCTCCATCAGGAAGATAGATTTTTAATCTAAGAAGCATGCAACATATCATACAATAAACCAATCATTACAGCAAGTGATTGGAAGCAACAGCTAAACAGACACATATTAGAAATAAAGGGCAAAAGTTACATGGAGAAGATAATTCATAAGGAAAACAGTTTTACTTGGAATATGGTGAAGTTTTTAAATGAAGATAAGCTGGTTTTTTAAAAGGGATGTGTTCGGGGGTTTTTAGGCAAGACAAGTGAAAATCTAGGAAATGATCTGCTAAGATAACTGGGTGAGTACGCAATGATGCCTACTGAGGATGTATACACCTTAGCTCAGTGTGCCGCTTAGTGGCTGTTAAGTCAAGACTAACCTGAAGTGACACAGTGAAGTGACTGCTGGGTATAGAAAAGGTCTGTGAAGGCTTTCTTGTAACCCAGGAAAGTGAAGGGTTTAATTATCACTCAAAACACAAAGATAGGAAGCTCATTATATTAAATGCTGGCTGGCTATAAATGATGTAACAAATAAAGAGTGTAAGGCTGACCTGCTTACACCATTTGGTATGAGTGTCTCTGAGATTCCACCAGGCTTAATGCTTGGGCCAAGATGGTGTGACAAGTGTGTGGTTAAAATATTTAAAATATTAAAATACACCTATTACTGGGTGTACAATAAATACATGATGAAAATCAAATGATGAATAAAACCAAGCCGAAAGAACAGATTTATTGTGAGTGTGGGGTGCAGGAAGGTGGAGACTCATGTGCCTGGGACACCAACAGACAAATATTTCACCTCCTTCTGTGCTACCAAAGACATGAATATTTGAGTTACTTAAGACTGTCCAGAGATGCTTGTGATCACTGGGGAAACTGGAGCTTTAGAGGAGCAGTCAACATGGGTTTGTTCAGGATCACAGCATCACAGAACACTGTAGCAAAAAGTCCCATGGGACTGGGAAAGATATTTCTGGGACAGCTTATTCTGACTTTAAGATGTGTTAATTTATGAGACAACTGTGGAGACTTTTATTGTTAGTTGCTGCAGAGTTTGCCGTTCATAGAGACAGGAGAGAAGTAACACGAGGTGAAATCTGTCTGCGATGGAAATTAAGTCATAACATTAATGATAATAAAATACTAATTACACCTGAAGCACCCTTTTAAAAATGATAATTCAGATTATGTTAATGTACCATTCCTTTTAAACATGCTAACTACCTGTTCAGATTCGAGAAGGTCAATGCAATGTGCTGCTGGCTCTCATTATTTTCTTCCATATATGCTGGAATTCTTCCCTGTCTTGGCTGGAGTCCATTTTCCTTTTTCAATCAGCAGTTTACATTTTAAATTCATTTATTAGGCAATAAAAAAAATCTTTAATTAAAAAAGTAATTTATTCTTAATGGCTTCAGGTCCTATAAACTGTCAAAAAGTATTGCTTTAACCCATTTATTAAAGTCTGAGTGACACATCATCTCCCAAGAATGCTGAAGAAATGATCATTATCAGTTGTGTTTACTCAGCACACACAGAGGACTCATGCCTGTGTCTTTTATTACCCAAACAGAGATTAGAAGACCTGCTTGGGGACTATGCACCAAAATTATGCTTCCTATCAGTTTGATTAACACACTTTCCAGCTCTCATAAGAAATTGGCAGGGTAAGAGTTAAGATTTTAAAGGGCTTCTTTTGGTGCATTAGCTGAGTTTCAAGATGCTGTTCACCAGAAGCTCAGGAAGGAGCAGAGCAAAGAAAGGTTCTTTGGCTACACAGGTATGTCTTTTGCCAGATCTAGAGATTGAATGTGAAAGATGCTGTGAAAGATGGACTGTAAGTATTAGCTGGATTTTTATATAGCATGGCCTTGTCTTATTCCTTTCATGACCAGGGTCAATGCTTTCAGTGCCAAATGACTAATGAACTAATCTTGCATAACAGGGTGGGGAGGAGATGGGGAAGGGAAAGAAGGAAATAAATTAATCTTTTATGCTTTTCCCATCTGAACATTTTTCCCTTGGGCTTGCTCCAAAGCTTAGTCAATGGAAGATGTTCTGTTGGTTTGGCAGGACATTGCATTGAACCCTGTATCATCATGGGATACAGCATTCTGTGAAATGCAGAATAGGTATTCTGTGGATTCTGCTGAATTAGGCTTTATTTCTACTATAATAGACCACAACCTAGCCAGGCAGAATTGTAATTTCTACATTCAGAGAATAAATTCTTCGACTAATCTCTCAGGAGTGGAAACACGAAAGTACATACAGAAACCCTACACACACCTTTGTCCAGCTCTGTTCTATAAGTGGTAATATGTATTTTGAGACTGTGTCTCAACTGGAATGAACCAGGCATATGTATACACAACTCATATTCAGAAGGGAAACTAGGCTCTTAACTGACCTGTCTTGGAAGGAAATTAAGGTCTAAATGTCTGAGACTTGCTTTGTAAGTAGACAAGAACCCCTTCCTCAATGTTCTGTGTAAAGCTAGTATATTTGTAGATATCCTTCTCTGAGAATGGGGGAGTTGATTATTTGTAATGGTTGCTGCTGTTTTAAAATTTCCAATCACTCTTTTTAAGTATGACTTGTCTATTTTCAGGTTCGGAGAAAGGATTCCAGTGACATTCACAGAAGTTCAGCATTTATAGAAAATCAGTGCGTGTGGAGATCACATCACAAGTGAACACTTAGGGAACATCAGTTCATGATGAATGTAAAATATCAGAGACTAGCTCTAGAACTGCTCATCTGAATTCAGATGTAAAATGTTGTAAATAACCATTACAACTGTCATGCATTCAGCAAAGCTTTGACAATTATATGTTTCATGAATTCAGCCTTGTCAGCATTTAGAAGAAAAAGAGATGGAGAAAAAAGAGGGAGAGGGAAAGCAAGCGCAATAGTGATTTGCCATGAATTTTCGTTCATTGACAGAGGCTTGAAAAATATAAATGAAGTTATGAACAAGTGTAATGATAATTTGTGGTGCCATAAAATCGACTTCATTGCCTGCTGTGTTTCGAAGATCAAGATTTTGCACTGTCTGTCCAGGTTGACCTAGCTGAAATATTCCAGCAAGTTCTAGGATTGGTGTGCCTCAAGTGATGTAGGTTGGAAAACTAGAAAGCTGGTAACAAAATGTTCTCCACAATTACCTAATTGCTGTGGAAGCTGCTTTCTGAATTTAAAGTGTCCTTTTCACTGCAAAGTTTGCATGTTATCAGATAGTCCCACTTTGAGGGAGTATTTCAGGACCTCTCTCAGAGCTTCCTAAGGGAAAGGATTTTTTTTGACATAGAACTCTGTATTGAATTAATCTGACTCTCAAGACCTGATCAAAAATGAATAAGCACTAAGCAAAGAGAATTTTCT
Source organism: Pezoporus occidentalis (assembly GCF_034315485.1). NCBI lineage: Eukaryota > Metazoa > Chordata > Aves > Psittaciformes > Psittacidae > Pezoporus > Pezoporus occidentalis. Next base: position 2,411,212 of record NW_026915977.1, on the reverse strand, counting down.
AATATATTTTAGCTCTCTGATCACTGATTTTAGTGCCTTTCTTGAAATCAAATTTACATATAAAAGAACTCCATTCCCTTAGAATATAGGAAGCTGAGAAATAAAAATATACAGCTTCATTTTCAATAGGTTTGACCCAAATGCTCTCAGTTCAAAAAAGGAACAATTATTTCTGCTGCAAACTAGAAATAGAAGCTGTCTCTTGAACAGTGCATGTCTGATCTTCCCTCCTACTCTTATCTCATTGTGTGTCTTATAGCACCTTAGGACGCAACTGTGTCTGTCCCTCTGGTAGTTGGCCCTGACACTTCAATTCAATATTTGATTTTTATAAAAGACTTGTGGTTCTTAACCCACCTTCTCTTCCTCTTACATGTTTCATAACTTCAGCAGAATAAGCAATTTTTCAGCATATGTTCGTGCTATCTGGTTTTGAGGGTGGGGCTCCCACACATACCATGGTATGCTTTATGAAGATGTTAAAAACTTCTCCATTCGTTTTCTGGACCAAAATAATTTTTGCTTTCCTATGAAGAGCTGATCAAATGATAGTGCAACTTCAAGTTGCTATGGAAACCAGCCTACCAGAAAGCAAAGCTACTTTACAGATTTGTGATGTTATTCCTTCATTGTTTCAAACATTGGATAACATACTTAATGCATACGGATATACTTAGCTTAAGGAGTTGGTTGTGAAATCTATAAAGGTAAAAATACAATATTTACCATTATAATTTGAAATAAAAAAGCCAACATCTTCTGTGCAAAAGCATGTTTATGCTCTATATGGATTCTCTCAAAACAGTATCTTAAACAAGTATCATCAGTTCATAAACTGAATCCAACTCTGGCAAAATATATAAGGAGAAACAAAATACTTTCACTAAAATAATTCCCAAAGGCTTCACAGGGTCATCACATAGTAAAATTCAATACATAAATAATAAAGAAAACAGTTGCCCACTTTCTTCTCTGACAGTGTTTGAAATCCAATTTACAACGAACTTCACAGGATATTGTTTCAGATGAAGTGCAACTGTTTTTTCTATCATGCCTTTTTAGGATAAATACCTTTTCAATTGGTCCTTCAACCAACAGAAATGATCATGGAGAAAAAAACCCAGACAATCAGATACTTGATGTTATGTCCATTTTCTGTAACTCAAATAGATAAACACTTTAAAGGTAGCTGTAGAAATTATCCAACCATGTCCTGGGCTGCATCAAAAGGAGAGTGACCAGCAGGTTGAAGGAGGTGATCCTGCCCCACTACTCTGCTCTTGTGAGACCTCACTTGGTGTATTGTGTGCAGTTCTGGTGTCCTCAATATAAAAAGGACATGGAACTGTTGGAACAAGTCCAGAGAAGGCCACGAGGATGATCGGGGGACTGGAGCACCTCCTGTATGAAGACAGGCTGAGAAAGTTGGGGCTGTTCAGCCTGGAGAAGAGAAGGCTGCATGGAGACCTCATAGCAGCCTTCCAGTATCTGAAGGGGGCCTATAGGGATGCTGGGGAGGGACTGTTCATTAGGGACTGTAGCGATAGGACAAGGGGTGATGGGTTCAGACTTAAACAGGGGATTTCAGGTTAGATACAAGGAAGAAGTTCTTTACTGTGAGGGTGGTGAGGCACTCAAACAGCTTGTCCAAAGAAGTGGTAAATGCTCCATCCCTGGCGGTGTTCAAGGCCAGCTTGGACAGAGTCTTGGGCAACATGTTCCATGGGTGAGGTGTCCCTGCCCATGGCAGGGGTTTGGAACTGGATGATCTTAACATCCTTTCCAACCCAAACCATTCTATGATCCTTAGGTGATTCTATGATTTCCATAGGCATTTCTATTTTGTTTAAGAACACAATTTACCAGGCTAGCCTGCCGGCTAGTGCAAGGAGGCTCAGTAGCTCATATCTCTTCAGGGATTTGCACCAATAGAGTTCCTAAAACAAAGACTACATTTGAGGACAATTTACAGAAAAATACTGCATATAAAGATTCCTCAGATGACAAGAAAATTTTCCAACAGGTCCTGAGTATTGTGTCAGTGTGAATTAGTTCAGTGCAGCAATTTGTACATGTCATTTGGACTGGACAAGAAGACTTCTGCTTTCTGCATATGAGGCAAGGGAGGAAAAGCTAATTATACTTAGAGTTGCGTCTACCTACATCCAGTTAAATTATGTTGAAGGCTTTTGTTGCTTTTTTTTGATTCTTTTAATGTGTGCAATATAGTCAAAGTTTTTTGGCAGGAGAAGGTGACAAAAGAGAAACTCCTTAGCAGAGTGACAGCTCATAAAAGCATGATCTAGTGCTCTCCATTGAACTTCTGAGCTCCATTGACTCGAGCATGGTTTCACAGAGATGAATGACTGGAGTATTTTGTCACATTTCTATGAAATACTCCACCTAACTTTTGCAGTCTACAGCCTGAGTGTTTAGGCTGTGCCAGTCATCAAGCACTAGTTAACTGAGACAAACACCTGCACAGATTGATTTAGAACATCCCCAGAATAACGTCCAAGGTAGGTGAGATGAATCGCATCCTGAATAGCTATTACATGCAGAGAGAACCCAGACAATAACTGAGATGCTAGCTTTCAGGCACACAAATGTGCTGAGATTAATCCTATTTCTGGTAGGAGACAAATAATCTCAAGCAAATGGAGAAAATGTCATCTCAGAGACTGTGGGAAAACTTGTGCTTTCAGAGCAGCTGCATCCCAAAAGTGCATCTGGCAAGCACAGACCCCTAAGCATACAGGTGGACTCTCCAGGATGCTTCAGGAAAGGGGGCACACAGATTCGAACCAGTGAGAGGCAAGAGGTTATTTAAGGAGGTGATGCTCCTTGGCTGCTCCTGTTTCCTGTGCTTGAGCACGTAGCTCAGCGGAGGGAGATTTACTGTCTTGCAGACCATGCTGTGTGCCGGGCTGAGCACTAAGCAGTGGCATACACACTACCTAGTTTAAGAGCAGCAGGAGTGCCTTTACACAGCAGTGTACTCTGCAGGGTAGGTGTACTCTGTGGCACTCCATGCTTTAATGTTCTTCAAGGAAACAGGATCATCAGACTTCCCTGCAGAGGAGCAATCAAGCATACAACAGTCAAGTTGGGACCAAGAAGTAGAATACATAAGATCTGCAGCTATTTCACTGGTTGAATCTGGTACTACACCTCTCATCTGCCCCACAGGAGGTAAAACAGCAATGTTTTGCTGGGCTATGAGAATAAAAAATATTTCAGAGCTAGAATTGGTTTTTAGGTTATCAGCAAAGCTACTCAGGTTTACAGTGTGGCGGAGCTTGAATCCTTGTTCACTCCTTCTTAAACTTAGTGGTACTGGGTCTTGCCACAGGGTAAGATCTGCAGTGTGATGCACGAGTCCTACTGATTCAAACCATTTAACTCCATGCAGATCTTCACCCTGCCAAAATTCAAACTTGGATTACTGCTTCTTCTCTCCCTATCACAACAATCTGGGTGCATTTTTCTTCCCACAGCATTTATTGCCTAACCTCATGTCCTATTCTGCGTTAATCTTTTTAATATTTCATCTTCCTTTTCTTTGTGGATAGCTTTTGCACCCACCACATGCAAAGACTAGGGACTGTCGCAGGATAAGAGACGAGGCTCCAAAGCACTGAATCCAACAAAAGGTAAGTTACTAAAATATGACAGATTCACCAATGTATTTAAGTTGAATCTGAACAATTATCAAAGGCCTTGCACTTCTTCATGTCTCCACCTACAGGTTGTTAGCAACGCACCTGGTTCCAGCATTAGAAGGGTATGGATTCATATTAGAGGTCATCTTGCAGTTGTGTAGGCACATGAATATTTCACACAAATGCTTCTATGGTTGGGTGATTACTTCATCAGATAGACTTGCTTCATCACTAATACATTAAACAGGCTGCAGGCACCAGAAAAATCATGCTTGACAGAGGACAAAAAGCTAACACATGCTGCAGTCCATCACATCTAAATGACAGCCATCTAATACTTATTGCTGTGTAATAAATAGCTTAGCTATGGGCTCAGAAACCTGGCTGAAATGATCGTACTGTAGTTCCCATTGTTAGTGGTAAAAATGAAGGAAGAACAGGGGATATATCAGGCATGGCTTTGAAACTGCTTGCTGACTCTATGATATATTTATAATTTTGCAGTGTGGATAGTGTTTATTCTGTTTCTATTGCAGCACATAGACCGTGGTCTATTCCCATGTGGTACCCTGGTGTAATCCAGAAAATTAATGGCTGAGAAAAAGGACATTATTTGGAGCTAAACAAAGGGGTAGAGGTGGTGAGAGGAGGCGAGTCATGTATCTCAGACATGGTAGAAGCAGTAAATAAATAGAGGGACTGGTTATACAACATGCTTAGGTGTTCCATTTGAGATATTTGGCGTTTCTACACTCTGAGCTGCCTCTTACTTCTCTTCCTATTATTTTTCAACTAAAAAATGATGGAGTATTACAACTACCAAGCCCTGTGTTAACAGTGTGTTATTTTCACATGCCAATGCGAAAATTGCTACCATCTAAATCATCAATTCATTTGTTTCTTTATTTCCTGACAAAAATCAAGACTCTTTGATCCATGATTCAAGGTCAGAATTGACACTGCACTTCCAAGGGCACTGTCATTGATCACAGGAGGATGTTTTTCAGAAACAAACCTCAGCAGATCAAGTCAATATCTACTTCAGCCTTTTCACAGTAATGTTGTTTTTGTCAGAATTAGAAGAGAGTTGGGAAAAGGCTCCTTTCTAGCTGGTTATAAAGGAAAGTTGTTGGGTGTTTTTTTCGGTGTCTTTGCAAAACAAGCCTAGAGATTTAACTGTGGTTGTTTTTGTTTGTTCACTATTGCAAACGCCAGCTTTCTTCTATTTATTCTTACCTGATCATGGAGTCACACACCTGAACTCTTTGCTTTACATTTACCATATGGGCAACAGAGAAAGGCAGAACCAGGATATGATTCAGTCCAACTCAAATCAGAGTAATTTTCTACAACCTGCCTTCACTGACAATATAAAGCGCATGAGTTCTATAGCTCCTCTGTGGAACAAGGGATCTCTTAGTTTTAAAGATTGGCATTTCTGAAGTGAAGATCATATTGCTTCTTTCTGCTGTCAAGAAAACTGTCTGTTAACTGGAAAGCGAAGCCCACAGCTGGCATTCAGTTGAGCAGATTTAGTACAAAAGACAACTCCTGATACGGAGGATGTAAGTGAGTCTTGAGATTCTTATTTTAAAGGTGATTTAAAGGTGATTTCTCTTTAGCTTCAGCTTCCAGGGTGCAGCTCTTTTATATACAGGCTACACTTTTTTTCCTCATAAATTTTGTACTTCACAGAAGGCTGGCTGCCTTTTTAATCTAAAAGGAACATTATTACCTTTTAATTAAAACAGGGTTTTGGTTATATTTGAAAAGGAAGTTGGTTGTATTTTACATAATAATAAAAAAAAGCCGTGACAACTTCTAGGACTTCTGATGTGACCACACAAACTACCACCACCGTGTGTCAAACTGTACTTAGATCAAGACACATGCTGGATGCCTGCCTGGTTAGGTTCCAATTAATTCCTGGCCCTAGAACTCAAACTTAGCTGTCCCAGGCAGATGCAGTTAAAACTTGGCTATTGTTATCTCTCAGCAACAGGAGTAACAGATTTACCAGACAGGACCACAGGGCTGTACTCCTCCTCCTCTCCTGTGCTGTGGTAGGGAAGGAACTCTAGTGCCTTATTATCACTGCGTTTCCATCCAAGCACAGACAGTTGAACTGGAAAACACATGTCGGATGCCAGTTGGTGCAATCAGATGCTGAGATTGTTTCATGGTAATTAATCCAGTCATACCAGTTATTGAAATACTCAGAAAGTTATGAGTTGTGTTCATCCATCTTAAATGTTTCACAGATTTTTCAGTATAAGCATCATTTGATTAATTATTTGGTCAAGATGACTATTCCCTAAAAGGATTTCCATGAGAATTTCCAGACTCCCAACAAAAAAAGTTTCCACCGGTTTGCTGGCCAGCAAAAATCAGTGGCAAGAGACTTGAAAGACATTAATGAACAGCAAAAGAAAACATGCAAAACATTCCAGTGTAACAGATGAAAAAACTATATGCCAGTTAATCATGCCAGTTATTAAACGAATGTTTGTAAACCACCCATATCTTTGAAGGCATTCAGGATCAGATCAGAAAGGGATCACATAAAAGGAATCAATTTAAACATAAATGACAGTCAAAAGAAATGTTTTGGCTAATGACATGAAAGCAGAATAGATTAAGCAGCTTGGTTTGAAGGAGCTGCAGCTTACTTCTGAGAAAATAAGACATTTTGCATGCTAATAATCCTTTTGTTACATCATTTTTACCCTGGTATATGAAGCAGAGCTATTTCTTATACACAATGCTGTACTAATACAAGAACATGGCTTGATCTGATGGTGGACGTATGTGCTGTGCTCTAGAAATGTCTATTTACAATGTGAACAAAGCAGGGTATGAATAATTTAGGGGTTGTGGGGTCAAAAGCAATCATATTTGTACTCTCTCACACAGTTATAAATAAAGTGAATGAAAGCAAATCAGATGAGCAATTGCAGGGTTTGACTTGAAGAATATAGGGTCATAGAATAATAGAATCATAGAATAGTTTGGGTTGGAAAGAACCTTAAGATCATCAAGTTCCACCCACCCTGCCATGGGCAGGGACACCACACACTAAACAATCTCACCCAAGCCTCTGTCCAACCGGACCTTGAACACTGCCAGGGATGGAGCATTCACAGATTCCCTGGGCAACCCATTCCAGTGCCTCACCACCCTCACAGTAAAGAACTTCTTCCTTATATCCAATCTAAACTTCCCCTGTTTCAGTTTTAACCCATTACCCCTTGTCCTGTCACTAGAATCCCTAATGAAGAGTCTGTCCCCAGCATCCCTATAGGCCCCCTTCGGATACTGGAAGGCTGCTATGAGGTCTCCACACAGCCTTCTCTTCTCCAGGCTGAACAGCCCCAACTTTCTCAGCCTGTCTTCATACGGGAGGTGCTCCAGTCCCCTGATCATCCTCGTGGCCTCCTCTGGACTTGTTCCAACAGTTCCATGTCCTTTTTATGTTGAGGACACCAGAACTGCACACAATGCTCCAGGTGAGGTCTCACAAGAGCAGAGCAGAGGGGCAGGATCACCTCCTTCGACCTGCTGGTCACGCTCCTTTTGATGCAGCCCAGGATACGGTTGGCTTTCTGGGCTGCGAGAACACACTGCAGCCGGCTCATGTTCATTTTCTCATCAACCAACACCCCCAAGTCCTTCTCTGCAGGGCTGCTCTGAATCTCTTCTCTGCCCAACCTGTAGCTGTGCCTGGGATTGCTCCGACCCAGGTGTGGGACCTTGCACTTGGCATGTTTTATAAACCATAAATAAATAAACAATAGAAATAATAATAAAAAAGTTAAAATAATTTAAATTAAGATTATCAGTTCTGAGATAAAATACAAAATATTTGCTGGTTTTTACAGGGCATAAATATTGGGGAATTCAGGCAGACTGAAGACACTTTCCAGGAATGTATATACTGCTCTGTCCTTAGAGAAGCATGATAGTAGGTGATTATAAGGCAAAAGGGGGGAGCTGCTGGGAAGGTGGAAAGGGTTTTTCAGGAGAAGTGTGTCTGAACTCAGGGAGAGGCTTACCTTTGTTGAGAAAGTGAACACAAAGCTAAAGGAAACCTAAAAAACTAGAAATAGATGTAAGGTTAAATTAAAAATAACTAAACCCCACAAAAACTGCCATTTCAAATGGCAGTTTCAGCAGCTTCCAGTTCCCAAATCTTATATTAAATTCCAGTCCAGGCACATTTTGCTTTCTTGATTTTTTTCATGTGATCAGTAGAAGATTTATGGAGACCATAATTGGGCTGAAGAGAATGAATTTACAGATTGTGACTTCTCTGGCTCACAGTACTGCAAAGACAGGGCCAAAAGTGGTCTATGGCGCATGAACTAATACCTTCAGGTATTAGTTAAAGGTTGGGTGTATAAACAGAGAGAAAAAAAAGAGACTGAGACAACAGATACTAAGCAGAATGAAGGTATAGTCCCAAACCAGGGTCTGCCTCCCCTTTCTAGAAGTATTCTTGTTCTGTTTGATGATAAAATAGCTTTTCAAACAGTGTTGTACCCAGTGGTGCTTATAAGTAAACAGCCCTGACTTACTGCTGCTATGCCTCTATGAACTGCATCCACTCAGCACTGCTGAACCACACTAGGACACAAAGTATGCAGACAGCCTTTTTCTGGTTATTGAACAGATATATTTACCCACTATTTTTATCTATTCATTTTTACACCATTAATTTTAAGGAAGAGTTTGAAACAGGATAATGAAATTCTTCTTCTATTTCCTCCTATTGTTGATGCCAGGAAGCTCCTCTTAAGCATGAGTGGGCAGCTGGGTTAGGATTTTTTTTCATTTACTATGAATGACCAATATGAGCAAGCTCTTTGGAAAATGTGATTACTTATTTTGCAGTTCTAAAAGTAAACACTTTAGAGAATCTGTCCTGATTGCAAATGTCAAAAACTTGTTAATGAATACAAGTGTTTGTGGGGAGGAAGGAGAAATGCTAAAGGGTGTTTGCAATGCATATTCGCGGGGCTGAATTTCACCCGAAAGAGCAAATAAGGATGGTTTTGCTACGTGTGATTGTTATTACTGTATTTCTTATTCTTAATAGAGCAATATGCCTAGAAGAAATGAAAAACTAATTGGCTGTATTTGATTGCTGTACCATCAATCATCAATCCATCCATCCATCCATGCACTTAATGAGACCACTGAAGTTTCCTTTGGAAGTAATAAACAAAACTATATCCTGCAACTAATTCAGGCATTGCAAGATGTCTGCTTGATTTTGCTGATTATACTAAATCAATTCTATGCTTCATTCAGTGCATTGCAAGGAGCTTGCTGGCAGGAACTTCATCTGTTATTAACTCATAATGCAAATGAAGGTAATGCTTTTATACTATGAATTGTCCTCTGCTGTTAAACCTGAAAGTCAATGGGCTAGACGAATAGCTGATTCCTTTTAAAATACAATAGCTGTATTCCTTTTGTCACATGTAATCAAAACCTACTAAAAGCTCTGACTTCCAGGATTCTTTACTGTGCTTTATGTCATGTAAGAAAAACCTCCTGTCTCTGTCTCAGGCAAAGCTAACTCTTTATATTCTCTGCCCTGTTTTTCAGATAATATTTTCTCTAGATACAAATTACATTAACAGAGTTAAATTTCATTTTTATTGATATGGATGACAGCACTACACTCACCAATATCTGCTCTAAACATGGACTTTCCTCAGTCCTCTTTAATTTCTTTTTTTAAGATACATTTCCTTAGTTACTAAAGGCAGTTTGGAATATTTGGGTGTCAGTTTGGGGGTTTTTAATGGCACTTTGGATTCCTTTTCCTTTTCGTTTCATTTTGTTGTGTTTTTTTTTTTCTTTTCTCTACATTCAGGTTTGAATGACACCTGGTTTCATGTTATTGCAGTTCTTTTTGGTTTCAGACCTTTCAGCATAGCATTGAGGAGCAGATAAGTAAAATAAGCAGAAGTGAGATAAAACTTTCAAGAAATCAAACACCTTGAGTTCATTGAGAGTGATTGAATATGCATTTAATAAAAAAAAGTGACTTTGCTGGGTCTCATAATAATTAAATTGAAAACTTGAGTTTTAAACACTAAAGCCCTGGCTCGTCTGATAAGCCTGTGTTTGAGATCCATTTCACTTTACCTCAACCATTTAAACTTTATGGATGTAGGTCTAACTTAGCCAAAGGGTCCCTGTGTACAACACTGGGAGGTATACACAACTTATTTTAACATTTCTTTAAGCTAGGACGAACCATTTCCTGGAGACATTTGTCTTCTGCATTAGCCATAGAAGTGTTGTGAGATTATCTACCCTCTGTATCTCTGCAGGCTTCTGGTTCTTTTTTAGGGAGTCAGCCATTATTTAAAGTGATCCCACTCATTAGCTACAGAACTTGCTAGTTACTTTTGGATGACAAAGAAATATATCTGCTACTGTCAGGTGAGAATATCAGACCTGTTGAGTAGGTCATCTATTATAGTCCCATCTCCCTTACCACTTTACAGGTGCTTGTGTTCTTAATACTTCTCCAACTGAGGATTTCTAGTAACTCCTGAGTGCAGAAATACAATGACTTCAACAGTAAAAGAGCAAGGATTTTTGGTATAGATGAGATTGTGTCACTTGTTTCAAGCAGCTAACTCTTGAATCTAGAATCCTACCTCAAGTGCTATAACTGTTTGTGCAGCCGCCTTTGGGATTATCTGAATGGCTTCATAGACTTCATTAACTGTATTGACTTACTCTGCATTGACCAGGTACTTGGGTCCTTAGCTTCCATATAAAAAAAATAGCTGTAAGTGTTTTAATTCTGGTCCTGGATCTACATGCCAAATGACTACTCACGTACTTCAAATCAAAAGAAATCTGAAAAGACAAAATCATAACATCTGTACATTAAAAAAAAGAATATGTAATAGGTCACTATCAATATTTATTACATGTTAATAATGAGTTCCATCAGTAAAAGACACACTGGGTTTTGAATGCAATTTGTCATAAAGACTGCTCCAGTTTACATGTCTAAAGATAAATATTTAAGCTGGAATGAGCCAATGGTAGACCCCCTAACAATTAATAGAAGGGAACAAATACCTCCAGAGAGCAGTTTGTAACACTGTGATGGATGACATCTTTATCCACTGACTAAAGAATGAACAGACAATGTCGAGATATTTAACTTTTAAATGCCTACAGTTTGTTGAGATGAATACTAACCAAAATGTCAGTGTTGTCTCTTTATATAGGAATAGCATTTCCCCCCATTTAATAAGTGTGATATTGTAAAAGTGGTATGCTAAAAGTTGCTAAAAAAGTACAATTTAATATATTGAGTGTTAAAGTTGGGAAGGGAAAAAGATATTATACACACGAAAAAACATTACTGTCATCTTTTAAGTACTGAGGTAGCATATGAGTATTTTTGAACATGACCCTTCTTTTCCCTCCTCCAGAAAAATTAGATAGAAAACTAGTGGGTGTAGTTCAGTTCCCTAAATACAAGTGTGTGTTACTATCTCAGATGCCTTAAACTAACAGATGTACTCCAAAAGCACCTGGATCTTCCATAAGTTCTCTGCAATGTCTGTCAGCCCTTTCAGTATATTTTTGATACCCCAGTTTATCAGGTGCCCATAGTTCCCTGTGTTTACAGAACTGGCTATTATTGATGATGGAAAAAACAACATCACACACATGAAAAACAATCCCATCTTTTTGTTCAAATTCTGTATAATTTAGCTGAATAGAGCTGCTGAAATCTGTTGCCTGACCTAATATGCAAATAATCCTTTGGACGATGAAAGGCTATTAGGATTTCTCCCAGTGTGAATAGTTATTACACAGCCTTCAAAAAGCAGTCCTGGTTACTAAATATGATCAAAAAGTTGTATGAGCAATTCGGAAAGGTTTTGTTTTACCTTTAGGGAAAGTGTTGGAAAAGCAGGTCAAACAAGCAAACCAGCCAGGAGAGACTGGAAAGTATAATTGTTATCAATATAGACAAGCTTTGGAGCTTGTTATAAGGTAGGACACTCAGGTCTTTGAAGTGCTTGTAGTTGTTTATGTTTTTCAGTTTTCAATTAGATAGATGGAATAGGCCTTATTTTCAGGAGGTGCAAACCAGATCCCTTTGATTTAACCTAGTTTACACCTAGCTTTGACGTCCAGTACATGGCAAAATTGTTGGCATTGTAAATTTTTTGTGGGTAGCAGAGTAATCCGTTTGGTGGTAGAGAGGACTGACTGGCAGGTGATTTGCTTCTCTTTCATTGACTTACTAAGAGGGTTAGCTTCTGGGGCAGGCAGAATAGACAGCTGTGGGCAGATGGAGGAAAAAAAGGAATAAGGCTTTCCTGTGTGTTTTGCCTCTAGGAGACCTTGGAAAAAGAGTCTTGTGATGCTGCAGACAACTGATATGATTGCAGCTATAGCCCTTCCCAAACGCACTAGTTACCCTTTCTCCCTCAGCTGTATCACCCACATCCCTCACTTATCCCTCAGTACAGACCCAGGCTGTTACCTCTGTGGCAGAAAAATCTAGGCTGAGAAGATCTAACGGTATAGATCATGTAGGTGCTACATGTAGATACTGATGTAGATGCTGGAGATACTGACGTTTTACCTGGGCTGGAGCTGGAAGCTGTGCTGCCTACAACAAGATTTCTTCAGGTTGCTCAGCTTTTCTGAAAATCCGAAACTCGTAAACGAGAGTCATAAGATACAGGCTCAAAAATAGATGGCCAAGCAATATCAAGTTTTCAGGCCATTATCAACATTGCAGTGCTGTAGAGAAGTGACAAAGAAAACAAATTAGCTGATGAAAGCCTATGGTTAATACATTATCTGGATCTGTTACTGTCAATCAGTTGGACAGATAAATTGTACTCACTGGCAAATGCTCGTGAGAAAGTGTCCTCAAAAGCACTCTCCTCAACTTTTAAACAACTCATGTGTTTAGTGGTGCATATACTGACAGCCCACCTCATCTGGCTTTTCCAGTTCCAAAGAAAAGACAGGACAAGGTCCTCACCAACATGCTCCACTTGACCCTGTCTTAATCAGGTTTGAATTCTAGTTTGACTGGATGATCTCCAGTAGTCCCTTCTAGGCTCAACTACTCCTTCATTCTGTGAAAATCAATCTCAGAACTATTTACACTCCAGAAAAGTATATTGACTTTTCATGTGTATGCAAATGTTTTTTGACTGAAATGAAGCCAAAAAATACAACGACCTCAGAAAGCATCATAATTGTTTTGCCAGTAGCTATCTTTAAAGACAGAGATGTTGGTGAAGTATCTGTTGGGTCTGTAAAAGTTTCCTTCTTGGGGTTTCTCTAAAGTTACAAATGACATGGCCAGCATTAGGTGTTGTTTCTTGAATGATAAAAATGTTATGGTATTTCCCCTTCTCTTTCCATGAGTAAATCTTCTTTCAGGATTGCACCACTGGACAACTGTGCTTTCCAAACCTGGGCTTATGGAATGAGACAGTACCAGACATGGTTAGGCATGTCTAAAACCAAAAGATGTTGCTTGTTCACGGCACCAGTATATGGGCATTTAACCAGTGGGCTTTAAAAGATCTTTGTAACTCTTTGATTAAGATTTATAGATACCTTTATGTTTGAAATAGCCTGATTTCTTAATAAGGAACTCCAAGATATATATATATATATATATATATATTTATTTATTTATTTATTTATTTATTTATTTTTAACAATCCTGCCTTTTAAAATCATAGGTATGACATAAAGGGAGATGGCAAAAGTCCTATTTGCTTCTGAACAAGGTAGCATTTTAGATGAATGATCTGTTGTTAGCAGTTAATTTAAAAGCTTTTAGTTCCAAATATATTGTGGCAAATCGGTAATCAAGAAGTGTAAAAAACCTGTTATGGAGAACAGGTAAATGTGGAAGTGCTAAAAGAGAAAACAGGTTTCTTTGTTAACTGTTTCTAGGGAGATATTGCAGGTAGAAAATCTGTTTCATTTACTGTGATTGAGTGCCAGGGCTGATGGATTGGTTTAATGTCATCCTTAGTAGGAATTTGCAGAGCCCAGCAAACTTTGCAGTGTTCTAGCAGGCAAACATTTTGAAAATTCAGAAGAATAGTAAAGGCAGCAAAAATGTCATTTGAAATAAATGGGAGATCCTAAGTCTTAAAAAAAAAAAAAATAGAAAATCAAAAATCAGATTGTCATGTTTGCTTGAAATACAGGCTCTTCAAACTCCTTGATAAACTGAAAAACATCCTAGCAAAGACTCAAGGAATATGTTTCAGGTTTGTCTTTCAGACAAAGGAGTACAGGACAGAACCACAGAGATAACCTGGCATGGAACATAATCACCCACTGGAATGTGTAATAATCCTGGAACAATAGCCCTAAATATTGTTCTTCATCTGTAGAAATCGAGCAGTTCTCAGCCAAATTTAACCCTGTTTGCACAGCCTATGCCTGCACTCAGTTAACATGCTTTTATATTCCACAGATCATTTCAGCTGTTTGGTTCCCCAGTACAGTATAAGTCCTTTAAAATTCTTCTATCCTGAAAGCTGACAGGGTGCCCCAATGCTCAGTCATCCTGTTGCCTTTTATCTCCACAGTAGCAGCAGCCACATTGCTGTCTTTGCAGCTTTTCTTTCAATTGCAATGATGGGTGAGCAGCTGAGAAAGTTTTCTTGCTATAGGTTTCCATTACCTAGCCTTCTTTTAGTGGTGATCTCCTTAAGAGTGCACTTAAGATATCTTGCAACAAATCAAATGGTAAATTATGTATTGCACCAGTTATTTATCTGCATTTTATGAGCCAGACTATCAAATAGCAAAGGCATGTGCTTAGAGTCTGAGCATGCTTTACTTTATTGAGATAATGTTTGCGTTCCTGGTAAAGCAACTTGATCATATTGGTCATAACAGACATAAGAGGCAACAGGAAGCCAGACCTATGTCTCTTGTATATGAACTGCTACCTCTACCTGGTTCTGCTCCTCACCTATTGTGCAGGAATAAAGAAATCATAGTGGCTAAAATGGGCTTCAAGTTTTTCTGAATTTCTCTGAGCAAGGGACCAAAATGATGCCTGAACACAAAGAATTCTGAAATGAGGCTTAAATAGTTAAAAAGGCCTTTTTAAGAGTGAATATACATGGGCACAGGAATGTTTCACCACATGCAAGCTTTTTGTTTATTTGTTGTCTTCAAGTCAATGAAATCTAAGAAAAGTAGGGAAAAAAGGTTTTAATCATCCCAGGAAAAGTATAGACTCTGAAAGGTACCAGATATCTCCTGTAGCTCATTTGGAAGAATTTATGAATATTCTGAAATTGCCTACATTTGAGTAAGCAAGCAAATACAAATCCTGATTAAAAAAATCTAGCCAAAATTAAATTGAATCTCCCATGTACATAAATAAACATTAAATTCTACTACCATGCTATCAGTCAGGTTGGGGCTTATGCCCGAAGGAATTAGTATTGCTTCTCTGAGACTTTCCTTTATAAATCACTCACAGGAGAGAGTCTAAAGAAAACTAAGCAAGAAAGCAAGAAAGTAAGTGTCTTGCATGTGATTTTGGTAGAAATACAGACAATACTTATATCGATCTAATGTCTATTTAAGAAAACATATTTCTTTGAAGTGAGATGCCAATGAAAATTACCCTCAGGACCACAGTGACAGGTGTTTTATTGAAGAATCTTCTCAAAGGGAACTTAACTGAACTATAGCTGGTTCAGAGCCTTTAATTACTGTTAAGCATCAGTGTGCCAGGACGGAGTTTGGCACCATATCATCACCACCGCTCTTCCCCATCTTTTCTGGTTTGGAATAACAGCTCTGAATTTCTTATTTTTGCTTTATTTTTTCTTTTCCTTTTGCAAGAGAGTTTATAATCTTTAATAGAAGCACTCCTGTAATGCCTCAGTCCAGTGCTGAGAGCTTCCTGGACAGAGACCTACATACATGGTTAAAACCAAAATAGTTTACAGTTAAATACACAGCAAAGGGACAACATCTGCCTCTCATGGGTCAAAGATGCTCTACAAATTGAACTGCTCCTGGGATGAAGGGCAGTATGTAAAACATGATATTATTTCAGAAGTCATGTCAGTGTTGAATGCTCCATCCCTTTAGTGGGAGGTGTCAAAGCACATGGCAGGGGGATTGGAACTACATGATCTTAAGGTCCTTTCCAACCCTAACTATTCTATGATTCTATTACTAGATTTAGGAAAGTCTTATTTCTACAGGCAGCAGAAGCCAAGAGAATGATGCTGCCAGTTCCTCACAAGGCACATCTAACTACCTAACTCCTTTATAAAGCTGGATGGATAAGAAACACATTTGTGTCAAAAGCCTGTTGCAAGGTTCAGGATGACACTCTTTCTCGTACAAAGTTTCTCAATAGCTCTATTTGTCCCCCAGTCCTATCCTGTCCCCATTTTTGCAGTTCTATGCCAATATGGTAATAATTACACCATCCTTTTTTCAAGTAGCTCATCACATACAATGGACAATTTTCTCTGTAATGAGGTTAAATATGGTTTCTTTAATATAAATTAGAGAAATATAGTAATATAGACACATTAAGGTTCTATTAGCAGTAAATGTTTTCCTTCTCTGTTGGCAAGCTATATATTCCCCTGCTCCCAGATGAATATGTATAGTGTGCACAAACTGGAAAAAAAAAAACAGCTTAGAAAATGCAACGTTTTTGTTTTGCTCTAAACCTTTTCAGAGGTAACAGTCTCAAGAAACATTCATTGTGTTTTTAGACAATCTCATAACTGCACATGGTGGAAATAAATGAGTACAAAATACCTTTTCAGGAATCATCTGATGGATGTGGAAAAAACCAAACCCAAGACAACAATGGAAAGCTAAATAAGGATGTGAATATTAATCATTCAACAGCTGAAAGATATGTATCTGTGCAGTCCCAACTCAGCTGGTATAAATCAACAGAGACTTGTCAGAGCTGTGCTGATTTATGTCAGCTGGGGATCCAGCTTCATGTTGCTCCTAAAGTAGGAGACAAGATGTCTGTTCAAGACTGCTCATATCACTAATGGAGGGATTTTAAAGAACAACAGGATAATTAAGCTCTGCTTCCCATTTAAACTCAATGGCAATTTAATACCCAATCCCCATTAATGGCTTTAAGAAATATTTGTGGAAAGCTACTCCTTTACATTACTACATTTATGTATTCCTAAGGATGGATGCCTTTCCTGGAATGCGTGTCCAGTTAAGCAGACATCATATTTTTGTTGGGAAAAAATAAGCTCTAATTACATGTGTAATAAACTACTGCCTGAATACCTGTTTTCTCTTTTCTTGACTTGGCCTATGAAACATAAAGGAAGAAGTTTCATGGTTTTGCTTGGAAAGTGGCATGAGTTTCAGTAACAGAATTATAACAATAATGTGAGGGAGAAATTCATCATTATCTTAATTTGATAGGATAAGGAAGACTGCAGTGAAATACATTCCTCCTGTTAATTAGTCTTCCAAATAAACATCAAGGTAGTAGGGAAACATCAGCCAAGAAAACAAAATAATTTTACCCTACTAAAAATGTTAATATGAACTAGAAAAACTTGATGAGGTCACACTCAATCCTACTGTCCATGTCGTCGACAAAGATGTTGAACAAGGTCAGTCTCAACACTGGTCCCTGAGGGTTACCATTCATTACTCATCTCCAGTTGGACAACTCTTTGCGGCCATCCAGCCAATTCTTTATCCACAGAGTGGTCCATCCATCAAATTAATGTCTTTCCAGTTTAAAGACAAGGATGTCATGCAGGACAGTGTTGAATGCTTTACACAAGTCCAGGTAGAATGCATTATTGGCTTTGCCCCTCTCTATCAGTTCCATAGCCCCATAATAGAAGGCCACCAAATTGCTTAAGCAGGATTTGCCCTTAATGCAGTCGTGTTGGCTGTCACAAACCACTTCATTGTTTTTCATGTGCCCTAGCATAGTTTTCAGGAGAATCTGCTCCAAGATTTTGCCAGGCATAGAGGTGAGACTGACTCGTTTAAAGTATAAAAATGTATGATGTGTTTATGTCTAGACAGATTGTCCGGGAAGACTTTGAAACAATAATGGAATAGCTCAGGAGAGGAAGAATGTACTTACTGAAGTTTTATTTGGATATGTGTCTCAAGGGATGGATTGGAACATAAACTTGTACTCTAATCTTTAATAGGCTGGCATTGCAATTATAGGCAATATTACAGTAGCAGATTTCCAGGTTTCAAGACTTCTGGGAGAGGGATACTCTGTTTGTCCAGGTGCTAAAACAGTGTGGCTCCAAGAGTAGTAAAGCAATGCAAATAAATACATAATTATTGTTGATGATTCCGGTGTATCACTGGAAGAAGGGAAAATCTGCTGTCTCTCATTTCATCAGCTAAAAGCTTTTTGTTTTGTCATAACTCAGATCAATATGGCAAGCTTACTGAAACCAGAATTCTTTCGTGTGTCTCGTATGAAACATCCTACAACTACTCTAAACCAATGCATCTTAGTATAGAAAGAGACACCTGAAAAAAGAGATTCCCATCATCTTGGAAATTTCTTTTCCTATCCTCTTCTTCCCAAAAATATGAGTGAAAATT
Organism: Pezoporus occidentalis; assembly: GCF_034315485.1. Taxonomy (NCBI): domain Eukaryota; kingdom Metazoa; phylum Chordata; class Aves; order Psittaciformes; family Psittacidae; genus Pezoporus; species Pezoporus occidentalis. The sequence continues at coordinate 2,392,904 of NW_026915977.1, read as the reverse complement.
CCAATGTCATTTTCTAATAGCAGTGTCTCTAATTGCTCAGAAGAATTTCTCACTGTATATATATAGATACAAATCCATTGAAATACCCAAACCTAGAATGCTTGTACATGATGATTTATATCAACTGAATTTCATTCAATAGTGAGATACTTAGTTCAGCAGTAAAAATCCTAACATAGCTAATTCATCAGTGTTTGAATTTCTGAAGGTATTTCCTATTCTAGCTTTGTGCATGGACTTTCTCAGTATCACTTTAAGCTAGTATGAAGATCTGGCAACCAAACAACCAAAAATCAAAACAAGGAGAGATACCAAGGTGGGAAAATCTACTTTTGCTGATGGTCTCAAAAGTTAAGTAAACACTAACTGGTGTGCAGTGTTCTTTGTCCGGAGCAGTCCCTTTTGCCAATTATTAACATTACTTTTGATTAGGTTAGCAAATCTCAAAGGACAAATGTTGCATCAATAATGAGTTGTAGACATTAGCAGGATGTGTGAAGATCTTGCTCTATTTGCTGTAGGTGTTCCCTTTGACAATATAGGGAAGATATTAAAATTATCTAGGTTCTCAATGATTTGGAGAATTTAGGGCATTTAGATTAAGATCCTTGTATTTTTTTCTAGAATGGGGAGAATAAATGGGATTTAAAGCAGGCAAAACAAGCCGAAAGAACAGAATTAGCTTTTCAATTTTCCATTTAAACAATATCTCACTTTGACACTAAGTTTGGTGAGTTAACATAGTGGGTCATATTTTCCACTGGTGTAAGTATTTAAACGTACACTGGGTTTTCTCTGAGATGCCTATTCCCATTTTCACCCGCGTTTCATAAAGGACTGTGGATCACTCCAATATGGAAGGGTGGCAGCTACGTCCAGCTTTTAATTGCTTCTTAATTGTGGAAAATGTGCATAGTTGGACTGTATGAATAGTCGAACTGTATAGCCAAACAGTAAGAAAGAGATGGATTGGATGAAGTTGAAAATCCTAAATGTGTGTGTGAGAGGAAATATTCCATCCAACTGAAGATGACTATTTAAATTACAAAGTAATAAAAAGATGGCATTTAGAAGCAACTCCTTTGATTGTAAGGTATTTAATAAAATAAGAAAGCTTAAAACAAACCGGCTACCATGACTTCCTTTGGATACTCAAGAATTCACCGACTGCTTGCATAGGCTGTGAGAGCTTTGGGTTTAATTCCCAATTATTTATGGCAGAGTTCCTGTATCTTAGATGACATTGTAGAGTTTTACGATTCTGAAGTCTTTCAAATTCTTCTAGTTTTATTATATTTATTATATTTTATTATATGACATTGGATAACTACACATTCAAGACCAAAGCCTGTATTTTTTTATGTACACAGGGAATACCACAACTAAAGCACTATATTGCTGTGCAAAAACACATGAAATGGTGATGGAACTTTGAAAACAAGACTGCTGGTGATAGAACTTTGAAAACAAGACTGCTGTAGGTCCCTCATTCAGGCAGAGGGTAAACTTTTATCATGGATACAGGTCATATAGTTTGAGTCTGTACCTTCTACAGCCATGTCAGAGTACCTTCTTCTGTGTGAGCAGTCTACATTCAAAGGAGGATGGATGGAAAAAGGAAACTTGAGCCTTCCTCTACTTTACTTTGTCTTAACCACTGACATATTATCTCTAGCAAGGATAACACCACCTGACTTCTTACTTCTGTGAAATGAAATAAGAACTCACAGATTTTGAGGAATTGCTGTCTGCTTCACTAAATTTTAAAATAACTGAAAGCTGAGTCTCATGATAATTTTACTATTTTCCTAGTATACTTATTAATAATAGCAGCACTAACACCAACACCAACACATACTGTTTTCACTATGATGAGGATGAGACTTCACAGAACTCAAATGAATGGGGGAAAATATATAGGCACTCTGAAGAGCGATGAGCAACTTCATTTATTTAGATTCAGGTGTCATTAAAATTGTTATTTGCTAGCATTGATAAGACTATGAAGAATATCAGATGCATGGGATTTATCAATGAGGGGTCAAGAAAAGAGAAATATTTTTGTCACTAAACACATCTCAAAATGTTAATTTTCCTTTTGTTCTGATTTTGTTGTGTCATTTGTGCTTGTGTTATTCTCACTTAGGTCATACAGGTCTGTCAGACTTCCACATCTTTATACTCTTCACGTTATAGTAAGTAAAGAACTGTCTTTTGGCAAATGTGCAGTAAAATGCATTCTCAGAACTGTTTCTCTAGAACATTCCAAACACCTTTTATGGAGTACCTCCCAGTGTTTGTCTTCAGTCAATGGAAATCTTTCTAGTCATCTCAATAGGATCAGTTCAGCTCTATGTCAAAAGATTTGTGTAGCACTATAAAGTCTTGGTTTAGTGGACTTGAGTCAAAATATGTCTGGACATCTTGTAGGCATAACAGCAGCTCACAGAGAAATGGTGCTCAGGGATACAACCGAATAGAGTACAAGATGAAGACATCATAATGTGTTTTCCAAGTGAATTAAAGAGAAAGGTATTATTAAATAATTGAAACCCAGACATTTTAATTAAGACTTGAAAATATTTGCATTCCAAATTATTTTCTTACACATTTCCTTACATCAAAATGTTTTTATTTGTTTCTATTTCTAAATGAACTTAAGCATTTCTAAGAAAAGTGCAAATTGCATGTAGAAATGAAATATTTGATTATTTTCAGTTCACCCAAAACTAAAATAAATTTTCTATGCAAAACAATTAACCCTTCATCAGTTTGAATAATGATTCCTAGGGAAAGGAGCAATTATATAAAAAGATTAGACCTGAATTTCTACTTTATAATTAGTAGCATAATTTAATCTAATTCACTAGTTTTCTTCTTGTTCAATTTAGGATTAAATTAGGTTTTTAATTTCACTAATGCATATATGAATTAAATAAAAAGGTTTGGACTTCTCTATACACTAAATTTGCAGAGATAGAGAACACCAGTCAAGGAATGGCTAATACTTTTTAAGGTAAGGAGGCTGATTCCTTCCTCTCTGTTTAATGTCTACAAGTCCCAAAGTTTAAAATATAACAGTAGGGTCACAGCTTGGCATATATGTGGAGCCTGTGTGGTTTACCATGCTGAGACAACCCTTCTTCCCAAACTATACCAAATAATTTGATGATTAAATATAGAAAAGGCATTTTTAAAGCTATGAAAAATAGTATAAGAAGCTTTAAGATCAAAATATTGCAAGAAAATGAACTCATAATGTTTATGCCCATAACTTACAGTGGAAATACAAAACAACATCTATTTTCTTTAGTCATTAAATCTACTTTGATGTTATAGAAATGGATGGATGGATGGATGGATGGATGGATGGATGGATGGATGGATGGATGGATGAATGAAGGAATCAATAAGAGCAAAAACTATTCCATTATAGTAAGACTGTTATACACAGAATACAACATACTCATTTCATCCAAACATGTATACCCCTTAGATGTACATTATATGGTACATTGTAATAAAGAAACAATAAGTCCATGGCTGCAATTTTTCTAGTCATATTTGTCATTTTCTGTGGCCATTCTCTAGAGACTGAGAGATTCACATTGCCTCTAGTACACATAAATCAAAATACATGTTTTTGCAGAGTTTTATACTTCGATTCCTTAAATAAGTCAATGCAGACTTTGTGCTCTAAATAAAATAAAGCATATAGACTTACTGCCCCTCAACTGGGGAACAGATTAAACCTGTAAGGAACAGACCATAGTCTTCCAGCAGCACTTAGGCTGGGGTGGTTAGTCCTGCAAAATGTAGGCCTGTTACTGGAACTGAACCCTAAACCTTCAATCTTATTTTCCAAGAAAAGTTTTAACTCCTTTTTTTTTTGTTTCTTTTTGCTGCCATTTGTAAGTGTGTAAGAGAGATTTTTAAATCAGTTGAGAAAACAGTAGCTCAAAGGTATAGAGATTCCTGATTAATGCATTGCCTACTAGGGTATAGACTCTTAAAAAGCTTATTATATAAAATTCCACAGTGTGATTCCTACCCTGTCTGTGCTTTAAGTTCCAAAACAGAATTAGGGATTTTTGTATATTGGGATTTTCAAAAGCTCTTAAATTCCCAGGTTCCAATTAAATTAGTCTGCATTTTTAAATGCCGAAATTACTTAATATCTACTTCATAACCCCTGCCCTTTGTGCCCATTGTGTACAATCCCTTTAATTATAACAGCTGAACACTTTGTAGTTATAAATGGATTTTATCCCTATGAGACAGGGAAATGCTCTCAGAGCTTTGATAGACTGAAAATAACATATGTAAGAGATTTAGAGGCTTTCCCAGATTGTATTAATACAGAGTCTGGGATGAAGCCAAACAGTGAACTCATGCACCTCAAATTCAATCCATTGCTCTATCTGGTCACCCCTTCTTAGTTCCTGGAAAGGCCCTGAGTGGGAGCAGGTAGGATGATGGCTTAAATACGGCTTTGTCTCTTTTTCATTATTGTCTGACTCCTTCCCTAATTATTTTACTCCTTGTGTTAATATTCAACAGATTGTCTTGAGCATGACATGGTCCACTAGAATCTCACTTCACTGCAACTTCATTACTTGGAAATTGTAATTGTAAGGCTTCATTTGTCTTTGATGTTACTTCATAAGTGATAATTTGGAGACTCTACAGAGAGTAACCTAATGTCTCTGCAGCCCCTAATGTCTCACATGGTAACAGGGCACTAAACACTCAGAGTTGCTGCTGCTCATGCTTTTTTCCACAAAGCTCTACAGGGTGAGATGAAGGCTAAGTAAACAAATATCCCTCTGGACCAGGATTCAGGCATTGAATTGGCACTCAGGAATAAAGTTCAAGTGAGGCAAAATGAAATCCAGACAATGGAAAAAACTAGAAAATAACTACAATTAAAAATATTTTTTGGGCTTTTTTTTGGGAAATCTCAACACCATGGATTTCCATTCTTTTTTTAGCACTACTAAGAAAATTTCTGTACTTTCAGAATGATTCAAGCGTGTAGTGAAATTCATCATAGTGGGGAAAGCTGCACAACTAGCTTTAAAAACACACAGAAGTTTTTTCTTGTTGGCTTTTGAATCACAGGAATGAACAATAATCAAATTTAATATAACAAAAATATAACTTTTAAAAGCGCTTGAGTTCTTTGCATAAAAAGCATTTTAAAGCCCTTACACATTTTATGATTGTTTTGATCTTGTGGCTTTAAGTGAATACAGCATCCCAAAGACACCTCATCATCCATCCCAAATGTCATTAGTTTAAGAAAGAGGCTTATGTCTGATCTGCAGTTCCCCACTCCTGCTGCTGCTCCTGCAGCTGAGGTCATATTGAAGTTTGTGACATCTCAATCACAGGAACATAATTAGAGAGAATTATGACCTCAGGTGAGGGAGAAGCAGCAGGAATAGATGAGATGTTCAGGAATGAGTCTTATTGTTTATGTAGAAACATTTGTGAAATCAAATTTAGAGGTCAGGAAAAAAAGGTAGAAAAAGTACTACATGGCTGGAACGTTCTTCAATGGATTGTTTTGCAAGTTTTTTTCAGGAAGCATCTGGGATTGAGACTCCAAATGCAGTGACATTTTACCTGCCAAACTAAAGCAGAGGAAAAATCAAAATGGGATCACAGCACGTAAGTGTGAATTAATCTTTCTTTCGTCTTTATCTTCCTTTAACTTTCATATATGACCTCTGTCACAATAAAGTCTAAGAGTCCAGACAAACCTACAGTGATGTAAACTGATGTGGTTCTTCAGTGAAGCTTCATTAATTTGTAGTGGTGGAGATATAACCCTATTAACATCATTGGAATTGCACTTGATGCCTACTACAAATTCAGAAAATGGCTTTGAAAGACATGACTGATTATGCTACATTTGCTTCTTTGAAAAAAGTGGATATTTCTCTCTGGAACTTTTAATCCCCTATGACATTTTAAGTGTAACCAGTATAATCAGAATCAGAATCAAACCCAGAGGATCAAGAAATAAAAAAGAGTAATTACATTATCAGATTAGAGGAAAAATTAGCAGTTTTAAAGGGATGACAGAGGTTTAATTGCTATGTGAAAAATGTTCATTTTAACAGAAAAAAGGATTCTGAATAACATGGGTCAGTGTAACCTTCATGTTGTGTTGTGCTGTGTGGGAGGTGACACATGAGACAGCAAAACAGGCTCTGGGTTTCTGACCAGAGTAGGGAAACCTGGGTTTTGCTGGTCTGACGACGTGGTAATGCAGATGCAAGGAGACGATCTGGGGTAGAATAAAGGGCTGGGGAGAGGTGAACTGAAAATGGGAGCACAGGGAAAGACTTCAACTCAGAATGGACTTGGCAAACACAGTTTCTACCAGGCCTTGAAAACCCACCAGATAAGTTCAGGTATTTACAATATTACTTTCTCGCAGTTTATTTCTAATTATTTCACGATCGTTGTTTTACATAAACTAATGTGGGATGCGAAAACGTGATTCTTCCATCCACCTGTGTATTTCATTTTCTTTTGTTCTTGTTTTGCTTGCTGCACTTATGAGTTGGTCTTGGGAGCATCTTAACTTCATGAATATGCAGTCTGCTTCAATTATAGCCAGAAAACTTTAATTGCTGATGTTCTTACAACAGAAAAAAAACTCTGTTTTTAAAAGTTTAATGTGTTTAATTGAATATAAAACATTACCTATTGAGTTAGACTAAATTTGGGATTCTGTTTCAAATAAATCCAAAAAATCCTTACTTTCTATAGCTTTCCAGGCCTCATGGTGGACTTTAAAAATCTTAATTAATTCTTAGAGTCTTTAAATATGGCCTTTCAAGAAACTGGTGTTCTTTCTCCTTCACAAACTTTGGATAGTCGAGGGTAAAGAGAGGAGTAAAGATCTAACCTAGATAAAGATCGTAGGAGCTGTATTTCAGTGTGCAGGTAAACATATATTTCTGCTCACAGCTCAATGTATTTCAGATTTCAGACTTGTCCTTTATGACAGCAATAAGAAGATTACTGATATGCCTTTAGCTGAAATAACTCATTTAACAAAATAAGGAATAAACATTATAAACAAGTGCTACTCTGTTTCCAAGTATGAACAATGAACAATATTGCAATATTCTCTGAAAATTTATACATCAAACAAGTTGGTAATGCTCTGGTAAAAAAAGGATTATTTTTATCAGTTCTAGCAATATCCATGTTTCAGTAATACTGCTTTTCTTGAGTGTATGTGATGAACAATAATTATGCTTGCAACCGTATTGACATTGCCACAAGCTTTGTACTGTGTTTGCAAGGCCTCACAACTGACGTTTGTCAGGCTTCCTCCGAACTTTTCCTAACCTGCCAACAACTTTTATCTTTATTTGGTGTAGCTGTAATAGCAACTTGTCTAACAGGCAAGGTGTCTATATCTAATTTGTTTTACTTTATCTCTGTGTGGTACAACCATAGATTTAAATACAAAGCAATAAGAAACAGTGTCCTTAGGTAGAATGACATTTCTACAGGTCTGGCACAATGACCCAGCATGGAGAAACTCAGGCTTGGGGTGACAGCAGAGACTTGGAGAGGTGGAGACATGGGATTGAGGTGTAAAGGACTGCAGACATGGGATGCTACGGATTGAGGCACAGGCTGGCACTGGATATTCCATGCCTATGAACAGATCTTCAGTAGTCAGATAAAGATGGGCTCTTGGGAGTTGCCCTTGGCATTCCTGCATCCAGCTTTGTGGGCAACAACATAAGAAAGATGTGGCAGCAAAATTTACTCTAGAAGTCCTTGGTATTTTGTCTTCCCCAAAGAAAACAAAAATAGATAATTAGAATCAGAACAAGACCTCAAATATTGTTGTTGGAGCAAGACTACTGAATGTCCAAGGGGTGAATGGGAATGATAAGACTGATAACGTCTTTGGTGCTTCAGCCAAACACCCAGAAGTTGCCTGGAAGAGTAAAAAGTCTCTGCCTTGTTACACTATGATGTGAGGTATCCAGAATACATCTGTATAAATAATTTTTCTCCAAGAATAACTTACTTAGGGAAAACAACAATTTATGCCATATCTGTCTCATTTAAAATACAAACCAGAAAATCCATGTGGTTGGGGCATGGATCACTGCCAGGGAAATATCAACAATACAAGGAAAAAAAAATAAAATCAATGTTACATACCCACTTTGCATTTTTACTACTAACACAATTGTTGACATTGTAAATGGACTCTTAACATCATAAATGGCTTACCACACATTGTAAAGTAAATCCTGTAGACTTTTATTGGTATCATGAATGGCTTCTTAACATGTAAATGGTCTCCTTTGCATAGCGATGTAAATCCCATAGGCTTTTATTGACAACATAAGTCATACAGTGTATTGCATTTTGCTATCATTGTTGGTTTTCATTTAAAAACTAAATAAAAGTTTGAGGAAATAAAACACAGGGATTTGCACATTTCCAATTGTGGCCACCCTCGTTTTTCTGCTCCTGTGATGAATGTGAAATGTCAGAAAGACTTGATAGGCTTTTCTTGTGTTTAACTCCCCTTTGCAAAAACAAATAGCTGAACAGAAGTTCACCAGCCTTGATATTTCAGTAGGGGCTGACAAAGCTGACAAAATGGATGTAAGAAATTGTAAAATGGTAACTAAAGTCACTCCTGCTTCTTTGGCACCTTTCAGTTGCAAAGATCCCAGAGCACTTCAGAAAATACACAAAATGCATGTCAGAAAGCAATACAAAGAAGCGGTTTTTATATTAAATATATGATATTGCCCAAATACTTAACTGCAGTACTGCTGTGTATTGCAGACCCTGAAATGTCTGCCTCCATGAGAGTGAACAGCAATAGGTTTTTAACAGCTTTCAGTAAAACTTCACTATGGTTTCAGACATATGCACAAACTCAAATAACTTGTAAATCTGGATGCCTCTGTGGGCCATGCCCTAATTATTTAAGTAATTAATTGATTAACTTCCTACTATGAGATCCAGAATGATGATTGGTCTGCATGAACGAACAGATAATTTCAAACAGTTTAGGGATCGTAACTTAAGATGCTGCTCAGAAGCTACCTGAGTGGATATTGTTATGATTCCTATAGCTCACCACACATACAAGATACACATCTAAGAACACAGTAATTCAAACATTTGTGTTTATTGAAGCAGACCCAAAATGCAGAATTGAGTAGAATTCATCAAGATGCTGAAATGAATATCACTTACTGCATGTCAGCGAATACATCCTACTCATCTAGGGTTTCTGGATGACTAGCATATGAGGAAATACATAGCAAACAAGCTCACAAGACAGCGCATTGTCAGGACAGAACACAGATCAGTTTTCATTGAAACCCCTGATGAGCTCCATCCAAATTACTACAACTTGAGTACATATCTACAAAGGTAATGCATATCTCCCTTTTCTGCATCAGAGCGAAGAAATACAGCTTTCATATATGTCCGCATCTATGTATTTTTATATATAGGAATTAAAGCATTACAGTATTCACTGGCAGCACAGTGTATGTGGGCTAATTTCTTATCTTGCCCTAATAACATTGCATGTGAAAGTTCTCTGAAGTATATTTGTTTGGACAACTGCACCTTAGGTGAGGACAGTCGTGTTCTAATCACTGCTATGGGAACAAGTCCTGTATTTTATCCAGTGACAGTTTAATGCAAAGTACTATAAACTAGTGACTGTTTAACACAATGGCTATTCAATTCAGACTTCTGAGGGAGAGTTAGATGCTTGAATAGTTTTGAGGAGCTATATCAAAGTGTCAAAAGTCACATTTGAAAATGACTTTACAAGCCCTAAACCAATAACGTGATTGACCTCTTCTCATCAGCCCATTTTGAAATTAAGCTGCATGAGCTCAGCTAACCTTACGGTCCCAGGCAGTAAGTAAGAACCCTGACATTTTAACCTGCCTCATAGAATAGCAACTTTTTCTGCATTCACAAGCAGTTCCTTCCAGGTTTGTTTGATCTTTGGACTGTGGCTTAATCGCAAGGTCAGTGATCCTGTTTTAAAGGAATGTAGGCAATGACATGCTTCCTTTTTTTTGTTTGCCAGTAAAAAAGTGCCCCAGATTTCCTCAGATACATCTCAGCTCAAATATGGTTAATAAAACCCTGACTGCTTTTACCAAACCTGAGTTTTCCCAATATGCAATTACATTAACATACATATTACATTTCTGTTCACATAATGTGACTGGACAACTAGATCTTATTTTTTTTTTCAATTTAAGTCTGAGAAGCAATTGCTGAACACATTCAGACAGCACCAGCTTCAGAAAGCTGCCAAAATATTTCAATATCTTTAAGTTTCCTTAAAAATTGCCTTAGAGGGGAAAAGATTATATTGTGGAGTTGGTCTGACTTTCAAAGTCAGCTCATTAATCATAGTTAATGCTCCTTGTTATAGCAGATAGTAATCTGTACTTCTTATAAACCGACACTGCCCACAGCATGAAAATATTTCTAATCCATCTAATAAAAATTTATAGTGCCATTCTCTTCTAATGCTGGTGCCTTATATCCTTTGTAGCAGGTATCTATGAAGTAAGAAAATTTCAAAATGCACTTGAAGGTTTGTATGTATTTCTATTAATTTTCTATATGAGAATGTTTAAATGTAAACATACAGGCATTCAGTGAGACTGAAAGGATCACCATACTTTTAAAGCAACCCTGAGTGTTGTTTCTGTTCATCATCTCGTGCTCTTCTTTTAGCTAATAATGACTATTTTAAACTCCTAGCTTAAAATCATTGGCTTGAAAACTGCATTCAAATCAGCGCACTCAAATATATTTCTGAGATGCTTTCTACCACATTTCTTCTTCTTAAGAACATAATACGCAGTCTGGAAGTCATTGGTCATTCCTGCTCTATCTACTTGAATAAATGACCTGCCTTATCATAACTACACTTCCATTATAAATCCTTCCTGGGTGCGTAAGACAACATCATGCACAATTTCAGCTTTAGTATGTTAGTCAGTCTGGTAAGCCAAGACTCACTCCTGTGTGGAACTTCTCCAAGTGATGGATATGGTTTTCTGCCTCCCACCTCTGGAAAAGTGTGGTAGCATCTTTGTGTATGTCTGGATTTGTGAAAAGCTGTGCAAAAGCTGGTGAATGTGCATTCTCCGTTCTCCCTCTCTATCACTCTGTCTGCCTGAGAAGCATTTGAGTCATGAGAACCATCTGGCAGTGAACGCTGGCTCCTCATCTGAAGAAATAACAGTCAATACATCAAACAGAGCACTTGAGTACCTGAGATGCCCTTTTGGAAAAGCACAGAAGTCTAAACTAAAAATTGTTCAGGAAAATCCTCCATAAGAAACCATTAACACCTACATTTTCAGATTATGTTTCTTGGACTTCCTAATGGTCACTTTTGCTATACTGGGTATCTAAGTATCTTTTTCCTCTGATTTCTGTTAATGATGAAAAAAACACAAGTTACTGTTTGTCTGCACATCTGAAGGAAGTCTAATGCACTAAGAATATTTAGACCGTGCTTTATTCACTAGCACTAAACAACGTTGAGTTCAAAAACTGCTGCTGAAAGTCACTTTTATAAGGAATGAGTGACAAGAATATTGGCTCTAAAGCTGGGATGCTGTGATCCTGCCCTTCTTGTATGGTATGAGTCTGAAGCACCTTCACCTGAAATTGAGATGTTAATCTTCCTGAGAACCGCATTTCCTTTTGCTGATGCTGGGAGAAGGCAGGAGTAGTCACTGCATGGGCCATTGTTCAGATCCAGAACAGCAGAAAAGGGGGACCCAATTTCTAGTTTGGCAACATCAGCATTTAGCTGCAGACAAAGTGACTGGAATTCTGATTCTTAAATCACTTGTATTTTTTTTTAGCTAATGACTATTTAATATAAATTCCTTAAAAGGCTGAGAGAACAGGATCTAGGATTCATATTGCCAGAAAAGTTCCTTTTTGTTCTTGCGCTTGCAGTCAAGGTCAGAGTCACATTTAATTCTCTTTTTCCAAGGTTTTTCAGGTTCTTATTTCTTGATAAACAGTGGCACAGCTTCAGCAGAGAGGAAGAAAAAAACTGGAAATGGTGTATAGTATGTTCAGTAGAAGGGGCTTCTTTGTGAGAACAATTAGTTAAAATCTATTCAGGCAATTTGAGGCTCGAGATGCTGTATCATATTCAATTATTTATCTTAGGGAATCTGTGGTCCTGCAAACTCCATTAAACAGTTTTATATATATTACATAATTCTATATACATTATATATATTAGCAATATATGTATTATACATCTATATTATATTATTAGCAATCACAGGCACAGCTACAGGTTGGGCAGAGAAAAGATTCAGAGTAGCCCTGCAGAGAAGGACTTGGGGTGTTGGGGTGTTGGTCAATGAGAAAATGAACATGAGCCGGCTTCAGTGTGTGCTTGCAGCCCAGAAAGCCAACCGTATCCTGGGCTGCATCAAAAGGAGCGTGACCAGCAGGTCGAAGGAGGTGATCCTGCCCCTCTGCTCTGCTCTTGTGAGACCTCACCTGGAGTATTGTGTGCAGTTCTGGTGTCCTCAACATAAAAAGGACATGGAACTGTTGGAACAAGTCCAGAGGAGGCCACGAGGATGATCAGGGGACTGGAGCACCTCCTGTATGAAGACAGGCTGAGAAAGTTGGGGCTGTTCAGCCTGGAGAAGAGAAGGCTGCATGGAGACCTCATAGCAGCCTTCCAGCGTCTGAAGGGGGCCTATAGGGATGCTGGGGAGGGACTCTTCATTAGGGACTGTAGTGACAGGAGAAGGGGTAATGGGTTAAAACTTAAACAGGGGAAGTTTAGATTGGATATAAGGAAGAAGTTGTTTACTGTGAGGGTGGTGAGGTACTGGAATGGGCTGTCCAAGGAAGTTGTGAATGTTCCATCCCTGGCAGTGTTCAAGTCCAGGTTGGACAAAGCCTGCGTGACATGATTTAGTGTGAGGTGTCCCTGTGTACGGCAGGGGTGTTGGAACTGGATGATCTTAAGGTCCTTTCCAACCCTAACTATTCTATAATTCTATGATTCTAGATACTGTTGTGCAGCAGATTGTAATATCTAAAGGCTTCTGCTGAAGGGTTGTCTTCTTGCTTTGAGGCTTATAATCATGTCTCAGTACTAATGAGTGCAGACAAAAAGATGTCTCTCACAATGGCAAAAAAAAAAGAGCAGATTAGCACTGGAAACTTTTCAGATACTAGGACCTCAAGGTCAGATTTGTCGTAGCTTAAATGCCTCATTGGTTTTATACATTGCCATTTGTTGTGGTCTGAGGATTGCTCTTCACAAACCATGCTGACAAGATGTCTCTTAGAATAATATTCAGAATAGATGAAGGCACAATCACAGGATAAGCATAGAAGAGGAGAACTCCCCCAAGACTTCGCTTAGACATGCTACCAGGAAAAGAAAAACTTTTCCTGGGCATTGTATGCAGTCTGTCACATCAGTGTTTTCCCTGGTAAAGAATGGGAATAAACATTTGTATGTGTTGATGGCAGTGTATGCTCCCCTCTTCAGCATTCAACCAGTGATTGCATCTCCTTTTTTATGGGCATCTGTCTTTTCCCTTTGAATAGCATATTACAGCCTTTCTTTTACTAGTAGCTTATATAGGAGAATATGGGTTGTGAGAGGCCAGCAAGGGTCATCAGCAGGGTTTTAGCCATTGAGTTTAAAGGGAACCTAAGAGAAGTGAGTTTCTGATGCTGTAGGTTATGCTGTGGAGTTGACAGCTGGGAGGCACTGGTTTCCAGACTAATAGTCCTGGGCTGCTTAGAAGAATAAGCAAGCAGCAGAATCAGCATCAGCGTTTTTGGGAAGGTTATTATATACACTGTTTTGATGGCAAGAAAAATTGAGTTTCCCAAGAGTTTCTTGGAATATAGTGAACTCTGTATACACTGTACACTACTCTGAACATACTTTTTAAGAAGACTTTTTTTTTCTCTCTATAGACTGTATATGAAACCAATACAAACAAGTTTATTAAAATAAATGGCACTAAGCAATAAGAAATTATATATGCTTTTCTGCCCTTTCACGAAAGCTGTCTAAGAGCATGTCAGAGTAACTACTTCTGTGTAAGATCTAAATCTTTTAGGTAATGACAGACGTACAAAAGGAATCACAGAATGAATTAAATAAGTACACTCCAAAACCCTGTCAAGAAAAGTAATTTTTCTGGCTTATTTCACTTCCAGGAAAGATATACTTCCTTGCAAACATCTTGTGTCTCTTTAGCAGTCAGGGTGATGGTGGTCTCTGTTGAGAATATAGTATGTGCTCTTAGACTCTGTTTTATGATAGAATCCTTAAATCATAGAATGTTTAGGGTTGGAAAGCACCTTAACATCATCCCGTTCCAACCCCCCTGCCGTGGGTAGGGATGCATCACACTTGACCATGTTGCCCAAGGCTCTGTCCAACTTGGCCTTGAACACTACCAGCATGGAGCATTTACCACTTCTTCGGGCAACCTCTTCTAGTGACTCACCACCCTCTCTACTATTAAGGGCCAAATGTAAAAACAAAACACTGGGAGTTCTATGTTTGTTCATTTGTTTCAACAAAAAAGGTCTTTTGTTTGCCCTCAAAAAGTAGAGAAAATCTACTGTTCATGGTCTTGTTTGCTTTTCCCTTATTCTCTTTGAGTTTACAGTACTGAAGTCAAAGGATCTCCAGGACATCTCCCACAACAAGGTGAGGGTGTTCTAATGCAGAACTAATCACCCCCAAATTTCAGAACTTAGATCAGAATTCCCAAAGGAACTGATTTTACCCTAAATGCTATAAAAAAAACTTATCTCAAATGCTGGATTTGGAGTCCAACGTCTTTGTATTTTGGATCCAGATTTTGCAGCCAGAACTTGTACTTGCAGGTGAACCCAAATCCCAACACAACGCCTTAAGTACCTGAATGCTCAGTATCTGTACCTTAATCTAAAATTTTGCTTTATGATCACATCCCCCCAGAAGCTACAAACAACCAACTACAAGCATTCTGATCAGTAGCATGTTTTATACACAATGGTTTTATTACTGCAGAGCAACTGAATTTCACATGAGAACAAAACATAGAACAAAATGTATTGAAATTCAAAGATCAGACTTCAGCAGGAAATTATATTTCTGTGTAAGATGATGAATTGTGGTATTTTCATTTAATGAAAGTTTTATAAAAATATTGAGCCTGAGACTTCATCTTATTAGAGCATAAACGAAGAATAACTCCTTTGATCTAATTTAATGTAATCTATAATCTAATCCTCCCTTTTCTTTAGGAGTTTGTTATCTGAATGTGAGTGGTGTTCTGTGGTATTTAATAGAACATTGTATAATCATCACTTTTCCTCCCTGAAACCAGTGCATCATTTAGCTCATATATGCTTTAGGAGTCTAGAGAGCTGTTTAGAACAAGGTCTCCTTCTTGATGTGAACTTTGCACTACAATAGACTCATAGCTTTATGTGTCCCTTTGCTAAGTGGAAGGATATTTCTGCTTAGCTTGGAGATGAAATTGTTGACTTTGACAACTTTACTAACGTGTGTACTTTCCCCTTCACCTTTCTGCAACCCCGAGGGGTGGTTATTGCTAAATTAGATACCGTAGATGTCTTTTGTATAAGTTCAAGTGTGAGATGTGGATGGAATTCAGATAAGGTAGATAATATTTGAAAACCGTAAGAAGAGCAGTCTGCAGAGATACAGAACCAGTTAAGGCATTAAGTTAAGCCTTTATTTTCCTCATGAAGTAATTATTTGCTTGGGTAAAATGAGCAGCAGAAGAAAGTACTATATTCTACAAAGAAGTTCCAGTTTCTTTTTCTACCCCAGAAGCAGAACAACCACCAAGAGTACAAGAAGCAGTACACCACAATTAACGGTTCCAGTGTAATGTTAGCGGAGAGTACATTTTGTGTTTCTTTTTTCTAATCTCATGAGAATGCCAACCTACAACGGGTTTTTTAGAGCACTTCTCTCCTTTTATTTTTTCACAGAAAAGAATGTCTCAGGACCACCCCACCACCCCCCACCCAAAAAAAAACAAAACACAGAACTATAGTCTTTTGCATATACTCAACTTCTGGGATCAGGCACAAAAGAACAAGGTGTCAGTTCAATCAAGAGATGCAATGAAATCCTTTGGTTTGTATAGCACAGCAGACTCTGAGGTGAACACCTGGATAGCTGCTAGGTTTGAAATAAATGAATATAGAATAGGCATTTTTCCTTTCATAGAAATAAAGGCCTGGAACAATCAGGCTGCGCTACTCAACCTGATCTCCTGGGTTCACCAGAAAGCACTGGAAACAGGTCCAAAGGGGGAAATGAGGAGCATCAGCAACATTGTAATAGCACTGACAGGATTGTTGAAAGATGCACTGCTTAAAAAAACAGTCAAGTCTAAAAGAAATACGCTGTAGTGACATTTCAAATGGGTACATCCTCACCCTTTTTTTTTTATAAAAGTCAGAACAAGAGGTTCCATGCTCTCATACCTTTATTTTTTGTTCATAGCTTAGGTGAAGTGGCTTCCTTTTTAATCTACAAATAAATTTGGATCAGCAGTGAGTAAGTTTTTGCTGTGAAAACTCATGTCATGAGTTCAACACAGTACTTTTCTTAGAAGTCTAAAAGTAGTGCAAAGGTAATTAAAAGACAGCACAAACTGACCATAGTCTGAAGACAGGACTCAAATATGATGGCCAGCGGCTTCGCAACTCCATTCACCAGCTCCTTCAGGACCCACAGATGGATTTCATCAGGACCCATGGACTTGTGCACGTTCAGATTTTTAAGATGGTCTCGAACCAGTTCCTCTCCTACAGTGGGTGCAAGGTCTTCGTTCTCACAGTCCCTGCATCTGCCTTCCAAGACTTGGGTGGTTTGGTCAGAGCCTTTGGCAGTGAAGACCGAGGCAAAGAAGTCATTCAGAACCTCAGCCTTCTCCAAATCCTGTGTAGCCAGTTCTCCCAAGAGCTTCCTGAGGGGGCCTACATTCTCCCTAGTCTGTTTTTTATTTGCTATGTACCTGTAGAATCCCTTCCTGTTATCTTTAATACCTCTAGCTAGGTTTAATTCTAACTGAGCCTTAGCTTTCCTAACCTGGTTCCTAGCTTCCTGGACAACATCCCTGTACTCTTCCCAGGCTGCCTGTTCTTGCTTCCACTTATTATAAGCCTCTTTTTTCATTTGAATTTTCCTCAGGAGCTCCTTATCCATCCAAGGAGGTCTCCTGGCCCTCCTGCTGCACTTCCTTCTAGTTGAGATGCAACACTCCTGAGCTTGCAGCAGGTGATCCTTGAATATCAACCAACAGTCTTGGGCCCCTCTGCTTTTCCTATCTGTCTATGGCGTGCTTCATCCGCAGGTTCTCCTTGATCAGGCGGTCTGTAACAGATCCCCACAGCAATGTCTCCCATAGCTATATTCCCTTTAACCCTGACCCACAAACTCTCTGTGGACTGCTCACCTGTCCCCAGACAGAGTTCCATACTCTCCAGCCTATCCCTAACATAAAGGGCAACTCCCCCTCCCTGCCTGCCAGGCCTGTCTTTTCTAAAGAGCCTGTAACCTTCCATTCCAGCACTCCAGTCATAGGAGCCGTCCCGCCATGTTTCTGTGATGCCTATTATATCATACCCCCGTAGATGTGCACACACCTCTAATTCCTCTTGTAAGGTCTACGTCAGGTCTTGCCATCACCTTCATAATTTCCCAGGGAGGAAAAGCAGCTGAGATATCTGTATCCTCAATCTATTCACATCCTGGTTTTATATGTTGTTTGCCCATAGGACAAAGAGACAATCTTTTCACTGTGGTCTCTTTTCTCATTATAGAAGCATAGAATCATCGTCACATATGCACCATTCTCTGAAATTCATACATGAACATGCAGCATGTTGTCTCAAGACTTGAGATGAAGCTTTCCAGCACCCACCTCAGAGAACTGAGCTTTTGCAAACTTCAGATCAAAACGGTTCCACTATATGTGAGCAGACATAGTGGATTGTATTCATGATCATAAAGGCATATTTTTTTCTAAACCTTGCAATGAGAAATGAAAATTCATCTCAGCTGCCCCTTTTTCTTTGTAAATTTATTCTAAAGTCATGTAAAAGCACTAAAATTCTGAATGTACATAGGAAAAAGATTCTGTGTTATTTTCTCTCCGTCACTGATAACCCAAATCATCCTCATATACACATCCTCCAGCATTTCACTCCCTGAAAATTATTAGATGCTGAACACTTGAAACATTTATGTATCTTTCACTATTAAACAGGATAATTATGGGCTGAGATCAAAGCTTATTTTGTGGAAGAGGAACAAAATCCTGATACTTTTTATCACAAAGCATATAATACTTGAACGGATTAAACCTGCAAACATAAAATGTTCTTTGTCTGTGGTCCAGCCCTTGGCCAAACACCCTGCAAGTGAAAATCTAATATAAATCATGATCTGGTTCGAAGTGGAACAAAAAGTAAATGTTAGATGTATAACAAATCCAAATTTGATTAACTAATTTCCCTTTCTCTGCCTTTTCATGGTTCTTTGTTCTGACAGTTCTTGTTGAATATTTGCAAACGTGACTGCTCTTATACATTGGGGAGGGCTTAGGATATCGGATAAAACCAACAGGCTATGGGGAGCTGTATAAAAAACTAATTCACTGTTTCATATGATGTGCCATGCTCCTGTTTTCATCATTATTGTTTGTCACAATGAAAGGCTTTATGAGCACGTACCCAAAAACACTAACCCAAACCAACAACATCAAATACAAGAAGCAAATGTTAGGAAGATCACAAGGGTATCTGAGTGCAAATGTGCTTTATTATATGCCTGCAGAGATAGTCAGAGATGTGTTTCACTTCTGGCTTCTAGGAAGCAGGTTTTTTCACTAACACTGTTAGTATCTCTTTTCTTAAACTCTGTTTCCCTGATTCACTAATCCAAAGTTCTTAAGAGAAGTGACAATAAAAAATGTAAAAGACATAAAAGGGAAGCAATATGAAATGCCATAAACTGCCTTCTGTTTTTCCCCCCTTCCTAGACATAGGGAAAAAGTTGTGCTCAGAGATGACTTAGTGTGCGTTCAGCCTCATCATCATCAGATTAGTGAACTGGATCCCTATGTGAGTATTGTTTTCATCTGTACCTTTTAAAACCATTGAAAGTTTCACCAGCACACTTCTGGTTTTCTGTATAGGTCATCTCCATTTCAGCTGCATGCTTCTAAGTTGTGGCTTTGCCCACACTAGCCTTCCTTCCTATATTGTGTGCTTTTGTTTGAACTCCTGTGGGACTTATTTTATTGCCTTCATAGATGCCAGTCTAAATTGCATTGACTGATGGTGTGTGACCATCTAAGCTGACAAATTGTGACTTAAATGGGACAGTGTCAATTTTTCTCAGACAGGGCAAGGTCATCTCAAATTCAGAAGCCTGTACCAAAGTGATCCATTGAATCTGAGTTATTGGTTTGAAGGTTAACATTTCAGTGATGTACGCTGCCATTAATATGATTAATATTTGCTTTGTGATTGCCCAGTAATAACAGCAAAAACCATGGGACTGAAGCTGGTTGTTTTCTATGTCAAAACAATGTTGTAAAAAAGAAGTTTCGAAAATAATTGTGAGATGGGCCTGTCCTAGAGTCAGTGTCCCAGTCAATAACAGGATTGAGAAAGACCAGTTTTAATAAGGGGAAAGAGGAAGACCTGGGGAACTACAGGCAGGTCAGTCTCACCTCTGTGCCCAGCAAGATCATGGATCAAATCCTCCTGGAAAATGTGCTAAGGCACTTGGACCATAATTAAGTGATTGGTGACAACCAACATGGTTTCGGTAATGACAAAGTGTGCCTGACACATTTGGTGGCCTTCTATGACAGGATTATAGCATTGGTGGATAAGGGAAGAGCATCTGATGTCATTTACCGGGACTTGTGCAAAGCATTCATCCTTTGCTCTGGAGCCAAGCTGAGAGAGCTGGGCTTCAGCCTGGGGAAGAGAAGGCTCCTTAAGGGGAGACCTTAGAGCAGCTCCAGTGCCTAAAGGGGCTACAAGAAACCTGGAGAGGGGCTTTGGACAAGGGCCTGTAGGGACAGGCCAAGGGGAATGGCTTTAACCTGCCAGAGGGGAGACTGAGATGAGCTCTTAGGCAGAAGCTCTTCCCTGGGAGGGTGCTGAGGTGCTGGCACAGCACCAGAGAAGCTGTGGCTGCCCCATCCCTGGCAGTGTTCAAGTGTTCAACAAATCACATGGAATACCTCAAGTTTGACTGCTTATGATCTAGGCAGTCTCTGACACTATCCCATGATTTACTCACTCAAGAAAACACCCCATATGCCTTGTTTACATCCCAGGACAGACAGTCTATGTTATCAATATCACAGTAGCATAGAATCATAGAACAGTTAGGGTTGGAAAGGACCTTAAGATCATCCAGTTCCAACCCCCTGCCATGGGCAGGGACACCTCACACTAAACCATGTCACCCAAGGCTCTGTCCAACCTGGACTTGAACACCGCCAGGGATGGAGCATTCACAACTTCCCTGGGCAACCCATTCCAGTACCTCACCACCCTTACAATAAAGAGCTTCTTCCTTATATCCAATCTAAACTTCCCCTGTTAAAAGTGCAATTCTCACAGGCTGAAACAGAACCCTTACATTATCTCATGAATCTTACTTATCACCAAAAAATATGAATAGATATTATTTTAGCATTGTTATTGATAATAGGGTATTTAAAAAAAAAAATAAAGAAATCAAGAAATTACATCCACACCTGGAAAAACTCATGGTTTTATGGTACAAACATGGAAACTAGGATTCCCAAACTTGTTTTCCACTGTGTATGGTAAAGATTAAAGGCCAGTGATGAACTGTGTTCATGCAGAAAACATTTATAAAACTCTAGTGATTTGTTATGACTTAATAGTGGCTAATTTGAAATGATCAATGAATAAATTATAGCATGTTGCTGCAGAATAAATACTAAAACCACAACCTTCAACCTGTGGTCATGGTGTGGAGATGTACATTTAAACCATTCTATGAATTGCATGCTAGGATCATAAATAGATCTACAGAATATTCTACTGACACTTGAAATGGTATTCATAGCTATATATAACAAATAAAGAATATCTTTCTTGAATGCTGCTTCTAAATCTGTGAATCACTTGACTTTGTGTTCTGACCCAATGAAAGATAAGGAGGTCAGTTTTTTTGTCCAGAGAATAACATTTTGAACTCATCTACCATCTTAGAAGTCTGTCTAAATTCATACCTATTACTTCGTGAATGAGGAAAGCTTGGAGTAGTGACTTATCTGCAATCATCCTTAAATGCTAATCAATTTTTAGCAGTAACTAGAGAAAGCTGTTTTACTGATAATTAATTAGTTATTGCCAGAGTCCCTATTGTGCAGTGCAATGCCAGAACTGGATTTCTTTGCTCTAGGCTAGCAAATTAATTTTTAATGGACCATATTTCAAAATTTAACAATAAGACAATATTATTTAATTATATAAAGCAAATGCTGAAACAATTTCAGGTCAGTACACAGTGCTTAGCGAAAACTAGCTATTTATCCTTCTAAAGATGTTATATATCCTTCTCTATATCGTAAATATCAAAGCAGTACCTCTGAAGATCTATCTTGTCTCTTTGTTGCTTAGGTTTTCACACTGACTCTCTTCACTTGATGTGTTCTGTCTGTAACACAAAGAGGAAAATACCACAAATAAACAGCTGACACTCAAAATGGTTTTCTAAGGCAATAAAAAAAGAACTGAAAAGCACATCTTCTTGGCAACTATAAAGTACTGCCCTGGAAGAGAAGTTGAGAAAAGGTGATATGCAACATGATTTGATGATATATGGCACAGAAAATCTGGGGGGAACAAAACCAGACCTCGTATCAGTGTTAATATTTCTGAAACAGTTCTGTGAGTAAAAATGTGCTATAAAGCAACAGTAAAGCATACTTCTACACTCACTTTTAAACTCCTGCCTAGCATTAGAAGGGGGTTTCTGCACACTCAGTGTTTAACACATGGGCAATGGTAGAAATACATGATCTGACCTTGCTGATACTCCAAGATGGTGGGGCTGGAGCTGACCTCAGCCCAAAAGCTGTGTGTTTTTTTTCTTGTGTTGTATTAAGTTTTAAACATGGCATATATTGAGTAGGCTTCATTAATCTGAACTTGGTGATTACCCATGTGCTCACATATTTTTAAGTACTCAGAAAGCCATCAGAGCTATTTGAATATACTCACAGTATAATGAGCATACAGTGACATGAGTGCATCAGTGTTGAATTTCACAGTGGAGAGAACATCTGTATTTGTATTTATGCAAACAGCGCTACCATCATAGTCACATCTGGAAGAGCCCCAAGTAGTTTTGAAACATTGTTTATAATTTCTGAGTGCAGATTAATGGCTTTTGGTGTGTTTGAGCTGGGGAGACTAAAAGAGCAAATCAGCAAGAAATTAGTATAGTTAGGTCATGATGCTGAACTTACTTTGCAACCAAACATGAAATTGCCAACACTTAGAAGACAGTCAAATGCATGCTTCTGCCCTGACCATTCACAGAAAAGCACAGATATGGCCCAAGAATTAATTTTATTAGAATATCTTCCCAAAAATGCATCTCAACACCATCACTTTTAATTAGGTACTCAAGAGTAAGTGAGATTACTTCTGCTGTGTTAGTAAGAGAAAAATATCACCAGTTGTCTTGGCTCCCGAAACAGGTAGACAAATAATACTGTGCTTAAATGAGACTTAAATGCTGCCTGAGCTTATAATGATGGCTACATTTGTATAAATGAGTGCAAGGACATGGACCTAAGAACTGTTTCACCTTTGTCCATAGTGTTAGCACTGCTTTGTCAAGGTTTTACCCTATGACATGGTTTTGCCCCACGCCACCAGGATGCCACCAAACAATCCCAGGTACGATTGTTTGAATGTAGATACCTCTTCTGGAGAGTTTAGATGTATGGATGCAGTATCTGTTGTGCCAGTTTGCTGCACAGACATAAGGACTTTGCATTGGTTATTAGTATATTTGTTATCCTGAAGATACAACCATGAAGAAAATTATTTATGGCTGTGTTTGGATTGATTGTAGAGAAATAAAAGATTACCAACTTTAGTGGAATAGCTAACTGATCCATTTATCCAATCTAATGACTTTTCATTGATGTTATTTAATATAATGTCAAAGTACATTTCATGCAAAATAAACCGACTTTTGTATACGAAATCAGTCCTTGAAAAGTCTAGTTTTTGGTAGGATGTAAAAAGAGCTGCAGACACAGGGGTGCATCTGTGTGTCTGCCTCTGTGTCTCCACATGGTAAAGGCTAAAATTGCAGACTGGTTTCCTTGGTAACTTGTCCTGTATGTTCTAGATTTTTATCCTATTTTCTTTAATATTTTAATTATGCATTTCTGCTCTCATAACCCTTAGCAATGTGTTAGTTTCTCTAAGTTTCTGTATTCCTAACTGTTTTTATGCTGTTTGAGAAAAGTCTTTCCTTTAGCTTTTCTTTTCCTTCATAATTTTGATTACAAAGGATATTTAGATTTTCTTCTTAAATAGCTTTAACATTATGAAAAACGACAGATGTAGTCAAGCCATTTTCTTTCCCCCTCATTTAACAATTGTTACTAAGCAGTAATTACAGAAACAGTTCTCAGAGGCAAGCAGAAGAGCAACAATTTAAAATTTAACAAAATCAGCTTTGCTATTCTTCAGCAAGGTAACAAATGCTTTTTCATTCAAAATGATCTCTTATTACATACTTTAGTGAGGACTATACTATAGAATATAGTATTTTACTAATAATAGAGAAGGTTGTTTGGAAGTTTACTAAATTTACCGCTTATATGAAGCAGCAGATTTACACCAAAGTGGATTTCTTTAGTCAAGACTGAGAACTGAGAAGACAAAATTGCTCATGGAATGAAATTGTCCCCTGACAAAAGGTCAACCTAAGGCGTATGTTGCGTCTGAGACATGTTTCTTCTCACCTCTGAAACTCATTATTAGAAACTTTAGGGTCCTCTTTACATAAGGGAGAGTGAGCACATCACCTAACCATCCAGAAGTTAAACAAAGACCTAAGAATAAGCTAGTCCTCTGGTCTATCTTTTGAATTAATACAAAGTTAAAAGGATTAACTTTGGCTGGATGCCTGACTTAGATATCTGCAGCTGAAATGACTCTAACACTTTGTACCTAAATTGAAAAAAATGCAGCTCAAAGTTTCCACCTAATCTTATCAGCTATCACTATTATATGATAGCCTCAGATCTGAGACACTTCCTGAGGCCCAGGAAGTTAAGCTGAACAACACTGTGATCTCATTATCAGGTTACTGACCCTTCAGATTTTCCAGTTTACCTGCATGAGTAGTAACTTTATAGTGATAGTGTGAAAGAGAGGGTAGAAGGCATTATTATTGAAAACGTATATATCACTGTGAATATATGGCTTGAACCTGCCCAGGGAGACATCACAGCAGTCAGCATGCTGGAAAACTGGAAGGCGAAGGAATATCCATTCCTTGTCACAGTAAACAACAGATGGGGATAAAGGAAAGCAGCAACATCCTCACTTAATTTAGCAGCAGCCAGTAAGTAACACACGACTGCAGTGTGAAACTTTAGTCTCATGAACCTTGCTCATATCTTTTCACTGAGCAAAGCAGTTGTGTATAAATGGATATTTCCTATTTATAAAGACCATGGAACTAGGTAGCAGATTTCTGCAAGCTGAAAAAGTAGTTATCTAACTATCCAGAGGCACACAGAAATGAAATTCTTCATTCTCCTTCCAATGCCACCATGAATAGAACAAAATAGGGAAGAGTAATGAAAATATAGGCAGCAATCAGCCGCTATTGTGAACATGACTTTTATAATCCTCCAGAAATATTATCTGCAACATAATTTTAGTCAGAATAACATTTCTCATTCTTTTTCTGTCCAGGAAATAATCTTCCAAAGTGTCTGACCAAGCGCACCGGCTGACAGTGGGAAGGGAAATAGATTCAAAATGAATTTATTTAATATGTTTGTTGTTGTTCCTTTGGAAGACATTCAGTGTTAATGACATTATTCACTCTGAGAAATTGAATAACATGAATCACAACAACAGTGGAATGGAAATTCACAATGCTAATAAAGTCATCACTCTAAAGTCCTTACAAGGTGCTTCTAGCCTCAAAACTGTTAAAACTAATACATGCGCTCCATCAGTAAATTGTTGGCCTATACATCTACTGTGAATATTTCACATATCCTAAGAAACAGTCTGGCCTTTGACATGTAGGTAACATCAGTTCTGCGTTTACCACATTTGCTAAACATTCTCCAGATTAAACATAAAGGGCCACTGAACAACCAAAAAAACCCTAAATCAGCCATTTTTCTCTCTTTCTATTCACAAAGAAATTATTCAAGCACAGTTAATGTTTCTTAACAAAGGGAAAGCTGGTGTAAAAGAGCTAGCCAAAAGTATTAGCCATGAGGGATACACTTATTGGTACCTGTTGTAACTCTTGAATGTCATTTGTCATGGATGAGTTTCTCAAGGCTACATTTAAAAACATATTTGAAAAGGACTTATCCCTAATCCTCCCTTTAAACCCTTTTCTGCTAGACAGCCAGCTGACATACTTTGATAGAAATATAGGAATCTAGAGTTCACGGTGATTTCCAAAGAGAGGCAAAAATATTATATTTGCTGTATATTTTCATATGCTGCAATTATATTGCTGCATGATGAATCTCAAGCCAGATAATTCTGGTTAGTCAAAGTGCACAGTGATAGCTAAAAATATTGCAAAACTCTGAGAACATTCTTATCTGTAATTCATCTTAACCTGATAGGATCTTTTTTAACTCATTCTAATTCTGGAATTAAAAATCAATCCATTAATAAATAACTCCCCCAAACTGAGGACTCGCGGTTATTTTTCAGCCTAATTTGAAAAATTAAGCTTGCAGTGTGTTATAGCAATAAATTTATGTGATTGTGGCTTTACTAATATAATAGCAACATTGATTAATATTTTTAAGTTTGTTTTTTTTTCAATTTACTCTTAGCATTTCATAAAGTTAACCTAAAATCATCTAAAATTCTGGTATCTGGAAGATGCAAATTTTGCAATTAAGTCCGCTGGTGAAAGATGACTTAAACAGCCATATGTGGATGTGGACAAGGACATCTACGCATAGTCTCTTGTCAGCTTAAGAATATCTATCTGTACTATGGATAACACTGCTTCAAGAATTCTTTCTATAAATAGCAAATTTGTCTCCTCCAGACCAATCTTGCCTTATGATTCATGATGTTGATACGACATTGTAGCGCCTCTTCAAGAAGCTCACATTCAAATTAACATGCAGATGTTGCCACAGCATTACTTCTCAGAGAGTTGTATATATCGCATATAAAGTGACAAGATACCATTAGAACTTCAGTGAGGTTCAGAACTGAAGTTCAGTCAGAAGAAATTCAAAGTTCTGCACTTTGGAGTAACCACAGGCATCAGCAGTGAATAGGAAGTGACTTGCTGACTGGTGCCCTGCAGAAGAGGGGTGAAGATGAGCCAGTGGTGCATTCTCACTGTGAATAAGACAGCCAGCGCTTTGGGCTACTTTACAGGAAGCATGACCACCAGAAGCCTTCCCAAATGCACTATGGAAATGAACGGGTTTCTTCCAAAGCATTGCCAAGCTTGTGCATCTTCCAAACTCACTGAATGCTTAGGTCAATGAATAAAGAGGATCCAGTAGCATTCTGATTATTCGTTGTGCATTACACTAACTCTGTAACTTAATTCCTCTTTTATCATTAGGTGAAATCTCTATTACCAGCACTGTGGTTACTTCCTTATGCACAATTTGAAGAATTTTAACTCCTCCTCATGGCTGTATAATATCTCTTGAGTATTATTTGTCTGTTTGCAGCTGCTCCTTCAAAACACTGTGCAGATCTGAGCCACAAGGAAGCAGTGTAACAGGCTGCCGAGAGAGTGTCTACATCTTTTGAGTTTTCAAGATCAGACTGGATAAAGCTTTAAACAACCTGGTCTGAATTCACAGTTGGCCTGTTTTTGAGCAGGGGAGCAGGTTAGACACTTCCTAAGGTCCCTTCCAATTCTGCGACTATATCTTCAAATCACATTTGGATAACTTGGTTGTCCTAGGATCATCCAAAGTGGCCCTGGACAGTTGTCTTTAGACAGCTGAATAATGGAAAAATATCAGCTCCCTGGAACAGGGCAAGGCCAAAGTTCTAAATGTAAAGAAAATAGTGTTTAAAGGAGATGATGCTCATAAAAAGCAAAATCATCAGGTTTAAGCCATTGTTTCAGGACAGCTAGAAAGAAAAAAGGCACGGTAGACTGAGAGGTTCTGTATGAAGTCTGAGTTCTAATAAGACAGATAATCATTCTCATCAAGATACTATTTGAAAGAAGCATATGTTGTTTACTAGTGCTTATAAAAAAGACTATGTTGGATGAAAAATAATGTGTAGAAAAACTCCCCCTCACACACATTTTTCCTTCTATAAGCAACTTTCCTGAATAAAGGATAGCAAGCAAATTCTGTCTAGCATTGCAGAAGTTGACAATCTCACTTGATGTCAGTTAACACACATATTGTAGGGCTACTGCTGCAGTTCATTATGCAAATTGCTGTAGTCCCAAGGAAACCAACTCTTTTATGCAATTAAACTGTTTACAAGCCTATTTATATCTTAATAATGGTTTAGCCTGGGTTTTTGTTTCTGCTGGGGCTAAGCATTTAGGCAGGATCTTTCTATTATCCGTATGACCCACACATATCTAAGGGTTGTATGCTGTGGAAGTGATGAAACGGCTCATTTCTATGCAGGGATTCTTTCCTGTATTCAAATGACTTTATGAATAAAATATCCAGGGTTTAAGAAAAATTAAAACATTAAGTAACTGCCTCTTGCAATTTCACCAGCCGTAAAAACATCAGCTCACTGCAGAAAATGTGATGTTTCCTTCAATGTTGCAGTTTCTTCTGTGTATTAAATGAAATGAATGAGCTAAATATATTTTGTGAATGATGGTTTTTGGCCTATAAGAATCTTAATACTAAAAGCATGGAACCTTTAGCTAATAAAAAAGACTTGGTAAAGAAGCTGAATTTGCAAAGTATCTGTGTTTTAATTTGGAGAAAGGATTTTAGCTAATTCAACATTCTTGTGGGTTTTGTATACAAAAGACCAAGTTGAAAATAAGAGGCAAAGCCCATTCTTTTCATGGTTTCTTTTTCAGAAATCTATTCTTGACATTTTTAAGAAGAAAATATCAAGTCTGTAAGCTTGATTTGAATAGAATGTGAAAGAAAAGCAAACCAAAGCCAACAAAGTAAAACACATGCATGAACACACACAACAAAATATGCTGAACCCTGCCCACTCATCTTTTCTCCAGTTTTCACATTTTAAAGCAAATATAACTGCTACATTTTGAAAGGTCACAAAAAAGATAATAACAAGATATTTCTTGCTTTGCCTAACTCTGTGAATTTCTCAATCCTTTTGCTATCATGCCCTGCCTTCAGCAGAGAGCATTTCCTCTTCACTTAAATCATATAATTCTGCTTCTTAGCTTGACTGGGACAGAATTTATTTGAAAGCTGTGGTTTTAGTCTTGTCAAACTTAGAGTGTCATAACCTTATACATAATTCTTTAGTCTGAAGTTTTTCAGAAGATGCTTTGTGGAAAAAAGAAGTGACACCGCTATTAATTTCCTTTAAAAATAAAAAGAGATACCTACTTGCCTTTAGATGACTTTAATGTTAAAAGACAGGAAATCATTCTAGGCTGTCAATCCTGATCTTGTGCACATGCCTAGGTATTCCTATTCAGTACATACAATATATTCATTGAATGTATGTATAATGTATGTATATTTTCGATATATTGATATGTTACATGAACAGTCAGTGTGGTGCTGGGTGTAAACAGAAAGCCAAACTCTTAAGTACAATCATGCCAAATCTGCTTACATTTTTCCTCAGGACAAAGATGATCTCAAGGCATCTACTGACTTTACGTGGCTGCAGACAAATTTATGTTTTTAATTGTTCTTTTCTGCTTAGACTTCCAAACTTCATTAGACCTCAAAATGGTTTACTTTTTACATATGACCCTTAACTGGGAAGGCACCAACTAGGACTGAAGGAACCTTAAGTCTCAGACAAAAAGAAGCCAAGGACATCGAATAATTCCAAGGAAAGACTAAAAATTAACAATATCTAGAGTACTAAAATGAAAATTTAACGTTCTAACTTCTGTATTATTCTGATGAATGAACAGTTTAAAAACCATTGATTTATTGATATAATCTTAATTGTGACCTTCATTTGATCATTTCATTAATGCTGCTTTAATTAGCTGGGTAAAATTGCAGCATATGAGCTCAGTACATTGCTTTCTGTAGTGTAGCTTGATTGTTTTCTAAATTCATTAAAATTAAACGGAAATACCTGATTCCACCTGAATGGTAAAAACCTCAGAAGCATCAGGTTGTTCAGAATAGGAATCATGATGTTGTTGGGTTCTGCTTTTTAATTTGCACCTACATAGAATCACAGAATCATAGAATTGTTAGGGTTGGAAAGGACCTTGAGATCAAATTGCCAGGGAGGAAGCAAAAAGAGCTGTGAAAATATGTCCTTTGGCCCACTGACCTGAATTTCATTCCCCTCTCAGTGCATTGTCTCACCAGCAGTGCTTAGATATGCCTCTGTATTTGCAGTCCATGATGTTGCATGTCTTTTCCATAGTAATGGCAACCACAATAAAAGCTGTTAAAGCTTTAACTTTCTTGAGGCATTCATAGGATCTTGTCCCCTTTTATGCACTCTTTGTTGCCAGGTCTGTGCAGCTGATACAGAAGGAGGCCGCCTTTTTTTCACATTTGTTGTAATTTAACATCTTTCAGCACTCTCATGAATTTGGTTGAAACTGGAAAATGTGTTCAATATCAGTGGGGAGCAGAAGTGCCAGATGGACTAATAAGAAAAGAATGAACTCATAAACCTTATTTCTTAAGGGCCTTTCGTAAAATATCCCTGTCAGAGTATTTTTTCTACAGAGTGTTAATAATGTTAATATAGATATTTTTGCTTATAATTCATGTAATAAACACAGCACTGCATGCTAGGCCTGGTGGAGTGTATCTATTTCTTCCTTACCTGTTCCTGTATCTTGCTTTGTTCCCTTTTCTTTGGATCTTCTCATAAATAAATCTGCAAAACCTGCTATCAAAGTCTATTGACAAAGCTGACATTTTTAAAAGCTAAAGTAAAACATTAATAATAATAATAAAAAAGTAGAGCTCCGTAGTGAGGGATTTGGACAGAAATTAATTTTTAAAATAAATGAGTTCTATTAATTGTCTTCTTTTAAATTATTAAGTTCTAACAACATTTAAGAAATGCCACATTAGTTTGCTTGTAGATTGCCAGTATTGAGATCATTAAAGTCTTGTGAAATTAAGGTTATAAGTCAAGTCTGACACCTGATGGCAAATGTCCATCACTGGGTGTCATAATAAAATTACAAGTATTTGGAAACCATAGAGTCTAAACTCTGTTTTTTTTGTTAATAGACTGTTTTGTTGGGTTTTTACTTTTTTTTTTTTTACCCTGATGGCCAAGGTCCCAATCATACATTAGATTAAATTAAATTGTAGCTAACAGGAGAAAGTATTAGTACTACTACTGTGAAGTTTGTCATGGGAAATGGTATTACACCAACATCACTAATATCAGCTAATTCAAATACATCATTCCTCTCTTGTCTATCTGGGGACTAATCTGATACAAATTGATGTGTTGAATCAAGCACATAAAGATTCTGATTTTCTTTCTTTCTTTCTATATCAGATACACTATTGTTCTGCTATTTGTTAAAAGAGATATCATCTTATGTCTCTGTACTCATGAAATGCTCCTTTTCCTCTTCTTCAGCTCTCCCCACATTGCAGACACACGGTTATCATAATGGGCACACACGTTATCATAAAAAGTGTAAACGCAGAAAAAGAACTTGGGTTCTTTCCTCCCCAGCTGGAACATTGATGCACTGTCCAACCTGTCTGATCTTATGCAATTCCCAGTGTAATATGACAGGATATACAAAGGTCAAGAACGAAGGTCCTTGGAAATGAAGGAAGTTGTTAAAAGTCAAACCCAGAAAAAATGGCAGAATCAGGTAACTGGTCTTCCTGAGGTCTCATCTATGCCATGAGCCTTAAGACAGCACATCAAACTCTAACTGACAGCTTGCTTTACTGAAGTTAGGGTTTGAGCAGATCCGTGAATGTACTTCCACTGGGTTTAGAGAAAAGCGGTGATTTTCAGAAGCTAAAAATATGCACCTTCAAATACACAGTTTGACATAAAGAGATTTTCAGATACCCTTTGTTATGCCCCCTAGATATCTTTATCATAATGTAATAAACTACATATATGCTCTCTGCAGTGTAGGTTGGATATCCTAAGCTGAATCAGAAGAGTGACTGGAGCTTGGAGGTACAAATACATTTGGACGAAGATCAGCGGCTGTGCAACATAAGACAATGTAAAGTACTTAGTGGAAATTGTAGTGTTTCCTCAGGCTTCCTGAGACTCACAACTGGAATAAAATCTAGGGACTATTAGGTCCTTTTTACTTTTTCTCAATTAAAAAAAGTGCTAAGGATAAAAACATGGTAATATATGCAGTTCTTCTTCAACGTGGGTATTTTTCTGAACTGAGCTTAGTGTACACAAGCACATACTTAACAATTTCTACATAGATAATACTAGAATTTTATGCACTCTGTAGTTCTTCACTGAATGAGTTTTTGGACATCACTGCTGAATTTTTACCTTTATGACACATACAGAAAGATTATTGCTGACAAGAAAAGTGGAAGTGAGTTCACCAATAGTTTACATTTCTGTTTATCCCAATACTTCAACTTACTCTCTGGTGCCAGCGGGACAAAAGAACGAAGATTACTAGTCCTTATCCCACCTGCTGACTACACTCAAACATCTGCCATTAGAAGAGTGTACCCAGAGAAGTGGTGGGAGAAATAGAAAAGAAGAATGTATCCAAGTACTATTTTTCTGGCATAGTCATAACAGCAACTTAACATAAGACAGTGGCCACCAGCTCCAGAGAACATCCATCTAATTCCTTCAGGGCTGCCAAATGACGGTAGTGGCATAGAAGCCATTTATGACTTATCTCCACAAGCTAATTGTGCTGTTTTCTAGCCTCAACTGGATGCTTCTGTAGCTCAGGGATCTAAATAATGGAGATGACATCAGCAATATTTTGGCATACTGAGCTGCAATAAAAGGGGATAAAATAGTTTACTGGCTAGACAGAATAACTTTGGGCAGATGTGGCTCTGCATTTCCTTTTTTGTCTCATTTATATCAACATATTTAAGTTAGCAGACACAAAATGCAGGAGGCTATTGTGTCGTGGAAATCCTCTTTCTATGATCTCTATCAAGAGATCATATACCTGAGGAGTATCAAGCATATTCCTTAACACCAGTGACATGCTGCTTCTGCATTTTTTCCCCTCCTATTTAGAACATATTCTACCTTCTAGTGCTGTGCAAGCATATGTCAGTTTTTTCCTAGTTGAAGCAGAAGTTGCTAGCAACTTGATGTCTCCTGTCCTCTATCCAACACTGCCATGTGGTTTTGTCAACATTACCTTTGTATCAGTATCAGAATCTTTTCTGCATGCCATAACTGAAAAAAAAAAAAAGCAGTGTAAAGCAGTTTTCACCTAATAAGTGGGGTCTAGAGCCTTGTGGTAGGGAGGCTCCAGCTGATCCCAGTTCCTGTTTCTGAAGGAACTTTCTGTTTCATTCTGGTGCAGGTGCTGCCTGTGAATTAGTTGCTATAGAATATAGGAAATCACAAGCTGGTACTCTGCTTTACAATAGTGAACCAAAGATCCTTTGGGTAGAAAATGTGCCATTAGGACAAATTTACTGAGTTTGGTTTAGTTTTCTCCAACAGACTTTCAAGCGTCCAGGAGGTACAGGAGCTTTGGTTACACCATATCACGTTTCCTTCTGAGCTGCCTTTCTCCGACTCTTTCCTTGTTGCCTATGAATACATGATGTATTTCAGTTTTCAGCCTTATCGATCTGACATTTTCAGGAATGCTTCATTTGAAACACGGTGTGAGAGTGCTCAGGTCATGAGCAATGAGGTGTTGGTGTAACTCCAAGCATCTGGAGGGAAGCCTACTTAATAACTTTCTGCTCAGACGTACAGAAATACATTCTTGTCTCTTCTCTTGCAAACATCTCCACTGTTCTGCATAGTCATGTTTCTTCACCAGTGTCTTTGTCTGAGAGCTTTAGCTGTCAAACAAAACGTATTTTTGCAAAGGGAAGGGATTTTGTGGAAATAGCTAAAACTATCCTGTAGAGCTGCACCTTGACACGTACGATGACTTAAGACTGTCAAATAAATAGTTTTGGTGATGTATATTTTGAAGCTCCTTTCAGCAATGTAACTCATTTAGTCAAAACCTTTAACTCATCCCGATGATAAAACTCCCTCTTTAGTGTATTGTCTAGGAGCTATTCCTGCTCCTGCCCACACATAGCAGGACACGGGAGGAAGACTGACCAAGTTTTACTGGAGACATGATGAGTGTGTGTAAAGGACGTGTGTGACTGTGTCATGGGTCATCTGCATTCTGTTCCAAGAGCTATAGATGATGTTTTAAGGAATTCTTACTTGCTGAAGTTTTAAATACCTTTTAGGGTTTTGAGATTTGGGTTTGTTCCTCAGCAGAGCACAGACAATACTTTGAACACTATTCACTATTTTGAAATGTTTCCTTTTCAAAAAAGCATTGTATTTTAACCATATTTAATTACCTTGAATATGTTATTTCCATTTTAAGCTAAATAAATCTGGTTTTGGTATTTCAGAAGAGTATATCTGAGAAAAACAAAACCAAACTTGTTGTCCTCATAGGTAATGGGAATTTGTTGCCTAGAAACTATACACATCTTTGAACTTCTGTAGTGTTAAGGATACGTCAACAGCAATGTCTAAGTAACATACATTGCGTCATGCAAGAAAAAACTAAGGTTTGGAAGGGCTAATTTGATAGCAAAAGCATAGGGACATGGTTTCATAGTGTAAAGAAGCACTAAACCACTTAGAAAGCAGATGGATAAGGATCTGTGGAAGATCTCAGTAGTAGTTTACGATCTACTGGGACTTGATTGAGAGCTTTGAGCAGTAACCCTCCATTGAAAAATTCACTGCAGTACAGGCACTGTATACCACATGTAAACCTATGCAACGGTTGCATTCACATCAGGATTTGCCTGGCACCTGCTTTCAACGGGCAATGTGGACCAAGTGGGTTTTTTTAGCTGCATGCTCATGATGACAGTAAAAAGCTTCACTTTCTCTTGTGGAACAAATAAATGGAGCTTCACTAATTTGATGTATCCATCTATTTACTTACTATTTCTCTCTTTTTCCTGTTACAGGACAAATAGGTGATGGCATATGAGTCTGACAAATGCCATTTTAAATAGATTACTGATCTAGAGAAATATGCAAAATTATTCCATTAAGGACATCCTTTACAGTCTACTGTTGAAGTGGCTGCATTAAAAGCCATCTGTAGGGACAAAAAATAAAAGGACATGAATTAATGTCTACGAAACCATTTTAATAAGCGAAGATCAATGGTTTTCCAGCATAGTTTGTGCAGAGCTGCTGACATACCTACATTTATATTCAATGTCTAAAAAGGGCTCTAAAAATAAACATTGGGAAAGTAATCACCAGAGATTTGACACTTTAGAACCAGTGGTTGAAATTAGTATTCTGAAGCAATGAGGCCATAATGAATGTGACTGAATAGTTGCTGTTACTGGAACATACTGATTTATCACCTTATGCAAGGTGTAAAAGTAAGTTCAAAAGCCGTATAATAAAATCTCATATGACAAAAACTAGAATTTTATTAGATTCTTTTTACATTGTGGCATTTAATATCCAGAAATTGGACATGAAAATTAGTTAGAAAAGAATGTTTTAAAACAGTTTTTGCAGATCAATAACACTCCTTTCTCCGTTCTCCCCCGTAACTGGACAAACCAGGTGTGGCAATGTTATTCTCTATGCAAATGGCTTTTTCAGAAGCCTAACAGCATTAGAATTTATTGCTACTATTATTATGGACAAATGTTTTTAAACACTTCAGGTTAGTTGTCATTTACGGATGCCTCCAAAAATAAAACTACTTTAAGTGGGTTCTGAAAAGGTTTACTTCTTTGTACTCAAGGCTAAATCTTTTAAAATTAAATTATTAAGTGAATGTAGAACAAATAGCACTTACAATGGCAAACTAAACTGCATTTCAACATACTTCACTGGAAGTGTTTCATCTAAGGAATTACATTTATGGCATAAAACAAGCCAAACCAAACCAAAACTAAAGAGGGTTCAGATTAGCCAGCTCTTTATTTCTACACTCACATTTTATAGTTTTGTTTAGTATCACAGTTGAAGAGCAACTGGAGAAAAAATGGGATAAATCAGTCAGTGGATGGATGGATGGATGGATGGATGGATGGATGGATGGATGGATGGATAGGTAGGTAGATAGATAGATAGATAGATAGATAGATAGATAGATAGATAGATAGATAGATAGATAGATAGATAGATAGATAGATAGACAGATAGATAGATAGACAGATAGATAGATAGATGAAAGAAGGGAATCTCCTTTCCATTCTCCTCAGAAGTATAGGTGATGAGGATAATGGTACATACAGACCCAAGTTTTTAAGCCATCCTCTAGTGATTGCAGGTACTGGGCTGGGAGCCCTTGTAAAATGAATTCAGAAGCCTTTTTGCTTTTGCCTATATACAAACCAAGGCTGTACTAAGTCTTGACGTCTTTAGTAAGTTGGAAAGGTTGCATTTGAGGACTCGGTGGTGAAATCACTTGCAGAGCAGCTGATATAATCAGTGGGAGGTTTATAAGTAGATGTATTGCAAAGCAGGGGAGAGACTGAAGAAAGAGAAGCATGTTACTACCCTGATCACTGATCCATAGCTCTTCATGCAGGCACCCCCCCATAGAATACCTTCATACAACAGTTAATTTTGGATAGTGACTTTTTATGGCAAGATATAAGCAACTGAAATTCTGAATGCAGGCAGAAATTACCAGCTAACTGGGGAAATACAGGGAATGAAACATGGCACTGAACCTTGCAGCTCTATCTGAGGCTGTGCAGGACCTTTGGATAAGCTCCAAAACCAGAAGAGTCAGTGCAGAGGGCTGCCAAGAGGTGAAATCACTAAGAGAGACAAGTCTTGCTCTGAACTCCTGTTTTGTTAGCACAGAAACTAAACTGGCAAATGAAAGTAATCACCACATCTGAGGATCTTGCCCTGTACTGGACTATTTTCCCTCACTTTCAGCACCTTTTAAAAGGGATTTTTCAACTAATGTTTTTTCAAGTTATTTTAAAAATAAAGCAATATCCCAGGAAAGGTTCAAGGAGAAGACAGTGAGCAGTAAGTCCCACTGTTTCAGGGACTGAATCCAGCAAGCGACTGGCAAAGGATTTCTTATTTTGAGCAGTAGGTTGACCTCTCACCTGGCATTCTTATAAATGAAGGAAATTGCAAATTATTAACTTGGTCTTTTGCTTTTATATGTCATAAGCCCTCTTTCCAGTATAGTTTTCTACACTAATATTGATTAGAAGGCCCAAAATGACCCAGCTCATTTAAGAACTAACCTCAAGAGTATTTTTCTTTTCTTTTACATTGTTTTTCTTATACAATGGCTCCCATCCCTGCAAATTGAAGCCCCGTTTGAAAGAGCAAGTGAGAAGAAGCAGTGAACTGAGCTGGTAAGCTCTGCCATACCTGTGCTGGTTTTGCTGAACTTGGGGAGATGCCAAAGCACCCATACTTTGAAAGGAAACTTGACTGTAAGGCAAAAGTAAGAATCTGTTTTGGTTTGTTTTGTTTCATTTATTCTTTGATAGGGTTTTTGCAATTCTTTTAGCCAGTTAAGGCAAATCAGCTATTTCTTAGTCCTGAAAGACAGATATTGGAAACTGCAATGCTTAACGCTAATAGGTCTTAGCAACTAAGGCAGCTTTAACCTCCAGCCTACAGAATACCTAGTGCACTGTTAGTACATCTGAATCTGGGTGTCACACAGCCCTGGAAGTTCGGTATTTGCATCTCATTTATTAGTAATGAGAAATTGTTTCAAAGGTGCAATGGTCTGAGAGAAGGAGGTCAAAGGGAGCTCACATTTTTATGACTGTGATGTCTTCAGGTAGCAAATGCCCAGGAAGGAATTCACCTCTGGAAGGAGAGACACTTGCCTGTCAGAGTGCTCCCTTGCTGGCTCCTGTCCCCAGCTTTCCCAGCTCGTAGAGAGAAGCATGGCTGAGTACAGGAAGGCATAGAGGGGACTAAAGTTCTATAGATTCCTAACTAGTAACAGCCCTACTGCATGCTGGAAATGAATGTTTCCAGGGTTCAGGGATACCAGTTTCTCAAACATTGTTGAAGCTGTGGCTATGTATGAAGATGGCTGTGGTAGGGTGAAGCCTCCTCTTGCCTTTAAAACAAAGGGGCTGCCTAAGCTTATACTGAGTAGCTGTGATCACTTTTCCAACTTAAAGCAGTCAAAGTAACATTCAAGCCTCTCTGAGGTGGTTTAGACTCACTACTTATTCCATCCCTTCAGTCTTTACTCAGGCAAAAGTTCTGCTGACCTTGAGGGCAGCTTTGCTGAGCAGCAAGCTGAAGAGAGAGATAACTTCTATCCCTATTAATGCTAGAAGGCTTATAGAATACCACCTTCACATTCCCTTCAATTACACCAAAGCATGTAAAAAGAAAAGTTGTAATTTCTTTGACATGCACTGTTTCAATTGCTGGCATGACAAGATGTTTCTTGCTGAAGTTCTGTAGAATGCTATTGATTTTGGCAGAATGGCTAAAATGAGCTACTCTTTGCTTCTAATCATCTTCCACAGTCAGACTGGCTTTGGAATCACCGGGTTTTCACTGGCAACTTCAAATAATGGGCAATACACATTAAATGGTTTAGGTCCAGTATTGTTTTGTCGAAGAATACAACTCTCCTCTTGCCAGTTTCAATAAGATGACTCCTATTACCTTGCCACTTTCAGCTTCTCCAGTGAATTATTCTTGGTGTAATTTTTGGCAACATTCTATATGCAAACAGGCTCTGTACCAGGGTATGGGGCTTCCATATCTGAAGAGCAAAGGAGAATTCATTGTTCACCACCTCATAAAATTCTTCTGTTTTTATTAAAACAAATACAGACAAAAATTACTGTCTACTATGTTGTGTTTTTTAAGGTCCTTGTTGTTATGATGATTCTTTTGTAAGAATACCAAAATGAAATATCATGCGGGAACAGAGAACATAAATACACCACTCTGATAACATCTTGGTGTAGCCTTGTAGAAGTCGCTAACACTGGGATTTGAGTATGATTTTCTGGTAGGCATTTGCTTTATTTGATTCTCTCCTTACAAGATGTCTTTTATAACTGTAAAAAGGAGAAAGAGTTTGCAGACAAATGCTTTGCAGCACAGGACTGAGCGATCCATGTACTCTTCAGCAAAGGTCTCCTGTGGGTTCACTCAGATTGGAGTTGCAGAACGACACTCAGATCTGCAGAACGACAGATTTGGCATCATGATGGAGACATGGTCACCACACAGAGACAAGGCAGTGTATGACAGCAGGACCATCACTGCAGGTCTACACCATATAAGAAGCTAAGTAGTTGTCCTGGGTTCAGCAGTAGCAGTCATTTTTCTCCTTCTTAGTATCTGGTGCAGTGCTGTGTTTTTGACACTCAGCCTGGGAACAGTGCTGGTAACACCAATGTTTTTAGTTGCTGCTCAGTAATGTTTACTCTGACCAAGGACTTTCTAAGTCTCATGTTCTGCCAGGGAGGAGGGGAAGCTAGGAGGAAGCAGAAACAGGACACCTGACCCAAACTAGCCAAAGAAGTATTCCATACCACAGCACGTCATGCCCACTTTATAAACTGGGGGCAGTTACCCAGAAGGGTTAGATCACTGCTCGGTCGGGCTGGGTATCTGTCGGCGAGTGGTGAGCAGTTGTATTCTCTTCCCTTGTTATTTCCCTTATTATTATTATTACTGGTGGCAGCAGCAGTGATTTGTGTTATACCTTAGTTACTGGACTGTTCTTATCTCAACATGTGGGAGTTACATTCTTTCGATTCTCCTCCCCATCCCCCTGGGAGTGGCTGCATGGATCTGGGTTGCCCGCTGGGCTTAAACCATGACAGCAGTCATGTCATCTAACCCTGAATATAAGTAAAGATGGAAGAACATGGCTCTTTGGTACAAGCTAGCTATAATATAGTGAGATAAAATTGCTTTTTTGACTTTCAGTCTTTAGTTCAAACTGTAGGAGCTCATTTGGGTGTCTCAAATTCCCAGTTATTAGAACAGACCCTTGGGTGGTTGCTAGGTAAGTAGGTGTGCATTAAAACAATAGCAGCAGGAACAAACAGTGCAAATTCTTTATGGCACAGATGAGACCTGAAGTCTGTGCAGTCTTAAACTAAATTAAGTACTCTGTAAGGACAGTGGAAAAGCAGGTCTGTAATTTTCATATCTCTTTGATATACTTAGGATCACATTTATCCCTTGTCTTAATTCTGATTTTGCAGCTCGCTTACTTCACAGGAAGTAGAATAATTTGTGAAGTCTTTATCAGCCTCAGGATGAGCTGGGGAATGTCCTACCGGGGAGAAATGATGATGGCTTGCTCTCCTGGTAATCCCTACCTGAACTATCATCTGCGATGTGTAACCAGCCATACTTTTACAGTAATGCTGCTAAAAACTAGTATTAATATTTTACTGAACAAAGACTCTGCTTTCATTAACTCTCATTAGGATTTGATTTATTGATGAGTACATGGGAGTGCTTTCCAAGGACAATAGAGAAAAGTTTGCAGCAGCCACAACAGCCCTAGCATTTAAGAGGCCACAAAACACCATACAACAGCAATGCACCAGTGACAATACTCTTTAGCTATAAGGCAATATCATGATGAGCAATGGCTTGTGAGACTGGACTGAGTATGAAAAGCTCTTTTGTTTATCTGGGAGAATTTCGGGGGGGGGGGGGGGGGGATGAGTGTCACACTGCAATTTATTCTAGCTTCTTAATTCCAGACATTCTATGAAACTGTTGTATATTGTGGCACATCTGCAGCCACTTAGGTCTTTATAGCTGCAGTTAGTTTTTGTGCCTTAGATGTCTCCTGTTTCACTGCAACAGTGGGGATACAACCCATATCACTTTGCTTATAGCAGCTGTTAATATTATGGAGCCTACCGAAGTTCTGGGTGCAATGCCAGCTGCACATACGTATCCTAGCTCTTTACCTCCAGTACTGTATTATGAGGGATATGCTTTGGGTGTAAATCACTTTGCCACCATACAATATGCAATATAGGATCAAAAAGGCACTGACAATTTAAAAAACTTGCATTAAGGCAGATGGCAAATTAAACATCTTCTGCATTGTTTTGTCTACCTTGCTTTCTAACACACAACCACACGTCCACACATGTAAAGGATAAATTAATTACATTAAGGAAAATATAGAACATTATAACATTCTGATCTAGGTACTAGAGGCTGTAATGGGTGTCTTCTTTTAAAGTGATCCCTTGACCAATAATAACCTTTTGCATTCACTCTCTTTAGTTCTCCTTTATAAACCATTAATGGGTATATCAGAGAAAAAAAGTAGCCTCATAAGAATCAGCTCTGGAAAAGATAATCTGAGATCATCTAAGTTCATGTGCCATTAGTGTGGAATTGTTCTCCATAGCATAGTTTGAGAAGCTTTATTCAGTCTAATATCAGGTAACTCAAGCACAGAGTTATTCTTCCATTTCTCCACAGGCCCCATCACTAACTAGCTGGATAGTTCAAGAGGAAATAAAAAGTTTTATTCATTTTCATTCCATTGCACTTGATTTTCGATAACGTATCGCTTAGGATGACCTATAGCTTCTTTCTTTTATGTGTATTTATTTGAACAACTTTTCAACTATATTGTTACAAATAGGGAACAAAAACCTAGGGATTAGGGTCCTTTAGTTTTGTTTTTAAATTTCATTAGAACACATAAGTTCATTTCCCTGTTGATATTAAAAAATCAGACAAAAAATACATTTATATATATATACACACACATTCTTCATTCTGCTGTAATGGTAAGAATCATGGAGTTTAGGCCTTATTTCTATTTGAAAATCTGACATATGAGATGCATATTCATAAGTTTACTCGGGCTTATTCTTCCATCCAATTTCTAAGAAATATTCAGTGACTGATATGAACATTGTGTAACAGTGGACAGACACAGAAGTTCTTTCTGGCCTTAGAACCAAAGGGCTCTCACA
Organism: Pezoporus occidentalis; assembly: GCF_034315485.1. Classification (NCBI taxonomy): domain Eukaryota; kingdom Metazoa; phylum Chordata; class Aves; order Psittaciformes; family Psittacidae; genus Pezoporus; species Pezoporus occidentalis. The sequence continues at coordinate 2,351,214 of NW_026915977.1, read as the reverse complement.
GCAGACAGAGATGTGAATTCAGACTCTAAAATACCTCCAACTTGTAAGAATCATATTATAGTCAACGGGAGAAATGCAAGAAGAGCATGTAAAAGCTTTATGCTTAAGCTCCTGCTCTGTATTGCCATACAGCAGAGCATCTCTTTCCAGGATACCCATAAGGGACTAGCATAAGATAAGCACATATCTCCCAATAATTCTACTAATTATAACAATCATAGAAGTCTCTGCTCTAATCTTACTTCTTGTTTGAATCTATTATTATTACTACTCTATTTTCATTTCCTGCAATATTTCCTGCCCCCCCATCTGTGAGAACCCATGAACACACAGCCCAAAGTAATAAGAAAAGTCCCTTCTACCCATAGCTCAATTTCTTTTTCACATTGTCACATAAGGTCTTTCTTGACCTTAACATGGAAGAACTATACTTAAACACATCTCAACTGCTTGTATAATTATGCTTTAGTCACTTGTTAGGCATAAAAAAATCCACCACCCTGGTTTTAATTCATCATAGAGGCACCATGGACAAGCTGCTACCTATCACACATTAACTTAAAGTTTTTTATTTGTTTTTCTGGTAATATATTGTTAGTTATCGTATCTTGAAAATTAAAATGCAGCAACATGCTTTTCACTTGAAACACAGAACCTAGAGGAGGTGCTTTTAATTATATTCTCAAATTAGATATCTCTGGGTAAGTTTCATACTGAAATCAACTGTACTCAGACAGAGAATGCAGAACACACTGAAGTGCTGGAGTGAAACAGAACAAGGATCAGAAAGGATAAACTTATGTAAAATAGCAGATACAAGTCAAGAATAGATGGGAAAGAAAAGTACATGCTGTGAAGGTAGAAAGAAGATAACATAATGGGTAAGTTCAGATAAATAGAAGATTTAATTGTCATCTGCTCTTCAAATAGTGTTCTTGTGATAAGCGTGGTTCATCAGCTTTCATCCACAGAAATGACAGGATGTAGACCAACATAAATCCGGAAGTAGCTTCTCATAGATCTGATTTAGTGATATTAATGAAAACGTCAAGATACTTATCAAGACATCATCAGGGCTTCAAACTCATAGAATGTGCTGAGGAGAGAAAGAACTGGTGAAAATATAGAGACAAAGCATTAAAAATTTTCAGGGCCAAAGTTTCTGTTGATGCAAAGCTTCTAAGGCTTAGTAAGATTCTGGGTATATGCATTGAGATAATTCCTCTGCAATGTCTGCAATATTGAAATATTTAATTACTGTACTGTTTGAGATGAACAGATATTGGGGAAAATCAATCTTTAAATAGCATCTATATTCCAGGAATGTAGGACAGTCCCTTTTTCTCCTGTAACAGAAATTACTTCACAGACTTTCATTTACAAAATTTCTAATGGAATGCTGTTTCTTCACCCCCAGCTTTCTATTTAAGCTCTGGTTAGACTTCACTAAGATACTGCTTGGTGTTATGTATAGTGCCTGTTTGAGGAACTCAGATGCAGTAAATACATTATCACTTCTCCCTGAATCATATTCATGTCCTAACAGACATCTTCCATGAACGCTTTGGTTTTGGTAGGTGATTTGGTCTAGGATCTGGTGACGAAAAAGGTACTCTGTTCCATAGGAAAAGGATGGTGGAAATGACTGTCAGCGTTTCTGGAAAGAAACAAACGAGGAAGATACCCACCCTGGGTATCCAACAACTCTAAGATTTGGGTTAATATTTTACCTTTTTTCTGAAACTTAAGTTCAAACATTAAACCTACTTTTTCTCCCTGTTTTACATAGCACCCTTTCTCTCCCCTTTTAGTGATTACAAAAACTGAAAATTACCTTAATTTACCCATTTTAAATAATTTGACAGTGCTGGTGAACTTTTTTACCTAGAAATCTGCATTTCTGCTGTATCCTTTTCAAAGGATACATGGCATGGTACAAGTGCCAGTTACCTGTGATACAGGGTGCACATATACAAGTAGGTGATCACATTTCCATCCAAATGTGGTAGCTCCTGAACTAACAGCCATGTTATTGCTAAGCATGTTACTCGTTGCAGCTAATTAGTCCTGCAGTAAATGGGACTTGGGAATGGGGAGGAAATAGGCACACCTAGGAGTGTTAATGGGAGAAACAGGGCTCCTATAGCAACTCCAGCTTGCTTCTATGTATTTATGCTAGCTATATACCAAGCTAAACTGTCTATAATGCTTCCAGGATGCAAACTTAGAGCTCCACATTGCTTATACATGCTAAATCTGAGGAGGTGGAGGATAACTCTGCAATCCAGCAAACATAATATTTTTTGGAATTGGTTTAAAAATTACAACAAGGCTTTTTCTTCTCCTTGCAACAAACCCCCCATATTATTCTCGGTGAGTCTTCCAATTACATTGCATAAGTGGTTATTTCATGCTTCTACTTTCTGCTTGTGCCAGCAACATGCCAGGCATGTTTGGTCAGAGAGCAGGTGGAGTTTCTTACCAAAGCACCAGCAAAGTCAAGGGGATTTTTGTGCAAAGATTGACGGTACAGCAGAGCTTACTCTGAAAGTGAAAGAGCACTCATGGGGAAAATAAAACATTACTGAAGTTTCAGGTTAACAGTTAATGATCACACAGTTCTTTGCAGGCAATTACTGCAGTCTTTTTGAAACCCCTTTTGTGGCTGTTGAAGGGGCCCTGGGAGTTTCCTGTACTACTGGTACCATTTTAGCAAGCAATCAGTTTGCTTACATCTCAAAATGCAAAGTTTAACATTCTACTTCAGTGTAGTGTGTAGTATTTTCCCTCACAGTCATTCGGCTGAATGTGACTTTTATTTTTACAATAAAGGGAAGCAACAATTGAGAACGCTGATATGGTCTCAGAGCACTGAGACTGGGATCTTTGAACAAGCTTAAAATGTATGCGGATCTAACACTGGTAGCTATGATTTAAAACTATTATCCTGTTTATTTTCATTATTTTGAGAGTGTTTCTATTTCCCCATAGGTTCATAGTAAGCAGGGAATTCTTTAGGAAGTGACACTAAGAAAACACATCACAAACACTGCTCCTGTCTTAAGGGCTTTTTAATAGAAACACATGCAATGGAAAAAGACTACAGTTGGCTCTGCACATGAATTGAGATTGAGCAAATAACTTTAGCAATGTTCACTGTATATTACGGTTCACTCTCCCACATGCTGCCTTCTCCCCCTTGTCCTGCTGCTTGGCCCAACTTTCCTTCCCAGCTCTGCTGGGCCCAATGTAGGAAGCATTGTGCATCATGTCTTTTCGCATTGAGCTATGGAAATGGGAGAAATATAAGTGCTTGTAAATCTCTGCTGTCTTGTAACTCTCTGTTGTCTGTTGTCTGTATCAGAATATGCTTTTATCCTGGCGCATCACCAAACTATCTGCTGCTTCTGGGACTTAAAAGCACAACTCCATGATACATAAAAAAAATGAGTTTATGATGTCTAATTGCTGTCTTTTGGGGAAATCTATCTGTTCATCTGAGGACAAGGAAGCAACTAGACTCACCTTGCTTTAGACAATGGCAATGTAATCACTGCACCAGCCACACTAAACTCCCTTTGTATGCAGTAGGTAGAAATAGGATTTAACAGGGCACAATTCAATTAATTCCAAAAAGGGTATCTGAATGAATAAAACTATCTAAAAGAATCCATCTTGCTGGAAAAAAAGTATCCAGGGGGTTATGTGGGAAAGACTGGATATGTTCTTGTCTGTATTTTGGTCAAGGAATGACATTTTAGCTGTCCCATAATTGTCTTCCATCTTAAAATCTTGAAATGTGATCAGTTACAAAGCATGTTTTTTGTACTTATAAAAGGTGAGAGGGATAGAAAATAATTAATATCTGATGATAATTTCTGGTTTACAACTACAATAATGACACTTTACCTCTTGGAAAATCTTTATTCTTAAATCAAAGATATTTAGTTACAAGTGGAACTACAGATAGCAAAGAAAATTTACAAACTGATATTCAATGGATTTGGACAAAGGCATATCATCATTCAAGGCAGAATGCTAACAAAACCTCTTCGAGGTTGTGAATGCTCCATCCCTGTCAGTGTTCAAGACCAGGTTGGACGAGGCCTTGGGTGATAGGGTTTAATGTGAGGGGTCCCTGCCCATGGCAGGGGGGTTGGAACTGGATGATCTTAAGGTCCTTTCCAACCCTAACTATTCTCTGATTCTATAATTCTATGATTAAATGGTGCCATATTAATATGAAGACACATGCACAAAGGTAATGCACAAAATGTCACCTGATCTGAAAATCACAGTGTATTTTTTGTTTCACTTTTTCTGCACTCACTTTTTGAAATAATATTAAGACTAGCATTTGAATTTTCTGTCCATGCACATATACTACATTTATTTGCCTGCATCGGTAAAACATAGATTTAACTGCCATCATACTCTGAAATACTTATAGGAATGTACAGCTTTTAAAACTTCTAAGAAGATTCACATTATCTAGGTCAAAATGCTGCACTTATAACTCAATGCATTTTTTTTATTCTACCCTGTTTTATTCTTCTATAGGTCCTTTGATATTCCCTGAGAGTTCTGAAAAACAAAGCAACTTATTTGGTTCAAAGTAATCATGGGAAAGATTGGATTATGAATGTATTGAAGCCAAAATAGGAACTGACATTATGGTATTCAACATTAATGTCTTAAAAGAGACAGAAATGTTGTTTATATTTCAGTGACTTTGCTGTTTTATTTTTATATGATCCATGAGCTTTTCTTTTCTTGCTTCAGGGTGGGTCAATACAGAGTCAGGTCACCCACCCATCCATGTATTTTTAATCACTGAATCATTTCTTTGGGTAAGAAAACTACATAAATATAAGTTTTTACTGTTCGACCCGACCATTCCATATTAGAAAAAGCCTTTGTTACAACCTACTGACTTCTTATTGCTTTTGGAGAGATCAGTGAATGAATCTGTAGGTACAGTTCTTTGAGGCATGGTTGTAAAATAGTACAAGACATTTGGAATCAGCCTGAACTTATTGAGTACTTACTATAAGGATTTAGGAATAATTAGAAAAGGAAATTAGTCAGTCTGGCTTTTTACATAAATTAACAAAGAGATATCTATGAGAAATCCTTCTTGTCCACTCACCTCATCACAAATTTTAGGCTGCAACTTTTTAAGCTGTACTAACTTTCCCAGATCAAAGCAAAGTAGGGCTCCTGCTGTCCATGGTTTCTGAATTCATTGCAGGAAAGGGAAGTGTGGCATCCAATTTATCTTGGTTTATAAGGTATTGTTACTTATTTGTCTGTATCAGAATAGGCGCTTTTCCTTTGCAAAAAGGTTCTTGAATCCTGAGATGTTATTAAATCCAACATGGGTTTTTTAATTTAAAAAAAAACAAAGTGTATTATTTCTTATTCATTCCTCTTTATTTCTTGTTTTTAATATCCGCCACATAATCAAGTCTCACAATAAATATGTGAGCAACCAACATAATAAAATGCACACAGACTATTGGATATGGCTTGACCCTGAGTCCAGTGTAGAATAAATTCCATTAATACCAGTATGTGACAGACTTTATCTGCAGAACAGCATCTGAGAAAGCAGTTAGCAAATGATTCAGAGCTTGGAAATTACTTAGAAGTACATTTGTTTGGCAAATTCTTATGTATAATAAACATAATAAACTTGTAGAGTATCAAAACCAATTGTAAGCTATTTACTAACAAAACAAGAGAAGGCATTTCCAATAAAGACTATCCACAGAAATAATCTGGCTTTATGTACTGCAGTACTGAATTCTTCTTGTCAGAGAAAGAACACTCCACAGGCATATGTTAATGTGTTTCCCACAGCTCTATTTTCAAGGTGACAAGTCCTGTATTCATTTTCTGCTGCAAATCTGGTTTGCAACAAATGCCTAATGGTACCCAGTATCAAGAAACCTTTCCTGTTAAAGAAACTGTAAGTACATCTCTGTTTTTTCCCTATGTAATAGAGGAAATATCTCTAATAATATGAATAAAGTGTGACTGTGCTAGTGCAAGTCTATTTTGACAATTTCAAACCCTTTAATCACCTGAGCTCCTCTGTGACTCCCACAGAACCTGCACAACTATGTTTACTTTTTGTTCATGCACTACAATGAACCCCATATTTCTTTGTGATATGCTAACTGCTTGTCTCTTAGAAAGGCTTACCTTTTTATCTTGGAAGAAGAGAGAGATGGGGAGGGAGACAGAGGGAGGGAAGTTATATATATATATAGGGATTGAAAGATGGAATTAAGCTGTGTCTTAGCTACTGATGGATTTCATCTGCTTCAGATATACCCCCTAAGGAAGTTTCAAGTTGTCTTATAGCAGATGGTTGATGAATATGAGCTTATAGAAGACCTGATGAATATGAGCTATAAGAAGAGGTCACAGAGGTCTCATAGTCAAAAAAAGGGCACTTATCTCCAAACACACTTCCTTTAATTGTAATGAGGCTTTAGCTCCTGAATATCTTTGAAATCTTAAAGCTTCTTACAGTCTTCCAGGTGTTGACTTACAGTCTTCTAGTTCTTCTAAAGAATGAAATACCTGCGCTTCCAGCAGAGATTCTCCCCTATACTCAGTGTCTAATTTGTGATTCTCGGGATCAACAGAAAGGCTTAAAAAAGTACATTTTCTCAACACACTCCGTGTGTTCACTTGTATCTGGTCTTGATTATATTACCTCCATACCTACTATTGCTATGATCATTTATTCTCATCACAGGTGAGGAAAGGAAAGGGGATAATACCAGGAAAAGTAACATAGGTCCAATCTCAGCTTGTACAGTTTTGCCATTAGGATTGGCATTAGGTCCCAAAAGATCAAAAGGATTGGCCTTTTGCTCATGTTTTTAATTACCCAGGTGTGTCTCAGCTCTTGGTGAAGGTACTGATACATTTTTGCTAGTCTCAACATAAACGATCAAATGAACAGTTTCACCAAAGTGATAAAAGTTATGTCAAAGCGCGCTTTCTCCCTTCTTTTATATGTACTGTATACATCACATAGCACACACTCCACAATGGATTGCAAGAATGGTTGAAAAATCCCTTTCTTTTTACATAAATATTTGTAAACACTTTTTAATGCTTATTTTGTGTTTGAGCTCTATATCTTAGGGAGAAACACTTGTGACTTGGTGATGCTTGATACTGTTATCTGACAGCTTCATATCAGTGCTAAACCTGAGCATTAGTCTCTGGGTCTGGATATCTTACTTTAAGAATCCTTTCTTATTCAATGCCTTTGCTTTGATATATCTTGTAACTAGTGTGCTCCTGTGCCACCCTAAATAAAGTCATAGAATGAGATTCATATCACCTGACTTGTACTGTCTACAAATGTAGATATCTACATATGAGGTAAGCATCTAAATTCTCTCTGTATTCATTGGGAAGATATAGCCATTACTTGAGTGCAATTCATCTGGCCTAATTTCAGTGTCTTCATTAGGGTGAAAGGAATTGTGTCCTAGAAATGTCCATTTCTTTGCACTGGCTGTAAATGGAGAGACTAGATCTGGTGTAAACGAAGATATACTTGTAGATATCTCAAGTTTGGCAAGGCAAGTTTAATGCTTGCCATTTTCAACTGTTCTTTAACCATTCATTTTGGTTATTTTGCTTTTATTTCACAAGAAAAATTGGAAAACCATCAACCACCTCTTCCCCAGACACTTTTTTACAAATATTTTACCTTATCTCGTATCATAGGAGATACATCTGTATCTTCTGGTTACATCCATCTAAAAAGTGACTCTTGGCAGAAATGTACTGTTCATTTGCTTTTGGAACTTGATCCAAGATCCAGTCAACTCAGTTTTATCTTGCTTATATTTGGCTGTAGTTATATTTATAGCAATTATAATTATACACCTGTGTTTCTCAGTACCATTGATTCCACTCAGCCCTTCCTCTCAGCATTCCATAAAACACGAGAAGCCAGAAAGTCTCCATTATCATATAGACTGTTAACTTCTTCCTCATCCTCCTGGCAGGTTCTTTCTTTCATATCCAGAGAGTAATTCAAACAATTAACCTCTACCTAATTCCAGCCATACAACTTCAGGTCATTTATACAAAACAGTTGTGAAACTCCCCCCTCTCACTTTGAATCATTAAGTAGCCTTTTCTTTCATGATGTGCAGCTGAAATAGGAATATAACAAATTGAAAAGCAACAAGCAGTCACTTTGGTAAATCTTACATTGTTCTTTTATCTTGTTTCATTTTTTACCATTATTTTTCTGGTGCAGCCCATACTTTCCCATATTCATTTGTCTACATTTCTCCAACAAAAGATTCACTTTCATCATTTAAGACAGTCAGAATCGATTTATGTGATATACTGTAAAACATTTTTGCTTCAATCTACCTGCTGTGCAAGTTGTTTTTTTTAATCTCATGCTCTTAACGACTTTGATCTCCATCAACTGGTTCTTCATCCCAAAAGCATTCCCTCAGCATCTTTTTTTTCCCTCCACAGGAAATATATAATTAGTTTCAATGTTTGTCCAGTTTTTCACTAATGTTTCCATCAATGACTCCAGGCCATAGTCAAAGCAAGTTACATGTTTTTAACTTTTAGCATCAAACTTTTTCTCTTTTATTTTCAATTTAATAAGCAAGGTCTTTTCTTCAATACCCAGTTAGTGGCTTCTTTCCCCAGCATTTCTGTTTTACAAGTCTGTTTTCTTACAGTGATATTCTGGTTTGTGAGTGTTTGTTGCTAACACTCTAGCAAGTGGTCTCTGGTGTGTCTAAGTAAATATACACAGATTTGTGTGTATATATAATGTTTTCTGAAAAGCTGAGGTGAGAACTTTACTTTGGAAAAATCTTTTTATCCTCTTTTAGCTTCAAAAGTGGAAAATTTTATTGTCATCTAGTACCAAGACACATATGGAAGCTGAGAAGTGGGTTATGCTGTTCTAAAGGCCATCTACATGAATATGGCTATACTGACATTTCAGTTCCTGACTGACATTTTATTTACTGGCAGAATTATTGAAAACTTTGCAGCAAAGAAGTATTTCAAAAGATGTCACTCATGTGGCGCTACCAAAGTGGAAAACAGTGTCACCAAGGTTCTGCGCCTAGATAAGTTCATAGTTGCACTTTTTTTCCAGATCTAGTCAATTCTGGGTGCAGAATGAACATGGGATGACCCACAGAAACAGTGACAAAACAGCTACTTGTTCCTTTCATGCTTGTTTTTCTACTTGCCCATGTTCCTGTTTCTCTTTTAACGACATTATCTACCTAATGGCTTAATAGCGTCTCTGTGCAAAACTGAGAGAGTTCATAGGCGAGCCCCATGAAGCCTTAATCCTGATTCAACAAATCCTGGTATGATAATTGGAGAGGACTCTGGTGTTCACCTTTTCTCATCTAGATAACAGTTCTGCTTTGTAGTTCTACAGGAAGTCTCACTGTACATCCAGCAACAAAGCTTCACCAGAGCTCATGCTTTTCTATCATACATGGTCTTAGATTTTCTGCTGGTTTTCTGCAAAGCATCTGCCTACACTTTGCTGTTGTCCTGGGTTCAGCAGTAGCAGTCATTTTTCTCCTTCTTGGTAGCTGGTGCAGTGCAGTGTTTTGACTTTTAGCTCGGAACAGAGCTGATAGCGATGTTTTGGTTTGGCCAAGGACTTTGTGAGCCTCATGCTCTGCCAGGGAGGAGGGGAAGCCGGGAGGAAGCAGAGACAGGACACCTGACCCAAACTGACCAAAGAGGTATTCCATACCACAGCACGTCATGCCCAGGATGTAACTGGGAGTTAGCTGGAAGGGCTGGGAGACTGCGGGGTTGGAGGAGGTATCGGTCAGTGCTTGGTTGGGCTTGGGGGGCGAGTTATCGGTCGGCTGGTGGTGAGATGATGTATTCTCTCCCCTTGTTATTTCCTTTATCATTATTATCATTGGTGGTAGCAGCAGTGATCTGTGTTATACCTTAGTTACTAAACTGTTCTTATCTCAACCCGTGGGAGTTGCATTCTTTTCGATTCTCCTCTCCGTCCCTCCGAGAGCAGGGGGAGGGCAAGAAAAGGGGGGGAAGTGAGCGAACGAATTACCTGACTGGGTTTAAACCACGACAGCTGTTTTCATTTATTCACTGTAAGCTCTTTCCATTCATCCATCATGAATTTTTCCCACATTTCTCTAGTGTGAAATCATATTTAAAGTAGTGGTAGACCCTTTTTTTTTCCAGAATGCATGATAACAAGTCTAATACTGAAGAAAATTGCAAAAATCTATAGGCAGCTTCTTTTCCTTTCTTTCTTGGTTTTTTATTAGCAAAGTCCAGTTATCACAGATTTTCTTATATTTATTCACATTAATGAAACACTTTACTCTAAAAGTTATCATAACAGCCACTATTAAAGTCTATTAATCTAGAAATAAACTATTAGAATGCAGTTCATAAAACAAATCCTATGATCCAAATGTTACCTGTAATTTGGTGCTACTTCTACAGTCCTCTAAAAAAATATTAGTTCATGCATTAATCTCCCCCATACATCCAAGGACTATTATAGAATCATAGAATCATAGAATAGTTAGGGTTGGAAAGGAACTTAAGATAATCTAGCTACAACTTCCCTGCCATGGGCAGGGACACCTTGCACTAAACCATGTCACCCAAGGCTCTGTTCAGCCTGGTCTTGAACACTGCCAGGGATGGAGCATTCACAACTTCCCCGGGCACCCCATTCCAGTGCCTCACCACCCTTACAGTAAAGAATTTCCTCCTTATATCCAATCTAAACTCCCCCATGTTTAAGTTTGAACCCGTTACCCCTTGTCCTATCACTACAGTCCCTAGTGAAGAGGCCCTCCCCAGCATCCTTATAGGCCCCCTTCAGATAGTGGCCACCCCACAAACACTCAAATTTACTGCACCCAGTACTACGAATATTTAACTTTAAACCCCACAGAATTCTACTAAACCCAACAATTCCATATCCTGACCTCCAACCTTCTGCTCACTTGCTCCTCTTTTCAAACTATGTATTTAGTTCCCAAGTCAGCCTGATCCTATGAGCTAGCTCTGGTATCACCAGAGAATCTACATTAGCAAAGTCCAGAGAGCTGGATATATCTTTCAAGTTCTGGAAGAACAAGTTCAGAACAGTGCATGTAAAGCATGACAAAGACCAAGGAACAGGGAAAGGGCACTGTGAGGGTTGATCTGATTGACAGTTCTATTTCTCTTTAAAGAACAATGTAGCTGGTCATACTGTACAGACACTCATAGTATGGTTACTGAAATACTCTCTAAAACTACTGGGCTTTTGGCACTGGATGTTTGTTCCCCACATGGGGAATCAAACCTCTTGACAATCTTCTGAATAATGATGGCAGTGTCTGTTGCAGGACTCTACGTGAAAAACCTTCAGCTACACTGGCAAAAACTGCCTGAACCACTGCTATGCTGAACTTTTATGTATTCAGCCAGCTATGCAGGATATGCAGGATTCATTATAGCTGATTATCTTAACTACATACAAAAAATCTCCTACCTTAGCTATGTACCACATTTTTTCCATAGAACCATTTCTGCATCTGCAGAACACTTTTTTTATAGGTTATTTACAACTTTCTTATCTATATATAAGGGTCAATTCTGCAGCAGGAATTGCTTCAGGGGTCTCTGAAATGACCAGATTCTCCATCCAGGATGTTAGTTAACATATGTAAGCATACAAGCTGTGCCTGTCAATTGGTCTCGGTACTGTGTCAGGGAATCTGTGGGACAGTTGAAAATTTCCATCTGGAGTGTTCCTGGATGAATGAGGCAAATGCTTTCTTGCAAAGATGCCTGGGAATTCTGTCAACCATCTTGTCTCCGGTAAGCCCACTTTCTCCTCTGTGTAGATATCTAGATGGGGACTTCCAGGATCACCCAACAGCTGATGATATAAGACCTCAGGGTGAGCCTGCAGGCACAGTGCTGATACCCTGCACTGCCACATTATAGCTGTAGGACTGTCCTGGGTTCAGCAGTAGCAGTCATTTTTCTCCTTCTTAGTAGTGGTGCAGTGCTGTGGTTTTGACTTTCAGCCTGGGAGCAGCACTGATAACACGGATGGTTTTAGTTGTTGCTCAGTAATGTTTAGTCTGACCAAGGACTTTTCTGAGTCTCATGCTCTGCCAGGAAGGAAGGGAAGCCGGAAGGAAGCAGAGACAGGACACCTGACCCAAACTAACCAAAGAGGTATTCCATACCACAGCACGTCATGCCCGCTATATAAACTGGGGGCAGTTACCCAGAAGGGTTAGATCACTGCTCGGTCGGGCTGGGTATCTGTCGGCGGGTGGTGAGCAGTTGTATTCTCTTCCCTTGTTATTTCCCTTATTATTATTATTATTGGTGGTAGCAGCAGTGATTTGTGTGATACCTTAGTTACTGGACTGTTCTTATCTCAACATGTGGGAGTTACATACTTTCGATTCTCCCCATCCCTCCAGGAGTGGGGGAGATGAAGCAGTGAGAGAGCAGCTGCGTGGGTCTGTGTTATGGCTGGGCTTAAACCACAACAATGATAAATTTTAGTTTCATTACACTTCTCACTTCTAACTGCATCTGAGAGGTTTGTGATCCTAACCATCGATGAGCATTAACCAGCTGCCTAGTATGGCTTTGGCTGTTCTGCTTGTCAGAGGTCTATGCAAGACTTTGCAGTATTTCTCAGCCCACACACAAAACTTCAGTTTCTCCTTGGTGGACTTTGTAAGTCCTTTTCTGACACAACTCTCCAGACTTTCTTTGTCTGAAACTTTACCTTTTGGTAGATACCTTTTGGTGTCTCAACCTCTTCACATAATTTCACATAATCTGCAAATTCCCTGAAGGCTCACTCTGCCTCATCATCTAGACTTGCTAAGGAAAGGAACAATGTGGGCATCTGCTGTATTCATGACTACCACTACCTAAGCTGTCTCATTTATTAGTTAAATCATAAGCTCTGATGAACCCCATCATATTCTTACCTCTTTGGGCAGTATGTTCCATTAGGTTATGGCCACTCTTAGTTTTCCCCATCTGGTTTATTTTTGGTCACCAAATCTCCACATTTGTACGTCGTTCATAACCTGAAATTAGCTCTGGTCAGAACTTAACAGAAAGGCTCTCAAACCGTTCACAAGTTATGGTACAAGATGTCATTCTCATCCCCAACAACGTTTAGAAAATGATGTAATGGCTGATCATTTGTTATTTAGATGCAGAACCATGTATTAGGCACCAAGCAAAGTTAATTTGTGTGAGTGAAACAGCATTCTGTTCAGTAATGTCAGTATGGACAGTTTATAACTAGCTCAGCAACAGCCAAATTGATATGTAAGTTATGCAAATTCACACTCACCAACAGCTGCTCTCCCACTTGTATTCTCCTATCAGTCCCTCTACTGCTGACTCATTCAATTTATAATTCATTACAATTATCTATACTCCTTTGAGTTTAAGGCAGATCTCATCAACTTACAACGAAGACAAGCAAAGCATTACCTTATGTAAAAGAATAACTCTTACCACTCATTTTTCATTTAATTTTCAATAGAAATCCTTTGACTCATTTGTATTATTAAGTGCATTTATAATTTAGATAAAATTATTGCTGACGACTCTCTGTAAGAATGATTTTTCTGTTGCACTGGCCAGAATTAAAGTATGAAAATGATATAACTTAAGCTATATCTAAGGTTATTAGCTACAGTATAAGAATTGGAACTTTAAAGAGAACTGTGGAATAAATTACCTGTCATAGCTGTTATTGATCCTAGAAACCTAAAACAAGAAAAGAATGCATACAACATCTAACGGACAAACTTTGCAGTAGAACTTACTAGCTTCAGCTGGTATGGGACTTAAGTCATATTAATAAAACAAAGTACCAGCGGAACCAACCTTTTTCTCACTCATAGTAAGATCACTGCAGCAATTCTGGATTTAATGCAACGTAGGTTCCAAACTTCTAGATATCTACTGAAGGTATCTTCTCACCTAATATTAGATGGATGAAGACTTTTGTATCTGAAGTGATCACCCAAGGCTTTGGTTGTGTTGCAGCCTGCATATGATCTGGGATACAACCTAGTCATTACTGGTAAGATACCTACAAATACAATAAAGTTAATTTGTGAGGCTTGGTGTACTCAAGTCTTCTGATAGCACACAGCTGTATTAGTGCCTGTGACTTCAAACTGCAGAGAGAAATGCACTGCATCACCACAGGTAGTGGCATCCCTCTCACAGACAGAAAAGACACAGGCAGATCTGAGTGGCTATAAAATAGCGCAACTCTTTACACATCCTTTTGGTACCAAGAAAACTGAGGACAGCTATTATAATCAGTCATAACCTGGGCAGACAGAAGGTGGGGAACAATCATCCGAGTTTCAAATTGACAGCGCTGAATTGTTAGCACTCCTGCTATTACAAAAAATAAAGGGTACTTTACACACTCACATGGACTGTCCTCCTCAACTGCATCATTTCTAAGGGATCACACTTTGGTAATGCTTAACTCCCCACTGGGAAGTTAATGGACACTTCCAGTTTACACCAGCTGAGTGCCAGTGTGGTGCGGTGTCCTGGGCATCGAAACACAGCTTGTAAAGAACATGCTGTTCTCGGTAAAAGTCAGTTCCTGGAGGCAGATGCCTAAGTGTGTTTTCAGAACCTTAAATCAGTGGTATGATTTTCTCTATGTATAAAACTCCATGGGGCATAGGCACCGAAAACAGTTCCTAAGATAAAATTGGTAAGGTTGCAGGGCACACAGAACTGGCTAAGCATGTGCATCAAGAAATGCTGGTTTGACTCTCTTCTGCCTTTATACATTCTATTATTAAAAATACATAATAAAATTCATCCATTCATAGGTGTTATAAATCTTAAGCAGGTTTTGCTATAACACAGCGTAGGAACAGCTCATCTTATTGAAAGCTGAAAAAATAATTCTTATTAAAAATACTTGCTCTTTGCAGATTTGAGGTGTACTGTATGCATATTAAGGATAATAATAAGTTCCAATGCAAACTCATGCAAATCAACTTGGCTTATTGGCAATTTGGGAACTATTAAAGTTTACCAATATGTATAGTTTGATGAGGTATTACAATAAACAAGACAGCCAACATGAAATATTGGTACTGCCCATATTTACACTTCAGTAGCTGCAAGTAAAACAAACAGATTAAGAAGACACCACACCTGAAATTGAACAGCTTAACAAAAATCAGCACACATCTGTCTTTGTTTTAAGCAAAGGTGTGAGAGCACTGGAAAGTGAATAGCTAAATGGGTAAAAAATCCCTAGAAGGTATTTCTGAGCATGAAGAGAACTGCTGGGAGAGAAAAGGGGAATAAGGGAGAGAAAAAAATTGCCATCATATTGATTACATGAATAAGTGGTTTATTTTTGTCCCTCTGACTCCTGGAATGATAAATGTAGGACTCTGAAAAGTGGCAGAACAATACCATTTGCTTAAATACAGCATGGGTAAAGGGATAAATAAAAAGACCTCTTCACTGACAGTAAGGAATGGTGATGAAATTCCAATAATATGACTTCAGGTCAATCACACACAGAGCATAATAGTAAGAGAGATGTGATGCACAGCTCCAACACACATTTAGTAAGGAAGAAAGGTTGTTTTCATATGGAAAGCCCATTTTGGAATTCCGAAGATTGAGACTAAGTTGCCAGCTCTGTCACAATTGTGTTACTGTCTTCGTGATTTAGCTGTCTGTAAGAAGGAGAGAATGACAGTTTTCCATCCATCCTCATCATTTCTGTGGTGACACTTATGACCTTTCACATGAGCCAGGAACTGACTTTAAGAACTTTTAAAATGTGGATCTAAAGCAGATTTTAATGACAACAGGAGACCGGAAGCAAGAAATGGCTACAATACAGATCACAAAGTACACGGAAATATTGATGTTTTATTGTTCTGTAAGGGAGGCAGGACTTATACAGCTGAACCTCTGTCAACATTTCTTAGAAGTATCAAGTCAAGGGTAAGCCTCAAGGAAGATTTTGACCTGGGATAATAGAAAGAAAGGGCAGTTTCTTCCCAGTATGCAGGAAGCTGTATGTCTCCACGGAAAAAGCATGAACATACCTGCTTGCAAACTGAACAAGTTAGAAATGGATGTTTGTGCAACGGATAGGATGAAAGTGGGAATCAATTTCTGAGTACCTAATAATAGAGAGCAGTTGAATGATGAGAATGAAAGGATTTGAGATAAACGACTTGCCAGATGCTCCAGAGACAAGTGGGGAAAGGTATATAGAATAGTGTGAGAAGGCCAAAATGATAAGGTGAGCTGGACAAAACAAGATTCAAGTTGTCAAGGTCAGACAAAATGGGATAATGGAGATGAAACAGCTTGGGAGGCTGGGGGAGAGCTTTCTCTGCCTGTTGTTTCTACTAAGATCTCCAGTGCAAGACTTCTTCCTAGCTGTGAAAGGGGCATGGGTTAGGTGAAAAGCTGGACTTTTTAGCTGCCAAGACTGGGATTTGAACTTTTTACTTGCTATATATTTCTTTCTTTCCTTAGCACAGGGTAGAGAGACACTGTCTTTTCTGATGGCACCACCGGGCATTTCAAATTTAAGTGGGGAATCAGAAGGTTTGTACTCTGCTGGTCATAATAGAGAAATGAAGACAGAGATTCTAGATGTTTGTATCTTCGAGTTGGCTACTTTTTCTGTTCTCTTTCTCTACAACAAAAATTGAGCAGTATGAGGCATAGAAGTATTATTTCCCTATATATCTTAGAAACAGCTATCTTCAGTGTAAATTGTTATCTTGTCTATAAATGGTTTGCAAGGACAGAAAGAAAACAAAGCAAAATAGTGCAAGCAAAGAGGTAGGGAGAGAAAAGGAAAGATTAAAACACGAAGATAGCAAAGGACAAGCAGTTAGAAGCACACAAGCACAAGCAGAGCTAAGAATTTGTGAGAAAGAAAAGGTGGCTGCAATAAAGAACATCCCAGTGGGCAAAAGCCTGCCCTAGATTGTGCAAGTTACTCATAGCAGCTCTA
Organism: Pezoporus occidentalis; assembly: GCF_034315485.1. Classification (NCBI taxonomy): domain Eukaryota; kingdom Metazoa; phylum Chordata; class Aves; order Psittaciformes; family Psittacidae; genus Pezoporus; species Pezoporus occidentalis. The sequence goes on along the minus strand of NW_026915977.1, from coordinate 2,334,110 downwards.
GCCCAAGGAATTGCAGACACCGAGCTAGGCTGCTTTATACGCTTCCTGGTATGCAGATACCAAGATTGCACTTCCAGCTTCCAGCTGCTTCACAGCAGTGCTGGTGATTCAGTTCTGGGAGCAGAACCAAAATATTTGGCTGTTTTTGTGTGTGAGATGCGGAACAAGTTCCATCTTCATGCTCTGTGCAAAACTGTAAGATGGGAAAAAGAAAATCCAGGCCATTAAAACTACCAACAAACTGTCCTACTAATGTAGTGTAATTGTTTTTTCCTGTTGGGGAAAGAAGGGGAAAGATTCCTTCTGAAGAAACAGGATTAAAAAAGGTATTATACGTCAAGTTGTGCAATTGCTGCTCTGCTAAATATGACTCTGATAAAGTAAGAAAAATAAGAATATGTATGCATTACTGGCTGGATGGAAAGCCTGCTTGTTGAGTACTGGGAAACAAATTCATGGCATCGAACTGGGGTTACTATGCTCCAAGGGCTTAAGATGGAAACCAAAACTGCAGTCCATTTGGCCTTTGATTTCTAGATTACGCTCATTTGATATTTTCAGGCTTTCTGCTGCAGCTGAGGGACAGAAAATTACTCTCTGCTCTGGACAAAAGCTCAGGTTCTTTAGCTGGTTGGTTGGTTTGTTTTGATGGGGTTTTTTTAATAGCTGTAACTTTCAAGGATAACAAGTGCAGAGAGACTCAGATGAAAATTGTGTGCGATGTCAGCAGGAGCCATTTTCAGGGTTATCCAACCACTGAGATTTGCACACCCCCTGCCTATTTTTCAGCAGAGAAAGTTTCCCTCGTAGCAAATTTAAGGCTAAATAAAGTGCTTTTCTTACTTACCTCTGTCAGATTCCTAACTAGTACCCACAGGTACACAGAGCACAGGCTGATGACAACAGTTTGGGTTTATCTTCCCTTCATACCGGAAGACCAAGACTTTCCAAGTGTAATTCTTCACTGAACAATTGATCATATCTTTCTAATACATACTTTGATATGTATTTCATATACATATACTTCTATCCCTATAGTTTTACAGCTTCAAGTTTTACAAAGACAGTTGCTGGAGGATTCAAGTAAGTTTTTCCAACGATCAATTACTTTCACTCCAAAGAAACGTGCCCTGTGTAAGGCTGAACAAAGTGAAAACCTTTCCAGTCACCGTATCTCTTGTTATGCCTATTTCTACTAGAGATAAAGTATTGTTTGTTTCTATATATCAAACTTTTGGCAAATGTTGTGAGTGATGCCCTGTGTGAACTTCAGGAGATTGGAAGAGAATCACATTATTCACATCAGGAAGGGGAAAAGGGGAACTTCCTATCTTTGGGGGCTTTTTGGTTCTTTTTTCCCCTTTTCTGATACTGGCAGCTGCAGAGCTAAGAGACCTTCATGTAAAGAAGCATGTCATTGTGTCATCTTGTAAAGAAGAGTGCAGAGTGTTTGAAGAAATTGTTGAAAGAGACCCAGTGGCATAAGAAAAATATGCCAAGGCATGTGTAGCAACTTAAATCATCATAGATTAGAGGAAAAAAACAAGAGGAGGAGGTCATAGCCAAGCCATTGAACTGACAGTCTGTGTCTCACTAGCATGAAAGACTGAGACATAGCTAACATCCATCCGAATAACCAAGCTGATATACTGAGTGACCTGTTCTGTTTTCAGGGACTCTTTCCTGTGCAAGTCACGTAGGGTTTACTGTTGTAGTGCACTGGATCACACAGAGGACTCATCCTCCCTCTTAAAATAAAAACCTTTGCATTTTGTGTTGTTTAGAGTGGAAGTCTTTGTGTCCTCGTACAGGCCCAGAGCACACACTGGTGCAAACTGGTTTTGCTCAAATAAAGTCAGTGTTAATTTATAATAGCAGAGTCTTTTTCCCTCATTTTTCTTATATCCAGGGAAGCTGAATGAATCACACACTCTTAGTTTTGATCTTTGGATATTATCTTATTGTACTTATCTAATTATTTAAACACTTCATCTATCCTGAGTACTTTGCCAAAAATTAACAGTAACATGCTAAATCCATCAAGGATCATCATCTTAGACACTCAAGAGAGCTGGAGAGATCACAGCTGGGATTTCAAAAAGTTCCCAGTTCCTAGACTGAATGAGTTTCCTGAGGACACAAAGCAAGTTCATCCAGCAAGTGAGGGAATCCAAAGAATTCCTTAAATGTGAATCCTCATGGCTTTCAGATATTGCTGTGCTCAGTGTTGGTCTGACTTAGTTGCAACTGGGCTAGAAGCAGTTCACCATTCCATCTGAATTTTGAAAAAGCTCTCTTCTCACTGCTACTCAAGGCACTTGTCCTGGGTTCAGCAGTAGCAGTCATTTTTCCCCTTCTTGGTAGCTGGTGCAGTACAGTGTTTTGACTTTCAGCTTGGGAACAGAGCTGATAGTGATGTTTAGGTTTGGCCAAGGACTTTGTGAGCCTCATGCTCTGCCAGGGAGGAGGGGAAGCCAGGAGGAAGTTGACCCAAACTGACCAAAGAGGTATTCCATACCACAGCACGTCATCTGTAACTTCTGAGAGACTGCAGGGTTGGAGGAGGTATCGGTCAGAGCTTGGTCGGGCTGGGGGGGCGAGTTCCATCTTCCCTTGTTATTTCCTTTATCATTATTATTATTGGTGGTAGCAGTAGTGATTTGTGTTATACCTTAGTTACTAAACTGTTCTTATCTCAACCCGTGGGAGTTGCATTCTTTTTGATTCTCCTCTCCGTCCCTCCGAGAGCAGGGGGAGGGCAAGAAAAGGGGGGGAAGTGAGCGAACGAATTACCTGACTGGGTTTAAACCACAACAGCACTATAGAATAGATATTGTACAACTGCATGTGGCTTCTTCCCAGTTCTTATATCTGCTTCTTGCTGCTTTTTTTTCCTTCCCCTTACAGCTATTTGAAACATTTGTAGGATTTGGCAGAAAACACAAAACTTTTGTTGCTTTTCTATTTGCAGTTCTGGCTTCAGATGAAAACAGAATTATCAGCCTAAATATTTGCTGAAGAAAAAAAGGTATTTGACATGTTTGCTTTCCCAGAAATCTGCATTAAAATCACCAGTCTAGACATTTTATAGGTCAAGCTTGATGGATGGCAATTTTTCTCTGAGAAATAATAAAAAAATACACTGCAAATGAAAAGGTGACAAGCTGTGAGTTTCTTCCTTGTCTCAAGAAGAAGAAAATATCTCTTTGAACCTTGCCTGACAATAAAGATAGTTGAAGGCATCATTATTACTCTGTGAGTTTTGTTTCTTTAAATGTAGTGTATGTTCCACTGTCATCGTGAGCTGGATGACAGTATCATGATAGTATGAAAAGGTCTGTCTACCAGTGACTTGATGAATATCTCTGACCTATTATATTTCTCTCCAATAAGAAAACGTCATATGAATCTGTATTTTCAAATATGCTCCAGCCCTACCAGTTCAACCTCTCTTTAATTTATTACCACATAATAAATGGTTGAGGAGAATGAAGGTTTCTTTTGTCTTTCCTTCCTCTTTTGTTTGAGGTTTCCCAAGCAATGCCTTAAACTTCTGTATTGCAGTCTTATTTGAGTACATTTGACTGCAAAACTTTCTCAACTGCATGAGTTGAATGGCTTTTAGGCAGAGGATAATGAGTTTCTTTTCCTGTGCTGGCAACAGGGTTTGGAATTGCTTTCTGATGCACAGGTGTACATCTTTATGCAACTTGCTTATGAGAGGAAAGAATAATATCATTTTGCAAGCTATATAAGGATAGGAATCTGAAGATTATTCATTCTGCTTTCCCTCCCCTGATATTTTATTCATGCTAATGTAGATCTAGACTTTTACTATAATACAGTAGTTAACTGATCTATAAAAGCACTATATCTAATGAAGAGGTTTGTTTGGGTTTGTTTATTTTTTAACATGACTGGCTTCTTACTGGTTTAGCAACTACAATAGAGAGATCTGGTCCTCATCCACACCAGTCAGAGAGATGATGACCTCTAAAGATAGCCATGAGGTTAAGAGTGTGTAGGACTGGGAAGGAAATAGTTTATACGTGACTCTTTCATTTGAGCTTTCAAAGTGCTTTTTTAAAGTGAACAGGTCACTCAGTGAAAACATTTGGTAATTTTCCAACTTTTCCTCTCTTTTCATCTTATACATGGCAAATTAATTATATTAACAAAACAGAAGAAAACAAGAATTTAATTGCAGAAATATCAGCACAGGGACCTCAGCAGCATCACCCCCAAGTAAAAAACAAAATAACTACAAAAGTTAATTTTTCTTTAACTATGTGTTGCTTTTACAAAGTAACATTTCCTCTGGGAATCTGTTTGAAAAGTCTTATTTGCTTTAAACGACGAAAAAATAGTCACAAATACGTGTGAGGCTTGAGCCCACAGACCCCGCACTTATTTTGTGGACAGTGGGCTTCATGATGTCAAAACCATTTTCAACTCCCATTTTCAGTAACTTAGCTTCTTTGAGAAGACACAGTAGGGATCTTTCTGCTACTTAGTACTCTGCAATAATATTTGAGATGCTTTGTAGACAAATCTTTTTTTTTCCATTGCAGTTTGAGAAAGATCCCTATTTTAGCTAGTTACCAGTTTCAGGACCTTAAGCAAAACCTTTTTCACAGAGATAACTTGATCAAAGCTTCAGACTTGCAGGATTGCATGACCAGGGTAGCAAAACTGAATTCCCTTTTATATTTTTCAAATAGCACTGTTATAAGCATACCTAACTTTCAAATATAATTTTTGGATGTGTTTCTGAATAACTAACAAAGATCCATCATCCTCTCTTCACAAGAGCTTTGGAATTGAGCTCATTGGAGTTGGGAACGTGCTTTAAGTTAACTCTGGATAGAGGATCAAAACCCCCTTATAAATTTACATGCTGTGGTATGCTGTAGCAAGTAGTTATCCCTGTCCAGATTTTTTTACTGTTGTTTTTAACACACCATTTGTCATGAAACCATTCCTGGCAGAACATAACACATGCCCTAAGATTCATGAAAACTTAATGGGGACTGACTTTAAAAGCATGGAGATAAAAATAGATGCTGGAAGAATATCCTAACATAGACTTTTTTGTTAAAACATCTCATGTCTCATAAGATAATGTCTTACAACATTAATTCAGTCCTTGTTTCCTGTTAGCTCCATGCTGCCACATTATTATTTGATGAGTCTTTCTTGTATTTCGCTGCCCTGGTTAGCTGCACTTTCATTTTCCAGTTTCAGGGGATCAAGTAGAAACAACCTGCAGATGACAGCCGGTTATCCAGATAACATCCAGTTCCTGGCAGGATTATGTCAACAGGCCTCTCTTCTTTCTAAATCTTTCAAACTGAACATAATGATCCCCTACTGCATCCTGGATAACCCCAGGAAGCCATGGGTGGCGTAGAAAAAATGGATGAAGATGAGTAAATATTGGAACTTGTCAGATAATGAACTGGGATTAATAGAATCATAGAATGGTTTGGATTGGAAAGGACCTTAAGATCATCCAGTTCCAAACCCCCTGCCATGGGCAGGGACACCTTACACTAAACCATATCACCCAAGGCTCTGTCCAACCTGGCCTTGAACACTGCCAGGGATGGCACATTCACAACGTCCTTAAGCAACCTTTTCCAGTGCCTCACCACCCTCACAGTAAAGAACTTCTTCCTTATACCTAACCTAAACTTCCCCTGTAATCTATCACCTAATCAGGCAAAAAATGGATAAAAAAGAGAAAATGAACAAATTTGCCCATGGTCACAAAGCTGTTCACTAACAATAGGGATGGGTTTGGCACCATGATATCTATCTCACCCACTATTCTCTTTTTATCTCTGACATCCTCCACCTAAATTTATGCAAATTAGGCATTCACAGAAGTTTTCCTCCTCCTACAATGTGAAAAGTGTTCAGGTTTTACCATGGCTGTCCATCCTTCAATATCATGCTATGGTAACAGTGTAATCTGTGGACACCAGAGCCTGGAGAGCTGTGTGCTGAAAGATAGTGTTTATTGCTAACAGAAAGCACCACACTTTTTTATAGTGCAGCTATCTTAATAATAAAGAAAATTTTGTCTCTACTTGGAATAATAAAGTACACTCGTTACTTAAATCCAAACCTCTGAGTTTATATATGCTTTGAAATCTTTTTAAAGCAAGACCGTTTATGGGACATTTAGCATTTACAAGATTAAGGTATTTCTGCTTGCATGTAGAATAAAATTATCACTTAGAAAATAGAGTTTAAAAGTCTCCATGGGGTTGTGGATCACAGGGTTTTTAAAGTTAATTGCCTAGATCTCCCCCCGAAATCCTCTGAGTACTACTCTGGATCAGCCTAAGAACTTAACTTTGTTTCTCTGCCGCTTCCCTGGAGCTTCAGAATGAAACAGGTCTATTCCCATGCCATTTCATACCTGTATTGCCAGGGTGTAGGTTAAAAATTTACCTGGATACCAGCTTTAGAGAGAAATAGTGAAAAGAGGTGGAAGGAAGGAAACAAAAACTCCACAACAAAAACCAGCAGAAAACAATTCATTAGTCACCTTAGCTTAAGGACAGTTCAGCTTATATTCCTCAGACTTCATAGCAACGTTTCATTTTATCTTTATATTATGTGACAATCTCCCAGATTTAGCAAATGAATCTAGGCTAAAATACCATTTTGTAGGGAAAGCCCTGGAGAATCAGCTGGTATATTTTAGTTAATCATGCATTTATTAACAGAATTTGATTAAATCAGAGAGGGAAAGATGGAAGTCAAGGAAGTTGTTTTCCACTGATCTAATATATGAACTTGATCATAGCACCTGGTTACTCTATTACAGCTCCCCGTTATATAACTGATATAATGACACATATCTTCCTATGCTTTTCCTCTTTTGGACACGTCATTAGCTTTAAGTCCCTCAGTGCCAACACAGCAGCTCTGGATGGGAAATAAACACTCCAGTGGACTCTTGAAGGCATGGGAAACAGACTGCCAATCTCTATAAACTGGGGCTGCTTCTCACTTCCATTTCCATAGTCATTTTGTCCTAATGAAAAGAATATAATTTAATACGAAAGGAAACAGACATTTAATTAGTAAATGATATATTTCTGTGCCAAAGATTTGCTCCCACCTGCGTCCACATTCCACATTTCTGTTTACTTAGAGAAAGGAAAGGATTGAAATAAACCTGCTGGGTTTTTCACTGTAACATCCACGCTTGACAAGGTTACTTAACAGGATTTTTGCCGTAATGCTCTCCCACCTTAAATGAGCTAAAAGCCCATCTGTAATTTATTAGCTTTTAAAACAAGTTTTCTGTTACCTTGCTTTTTCCCTTTAGAGAATTTATAAATGGCAAGAGCAAGCCATTGAATTCAATAATTTTTGAGCAAAGCAGTAGTGTCTGTAAGGATCTCGGGATACAAATGTATCCCACTTTTCAGTTTTTAAGCATGACAACAAATGTGGAGGCTTTACAAACATGTGGTCCTGGGGTTTATACCCAACACTGGAGCATGTAATTAAAACTAAAAGACATCTTTCCAAATTAGCTGGATAAATGCACACACCCAGAGCCCAGCTCTGTCACAAATCAACACCACATTTGGTATTCAGTATGCTTCCTGCTGATCACAGCTTTCAGTCAGGTCAACCTCATCTGCTTTGTTTACTAACCACATGTATCACACCATGACAGTTTTTATTGATTTGAATTTCATGCAATTCCACTGACTGCTACCAAATGCTCTAAGCTGCGACTAGCACTTGAGATTAAAGCTGCAGAGAGCTGCATATAAACACCACCATTCCTAATAAAGAAATGTATTTAATTACTACTGTGACTACAGGCTGAACGGTCGATGTAGAACAGGCCCTTGCTCTGAGCTGATGCTATGCATTGCATGATGTGTCACCAAACTGAGCCTGGACAAAGTATGAAAATCATGATCTAATTAACTAAACTCAGCCCAGCAGCTTTTAATGTAGCCCTGTATCCTGCTAGCAGTTAAACCACAAGTATCTGGGTTAGCTGCAGAGAGGGATAATAAATAACAGAGCTAAACCTGAGGTTGTTTAGCACAATAGATGCAAAAGGGATTCACTTGCTAAGGACCCTTGGTTCAAAGCCTGCAAGTGGTCATCACACCAGGGACATGGCAAACAACTGCTTAAAGGCAACCACAGCTTTTTATAAGGATATGCAAGCAACCCTACTAATCTGGGCAGTGGAAACTCTCTGTCTCTCTGTATCTTACATAGTTCCTGGCTGCACAAGATCCTTTTCTAATACTTTGTTGGCTAAAAAGCATTCATTCCACCCTCAGAAATCAAACCTCCAGAGACTCAGCTGTAAGCTAACCACAGATGCAGCTGGGATGGGAATGAATCACAGAACACGATGACAAGTGTAAAGTTTGAAGGTAAATGTGAAGTTCTTTTCCCTAGAGAATCTGACATCTGAAAGCACTCTGCTTTTACCCCTGTCCTTCATAGAGCTACAAGATCCTGAAATGGGTTTTCCTGATTGCTGCCAGCATGACTCAGTGAGGGCACAGCTCTCTTCACAGAAACTTAGCATAGGTACACTGGTAAGTATGCACAGAACAGAGGGGATTATCACTCCATTGGAAAGGAGAAATGTAGAACAAATTTGAAATAGGTAGATTGCATTACTAGAGCCCATCAGTATTAAAGTTAAAATTACTAGTTTTACTCACCTATCTACTTTCTTCTGCTATGCTAGCTTCTATAACCCACTAGGTCAGAATAATAGCTTTAATAGTGCAAAATAAATCAGTATTTTAAAATAGCAGAGCTGTTCATGAGAGTTATCATGAAACTCAAGACAATTGAAAGAGAAAAATATTCAGGTTATTTTCTTCTTGGAGTTTTGGGTTTTTGTGGCAAGGTTTTGGTAGCAGGGGGGCTATAGGGGTGTTATTTGTGAGAAGCTGCTAGAAGCTTCCTCCATGTCTGATGGAGCCAATGCAGCCAGCTCCAAGACAGGCTCACCACTGAGCCCCTGATGGGCCAAGACTGAACCCATCAGCATTAGTGTCAGCACCTCTGGGATAATATATTTAAGGAGAAGAGAAAAAAAGCCATTTGCAGGACCAATTGCATTGAGAGAGAGGAGTGAAAATATGTGGTAGGAACAGCCCTGCAGACACCAAGGTCAGTGCAGAGGATGCAGGAGGTGCTCAGGTGCCAGAACAGAGATTCTCCTGCAGCCCATGGTGCAGACTATGATGAGGCAGCTGTGCCCTGCAACCCATGGAGGTCCATGGTGGACCAGATATATCTGCAGCCCAAGGAGGTCCATGCTGGAGCACAGACCCATCTGCAGCCCGTGTAGGACCCTATGCTGGAGCAGGGGGATGCCCAGAGGAGGCTGTGTCTCCATGGGAAGCCTATGCTGCAACAAGCACTTGGTAGGACCTGCTGCTTTATGGAAAGAGGAGCCCATGCTGGAGCCAGTTTGCTGGCAGAACTTGGGAACCCATGGGGGACCCATGCTGGAGCAGCCCAAGTCCCAAGTGAACTGCAATGATGGTGAACTGCAAAAGCTAGAGAGCAGATTGTTTTCAGCTGCACTTGTTGCATATCACTGCCTGAGATGGTTTGGCCAAGCTCCCTCCATATGAACAGTTCCATACTTATCTATATAATAATCATAAAGCTATAGTGGTGTCAGTTATCATGTTCCTCCCAGTCAGGTAACCTTGTGCGAAATAAAAGTGTGTCTCAGTTTGCCTCTTTGGAAAATTAGACCCACAAATTTACCTCAAGTTCTATTGAGCTTAAATGAATTCAAGGGAAACTCAAAATTGAGTACCTATAGTGCCAATTTTAAGGTTTTACATCAGGGAAATGTATGGAGCTTCCACTGCACCACTTGTCCAACGCAGATCAATTTGCTTATTTAAGAGAAGTAAGGTATTGTCAGTCATCGGATGTGCAGTTTAACACTGGTTATTAGAATCAGCACACAATCTGGAAAGGAAGAATGAGAAGCACATTTCCGAAGTGACCTGATATGCTCTGTACAGTTTCATTTGCTACTTACAGGGTCATCAGGAGGACAGAACAATCCAGTGAATATCATATCCCTTTCCTGTAGTGTACATTCTCCCCTCTGGAAAGTGCTGTGGAAATTATGTCTGAAAACAATGGATAATCACTATCCTGATGTTTTGTTTGCCCATTCTTTTTAAACCTTGCAACCATTATGACCAATCCCCATGAAAACCCTTATGTTTCAAATTGGAAGGAAGATGGTTAAACAAAAAAACACATCTCTCCAATGGAGCCAGAAAAAACACTTAATCTCTGCAGTTAAAAGACAGTAGCCACTAACATGCATGCACCATTGGACCCTTAGGTAGCATAATCACTGCTCTGAGATTTCCTAGAAGCTATTTTACCTATATTACTCTCCAAAATTGACCTTCTTGTAGGATTATTAGACAAATCACCAGCCTATTTTCTTGTTTCATTTGCACCTGCTCTCCTGTATTGTGTTCAGGCACAGAACTCGAAGCATGGCTTTCCTGATGTGAAAATGAAGTACAGGACACAAGAAAGTGTGGTTTGGGGGGGGGGGGGGCATCGAAACACAGAATTGTGGAATGGGTTTGCTTACACCAAGGATCCCTAGGTTAATTACAGATAAATTCGGAACTGGTTAATTAATGATACATTAGAAATTGCTTTTTCACCCCAAATGCAAAGATTTACTTTCAGATTCCATATTGTATTAACCCTTCCACTTACTTTATATTTTCAATTAAAACTGAATTTTTGAGCCAGTTTTTTACACCACCAACAGAAAGAGCCATAGCATTCTTCATTTAAAAAATTTCCTCCCTTACTTCTTCCCAAGTAGTGGGAATAATTTTCTCCTCAAAGAAATTAACTTTTGGTAACATTTACTCATCTGTATGTAACTAAACCAGACAGTTAACCCAAAGTTCACCACTGCTGGGTAAGGGAAAAGTAGTATTTCTCCTCTTCAGCATCAAAAGATCTGAAGTGTTATTTGGATTATGGGCACAGCAATCATAGAGCAGGTAACCCAACAGAATGCAGTTCAGTATTTTACCTGAATTCATGAGAAGGAAGCAAAAAAATCTATTAGCTACATTGTACCAGGACTGTACAAGAAGTGCTTACAGAAATGCACTCTACCTGTGCTGAGATATGGTTGACATCTGAATTTCCTCTGATTACCACAAAACAGAAGATATTTGCTCATTCCTGAGAATGGTTTAGACACCAAATCATGTCAGTAAAACAAGGGTGTATTTTCTCCCACCAGGAATGAAGTGTTTAAAACCAAACCGGCTTGAGGGTCACCCCATGGATATAGACATTGATATGACAGGAGATAAGTTGGGGGATGGAAGCATTTGAGAACTGTCTATGAGATTTGTCTGACAGTGATCTGAGCTGCCAGTTATGTGATCCTAGCTTAGGAGATGTCTTCATAAAGAAGATTCAATTTTCTGAATCTTTCTTCTTTTTTATTCTTAAACAACTGCACAGCATTCTGCTTGAAAGGAAAACACATAACAAGAAAAATCAGATTAGAATGATACTTTGATCTTATTCTGATGCTTCAAAACCAAAAAAAAGAGTCTCCTAAATAATGTAATTTTATTGCTCTTTCTTTCCCCCTATATTTCAGTATGTAGATATTTTGATTTCAAAATAGGGTCTTGTAACTATAATGAAGACACTTTTTCCCACTTTTTTGGACTTGATGATGAATTCCCAGGAGAAGAATGTCCATGGTCATACTAAATCACATTTTGGCATCCTGAAGACTTCAAAGGTAATGTGGCTTATTTAGGCTCACTTCCAACTCTTTTTAGCCCCTGATTTCTCTTACAGAAATCCGCTGACAATCATTTCAAGAGGCATTTGCATTAATCTGGGAGCCAGCAAAGCACTTAAGTTGGTGTACTTAATAAAATGCATCTTCCATTGAAATCACTGTGCCAGACTGCAAGCTTAAAAATAAGCACATGCTTCACTGCTCTGATGAATTACAGGCGATCAGCAGTTTTATTATCACTGAAGTCAGAACAGGTCCTCAAGTTTGTTATTTCTTCTCTCCTTTTAGCCCATTGTTAAAGTGAAGCTTTATAATTGGAAGGTTTCGGATTGTGATTCAAAGCCTGTCACAGTCCATCATAGGAAGGATGTGGAATGTGACAATTTGAGACAGTCACTCAGTTTTAACTTGAATAGCAGTGATAAGTTTTTGCAAGCAATCGTCCCTTTGTCTGCCTGAGACAGTGAATTCTAGGCCAGCAGTTGCTTTCCTGGAGTCACCACTTGCTCTTCTTTTCAGCAGTCCAAAAACTGATAGTAAATTGATATTGATAGTAATTATTGATAGTAAATTGATTATTGATAGTAAATGAGACAGTGGTTTAACAAGATTCAATGGCAAGGTACACTTCATAGAATCACATAAAGGTTTGGGTTGGAAAGGACCTTAAGATCATCCAGTTCCAACCTCCCTGTCATAGGGTCACTTGAGTATTTACTTTATAGAGGGCAGATAACAACAAAACTGTCAGGGAGACCCTTCCACTGGGTCACAAAGTTCAGAAAGGACTTCCTTGCTTTCTAAACTCCTCAAAAAGTAGTCTAAGTGTGGATAGATCCAGAATTAGTCTGAGGCTTGGTCAGGTTTATGTCTAAAGGGTTGATTGTGAATATATAAACCTTTATATCACTTAGCTAAGATTTCAAAGTTTAGCATGCTTTTAATCACTTACTGAGAACCTGTTGCAGCAGGGAATCTCTGAGCCTTAAGGAGTAACTTTAAAAGGAGTACCTACACAAGGAGGGGGAGCTCACTGCCACAAATTCAGACAACTCTTAGACCTTCCTTCACATTGATTTAATTGAACCACTACCTTATGTCAGTGCTGTAGAAGACTTGAGCAATACTGACGATGTCAAGATCATTGAAGACCTAATTCTCTATGAAGTTAGCTACCTGGAATAGGACTTCCCTTAGTCTTAGCCATTAGTCTGGGAGTAAATCAGTACTGCCTTTACCTGGTTATCTAATGCCAAAACAGATGAATAGGATAAATCACCTGGAGATACATCCCTCCAGTGTCTAGTGAGAAATTTTAGCTGAAACACATAAATCTAGACGCAGCAGTGGGAAGATGAGTTAGCTGCAAGGCCAAGGCATAAAGCACGTTTAGATATTCAGCTTCTAACAATAAGTTATGCAACCAATTATACAATTATTTGGGCTTAATGGCACTTTCTGAGATATCTTTCTTGGCAACTAATTAGACTAAAGGCAGAGATGACAACAAAGAGAGGGATTTGATTTTTGTTTTGCCTTTTAGCCATAAAATTCCATACATCACACAATATTTTTTATTCCATTACTCTGTTTTATGATGAAACATTGAATGCGACTGCTCTGCTGAGATTCTTGCCTTACAATAGATTGAAATTGAAAAACATTGAAGTTTATAGCAATAATTCTTCAAATTATAATTGCCTTTCCATACCAGAGATTTGTTTTTGCGTGATGCCATCAAATATTTAACAGCAGACCTTTACATAAAAGGAATTTTATTAAACAAAATGTAAAAATACAGCTGCTTAAATTATTGGCATCAATCCCTTGGAAGTTTCCTGGTAGTGCAATTACTGCTTATTTCTGAGGGAGAAGAATAGAATAATTTTAGGAAATATATTATTTGATATTTTTCAATATCATGTAAATGTAAACAAATCATTCCTGACAAATGACAGTATGTAAAGAACAAAATAGTAGTCTCTGGTTTACAGCTTCAATATTCTTGTCTGAGAAATAAGACAAAACATTCTCTGCCACATTTGTTCACCCACTCTGACAGTGGCTGAAGACTCTGTAAGACAGAGTAATTTCTATGATGGCCAAACAAGAATTCCATGTATAGTCAGAAAGCGACTAAACCCCTGTTTTAAGGAGCCTGATGCCCATGTCTCAGGTTTGCTGTGAAGTGTGGAGCTCTGGAAGCACTTTTGGTAAGCTGTCTCAAGGAAAAATGCTCTGCAGCAGCTCATCTCTTTACTCCTGAGTGATAGCAAACCTACATCTTGAAGAAGGAAGCCTCAGCATCTTTTGGCAATACACCACCTGCTTTGTAAACCTGCAGATCAAAGCCAGCTTCGCCAGTGTGAGTTGTTTAAGTGGTGCAGAAGTAATTTTGTAGGGTTAATGATCAGTCATTCAGTTTTCCTTATGCCTGAAGAGCTTTTCATATTTCACGTTTCAGAGACTGAAAAGTCAGTTGCCAGATTTGAAGCTTCTAAGAGTTTTATATGCAAGCCTTGAGCTCACATCCATGTGCTTAATGTTACAAAGAATAAAGTTGGTCTGATGGGCAGTCACTTCATAAAGGAGTGCTTCAGTAGACACTTCAATTGATGCACTGACCTCCTTATGAGACATTTTTCTTTGAATTAGGAGGTTGCGTTTTTCCTTCCAAGCACAGAGAAGAAGTTGTCCTACTCACCTATCAGGAAATGCCTCCTGAAAAGCTTGGAAATGGCTGTCTGGACTTTCAGTGCGTCGACGGCTGTGTCATCTTGTCCTTCCTGTAAAAAGCATGGCTCACACACAGCCATTCATCGGTTGAGAAATGAAACCTTATAAGAAAACCTAGGTAACCATATTAGTAATACCATGCAAGGTCAGATTGTCAGGGATATGAATAATATTTATGAGGCCATCCAGGGGTAAACCATACCCGCTTTCGTGGTCAGGAGGACCAGGGCAAGATCCAGGCTAAGAGAGTACCAGGACAGATGGAAGGAGCATCCTGTATCACTGTATCAGTGATACCACAATTTCTTAGCACATGCAGCGTATGGTGCCTGTGTTAAGGCAGCTTTCTTCTGAATCAGTGCACTACGGCAGACTCTGCATTTCACAATGCTTCAATCATTCAGAACCAAGTTTGCTGAACACAGTAAGGAGCCACAGAGGAGGTAGCTATTAGGCTTTGTATATTGATAAGTTTCTTCCTCTTGTTCCTATTATTCCAGTGCTTTCTCTTGTTTCATACAGTAGCACTTCAATAATTATAACCTAAATCGATTGCTTGTATTTTTTTCTGCCATATATCAGAACCCACCACACCTAGAACATTAATTTGCACAGTTAAGTCAAATACATGCTTAGAAAAATGAGATACTAACAAAATCAACACCTCCGGCTGTATGCGCCTATATTCAGTGTTGTAAAATACACTGGCTAAGTTGCTTGCAATTAGCTCTTCTTTTGTTATAGAGCAACAATAGCAAGGATTTTTCCTAATGCCTTTCATAGCTCAATTTAATGTATATATATATATTAAAAAAAAAAAAAAAAAAGATGAATAAACTGCAGAATGACTGTGGGCAGAAAGGGACAACTAAACTCATCCTGCTTTAAATTAATTTCAAAGATCAAATCTTTCAGCCTTTCTGCTGATGTTGATGAGCACGCTCAAAAACAGTAAGGTGGTGTCATGGTTTAAACCCAGTCAGGTAACTCGTTCACTCACTTCCCCCCCTTCTTTCCCTCCCCCTACTCCCAGAGGGATGGAGAGGAGAATCGAAAAGAATGCAACTCCCACGGGTTGAGATAAGAACAGTTTAGTAACTAAGGTATAACACAGATCACTACTGCTACCACCAATGATAATAATGATAAAGGAAATAACAAGGGAAGAGAATACAACACCTCAGCACCAGCCAACCAATAACTCACCCCCCAAGCCCGACCAAGCACCGACCCATACCTCCTCCAACCCTGCAGATTCCCAGCTCTTCCGGCTAACTCCCAGTTACATCCTGAGCATGACGTGCTGTGGTATGGAATAAGGGGTGGATAATGTCCTGGGTTCAGCAGTAGCAGTCATGTTTCTCCTTCTCAGTAGCTGGTGCAGTGCAGTGTTTTGACTTTCGGCCTGGGAACAGAGCTGATAGCGATGTTTTGGTTTGGCCAAGGACTTTGTGAGCCTCATGCTCTGCCAGGGAGGAGGGGAAGCCGGGAGGAAGCAGAGACAGGGCACCTGACCCAAACTGACCAAAGAGGTATTCCATACCACAGCACGTCATGCCCAGGAGGTAACTGGGAGTTAGCCGGAAGGGCTGGGAGACTGCAGGGTTGGAGGAGGTATGGGTCGGTGCTTGGTCGGGCCTGGGGGGTGAGTTATCGGTTGGCTGGTGCTGAGGTGTTGTATTCTCTTCCCTTGTTATTTCCTTTATCATTATTATCACTGCTGGTAGCAGTAGTGATCTGTGTTATACCTTAGTTACTAAACTGTTCTTATCTCAACCTGTGGGAGTTGCATTCTTTTCGATTCTCCTCTCTGTCCCTCCGGGAGTAGGGGGAGGGAAAGAAGGGGGGGAGTGAGCGAACAAGTTACCTACCTGGTTTTAAACCACAACAGGTGGTTAGGAAGACAATGGCAAAATGAAGTCTTAAATCCGAAAAGGATGGTTAAGGGACCAAAACTTGTGTTGAGGAGGTTCTGTGAATTTCAATGTGAAGCATGCTGAGTGCATGTGATTGTTTGAGACATCTGCTCTGTATTTAGTGTAAATAGTTTTAAATATATCAACCAGATTTTCAAGGTTTTGGAAAAGATACAGGACTTAATTCCAGGCTGAGATGTCTGTGTCAGTGCCTGATTTTAGCAGATCACTTCACTGACAAAAATCCCCATCAAGGAAACACTTTAAAGAGATCCAGGGCACTGTAGCTTCTATCCTCCTCCTTTACCCTTTCCGCTAGCATAACCTGAAGAAATACTGAGTCATCTTAGAATAGCTCTACACCCTCACCTTCTGTTCTCACCCTTCCACTTGGTTTAACAGCACTGTGCCCTAACAGTTAACAGATTTTGTTTCATTGTATTGTCCTCATTGAGGTTAATTGCAGTAGCTTTAAGTCTTCTTCACCTGGAAGTTTACCTTGACATGACCTGCTTGAAAAGCTTTCCCCTTACTGAGTCAGACTCCTTTATGTCTAATAACCTCTTAGATGTACTGAAAGCTGTTACTGCTTTTAGGGTCTTGCAAATATGAGGTGGTACGCATTTAACTCTAAGTAGTAAAATAGCGCAGTTCACTATGAGAAGCAAATACTTACACACCATCCTGTTACACATTCTGAATATATAAACTTAAATACATTTTAGAGAACATATTTTAAATGGGATTTTAATAGCCTTTTACTATTGAAATATCTATTTTTCATAAGCCTTGACATGGTAAGTAAGTGTGTTAAGTCACTGTTGAGTTGTCAGGAGCTGATGTGCGTTTTACTTTGGCAAACAAGCCTCTTGTTTTTTGACATGTGGATACAGTTTTAAAAGGTAGAAAGTGATGCTAAAAATAAATGTGAACTAGGCAGCTGATAACTCTATGGATCCTGGAATAGCCTCTTTCCTACAATTTCACTCTGAAGCACTCATATCTGAACAAAATTAACTGCCCTGAGAGAAAGGACTGGATCCCTTTGACACCTTCCCACCAGGTGGATGCTCTAACAAGCAAGAAAGTCCTGTTGCCTGTGGTCCAGATATGCCGAAAGCACAAAAATTGGAATATCCGCTGTTGTTTCACTCATTCCCCATTCCTCAATTAACAGGTTTATCAGAGGGAAATAAGGGATGAACAATGGCCTTCAACTGGTCAATATTGTGAACAGAAAAGATTCTTTCCATCTATATTTAAAAGGGTAGAGCAAGTCCTGCTGAGCAATTTTTAAAAGAAAGGGTATCTTTTACATTTAAAGTGTACCTTAGATTTATTCTCACAGCAAATATGAAACAAGGTGTATATACTTCTACAGCACAGAGTATTACACCTAAATCCCAATGGTTTCAGACATTCATTTCCTGGTTTTTGAGTTAGCATTTTTCCAGTTTAAGCATTTTTTCATAGGCCATGTTCAGAACATCAGATCCTATTCCACAGCGTCCAACTGTCCCTGTACTGGGGGACAAATCTCAGAATCTGGGTATCTGCTAAGTCAAAATATCTAGCTCTCTTCCAACATCTGGCCTGTCAGGCTGCTATCCAGCTGCAAACTGCAAGCTGACTAGTCCAGCTCATTTGTTTGAGCTCATCACTCTGCTATGGAGGACAGCTAGTTAACAGGAAGCAAAGGAAGCCAGCATGTTATCTCGACTTGAAGTGCATTGGTGTGTATAACTTCTTCCCAGCTCAAAGGTGGCTTGTGCTTATCCTACTTGAGTTTAGTCTGCTTAAGCTTACTAGTATAAAAATGACTTTCTAAGACCACTATTGTTATAGTACATCTAGTCCTAACTGTCACACTTTTTTTAGCCAGCTGGAGAGACAGCATAAGCTTTCTAGCCAGAGAACTAAAGGAGTGAGGACAAAAGACTAATCTTTCTGCTGAAGAACTCCCTTTTCGCCAGACCTACAGAGAATCTTCTCTGCTATTTCTGCCCTCAATCAAGAGGTCAACACTGCCATGACCCCTATGCATGCTGAGCTGTTCTCCTGCAGATTTAAATAAAACACCCCAAAGGAAATTCTGAAGTGGAATCACAGACCACAGGTGATTCTTCCTTTTTAAAGTTAGTATTTAGATAAGTGCTGTAGCCTTTAAATGTAAGAATGTGAAGGTATTATTATGAGGACTTGACGAAATAGCGGTGTATGGATTTAGAAGGTCAACTTTAGTGAGATATCAACTAAGGTTTAAATATGCTAAGAATAGTAAAGAATAACTCATTTTATAGAAGAATAATAAGAGGAGAATCAATTGTGAGTCTGGACTGAACTTGAATTTGGAATATGGTTCATCTTTCACAACTGTGCAAAGGTGATACAGCTGCTGTAGAACAGAAGTCTGCCCTTTTGGAAATGCAATGGAGTTATCCTTACTCTCCTCTCAGTTGTAAAATTTCTATTTAAATAGAACACATCTAGGCAGCACACAAACAGAAATAAGGAATAAGTCTGAGCAGTGCTGAAAATTTTGGAAGGTGAATTTTATCCAGGTTGGGAAAGCTAATATAAAATGAGCTCCTGTTTTCAGAGGGAGTTCTGTTAGCTTTCATTGTTAAACCTGACCCTATCTGACAACGCATTAGACTTGGTTGTTCTAGTGAAGGATGCTGGTTTTATCCACAGGCATTAGAATAAAAATAATGCAGTGGAGGCTGCAGTCAGTGAAGTTTTTTAGTTATAGTGTATTAATATAGTTAAAGTATATTCTACTGATTCCTTATCATTAATGATCATACCAGAAGCAAAGCTTTTACTATAGACACCCAGCACTGTGTAAAACAGAAGAGACCATCTTATTGGAGGGACTGACTAGCAATAATGAAGGTATCATAGAATTACTCAATGAGGCTGTTAACTAAAACAACTACCTCTGTTGAAGAGCTTAGTTAGGAAAAGGTTTTGTTCCTCCAGGGTCAGAATTTGCACAATTATCTTCTTTTTTTTTCAGCAGTTGCAATTAATAATCCTCAATGACAATAAACATGAAATAAAAGTGGAAAATTATCTGTAACACAGTGTTGTACTATGTCCATTTATAGAGGTTTGTCCACATCTGACTACTGTAGACCTTGCAGTACCCAAAAGTGGACACTTACAGCTGAAATTACTGACATATTACAAAGCATGTCAAAAAAAAGAACAACCAAAAATTCATTTCAAAAAGAAGCCTGACGACAGCTATCACCGCAATTTCTGTTCAGCATGTATTTCTTATTGGTACAGATTAGCAATGTCTTTGCAAGGGCAGTGTTTGAAAGTAAAATCAGTGTTCAAGGATTATTTACCTACTTGTAACAGAGCCAATTAGCTAATTGTAATGGGAAAGTGTAATTTGCTAGGAAAACAGTTTATAAGAGACAGAAACAAGGTCAGAGCAAGCAAGCAGTGGACAAAGATTTTATTAGAAACATGAAGAAATAGAGCGTGGAAATAACAATGCTTAATGTGCATCTTGGAGGCAGGGACAGGAATATGAATTAACCCAAAATCTTCAAAATCCCAGATGAAACCCATGACCAAAGCCTCACTTTCTAGACACTGTTGGCTAAGGTACCCCTTCTGCTTACAATGTGCCACTTAAACACTATTCCCGGGGATCTATGTCTATAAGCAACAGCCTTCTACAGATTTACTTCTGCTAGTAATGTACACTCTCTCCCTTCCAGAATAACTCAACTGTGAATCTCTAGGCTGATCAGATGTGATTGTGTTCCATATTTCTAATATGGGCAGTACCAAAAGCCAACATGAATACATTAGAGTCAGTAGCCCAAAGACAGCATAAGTTCTTTCCTCCTAATTAAGTAGTTGTGAAAAATTTGCAATTCTCTAATTCTGTGTTTGAATCCAAAACTCTTCATTAAGTACTTTTTAAAAATAAACTTATCTGTAGCTGAAAGAGCTGAACCATGGAATTCAGGACCAGAACTGCAATATGGTCTGCACAAATTATTAGGAACCTAAGCCAGAAATGCCTGGAAAGCCCAGTGGCAGAAAGCCTTGCTAACCTTTCAGGTCATGAATCATGCAGAAATAGTAAAAGCTTTCAAGACATCTGCAGTTCATGAGCTATGAGTTGTCCATCCCAAAACAGGCAGTACTAGTATGAGGCAGGCTGCTGTGTACCACTGTTCTTAAACTAGGAGATTGAGGAGATTTTGTTGAAAGACAGAAGCAAATAATCTGCTTTTGCAAGAAGTCTTCTGGCTATCTATGATGCACAGACAGGACTCAGCCACTGAAAAGAAAAGTTATGTATGTACCCTGCCACACAGCATCACAGACTGGTTGAGGTTAGACAGATCATCTAGTCCAACCTCCTCAAGCAGGGTTACCCAGAGCACATTGCTCTGTCCTTTATATTTCCCATTGCTCAGCTTTTGATGAAGTTCTGTTGGTCAGGTTGCACTTTGATAAATCCCAGTTCACCCAGATGACAGTTCTGGATCCCATTCGAACGGTCTACAGGGATGTTAACTGATGCCAAGCAATGCACTATGCAGATTCTGAAACCAACACAGACTGAACTGGGTCCACACCAGAAAAGCCATATTACTACTTTCTAGTAGGCTTTGCTAGCTTAGGATTCAGTATCACATTAATGCAGCCTCTGGTACTATCCTAACATCTCTGCAAAAGTCTGTAGCTTATCATTAAACTGTCCCAAATTCAACTGGTGTTACCTCAGACGTTTGTGGACCAGAACATGTTTTATAGCCTACACGTGCAAAACCACTTCAGAATCTGTATATATACTCAATAAACCCCCCTGGATTTCACTGTGAGGGCCAGACACTCAGCAGTGTGATGCTCCAATGCACAGCATTTAGGTACCAAAATATTTACTGGATTCAGGCCTAAGTAATTAATTGCACCAAAAGTTCAATATTAAACTAGTTCTTTAGCTATTGTATATACTCTTCATTCAAGTGCAAATCATTACCTTTGCTGTATCTATTTCACAAAGGCAGAGAAAATATTTCTTATTCAAGCTTAAAGCGAAAATGTAAATTCAAGAACACCACTTAGAGTTTTTCCCAGCCTCAGGATGTGTTTGCTGCATAATGAACTGCTCCTTCAAATACAACTTCTCATTTGGAAAACACTGTAGCCACATTTTCATACCTAAAATTGTAATATTTTTCATTTAAAATATAAACCAAAACAAGAAAAGGCTTGACCAAAATCCTGTAGGAATGCCAAAAAAGAATTTCAAAACACATTTTAAGTGAACGCTTGATAAGTTTGGCTTTCTTCTTCTGATTTAGTTGGTATCTGTGATCAATTTCACTATGAGAATGATACAATTAGAAGCATGAAATACTATGATTTTAAGACCAGCAAGATTGTATGAAAACTGTTCTTTAACACTTGTTGAAAGAAGCTAATACAGTGTTCATTTGTCAAAATGTAAAAATGACATGAATAATTCTCTGAAACAGGTTGATGAGCATTTAATTAGCAGAGTATATGGGAAATTGAACATCTCTAACAAGGAAAAGGGAATGAAAACTTAAATCTCATTGACACTCTTTTATGTCAAAGTGACTAAAACTCTGTCTAGTTTTGTAAAGTTAAAACTAAGTTAAAACTAGCTTTATTCAGTTAGGTGAAATCCTGATTCCACTAAACGAGGTGAATGCAGAACATGTGGCTCAGGATTTCACCCTTTAAGGCTTCTTAATATCTAGATGCTTTTACAAATTGTTTTCTAAAACCATGCATTGTATCTACTTCAAAATGTGCTGATTTTTGGATATGCTAAGCAATCTCATTTCCCACCATTATGACTGCAGCCTGCAAGTGTTCAGATACTCTGTGAGTTGGTTGTAATATATATTGATGCCTCTACATCTGGATAAAGGTAAAAAGCTACAGCACAGTTCATACCTCTAAGTCTGTCCTTTTCAGTACTCCTATGGACCCCATAAGATTCAGTGGTTTATGACATAAAATTTCAAGTGGTAACAACAACAGCAACAACAAAAAAAATAGGTTCATAATGAAGATAATGTCATCATAAAAGTATAGAATAGATAAAAAGTATAAAATAGACAAAATCTTCTCTTGGCTGTGGCCTGGATAAAGCCTCTTGCCTAAATTCAGGCTGTCATCATTCTGCTCAGGAGGCTCCTTCCAAGAAGACTATGAACATCAGTCTGGACAGAGTAAGTTTATACAGGGGAAATCTGATGGTTCATTCCACTACCTCTAAAGTAAGCACTTTCCACAAAAAATTTCATGTTGCCAACAGAGAAATCCAGCAACAGCTTGTAATTGGTATTTTCACACCACGCTACTCCAGACACTATGTATCCAGGGAGATCAATCCATGGAGAGAAGCCAGACTGTAAAGAAAACTAGGAACTTGATAAACTTGATTCTGATTTTAATTTACCATTTTGGAAAGAAAAGTGCAGCTTTGTATTTTACCTTGTAAAGTTTCAATAGGTTCTCATTTCATTCTTTATTTTCATGGATCACATCATTTTATTCCTTTGTCCTGCCTCTTCTTTCCCTTCTT
This sequence comes from Pezoporus occidentalis, assembly GCF_034315485.1. Taxonomy (NCBI): domain Eukaryota; kingdom Metazoa; phylum Chordata; class Aves; order Psittaciformes; family Psittacidae; genus Pezoporus; species Pezoporus occidentalis. Next base: position 2,311,021 of record NW_026915977.1, on the reverse strand, counting down.
CTCCCATTAAACATACACTTATATTTTGTCTCTAGTTGAAGGAATTACATCCTGTACCTATGTAAAAAGGAATTTAATGTTTCTGTCTTTTAAAATAAGGAAGTTGGATATCTGGGCTCTGATTACAGATAACAAAGTCTATTCACTACAGCTGAAAAATACTTAAAATCTAAGAGACATAAGTCCCCCTAAAAAATCAGTAGGTTAAAAGCCACATCCTAGAAGTCTGAAGTAATAGCTCCTTTTTCCCTGTAAACACTTTTAACCATTGCTCTGGATGATATAGTCTTCAATAAAAAGATTTTAGCTAACACGTCTTGTACCAAGCCCTATGAGACCACTTAAGACCCACAAGGGCACGTAGGTGCATTCCAATAAAAATGAACAAACAGGCAGGACAAAAAACAAGCTTAGATGACTGATTTATGTACCTGCTATTTTAGCCCAATGAAAGACGGAGAAATAAATACCTTTCAGAAAGGTACAGAGGACAAGCTTAGAGGGACTCTTTCAGAAAGACTGAGTGTAATGCTCCCCAGCTCACAGGAGATGGGATGAGCTTTCCCCACCAGCCAAACCAATGGGGGTTTCCTGTTCCCAGGAAACACAGTAATTAGAGACATCAGAGGTAGTCACTTGTCTGTCTTGTTGTTTTAAATTGGAGGATCCTGGGACAAAATAGTAAACAAGCTCTTAAGTATTGGCTTTTCATCTCGTATCTTTTTTATGAAGCTGGTCATAAATCTTTTATAACCAGCTTCATAAAATGGGGCAAGAGAAATTTAAATACTCCATGTCAAATAGGGAAAAAATAACTGGAAAGATAATTTCAAGAAGATAATAAAGAGTATATTCACAAGCTTCACATTCATATCGTCATCGTTAAGGAAGAGTAGTGAAGCATCACCAAAACAGGATTTTCAGCATAATTGTTACACTTCTTGTTTTAAAGATCATGCTCTTACAATCACAAGTTCAAAAGGTGTCCCAAAGAATTAAGAATCTGTGGATCTTGGTTTTACATGACTTGGAAGCCATCTAAAGGAAAGGAAGAGACTTATCAGTCAGGGGCATCCTATCTCTCATCTTTTCTATTGTTGAAGTCTTGGATATAACTACAAGAACCCTTCAGAAAAAGAAGGTTTTCTGCCCTTCTCACCTCTCCTTTCTTCAAACAGTTGTGTAGATCTCAAAATATGAAAAAAAACCCATGGGGCCAATTTTTCAAAATGAAGAGGCTGACTTTCACTTCTTGACTTTGCTAAGTTAGAGTTCAATGAGATTCTTCTGAAGACAAGTGAATCCTGCTCTCACATGCGGATGATGTCTAGTATGGTGACCAGAGGCCTGCACTCAGAGATCATCTTCCAAGAGGTGCTTTATTCTGGGTCCTTCACAACTGCAGAAAGTCAAACGCCTATCTAGTTTAGTGTTTCTATTAATGTTAGCTTCAACTAAGGAGCCACATCTTGCACTAGCTGACCTGTACAAGCCTTTTTTTTAACTAGCTTTTAATTTGTGGTTAAATAAATCCTGTTAATGTCCCTCATTCTACACCAGTGCCTGAGAGCAGGATCCAACCTCTAGCTGAAATCTTCTGCACCATCACTTATGATGATATTAAGCCTATATTCATCCTCCTGAAGACAGTGCTGTGGTTCCTCAAACCTTGGACCCTTTGTATACCTAAAATTTGTCACTTAAGCCAGAATTGTGTCAGACAGATATTCTACCATTGCACAAACCATGCTAGCCAAATTTAGCTCATATTCTTTCATTAAACTGTAGTTTTAGCCAGATACTGATTTTGTGATACTGTAAATTACTTTTAAATTTAAGAAGCCCGTAAGTTAAAATACAAACCCAGATTAGCCTCAGGTTCCCACTTGCTCAAAAAGTAAGATATTGTTTTTCTTATATTTCTGCATTTGTGGGATAATTTTTAATTAAGAATTATATTTGGAACTCATTTTCTTAAATGGAAACAGGCAGCAGATCTATGAAATTTTACTTCGCTTCTAAAAAGTCTAATAAAACTTTTGGCATGAATGTATGAGCAATATGCTTAAAATGCTTGAATGTAAGCATCTTTTCTAGTATATATTTGTTATCTTCTGCAGGTACATAGTAAATTGCATACTAAAATCAGAATTCCTTCCTCAAGGCCCTTGCCCTCAGCCACAGAGAAGTCAGCAACTGTTTAGCTGAGAAGCATGAGTTACCTCAGTTACATAAATGAATATAATCACTCACAATTCAACTGTTTGCATTCATCAGAGTTCTGTAATATTCGTTGGTAATAACAACCCTTGCTTCCCCAAGTAACATATGCACAAATATTCACATCCAAGTCATCCAAATCACACAGCTTGTGAAGCATGTGTCATCTTTTTCCCCATTCTGATTTACAGTGGTTGCACTAAAATGTGATATTATTATAGAAATTATACAATACAGATTATTATGCATCTCCTATGTATAATTATATATGTATAATAATTCTATGCATAAGTATTTTATGTTGTATGTATTATAGAAATAATTGCCAAAATGCTAAACGCTGCATTCTTCTTGATTAAAACTTCCCTAATCCATCCACATTCTGCTTTCATCTCCAGTAGACTTGCAAGAACTTTCTTTTTTTCATTGTAACATCATCTCAAAAGTAAACTCTACAAAACAAAGACAGTAAAAAGATGCTAACATGGAACAGTCAGTTGATGAGCAGACCATCATTATTTTGCTCTCAACTTCTGTCTGCTAGTATCTCAGATATGCTCAAAGTCCAATGGGTTGAACAGGAGAAACTTCCTCTTTTCCATTACAGCCACCTTGCTCTGCTCTGCACAAAGAACTGGCTGATCAATAACCTACCAATTACCACGACCAGACACTGTATCCTAGGAGGAACATTTGTTATTGGATAATTAAATTTTAGAGCAATGCACTAAAGCTGGAAGTTTTAAGCTTGATGGATCAGTATTATGCTCCCTCCAAATGCAATAAAATTCAACACTAACATTTATAGAAGATCTCAAAGACCTGAGGATTACTTATGGTGTATCAGGAACCAAGAGATAACATCACTCAGATACATGATTTACCACCTGCTGTTCCCAACAAAGGTTTATTTAGCTTTTAATGCCATATAAAACCTAATCCCTTACTACAAATATAAAAATATTAAGGGAAAAGAAGAACATGGGACTGAACATGAGTAAAAATGAGTGACAAGAGGGTATTGATCAGGAATTTAGACATTTACAATCCATTATCTATGAAACAGGTACTTGCACTCTTGGCTGATGACAGAATTGAAGCCTACAGCTTTCTGAAATACTTGAAAAATATAGGCTTTTACTAAATCTGCAAATTTAGCACCAAATGCATAACAGTTCTCTAATTAGTTTTGTGAAGGCTTTTTGACAAAGAGGAGAGGAATAGTTCCTCCATTACTGTGTATTCATTGAAGTCAGCAAAGGTATTGGCAGACTAAGCACAGCTGAATCTTGGTTATGGAGGCAGACTGGGCTGCAAGATCACCTTTAACAGGTGACTTCTGAGAGCATTAAGAAATTTAGGGTGAGCGTTGACATGGACCAGTGGAAGTCACTCAGTGGAAAGAGTTTGAAAAGCTACAGAATCTGATTTTGCAGTTCTAACACATCAGTATTTCAACAGACTTCTCAAAAGACTGCAAAAAGTCCTTATGAGAGACAGCTATTGGATACACAGACTATCTAGGCAGGACTATGCAGGAATGAATTTTGTGTCAGTTAAGGTGGCCAAATTTTGCTGGCATTTGCACTCTTGAGTGAATGTAATGTAATACTTGCCCATTTTCAGGGGAAATAAAAATGCTGACATCGCATTGTCTGTGACTGTAATACAACAAAGCTCATAAATTGATTATGTGTCACTGGAGTCATTAGAGACCACACTTCAGCTGAGGCAGACACAGTGGCTGTCCTAGTTCCTCAGTGCTAAACTTTTTCTTTCAAAGCTCTACTGTGTCCTTTTTTTTTGCTGTGGTTTTTTTTTCCCTTCCTCATACTCCCCAAAAGACGATTCTTCCCATTCCGATGCAAGTCACCAGGTCAGATATTGCTCTCATTGTTCTTTTTGTATCCAACAACTACTAAAAATGACAGCATTTTTTTCTGATCCACAACCTACTTTTTATGTGATCCAATTCAATTTCACTTAACACAGCACTAGAAAGAACCTCATTCCTGTATTAAGTAGAATTTTTCATCCTGGACTAAATTTACCATAGGTGTGTAGCTTCACTGATGCAAGGAGCTTGATCCATTATACTATCAGAGAACTTGGCAGAACACATCACATTAGAAGCAAAATATACAATGGTGATAATTTGCCCTCATGCAGAGCCTGTGATCTGAGAGTCTCAAGGTTAACCAACAATTTATGGTCTGTTGGTTCCAGGGACTGGTTTAACATTCAGGATCAGTTTTGAAAGACACCACAAATTTTCCTAATGAAAAATGTAGAGGGAAGTGGAAGTAGAGGATGCAAACAATAGAATTCACTGCCCTTTTATCACCAGGCAAGATAGAGCCCATGCCCACACAATAGTAGTCGTTATGTGACCCCTTACCTCCTTAAATCCCCAAAAGTCTCCTGATCAATATGGATCATTCAATAGGACCTCATTAAAGAAATGAGCATGGGATAATTACCCAGCCCAAGGTTCCTTCTCTGCCCCTGAAGATCACAGTATCACAGTATCACAGTACGCTAGAGATTGGAAGGGACCTCGAAAGATCATCTAGTCCAATCCCCCTGCCGGAGCAGGAACCCCTAGATAATGTTACACAGGAATGTGTCCAGGCGGGTTTTGAATGTCTCCAGGGAAGGAGACTCCACAACCTCCCTGGGCAGCCTGTTCCAGTGTTCCGTCACCCTCACTGAGAAGTTTCTTCTCAAGTTTAAGTGGAACCTCTTGTGCTCCAGTTTGTACCCATTACCCCTTGTCACATAAGCCCAATTTACATTCAAAGTGATTCAGCTCTTCCTTCAAATACATGGTAACAGCAAATATAGTGCTTTTTGGGATTAGTCTCTGGAATCACTGTTCCCTAATGCTTCCCTGGGAAATCACCCCAGAAAGTGCTCACTGATATCTAGTATAACCCAGGTTAGGGACTGGGCTGAAAGCTAGTGAATTAGATAATCACAAGTCAGTGCTTGAGCCCAGGCCCTGATCCTATTTTATGAGTTAGCATGGATACAGTCTATTTAATCCAAGGTAAATCCCCACAGGTTAATCCACAGAGAGAGTCAACCACCTCAATCACATTCAAATCCTTCCAAACTTCCTCTACACTGCCAGTCCCTTACCAGGAATTCTGCAGACTTCCACTGTACACATTGTGCATTGATACTGTATTTACATCTGTATACCAAGGCAAATGCCTCAGTCCCAGAGCTCTGTTGAGCTGCCTTCTGGCTGACTTCAAAATGTTCACTTTGTGATGAGTTTCAGAATAGGTGGTGTCTGACCTGTTCTAAGATCTTACTACTACTTGATCTGGAGCAAAACTCTGACTGTTATCTCCATTGAACAGCTGTTGACCCAAGACAGTGGCAGCTGAATGACTTGCCAAAAGGGATCCAAATGGCATAGCAGGGGCTGATCCATATCTTCTGAGGCCAACACATCTGTCTGCCCAGTCAGTTATATTCTCAAGTGATGCACCTCAGCACCCAATGAACAAATGATGAAGAGGTGGGTGACAAATAGGAGTTTTGGTCTGACCTCAAACCTCTTCCAACAGCACCCATGGAAGATGCATGAATGTGTTGAATTAAGTGCATATGATGCTTTAAAAACCTGAGCACACCATCCCCAAGAACCTCATGGACAGGAGAAAGCAGATGAAGCAGTGTAACTGGAGATGTGTAAAACTACAATCTTTTTTGGACTGCTAAATAAAATATACACATTCAGATGTTTTTCTTTGGAAAGTCAAACCCTTTGCATATCTAAAACTTCCAGCCTAAAAGTATAATTCCAAGGAAATGATCAAGTGGGATGAGTTAAATATTTTGTTTGCTTAACTTCTTCACTGGAACAGTCCCCCGGTATTGTGGGTTTTGATGAGATAATCAGTGCACTTGATCACTCATGATGGATGGCTTTGTTGTGGAATTAGTGAGAGTGATTTGGGGGCTGCAGTTAATTTCTCCTACTTCTCGCTTTGAAAATATTACATATGCATCAAAACACTTGAAATTAAACTTTCATATGAGGGAGTAAAAAGCTGGGTGTTCAGATTTTAAAGAAACTTTTATGTTGGTGGCTTTATGCTTTATTTTTCAGTTGCTAAATGTGATTAAAGATGCTTATTTTCCTCTAACAACATGAAATCAAGACTGTATGCCACACTAAGTGTTGGAATATAGATCCTATCTCACCACCTCCAGCTGCTGAGAACCTCTGCTGTGATTAGAGTTACATACCCAACCTTGGTTTTAGCCTTACGACTTCACCTCTCTCTCCCTGTTACAGTATTTGTCCCACAGAAGCTTATGGACTTTGTTATGCTTCCATTCAGCTAAATCCAGAGGATATCTAATTCTGGGGATGACTTGCTACATTCATCCTCTTATTTCTAAGAGACAGATGCGCATCATTTCATCTATTTCTTCCCCTATTATACCATAACCTCATTCATTATCACAGACCATACTGTAGGACTAACCTATGATCAACGTTGTTCAGCTCAAGCAATGAAAAAATTATCTTCCAGTTTTATAGACCCTGGCACAGACTGATGAGGCCAAAGTTGCCCCCAAAGTTTTATAATCCACAAGGCGGGATAGAGTCTTCAGTTGGCAGAAACCATCATTGCTTTCTGGAAGTCAGTGCTATTGCAGTAATACTCAGCAACTTCAGAGAGAGCTTTCCAGCTGCACATTTCTGTCGCCAGGATCCTGCATTCGGACGTCATACATTCCAAATGAAGTCAGTTTTGGGAAGTCCATTAAAAAACAACAAAAATTGACAAGAAATAGAGATCATAAAGCCAGATTCTTTCTCTTTTTCCCTTGCACATAAGAGCATCTAGTAGCTAGTAAAATTCATACAAGCTGTTCCAATAAATTGGTAGTACTTCCTTTTTTCCTCAGTTTCCTGAACCTGCTGAACACAAAACAATAAAATAATCAATATTTTACTACTGTCTTAATGGTGTGGAATGTGGAGTTTTCTTCTTGAAGTACTAGAGAGAAATATTGTTTATACAGATCCTTGCATGAAATCTATAAATGCTAATCAATGTATTAGAAACAGTGGAAGGATTCTTATTGATTGGTGTTTCAAAACATTGAATTCAGTACTTTATTTCTTTGAATATTTTGATTGAGTTTTACAATTACACCTACAAAGAGGCTCTTGTGTTTACTTTTAAAATACATTCTCTTCAATGACAAACACCATGTGTAATTTCATATTATATAGTGACTTATAATGGTGAGGCACATCTGCTCTGTAACACAGCATTCAGTATCACCAAGGAGATTTCTTTCTGATGAGCTGTGGTGAGTCTTCAAAACATATTTACCTGCAGCTGACATAGAAATCCTTGAAGCTGTAGATAACTGCCAACTTCAGAAATCAAGTAATTAGCACTTTAAAGTGGATTAAAGAAATGTACTTCCAAGTGTGAAATTTGGGTTGCCATCATTGGCAGTATACATTGTTCAAGAGGTATCTATGAAGTTAGGAATAATACTACAACATACTTCAACTGAGCTGATACTTCACTATAAGAAAGATTACATGCCTTATTGATAATACTGAATTTTGGACTGAAGTTTACAGTGTTGTAAATTCTAAGCTTGTTGTATCAAAGCTTCTTGTTTAGAATAGAGCATAACCATGATTAAAACATGCTAATCAAATACTTTTACTAGAATAAATTGAAATTTGTTTACAACCTTGAGATAAACATTAATGTCCATTTCTAATAATGGTAAAAATTAAAGAGAAACGAAGACGAGGACAGTTTTAGAGTTCAAAAAAGTAAACAGAAAATAACTGTTTTCTACTTTTTAAAATGTAGATGGTGAACGTGTATATATACATGCCAACCGAGCTTAGCATCCCTTCTCCTCCACCCCCCAATATCTTCTGTAACTTGAATTTTCAAATTTAAAACTGGTGTAAGTGACTTTTTAGGCATTTTCTCATAGCTGCTTTTCTGCCCGTATAACGAGGTTGGTAGCAGCAAAAACGTAGAGGGAGCTGATCCTTCCTTGGAGCATCACTCTGTGGTGTTATGAAATATTACTTTCCTATAGACATCCCACTTGATCCAATACCTGGGTGGACACTGCCCCTGTTTCATGAGGTGCAAGTGAGAAGAAATGTTCAGCAGCATCTGCATAATGTGACAAGGGAAAAGAAGTTGAACCAAACATTACTGTTGGAGGCATGAAGTCCTCCTCCTCCCTGACAACTGCTCCAGAATTTCTTGATGTCACTATGTTTATGTTCTCAACTTTTTTCTCACAGTTAGGCTACTAGCATACAAATGTATGGATTGCTCTCCAGGGAATCTGTCTGAACACTTGACCTATTTTGTAGTATACATTTAATTTCTAAGGGCTTGAAAGGCACATCCTACTGCTCTGGCACTTGGTTTCCACTGGGAATCATATAAAAAAATAAGGAGTTAATAACATTATGTGCATAAAAAGAAATAAAACCAAACTCAGTAAAAATCTTCAGAGAATGTTTTAGAAGCATTTTACATACATAAATCAAAGCTTATAGAAAAGATTTTCTACTAAAGAGAAGCTGAAACTTTACAAATATCTTTCAATGACTGTATATCAATTAATGAACTGGCAGAGCTCCAGTGAAAGCAGCACACAGGGTACAGCTGCTGACATATCACTTGTGGATCCAGCCCCAAATATTCAGGCACTGACTGCAGTTTCTGATTGCTTTAGTGTACTGTTAATGCTCTTGTTTATTTATTCTGTAAACTTCATTGTGCCGGATGTAATCAATATATTCTCCTTTATCCTCAAATATTTAGTAAGCATCTTAGAACGCAGTTAATACTTTGCATCATGTTTCTTTTTGATCAGTAAAACACTCAGTAAGTTGCCTTCTCAAAGTCACTAGAGAGAGCTACAATGAAAATTCGAACAAATAAAACAAGAACCTTTTTGCTTATTGTCTAGGAACAGAAAAAACTTATGAACTATCAAGTCCAAAAATGCAACCAAAATTTGTGGTTCCCTGAGACAGTCAAATCAACTTGACTTGGAATTATCACAGACTTTTCTTCCTATTTTTAGGGTTGTCTACGAAGAAAAAAAAACCAGACCTCCACTGATCTTATTATAACTCATTCATGTTTATCACTCCTATGATTGAGGTCTGCTTTCGCAGGACAAATTTATTTCACAGCCTCACAACCTTCCAGTGCTGACTTTCATAGTCCAACAAGTAAGGAAAAGGTGAGCCATGGTGACCAGCCCATTGGATCTTTTTTGAGCAGCCTTTCCTGGTTTTGTGGCTCTATCACAAGGAAATTATTCCCTTAGCAATTTTTTTTTTTTTTCTCTTCTCCATTTGAAACATCTTTGCCTGGGATGTAGGCTCCTGAATGATGACACTTTAAAAACTTGTAATTCCTTTGCTTCTCCAGATCTTTCTGCTGTCATTTTCATATCAGTATCTTGCAAAAAGGTTATCTCAAAGAATAAACATTTAAAACTCATTTAACACAGAAAACAGGGCATATTTATGCCTACGAAATCTTGCATTTCAAGAGGTGATTAGTGCTGTCTCCAGTCTTCTCCATAAAGATAGAATGAAGTAATAATAAAAGTTCACAACAAACATTTGTCTAAGTTGTTCTTAGAAACACGAAGTTGCAGATTGCAGAAATTCCCACAAAGTCCTATTCTAGTGATTTTTCTACGGATGAAAAGCTTTTCATGCTGTGTAACCCAGACTGCCTTTGTCGCTGCTTAAAATCCACTTCTCACTTTCTTCGGATAGAATATGAGAAGTTCACTGTCACACCACAAATGTAGACTCTTGTTATCTCTGTCTTAAATTGTGGTATTATAATGCATGACTTGTATTCCACTGTCTTTCTCTTGTTTTTCTCAGTGAGTCATGTTTTGCATCCCAACAAGAGAAACACTATGTAAATTTCATACTCAGAAAGAAATCAAAAGCAGAACAAAATGGATGAAGGAAGACTCAAATCTACAGACTTATGAACTTAATTGTGCAATTTACTTCTGTTTTATTATTGCTTTATTTATCTTTTTGTTCTGCAGTTAATGTTATATTCTTTGGTCCAATAGATGAATTCTGTATTATTAAAATATGAATTGTAGCAGGGGACATGCTGTCTGAATAAAATAGTATCTGCTGGTTACGTGTTGATATATACCCAGGTTAAGATCCAAATATTCAAGCATTATCAATCTACAGCATATTCTAACAACATAGCCTAAACCTACTAATTGCATTACAGGATTTAAGTTGTTTTTTTTCTCCTAAATGGCAACAGCAAATAATGAAGTAAACAATTTAGGAAGCATGGGATCTCTCAGGCTATATTTGAATGTACCATTGGAGAGACTCATGAACTTCTGTTCAAAAAGATATGAGAACTCTCAAAAGTAAAGCCTCTTAAAAAAGGCATGTATGGGAGAAATTAGAGCTTTTGAAAGAGAACTGAAGCTGATTGATGTCTAAAACATTTAATTTAAAAGTTGCTTAATGTACAGATAAGGGAAATTATAACCTCTGTTGCTATTGCAGTAAAATCTGTTTGCCAGACTGTGATCAGAAAGCAATGTACTATATTTTTATTATCATTCTAAAATTAATGCTTCATTCATTTTTCCAGTGCAATAAATAAAAAAGATTTAATTGTGGTATGATGAAAACATTTTATTCCTGACCCAGTGTCATAATGCATGGCCATGGAGAACCTGCTGGAATCAGGTTTCATTATGTCAGAAAGACATAATCAGTCCAAATACATTGCAGTCCAAATAGATTTCCATTCACTTCAAATTGCTGGTTTCAGAACTGCAGGGAGCATTAAAAGAAGTATATTTGCTTTTTATAAGAGCTCATCTACTTGCTCCTATGCATCACAAGCCAAATCAGCATTTGGATTATAACTAAAGATTGAGCCAAGGCCATCCAGGGCTCAAATGCTGAGCCTCAGAAGGTCCAGCAAAATGTGATACGATGGAAGCTGAGAAAGGAATCTGTTACTGATCTGTAATAAATTCAGCTCTTCATCCCCCCCCACTCTGAATTATACAAACAGCCCTATCACACTAGATACATTCTTTTAAAACTTCTTTTACTTTCGGGAGGATGATGATAATCATCCTAGAGCCCTTGGGCATGGTTTTGATATAATTACAAATTTGATATAATTTTGATATAATTGCAAAGTACCTTTTAAAGGTGAAGAAATTGTAATGGGAATTAGTCTTCAGTGAAGAAGGAATAATTTGATTAAACAATGATCTCATTTCAGGCAGTATGAGTTAGCCACAGATCCTTTCTCTGTTTGCTTCAATATTCTAGCAATAAAAGGTGACTTCTTTATCTCAGAAAGGTTTGGTAAGGGTTTCACAATATATAGACATATACATGCACAAATCATAGAATCATAGAATCATAAAATCATAGAATAGTTAGGGTTGGAAAGGACCTTAAGATCATCCAGTTCCAACCCCCCTGCCATGGGCATGGATGCCTCACACTAGACCATGTCGCCCAAGGCTCTGTCCACCCTGGCCTTGAACACTGCCAGGGATGGAGCATTCACAACTTCCTTGGGCAACCTATTCCAGTTCCTCACTATCCTCACAGTAAAGAACTTCTTCCTTATATCTAATCTAAACTTCCCCTGTTTATAATGCAGACCAGGAGAGAAGCAGGGAAGAATCTAGAACACATTCACTTAGTAAACATAAAACAAGTCAATTTTACATACTATTCAGAGTGTTGTGTAAATGTTTGTGATATCAAAGAAGAATTGAAAGCACAATATCTAGATGCAACAGTGAAGGATTTAGCAAATTCTCTGACTGATCTATCCAGATCACGATGTTCCCACTTCTGTATGAAAAAAAAAAGCATACATAAGGAAAAAATACCTCCTTTATGAACTTGTTATTGTCATTAATTGAGACAGAACTGAATTATTAACAGGTCATATTTCAGAAGGGAGAAATGGGATATTACAGCATAGCCCAGGTATAAAGCTTTATGCCTTTCAATACACCCCAAATTACAAAGATAAAATGCCACAAACTGTGAAATAATTTAAAAAGGAATTATGAATCCTTGCTTTTCCCAAGCGAATGGTGAAAATGTTATTGCTCTTTGTTCATTGTTCGTATTGCTCATTAGGAAGCAGTCTGAAATTAATCTGTACAGTGTCCAGAGTTCAAAACCATCATACACACCAGTAAGTGCATCCCAGCGTGATTATGGCAAATCACTGTGCTGTGTTCCTTGATTTGTAAAAGCCATTGCACAATGATCTGCAATTACCCGGATTTGTATACACAGGCTATTATCCAATACATAAGTCACTCAGTTGAGTGTCTATCTCTCCTTTTGAGATTTAGCTACACGAACTAGAATTAGAGGAAAAAGAGGTAGGAGAAGAAAGAAAAATAAGGCATTAAGATTAAATGCTAATGAGTCATTTAGGCTCAAAAAAGAATAAAAAGCTAAGGTGCTAGGAAAAATCTCTTTGTATTCTACACTTTCCACTCTTTAAAGCGTAAGTGTTCTGATGACAAAGGAGTAATACACAAAGTAGTTTATACAAGTGGCTCTTAAGGTTTCAATGTAATGGCTTCAAGCCATTTGTCCACACCTGGCAAATTCAGTATGAACGTTGGCACTGGATGTTGATACTGGTTTGCCAAGTATGAGCCTTGGTACCAAAAGAATCTCTCTGCATTCCTCAGATGTTGGCACAGGACATAACCTTGTAATTCCTACTTCTGGAATTTCTGACTTAAAATTACATTTTGTTAAGACAGATAATGGTCTAAGAAGGGCAGGATAACTCCATGACGTCCCAGTGGAGTTTACCGTTGTGTGTCAAAGATCTTATTTAGGTCATGAACAGGATGATTTCATATATGTATCTCATATAGGCACAACTTGTTTTGTAGAAAAAAACCACCTGTGACTCCTATTTTCCTATACCATTCTCTTGCAAATAGTCTCATGCTATCAAGTCCAAAGAAATCCAAATCAGGTGGACAAACTGTAATGAAATATATTTCATTCTACGATTCTATGCTATTTCCTCACTATGTTCTCCAGGGTATGATGTTTCCTTCTTCAGATTATTTGCATCAAAGGATAATTCCTTGTCCTTGTTCAGCTCAGAACAATGAACCAGAAAGGCAAATTTTAGGCAAATCCCACCCTGTATCTTTTTTTAACTCTCTCTCCTAAAAAGTCTGCATTCATCTGGAACAGAACTCCAGGCAATAATCCCAATGAACCAGCAGGTCTGTGGCTCTGAACAGACCTCGATTTCCTGCCTGGTTCCCTTGTTGCTTTCTCAAAGACAGTGTTGAAATCTCACCATCACCTTCTCCTTCCTGTACAGAAGCTTCTCTTTGGTCTTTAGTCTCCACCCCGAGGCTAACCTAAGCTTCTTTACTAGATGAGCAAGCCTTTTAGCAAAGATGCTTTTGTATGGCTTCATCAGAATCATCCTATCTTTCTACAGAGGTTTTTATTCTTCAAAGAGTATCTAAGAAACATGCGAGCAAAAGCTCTACCTATGATACCAGATACAGAACCAGATAATGGGATGGAGGTTCCTCATGACAGCAGAAGGACCAGAATGTGGATTATCTTGCTTCTGGGATTCCTCGCTCCTTTGTTAATAACTAAAATATGGACTGAGAGTCACCAAAGTCTCCCTATGCATTGCAAAAGGAATCTCCAGTGGGGTACTCTAGCTGGACCCACAAAACTAAAAAAATCAGGATTTGCAAAACCAGGCAATTTTGCTGTGTATTAATGTGTTGTATACATCAAGTTAAACATTCTTGGGGCCAGGAAAATGATGCACTGAACACTTCTTTACCAAACAGAGCAGTATAGATATGGCCTGAACCTACTTTAATTTAACTTAGAATGTCCTGCTAATTCTAATTAAAATGGCCTTAGAACGTAATGAATAATATGAATACTACTTCAGCTTTTAAGGGAACATAGGGAATTGTGAAATAAGATAAAAATAAATGCTCTTTTCGACAACCTTTTTATTGTTATAACCTCCTGCTTCAATTAAGATATTAATTATAGGCTTAACATTGCAAGTTTCCTTTCGTAATGTAATTAAAAGTTAGATTATTGCTGAGAAAACTTAGATATAATGTCATTAATTCAAAATTAGGCAGCAGAAAGCAATCTGTTATGATTTTATTAGCTTTTAAGGCATCTAGTTATGTTAAAGCATTTTGCTGGTGTTTGAAAAACCATTTGGATACCAATAAAAAGGTAGCTAAACTGTGCTAATTGAAACTTTGCAAGTGGGTTGGTTGGTAACTTGTAGCTGCTTTGAAATATCTCAGTTAAAGTCTAATCATCTCAGTAGATTCCACTTAAAATATTTAAATCGTCATAATTAAATCTTTCTTGTTTATGTGAAATCTTCATCATAATTTGCATAGAAATTAGATATGGAACTTCATGTTACTACTTAATAGGTGCCCTTGTTATCAATTGGCATTAAAAAAAGTTGCAATCAATGTTCTTTCATGTCTTGAAATCTAAATTGAGAATCAGTGCTTTGGAAAACATGGGATTAATATAATTATCCAGATTTTACATAGTAATGGAATTGCTATACTGAATCAGACCTATAGACTGTCATCTTCCCTGACGTTTGCAAGTACCAGATGTTACAGAAGAATGCATAAATCCTCCCATCCCTGCTCAACAGATGTGCGATCTGTCCCCAGGAAGGTCTCATTATAATCCCAAGGGATTTGGTTTAAACCACTAAGTACAGGGTTCATTTTGTTTTATTTTATAAATTTCTGAGAGTTTTAACTACAATATGTCTAAACATTTTTTTCTCCATATAAACACAGTCTCTTTTAGAACTTCACTAATTTTGGCTATTTCTTTAGTGAAGACTACTATAAGTGCATTAAAAGGTGGCAGTAACTAAGTGTTTCCAGAAAGTCCAAAGAAAATCATATCTGAACACACAAATACAGGTCTCAACTCCAGATTTGCTATATGCTTTCTATGAGGAACAGGGACACTAGAAAGAAAGTAACTAAATAGAATTTTACAGAAATTATTTCCTACCTGCAAATTTACTTGGAAGAAAATTACTATTCTCAGTGTTCCTGAGAAAAAAAAAAAAAGCTTGAAAAAATAAGAAATATATTAAGAATATCAAATGTGTGTGCTGCAGAAGTCACATGTGCACCCCAGGAATCAGCAGCAAATGGCTAAAACTGGCATGATTTGTGACAGTATGCATTAGAAGTTGGCAGGACCATATATTTGGCCAGTTCTGTCCTAGGGATGCCACACATTTCACAATGCTTGGCTACCTGTCTGTCTGGCCAGCATGAATTCACTGATGAGCTGTTTCCCTTCTCTCCTGAAGTCTGGCAATCTAAGGTACCAGCTGACCTGCATGACTAGAAGTCCCAAGTAGTTTACATGTAAAAGTCGTTTAGTAAACAGAGCAGTATAGATACGGCCTGAGCCTACTTTAATTCAACTTAGAATGTTCCTTTAATTCTAAATAAAATGGGCTTAGAATTTAATGAATACTATGCATACTAATTCAATTTTAAAGGGAACATAGGGATGGCCTCTGTGTATCCTGGTTCCTAAATAACATTTCAGAAAGGCTGATTGAAGACCTTTCTGTTTTTCAGCAGCAGTTCACCAAAGCTAACATCAATCTGACCATTCTTTTATGAAATGCAGATGTTTTAACTGAAAATTCTCAATTTCATTCTTCAAAAATGTTAAATTCAAAGTATGATTCCTGAGGAAGGACTTCTCAGGGTGTACTGAATAAGCATACCAGAGTTCCCACAGAATTCCCAGCTTTTTTGTGCTTCCTCCTATTTTTCCTAGACATTGCTGTGAGCCTTGAAAAAATGTTCACACTGTGCCATGAGGCTTTCTGCAATGTGGGCACTGGACAACGGAAGATAAATTCATATGCACTGTTATATTCACTTGGCAGGCGAGGGTCAGACTTTCAGCCCTAAGTAAGAAGCACCTGGAACAGGATCCAAAATTTGATTGTACAAGTCACCAATATCATATAGAGAGAGAGCAATGTAACTCTATAGAAGAACCAAAAAAATCTGACACACACACAACCCCACAGGACCAGAGACTTGGAAAATGTCTTGGATATAACAAACTGGAAACACTAAACACAGGTATAAATAGAAACTCATTCATTACCTGGCTCCTGAATCTGGAATCCATTCTCAATTATAGATTTAAACATATCTTTTTAAAGAACTGAGGATTAAAGTGATTAAAGCTTCTACGTTCTCCCTCCCACAGAAAAGTTACTAATTACCGCCCTTTCCCTGGTAGTGGGTAAAGTATAGAAGAAAATCTTATCCTACTGGTTAAGAGATCTTACCTAGGAAAAGGGATTACACGTTTAATTTCCTAGCCTATTTGCAGTGGACTAAAAAAGGAATTAACTCACACCATCCAACTGCTGCCCAAGCTTCCTGACCACTGTGGTGCAGAGGAAGTTCATACCAGTCTAAATATCCTTTTACTCATATATTTTCTGAATGGCAGAGGGTGCTTAGGAAAAGATTATAAAAAAGAAGGAAAGCACTAACAGGGAGAAGAAAGTGCTCTGACCTTGGGAGTCCTCCTTTCCTTTCTTCACAGTGACCCAGGGTTAACAAAAGGTACAATTCTATTGGAATAACCAAGGACACATTTTCTTTGAGACAATATTCATGCCATGACAGACACATAATCTTCAAAGCCATCTTCAGTCTATCCATCCATCAAAATTCAAGGCATAGTGAATACTATATTTAATCTCCAGCTTCCCAGATACAACATGTAGAGCAGCAGCAAAGAGGGAGAAGAAAAATGGGCTGTGCTGAAATTGCAAAGGGATGTATTACATAGTAATTCATGAACCTACTGTAGCTAATGCTGTTACCACGAATCTACTACTATTTATGGTGCTATGGCATGCACAGAAACACTCAATTCAGTTTTACCTATGTAAATTAAACATATAAAACCACACATTTATCCTTATTAGGCTGTGAAATGTTATGACTCAAATGTGGCAAATAAGTTATTCATAGGTAACAGTGGCCATTCATTTTATACTATTCCCAGCAGACCACAAATACCTTTATATCCTGATGAATTTCCCAACACTCTGGCAGAATGAGCCAAATAGATTTTAAATATTTTAAAGCATTTCTGAATAAGATAGTGGGGAGTCCAGTCTAGATCCTATTACATTTCCCAGAGAATAAATGACTTTTTCTCTTTGCTTTTCTTTGTGCTCAGTTTGTTTGCTTTTGGGCTACTTGAAAGTGTTGATTGATTTTAACAGAGATGAAAGATTTGAGTTAAAAGCCACCTTGATGTCTGCCACATTAAATCTTCCTGTAATAACACAGAGCTGAGACTGCCAGAAGTAAATACGTTTTGGTGCATTTTTGTCCTGGGTTTAGCAGTAGCAGTCATTTTTTTCCCCTTTAGTAGCTGGTGCAGTGCTGTGCTAATGTAACACTAATAATACTGCTAATAATGTATACCACTATTTCCCAATGTAACTATGAGTTTACAAAGAAATTAAGAGACCTCCTTAGGTCAAAAGCAAAATCTGTGGTGAATCAGGGGACTCAGATTTGAGTTCTCAAATCCTAGGTTTCTGAGTGACAAAATTGTCCTGGGTTTAGCAGTAGCAGTCATTTTTTTCTCCTTCTTAGTAGCTGGTGCAGTACTGGGTTTTGACTTTCGGCCTGGGAACAGCGCTGATAACACTGATGTTTTTAGTTACTGCTCAAATGTTTAGTCTGACCAAGGACTTTGTGAGCCTCATGCTCTGCCAGGGAGGAGGGGAAGCCGGGAGGAAGCAGAGACAGGACACCTGACCCAAACTGACCAAAGAGGTATTCCATACCACAGCACGTCATGCCCGGGATGTAACTGGGAGTTACCCGGAAGGGGCTCAGTTGGCGGGCGATATCATATTGTCTTCCCTTGTTATTTCCTTTATCATTATTATCATTGGTGGTAGCAGCAGTGATCTGTGTTACACCTTAGTTGCTGGACTGTTCTTATCTCAACCCACGGGAGTTACATTCTTTCGATTCTCCTCCCCATCCTTCCTGGAGTGGGGCGGAGGGAAGAAAGCTGGGGGAAGGGGAAGTAGACTGCGTGGCTGACTTGCCGACAGGGTTTAAACCACGACAGTTCTTTTTGGGGTTTTTTGTTGTTTTTTTTTGTCTTCCACAGCTTTGAAAGAGGCCACTAGAAACTCACAGACTCTCTGCCTCCACTGCGCACACCAGCTTCCAGTTCCTTCAGGATTTCCATGCTCATGTAATGAGAATGAATGCTGAGCCACAGCTCATTGTCCAAGATCCCAAACATCTGTCTGTGGGAAAGAGGTTTTGTGGCAACAGCACCCCAGAGAGAACTGAGTCAGACAATGAGATTCATTTCCCGAATAACCTTATAGACACTTGGGCCAAAGAGCATGGCATTGAGTGGGTATATCACATCCCCTACCACGCACCAGCCTCTGGGAAAATTGAACGGTACAATGGGCTGTTAAAAACTACACTGAGAGCAATGGGTGGGGGAACTTTCAAGCACTGGGATACACACCAAAGGCCACCTGGTTGGTCAACACCAGAGGATCTGCCAACAGGGCTGGGCCAGCCCAATCAGAACTTTTACATATTGTAGAGGGGGACAAAGTTCCTGTGGTGCACATGAAGAATTTGCTGGGGAAGACAGTCTGGGTTATTCCTGCTTCTTTTTGGGTTTCCTGACCAGGAAACGAACCTGGGCCGCGGCAGTGAGAGTGCTGAACCTAACCACTAGGCCACCAGGGTGCTGCTGTACTTGTCACTGGGGTAGTGTAGCTGCTGTGCTTGTCACTGCCTATGGCCACACCACCCTGAAAACGCCTGATATCATCTGATCTCAGAAAGTGCTTGATTTTATTTGGCAAAAGAGACAGCGTAGCAGCAATTTAGTGGGCATTACAATTCATATTCACACTGGAGACTGGGTCCCCAAAGATAGTGGAGCTGGAGCACGAACAGATTCATATTAGGAATATTTATTAAAAGCCCATGTTTTGCTGAGAGATGACAGTTTCCTGGAAAGATTTAACTTACTATCTAGAAGCAGGAGAAACGCTCATTGAAAACTTGAACAAGTATGCAAGAGTACCTTGTGGGTTTGCTGCAATGAAGGATGCTCGTACAGGAAAATGGATGGCAAGTCCCAACTGCCTGCGTGTCAGCGCTGGGAGCTCTGGCTGCCGTGCCACGAGGGGAGGGCAGTGGGTGAGATGGGCCAGAGCTGGGCTTAGCGGCACCGGGCAGGCAGCTGTGGCCATGAGAGGAGCTACGGGCTGTCAGGGGGGCGGTGACAGAGATGACGACCGGGGTCCCCGCTGAAGGAGATCATGGAAGCTCCTGGCCCTTGGCCTGCTCTCTGCCTCCTCCATTCTGGCAGCCGCCCCAGGCGGCAGGGCCATGAGCAAGGAGGAGAAGAGCCCGTTGGGAAACCAAGTGCTTGAAATGTTTCATCATGCCTATAACAATTATATGGAGCATGTGCATCCAGCTGATGAACTCATGCCTTTAACTTGTCATGGACGAGCACAGGGTCAGAAACCAAGTCGAGTGGATGTGGATGATGACTTGGGAAAATTTTCACTGACCTTGATTGATACCTTGGACACTCTTGTGGTGTTAAATAAAACCAAAGAGTTTGAAGAGGCTGTAAAAAGAAATAAAGGGTGTTAATTTATATAATGACATAGTAGTATCTGTCTTTGAAACCAACATAAGTCCTTGGGGGCCTCCTAGGTGGGCATTCAGTGGAAATTATGCTGAAGGAAAACGGTGAATATATATGCAGTGGTACAACGGTGAACTTCTGCACATGGTGAAGGAACTAGGCTACAAGCTTTTACCTGCTTTTAATACCACTAGTGGTCTCCCTTATCCAAGAGTTAACTTAAAATTTGGTGTAAGACATCCAGAAGCACAAGCAGGAACAGAAACTGATACCTGTACAGTTTGTGCAGGTACCTTGATCCTTGAGTTTGCAGCTTTAAGCTGATTCACAGGAACATCTATATTTGAGGAATATGCCTGGCTAGCTCAGTCAGTAGAGCATGCGACTCTTAATTTCAGGGTCATGGGTTTAAGCCCCACGCTGGGCGCCAAAAAGAACTGTTGTGGTTTAAACCCTGTCGGCAAGTCAGCCACACAGTCTACCCCCCTCCCCCTTCCCTTCCCCCCTGATCCCAGAGGGATGGGGAGGAGAATCTTTGTAATCTCATAGTTACATTCTAAAATAGCGGTATACATTATTAGCAGTATTATTAGTGTTATGTTAATGGCAGAAAGGAAAGAAATGGGGAACTGATCATGATTGGTTTCTCAATCCATATTGCTCAGAAATGCTGACAGAAGAGACACTGTGATGGCTCAAAGCTTTGTGAAAGTAATCCCTAACTGAGTGTTGGAAGTCTGGCTTTTCCCATTAATTCTTGGCTTGGGAAGACTAGGCAAGGGAGGAAAAATTAATTGAATTTTACTAAACAAATAGAGAAATGAGATACTCTTGCCTAGTCACCTCATTCTTTTTCTTTTTTTTTTTTTTGTAGGTATTTGCTTATGATCACTGTCCCTAAGGGACTATTAAGCTTGAAGAATCTTTCCTTCAGCTGAGTATGGTCATCTCTTAATCTTATGACATGGAAGAAAAAGACATTTTCCCCCAAGAAATAAGTTTGTAAAGTGTAATTCAGAACTATTTCAAAGTTTTCTCTTCTACAAATATTTCATGTATTTGAGACATTACACTGTGCTTCACTGCTCTTTGGGTTAGACAGCATACGTTGAAAGACATTGTTATATTAAAATGCAGTTATTAAGCTCATTTTTAAGAAGACATAGAAACTAACTTGATTGGGTTTACAACAGCACTGATTAATGTTTTGATGCTTTAACTTTTCTCCCCTATCAAAAATAACTCATGGACTGACTGCTGTGAAACATTCAGATTTTGATGAAACTCCATTATGTAATAGTAAGCTGTGCCATGAACATGATTTTTATATAATCACTGAGTTCATCTCATGTTGTTTGGAATTCAGCTAAACTGTCTTATACTTTATGAATTCACTGACCCTGCATTACCATCTCCAACCAGGCCTGCTTGGGTTTGCCATTTTCTCCATTATCCAATTAACAGACAATTTTCATTTGGTAAATTGATTGCAATCCATTTGTTTCTGATGGTTCTTTGCATTTTGTGGAACAGAGGGTCAGACCTTCAGCTTCTGTAAATGGCCACAGAGCTCAAACACAGCTGAGGAATACACCGATGTCAATGGTTTTAGACTTCTTTCTGCTTAGTACGTACAAAACCAAGAGATGTCAGTGATTTTTTTTCATGGAGAATAACAATGATCCACTAACACATCACATTATAATGCCATTTTTCTTTATTGTTAACTGTATTTCCTGGAAATTAAGAGTCTACTGCTTCAGTGAATCCTTACTGTTACTAGCATGTATATATTACCTATATTCTAGTTGGCTTTTCTACAAAATTCTCCACTTTGCATTGATTTACATGGTAAATCATTATACAGATACAGTGATTGTGCAACGAGGAATCAATCATAATTTGTTAATAATTAAAAACAAGAACATAATAAAAAAAATAAATAAAAATTAAAAAAAAAAGAAAAAGCTCAACCCAAATCCAGAATGAAAAAATGACAAAACTTTATCTGATACCTGTGAAAACTGTTTAAATTAAGGAGGTAGACCAGTCATCATAAGTTTACAGGGTGAAAAGAAGCAAAATAAATGTGTAAAATTAATTTCCCCCATGCCAAAAGACCATAACAAAGCTATTTGTATTTGACTGTACGCACTCGCAGGAGAAATGAATGACATAAGCAACACAAATAGCCTTTCAGAAATCACAAGAATGCAGTACAGTGCAGGAAGTCCTTGGAACACAGGCATTTGAAATATGGATTGTCTGTAATGATTTATTTGCAGCTTGTCTCTCTCACATCTCATCTTTCTTCTCTCTAAGCTATTATTTATTTATTTATTTATTTATTTATTTATTTATACTGGTGTGCTTTCAGTTTTTTTTATTCTTTGGATACCCCATGACATCTCTGACCTTTAGAATAATTCATTTCTTTTGAAGGTTGCATTGTATTTTTCATACATTTAATGTTTAAAACAGATTTTTACTTTTAATGCCTGGCAGAAAAAAATAAAAAAGCTCTGGTTGTGTTTGATACAATTTTTATTTCTAAGTATGTCAAGTCTAGATGGTGTAAAAAGAACCCTGGTATGCAGTTTTACCACTCTCAGCCCCAAAGAGGCACGTTTAATGTTTTTTAAACCTTCTCACTTAAGTGCTTGTATTCTTCACCTGTTAATTTGGTTTTGCACACTCTTTCACATGTAACTTAAGAATCATAGAATCACAGAATGGTTTGGGTTAGAAAGGACCTTAAAATCATTCATGTCCAACCCCCCAGCCATGGGAAGGGACACCTCACACTACACCATGTTGCCCAAGGCTCTGTCCAACCTAGCTTTGAACACTGCCAGGGATGGAGCATTTACCACTTCTTTGGGCAGCCTGTGACTGTGCCTCGCCACCCTCACAGTAAAGAACTTCTTGTATCTAACCTGAACTTCCCCCTTTTAAGTATAAACTCATCATCCCTTGTCCTGTTGCTACAGTCCCTGATGAAGAGTCCCTTTCTGGTACCCTTGTATGATCCCTTCAGATCTCTTTATGAATCTTGGTAACCTACGAGTTTTACTTCTAAAGTTGCTTCTTGGATCCAAACAGTACTGAGAAACATGGGATAAAAAAGGTCTACTGCAAAGGTCTATGGTCTGAGTATAAAAATGTTAACTCAGCCTGACCTCAGGTTTATGGGGGGACACAAGATGGCAATGAAACATGAATTGGCATGGCAATAATTTCAGCACATTTTGCAAAGATCTGAAATACTTTTCCAAGAGTTCACTAATGAAGGAATGAGTTTATTCCAGAAGGGAGCTATCACATTTGCTAAACCCAACAATTTCAACACCAATCTCACAAGCTTTACAGCTCAACACATCGCTGAAATATTAGTCTGGTTGTGAGGACTTTTCTGAGGATTTCTTTTCCATGTTGAATCCCAGAACTCATTCTAACCATAATGATGCAAGAAGATGTTAATGGAAAAAGAGGTCTACCTCATTAAAGTCTCTCACTCCTGAGCAGTCATGGACTCCAGTCATTCTGGAACAACATAATGGAAATAGCTCTTGATGTTCTACTTCTTAGTCACTAACAGGGCTTGAGAAATTATACTTCTTCATGGACTAATGGGATTTCCTGAATTACAGAAGGTGAGGCGACTCTGATTCAGCAGTATTAGATACCATATTCATAGTTGTTTCTTCTCTTATCAACGAACTTCACTGCTCGGTCAATAGGAGAGCTAGGTTAGAATCAGTTTCAGGGGTTGTCCAGACCCTGTGCCTAATGGCTGAGAAAGCAGCACCAATAATTGCAAAAACAGGTGGTTTTATTTCACTATGCACCTTATGACTTCTTTTGGCTTGAAAATGTACACAGTGATGTACCCTAAGTTCTTGTCAATAGCCACTGAGACTGCCTCCCGGCACTGCAAAGGTGGGGAGAGACCTGGGGAAGGGGAAACATTTGAGACTTTCTCTTGCAGTGGATTTCTAGGATTAGGGAAAAATCCGTAGGTCAGAATATTCAGGTTAGGTTTGTCAACCTCAACTGATTGGAAAGGTAGAGATTTGATTGAATAAAGCACCTTTGAAACCTACTGAGAAACTTTCCCAACTTGGTACATTTCTGGACCAAACACATACATTTATATTTATGATTTATCACATGACACCGAGGGAATGTTTTCCCATTTTTAAATGAATGCAAAGTTTTTTATATACTAGTAGTGGAGATGTTAGCTTTAATCCATGTAATCTACATTGGTTTGCAAACTCTGGTGACAATATAACTTGTTAGTTTATACTGGAAAGAGGTCTGAAAAGAACTGAAAATTGTGGTCAGCAACAGGAAAATAGAGGAAAAAACACTTGATCATTTTGACACTACAGCATTATTAGCAATTCCTGTGCTTCTGGAGAATGACAACTTATTAATGAAAAATAGGCTACTTTCTTGATAAGATTTCCATGGCTTTATAATTAATGATGATTTTAACTAGAAGATCAAGTAGGTAAGCCACTGTTGTAGGGTGAAACAATTAAAAATCTAGGCAATTTATAGTTAAGAGATGTCATACTCCATGTCAGTGTCAAAATATAACCTTGGAAGGCTCACCCATCATAACTTGAAATCTATTTCCTTGGGGAATTCATTAACAGCACGTTCACTTGCATGTCTCTGCCTGTCTAGATGTAGTGGCTTGTTATTATATTTGAAAATTATACCTTTACCTTTTCAAGTTTTGTATGTGTAAGGAAAACCAAATCTATTTCCTCAGGCATATTTTTCTACTTCCACAAAGCTAGACAGATCTTGGTAATATAATTCAATATTCTGTCAAGTTTAATATAACATAAACTCCAAATCTAAGACTGTAAGTCCAAACAGTAGAATAGAAAATAAAATAGGAAACTATGAAAAACAAACTAATACTTTGATTGAACAAAATGAGTAAGCGTGTTCTTAATTTTAAGCATACTCATAGTTTCACCATCAGTCAAACAGTACTGAACAGGACATTCCATAAGCAATATTAAACAGTGTGCTCTGGCCTACTTTAATTGAGCTCTATACATTAGCCACATAACTGTAGCTCCCTCTGAAAAGTGGCAAATCAAAGCACTGGCTGTATTCTGGAGAATAAAGAGAATTATGAGGCCATGTTATCAATTTCTGTAAACAAAATTAGAAGATACATGAGGGAAACTAATTGGTTCAACTCCCCTTGTAAACCAGTGTCAGCATCACTAGGTCTTTCCAGAGAATATTTACTAAAGGTCACTGTCTCCTGGAGCATCAAGCCAAATGTAGGTAAAGAAAGTAACAAACAGACTATGTCAGGGAATTCTTATTCACTCTCAGAGCAACAAACATTTGGGACAGCTCACTTCATGCCTTTTTGTCTTTACAACTACAAGTCTTAACCCAGAAAATCAGAAACATATACTCCAGGGAGAAAAACATATTGCCCTTGATGATGGCTGAGTTCTCTACATCCTTTATTCATCATCTGATTTTACTGTTTTCTTATCTAAGTTTCTAAATCACATTTTCAGCAAACTAGAGGCGCTCCAAATCAAAGAAACCAAAACTCTTACAGATTTATTCCTCAGCACCTAGTAACTAAGCAAACAAAATGAATGTCTACGCATAAAACACATTTTGGTGCATAATGACAAGAAGATGCGTTCTCTGCAGAGCAGCACTATGTTAAAAAAACTAAATTATCTACCCCTAAACTCCTATCTACCCACTCCCAGAAATATTCTCTTTCAACATTTCAACAGTGTGTATATTTATGTTTGGGAAAGTGAAAAACACAAGTAAAAATATGCACATAATTTGAAACAGAAAATGAAATCTACATTTCATGAACAAGCATAATTTTCAGTGTTATTATTACATTAATCAGTAATTAAGAATATTTTAATAATAGCATATGTAGCAATTAAAAAAAAAACTACCTAAATATTGCAAATAATAAAAGTGTTAAGCACAGACTTTAGCAATAGGATGCTCTCAGCTGCATTTATTTTTGTAACTCTCATAAAAGAATTATGCTGCAGCTTCCATTCTGGCCAATAAAAGTTTTATGTAGAGTTTCTACTGAGTAACAATCAAAATGTATTCTACGTTAAATCAGAAATTAAAGTATCTCCATTCATTTAATGAGACTGGCCTGAATAACAAGGGATTTCCTTACTGACTCCTCTGGCTTTATCTGATCAGATCCCTTCTGGTTGGATCCTAAGATGCAGGATCTTTACTTTAACCTGTTTAGCTCAATCCTTCTGGGCCTCAGTCAGGGATGAATTCCATCTGGGTACTGGCTATTCCAATTTTTCACATTTCAAGAGTGTTTAGGGAAAACCCTGCCTGAATGGTTGCCTGAGCTATTTTACCACCATGGTGAGAAAAGCAACCAAGAGAAAAGATAAAGAGTATTCTCTCAAACACCATTTCCTCCAGGACACAAGTGCTTAGACACCTCTATTTCCTCTCATTGTCCTAAAAGAAAATGGGACCTGATGCCTATCCCTTCAGTGCTTCCCCACAGCAACTCAGGAAGGGATAAATAGGGTAGAGTGTTTTTTGTCTCTGAAACCACTGCAAACAATGGGTCTGGAGGGGGAAATTTAAGCAGATGTTCCACAAAGTGACATCCCAAATATGTCACTCCAGAACAGAATCAATAAAGAATGGACAGGAAGACCTGATATCAAGGAGATTCTGCAGAAACACAATAGCTTTATTTTGTTGTTTGCTCACCTTTGCTTTAAGTAAAGATTTTCCTGCGGTTCTATTGACTAGAAATGATGTCAGGAGATAAGTTCAGGAAAGGAAAGCAATCAGTTCCTTATTCCTTGAGAAATCCATCACAGAATAGATTAAGATGGCCCCATATGATATTTGGAGCTGATTCTTCAAAGAGAAGAAAAAGAATTGAGACCAGAGTCTATCTGGAAGCAAACCTTCTTGAGTACGTCAAAATAATAAGGAGTAATATTCCAGGAATTCACAGATAGCTTAGGATCGATTTGATCTTATTTTATTCAGCAAATAAACTTTTATATATGCACATGCATATTTACTTGAGCTTGTGTTTAATTTTCATAAATAATTTAACTTAAGATGTTTTCCCATTTTGTTAGAAATGAGAGCTGTGCTCCTATCAGTACTGAATCTCACCTTGTACAGAGGCCATCAGTGTGTTATCACACTGCAAAGTCACGATATTGGGTGGCATCCTGAAAAAAACCTCACCCCACCCTCAAAAAGGAGCAAATAAAACTCCGTCTTTCATAGTGATAGAGTATTGCTGTTTCAGCTCATCATACTACAACATGCTATAAATGAAGTAATTTGTAATGTAATCTGAAGTGCTACTCCATTTATGCTACTTTGTCTCTCAGAATATATTACCATATGTGTTCCTTATTGGATTAAAACTTGCCTCTCCATCAGAAACAGATGCAGCAGTTCATGTAAGGTGAATAGCATCTGTTTATAAACAAAACACATTAGGTTCACTGACCATCTCTATAATTCCTCTGACACCAGTGCATCTTTAATTCATAGTCATACCTAAACTCATAATGTCCTTTTTCCTTCCTGTTTTTTAAAGTTGTCAGATGTATTAGTGGTCTAAATACTCTTAAAATAATCATTATCACCCTCTCCCCAATGTTTTTATGCCAGAACCTTTTGCTGATGGGCTTCAATCATTTATGAATCCCATTAGCGGTGATTGTGTTTGTGTGCAGAAACTTAGAATATCATTACAGCAGACAGCTAGGCCATTTACACTTTAAAAGCAAGTTATGTATTATAAGGAAAGCAGCATAAATTGGAATTGATTTCATTAGAGAAATTTAACACCAGAAAAATAATGGCACTGATTTTTCTTCAGGGACACTACTGCATTACGATGCTGCTTCCCTAAATTGTTATCAAGTTGGCAGTAAAGTCTGGAACGTGTTACTGTGCAAACTACAAAGTCGGTTTAATGGCTAAGAGCTCACATGTAACAATGGAAACATGTGAGACAGTGTTTTAACGAACACAGCAAAACAAAAAGACCCCCATTTTAACACTAGGAAACTCTGAGAGCATAAAATATTAAATTTAAATATATATATATAAATGCATTTTGTGAGTAGTTTAATGATACAGTAGCACTGCTGCTGCTGTATTTACCTTTTACTGTTAATGAAACATTTATTGATTGGAATATCAAAACAACTAGAGCATTCATATACTGGACTGTAAATATTTATAATTCTATCAGATTAAATGTTTCACTCAAATGTTTAAATTGTTCTTCTTATTATTTTTTAAACCACATAAAAAAAGTAGTGGGGAACTGCTGAGACCATTCTGGAACTCATAAAATCCACAATGCTGGTATGAAGAGAAAATACTCATTGATATATGAGATTTTAGTTGAAGGGGAAAATATTTGACAGGTTACTATTCTCCTTCATTGAATGAGCAGTTACAGGAGATGAGATGCCTGTCAACAGCTATCCCAAGGATGTATCTTTACATCTGTAGCAGAAACCTTATCAAATTCTTCCTAAAGTGAAATAAAGATACTAACACAGGCAAACCATGATGATACATTTGTGGTGGAATCTATCCTATCTGAAGTGCCCATATTCCTCTTTATTGTCAAGCTTCTGAGACACCCTCAACTTCTAGGCACCAAGGTGAAGATCAATAAACTCAATTTAGATACAAAAATGAAAGATATCCAAGGAGAATTAAGATGTGTTCAGATGATGAGTGTGAATTCCATTTGCCATCTGAGAACAACAGAGCTATATCAAAATCCCTGGGTGACCTCAGATGCTAATAATTACTTGCATCTAGAGTCACCTGAATTGCTTGCTATATACATGACATGAGGCAGTCTTGCATTTGATCACCATATTCTCTTTTTCCGTGCAGTATTACTTATTCATAAGGCTACTTGGTACATGCTGTTCCAAAATTTTCCTTTCAAATATTTACAGTCCTATTCTACTTTAGCCACTGGAGCTGAAATGTTCTATCTCAGGCTTTTTATGGAAAGAATCTATAAAAAAAGCACAATTCTATTGGAGATCAAAATAGAAGGAAAGACATAAATTTTCTCAATATTTTATAACTATCCTTTGAAAGACTCTGTCAATGGTATAATGACATTGTGTCTTTTGCCAAACCCAAGAAAATTCAGCCCAGTTACAGTCTTTTTTTTTTTTGGGGGGGGGGGGGAACAAAAGGAATCACATACCTTTAATAAAGACTTCTAATGCTTGAAAGAGACTTCTATTCTGAGCGTGCTTCAGTTACATGCTTCAAAGTTACCCTTCCTAGAAGGTATAACTTAATCTAGATCTCATGGTTCAGATGAAGTAGATTTTTTGCTTGTATTGCCAGTTGGCAGTCTGTGAAGAGTTTGGAAGAAGCTACAGTTTAATACACGGGTGTGGGAATAGGGAAAATGGGCTGCTGAGAAGGGATAAAAGTGCCAGCAATTTGACAAAGGAAAGCAGAAATAGGTTGGGATGATATATATAGTGAAGTCCAGAAGGTTGGTGGTGAGACCTCAGGTTCAGAGAAGCAGCTACCCTAGGAGCTATGGAACTAATGAAGCCTTGTTTTTTCATCTCTACATCCACAGACTCCCTGCATCTCAACTCCATTCCATTGTCACTCCGGAGGCCCCTACAATTGCCCTCAGCTCTTCCTCAGTCTGTCCTATGCACTCCAATACCAACTCCTAGAGAAAAAGCTGTGAAAGAAACTATATGTGTAAGGACCCACCAAATTACACACTAACTGGCTAGTCATGCATAAGAGATGAGATTTGTTCTGCACTTACTTTTCCCTCAATAGGAGAATTTCAAATAACTTTTCTTAAAATTTCATCAAAACTTGTAGCAACTTATATATTTTTAAAAAATAATTATTGAAGAATAGGTTTAAAATTTGCAAGAATAAACTATCCAGAATTGGACAGGCATAATAGACCCTGCCAGCAGTCTTCTGTGGGAAAGCTGGCTTAATACAATGGCATGTTATGTACATTTCATCACAGAGTAAATTAGAATAGCAGATATAACTTCAGCACTGTTATGTTTGGATATTTGGAGGTGTTACGACTTTGTCTAACTCCAGTACAGAAGTTCTTAAAAACTGGTAAGTTCTGGATACTCAGTTTTTTAAACTGGCTTTTCTTTATCCTTATGCCTTCTGAATAATACAGCTATATAAAAGCACACTGCACTGAGAAAGCAAAACCAAAAGATCATTTTCTTATATGATTTTCATTCCCTCAGAACAGAAGAGAGAATAGAACTATTTGCAGAGATAAAAGTAGGAAACTCTTTCAAAGGTTTTGCTAATATCAAGGTGTCTGATCCTACAGTTTGCTGCCATGAAACACTTTGAGCACTAAGCATGCACTTATCTTTCAGCACATGAATAGTCCCAGAGGAGCTTTTGTTGTTCTTTGATTGTTCAGGTTTTGTTCTGTATTAAAGTCACAATTATGAGCATTTCACAGCCCTGAGCTCTGAATTAGTGTATCTAGGCTGTGTGTATGTGTATGTATGGGGGTGTGTGTGGCGATAAACAAATACTCCATCAGGGGAATCAGAATAAACCACTAAACATCATTTAGTTTGTGTCTCATTTCCCAGGGCTGCTATAAGTAAATAAAAAACAGTGATAGAAATAAATAAACAGAGGAAACCCTGCAGCAACCTCCAAAGGGCACTGCTTTAAACAGAAGGAAAAGAGTTCCTGGACAGACAAGCCACTGTTATGTCTAGGGTTTCCCATCATTCCTATGCAGCCTCTTTTCAGATCACTCAGTAAGTAAGGCAAGGAAACCAGGCTCCTTTTGTAACCTCTGCCATGCTGTTAGGGCAAGGTTTTGTAAGCATGTAGTATCTGTGTTGAGACATTTTCTTGTTCCCTTATGTTCAGACAAACTTGCAAAATACATACTTGCAAAATTCAGTGACAATGTCAAATAAACAACTGTCCTGATTTCAGCTGGGATAGAGTTAATTTTCTTCCTGGTACAGTGCATGGTACTTAGTTGCCTACTGGGGTTAAACCATGACAACAACAAACTTTTTTTCTCCATGTGAACACATAAAAATGGAAAGGGGAAATTGCCCTGGGAACCCATCTCTTTTCTAACCATTCATCACTGTGTTAAGCTTGTCTTCACACAATGAAAGAAATTCCTTAAAGAGTTGAACTGGGATGCTAATGACAATGATATAGGATTTATGGTCAGGTATTGACAGGAAGCACTAAAAATATCTAAAGCTGCAGATGATTTATGAGGCATCACTCCCCAGCAACTTCAAATGCAATTTAAACAGACTTGTAAGAATTATGGCATACAACAGTACTTTTAAAAAGTAATTTTAAATGGTAGTATGCTAAATATATTTCTTTAATGAACAACAAGCATGAGATAGAAAAAAATGTACTGGAAATATGCTATATATATGAGAGGAAGGAGTAACAAAAGGAGGGGGGAAAGTTTTATATTTGCCAGAGAAAAGCAGGATGAGTTCAGAACGTTCCTTGTTCTGCTTATGGTCAGATGTGAGCGATGGCTGTGGTGGCAGCAGTTCTGGCACGTTTTAAGTTACCTGATACCTCAAGTTGCAAGGAGAGAGCCATCTATAGGCATGTGCCAAAAGATGACCAACCATGGTCACCTCTCCCTGACCTCTGGGTTAACTGTGCATCTTCTCTTAGGTGCTCCTCACCTGTACTCTGCAGTCTCAGAACAGGTTTGTGTCACCTCTGCCTGAAGCTTAGTGGTTAAGATTAAGTTGCACAGTCAAAGGAAAAAACAAAAGAGAGACATTGCCATTTCTGTGGATTATTTATTCCAGCCAAACAGCTGTTGTATTTAAAATGGGATTAATTACTCCCTGTAGTTGTCACTTTCTACCTGGGTTATAGAGGAGTGTGGGTGACTTGGTTAGACTAAGTCTTTTATCTTTTAGAGGACTATAATCAAATAAGAGGGATCCAATTCTCAGTGAAGACCTCCTTTTATAGAAGCAAACTGAAAAACAGTGAGCTTTCCTGTTTTCAGGTGAATTACAAACTTAACTGTGTTCAAGTCATGAAAAAAGAATTTACTTTGCAACAGCATGCTGCAGAAAACTGGTCTTTTTTGCACATATGTATCAAATCTATTTCCAACAAAAAATTATTAGTGAAAGCAGATGTATGTTAGGAATGAACTTACACTGAACACACTCAAAAAATACCCAAACCCAGGCAGTCTAGCAAAACTAACATCCTACAGGTTGAATTTGTATTCATTTCTAATGGGCTGAAAAATTTCAAGGGTAACTTAAGAGCCAACATTTCAAATTATTAAAATCATTTAGGGACTACTCTGTGTAAATGCAGCACACGCACTGGGATAAATACCAGGAAATAAAATGAACAGAATACGGAAACTGACCATGGACATGTAAAAAGGGAGATATAGAAGATTCAGACTGAAATTTGTGATGGCAGAAGATGTACAGTCTGTGAGAGAGGACCATTTTGAGCTGTGCCACTTGTAAGTGTAAATTTCATTTGGGTCATAAGGAAAGTCTTTAGCAAGGTGTCAAGGTCTCTGAGAAAAGCTTGGATATTTCATTTGCAATCTAATCAATTAAGGCCATCTTAACTGAATTCAACAAGGAATTAGACTGTCAAAATTTAGGCCCATAAGCTGTGCACAGTGTCTTAAGGCCAAAGATGCTTTCTTCCTTTGTACTTGAGCAGTGTATTTGAGTCAGAATACACACTAAGTTCAAAAACTACTTGCTTCCCACAACTCAAGTTCATAATTATTTATTCATTTCTTACGCCTCAGGGTATGGGTCTGTTCACCACCCTATTTTTCCTTACAACCATTTTTGTTAAAGACCTTGTGATCTGAGCTAAAACTGATTTGAAAACAATGCAAGTATTTCCCAGGCCCTTTAGGGAATTTATTTCATTTTAGATTAGCTCCCTAAAAGTTAGAAATTTAATTGAAATTGCTCATTTATTGTTCACAAATACTCGTTGAATAAAGGTATCTTTAGAGGCAGATTCATTCCATCCTGGACTAGGCAGGCACCTACAGTAAACAGGACTGTACTAGAGACACTGCTTTCCCTCCACTGAAGGAAATGTTAAGACATTTCTCTAACGAGTTAACAAAATATCAAACATTCTATTCATTTTACTGATCTTTAGATGATCTTTAAGGTCCTCTCAACCCAGACCAATCTTCTAAAACTAGGATGTGAAATACAGAGCAGAGAAGTCTGATCTTATGATAATGTTACACACCTTACAGGTATTATCAGGTCCCTACTTGTAGGACTGCATCTAATAACCTGGAAGATCTATAATGGATATATTTCCATTACCTTTTTTTTCCTCTCATCCTTCCTGTTTTCTCATCTCTTCTTCTTTCCCTATAATCTTGATTTCCCCATGAAATCTGGCCTCTACTACAGAGAGAAAACAGAGCTCCTGTTTTTGATTTGCTATAGGCCTCTGTTAAAAGGTCTTCAATGGACTTCACAAGCATTATGTCACACTTTCTGTGCTGTGGGAATGCAAATCTTTGGAGTTTTGGGCAAATGGCATTGGGTTTTCAAAACAGTGACCTTTATGGACTGGAACATCATTCCAGTAGACAGGAAAAACAGGAATTACAGCAAAACCACTGGTCCATGTTATAAATAAGTGCATTTAAAGAGAGTTACAGCAGACAAGCTTTCAAATCCCTTGTTTCAGATCCCTTATCTCCCAGTGTCCCTGAAGAATATATACAGTAGAAACAAATATATCCTACCCTTGTTTTGAGGATCAGTCTTTTGGAACACTTCCTCTAACATATCCTGGAAGACCCAATTTAACATCCAGTTCAACTAACAAGGAGATGAAACATCTTCTATTCACTGATCTTGTTAACGGGCACTAGAACCTTGCACCAAGACGTACTGGTATCTGCTGCCTTAAGGAAGAGAGCCCAGCTCATGAATAAAAGATGTGAAAGATGTGGGTCTTGTTCCAGTAAGGCATTGAAGACAGTGCCTCATGGGAAATTATTGGTTGAAACAGAGAATGAATGAGATGGAATTTAATAGTACATAGTAAAAATTGCATGCATTTGGTAAAGACTGCACTAACAAGGCACAAACTCAGTTGGAAGCAACAGAAAAAGATGAATTGGATACAAAGCCATCAGAGGATCTCTAGTCTTTGATGTCATTGGGATTTGAAGACCTACTAGGTGAGATACCTTTACCAGCTATAGGAAAGCACTTGCACTGTTTGTATGAGACATTGGCGCAATCTTAATACGTATACTATATATAGCTCTTTTTACCTACATTCAAAAGATGCTGACTACAAATGGGAATGAGGAAATGAGTAATCTAGGTAATCACAGAACACAAATACTTCACTTATATTTACACTTTATAAATAATGAGTGAGAAAGAACATAGTTTTTGCTAGTACGTTTTGAAGAAAGAGGAGTTACTAAAGCAGAACAGTAGTGTGGACCTGAGAACTGCCCATGAAGACACTCAAAACAAAGATCAGGTGAGATTATAATGGATCTCAAATACACTTCCATCAGAAATGGTGAGACCTGGGGAAAAAAAAAAAAAAAAAAGCCCTCCAAACCTCTGTACAGTTTTTAGGCTACGAATTTATGTCATTTGTGTTAAGAAGAAGCTTGAACCACTGATCCATTCTTCCATGTATGCACGTTGCAAGGTAAAATGTTTTACAAGAAAATTCAAAAGCCTGTGTCAAGCAGGAAAAATGTTTAGATTGAGTTCTACAATGTGTTACCATTGTTTCAATTGCTAGTAAAGGCAAAACAACGGACTTGTGCACTAACTGCACATGTGTGCATGCATGAGTTATGCTAAATGGGTAAAATCTGGTGGGTTTTATGAACTGCTAGTTCTGGGAAGGATGTGGCCAATAGCTGTAACGCCTGCAAAGCAGCAAAAACCACTTCATAGGTAATACTGGGTGTAATTAAATTTATAAGCTTGATTTAAAATGCCATACCCCCCAAAAAAAAACAATCCTTTTGTAATGACAGGGATCACAACTGGAGTTTCCACAGCTTATTATGAATGCAGAGGTATGACAATGCTCTAGGGCAAATCTTTAGACTACCTCAACTCACAAAGTGATTTTTAGACTATATTGCTTTGCATGCCTATGTCATGAACAAGCAACCATGAATCCTTAGACCTGCTCTTAGCTGATGTTGAGATATAGATGAGAAGCATGTTACCTCCAAGGGACATGACCTCTAGAGAATGACTATTTTTACAGAGCTAAAAGTTTGTCAAATCAAAACTGAATAGGTTCCTGGATTACCCTCAGGCAAGTGACGAAAATTTCCTCCTTGACAAGAAATTTTGAGGTAACAAGCTGTATTTTAAAATGGTGGAAAACTCTTGTCTGATCTGACATGAGTTATGAGTTGCTTTGAAGTGAGCCTGCTGTGCATGTCATGAATGCAATGCCATAGTTTTGATAGATTGGTAGTGTTTTAATGGAAAGTGAGAGGTGGAAAGTATTTATGCCTTAAAAGTAGAGAATATTGAATTTTGTTTTAGAACTTTTCCACACTTATGACTAGGGCACTGAGAAGCATATACAGCCACAAAGCAACTATATTCCATTACCCATAGGTCTCTATTAAGCATTATCCATATCTACAGGGAACTGAAACAGATTTTCTTGAAGGCAGGAAAAGCCCTTCCGAGTATAATTAACCTCATCAAATTGAATTTTTATCTGTTTACTTCCACGGGATCTGCCCTGTGTGTATTTACTGGCTTGTGTTCCTTTGTGCTATATTGTTTTGTTTTAAAATAATATTGTTTGCTTCAACTTTGTTAAAAATTACAGCCCTTCAGGGGGATTAGTCAGGAGTCTTCTACAATAAACCTATAAAGAAGTGGAGGGAGTATCAGCCTGTGATTAATCACATATAGCACGCAAAAAGAGTTTTCTTTCCCTTTTATCCGCATCTCACGTGCCATCTCTAGCCCCCACGAGACAAAGCTGAGTTTATCTGTGGACTGGCAATAATAGCATGCACTGTGGAGGTGAAGAGAAGATAAGCCAAGATGCTTGATTAAACTGCTGCTGGCAAAACAAATGCCCTGAAGAGCTGGAATTGGCAGTTAACTCTAAGCTGTTTTCTTCAGAAGTATAAAAATGGTCTTTAAATTTTCCACCACAGAAAAATGTGAAACTGCATTTGGAAAAGAGAATGTTCTTTCAAAACGAGAAACAGAGAACTATTTTAGGTTGCTGGGTGGTTCCTTTCATACCAACTGCAAGGTTTGTACCCATGCTGTTTACTCAGCAAACTTCTGAGTAGCTTTAAGGTTGTGTTTGGGATTCTCTAAGCTTTGGGCTTGGGATTTAAAATGACCCAGTGTATATACCTTCCAGTTTGGCACATTCTCTTAGATTTGATGGGGATAATTCTGGAGTACGTCAAATTCTCCAAGAGATTCCCTAGGGAACTAAGTGACTCAAATTACCATAACCTCAGACTACATCCCAGTGCTAACATCACACCATACCAGACCTGCCACTCAAACACCTCCATCTGCAGGATTTAAGGAGTTCACTGATTTCTTTTCAGGCAACATAACTGGCCAGAGAGGAAAAAACAACTCCACAGTTAAAGCAGACACATGAATACTCTTTGTGGTGGTGAAGCTGGAGTCTACAGTGACCTCCACAACAGAAGATTTGGTATTATGAAATTGGCCCTGGAGTCTGGGCTGATCATGTTCCCAGTGCCTGGAAATTACTTGACAGGAGCAGATACTCACAAAGTTACCAAGCTGTTGCTGCAGAGATAAGGTCAGATTGTCTCACATGATCAGGATTTCATTATATGCCAGCCTTGTTCCTTTTCTGGTCCCCTTGTAATGGAACTGACCAAACTAATCAGAAATGTTCAGGATTCACTATTACTCATTTATAAAATCGGAATGCTCCATTCATTTCTAACACAGGCATGTGCACAGATTATGTGTCTGTTTTACAAGCATTACATAGCATGCAATTCCTTTGTTCCAGAAGTTGAGACCTCAGCTACAGACATTCTGCTTTAGACTGAAAACTGGCATGCACTGCTTCCTTCAGAAGTGTAATTCTTTCGGCAAACTGCCCCTGCATACTTCAACAAGTCTTCCTTCTTGAAAATGGCTTTATACTCTTTGTTTTTCTTGATAAAAAAAAAACTTAATACACTTGATCATGTACTTTTTACTTCACGGAAAGTAATGCAACACTCTACTGTATTCTTGCTTAATGTATGGTCAAAAGAAAACTGCTGCCACTGGTTTTAATCATTCACAATATCTACCATATTTTTTCTTTCCTCTGATTGAAATACACATAGGTAAAAGCCCTTGCATTTAAGTAGGTCATGATCATGTTTTATTCCCTCAGTGCATCTGAATAAAAAACGTAAAAATTAATGAAACATTAACCTTTAATAAGAGCCAACATGTGTATGTCATTGCTGGGGTGTATGTCAGACTGTCCTTATTAACAGAGGACCACAGATGGGTCTCTGATAAATCCATCCGCAGTAAGTAAATCTAGGATTGTGAGGGATTCAGTGTTGCACAAGACGAACACATGGCATTTTTTGAGCGCACTCAGATCCTTCTTGAGCCAAAGACTGTATTAGAGTTTCTATACTATGCAAAACAGAGCATTACTTGTCCTTCCCTGTAGGAAATATTAGCGTTTTGGTTAAAACAGCTACAGAGTTTGTGAAACATGCTGCCCTTTTTACTTTGCAAGGAAAGAGTCTGAAGTCCTTCTGCAAGAACGACCTGGAGTCTTGCACGGGGCAAGGCACCTTTCCATGACTGAGGAAGGAAACAGCTGTGCGCAGGTTACAGTCTATAATCCCAGAGCTAGGGACAATTTGAGACACCTCTTTACAAATGCCTAGTTTAAATTCATTCTAAGGAAAGTCTAAGATGGTACCTCATAACTATGTTCCTCTGGATGGCATCCCCCCAGTCCTCTGCTTCAACACACCTATACTCCACTTTCTCATGTATCTGGTTGTAACAGCAGGTATGCCTTTCTGACTCTGCCACCACTTCCAGTATAGCCAGACCTTTGTCCTCCTCATCCACTGGCTGGCTTTCAGCTTTCAGAGTCTCATACCTGTTGCACAGAGGCACCTGGGAGGGTGAGGTAAGCAAAGAGAGTTTTCAGCTGCCACCCTGAAGTGCAGACTTGTGTCCATTCACTTCTTTCCCTGCAGCTACCGCCTTCAGTCAGACAAGGGGTGCTCAGGACCCTGCGGATCTTGTGTTTTTTTCTGCTTGTTGTTCCTGTTTCAGTGACCGGAGCCTCCACCAGTCTATCTCCTCAGACACCCTGATGCTTCTCAATCTTTCTACATCCTCCTTTAGCTCTGCCACCAGGTTGAGAAGATCATCCACCTGGTCACATCTGACACAGCTGCTGTCCCTAACGCCACTCTGGTATCAGAGACAGGCTCTGACACACCCGGACAGCCTGAGACCTGTTTATCTCCACCTCGCGGCAGCCCCGCCTGGGTGGCTACATCCTTCCTAGCGGGTGCAGAGAACATAACTTTGCACCCAATGTGTACCATAGCCAAGCTTCTTCTGAGACCAACACAGCAATAAAGCAATAGAGCAAACGTCCGCAGCAGTGAGCTCCCGACAACCAGCCCTCACCCACTCCTTCAGCGAACTGCCGCAAAGCGACGGAAGTGCCGCAAAAAGTGTCGCAAAAAGACGCGCAGCCAGCGACTCTCGCGAGAGCTATCCTGTCGTGGCCGGTCACCGCGGGTCAATGGTGGTCCCTTGCGGGTTCCGCCGCTCCGCTGCAGTGCGGGCCGGCTCCGGGCACCTTCCCTCGGCGCTTTGAGACAGCTCTTTACTAACGTCTGGTAGAAATGCATTCTGTGGAAAGGCTAAGCGGGTATCTCATAGCTATGGCTCGTGCACAGTCCAGGCCACCTGCACCACGTAGAATCATCGAAGTGTAGGTTGGAAGGGGCCGTCAAAGCTGATCTACCCAACCCCCCTGCAACGAGTAGGGACATCTTTAACTAGGTCAGGTTGCCCAGAACCACATCCAGCCTGGCCTTAAAATGTCTCTGGGGAAGGTGCATTCACCACCCCTTTGGACAGCCTGTGCTAGTGTTTTGCTACCTGCATCGTAAAGAATTTCTTCTTCAGCCAGCCTAAATCTCCCCTCTTTTAGTTTAGAGCCATTACCCCTCGTCCATTACCCCTTGTCCTGTCACAACAGGTCCTGCTAAAAAGTCTCTCCTCAATAGACCCCTTGTAAGAACTGCAAGACCTCAGTAAGGTCTTCTGGAGTCTTCCCCAGGGGAATACTTAATTATTTAGAGCTGACTATGTCCTTTTGGGTTCTGAGTTGTAGTTCTTAAACTCAGGTCTTGTTACCTTTAGCAATAACAACTTTCTCCTCACAGGGATGTTGAGAGGCTAAATAAACTGGGGAATGTGGGGCACACAGAAGTAGTGTTGATGTGGTCCATGAAACTGCCTAGGATAGAGGAATACAAACTGGGATACTTCCCTTAACAGAGCAGCCAGTCCTTTAGTAGACTTTATTGCACTCACAATAATGTGAAATTGCAGAAGCATCAATAAACTGGAGAGCAGAAACATCCCCAAAATCAAGTAAAACAAGTAACGGCATGGTGGAGGTTTTTTTCCTCTGCCAATAGAGACTTCTCTGGTCAGAGTCTAAAGATAGTCATAATTATTCTAAGTTACCCAGAAACTGATTTAAAGAGTGAAGGGAAAAATTAATCCAGCCTGGAGCCATCTAAAAGATGTGCAAATCTGAGCTCGTTAAGCCTGTGTTTGCCTTAACAACCAGTGGAAGAAATATAAAGAACCCTCAGAGGGAAATTCATCCAGTTTATATAAAGAGATCTGTTAGTGTGCTATGGACCATTCGCTATGGGAACCCAATTCCTAGGATGGACTCATACATCTAACTTTTAAACAACAATAATAGATACGAACTCTACCCTCAATTTAAGCTTTATCTGGAGTTCCCTACAGTATTTTTCCCCATCATTTTGCTTCCCAAGCACATTTACCCAGCAGTATGGACAAACTGCCCTCTTAGCCTGTGTATGCTGCTTGACTTGTCAAAAGATGCTATTTTCATTTTACACAAGCTTAGCTGATAAGATTTGACAATATCACATTGGGTGTGAAATTATTCATGTAACTCTAGATCTTACTGCTTCTCAATGCCATTTTTAATCTAATCACCTTTACATATTTATTAGCTTCCTCAGCTGGTTCCAAGAATAAAAGAACAGAAATCATTGCAGAATTGAGGCCTTATTTCATCAAACACTTATATGAAGTTCAGCCTGATACCAGTCCCTTAGTGTCAGAACAGGAAATCACCATTTAAAATAAAGAAACTTTATTGTGGGAAGACAATCAGCTCTGCTCATGTAGATCTGAATGTTGTGTGAATCTTTAAATACTTCTTTTAAAACAGGAATTACTTAGCTTTCATGTATCACCCATTAAATCTGATGTCTGTCTTAAAGTACTTCTTTAATTACCCGTCCCCATTCCTTTTACCTCTGTTGCACGCTATAAATTTCTCTGCTATAGTTTTTGTCCTAGGTACATTTACTTCATGTATAAGTAATTGGAGATAAGACCAGTAAAGTAAAACATGCTCAGGGACACACATGTATGTCTGTATTTATCATACATACTCTTTCCCATGTGACTTTATCTAAACAAATGAGATAGCTTTTGTTCAAGGCAGAAAGCTAGGCTAGGATTTAAAAGCAAAAGGAGACCTAATACTAAAACAATTCTTTCAAGCAAACAAACAAGCAAGCCCAAACCAGCACAACAGCTATTATCGCTAGCAAAACTTGAACTTCAGTTATTTAACTGAAGCATCATACTTTAGAGCTAGAGTGTTCACATAATGAAAAAAAATAAACTACATTAAACATTATTTAATTATAGTTGTGGAAAAGTAGTGTTACGAATGTCTAGAGGCTTTTGCAGGTTAGTTGTGTAAAGTCAGCAATCTCTAAACTGCTTTTTCATCTTTCTTTGTATTTCAAACTACTGTCAGCATTCAGACAGCTGACAGAATAGGATTTAGGCAGCTATCACAGTATGAGAGAATGTAATAAAGGCATGACAGCCATGCAACTGAGTTAAAGACATATAATGTGCTTGAGGTCTTGAAGGACCAGACAGCCACTGAAGTTTATACCAGAAATCAAACTTCGCCCAGCATTTTCTCCTCTTCCTCTATGAAAGCTAACATAAAAGTTACAAAAATCCTGTGTAAGCAGGATATCCAGTATGGAGATGAACTTAACCAAGTTCTATCTGCTCTAACTACTGTTATTGCAGTTGCTTAGAAAAAGAGAGTAAGATAAAGAGTTGCTATGAACTAGTAGCAGCCGAGTCTGGAAAGAGTCTGGTTTGATATGGGTAAGGGAAGTGCCACAGATGAAAGATATATTCTGTCCATTAGCTTGATAAAATGAGATATGCACAGATCAGAAAGGCTGCTTAGATCCACCTATCTTGCTGTCTTTCCTGCTTTGAATTCCTTGGATTTCTGGTTCTTCAACATCTACAGGTCTACTTTCTAGTAGTTACCAACATATTTCTTGAATCATCACTATTCTCTGAAACAGTGGAATATCTGGGTGTTTTAACCATAGCTTTTTCTGGTTGGACAAGCTCAAAGACTGATCAAAAGACCTTGTCAAGAGAAGCACAGAAGGAACTGAATAGCCTTTAGCTCAGAAATGTGCTCAGAAAATTACTCCAACACTTAAAAGTTTTATTAAAATCCAAGCCAGATGTGAATTAGTAGTGTCAATAAAAGAGGATGCAATTGAAATAAGTTCTAGCCAAGGTATTTATTTACCTTGCTTTACTATTTGCCTGGAAAATGGCATTGTTTGAGATTTCAATGCTACTGTTTCCTTTGGTATGTTATTGAACAGTTTGGAGACTGCATTTAGTTTATAAAATGTTTATGAAAGCCACAACTACAGATTTCTGCTCAGAAAAAGTTTTAGGAAGGTGATTAGATCTCAGTGGAACTTGAATGAGTACATAAAGTTAACTTTCCCTGAATCAGGATTAAAACAAGCTGTTATTTTCTATTTGAGAAAGCTTCTGATAATAGGCAGTAATAAGTTTAAGAGATAAAGAGGAGCTGTCAAGCTCAAATAACATTGGCCTGAAAGGAGGTTAACCCTGATAAATCATGGATTGGCAGAGATCTTTCACCTATTTCCACAGCATTGAATACCCATCCAAATAAGTAGAAACAGCCATTCCAAAATCTCTCAGAATTAGCCTCAAATTTTGGAATATTTAAATCCAAAATCCTTACTTTTGTTTTGGGTTTTGTTGTTTTCTTTTCTTTCTGGAGAGAAATTATGCACATCCTCATGAAGAAGCCACCCAGTAAGATACAAGCCTATTCAAAATAGATCATTTAATAAAGCAGTAATTGAATTGTGCTTTTGTCACAATTAAAACATACAATACCTCTGTAAGAAGGATAAATGTCAAATGTTATCCAGGTTGTGCAGTGAAATCCACAGGCATTGTGATTTATCCACCCAGGTCTTTCAGCCTTACCATTTTCCCCTGCAGCAGCTCCACTGGGGAACATCAGATCCTGGTATATGCCAGTGCTTTAATCCCAGTGCCAGGTCTTTTCAAGTAAGGTGTC
Source organism: Pezoporus occidentalis (assembly GCF_034315485.1). Lineage (NCBI taxonomy): Eukaryota > Metazoa > Chordata > Aves > Psittaciformes > Psittacidae > Pezoporus > Pezoporus occidentalis. Next base: position 2,268,078 of record NW_026915977.1, on the reverse strand, counting down.
AGAGGAGTTAAGCTTTCAGCTCAACCCATTAATTTAATATGGCTTTCCTATCCTGGGACAGATTTGCAGGCACAGCAAAGAGGACTGGTATGCCAAAGCCTCCCTGCTGCCTCACATGGTGTGTGCTTGGTGATGTGTGAAAGATGCATGGAGAAGGTGAAGCACAGGCAACACAGGTAGTTCAGCCATTTAGGAAAGGAAAAGTAAAATGAGTAAAGGGGTCAGAATTAAAAAGGGTGTGTGTATCGTGTCAAGGAAATAAAACAATTCCAGTGCTGGGTATTTTTTCTCTGAGTTTTCTGAAGCTTTTGGGATTGGCAAATTCTGATGATGGGATTGGGTACAGAGATTAGAAGGGAAACTAAACAAATCTAACAGGACTGCCAGGGTTGTTTAATGCCAAGACTCTCACTCCAAACAGCTCTGCAGCATTTGGCAAGAATCGATTCCATTTGTGAAATAGGAGAGAGAGGAAAAAAAGAATATTAAAGGATGGAGCCATTCAGTAATTACCAGCTGAGATTCAATTTATGGAACAGCTGAAAGGAGTATGAGAAGGTCACCTCGAATTAGAGGCCAAAACTCAGCACTCCTGATCTTCTTAGCACCTCTGATTTGCTGTCTTGGAACCAAATTCCACTTGCATTTACTTAGACCAAGATCAGACCTCATCATTTCAGTGGTCTCTGGGATTTCTTGCTTGGAACACCAGTTCCTGGTGCTGGTGACAAGAACCGTAGGTAATGATGAAAGCAGTTTGGCTACAATTTAGAAAACAGTTACACTATTTCCAAGGAGAATGGAAAGCTACAGATCTGAATCATCTAAATTAATAGGCACTTTGGAAGGAAGTTGAAAAAGAGGTTAGCCAAAACCTTTGCTGTTAGAAAACATGGAATTGACGGTTGTATATAGCCAGCTGTGTATGTATTTTAAGCCTTTATGAGGTAGTCTGAAGCCAGGGGTTGATTTGCTGCAAATTTAAATACTGAGAAAGCAGATTTAGGATGAATATAATACTTTGCAGCATTCCTGCTTATGCTAGCCAAAATAAAATTTAAAAGAAATGCACAAAAGAAAAGGAGAAATCTGCTTTAGCTTGCTAAAGAAATAACAGGATATTTATGCCTGGAATGGCAGGGGGTGGGAATGAGGGGGAAGAATAGGAATGAGAGGGAAGAATAGAAATGAGAACTGATAGAGAACATTCATTGTATGCAGAATTGACTGCAATATGCAAAGTACTCAAGTGCGTGCCTATAGTGTATCACATACAAAACATGTGCCACCCGTAGGAAATCAGTGTTTCTCTGTGCCTGGTAAATTCAATAACTAACCCCAGTGTTTATATATTGTATGACTTGGACGTGTTAAAATACATCATTACTTCCTAGACTGTTTAAGTGAAGTCTATTTTGGAGGGCCTTGCCAAAGCTAAGACCTAGGTCAGACCTACATTTGTGGTTGTGGCTGAATTAGTCTTTTTAATTCCCTTATTTACCCACCTCAGCTCAGTCCAGTGCCCTGTGCTTTAAACTGGAATCTGGCTTCTTTCCAAAGACTAATAGTTTGCTGAGACAACATTGTGAGCATTTGGCTGTGGCCGCTTATCTAAACAATGTCCCAGCTTCCTTCAAATAGGAAGACTCTTAGGAGGAAGGGATTCAGCAGCTGAACATGTTTATACTGGTGAAACGCAGTTATGGGGGTATTAAATCACAGTTTACAAGTAATTATGAGGGACACAAGGCACTAGGTATTGCATTTTTATATTGCAAAATACATGGAGAACTTCTTTTATCAACTTACTTTCATTCTGGTTGTGAGGAAATACAGGATTAACGTCTACCCAAGCAGTCAGAAAGGGAGGGCCAGGGAAAGCAGCAGTACTCACTACTATCATTTTTGAAGCTTTTCAGATGAAATGAAATGGGTAAATTGCATATAGCAAAAAAAGAATACACCTTTTGCCAGGAGAGCTTTTTAGTGTTCAGCACATCTAATCAGTGAATTGAAACAAAAAGAAAACAACTTGCTGCAAACTGGTTTACTCTCAGTTCCAGGCCATTGGCACCATGTTGAGAAGCAGAATTTGGTGCATGGAGTTTAATGGGTTTGAAAAGCATCTGTTGTGTCCCTTCACCAATTAAAGGCTGTTTTCAAGCGCCTTAAATAAATAAACAAACAAACCATGAATAATGGTGCTGAGGGCTGTTACTTTAAAGACACAGGCTGCTATTGCAGGAATTCTGTGATGCTGGAGTCTAAGTGAACTTTACAAGTGGTAAAAGAGCTGAAAGTTTTGCCAACGGCCGTGTACTTTGCTTGTGCTCCTAAACTGATACATAAAATACCTGCTCAAAACACCATGGTAGTGTTCAGAATGGTGTATCCCTCAAGACTTCCCACTTTCTCTCATCTGTTGCAGTCTGTGCTGCAGGATGGATTTATAGCATTGTGCTTAATAGCTGCCAAGGGAACTTGCTTCCACAAAGGTGTCTGCCTTTGAACCCATTTACGCGTCTGACCTTCTGAAAATCCTGTGGCAATGAATTCCACGGTGTAATCATATCCTGGATGAAGAAGTGCTTCATTTTGTTAGTTTCAGACCAGCTTATTTGTTTTTGTGTTTCATAGAGTGAATAATGCAAGAACTTTCTCCTGACTATTCTCCATGCAGCATTTTGCATGCCTATATCATACTGTACCTCATTGTTCCCATCTGAAGTCCTAACCTACTTGCTGTTTCTTTATAAAGAAGGCTCTTCATGACTTTTCATTCTGTCTCCTTTTTCAGATGAAAACCAGGATTTCTGTGCAGGCACAAAGATACAGGCACAGTGGTTTATTTTATTTTGGCTAAATGTTTTTCATGTTTTATTGTCTTCTGGTTTTAACAGCACTGCTTTATTTGCTTCTGTGATACCTCTTTATTGCTGAGCTGGGTTGCTGAAGAGACCAGAAACACTGACTCTAAGAGTTGTAGCGATAGGACAAGAAGTGATGGGTTCAAACTAAAACGGGAAGTTCAGGTTAGACATAAGGAAGAAGTTGCTTACTGTGAGGGTGGTAAAGCACTGACACAGGTTGCCCAGGGAGGTGGTAAATGCTCCATCCCTGGCAGTGTTCAAAGCCAGGTTGAACAGAGCTTTGGGTGACATGGTCTAGTGTGAGGAGTCCCTTTTCATGGCAGGGGGGTTGGAAGTGGATGATCTTAAGGTCTTTTCCAACCCTAACCATTCTGTAATTCTGTGATCCCTTTCCAGACTGGCAAAAGCTAATTTAAGAGATTTCCTCTGTTTATGTACAGTGAGAATTTCTCTCCTGTGAGTATTGCTTTGCATTTAACAAGAATTGCCTTCCATCTGCGATTATATCTCCCTGTCACTCAGCATCATGAAAACCTTCTGCAACTTTTCACAGTGTATTTTGGTTTAGAATGTCCTGAATCCTTCTCTGTCATCTGAAAATTCTGTCACTTTGCTACTTGTTCCCTTTGGTGAAGCACTTACACATATTTCAAACAATGCAAGTCTTGCACAGATTCCTTTGGTGACTGTGAAAACTGTGAAAACTGGGCTTTTGTTCTCAAATCTTGAAATGTCTTAGTCTTGACACCATTTTTTTTTTTATATACCCTCAAGTAAATAGTTTTGTTTTGGTTTATTTCTTTTTTTTAAATTCCAGCTGTACCATAGAAGACACAACAGATTTATTCTGAATTTTGTTAGTTTGTTTGGGCGGTTTTGGTGCTTTGTTTTCTGAGTACTGATTGGATACTGATGGAGATGAGAGAAACAACTTATGTCTACAAAGTCTTTTCCACAAACTCTTTTCCACTGTATCATAATTAAACACATGGCTGTTAATTCTATTCTTTTAAATGCATTTTAACAATTTACACAATTGGTAATTTAATCTATTAGTCCAATATAGAAGTAAGACCTAGATATCCATAGTCTTGCTAATATTTGTCAGTGTTACTTTAACATACCTTCCTGGGATGCTGATTTTGATCTTTTGTTAATTCAAAGCGTATCTATTGCTATTCAAAGATTTAATGCAAGAATAACCTCTATGGTATGGTCTAACTGGTTGTACAGGAAAAAAGATCGTGTGGGTTTTTATTTTTCTTTCTTCTTCCTTGAATTCCATGATACAGTTTCTTTTCCTTCTTCCCTTAATTACCTTCTCATAACCCATTTGCTCTATGAAATTACAATTACCATCTCATTCCATGGCTCAGCATCCCTCCTCCACCTGGCATAATTGCCCCTTTGCTGGTTCACACTCTGGTGTTACATCTGTATCCACTGGCTCTGAAAAAGGAATATGTGCTTGAGTTTCTTCCCTCCCCCCAAAGAGATAATCTGGTAATGATGGGCTTATCATTAAGTCACAGAAGCAGTAGCTGATGTGAGGTTCCTAAGGAATCGGAGCCAGGAGGCAGAACAGGAGGTGTTATTTTTATAGCAGCTGCCCTCAGAACTCCCAGAGAAGACTTTGAGCCTTCCTTATTTGCCCTCCTGTTTGTCTCCCTCTTTTAGACAATAAATAGAAAGCATCATGCACTTAGTTATTTTATATCCATAACGAGCTAGGCTTCCTTCAACAACATAAAACATCAGAAGTGAGGTAGATTTGATTTTGCTTTTTGCAGTTTCCTTTCTTCTTTGTCATTATCAAAGTTGTACATTTCCCAACTCACTGTCGTCTTCCAGCTCTAGAGTCCAAATATCTTCTTGGAAAAAATTGCACTCAGAAAAGGACATTGGTCTGTTTCTTTCCCAGTAGTTGACTTTATTCTGTGTATTTTCTCCTGGTATGGATGGATGGATTTCCTTTCCAGTAGGGCATTCACACTTCCCAACCTCTTCTTTTATGTGCATAACTACACTTAACTACATAGTTACATGTATGCTAAGTGTAGTTAATACATAACTACAATAGTCTTCTTGGGATGTGTAAAAGAGAACTATGTTATGCCCTATATGGATGTTGTTCCCAGCAGTTGGAAGTCCCAGAAAATTCAGTGAAGAATTATTTGAATATATAACATTTACTTAGGTGGATAATGAAGTTTGAACTGGTGCTGAAAAAGAAGAATACAAGGAAACTCCAGTCCTTTATGAGTAAGTTAACAGAATAACCCTATTCATCTCTTCTTTTACTTACACAGAAGAGTCAGTCTAAGAAACAGCTATTTTTTTTTTGGTATTGATATATTTGATTGTATTGACTCAATTTTATTCCTTTCAGAACGTAGTCACCAGTTCTTTCATTTAGTATAGTGTACTGCCTTCTTTTATTTGCTGTCCACCAGATTTTGGAATGTTAGGAAAATATCCTCATGCTGAATAATATTATATTCCTCTAAGGAACAAAGTGAACCCACCTGTTGTTCTGAATAGTCAGGTCAGCATGCGAAAGGATCAGAATCTATCCTGAATTATAAAGAATAGCAGAGTTTCTGGTTTATGTGGGAATTAAATTGCCCTTCAGCATGAAAGCTTCAGCATGTATTGTATTAAGTGAGTCCACATCAAGATTACTTCCTGATCTCTTCAAAGATTTTGCTTTTGTATTCTGTTTAATTCTCCGAGTTGAGATAATACGGATTAAATTATCTGCAAGGATTATGGCTTGCTGTGGACATCATTACTATGGAAATGTAAGAGACAAAGCTCATGACAAACATCAAGAACTGTAACTTCCCTTTGGTTTCAAAATGAAGACTCCTACTGGGATAAAATGTTCATAGCAGGGTGGCTTTTTACTTCCCACATAAAGACAAGGTTAATTTTCATGTTGCTAAATGACAGGGTTACAGTAAGTACAGATCTTCTATTTTACAAAAATCAGTGAATGCAAAGGATAGTTACAAGAATTTACGCATCAAGGATAATTCTGATCTTCTTCAGCTGTATTTATTTATTTTTTGTATTTGAGTATCTCAAGCAGCTTTTTGTATTTAACCCCAGCTCTCTCAGCCTGGCTCCAGAGCAGAGCTGCTCCAGCCCTCACAGCATCTTCATGGCCTCCTCTGGATTCACTCCAACAGCTCCACGTCCCTCTTGTGCTGCTGCCCCAGAGCTGGATCAAGACTGCGGGGGGGGGGTCTCCCCAGAGCACAGCTGAGGGGGAGAATCCCCTCCCTGAGCTGCTGCTCAGGCTCTGGGAGTGCAGTCCAGCACATGGGGGGGTTTCTGGGCTCAGTCGCACACTGAAGCTGGGTCATGGGGAGCTTCTCATCGACCGACACCCCAAGTCCTTCTCCTCAGGGCTGCTCTCAATATAAACCAAGATCTGAGAATCCAGATGGGTTTTCTTCTGTATTGTTAATGGGTCATAGTGCTAATAACATTTACCAAACAAACATCTCATTTAACTTCTTGTAGCAATTGTGACAGAAAAGGGTTTCTTTCATCAAAAGAAACAGACACTCTTTTCCTGAACTGCTGGAATTTGAAATTCAGTGTGTTCGTCTTCCCACCACCAAGTGTTGTACCTCTGCAGCAGAGGATGTGAACAAATAACTGTAGCCTGGTTTCAACATGAAGCAGTCGCACCTACTGATAAGCTGAAAGGCTAACACTGAGTTCTGCTTCTTTCCTTTGACCAAAAGAACTAATTTTGTTTGTGCTATCCACCTGTCCATCTTTATCACGCTTGTCAGTACTCGGTTATCTACAAAACTTCTATCCTTCTTTGAAGCTTGGTGAAATTGGTCAACAGATCCAGACGTATCTGTTCATATCTAAAGACAGACTAGCAAATGAACAGCCAACACAATCACGTCAGCAAAACTTCTTTTAGGAAGCAAGCTAAAGGCAGTAAAAAACTACTAGCAAGAGATTAATGGCAATAAATTTAGACACCAAAATGGGAAACTGTGACAAGCCTTGATGAAGCTGATCCAGTTTTAATGAAAGAATTAAAGATTCATCAGGTTACAGGGAAGGAGTAAAAGAATCATGACTCTCTCTAGTGGTTAGGGCACACGCATAGCTGACGAAGGATGTGAGTTGTAATTGCTTGAAAAGCACCAGTGCTCAGAAGATAAGTGATGAGAATTGCTCCCGCCATATACTTTTCACATCTGATCGGGTGCAGCATTCATCTGTGATGTGTGGTTTGTCCCTTCAGGTGAGGAGGAAACTAGATAGGAATTTCTTGAGCCCTTAGCAATGTTTTCCTCACATAACCACTGCTGCTGAAGCAAAGCCTGGTTGTGGCTGAGGTCCTGTGTGCTGGGTAACCTCCAAGGCTACCTCCTGCATCAGTGTCTGTGGGTGAGGGAAGAAGAGGAGTAGCCAGCTTGGAGTGTAGGCAGGGCTTAAGAAGGATTCAGAACAACTGTGAAGACGATGCTTTCAGGCTTTCTCAGAAGCAAATAGACTGCAAGGAAAAGCCTTTGTTGAATGACAGTCATGGCATTGATGACTTTGCAGTTCTCTCCGTAGGTGGAATTAAACCAAGTTAAATGCCTTTACTGTTTTGTGAATGTGCATTCCTAAATTAGATTAAGGTGTTGAGGGCCCCACCAGCTGTAGGACCACATGCTTTTTCCAAGAAACTGGACTGTTCTAGCAATCGAATAACTACAGATACTAGTTTCAAATTATATGTAGGTTACGAACGATTCTTTATCATCACTGATTTGGATTGGTTTTGCACCAGAACCAAATTGGAAATGAGAATTTATTATTTCCTATCAGCAAAAGAAAAAAATTACCTAGTGTGAATTTTGCCACCATTTTTGTATTAATCATAGATTATGCCCGTATGATATATTGAAGTAACATTTTTGCCTGTAGATATATAGATGAAAAACATATGTGTGTTTGTGGGAAAAACAGAGGGAGAATTAAAGCCTATATAATATCTAATTTAGGAATATATCTTCGAGTGGTAACTTGGAAATTACTGTAACCTGTTAGTACAGAATTAATTGCATACTGTTGGCAGAACAGGGGGAGATTCAGCTGGCACCTCACATAAATTTACAGTGTTAGCCATACAAAGATTTAACACCACATGGATTTGTACTGTCACACATGACAAATTCATCATTTATAATTGACTACTAATGCTGAGCACTTCTGAATAGTCCCCACTTTCCTCACAGCAGTGCACAGGACCAAAGTCAGACTACAGGAGATCAGTGAAGAGCCCAAAGAATGACTCAGTAAATGCCATAAAACGTCCTGGGCCTGTCTGCTACCTTCTTACGTATTAAGACAGAATGCAATAGCTTCACAAGGACAATTTCTTTGGAAATTCAGTATAACTTCACTTGCACTTTTTAGTCTGTTTAGGATTTAAGTGGGAATATAGTACTTTATGTACATGGTTTAAGCAGTGCTATGATAAGCACAGGGCATTGCCCTTTTAGTTGCTTTTCCATCCCTGGATGTCACACTAGCGCTGAGTGTCAGGATGCTAATAAAGGTTAGGCTAATACAAGTCAAAAGAGTCATCGAGATTAAAACCCCACATTTAAAACAGTTTCTGAAGTAGTCAAAAGGGCACAGGGCAGTATACTTCAGGAAAAAAAAAAAAAAAATGGAAAAATAGGGAAAAATAAAGTAAAGCAGTCCTGGCTTCAGCTCGGTCATGGCGACTCAGGTGGCACATCCACATGGACATTTTGCAGGACGTGGATGCTAAAGGAAACAATCCCCCTAAAATGTTTAGCTTGAGTATCTACCTGTGTAATAAACTTTCATCAGGGAGAAGAGTATGGCCCTCTGATCCCTTTTAATCAAGGGCAACAGCTTTGCAAGAAGATGGCGTTTCACAAGGCAAGCGATGTCAGCTGTCGAGTCTGCTTCATTACCAACATGCCTGTGAGCTGCTGGAACAGAGCAGCCCATCTTTGATCTGCAAGAAGCTGGCTAGGAACACTGTCTGCTCGTCTCACTTTAATTTTGCAGAATTACAGCAGGTAACTCCAATTTCACACCCTGCTTCCCTCACAACTTCTCAGTGAAGGTCACAGCCTGCTCTGGATGTGCCGAATGGATTTCTCCTCCAGTCTTGCCATCAGCAGCAAAAGGAAGATGGAACAGGTGGTTTCTGTGAAAAACCTGTCTTTCCCTCATATATGTGACTAGGGTTTGCAAGATGCCCAGGCTAGCTTTAAATTAGCTGGCTTAGATCCCCAAAATATTGTTGAGAGTGGACTGTGCAGCTGAGGTTACAAAATACTCTCTCCATCCTTGAAATGCATTCAGGTACCAACTTGTGCTGAGCTCCTGTTAGTTCCAGAGCTATTACTACTACAATTTCTCCTCAAAGGCTAGGAGGGATATGTAGCTGGATTCCCATGGATGTACCAAAATCAGAGGCCCGTTATCTGTGCAAAGTCCAGCTCTGCATTTTGTGTACTTGCCACAAATTCCCTGAACTTGCCCTACTATGACTTCTGGGTGTTTTCTTGCTAAACCAACATCCAGTGGTAACACTTTATCACCACTAGAATAAAGAATCAGGTTGCATCTTGAGATATCTAACCTTAGGATGGGAAGAGTAACTTTTCAGACTTAATGGACTTCATTCTTCAGGGACATGTCAGTAGCTTGAACATAGTTATCTACCATCATTTTAGGTTCTGTAGAGCATCACACTTGGCTACTGCTTCAGTTACTGCTCAGGAATGGCAATAGGCCAAGGTGTACTTTTAACTACAGTTAATTATTAAAATGTAACTAAGACTGCTTAATGTAAGAGTTTCCTTAAAGGGAGTCACTGACAGACTTCCCTGCCTAAGTCTCAAGGTCCCTAGCAGGAAGACAAGCCAATAAATTCTGAGGCAATAATTGAAAACAGCCCACCATAGCAGCCAATTCAATTATACCAGCTCTAAGTATGAAAGACTCGATTCATTGGATCAGTGGGTCGGTTTTTGTGGAGTCAAAGTGCACATAGACAGCAATGTTTGCTGCTAATACTTTAAAAAAAAAAACAACCGAGTGGTCAGATGAAAAGTCAGAGCTTGTTCCTAACATTTCTTTGCAGTAGATGCCAGAATGCTCAGCTCAGTAAAGGACATGGGGATCTGTTTAGGAAACCTTTGGCATGCTCATACCACCTTCAGGTGGTAGACATATTCAATGCCATCCTTCATGTGGGAAGGGCTAGTCAGTTTAGAGGATGGCAGGGTAATGAAACATAGCTGAGGCTTATTTAATGTAACAGAGGCTTAAAGTGAGGAAATTCTTTCCTGTTAGGGTGGTGAGGCACTGGAATGGGTTGCCCAAGGAAGTTGTGAATGCTCCACCCCTGGCAGTGTTCAAGACCAGGTTGGACGAGGCCTTGGGTGATATGATTTAGCGTAAGGTGTCCCTGCCCATGGCAGGGCGGTTGGAACTGGATGATCTTAAGGGCCTTTCCAACCCTAACGATTCTATGAGTCTATAACTACTAGCATTGCTGTGAATATGAGAACGATTTTCCCCATAAAAGCACTACTTATAAATTTACTCTTTGTGCACTGAATTTACAGTCTTGAAGAAATCTGCAGGAAACTTGCAAGGGCATGTAGAATAAGACTTGATTTGAGAGTGCAAAAATGAGATGCATTCAAACATGTAAAAGAAGAGGTGTTTATGCAGAAAAGAGAGGAGTGGCATAAACTGAAATAAGAGATTCAGACTATATAGAAGGAAATGTTTGGTTTTTTTTTCACTTTGTGGACAATCACGTAGAGGTGCAGATTGCCTGGGAAGGTTTTGTGATCTCCACCCTTGGTGGTTTTCAAGCCCTGACTGGGTGAGACCCTGAACAATCTGGTCTGACCTCAAAGCTGACCCCACCTTGATGAGGATGTTGGATCAGAGACCTCTTACGGTCTTCTCCGTCATAAATTGTTCCATGGGCCTATGATTCTTTCTCAAAAACAAAATGTATGTTGTTCATGTCGCTTCCTCCTCCAGGCACATTGCCTACCAATTTTCCAGAACATGCCCCCAAGTTTGAAAAATTGCTGGTGAAGTTAATCTGAAAATAAAAAGCACATGGAGCATATGACAGACAAAGGGCACCCTCATAGTCATTAAAGTAGAAAGGGAAACCTAGATATAAAAGCAAAGCTGGTCCAGCGCAAGAGACATTTTGATTGGCTAAGGAGGTTTGCTCCCAACCTAACAGAATAATAATGTTCTTTCAGTGATTAGAAATAAATGTCTTCATAACACTATTGATTTTTTTGTAGTGTAACATAATAACAGAATATTTTATTAATCATATACTTTGTTAATCATGTCTTTTCCATGACAGCAGAAACACAAAAAGAGTGAAAAGCATGACATAGTATCCAAAATCAGACTACATAAATTCTAAGCAACATCCCGTTCTAAGTAGTATCTGACTCAGATTTTCATTTTTGATAGATTTTAGAAATATGTTCTCATTAGGAATTAAAACAGTTGCTGAAATTTTCTGGAAGTAGGTGATTTACTATTTCAACCCTATCTAAAAAGTACACATGCAAGAAAGAAATTTCACTTAGTTGTCATGGTTTAAGTCCAGCTGTAACTCAGAACCACGCAGCCGCTCTCTCACTCCCTCCCCTTCCTTCCCCCCGCTCCTGGAGGGATGGGGAGGAGAATTGAAAGAATGTAACTCCCATGGGTTGGGATAAGAGCAGTCTGGTAACTAAGGTATAACACAAATCACTACTGCTACCACCAATAATAATAATAATAATGGTAATAACAAGGGAAAAGAATACAACTGCTCACCACCCGCCAACTGATACCCAGCCCGACCAAGCAATGAACTCTCCCTTCCGGGTAACTGCCCCCAGTTTACATCCCGGGCATGACGTGCTGTGGTATGGAATACCTCTTTGGTCAATTTGGGTCAGGTGTCCTGTCTCTGCTTCCTCCTGGCTTCCCCTCCTCCCTGGCAGAGCATGAGGCTCACAAAATCCTTGGTCAGACTAAACATTTGAGCAGTAACTAAAAACATCGGTGTTATCAGCGCTATTCCCAGGTCGAAAGTCAAAACCACAGCACTGCACCAGCTACTAAGAAGGAGAAAAAATGACTGCTACTGCTGAACCCAGGATATTAGTTAAATGATGTATTTAAGAAAGAGCTACGTTTGCCTTAACTTGTCACTTCAGAATATAGGATACCAGTTAGTTATTACTAACTGCTTATTTTACAGAAGAATTAATCACCCTAAATATCAACACTTTGACACAGGACTTCCTTTCTCTTTGACAGAGAGATTAAAAACAAAATGCCCAGTGAAATACTGAAGAAAAGTTGGCTTTGTTTGAAGTAACCCTTTTGTATCTTTCATATAAAGATAGCAGTCATAATAGTTTCCATCTAGTATATGTCCAGCTTTAGAGGGTTTTTTGTATTACCCCATTGAAAAATATTTGCTGTAATTTACAAAGTAGTCCTCCAGTCTCTGGTATAATTGAGCGCACATGCAAAGGAAGTGTTCACACACTTGTCAGTACAGTCAGCTGTTTTCAGACTAATGAAATAAAAGCATTTATGTTTTATGAGAAAACATTGAGTCCCTATTAACTATTTTTGTTTTTAAACATAACATTTAATAGTACTGTGCACACTTGGGAGAATTTATGTCATTTCCTCTCTTCATTTTATATTTTCCTGCTTATATTCTTTTCTTTAAAGCATTTTAATTGTTTTTACTTTTTTTTTCTTTCTTAAATTCCATGAAGAATAATTCTGGATACCTGTGGATCTAGCTGATATCTCACTGTACCTGTATTGCAGTTAATCAGTACATTCACTCACAGATGCTGAAAATGTCAGTAACTGGAATATCATTCCAACACCTTCTCCTTTCGTAGTGAGCTTAGCAACTCCTGTGTTTCTATACTATGTGAAGAAGACAATCCTGTCTTGAAAGAGGAAAATGAGAAGTTCTTCCTACAACCATATGAAATGCAGTTGACATTTTACATTTATGTATTAATTATAAATTGTGTACTTTGTGTGTAAATGCTCATCCGTGGCAGTGTTCAGGGCCAGATTGGACAGAGCCTTGAATGACATGGTCTAGGGTGAGGTGTCCCTGCCCATGACAGGGGGGTTGGAGCTGGATGATCTTAAGGTCCTTTCCAGCCCTATTCTATGATTGTATGAATAGGAAGATGAATTATGCGCTTGATGTTAAGGACTGGAAAGACCAAAATTTGGGCTATCTGCAGGTCAGACCCCAATAAGCATTTTACTTAGGGCCCTAATGTAGGAATGAATTAAATGGAAACTAAACACACAAGCATTTAACTAATTAGACTTCATCAGAAACGTTCCTAGGCATCAGGAATCAGTTTAAAAGAGTGGTCACTGCTTCTGCTAGGAAACTTTCCTTTTAAAAACAGGATGGCTACACTCATCCTGACTACTTGGACTGAACCCTGGAATTTCCTACATGTCAAACTCTGCATGGGAATGATTCCTGAAAAATGTCAGTTTAAAGAGACCAAATTAATCCCAGGGAACAGCGTGTCAATGCCAGGGAAGAATGGGACCGGTTGTGTTTGAATTTAATACAATGGATTTGGTATCACCATCACCAGAGGGTGACTGTAAAACCGGTCGGAGACATGTCTCCTGCATGGTCCTGTTTGTGTTCCCCTTCTAGGCTGAAAGCTCTCCAAAGTGGGAGGGATGAAAAGGTTTCTTTGGCTAAATATTTATTTAGTGATTATTGTTACAGTATCCTAATATCAGGTGAGGGTGTTGTGTCTGTGACAGAATACAGTGTCAGTCACATAAAGCTGCACTAATGATCACCAAGTACAATGGTTTCCTAACTCTGTACATACCCAGCATATTTTCTGTGTATGTGAAAGCTATGTCCAGAAACATCTTTTTTACATATATTTTTGCCTTGTGTTTTTACTAAAATGCAAGTATTTTGTTAGATGACATAATACGTTTTTTTTAATGCCTGAAAAAAAGTTCAAGGCTTAAACATGGCTTTTCTTTTATATGCACATATTATTCTTATTAGTCTACAATCAGTTCTTAGGGGACTGACATTTTAACTTCAGCACGCAACGGCCTCGCTTCTTAATATTACCATAAAGGCTTCTTTTACATCAAAATGAAGACTTAAATTCTGCTGTCAGATACACTGATGGAAGTATGTTGACATCAGTGGGACAGCACCAGAAGGATCTGGCACTACTTCTGTTCCCTGAATTTGACAGCCCCTAGGAGTGCGCAGCTCTTTTTAAGATGAGGATGGTTTTCTCTGTCATATTCAATAACTCAAATGATTTGAACTTAACAGCATATAGGGGATTTACTGTAGATGCTTAGAGTACTGGAAAGAGCCCTCTGGCACAAAAGTTTGTTTTGCTGTACATTTTATTAGCAGTCAGTAGGTTGGAGGAGAATTTCTGTTGGTATTTGTCAGCTACTCATGGGCTCAAATGTGTATTTCTTTCTTGGGTCAACATAGTAGATGATTTTTTGCTGCCTTTGTATTCCTATTTCATGACAGTGGAAGCTTCCAGCCAGGACAAAGAACTAAACAAGTCTCAAGTTTTTGGCACTGAAAACTCCCAAGACAGTATTTTCCCCATCTCTCCAACAGCAATATGAATAAAAATACTAACAACAATGTTGTAAATACATTTGCAAATGGTTGTGTGGACTAATACTTGCAATCTCTCCTCAGCTGTTTTCCTTCAGTCTGTCTTCCGATTGAGTTCTTTTATATCCTCAGTCTCCAATAATTTTGCACAGATACTATAACTTTATTGCTTTTCTAAACTATTTAGTTAGCACTGTTATATCATGAGCAGTGGTCCACTAGAAAATTAGAAGTTAGAGTGCGTTGTTCTTACATAGCAGTAGGAAACGTTTGGGAATTGTCAATAGTATTTCAAATTTATTTTATTCCACCTAGTTCTTTAAGTCCAAGTCATGCAATCCAGTTTCCAACCTGATGAAGGACATAGTGGGAGTTTCAGCACAGAAGCTGGGGACTGATTACTCAGCCAGACCTTTATTACTCAATTTGTGGTAGTATGTAAAAGCCGCATTTCCCAACCAGACTCCTGTTGTGCTAGGAAACTTTTCCTTAACAATAACAAACTGAAGATGATGGGTAGACTGGGGCAGGTGAACTACTAACCCAATTGCATGTAAAATAGCTGCTCCCAACCTATCAAGCTAGCACATTCTAAGACCTTGCAATTCCTGCTCTAAGGAATGTCTACTGACTTTATAACTGAACCTTAAGAACTTGTCTGCCCAGGATTCAAGTTGATAACCCAAATACCATTAAAACCTGACAGCTTTAGCTTAATGCTGTGTCTAAATTTAACATACAGATGTCTAAAGCTGATATACTGAGAAAGTCTTTGCCCCAAAGTATTGTGGATGCTGAGTGCTGACATAAATCAAAATATATTGTCGTGGTTTAAGCTCAGCCATAAATCAGCCACGCAGTCTCTCTCTCACTCCCCCCCCCCCTTCCTCTTCCCCCCCACTCCTGGAGGGATGGGGAGAAGAATCAAAAGAATGTAACTCCCACGGTTTGCGATAAGAACAGTCCAGTGACTAAGGTATAACACAAATCACTGCTGCTACCACCAATAATAATAATGACAAAGGAAATAATGAGAGAAGAGAATACAACTGCTCACCACCCGCCGACAGATACCCAGCCTGACCGAGCAGTGATCTAACCCTTCCAGGTAACTGCCCCCAGTTTATATAGTGGGCATGATGTGCTGTGGTACGGAATACCTCTTTGGTCAGTTTGGGTCAGGTGTCCTGTTTCTGCTTCCTCCTGGCTTCCCCTCCTCCCTGGCAGAACATGAGACTGAGAAAGTCCTTGGTCAGACCAAACATTCGAGCAACAACTAAAACATTGGTGTTATCAGCGCTGTTCCCTGGCCGAAAGTTGAAAACACAGCACTGCACCAGCTACTAAGAAGGAGAAAAAATGTCCTGCTGAATCCAGGACAGCAAAATACGTGGAGGAAAAATTCGTGGAAGAAAAATACATCAGAATTCATTCTTCAAACAAAAACTGCTGGAACTTGGAGTGTTTTTTGGAAAGTATCTCTGCACATTATTTTGTTCTTACACTTGTTTTCAGGTGTCTGCTACTGGCTATTTTTTGTGAGACTGTGTTAAACGGACTGAAGCATGTAGAAGGTGTTACAGTTTCATCCAAAAATGAGTTCTGAATTGGACCTACTGAACAAATGCCCAAGATCTGAATGCAACATAGCTCCCTGTATGCAACACTAATGTTTGATCAAAGGAGCGATATATCTCTGATGTCCAAACCCTGGTGAACACAGGCACAGTGCCCTGGGAGCACTCTGCTCCCAGCGAGAAAGTGGAGGTGTTTGCATAATGCTCCCCAAAGCTTCAGATGTGTAGCTTATGGAGGCAAGCTCCGTGCTATGTATTACCTGCCCCATGTGGCTTCCAGACCAGAATGCATTTTCACTTGATCGAAGCAGAACAAGGGCAGAAGAGTACAGATCCTTCTATATGCATGCCTTCACAAACAGGCCTGACTGACACAAAGAAACTCTACAGACTCTGCTTTTCCTCACATCCACCTGTTTCTTAGAACCAATGATCTGGTCTGTGCAAGGGTCAGGATTATCTCTGTTCTGGGTACTTAATTTAGTTGTGATATATCAAACTATAATAAATCCCTGCTTAGAAACAAAATAAGCAAAAGAACCTTGTGTGCATTGCTCCAGCTCTTTTCTAATCTTCTCTTAATCTTAAATATACAAAAAACAAAACAAAACACCCTATTTTCTTAATTTTAAAGAAACTTCCACCATATCTGTTACTGTTATGGATGACTTTTAAAACCAAATTGAGTCCAGGAGTTCAAGCTAGAAAATTGCTTTTTGGCTGAATACTAGAGTCTGATTCTTTAGAGGCAGAGCATTAAAACAGCAATGTCTAGGGGATGTATCTATAAAAGGCACATTGATTTTTAATAAATATAATGTACCAGTCACTTTGTAATAGCAAAGACACATGCAACACAAGGCAAAACTGGTCTTTCTCTATAGATTCATATATAGGTACTGACGTGTGTGTATTTATAATCCAGTGAGTACTTTGCAGAAAGCAAAACTGTCATGTGCAACATGTATACACACACAGAGGTATGTATATAAATATATGTATTATATATATAAATGTACACATATATATGGAAAGGTCCTCTTGCCAATTTTTATTTCTCTCTGGCCTTTAGGACTACTTTCAAACACCAGGGTTTTTCTTTCTGAGAATGAGGTGTTTTCAAGGGTACTTAGCTATTTTAGCAGGTAGTGCAACAGAAGGGGAGTAAAGACAGTGTTGCAAAGCTCTTAGGGACACATTTTGTTCATAACAACTAGTCAAAGATACCTTCTGTGTGATATCAAATGTTACAGAACTGCAAACTACGACTGCCTCCCCACCTGCCCAAAGGTTCTGTTATTAAAATATCAATCCCCATTGACTTTCACACCCCATTTCCCTTAATGGATTACAAAATTAGCATGATGATCAATACCCAGCAAATGACCTAATGAGACAAGAAAGTTGGTTAGTAAAGTTGCAATTCCAAAATAAGCTTTTCTGACTTCCACAACTTCCTTTAAAACACCTGGAAATCCTTTGTGCTGAAAGAACTTCTGATTTTCTTTCCTTCCCTTACTACTTTTCTGGCACACAGGGTGTCTAGAGGGCTTCTACATCTACATCTACATCTACAATGACTGCTGTTATTCCTTTCTCATCTCTCAAACCACAGTTGGTCCAGGAAGAGCAGAACAAATTTAACTAGTTCTATAGACAGTTACTGATCTCACTCCTTTCCTCATCTGACGCACAGTCTGATTCTCAAAAGTAAACTTCAGTCCCATCACAACATGGTTATATCAATGCACACAGCAATGAAAGTATTCCTAAAAAGCGGTTATTTACTTCAACAGCAGCTAGAGACAGATAGGAAAAGCCCTTTTCTCATTTCTGTGTCCATGTGCTAAATTGCATGGAGTAGTCCTCAATCACTGATTGGACTCTGTCCCCTAGTTTAGTTAAAGATGCTAAAAGTACATTACTTATCCACAAGTCAATGAATAAACAAATAAAGGTAATCCTGGTGAATAAAGCCAGACAAAAATAGTTCAAGGACTGTCCAGGACACATGCCTGTGTATTAGGGAAGGTTAAAAGCAATTCAGACCATAAAATGTCTTATGCTACTTAGAATGACATCTTAACTTAGAATGACATTTTAATGCAGATCCTGGTGCTACTGAATGGACAGAAAGTAATTAGTCTTGAAAATCTAAAGGGATGGTTTGATGTGAGGAAAGGTAGTGCTGGTTTTGGCTTGTTTTCAGCTTTAGACACTGTTGTCTGGGGAAAGGAAAATGGAAAGAGGGTAGTGAGGAGTTACACACCACTGGAGGAGCCACTAGCCAGCAGTAAGGGATCGCTAATATCACTAATATATAACTGGTTCTACAAAGATTTTGGTTTGAATGCATTGGATCTTTCCAGATCTTGGAAGCTGAAGTGCCCTGATCTTTTCTTGGTAGATGGATACCACACCACCTGGAAATTTTCCACAAGCTAACTAGGGTTAACTAAAAGCTTTTATTTAGATCTGTGGTTCATATGGCTTTTAGAAAGAGAAACAGTAAACATTAGGAAGAAATGTGGCATGCCTAGCTATCATCTGACACAGTCATGATCAGCCTTCAGGAGCTAATGAAGGCAAAATGGAGAAGGGAGGGAAGAGAGAAGGTTTTTGTTTGAGTATAATTGATGTTTTCAGTGGTACTGAAGTCTGTGCAATGGTACTGAATGGTACTGAAGGAGAAGGAATGGTACTGAAGTCTGCTCAAAAAATGTGTTAGACCCAGAGGAATCAGATCCAGCAGATCAACACTCCGACCACCTAGGTGTAGCCTGCAAACTTACTGAGGGTGCACTCAATTCCCTCATCCGGATCACTGATAAAGATATTAAACAGAATGGCTTCAATATTGAGCCCTGGGGAACACCGCTTGCGACCAGCCACAAACTGGATTGAATTCTACCACTCTTTAGCTGTGACCATCCAGATGGGTTTTTTAATGCAGCGAAGAATACACCCATCCAAGCCATGAGCAGCCAGTTTCTCCAGGAAAGGGTTTTTAGGGCTGCTGTTTACTTCAACATGTAGTAATCCAAAGGAGTATGCTATGACTACTTTACACAACAAGCAATTGTTATGCCCCATATTATGTCGCAGTGGTCCAGCATAGCTGATAAGATCAATGCCAGTATGTCTGCAGTAAATAAGGTAAAGGTGACATATTCTTTACTGAGAGATTAGTATTCACTTTGCAGACTGCATTCTAAATGGGAAATGCTGTGTCATTTAAGATTAAGTACCTGCTTTGGTATCATAACAGATGTTTTGAAAAACCTATTAAAAAGAATCATAGTGATGTTTTTGTCTAATAGCAGAAAAAAAAAAAAAATCAGTTACTTTACCACTACAAATTAACAAATTACACCTTAGGAAGTTTCATTAAAATACCTTAAATCAACTTTCACATTGTTTTCATCTCATAACTTCCATCCACAGATTATTTGTATTAGTGTATTAATGTAACTGGCTTTCTTAACTGTTTTTTAAATATGAGTATATTTTGCATGTGTGTTCTTGTATTAAAGGAGCTGCTCCTCCCATAACACCCCTTTTGAGGCATGCATGTATCACTGTTCTCACTTCTGAGCTGTAAAGAAGCCACAAAAAAGACAATGTAGATGGTTCTACATGCAAGGGTCGATATTAAATAGTTCAAGCTAGCTTTCATGAGGTTGGTAGTTGTCAAACCAGTCACGTGTTTATTTAAGAGTGAGCACTCTGTATCTACACTAGGAAAGATACTGGGTACCCACACATCTCTGAATGTATTAATCTACCGTTTTGACATTACTGAGATGCTGAATATCTTTGTAGAAGCCCATAATCACCAGAATTCCCACCGGTCTCCAACCACAAAGCTTCATGTTGATGATGTCAATCTACTCTCACAGCAGTGACTGTGGCTTCTTGCAAGATAAAGATATGGAGGCTCTCCATCTAGGATTCCTTAGCAAAAATAATCTGAATTCACTTCTGTTCTATATAGCATACTGCGCTGTACAGTCTATAGGCTGGAGCTAGTGTCTGCACAGCTATCTTATGTGAGGAGAAGGATTGTATGACAGGTGTACTTCACATGCACATTGAGTTACTCAGCCACACGAGTACTCAGCCACATGGTACTTTTGAACTCAGCCACACATCTGCTCCTGTCCTTCACAGTTGTGCTTATCAAACTTCTAAGTGCAACGCTTTATGTTTTTCTAACTGAAAATATGGGTTTACCATCCCCTTATCAATATTTCTTACAATCATTTGCAGTTCTCAGTGCCCTGCTAACTCTTCTTGACATTCATGATACATTATTTAACAAATAAGGAATGGATAAGTGTTGGTTAAGGGATCTAGGATGATGATTCAGAAGAATGATTCACTGAAAAACAAAAGTTTCTGGTTTTATGACTTTAAAAGCACTTGAGGTTGTAGCTCGTAGAAACAAGTTGAGTTGTCTGATGTCAAAACACAGATAAAAGTAGTTTGGGAAACGCAAAAGAATAAAAAGCATTGGAATCCCACATTCTGTTTTTTGTGAATTATGAGACATTTTTTCAGAGCAGGCATCAGTTAGAAGAGAAATTTGGCTAACAAGCATTCAGGTTTTTGCATCATCCTTCCAGAATATTACTATTCAAAGAAAAGCAGAGAAGAGCAAAAAAAGTGGTAATACTCTCATACAGAGAAGCATGGCTATGTGAAAAAGGCTTAATACTTCAAATTGCTGAGAGTCTGGCTATATTCCACGTAAATTTCCATTAAATCCTTGTTCTCTGAATTAAAAGATTTAGCACAAAGTGTGTAGCGTGCTTTGGGCATAAAAGGATCACGTAACATGAAATAGCAGGAACAGGCAAATCCTGAAACAGAAATTCAAGCTCTGACTATGGTCTTCTGAACTCCACCCACAAAAGAACTCAACATTCATTTGAAGTCTTCTTAAAGCTTAGTCCAGCACTTAGTGGTTTAGTAAATCATGGCCCACAGTCTGAAGCTCTTGTAGGAGCAGGGGTGTACTGTGTGCTTTGTCTGGGAAAATATGAACTATTTCATTTCTCTTTAGAACACCACTCATTTAGAAATTCCTTTCGCAACCAAAAAGTGTGATCCTCTGTGTTTATTCATATTTTTAAGGATTAGGCTTAAAAAAAAAATGTATTTATGCTCCACTTTGAAAAAGAGGGGGGAAAGGGAAAAATATTTGTTTCTAATGCTATTTATTAGAGGAATTTAAAACTTTTCACTCAAATCCCAAATGAAGACTCTGCCAGGCTCTTTCTAACTTTCAAATGCCAGTTGAAAAAGTTGCAAACCCTGAGATCTTTGGGGCTGTGGAAATCCTTTTCAGACGTATTTCCTGCCAGCTGTCTCCCACCTGAACATTTCACAATCTGCCTGCTGCTCAGACTGATGCCAAATGATCTGCAATTGCAGTATGATTAACCTGTAATCTGCTATTAGCTCTGAGCTTTGCAGAAGGCAACATTTAAGTCTAGCAAATTCTTTAATGTCAAGGAAGAATTTCACACCAGAGGATAATCACTGAAGTGTAGATGACCAAAATGCATATCCATTTAACCAATGCACCGACTTTGTGCCCATTTTTCCTTACTCTGAGCTACACTGCAGTTACAACATAAAAAAGAACATCTAATTGCTTCATCCCAAGAGGAGACTGGCATCATCTCCTCCTCCTTGGTGCCTTGTGAGTACCAGTAGTGAGTTGTGTGCTCAGAATTCCCACCCAAAGTGCAGGGCAATTTGGATGCATTGTGAAAAAGCTGTATAAACAAGCCAGGAATAAGCTGTAGAGAGCAGCAAGGATTAGATGCCTAACTGAATGAGCTAAACAAGGACAGGCTCTCCATGGAATACATTGATATTTTTCTGTGCCAGAAGAAATTGTCACAGAGGTTTTTTTTCCAACATTTCCCCATTGTAAAAGTTATTTGCCTTTGTTACAGTGCAATGATAGAAATTCTTCTTGATGAACTGACGTTACAGATGTAGCTGAATTACTTATGTGCCAGAGACTTCTAGCAATAACAGGTCTGCAGACCTGTGGGTGCTCACAAAGTTTCCCCAGAAGACTCGGTCTTTTCAACAAACAGTGAAATTAATCTAATTGTCCTTCTTAGGTTGTTGTTTGCTTTTCTTTGTTTTTAACTTGTTCTCAATATCTTCAAAGGAATGGGTAACACATGAAAAAGCCAGCCAGGCTTAATTCTAAATCTATTTAGGATAAACATGTGAATGTCAAGGAAAACTGAAACATGCCATTACCTTTCACATTGTTGGGTTTCTTTTAAGGATTAAGAGAATAAAACTCATCAAAGAGATGTGAAGTGGGCCCTCACATTCATTTGGTTGGGGGAGAGTAGAATACATACACGTGGTACTGCTCTGATAACTGGGATGACTTCACAGATTAAAGGATGGAAAACAAACATTATTTTATCTGTCGGATTGATCTTCTCAATAGCTGTAATTGATCAGTTACTGCTATAAAGTCACTGAGAGCTCTCTCTTAAGGAGGTTATATGGTAATGAAACAAAGTTATTCTCTCTCATATTCCTTCCATAAATCGTCAGCAAATATACATGAGCTGTCTTTCTCAGGACTCAATAATCCATTTAAAACTATTTAATGCTGGCAAAGCAAAACCATAAGTGACCTTTGAACCCTCCAAGGACATTTTCTCTTTGATCAGTTTATTCTTTGCTTATGGATGGTTCAGAGCCGTATGCACAGAATAACATTTTGCAACTGAAAGTCACCTTAGGCATGAGTAGAATGAAAAACTTAACCTCTTACCTGAATTTGTATTAGATTACATGGCAGTAATAGATGTGACATGATACTCTTAAGTAGGCAGAAGGCAGTGTGATACATCGCTACAGGAGACTTGTGTGAGTTGGCTGCTGGTAGAAATCCACTGACTTGATGAAGTTTAGTTCATGTAAAATAGCTTGGGTATGACAAAGCTGTTCCCAATATTTACATGTATAGTTCTAAAATATGCAGTGTTTCATCTTATCTCTGTCCTGAAAGGGTGTTCGAGAAGATTTTACTGTTGTTATTCTCTATGTCCGCAACATGATCAAATGTTACAACCATTATTGCTGCTCATATCTGGGTTTTGAGTAATAAGGCCCAAATTCAGCATAACTAACTGAAAACTAAGATTGTTCCCCAAAATACTCATCTATCAACCTAAACACACTTGGATCTCACTCATAACTGACTATCAGAACGTCCCCAAATAAGAATAGAGATGAAGGTAATGTTCATTTTGGGATGAATGCTTGAATGAATGCTTGGGATTAGGAAAACAGAGATTTTATAGAGATTCAGGAAGGTACTGAAGTTATTTTGCTGTTCTTCCCTTTCTGTCTCTCATCTCTGGCAGGTAACTGAGCAGTGATTGGCAGAAATAACCAACATGACTGTATTTCTTTGGACAGTGTCCAGATGTACATCTCTGGATCCCTATTTGTATGAGCACACACAGTCTTAATGTTGCAAATGTTGGTTCTTTTCTTCCAGAGCTATTAAACTTGGTAAGTACACTTTTTAGCTTGATTTATCTCCCATTTATAGGAATTTAACTGCTGGGAAAGGAGCAGATGTGATATTGAATAACAGAATGGACAGAGCACTAAAAGATACCTCTCTAAGCCCTGTAAGTGTTGCACAACTACACTTGAATGATGCAATCATAAGGGAAAATTCAGCTAAATTATTATAATTGAGAATTTAATCTATCTGTGTTTCTGAAGTCTTATTTAAAGGGTAGACTAAGGGGAATATTCTCTTTTCCTTAGAGCAAATATGTACTAATCTCTCAGCCACTGTGCATCAACTTTTAATAATTTATTGCCCAATTTCAAAAGTAACTTCAGCCTAGGAATTGACCAGATCTTTTCCTTTGAAAATTCTTTCTATCTATTTCTTCTATACATGCGCAAAAATCATAGGTTGCCTGTTGCTGACAGTGCACTGCTACCTTTTCATTTTAAAAAACAAAGGTCAGTGCTACATGGTTGCTGCACTGAGGTAGAATTTCTGTGCTGAATTCTATTTTCTAAATTCCTGCTGTCAAGAGAAGACGACAGGGTCCTCTCTTTGTGTTTGCGTGTGCTGAAAATTGCTACTTTATATATACCTTGAATAACTCTTCCTGTGCAAGAAGGCAAGATACAGAACCATTTTTCTCCCCAGATCTAACAAGGACAGCATTTCATAGACTTCCAAGTACAAAAGTGTGGGTTTTTTTTCTTTTTCAAAACAGCAACCTATAAAAAACTACATAGCCAAGGGAGTGAAGGAAACAGTATTGCAAAGCTAGAATTACCCCATGACTGTAGTAAAAAGTGCTTTGGAGAAACTCCAGAAAAGTGCTGCTGGCAGATTACACATTGATCTGTGTCATAGAATCATAGAACAGTTTGGGTTTGGAAGGACCCCAAGGTCATGAAATTCCAACTCCTCTGCCATGGGCTGGGACCCCTCACACTAGACCGTGTTGCCCAAGGCTCTGTCCAGCCTGGGCCGGTATCAAAAAAGTAAAGTTGTTGAAAGGCAGGCAGCAAATCTTTGGGTGATAGTAGCACATATTATCTTTTAACATAATCAACCACACACCGGCAGAATGTGAAACTGGTGCTCTCAGGTATAACTGTACTGGCCAGCTCTCTTCGCCATTTGCACTCCTGGAATAGGATGTGCTACTTGATGTGAAATACAGAAGACCCTGCACAGGCTTGTTATCCAGATTGCAGTTGTGTCTACCTCCAATCTACCTCCAGCTTCCTCCACCTTGGTCCATTTTTGCGGCTGCAATATGTGAGCCTCCATGACGTTGGAAAATGGCAATTCAGTACATGGCTGTTGGTCCATGGACAGTGAAGAATGAGCAAGGCTTTCATACAGAGCAGGCAGGGACAATCACATTCCTGCTTCAGTGCCTACAACATTCAGCTGGTTTCTCAGGAAAGAAGGAACAGCTGGAATCACCATGAGTCCAAGTTTAGACATTTTGAGCAGCTTGTAGGGCTAATGAGAGAACTGTGGAGAGCGAACAGCACTTCTGTGAAGGGAAGAGATTATGGTTTACTCTGCCTCTTCCCTTTATAATTTATATGAGGTGTTTGGTTAGAGTTAAATAATGAGGTTTCCCGGTACTTCTTAGGATTCTTTGTTTTTTTAATGCAAATTTATCTGAACTCAGAAAATTAAATGTTTTGAAAGGAAAGGAAAAGAAAATCTGAACAGAACTGCTATTACAGAAGCAAGTAGGTTTTCCTTTCATTGTTACTTCAGTTGTTTAGTGAAATTGATAAAAATATCAGTTCTACCTAGTAGCTGCCTTAAATCTTGGGGTTTAGTAGTCTGATTAGAGAATCTGAGGCTGCGAGGCTTCTAATATGATGAGAGGAATCCTGGAAGTCTTGTCATCATTTGCTGTCCTGGCACTATAGACCCTGGAAACCCTTGGTGTCCAGATCTTCTAGGGATAGTCCACCTGGCAAGTCCCCCTATGATTCACAAACTCACAGTCCTTTTACCAGGTTGATCTGCTCATGGGTCTGTCTAGAAGCTCAGAAGGTAACCTACCAGTAATCCAGGTAGGATTGCATTGGAATTATGTCCGGGATCCACTGGAGAGTTACATTAAATGCAACTTTGTTGAAATAATTTATTGTTGTTTCCTGAAAAACCTGCCTTTCATCTTAATATATTCAGTCTTTCAAGCTGAGTATCTGCAATGACAGTCTTACTGCATGATGTCTAGGTCTTAACTCCCAGGTTAGCCGAGAATGGATATTTCTCTGCCTTTTTAACTCCCTAATCACCCAGCTTCCAGGTCTAGGCCCTCATCTTCCATTGGTCTTTGAATATGCAGGAATATGTGTTTTTTTTTGCGAAGAAGCTCTTAGCTTTTTTCCATGGCTATAGTGATAATTGCAAGGGAACTTGCCTTCCCACTGCATGTGACTCTGGAAAGAGCATTGATGGTTTGCTGCCACTCTAGTCGTCTTGTTTACATCCTCATACAAAGCTGAAGCCAGTAGCAGCCAGAGATAAAATTCTTCATAGTCTCATAACCATCAGCTGAACTTTACTCCTTCTAGAGACTAAGTTAAATGTTTGTGTTTCATGCTTGGTTTTAAATATATTTTCTGGTATTTAATTCAGCTATGCAAGCTTTACAGGTGTCAATTCAAAGCCTTGATTCTTTGTTATTCTTGGGTACTTATTTACTCTTAGGCAAAGTGAGTGTTATATTCTGCCCTAGAAGCATTTTACATTTTCCTTTCATTAAAATGGTTACAAATTGAAAGCCTTCTTATGTTTACAAACTGTTGATTATAGATTAGAGATATAAAGAAAGCAATCAGTCACCTAAACAAAGCAGCTCAGAGCATATTTAGTCACATGTGAAAACAGAAAGCATATAAAGCTTGTAAGACTAACAATTGTTGCTTATATTCCTAGTGCAATTAGCTAAGAAAATATATCCAGTCAGATAATGTGAGTAGATGAGGGGATAAGTCTGTCATCCTGTGTTTAATTGTCCGTGGTATAATGTAATAAATTCATATTCCAATGAAAGCTTTGGAATGAGATCACTGAAGATATTTCAGAGAGTTCTGAAATTATTATTGATTCAAGGATGTTTTTACTGAATTGTACATATGCAGAGAACACTTCACACTGGAAAGTGCCTGGGTGTAATATAATAATCTGCAGAACACTATCAATAACAGCCTTTCAGGCTCTCCTCCCAGAAGTGAAAATATATGTCACATATGCAGTGAGACTATTTATTTCATTCTATTTCTCAGTGATACATGCAGCCATACGTAGTGGTTCCCTTTTTTCACTGGAGGAAGGAACCCTCCCTTCCTGATAGAGACTTGGCAATAGACACTGCAGTGATTTAATTCATTATATCTTGATGTCACTGGAGTTTCTATGTGTTTGGCTTCACACAGTAGATTTAGAACAGGATCTGGCCTTTAAATCCAGATGATTAATTGGGATGGATAGTTCCTAGTTTAGACACCAACTTGGATTGTTCTAGTTTCTTGTTGATTTCCTGTCTTAACAGCATCCCTCTGCTTGTGGCGCTTACTACAGTCATATACCCAAGACCCAAAGTAGCCACCATTATGACTTTAGTTATTCAGAGTGCAGGTTGCTTTTCCACATCTCTGCTAAGGTGTTTCAAGGTCTTCCCCACTCTCTTCCCTACTCTTAAGAAATAGTCCTTAGTAACGGCAGTGTATTTTGGCTCTCCCCACTGTGTGTTAGATCAATCCCATCAACTCAATTCACACAGGCAATCAAACAACTAACTGACAGCAATAACTTTTCATCACTGATGACCTGGACTACATTCAAACTGGTTATTTTGTGGTGCTTCAGGACTTATTACTGACATCCTCAAATATGCAGCCATTGTTGAAGCTGTTGTGTGCATGACTGTGAAGGTAATTTCTTTGTCACTGCAGTTATATATGCCGCAATTTCTTTAAAGAAAAGGTTACCTCTGGAACTGGCCAGAAATTATTATAGAATGATGTGCCTGGAAATTTTCCATTTAAATAGTTGACAACAGCTAAAATCTTTGTGACAATATCACCTTAATCACAAATATTATCTAAAAATTCCCCAGCTATTTCCTTGAGTTGAGACTGTATTATACTGTGAATGCGATGGTTGAATGCTTTCTGGCAAATTGATCTTTGGGTTGACTTAATAGTACAGTTTATGTCACAAACTAATCTGTGCACTCTTCATTTCACAAGATATGTAACATCTCCTACCTTTCTGGTTTGGTATATAAGGAATTGTGGAATCTTCCCATAGAAATGAATTTTTAAGCTGAATTTAGGTGAAACTACAAAACAAACAAACAAGTCACTTAATTTCTCCCAAAAGGAAATTAAGTAGGAATCATCTTGTTTAATTCCAATATGTAGATAATTGGGATTAAATGTAGAAAACAATTGCCACAGCGTCTTATTTGGTCTCCCCACAGTGATGTTCTCAACTGCCCAAGGTTTCCATGTCCCATAACAGCCCTTTTTTACAAAATCATTGAGTTTTCTTTTTACTTATGACTCTTCCCAGCCAAAACAGCTTCCTCTACCTTTCAGTTATACTTCTTTTCTCTATTATATTTCTCTGTTTTTAAATGCTGCACATAATTTTGTTGTGGAGAGCTAAATGACACATCCAGTGTTGAAAGGATGCTGCATAAATAACTGTTTTGTGCTGAATATGAGAACACATGCCTTGACAAACGCATAGTCTGTAATGCTAGATTTATTTGTAATATGATGAAGAAGGGAAGGCAAAAAAGAGAGTGTACATAAATCTAATAAACTGACCCCTAACTTGTAATCAATATAAATGCTATAGTTTGGCAATAAATTGAGTATAAAACATATATAAGAAGAGGTGCAGCATTTGCTGTAAAATCATTTGGGCAGGATCAGTATTTCAGAAGTAAAATCCAGCATAAGTGTGCAATGCAGAATTGCCACCAACTACCTACAAAAATCCCATTCATGCTTCATTGGTTTTAGATGAATCTGAAATGACAGAAATTGACTGCCTCCGGGGTTAACTAGCAGAATAACAAGTTACATGCCAGCTTATTTTAGAAAAGAGAAAGGGCATCTTTACCTTAAAGAGAGAGAGAAAAAGTTTCCAAGTGCAGTATAGACAATTGACTGCTTCATGATAACAAAATGAATGTGTATTGTTAAGTGTTTTATACGCCATATCACTATGCCAGCAAAGACCACTAGCACTTGCTCTGGATGAGTTATGGAGAGCAACTCCAGTTTTCATGATCATTTATGTAAATGCAAGTCAAGGTATGATGAATGTAATCACAATTATCTGAGCTTTTGTTTTCCAAACCAGCTAGTGTTTGTTATTTCAATGATGAGGATGCCATCACCTTCTTGCCAGGTGATTTTAGATAAAAGCTAAATTTGATGTAGAGTACAACAGTTTGTTAAACACTTGAAAAAAGGTTATCATTAATAATATAGAAAAAGAAAACCAATTTATAGAAAGTTTTTTTGGTGTGTGCAATCTATGGAGTTGAGGGCTTTCCCTGATGTGATAAAAGATTATTTGGAATTAATCTTATTCCAGAGATACCATTCAACAACTTGTGCATGAGTTGGGTTTCCTATACAGGAGTCTCAGTTAGTCCACTACATTTACACCTATCACCAAAGAAAACCAAGATGCTTCATGCTAGCAATATCAGAAGACAGTCAGGAAAGTAGAAACAAATTCCTAAATTGGGTAGTTTAGTCTTCATTCCTAACACAGGTGGTGTGACCTTCCTTATTTTTCCTGAACTAGTCTTCCATCAGGAGTCATTATAGGAGTAACAAATACCAAGACCGGCGCTTTGTCGGGTTTTATTTTTAGTGAATCATTCTCCCAAGACTTCTGAGAACATTCATGATTTTATCCTGTTAATATTAAACACATTTCAATAGCCTTGACTGCAATCATTTGGTCTCCTTCCCAGAGCCTTTTGTTTCATTGCCATGACAATTTGTGACTATTTCCTCAATTACTTTATCAACACTTTCTTTGATAACTAAAGCAGATAAATGTG
Organism: Pezoporus occidentalis; assembly: GCF_034315485.1. NCBI lineage: Eukaryota > Metazoa > Chordata > Aves > Psittaciformes > Psittacidae > Pezoporus > Pezoporus occidentalis. The sequence continues at coordinate 2,238,248 of NW_026915977.1, read as the reverse complement.
TTCTAGCTTATGTGCCTCCAATTAGAATGATTCTGATGGAAACTGCACATAGCAAAATTTGAACATGTCCTCCTAACAATTTAGTTTCATAACATTTAGAATAATATTATAAAACCTTTGTATTATCTTTTCATGCCTGATTCCAAGTGTTCCTCAATATGTTAATCTTGTTGTGATATGACTCAAAAAGAACCAAAGACCTAAATTTCAGAACACAGGAGACAAAGCCGAAGTGAACACCCACATATGCTCTATCTAAAACTTGATTGATGTTTTTAAGTGCAAAAACTTAGGGAACAGCTTCTGTAAGAGAAAATAAAAAGTCATGCGAAGACCAGAGATTTATTTAATGACTTTTTACTCTTAATATGCCTTTGTAGTGTGTACAAGCAACAAAAATATGTTTATAGTTATAATATCTTCTAATCAAAGAGCAAACATTACCAGATAATTTGCAGTGCCAATGCTTGATGTTGGTCTAATGCTAAATGACTGAACTTCCCATACTCAATTCTTCCTGTGCAGAGCTAATCATTATTTCACAGCCTACACTGCATTCGTACAAAATAGCCATCAATGAACATGCTTTGAATAAGCATTATAAGTTGTTCACAAGTGATTAATTCCATATTAAAAAAAAACAGGGATCAACCTGCTACATCCATTTTCCCCACAGATGGGGGCAAACCATCCCACTGGAGATTACCAATACAATCGCTATAGACAGAATTACTTGAAACAGATGCTTCAGCTGTTGGGATACACAGGGGAAATTAAAGAGCTCAGTAGTCTCAGTTTCATACTTTTACCAGTGATAGTGAAGATGTGCCGTTGTGCAGCATAATGATCAGGGCAAACTCAGCGCAAGAGGCAGATCTTATTTCTCTAGTGCTTCCTGCTCCCATGTATAGTCATACTCTGGAAACGTACATTATAGTAGATCATTTTGGTCCAAGGTTACTAAAGGCATGAATTTGCTAAGTCAGTCCCATGAATCTTAGCCAGGAGACCTTCAGATTGATACTCCCATTAAAGGAACTAGAATTAACAGATTGTTGCAGATATAGAGACAATAAACATAAATACAGTATTCTTAGGGGTGATGTAGTATAAACAGTTTAGCCTTACAGCTTAACATCTTCTATGGCTATTTGTAGACCAGGCAGAATGTTTTACAACTGTTTATATATAGGGTTCTTTCACAGAAAATAAATATTTAGACAGAAATACTACTGATGCAAAATTAAATGATACACTATCTAATCATCTCATAAATGATGATAGCAAATATGATGCAAGTGCATAACACTTGATTCTGTGAACGACAGTAAAGAAGCCAGGATTGAACTTCACCATCCCTCTGGTGAAACACAGCCAGCTTTAGAAGTGGACTATTTCAAACTCCACAGACATGGTGAATAACCGTATCACCTGAGAACCAATAACCCTCTTGATAGCACAGTAAAACTATCAGTGAGTACAAAATAATTTAGGGAACACCCAAATATGCCTTTAGGACGGATCTCGGATGCTTCATGCGATCATGGCACATGGCAAAGTGGATATTTTTACCTTTACTTCCTTCTCCTTCAAAGATCCATCTTTAAAGAGAAAGAAGTGGCAACATATGTAAACGACACAAAGCAGTTTGCTTGATCTTGTCTGAGGGCACAGACTGCTATTATTTTCTTCAAACATCTGCCCAAGATCTAGAAGCCTTTCGGTATTGAATGAGATGTACAATGTTTTCCTACTGTATCTGCTACCAAGAAGCCAAGTTGTTTAACACAAACACAACTCTCTGCACTTTGTACTGAGATGATGTGGCTGCTCAATACACTGTTGTTTATCTCTAGGCTGCTGCTTTATCATAGTCTTTATTATTTAAAGAAACTAAGTTAAATCAACACTTATTTTTGTACTTCGTATATATAATCCACTTTCACCTGCTCCTTTTTCATTGTCCCAAGCCTCCCCAGGGAGTGGTATGCAACAAGATTTTTGAGAGAATAATTCACTTAATCTAAAAGCATTTTCTTCAGGAACAAATTGAATAAGCCATGAAGCTGCATCTCGGAGAGCTTGACTTTGACAATACTTCCAATCAGCTTAATTATATGCTACCAAAATACAGAGTTCTTAGAAAGTCATCTTGCAGCCATCTCCAGATAATGATACTTTGGAGTAACCACATATACTCATTTGTGTAGAAGCATTTAACAAAGGTACTCCCATGTTCAAAGTAGCAGTTTTTTAACAGGATAAATTTGGAGTTACTTTATAGAAAACCATAAGCACTCCTGGCTTCCTCAGTTTCAAAATATATATTCAAATGGAAAAGTTTTTGAAACAAAGCCTCTCTGTATTATGGTTTTAATTCAGCAGAACTAAACCACAGCAAAATTATTTTTGAAGCTAAAATATTGTTCTTTTTCATCTATCAAATAATTTGCTTCAAATGGAAAAGGAAATCCATTGTGATATGGCATAGCTGGAAGCAAATATGCTATAGCCAGACAAGTAATTTCATTTATCTGTATCTATTTACTTTAGCATTCTGCTTGAAATAAAGAAAAGCAGAAAAGGGAAACTACAAAACAAAATAGTAACAATTTATAAAATCAATGTACTATCTTATCAACTTGTACATCACTTTTTTTGTTAGAAAAAGATTTTTGCAGTCTATCCATCTTCCTACTTCCCATAATACCAGTTCTTTGAGATCACTTATTTATCCTTTTCTCATGAGTAGTTTTAACATGAAGAAAAACAGCATATTTCTGTGATCCAAGTGTAAGGTCAACAGCCACCCAGCTGCAGCCCCTTTTGTGGTTACTCCCATTTCCTCCACAGCAGGATCAGCTACTGCCAGTGTGGGTTGCCTCAGATCTAGCACAGACAAAATGCACAATAGGGAGGTGGTTCTTTTATTCTTCCCTATTCCAAGAAATCTCTCTGCATCTGTCAGCTTTGAGTAGCCTGAATTCTGCCTGTATTTATCTCTAAAGTTAATGCCTGAAGTCAGAGAAGATTGCAGTGAGCTTTGGTTGAAGTCTACATATCAAACTGGAATCTACAGCCCTGCACTATTGAAATCTAAGGTCATACAAGGCCATGAGAGATTCCCCTTGCTGCAGGAAATAATGATGTAGAATGTTCCCATTCCCAGAGATCTTTCCTCCTTCCTCCTGGCCTAGGTGAGCTCCCAGGAAGCAAAGGATTAATTAGTCTTAGCTACACCTTTGGCACTCATAACTGCCTCCCTTTGAAAAGCAGCTGTGCCAGGATTGAGCGCTTGTATAATTTACTGAGTTAGAACACTTGACCTTTAGGGGTCCCCTAGGACCAGCACACATCAGGGTCTGCCCGGATTGAAGGGATTTGGAAATCCTTGCTAGATTCTGGGTCACTTCTCAGGCAGCATTACTATCAAAGTGTATCATTACAGGGTCATTAATATTCTTGTCTCTCTCCAACTGCTGCTTTCTCCCAAAGGCTCAGAATCATCCTTTAGGAGTTTGTTGAGGTTTTTGTCTGCATCAGTAATTTCTGTTTAATGTATCATAAAAAGAAAATGTCGTTTTCTAATTATGCCAACTATGAGCTGAGTTGTCCCTTGTTCCCAGTGCTTAGGAAGACGCATTGCCAGTCACAGCTAGGTCAGTGACTGTGCACACCACCTTTCATATATCTTAAATGCTTCGTAATCAGACTACAACATTAATGTGTTTTGCACAATGGAGAAAGACTGCAGCAGTGTGTCTAGGACACTGCAGTGCAACAGAAAGCAGATCCAGTGCAGATAGGAAAAAAAAGAGAGAATGCACGTGCTCAATGAGCCTAATTCATCCCAATTCTTCCATTCAGTGTGTGTTCTTTAACCTACAGTCATTAGTAATTTCTGTATGTGTGCATTACATGTCCTGAAGAGGTTTCTACTTTCTATACAAATCAAAATTGTGAATTCTATTTTCCCCACTTACTTTAACAGAAATATCCGTTTGTGAAATTCATGGAGAAACTTGTTGCTGAACCTTGGCTTTACTGTGAATGTGTGCTTTCCCTGCTCCCCTTGTGCAGCACCAGAGCTATTGATGTGAAAATAAGACTTTGGTCATTTTAAAATTGATAATTTTCTCCTTTTATAAACGGTGTGTCTGATTTCCTAACTTCCTTGGTGAAAAGTTGTTCACTACGGTTGTTTGTTTTTTTTTTCTCTTCCTTTTTAACAGTTCTGACTTTGGCAGGGTAGTGACTGTGTTAAAGCATGACACTCAGTAGCTGAGAAGTGTTTAGGAGAAGTTAAAGTCACCATGGCACCCAACTACCCATGCTACAGTGGCATTGCAGGAGGGGTAGTTTGACCCTCAAGGTCCGTCCTCCTTTGCCAAAAGAAAGGCGGTTCACTCTTATGTCTCCAGCACATAGGATATTTTCCACAACTACTGTATTTACTTTATGCTAAAAAAATGCTGTTGCCAGAGAAACCACCCCTTTTCTCACTAATCAGGCTGTTTACAAAGCAGTAACTTGCAGATATTATAGTGTCATGGTTAAAAACTTGTCCTTGCAGATAGGAGACGCTTTCTTCTCCAGTCAGCTGCCTTACTTGCTGCTCAGTTGAGGTACCTGGCTTCTTAAATAGCTCAGTAGAATTTGCCTATCTTTGTCCAAATGAATATTTAATCCATTACTCCCAATGGAAAAGTTTTCAATTTATCTCTTGCTAAAATATCTACCTTGATTAAAATGGGCCTTGGTATTCAAGGAGAAGTTCTTTCCACACAAGCTGCGTGACTTGACTGACGTCTCCTACATCTCAAGGGCATGTAGCAAGAACACTATTTTTTAGTGGGTTCTCTCATAGTCAGAAAGAAAAATGAAATCTCAAAGTACCTGCCTTGAGAAAAGAAATCAGAGAATTATAGAAGAGAGCAAGACAGTGTCTTAGCTGCTGAGGTGGCCTCTTTCTTTGCATTTTCTTCCTGACTACTCCATAGAGTTCACTGCTCAACTAACTGTATTATTATTATTTAACAAGAGTTCCTTGCCTGGGGTGACTAACTCTGTACTCCCAAAGGGGACCCTGAGGGACTAATTCCAGGCTGCAAATTCACATAGAAAGCTGCATAGCCAATGTGGTGCTCAGCAGTGAGCAAACTGAATAATTGTGAGAATCAAGCTCTAATTGGAGTTGACAATGTTTAATTCTAGAAAGAAAATTCAGATGACAAGGGTGATAATGTTTGTAACTCACTAGAACCAAATCTTGCTCCTAGGACAGTGTCCTGTGAATTAGAAATACAGTAATCTTTTCTTCCATCCCTTTCTCTTTGTACAAAGGTCAGTTGTCAGTAATAAGGATCTAGTTTAGATGTGAAATGTTAAGATTCTTCAGCTTAGGCTCTATTTTCTATAGTTACTGTACATTTGTTTTACATTCAGTTCTTATGAATAAGAGTACTCACATCATTGCTTATATAGTCACACAGATTCATTTACAGGCAGAGATTAATTCCTGTTGACTTTCATCTGAGTTTTGAACCCTTAAATTTGGCAAAAAATAAATTAATTTAACTAAACAGTGTGGAAATAAAATAATATGTAATTGGATTAGTTCTGTTTTCGAAGATTCTGATAAATTCATAGACTTTTCTCCCTCTTTTTCAACGATCTGAGGGTTTACTTCAAGATGGACTGAAGGGAATTAAGGATTTCTGTTTGATTGGTTTACATACATCTGCAGCAAATATACCTCTTTTGGGCATGGAAGGATACTTTTGCTAAGAATTTGATGTCTCTTTGTTGAGTTCTGATGGATTCACAGATATATTCTGCTAAATTCTAATAAGTTAGAAAAGGGAAAATGAGCTAATGCAGGATTTCTAACATTAAATCTGAGGTGAGCATGACAGTCAAAATGACCAGGTCTCCATTTTCCTAGACAAAACAGTCTGCACAGTGCTGCTACTGATACTGTATCAGAAGTGTAGAGCCTGGATTTGACTCAGAAGTCACTGAAAATACAATTTTGTGTAAAACAGAGAAGATGAGTTAACAGCTGGGGACTACCATATGTGAAACCTTGTGCCATTAGCAGCTCTCATCCAGCTCTCTCAGAGGGTCGTATCGCAGCAGAGCTGCGGCATTAATATGAGCTGCTGTGCCTATGCCCAAATATAACTCAGTGTTCGCTCCAAGAGGGACTGGGAAGCTTAGTCAACTTAATGCAGCCATTAAGCCCCTCTCTTTGCAGAATTAGGCAGTCTTTACTAAGCAGTTGGATAATTAAAAGCAAATCCTTTGTATGCCACCACAGCAGGACTATCAGAGACACAGAAGTAGACTGAACAGCCAAATTTATAATGGACTCCTCTGTGTGTTCAAGCTTCAAGCGACCTATGTGAATGATACCACTTGTGTACAGTATAATAGAAGTATTACTATGATTGTCAAGATTTATACTGCTTTTTATGTGAAAAAGTCTGGCTCAAATCTGTGCAGCACTTCAAGAGAGTTTAAGTCAGGCAAAGCCTGTAGCCAGGACCATGGTAGAGTTGCTAACATTTCATCCATCTACCATGATACTTGATGACAAGGTGGCAATATAAGTGTATAACATTCTGCAACTTTTTTATGTGCTGCCCTATTAATAGTGACTGTTAATAAAATATTATTTTAACACTGTACATCTGATAAAATGCATATTTATTGGTTTTGAACTTTAAAATCCAGTATAATGTATGCTTATAAAAACGGTATTTTGTGTTTTAGGTGTGTTTTTGAAACATTCACACTTGCATTTCCATACAGAAAATTTCAGTTCATTCAAATGCACTACACCTTATGACACACTAGCGTATTTTCGCTTGCTCTCTAATAACACTGCTAGGTTAACACAGCAGCCTGTGCACTGTGGAAATTAGAGCGCTTTTGCAGTATGTTAGAAAGTAAAGTGGCTTCCTGCTGTTGACAGAGGCAAGATCCCTGTGCTCAGTATTCAGATTTTTCCATAAGGTACCTCCAGGTTATTTAGTAGCTCTCTGCAGTTCATTTCCTTCACTTATTCATGCAGCAGGAGATTTGCCTCTCAATTCCTATCAATAGAAACAGAAAATAAGATTAAAGAAATATTTACATTAAATATTTGGGGGGGTTATATTTTCTTTTTGATGCCCATTAAACGCTTAGGCCCTCAGTTTTATACTAAATGGCAGTTTTCCAGTTTTCCAAGAAGTGTTTTTGTGTTAGTTATAATTTACTTGGCAGCTAATATATATTATGCAGGTCATAAGATGTAATTTTTTATTATATCCCTATAAGTATGTTTATTTCTGTGGCTCTGACAGTTTAGATCAATGAATTGTATTTTACACGTAACACAATCAATCATATTCACTTAAAGTCCGTCCGAAAAAGAGGCAAATGCTGAGTACCATGTACCATATCCTTGCCATATGAAAAGCAAAGAATAGCTTCTCAAAACAACATTTAGTTAAAAAAGTTACGCAAAACAATAGCCCCTGTATTCTTCTATTGTCTTTCAGTGACAAAGAGAACATCCAGGTTTTTTGGATACAGAAAAGAAATAATAGGCACAATTTAGGCTGGGCATTTAAATGCATTCCCTAGGAGAATATTCCTTCAGTATCTCTCTCTATTGGATTGGATCATGAAAACAGTGAGAGAAATCTGCTTTTCTGGCCTCAGTGAAGTCAACCCTCCATTTGAACAGGTTTTCACAGCAACGCAAAGCCACATCAAACTGTCGGGACTGTCAGTGGTCTAAGCTGGTTAAATCCAGAGAGTGAAAAGAGCTGCATGCTCTCACCAGCTGTGACTATTACTCATTTTTTCTTTGACAATCCTCCCATCAAATGGGATTACAGCTCTGTATGGTTCATTTGTGTCTTAGTGGTTACCTCGAATGGTTAAAACAGGGGTGAAATTGGCTGTCATCTTCAGAAACTGGCAGCTGATGTATTTGAGCCTTTTAAGCAGGACTCACTATTGCTTATGGTTTTATTGACAACTAAACCCCAACAGAAAATTTGGTTTTAGTTGAAAAGCATTGAGTTTGTAGAGTCAGGACCAATACATGGTTGCAGGAATTAGAGCTAGAGAAGACAATTTAAACCTTTTAAGATATGTAACTTTGTTCCAATGGAATACTTGAAAATACACTGGGAGATACAGCCTCAAAAGATGTCTGAGATCAAAATATATTTATATATATATTCAGAAACATGATACTGGTTTTTATTTCCTAAAATGGAGAAGACTTGATATGTATTGCTTGTTCATTCATTTGCTGAATAAGTGTCTTAATGAGACCATACTCTGCACTTTTTAAACAATTTCTTATTATGGATTTGGAGTTTCTCAAGTGCTTTTGATAGATAATTGTGTTTTAAAGTTTAAATACTTTTATGATGAATTTTTGAGGCAGGTGGTGGTTTGATTAAATTTTTAAGGGCCCTGATTATGCAAAGAATATGAGAAGTGTTGCATACATTTGTAAGCTGTTTCTCAATAAAACTTAAACACTATTTTCTTTGGGAAGAATGGAGAGTAACTTCCATTTTCTCTTTGGATGTGTTAAGGTCAACTTAAAACTGTTTATGACTAATATCCTAAATCCATTTTTTGTCTGAATGCAGGGGTTTGGAAAGCTTGAAGAAGTTTATTGTTTGGTTGGTGTTGTGGGATTGGTTTGACTTTTTTTTTTGTGATGCTCTGGCGTTCTTGTTGTGGTTGGTTGGGCTGTTTTAGTAACATGAATGATTTAATTATCCAGATTCTCTAAGTCTGAAATGAGCTTAATATTATCCAGACAGTATAGCATAGCAAGAATCTCATATAGTCAAACACGGACAAACCTGACTAAACTGAAATTATCATATATTTAAATATCCCAGTGGAAAGATGTAGTGAAAGAAATGCACTCCAACCAGCTCCTTTTCATGGAGCATTGAGCAGTCAACATCACCAAGCCGCAACAAAATCCAGGCACTATGTAAAGAGTTTGAAGGCAAGTTGTTGATCTGACAAGCTGTGATTAACACATGAACCAGACATTATACTCCTAATGATGTCAGTTCTTTCTGTTCTTGTGTGGTTTGGCTTGCCATAAACCATCTAGAAAGTGATCATGGAACAGATGTGGGAGCGCAGTAGTGGGATTCATCAGCTTGTTTGAGCCATTTAGAAGTTCAGTGATCAGTCGGAGCTCTTATTTTGTATATCTTTTTTACGGTAAACAAAAATAAAGAAACACCTTAAAAATGCAGTCCCTCACATCCTTTTATTGTTAAAAAAGATATACAGAATAAATTGCCGTCTGGAGCTAACAACTCTAGAAGCTACTCCTGCAGTAACTAACTTTTAACAACATGAGAACACAGGTTTCTTTGCACAGTGAGGATGAACCAGGAGACTCCTAGAGAGGGATTACACGACTCAGACATAAAAAAGTTGCCTTAGTAGAAATTTCCTTGAATCAACCAGGTTGTTCTAGAGCCAGAAAAATCCCTAGAGAGTGGTTAGGATTAATGCTCACACAGTCCAACCTGGCCTTGAACACTGCCAGGGATGGGGCAGCCACAGCTTCTCTGGGCACCCTGTGCCAGCGCCTCAGCACCCTCCCAGGGAAGAGCTTCTGCCTAAGAGCTCATCTCAATCTCCCCTCTGGCAGGTTAAAGCCATTCCCCTTGGCCTGTCCCCACAGGCCCTTGTCCAAAGCCCCTCTCCAGACTTTTTGTCAGCACCTTTAGGCACAGGGAGCTGCTCTCACTAGAGCCTTCTCTTCTCCAGGCTGAACAATTTGCTCTGTAGGGGTTGCTAAGAGACTACATACTTAGAGTACTCATCTCAGACCTGAATGAATGAAATTCAGGTTCTAGTACAGTCTGAGCTGAAACAGTAGATGATAAATTGTTCTGACTCAGAACTCCACAAAGTGAGTTTCTGAACCTGAATCTCCAACACTCCTGGCAAGTGCACTGACATGATGCACAGTGCTGAATGAGATAACTACTATAAGATTTAAATTTCCAGTCTATATTGATTACGCATTTTCTGCTGAGCACATGATTCAAGCTACTGGATGCATTAAACTGATCCAAGAAACAGCTACAATGAGTTGTATATCTTTATTTGGGTATAGGATGAATTACATACCTCCTGGCAAATATCATACATCAAGGTGACAGATATGCTAGTAATACATGTTACTTGCAAGGCAGTTCACCACCAAAAGAAGAGTTGGAGGAAAGGGCTGGAAATTTTGTCATTGGAGGCACAAGAAAGGAAAGAACATAAAAATAAAACAAAACCTACACAACCTACGGTCCTGTTCTAAGACAACTGGGAAAGCACTGAGATAATATTGCCAGAGATCAGAGAAATCCCAAAAGGGGGACAAAAAGACATGACCAGCACAGCACAGTATCAACTACCTTAGACCAGAATAAAGAGTCAAACAAGAGGTGAAAGTATGGTTGCAAAGTAGTTCCCATGGATGATAAAATATCCCAGGTAACTATGCTAAAAAGCCACTAAGACAAAATACCCTTTCATTTTCTGCCTTTATTAAGATGTCTTGTACCATGAAAGCCTGAGTTTGCCTCTTCTTTCTTTTTCACCATAAATGCTTTGGCTGTTATGTTTTCTGTAGTATGTGAAGTGTTAAATCTGCCAGTGAAAAATTTTCCACTGCAGTACAAAATGCATTCGTATTTATGAAATCCCATTAATATAGATACATTATTCATACACAAGCTTAACATACCCACAGAAAAGAAGATTTAAAAGAGTCCAGGCTGCAAGATGTCCCACACAGATACTTTGAAATGTAGGAAACAGTTTTGCTTCAGCAAACAGAGATTGGCATCCTCATAGTTTTGCATTACAAGGTGGACCTTACTTATAAAATTAGATGCTATTTTTTTCTGATGTATTCCTCACCTATTTAGGACTAAAGATCATAAAATCATGGAATGGCTTGAGACAGAAAAGACCTTGAAAGATCATCTAGTCCAACCCCTCTTCCATGGGCAGGGACATCTTTCACACATATCTCTCTCAATGACACAAAGTGCATGATTTTCAGGTCTGAAGTCTTTCCATACATACAGGCAATAAGACTACTAAATCTGTAGTCATCTAGGTTGTCATATAGGTTCAAAGATGACGGACATCTCTACAGGTTGACCTCCTTTCATAAAATATTTGATGCTAGATGACCTTCAGGGGTACCCATGCTTGAGAAATTCTATTTAACACTGTGAAAGAGTAAAACTGTTTCACCTGAGCCTTTTTGTCAAAAGCAACTGGAGCAAATGTATGTTTAAAACTGTTTCTGTAAAGAAAATCCATGCAACAAAACAAGAGGCAGATACATGGCATGGGTAAAATGAAAACGAAAGCCTCTTCAGTCTAAATGATTACTGTTTGATGTTAGAAGTAATAAAAAGACAGTCTTGTAATATGAAATGCCAGGAAAACTTAATAATAGACAGGGGCGCCTTGTAATGTGGAATATCAGACAAATTTAATAATAGCCAGTGGCATCTTCCTGGAATTCTGTGTTTCAGTTTGATCATCAGATGGTGATGATATAATTGTCAGTGACGTAGAAAAGAGACCAAAGCTCCACCAACTAAGAATATACAAACTGCAGCCTTCAAAACAGGTGATATTTTTCATCCATCAAAAAGTGGAGTTGTAACATTTCTGAAATATGCATTACGAGGTTTTATTGGAAGTCTGCTGAATATTTCATTTTCAATCATCTGAAATAGTCAAGTTGAAAAAGAATGCCTCTAAGCTGAAAAATGTAGGTTTACAAGCAGAACAGGCCATTTGGGGGAATGACCAGTTCTGGTTTTGTGTTTCCAAGAGGGAACTTTTATCAGCTGGCTTTGCAGTTTCTATTTTTTAGTGTTCTATAAGACCCTGCTTGCTGCATAATGCTGCCAGTTACTGGTCACATCGTTTGAAGAGCATATATTTTATTGCTGAGTGACAGAATAAGTTTTCTCTCAAAAATGCTGGCTGCAAACATCTTTCCTGTTACTTTGAAAGCAACTTTAGATCAGGAATGCAATGAGCTAATTCCAAATCTGCCTAGGACTGAACAAATTGGCTAATTGTGATATATAGAAAGGGCTGCTTTCATAGCATTTAGACCTGAATATAATGAAAATACACTTTATCTAATTTTCAGACATTACTGAGGTTTTAACAGCCTTCCTCTGGAGATGCCCCTTGCCAGTGACCACAGAGGGGAATCTCAGTGCTTGGATTTGAATAGAAAATCCTAGAAACTTCCAGAAAAATGAAACCAGATGAAATGGATCTCATCCTTCAAAGACATAACTACTTTGGCCTGGATTAAAAAATACATTGGTCTAACCAATGTGACATCTAGCTGTTAAGTCCTTCTTAATTTGTGGAGAGCTGGTGACACTTCTTCAGATTTTGAGGGAGACATCTCATTGCCTTAAAACTTAGGAACCTTCAAAACCTAGGGAATGCCTGAAAATCCTGAACTTATTCTAATGAACTCACAAAGAGAAGGGCCTAAAGAAGCAATTGGTTTGTTATGGCTTTTCTCAACTTTCTATAATCTGCAATATGAACAGAATTTCCTTGGTTTTGGAAAAAGTGAATATTCATGCTGCTTTGGGTACAGCTGCATACTGAAATAAACAGTAGCTGGTAGAATGAGAAACTATCATCTCTAAATCTTACCCTTTAGGAGTTCATTGTAGGGAAAAGAAAGGTTTCCTAAGTTTCTAAGGAAGTTAGAGAAAACAATTTGGTTAAAAAGGTACATGCATGGGACAATCACAACGGTATTCTGAAAGACACAGTTGTCTGGAACTACCTTTTAGCTGTTAAAGGCTCTCAGTTCTTCTACTGATTCGGGATGGTAAATCTGTACATACTTACAGTTACATAAATAAGTCCTCAATAATTACAGTATCACAGTATCACAGTATGCTAGAGATTGGAAGGGACCTCGAAAGATCATCTAGTCCAAGCAGGAGCACCTAGATAATGTTACACAGGAATGTGTCCAGGCGGGTTTTGAATGTCACCAGGGAAGGAGACTCCACAACCTCCCTGGGCAGCCTGTTCCAGTGTTCCGTCACCCTCACTGAGAAGAAGTTCCTTCTCAAGTTTATGTGGAACCTCTTGTGTTCCAGTTTGCACCCATTACCCCTTGTCCTATCATTGTTTGCCACTGAGTAGAGCCTGGCTCCATCCTCGTGACACTCCCCCTTTATATATTTATATACACTAATAAGGTCACCCCTCAGTCTCCTCTTCTCCAAACTATAGAGACCCAGCTCCCTCAGTCTTTCCTCATAAGGGAGATGCTCCAATTCCCAGAAGCTTAATTACTAATCTAAACTTTATCCGTTATTATTTCTCATAATTACAGGAAAAGGTAAATATTTGCATTCTATGGGATAGGGAATAAGGCACTTACTAGTTTTATTCAGGCTGCTGCCATTAGCTAAAATATTTCTCTATTAATGGAGAAAAACTTTGAGCTTAAGAAAAGATTTTACAATGGTTTTAACGTTTTTAATGGGTATATTATCTAAGCATTGGGACTGTATTGCTTTGCCTGTTCTTATTCATTTAAAATTACAAGAAAGGCAAAAAAAGGTCTCTATTTTCATTAGTCAAAATTACAGATTCCATAGGCTGGAATAAAATCCATCATCTTTCTGTTTAATTTTAGGCTATTCTTTGGCAGAGAAGGGAGCATTAACACCTATGAATGAGGGGAAACTAAGACTGCTTTCATGTGACTGCACAAATCATGCAAGTCATACCATGAGAAGATGTACAAAATTATGTATTGCTGCAGGAAATACCACTGTGTGCATCAGACAGAAAGAGACCTCAAACTGTATATGCTCTGTAATGGGAAATATGGTGAGGAGAGAAGAAAGTTTCTTAGCATCCCATTCGTTGCTATAGTTCTTCCCACCCACTGCAAAAAAAAATGACTGATAAAATAAGTTTCAGCAGTGTATGTATATAAGTGTAGCATAGTTTAGTAAGTTTAAGTAAGTAAGTTCACAGCAGTGCAAAGGTTAAGTATATGAACAGAGACCATAAGCAAATGGGGCTGATGCGTCTATTTGTACGCAAGGAAAGACTCCAGAATAAAGACCCATGTCTCAGTTCTCTCTGATGCTCACATGCTTGAAACCAGCATCAGGATTTACTACCTTTAGCTCATCCCTAATTCACACAGTACCAGGGAGAGTCTGCGATCTCAGCATGTGCCCAGTTTCCTGAGATGAAAACCAAGCCTTTGATTTCTTCCACACTATTCACAAACCATCTGAGCGGCAGAAAAGTTTATCCTAAGGGTGTATAGCTCTTGCCAGAGGGTAGGAGGTGCTAAAGCAAATGATCCATTTTAGTACAGTTTTGAAGAAAGGAATGAGCAAAGCCCACACAGTTTCCATATGCTGGCATACACTCAGGAGGAAGATATCCCCAGTAGGAACCTCCCATCGATAATGTTTATACTGATTCTTCTTCTTCGCATTAAAGCCTTATCTAAAGGTCTGCCTGAGGTGGGGCCCCTGAGTAGAATCTGTACAAATAGAAGAGATTAACAAAGCTCAACTCCATATAAAGACAGCAGCCCAGTGTCATGACTTCTGCATGACATGAAATAGACATTGGCCTGGGGTCATGATAATCTCAGGCTTAGCTGTCACCTTTTATACCCTCTGGAAATCCTCTCTTGCAAAGGAAAAATCACTTCCCCAAGCGTCCTATACCTGAGATTTTACAAAAGTGGTGGTACCACAACACTGACTTTATAGATAGGAACAAAGGAAGATTTATTAATTTGCCTAAGGCTGCAGAATGAGTGCATGGTAAAGGAACAGAATTCCAGGAGTGAATTTACAGCAGTAAATAAAATAGGCTAAAATCGATTCTCTGGCTCAGTGGTAGGACAGCAAAGTTAATGGTGGTTGAACTCTTCTCTCAGACAAAACAGAAGCTTCAGTTGGAGCTGTAGGTACACAATCAAAGAACAAGACTCAGCAGGCAAGTTGAAATGAAAGAAATTCTTATTAGACATTATAATTAAAACTATTCCCATAGGGAACAGAGGGACAAATGTGTAGCAGAATTCTCATCCATAGAGATTTTCTTTGCAGGACTGGATGTGTCTGTCTGTTCCTTCTGACTTAATGTATATCTCAGTCTTTGCATTTATTCACTGTTTCACGCTAAATATTTGGCTGTAGTTAGCCAGTGTCTAGCTAATTGTGGCCTTCTTTGGGAGAAGGGGCAGGAAACTCCTCAATTCCTTCTCTTTTTTTGCTGGGTTCCAGCCAAAGCTCTCTCTTCAGCCAGGCTGATGTTATTCCTTATCTTTAGGCACATGGGGCAGCTGCTCCTGTGCCTTCAGGATTTCCTTCTTGAAGAAGGATTTCCTCCTTTAAGCGTTCAACAGTGTCCCACACGACATCCTTGTCTCTAAATTGGAGAGACATCAATTTGATGGATGGACCACTCAGTGGGTAAAGAACTGGCTGGATGGCTGCATGAAAAGAGTTGTGGTCAATGGCTCAATGTCCAGCTAGAGACCAGTAACGAGTGGGGACACTCAGGGATCGGTGTTGGGACCGGTCTTGTTTAGCATCTTCGTCGCTGACACGGACAGTGGGATTGAGTGCGCCCTCAGCAAGTTTGCCGATGACACCAAGCTGTGTGGTTTGGTTGATACCCTGGAGGGAAGGAATGCCATCCAGAGGGACCTTGACACGCTTGTGAGGTGGGCTGGTGCCAACCTCATGAAGTTTAACCATGACAAGTGCAAGGTCCTACAGCTGGGTCGGAGCAATCCCAGGCACAGCTACAGGTTGGGCAGAGAAGAGATTCAGAGCAGCCCTGCAGAAAAGGACTTGGGGGTGTTGGTTGATGAGAAAATGAACATGAGCCGGCTTCAGTGTGCGCTTGTAGCCCAGAAAGCCAACCATATCCTGGGCTGCATCAAAAGGAGCGTGACCAGCAGGTCGAAGTAGGTGATCCTGCCCCTCTACTCTGCTCTTGTGAGACCTCACCTGGAGCATTGTGTGCAGTTCTGGTGTCCTCAACATAAAAAGGACATGGAACTGTTGGAACAAGTCCAGAGGAGGCCATGAGGATGATCAGGGGACTGGAGCACCTCCTGTATGAAGACAGGCTGAGGAGGTTGGGGCTGTTCAGCCTGGAGAAGAGAAGGCTGCGTAGAGACCTCATAGCAGCCTTCCAGCATCTGAAGGGGGCCTATAGGGATGCTGGGGAGGGACTCTTTGTTAGAGACTGTAGTGACAGGACAAGGGGTAACGGGTTCAAACGTAAACAGGGGAAGTTTAGATTGGATATAAGGAGGAAGTTCTTTACTGTAAGGGTGGTGAGGCACTGGAATGGGTTGTCCAAGGAAGTTGTGAATGCGCCATCCCTGGCAGTGTTCAAGACCAGGTTGGACGAGGCCTTGGGTGACATGGTTTAGTGTGAGGTGTCCCTGCCCATGGCAGGGGTGTTGGAACTAGATGATCTTAAGGTCCTTTTCAACCCTAACTATTCTATGATACTATGATTCTAAGACCACCCAGCCGTTTGAATTCCTTTGTCTTTCAGGACTGCCTCCCAAGGGACTTTGCCAACCAGGCTCCTAAACAGGCCATAGTCTGCCATGGAAGTCCAAGGTACCAGTTCTGCTGGCTCCCTCATTCTTTGTCAAAGAATCAAAAACTCTTTTTGTGTTCATTATGCCCAAGACGGCCTCCAATCATCACTTCACCCACAAGTCTTTCTCTGTTTGCAAACCGCAGGTTCAGTGGGTACCTTCCCTCACTGGCTCACTCACGAAGTTCTCTTCCACACACAAGGAACATCCTGGACTGTTTTCTTGCTGCTGTATTGTATTTCCAGAGGACATCTGGTAAATTGAAGTCCCCCACAAGAGCAAGAAAATGTTTAGGAGAAATCTGAAATCTTTGCCCTTTCCATTTTCTATCCAGTAGCATGTTATACTGTTAGAGTAGGAAAATGTAATTTGAATCTTAACTCTCATTTAGTTCAGTTTTTTGTCTGAAGAATGTAACAAAACACGGAAGAGGTACTGGCACATACAAACCCCATGGTACTGCCATAAAGTCTTAGCTGACAAAACATGAAGCTAATGAATTGATTAATGCTGTTATCAAGAGTGGGCTTGCCCTCAGGAAATTCAACAGATCAGGGTACTAATTTTATGTCTCCTTTGCTAAATGAGGTGTGCAAACTGTTAAAAATTCCCTCTTCACACAGAGTTTCATATCAGCCAGAAACATATGGGCTTGGAGAATGCTTAAACACCTCTGTGTGGAGACCTCATAGCAGCCTTCCAGTATCTGAAGGCGGCCTACAAGGATACCAGAGAGGAACTCTTCATCAGGGGCTGTAGCGATAGGACAAGGAGTGATGGGTTCAGACCCATCAAACTGGAAGTTCAGGTTAGATATAAGGAGGAAGTTCTTTACTGTGAGGGTAGTGAGGCACTAGAATGTGTTGCCCAGGGAAGTTGTGAATGCTCCATCCCTGGTGGTGTTCAAAGCCAGGTTGGACAGAGCCTTGGGCAACATGATCTAGCATAAGGCATCCCTGCTTATGGCAGGGAGGTTGGAACTGGATGATCTTGAGGTTCTTTCCAACCCAAACCATTCTATGATTCTATGAATCTATGCTAAGAACATTCATCAGCAGTGAACTAAACACCGAGGTGATTTGTTAGCTTTTGTTTAGCTTGTCTATGGGGAGGTCCCTTAATCATCAATTGGATGCTCCCCATACCTTTCCCTGCTCAGGAGGCAGGCACTCTGAAGGTATGATAGGTACAAATTATCCAACATTGGCAGCATTACCCAGATAACATCCTTTATAATCACGTTATTCACATATGTAAATCAAGGTCCTGATCCTGCAGACAGATCAACACAACTGGAAGGATATGATCTGTCCATGAATATCAGCAATAGCCAGAATTCAAATTAGGCAATCTTTATGAAACTCTGAGGCCAAAAACTGATGAAACCGAACAATTCCAAAAGCAGTGACATTGAGACAAAGGTACTTACTAGTTTCTTTTATGCTTCTCTCAATGGACAACACATTGACTGTGATAATTTAGAGTAGTGTTAGGACAAGGGACAGACAGATTTGCACATGCAGCAGTATCATGTGAGTTAATTTCCCAGATCTGGTATTTTTTGAGCAGATCTGGGCTAGATTATTCATGGCTAACTCAACAGACAACAAGGCATTTTAATGTACAAGGATGCTGTTTTAGGGTTATGGATGTGGGCCTGTACTGACTTTCTACTGACACACTGTCCTGGGTTCAGCTGTAGCAGTCATTTTTCTCCTTAGCAGCTGGTGCAGTGCTGTGTTTTGGCTTTAGTCTGAAAACAACACTAATAACACACTGATGTTTTTAGTTGTTGCTAAGTTATGTTTACCCCAGTCAAGGACTTCTCAGTCTCATGTTCTGCCAGTGAGGAGGGGCATGGGAAGCCTGGAGTAAGCAGAGATAGGACACCTGACCCAAACTAACCAAAGGGGTATTCCATACTGCAGCACGTCATGCCCAGGATGTAAACGGAGAGTTACCCGGAAGGGTGAGTTCACTGCTCGGTTGGCCTGGGTACCTGTTGGCATGTGGTGAGTGGTTGTATTCTCTTCCCTTGTTATTTCCCTTATCATTATTATTATTGGTGGTAGCAGTAGTGATTTGTGTTAAACCTTAGTTACCGGACTGCTCTTGTCTCAACCCATGGGAGTTGCAATCGTTCAATTCTCCTCCCCATCCCTCCAAAAGTAGGAGGTGGAAGGAAGTGGGGGAATGAGCGAGTGGCTGCGTGGTTCCAAGTTACTGGCTGGGTTTAAACCACGACACAGACTCAGCATAGGGTACTGGAAATGTAAAATCTCATGATATGGTATCTTTGGTGGCTCAGTTCTTCCTCACACTGCTGGGTGTCTAGAATGTCAGTCCATTGAGCTATAATATTAAGCAGAGAAGTAGCGCTACTGTGTTGTGATCACCAACAAAAGATGAAATATAATTGAGTCTTTCTAATTCAGCTATTTAATTTTCAGTAATACACTATATCTGACTAGCCAGGAGGCTACTCAAGC
Organism: Pezoporus occidentalis; assembly: GCF_034315485.1. Taxonomy (NCBI): domain Eukaryota; kingdom Metazoa; phylum Chordata; class Aves; order Psittaciformes; family Psittacidae; genus Pezoporus; species Pezoporus occidentalis. The sequence continues at coordinate 2,219,039 of NW_026915977.1, read as the reverse complement.
ACTGTGAGAAAATGATGATCAAGATGTCTGTAGAAATACCAATGAAATCGTGTCAAGCAAAACCGTATGTATATGTACACACATATCGTCTTCAGGAGCCCCAGTTCTGTTGAAAATTGGGGGGATGCACAAACATGTAAAATTTGGCTTTTTTAATGTTTAAAGTACATATTAACTTAGATTAATGCAATGTACTAGTCAAATTATTCTTTGCATACAAAGGTTCATAGAATCATAGAATAGTTAGGGTTGGAAAGGACCTCAAGATCATCCAGTTCCAGCCCCCCTGCCATGGGCAGGGACACCTCACACTAGACCATGTCACCCAAGGCTCTGTCCAACCTGACCTTGAACACTGCCAGGGATGGAGCATTCACAACCTCCCTGGGCAACCCATTCCAGTGCCTCACCACCCTCACAGTAAAGAACTTCCTCCTTATATCCAACCTAAACTTCCCCTGTTTAAGTTTTAACCAGTTACCCCTTGTCCTATCACTACAGTCGCTAATGCAGCTTGTTGGAAAGCTCTTCAAAATGTTTGTCAAAATCTGTTGAAGAATAAAAGTTGTTCTTTGTTGCTCTTAGACAAACCTTTCCATTTCCACTCCCTAGCAAAAGAGGAAGCCTGACAACTTTTTTCTTTACAAATGTCACATTTTTTAGAATTTGCATCCAGCTAAGTTTGGTTCCAAAATGTCATATAGAAATGAGAAGAAACCAAAAGTTTCTTTCTGATCTATTGGAGTAAGTTGATGCAAAATCACAGGGCAGGATTAATTCTTTTAATTTTGGAAAGCAAATGGAAGAAAAGAAAGAGGAAGAGCTGTCCATTAGCAAATATTCATGAATGATTCATGGATACTTCAAGTTACCATGAAACTGCATTTTTTGGCACCCAGCTAAAAATAAATGGAAACTAAAAGCAAAGCAAATTCCATGGAAGGAGAAGGTTATCAGGCTAATAAGTCTGAAGCCAAGTTTTGAAAGGAGATCTGTCACCTTTCAAGGCACACTGCTATCAAAAGGGGGGGGGGGGGGAAGGATAATTAAATTGTATATGCCTTTCAGAAAATTCAAAAGCCATCATTCTTCAGACTCAAATATTTCCCTCCCCAATGATTTCTGTAACTTTGTGAAAGAAGTTTTCTGTATTGAGAATATCTATTTTCTCTCTTTTTCTCTTTTTTTCCCTTCTTGATGTTTTCCATTCCTTATTATTTTAAAATGCAAGGCTTCTGAGCATTCTGAAGTCAAACATTTGAACTCACTTTACAGGATCACACAAGTTGCTGCTTTTTTTTCATTCTTTCCTTGCTTCATTTCATTATTTAATGTTATCAGGTTGAATGGAAATTAGTTTTTTTGAGAGCTAAGAAGAAAAAGCAGATGGGGGAAACAGAATTTTAAAAACTCGTAGGTAAGAGGATTGTGGCTACCTCAAAAAAGTGTCTGTTCATCTGTGATAAATGCCATCTTCACTTCTTACTACAGAAGCAAGTTGCTCTCAGAGGGCTTTTGAGCAGCTCTACTTCCCGCTGTGAAGAGCTTAGTGCAGCTCTTAGCGGTGCAGCCCAGACTGAAGCTCTTTGCAACTCACTGTTGCCTTAAGCTGGGGAGTATTCTGTTTTGAGCAGCAGCTCCACAGCCTAATTCAGTATTCTGCTCTAAGCAAGGAAATGTCAGCAGAACTATACCTCTTCATTTCTCTGGAGGCAGTGTAAAAATGGATCTTGTGCCTTGGGATGGTTTCTTCGGCAATGTCTATGGGAACTGTCTGGGGAAATGTCTCTACTCAGCTTGTCCCATCTTTTAACTGTGTGATTTGGCAAAACATAAAGATAACACAGGATAAAATCATCTTTCACCAGATAAATTTAGTCCTTTAAACTATGTTCAAATCACTTGTCAAGACAGGTCCTTTTATGCACTTGTTAGACGTTACTCAGTGATACAGCGTTGGTGCAGATAGATTTAGCTATGAAGGTGTCTCAAGAAATACTTGCTGTGACCAAAACGTTAATATTCGGCTAATCAGCCCTAAAATGCAGAGCTGGAAGCAATTATTTGCCTACATGAGCTGAATTAAATGTTGACCACACAGAAAAACAGCGCGCTGTCTTTCTGCCGCCAGAATGACTTTTTTTTTTTCCCTTGGTCCTGGGTGTTAGCCTTTTGTCTATTTAATGCAAAAATATTTTTACATGAAAGTTTGTGCATAAGGAATCCTGTCTACCAATATTAAACTGGCAAAGAGCTAAAAGCATAGGAGAGAGCTTTTTTATAACAGTGCTCAGTCCAACACAGAGAATGAAAAACAAGACCTAACCATTTTCTGATAGCAACAGAAACTCTCCAACACCCAGGACTAACCTATCTATTTCCATATGGCATGAATTGGGGCACAGGATCATAGGTAGGTGTAGACTCATCCATCCACCCATCCATCCATCCATCCAACCATCCATCCTCCATCCATGCATCCATCCATCCATTCATCCATCCATCCATCCATCCATCCATCCATCCATCCATCCATCCATCCATCCATTCGTCATTCATCCATCATCCATGCATCCATCCATCATCTATGCATCCATCCATCCATTATCCATCATCCATCCATCCATCCATCCGTCCGTCCATCCCTCCCTCCCTCTATCACTGTATTCTTATGCCATGACCAGATCATGAGGGGAACAGGAGGAGTTCTTCATACATCTATATTGCTTTTAGTTTGGGATTGCATCCTGTGTTATATCAGGGAGAGAACATCCCTTTTCCCTGACTGTATATGAGCTGGAGCTGGAAAGCAGGCACATTCAATCCAAAAGTTATTTGTACTCTTGAGCAGAGTAGTTAAATAATCATCAATCGGTACATCTCATCTCAGGGTCAGGATAGCTTCTTTACTGCTCATCATTGTCACACAGATGATTTTCTCAATCAAGTTCAAAATACTGTTGTTCAAAGACTTCCTTTCTTTGAAGGCAATTCATTGGCCAGTGTTAGCAGTAGGTGACATGATCCACAATGAAAAGGCTGGATTCTGAGATAAGTAAAACCACACATTTCTTTTACCATTTTTCATTCTGGTTATCCTCTTTCCTCCTTTTATAGGCAAATGTTGTGTTCAGCATAGCTGGCTTTATTACTGCTTCTCTATGTTATATACTTGTTTACCTAAGAGTCTATTGCTTTCATGGTGAATTATCTATTTGGACTTCTCAGGCACCCAACTCTCACAATGGTAAACTTTCAAAGTGCACAACTCAGCAAGCAAAGCACAAAACCAGAAAGAAAACCCGAAGTAATTGACTCCTTGCTTTAATTGCACATCACAGGCTTCTATTTTAAATGCCCAGAAAAGTTATCTTTATTATACTGTTTAGGTTAAGTGTGGCTCCGAGATTAATATCTAGTTTAAAAGCAGCTATCATTTTCCCTTTGTAGAAACTATTTTTCATAGTAACAGCCTTCTAAGTAGCTAAAAATATCCTTGTGATACACAGCAATAAATGTTTGCAGATATGAATCCCATTATAGTTTATGGTGATTAAAACATGAAATCTTGGTATTTGATCTTTGAGACTTTTGCTGTAATTTGAAACAGACCTAACAGCAAATGATGATCTTTATGCACCCTTTACCTCAGGGCTTCAAAGTGTGATGGGGATAGCAAATACCTCTAAAAACAGACTTAGAAGCTCTAAGATTTGCTGTTATCTTTCTCTTTAGTGTTGGTTTCATTAATTATTCTGACTAACAAACTACCAAAGAAGGAGGTAGTCTGTGGATGATGATGCTTTTTAAGAGAAGAGAGAAAAAACTTTGGGTCATCTGTCCTTCACAGGGTTTTGGGGTTTGTTTCTGTTTTTTTCCTGCAGTAGCTTATATACAAAAAGATTAAATGTACTGGCTAAGGGGAGATTGACTAAAGCAATTGTCACCTTCTTATAAATCAGGTTTCTTGGTTTTGTGTTTGGTTGGGTTTTTTTTTTTAAGTAAAACAAAATATGTTCATACGTCAGGGCAGAATCTGAGGGATCTGTGTCAGGTTATAGTTGCAGGATAGAGCTGAAGCATGCTCATCAATCTGTATCTATGGCAGGCGGTAATCATCTATAAAATACACTACACAGGGAAGATTTTCCTTGCACTAAGCATTCACACAGAAACCTAACAAAAAAGCTAACACAGCTTTCTGCCACAAATGTTCCAAGATAGATAGTGATTTTCTTATTCATCTCTGCAGCTTTTACTTTGTACTGAGATAGACTGGAAAACCTTACACAGCCAGACAATTAAAAGGTGATTATCCTAAAGTTCTAACTTAATGCCTTTCAGATTTGTCATTTGCAGCTGTGGAAAATCGTTTCCGCCTTGGTTAACAGGCCCAATTTGAACATATATTTGTGATGCAGAGAAACAAACCACTATTTTCAGGCATAAGGGATCAGTTGCAGTGCCAGGTAGATGTACCTGAACATACCTGGCTATGCCAGGCTTTTGTCTATCCTTTTCTGTAGTGCTAGTGGCAATGGATATGGGCTTCATGGGAGGAAGAAAAAATACAACAAACCAACTACAAAAAGGAACGATTTGTAGCTGCATAGTCACCACAAGAAGCAGCTACTTATGCTGTGGGCTACACACCATGAATTAAATTCACATGAAGTTGGTGGGAGTTTTTCAGCCGCTGCCAGACAGCATTGGCATAAGCCCAAAAGCACACAGTTGTGGTATTTAAAAATACTTTGAACGAGTATTATGGCAAGAGCTTTTCTAGGCTCAGACCAACAACTCAAGATGTACGTAGTAAGGGAGTCAGGCATTTCCCCCATCCAAATACATATCCTCAGGAAAAGAGACACACAGACAACACAGAAATGGGAAGTATTGGGTTCATGTCTCTCTGATGGGGCACTCCAGTCATCCGTAGCATTTACTTGTATCTCTTCCACCTATTTTTATCATTACATGAAAACAATACCAGCATTTTTATTTCATATTGAAATGTACGTTAAGGACTTACTGGCCATTTAAATATAAATATGTTAAAACAAAGATAACAACTTTCAATGTTTGGGTTTGTTATGAAGCTAATATGATTTTGAAATAATTTGCAATAATGCTGAATTTCTCTAAAAAGTATATTACCATAAAATAGTTTAATGTCAATGAAATTGCTTTTTCCAAAGGACTTGGTTAGCAGGCCAAATTTGAATTTATATTTGGGATGCAGAGAATCAAACCACTATTTCCAGGCATGAGGGATCAGTTGTATTTCCAGGTAGATGTACCTGATCATAACTGGCTATTCCAGGCATTTGTCTGTCCTTTCCATAGTACTCACGGCAAGTGGATATGGGCTATATTTTTTTCTATGCACCTAAAGGACAGCAAACAAGAATTTACCATCTTAAATATGACATAAATTTGGGCAAGTAAAATATTCCAAAGAGACACATTGGCCATTACACTCAATTTCTTCCAAATATATTGTTCTTGGAAATTTTTTATGTATTCCTCAACTTTATTTCTCACACCCAACTCTTCCTCTGAAGGTTTTCTCAAAGATTATGCGGTCACACTGACAGTAATGTCTCCTGTAATGGACAACACAGAGAACAATGTGGTTTTCTGGGTATGGCTTATTGTATTTTGAATATAATATATTCAAAATAACTAGAGGAAATGGCCTGTTGTCAAAAGGAAAAATTCTTATTCAGGTAAGTGCCTCTGCTCATCACGATACCAAGAAAAATAGCTATGATATCAGCTTTTAAGACAAAGCTGTTAGAAATACACAAAGTACATTTTGATAGGTAGATTTATTTTAGGGTAACTATCCAAAATTTCAGAATAAGATCAAGCTGATATTTCACTTGCCAATTTTGTCTGGAGAACGTCAGCATCTGGAAAGTTTTATGTGGGCTTTTTTTTTGTTTGTTTTTTGCCTTTTTTTTCTTTTCTCTCAAGAGTAGTTATTCCAACTGAACTGAAATCTGGTTTGGGAGAAAATTATAGAACCATAGAATGGTTTGGTTGGAATGTACCTGAAGATCATCCAGTTCCAACCTGCCTGCCATAAGCACGGGTGCCTCAGATAGACCATGTCACCCAAGGCTCTGTCCAACCTAGCCTTGAACACTGCCAGGGATGGAGCATTCACCACATCTTTGGACAACCCATTCCAGTGCCTCACCACCCTCACAGTAAAGAACTTCTTCCTTATATCCATCCTGAACTTCCCCTGTTAAAGTTTGAACCCATCACTCTTTGTCCTATCACAAATCCGAATTATTTTAAAAGTACAAATAATTCATAGTTGTCATTGTTTATTTTATTTCTGAGATTATTTTTTTTATCTCTAAGTAATTGTAGCAGACATTGATCAATAGGCACGATGATTATTAGAACAGCAGTTGCTACCAGATCAAATCTTGTCCTATATAAATAAGCTATGACATTTCAATGTGGGAGTATGCCAAATTTTTTAGTAAGATAGATTCACTCCATCCCCTTAGAAATATTTAAATTTCATTATAAAAGAATTAGATAAAATCTGAGACACATCGAGGGATTATTTGCTGCATCACTCTGTGGTTCTATGTGCTATCAGATCCATAGTGAAAAAGGCTGTGTGTAGGCAGCTAATTTTAGGAGGAGGTAGCAGTTTTGTTATAAATCTCATAAGGACTAAAGCTTGAGAAGATGCCTGATATTTTCTACTTTCATTGACATGTTGAAGGGAATATCTGAAAGAAAAAAATGAGCATAAAAATGTTTTGTTATATGCTACTGGCTCATTCACACCCTGCCCTGTTCAATTTAGTAGTTCTAGAAGTTCAGGGTGCCAGCAAGTAATCGCACTCTATGTTGAACCTATGTACCCTTATTTCTTGGTTTACTAACAAAAGCCTATTATTAAATGCAAAGCTAGTATAAGTGCCAAAAGTGAACTCTTGAGAAGACAAAGAATTCTCAAAGTTAGAGTTTCTATAGCAACGCTGACTTGGACAACCTGCTACAAAGATGAATAACTTTATGATGGCAGGTACAGGTAGTGAGAGCTCTGATGGAATAATCATGGACATACACCCACAGCCTAGCTGATCAAGTCTGCTCTGATACCATGCACGGATCTGTCAAGCCTAGGTTTTTGACCATGTTTAGAAAAGCAGTGAGTAAGAAGTACACAGTTAAGTACATACAGTCTCTACACTGAAGAAGTTGAAGACACTTATAAAATATATGCACTGGGGGCTATTAAGGAAAAGCACTTCTGCTGGTCAGTGGCTCTCAATGGAAATTTCCTCAAGCTGGGAGAAAACTCTTCAGAAAAGAATCTGTTTATTTCCCCCAGCCCTATACTTTTAACCACTTATCAAATAATAGGTATGGTGACTGACAGAATACAAGGCTAGATGCATACTTCATCTGATGCCATTCCTATAGTGCAACTATGTGGGAAAGTACCATTTCCTGCCTGGATAATATAAGGTAAAAATAACCCTGGTTTTCATGTCAGGAATAAACTTTTCTGAACGCCTTGCATTCTCATTTGGAGCATGGAATAGTACTGAAGCATACATATTGATAAACAAGAGCACATTCATTTTCCTATATCTGCCTTTATGTGGATTAGAATCATAGAATCATAGATTCTGCATGAAGGAACCTGACAGAACACTTTGCACAGTTGAAACATGATTGTCTGGGACCCTTAATCCAGGGAAAAGGGTGATTTCAAAATCTTTAAGATAGTCTTGTTGTAAAGTAGTTACCAGACTCTAGATAGATCTTTTCCATTGTAGTGATATGCAATGCCGCCAATCTCAGGGGATAAAAGAACAAAAATACACTTCCTGTTTTCTACCTTTAGAAATGGATTGGGTGTTATCATTGTATTATAAACCAATCCAAAGGAATCCATCAGATATTACCGTAACATGCAACATTCATTCAGGTTTGTTGTCAAATACGAGTTGAGGGCTGCTACCATTTAGCAACTAGACTAGCAGATGGAGGGAATACTTTTGCTCCTGTCATTCATTCTTGCTTTAAAAAAAATTTGCAGGGGAACCTCTAAAATAGTCTGGTTTATGATAAAAATTGAAAGTACAGAATGAAACACCATCTCTAGTTACCGCAGTGTGCCGCTATTTTCAAAATAGATAGAATACATTTAGAAGTTCACTTAGAATTTGCTAACACTAAGCAAAGTTAGTTAACTGAGATCAAGTAGTCCTCATGCATAATTGAAAAGAACCCAAAATCTAGATGTACATGGCAAACATATCATCTATTACTCCTTTCTATCCTTTTGTTTATGGACTTATACTTACTGCTTTCTGTAATTTTGCTTGATCCTTACCCCAGTTCTCTAAGTGGCTAAATCCAGAGTATGTTAATAATGGGTTAGATTACACGTAAGTCAATTTTATTGCAGTTTTTTATTACCAAGTCAGTTTATCTTCATAATTCCTGTCCTAGCAACCATCTGGCTATGTTATTTTGTTACCTGCAAGGCAGGTGGAACTTAAATAATGGCTAAGTTGGAGGCACAGTCATTGCATGGCAATACATTTTTTCCTGTGAATGCAGGTTAAATAACTATTACCTGTAACATACATTACAAAAACTCTGCTGGAAAATCCATTGCTTAGTGTCAGAGCTGGATGTCTTTCAAATGAATATCTTTAGCTAAATTAAGTTCTTAAGGATTCAAAATGGATAATTGGTAGAACTGTTCTCAGGAAGTTGGGTCACAAATCATAGTATCCCTTAAGTCTTAAAAAAATCCTCTATTTATAATGTAACTGTAAACACACCACATTTATCCTGCTATAAAGAGGGTACCGGGACACAGGGAATTCAGCAGTGCTGATGTCATCCTTATAATTTCTTACTGTCATATGACAATATCAGATGAAAACTTTCCTAACTGGGACAAACTTATATATGTCCTGTTATGTGTCCACTTATATGTGTCTACTGTTCTGTGGAAAAAGTTGTTCAAGTAGGTGTCCAGCTACAGAAAATGATAGTAAATTAAGTAGTAAGTTGCTGTGAATGTGCATTTGAGGTGATCTCAATGTCATATATTCAGAATGTGCACCAGTGATACAATTATTGGACCTAATAAAGAAGCATTAGTTCAAGTTCCATGCGCCAAACTGCACAGGAAGATAAATCATAGGGAGGTGCCCTTTGGCATGAAGATCATCTTTGAATTTATGAGCTGTCTAGCTATCAACTCAAAGGCAGCTCTTCAGGCTCACATAAATTAGAGATATTGGAAATGATAGACCAGGTCTTGAAAAATTACTGTGTTTGCATGTCTCTGACTTAAAGCGTGACTTAAAATCTGCTGAGAAAGAGGGAAATTTATTCTGCCAAATACCCTGCATTGTAAAGATAGAGTTTAGGCCCACATAGCTGCCTACAGCATTTTTCAGAATTACACTAATGGAAAGAACTACCAGAAACTAACTTATCTGTGTTGCTCATAGGAAGGCCAAATACTTCAGAGGCCTTGGAATAATTGTTCATATTTTTTTCTCTCTCTTTCATTTTTCCTGCAATTTCTTCTCTTGCTCATTTAATAAATCTTCATTTAATAGTTGTGGAGTGAGGAGAGTCCCATTCAAACAAAACCCCAAAATGCCAAACTAGTGTGTCCCTGGATAGGAGCTTGATCTTCTACATTATACAACATATAAGGATCAATCTCATCTCACTTCTTAGATGACCGATAGATACTGGTATCAAAGTTGAAGTTACAAATAACCCCCTTGGTATTTGTAGCCGATGCTTATGGATTAAGGTGAACTATGCTGACAATATAATTCATGTTTATATAATACTTTACTGCATGGGATGCATTTACATTTATAACTGCGCCAAGATCTAGAACATCAGTTAATGTAAAAATTATGCATTTAGATTTAGTTGATACAGTTTAAATACTAGAAAAGTGGAGTGAAAAAAGTTTATTTAGCTTTTTCAGTAGAGTCTCTAAAGGCAGTTTAAAATTTTTGGTTTTTAACTACATTATTAATAATTTGATGTGGTTTTATTATAGAAATAGTTAGATAAAACACTTTGACACTTTGAATACAATGAAGAATTCCACCCATTCTCTGTTCTTTGCTTTTATTGCAAAATGCTGTGATTTTATTGCAAAGCTATGTGTTATAAATAGCCTTGCTATAACTTCCTGTATTAGCATTTTTGCTACCTATAACCAAGAATGTTCATGCCACTACACTCATGCCATCTTCTAACCCTAAAGGTTTTAAAGTCTTTCCAGATGGAAAATTTTCTGAGAAAAGGGCTTCTCTGTATATAGAATTTATAACTACAGTACTGCCTTGCAAGAAAGACCAAAACAAGTCTTGTTCTGGATTGACTTGCCTCATCGTAGCATTCTCAAGACAAGCCAGTTGAGCAGTGGTAATACTTCTCTCCTACTGATCTTAAAACATAACTAGTTATATGAGTTTATCCATAGATTTTTGAGGGCGTGGGGTTTCAGAAGTTCTTGTGACTAATATTGTCAGCTGTAGAAGCACAAGTGAATGAGTCAAGATGGCATATACCAAAGTTTGTAGCTGCTAATAGAACCTGTGGGATGACAATGATTCACATGATTATCTGCACAGATAACCATGATTTTGTGGTAGATCCCGTTACTTAATGAAAACCTGTGTGTAAAGGAAACATAATGTCAATAGATCCATAAGCTTAAAATGGAGATTGTAAGAATATTTCTGAATGTAAAATAAGCTACAGTAGAAGTGTCTATTGCAGATGTGGTAGTAAAGAAGTCAAATTGACATGAATGAGCCTGCAACACGAATGAAAAGGGCTCTAGAAAAGACAACCAAGTAAGGAGCATGCTGGCTAATGTACCAGAGGCAAACACAAAGGGTCAGTGGAATCTAATCAGCAGTCTGTGCCAGTCTCAGCCATTATGGCTACTGGTCATTAGCAGCATAAAATCCTGTCTGTCTTTAAATCAGTCTTAGTTTTGCTTATGTTTAATAATTTTTGTATCAGTTTATCAGAATAATTTCATACAGAAAGTTTTGCTGTTTCACCATCATTCCCTCCAATAAACATATCCCTTTAGGGACCCTGTGATAATCTACCACTGTTGACCACTGATCCCCCTCCTCCTTTTTTGTTTTTCTCCTACTTACTTTGAAACAGGAGTAAAAGTGCATTTGGGTTATTTAGAAAGAAAATCATGATTGTATAATCTCAGGCCTAGATTACTCACAGGGAGGGGGAAGTCCTAGCAACCCAGTACCCTACCTGATGATTAGCTCATGCGACATCAATATCTACAAAAAGCCCTTATAACAAAGACTGAAAACTGCCTGAGCTAGTATCCTAACTGATAAGTCCTAGGAACTTGACTCCAAGGAATGCAAATTAAATGTTTTTCTGCAATATTTGTTTCAAAAAATCTTCAATCCCCTGTTTGCACGCACAACCTCAAGATCGATGCAGCACAAATATGTTTTTTTCACATTCTGTATAATCCCACAACTTTTATTTTCAGTAGATGGATAGAAAAATCTCCATCTTTTTGTACTCATTCTAGTGCATAAATACACAAACATAAACCAAGTTCCTACATAGAACTCTAATTCCTAGAGAATTAAAGAATTCTCTCCACAAATAAACTCAATTCAAGGCACTTGAAGTCAGCCTGAGCTTATAAAGCATACATTATTTATTCTCCCTATGATTACTAAAACTGATTTAATCTGTTTATAAGAGGGCAGGGGGGGATTCAGTTTTATTTACCTTTTGTTAAAAAAGATCCTTGTGCTTCAGAATGAAATTGTCACCCATGCCTCTTAAATTAAATCTAGTGAGACAGAAACCCTCCTCTGAGTTAACCACAGTCATATTTCATTTATTGTTGGGATTTATAATCATATTTAATTTATTGATGGACTTTATAATCACATTTTACACCTGTTATTAATTTGTAATTGAGAAACAATGAGTAAAAATTATTGCAAGGTTTCATTTCCACCCCCATTAACATTTCAGGTTTTGCTTTGGGGTCTTCATTACAAATAAGTTATTAAACTAAACGATGTGGCAAGTTGTCTATATTTAGTCATCTATAACTTTAGTGTGTGTTTTACTGGCTGAAAACATGAGCAACTGACATCCCTGCAGATAACAGGAAAGGAGAATGAACTTATTTAGATATCCCCAATAGCATGCATTAATTTTCTGTGACTAAAACTGGCCTTTCTTTGAAAAGAGAAAGGTTTTCAAACTGATTAAACCTAGAGGCAAGTCTTTTTTACATATATTTTGAACAAAACCCAAATCTGCCCTAAACTTTAGTCTCAAATTTCGCTGTGATCAAGTTCCTCTCAGATACAGTCGTGAACCAGTATGGAATTCTTCCAGGTTTATTCCATATTACTCAGAATCTGATCATCTTGGAGTTCAGTTTTTATAAATGACAACGTGTGCTTGCATTTATTTGATTGCATTAGATTTCAACAGTTCTAAAGTTGTTACTGAAAACATGATTCTGGCTATACTACTAAGTCTGCTGCTAGAAATAAGGCATGGCATATTTCTACTGTGAGTAGTTAATGTACATTTGTTACACTGGGAAAATTCCTTCAGCACCTAGAAAAACTAACCCGATTTTTCCTTTTTCTGATCACTCAACTGTGTCCTTCCATATTCTTCACTTAGTTCAACAGACTTCTAAAGTGTAGAAGAGCTCACAGAGAATGACACAGTGCATAAAAGCAAAGGTAATAAATAAGAACAAAGCTATGGTAGCTAAAATGCAGGCAGAAATATAACCAAAGTAATCTCGATGATCAAAAAGTTCAAAATCGGCCTAGAAGTTAAAGCTCTTAAGACCTACAGGGAGAGGTTAAGAACTGGAGAAGGCAAGACTAGTCTGATTTGTCTCAAGTCTCTGCAAGCTCAGCTCCTGCCTTGAATATCACAGGTAGTGAATTAATAAAAGACTACATCTTTAGTCAGCAGTTTTCCAAGCTGCTTAAAGGATTTTGATGGTCAATGCAATTCCCATCAGAAATTTGCCTTATGAACTCACTGAATTTGGAAGTCAGATTCAAAGTCTCAGTTCTGAGAACAGGGAACATAGTTTAGACTGCATGCTATACTATAGCTGTTCCAAACAGAAAGAAATCATTCAAGTTAAGACACTAATCAAAGTAGAAATCTTCATTGGCTCAATAGCAGGACATGACACTCCCCGATCAGTGTGGCTCACTGAACACAAAAGTCTTACTATCAGATGACAGGTTACTATAACAGTGAGTGAAAATCAGTGCTGGTTGGGATATTTTTGAGGTGAAATCTGACTTCTCTGTCCCTCTGCCCAGCTGGAGAAAGATAGTCTCCACTCCTGATATCAAAGAATACTAGAAGACAGGCTGTTAAATGTAGGATTAACAGTTTTACACAGTATAACTTCAAACTAGTAGAAGTTGGCAGGCACCTGGGAGTTCTGCAGTGTTTTCCAAATACTAATTTTAATACTTTGTAATAAAATTGTTTATGTGATGTGTTAGCATAATTGCTTGCAGGTACAAATTAAGAAGTTTCCTAAGCTGTGAAGAACTGAAATCCTCTGGCATAAAGGTAAGAGTAAATAAATACTACAATATATTTTGTAGAGCATTTTAGCGCACCATGTATCACATGTATCAGAAGAAACACACTACTTCCTCTGCTTTCCTGAATTCACTCCTAGACAAGATAGGGTTACCTTCTGCTAACCTAAAATGCAATCCAGTGTCCTGAACTTTATATTTTATCTCTATAGGTCACACCAAGCATATGAAATAAGACACTGAATCATATTGGTGACACTGGCAAAAAAAACCAAAGCTTTAGCACTAGATCTGGATAAGGCTAAGACTCTTGCCAATGTTTTTTTTTGCCAAATGCCAGTTTATTATTCCAAGAGATTCAAAGTGGGATCCTTTGAAACATATACAAAATACCTCCTGCCCATAGCCAGACTTGTTAAAGAAGAAGGTTGCTTTCTGTTTACACTGATAATGGTTAGCTCACTCTCTCTCCAAGGAGTCCTTATTCCTATCATAGATTTTTTTTTTTCTCTATTATACCTGTTGAGGCAAGGAGTTTCCTTCTCCTTTGAACCAGTAATGCTGCTCGGCAGTAACTCTAAGCTGCCTTACTAGGTAAGCTTTATATTGCTTTACTTACGCACTTACTAAGTCTCTCAAGGAAGCCTTTTTTTGAGCTAGAGTCTAAGTTGTTCATTTAATACTTCTGTAGTAAAGATACAGGGTACCAATGATGGTCTCATCACAGCTTCAGAACACAGGTCAAAGACTTCTAGTTCTAGCAACTGATTAATGTCGAACCCATATCAACCATAGGGGCTGAGATCTGTATGCCTTATGTTTCCAGCTTTTCGGCAACTGTGAACTTGGCTGGGCATAGACCTCAAGATAATTTGTATCCTCATTATCAAAGTTACATGCCTCAGATTGATTGCTAGTTATCTTAACATAAACTTTAACGCATTAATGCCTTCAGAGATGCTTCTTGAGCATAACATCATTTTATGTTTCCTTCATCCTGTTACAATAAGGAGAGGAAAATTAGGACATTCTATGTATTCAGTAATGTTGCATGCAATTCTAGGTTTCTTTTTGTGATTGTCCAACTAATAATACAAGTAAGTTATTTATGGTAATAAGCTGTATCTAAATTGGGGTGTGTTGTTATTTGATGTTTTCTAATAAATATTAAATCGGGACAAAAAACATTAGTCAAATATATTATCTCACCCAGGTTATTTTACTCAGATCATAAAAAATTGAGCAAATTACCATGAATTAAACATCGGATGTGCTTCTCCTTTCAATTCAGCATCTGCTATCTAACTTGACAAGAATCATCAAATACAAAGGTGTGAGGAGAAAAATAATTATAATTAATTTTAACATAGCCAGAAGCCAACGCTTCATTACCGCAGAGAAGAAATTTCATGTTAATGAGAAAACACCTTCTGAAAGAGACAGTCTCACAGCTTTGAAAAAGAACTCATTTTCCTTCTAGGCAAACAAACAATGAAAAAGCTATTTGGCAAGTTCTGAGGTCCTGCCGGGACCTACGTACAATTCCTGTATTTGGATTCCTCTGCTTTCCAAACGAGTACCAGATCACTTCTCTGGAATTAGACCAAGATTTCAGATCTATTTTGCTTGTAGGCGTCACATTAAGATCCATGCTATTCCAAATGGTAGTTGCCTCTTCACTTTGCAGTTTTGTTACTATTTTGGATATTACTTTGCAGGCATTTGCATGCTAGTAGTAAATGTATCATACTTTGGAATACTAGTACATGCCATGTATGCACAAACATCAGCCTCTACCAGCAGTCTGTACTCAATTCTTTGATGGTATATCATCTAAAACCATAGTGCTTGATAATGAATTCTTGTTCTCTTAGAATTTCCAGTATTCCCACATTCAGCTACAATGTCTTTACCCTTACTGCATATGGAGTTCCCTTAATAATAATTTCATTTCTTTATAATTATAGACATGGATTCTTATAGTTTTCTTTCCCAGATGAAAGATCCTTTAGGATCAGTCACACTGTATTTTCACTTTTGTCATCAGTGGATTCAGCTCCCAGACATCACTGCTGATGGCAAAACATGATGTGAGTTTCAATGAAGCTGGGAGATTGTGAAATCAGCTAGATGTATGCTTCAGTACTGAACAGGCTTTTTTTTTTTAATTAAAAGAAAAAAAGAAAGTGAAAAAGTTCCATTACCAGATATGGGAGAGATCTATAACAGACCATTTAAGTCAAGTGAATTGTCAAATAAAGATACCTTTTATCCGTATCAGGCCATGCCTTTCTTTTTCAGCGATTGCTTCTCCCTCTGCTGTCAGCTGTCTCAAGCCCAGATAGCTGAAAACAGGAAAAAAAAAAACCAACAAAACCTTGAAATAAACCAGCATAATAATTTCTGCAGCACTTAGTGCACTTTTGACAACTCTAGGACCCATTCAGACCTAAAAGTCATACTGTATTTTATATCAGGTAGTACATTTTGAACATGCCTCCAGACTATATGCATGATCAAAGAGCTGTGAGATATATACCGTGTAAATAGGCTGCTACCTTGCCAGAAGTGCATGAAACCCAACTGGTCACTGCCAGTCCCAGTGAGATAAATTCTCTCTCAGAATCTGCCAGTTGCATTTAGCTTGAATATTGCATATTGTATCAATATGGCCAGCACACTTTTTAAATTGCATTATATGACTAAAGTGGCATCTGTGAAGCTGTTTAATGAGCAAAACATGTGCCTATACCTTAACGGTGTTGGCTGTCCTGTTGGACTTGAATGAAATAAGCATGGAGAAAAGCAAAACAGTCGCTTACCCATGTCCTGTTCAGAGCACAACAAAGAAGGAAAAGTGCAATAAACCTGGCACTCACCATGTGGCTAGTAACCCAATGACAGTAAGAAACTTTCATCTGGGAATCCCTTCTGAGTGGTGCTGGTGGGATAGTAGAATTATACCCAGTTTTTTTACTTGAGCAAACCAGTGCAACATCATGGACAACAGGACATAAGAACTGAAGCCACACAGTTAATACAGGAGTTGGAATGGAAGAGGACCACAGAGCTGGAATAGCCAAGGACTACAGAGAATTCATTTGAGACTGACCTCAGGAGTCAGCAAAATAACAGGGTACAGAACATAGAGAGTGCAGTAAAGAACCACTACAATACCTGGAACAACCACATCAGGAGTCACACTCACATAGTGCTTGAAGAAGGATCAGATGGGGAGCCAGCACTGCTTCTGATTTTCATGAAGATGTTAAACAATAGCAGTGCCAGTACTGACCCTCAGAAAAAGACCACTGAACATCTCCTGCTTGAAATTCAAAGCATTAGCCATTATCCTTTCAGTTCAGCTAGTTTTTCATCCACCCTATATTCACACATCTCTCTGTGCACCTCTGTATTGACAAAAAAGGTTCCTATGTTCCAAACAACTGAAGTTTAGGAGGTTTATTTCCCTTCATGTTATTTTCTGACCTCCTCCCTCTTTCTTCAGCCCTAACAAGGTGAACCCAACATCTGCCATTTTGAAGTCATTAAAAACATTCTCATCTAGGTCAGTTGGTTCCTAATATTATTAAACACTGGGAAATACATTGATAGCACAGCCCCAAGGGATTTAAGTTTTATACAGAAGTATTATTCCCATTAAGATGCCATAGGAGTTGGTGTCACTCCACCCAGCTGGTCTGCAGACAGGTCAGACAACATTAAGGTTAAAAGGTTCTTATTCACTGCTTTATGCTGTTCAATAACACTGACTTTTCTGATATATACCATCCTCAGATTAAGAGTTTAGGGAGCAATAAAGGATAGCTAGACCAAGCAAGTATGCTCTTTCTAAATACACATACAGAACTCAAGACATCATCATTCTTAGACAGGGAATACCTCTGCTACTATTATTCAGAAAAGTAGCTCTACTGAAGCTCAAATGACTAAACAAGCCGGTGGGGTTTTTCCTAGTTAGCTTTTCTTATCCTTTTGTGTACCTCTAATAAGTAGAATTCAGAGCAGCAGGAATCCTAGGCACATATTAAGATCTAACATCTAAAGTGAATTAGATTTAAATAAACCAAAATTAAGGTACGTCTTGTAAACACAGACCATGTTTTGTGAGAAGGTGCAGATTACAGATACTCAGGCAATTCATAAATATCCCATTACTAGAAGAAAACAGCTATCATTTTTAGATATTGCAGAAAAAGAGGTGTTACCTGGCACTTCATGCCTAAATAACTAGCATAGGAAATAAGGAAAAAAGAACAGGGGGTGGGGTGTAAATCTCATCAGCTTCAATTAATAATAGATTTAGAAAACTAAATCTCTACACCTGACACCTAAAGACCTTCATCTTTAACCTTTTTCTCTTACAAGAGCAGGAGTTTCTAAGCAAACAAGGAAAATACCCATAGAAGTACTCAAGCAATTTTAATCACTTTTCTTCTCCCATCTGCCAGTATCCCTAAACTCTCAAAACCCGCTTCAGTGAACTGCTCCGTATTACACAGGGACACAGACTTCTCCCACTTCCAGCAGGCTTTACTTGCTAATTAGCCCTTAATTAAAATGAGCTGCAGCTGGTTTGAGACACTCCCCTCTCCCCAACCCCAGTGCCCTGCTTCTAATTTCAGAACTAATAAAAATTCCCACAAGACAGCCTGGTCTGGGTACTTTGCTGAGAGAGTGTGTTCAGCATTTCTTTAGTGCTTTTGCTCCTTCCTCTCCTCTATTTGCCTTCTAAGTATGTAATTTCAAGAATAGATTTTTCTTTTCCTTTCTTTTTTCCCTCAGTTGTTTTTTTGTTTTGTTTTGTGGGTTTTTTTTTTGCCATTTAGGAAGTATTGTTGCCATCAGTTTATATATATATTTTTTTTTCCTTTTTTCCTATCTTGGAAATGTATTTCAGTTGATTTGATGAGGCGTTGGGTTCGAGTAAACTGAAAGGCTGACAATAAAGGCTTGCTAAAGGACAGTGCAGATGTCTTACATGCTTCCTAGATACTGCTGCCAATGCATTTCAGCTGCGGTTCGTGATGTGTTATTTCTGCCTTTCCACTCAATTGAATCAAATTCCATTTGGTTTTGTGATGAGGACAAACATCCACAAAGGATGAAGCTAAAACTCAATTTGACCTTCCCTGGATTTGCATATGTCTGCGAGGATGAAAAGGCTGGCCAGCCTCTTCCCTGTCTGCGTGACTGTGTCTCACCATGTTTCTGAATATATATCACTGAACAAACCTCATTTCAGCTTCCTTGTTATGTTCCTGACTCATCCTCCCAAAAGTTAATCTGATACAAGCCAAGAAACACACTCAGTTCTTCAAGCCATGCTTCAAAATGGTTACTGTACTAGACAAACATATCTCTGAGCAGAATTTTAAAGAAAAAAAAATGAAAGAAAAAATGAGGGGGAAAAAGAACGATATAATTACTTTCCGCTTAAATTTAACCCATAAATAAGTTCAGTCCACAGACCATGAGAGGAAAAAGAAGAAGAGACAAATAGTGGCTCCCTTTCTCATTCTCTCCAGAGGAGCAGATCTTAAGTGGTGTGTGATATTGAATCACCTTCTCTGTTTATATGTCGGTGGCATGACTAACTCAGCTACTGTTAGGTGTGAAAAGGTGATTCTAGTCTGCGGAGCATGCAGCAAAGGGTGGTTACAAACCTGGTTTTGAGGATTAGAAACCTCTCCATTGGAAATGCCTGGAAGCTTAAAAAGAGCCAATAGAGAGTGTATGGTCTAGAAAACTCTTGCTGTATATAACAGCAAGCAAGTAACGATTGTTCTGCATTGGTTTCAAGCTCCTCCTGTCAATAACACTTCAGTGTAGATAGCCACCCATGCAGCATCTGACTCACTGTCCATTTTCCTAACTTATATTGAGGTGTCATGTTCCTTGACTTTTTGGCTTGTGAAAATGTGCAGTTAGCTGCATTCTGGCCAAACAGGACCTTATGTTGTGATCATGCAATGTAACCACTCCACCTTTGGCAAACTCTATATACCGTGTGTGCTGCCTGCAGTTTAACTCTGTAGACTTACTGCTGTTTCAGGAAGTTCCAAAAGGGTTTTATTTCAACACTTGGAGGATCAGGATCCAGATTACAGTTTTATTTCATCGGATTTTCTGTCATGCAACAAGGCATATATTTCTCTCCCAGCCAAAAGGCAGAGGTTTGGGGCTGATTTCATCCCTGCTTTCCACACACAAACATATAAAATTAAAAGTGAATGATTCCTTGGACTACTTTGGATAAATTTTGAAACATCCAGTATCAAACACATTTGTTCAAATTCAATTTTAGGGTATAAAAGTCATTACATCATTTCAAGGAGAAAAAAAGAAGCAAACTTCCTTCATTCTGAAAATATAAAAATAAAAAAAAAAATCAAGCTTTTAAATCAAAGTAGGTTGGTAAAAATAACAGGTTTTTATGACAACTTGCACATTCAGCAAAAATGATAAAACCTGTAAGGTCTTTTAGTGCATTTCTGATCCAGTTCCTTCTACTCTTATGAATCCATCCGTCCTTTTATCTCCTGTTTTCATGTTAATTTGCTCACGCCTCTTTGCTTTGTCACTCCATCCCAGAAAGAAATGGGAGATGTCTTGGTGTCGTGGTTTAAACCCAGTCAGGTAACTCGTTCGCTCACTTCCCCCCCTTTTCTAGCAAGTGATCCCAGCTGCTTGGCTTCTGTACCTTCTAGTTCGTGACCATCAGCCCCATTGTCCCATCATCGGAGTAACCAGGTGATGATGTGCTCCCCTGGTTGACGGGTAAAATCTTTTCGCATATTCCGCAGCTCGGTTGAAGTCCGAGGTCGAGAAGTTACCTCTTCTTCTTCTTCTTCGTCATGTGATGATGACTCCTGATCAGATTCTGGACCGGGTGGTGAATTCATTGGTTCTTCATCTCGCTTCACCCTTTTTGCCTCCTTTTTGCTTGTTCTCTTGCGTACAGGGGCAACTGATATTGGTACGAATTGGTCCTCTGGTTTGGCTGCAGTGATTATCACGGTTTGAGTAGCAACTGTACTTGTTACTGGGGGTGGTGTAGCTACTGTGCTTGGAGCTGGGGTAACCGCGCTGTCTGTTGCAGTTGAAGTTTGAGCAGCTGCTGTACTTGCCACTGGGACAGCTGTGCTGTTCATTGCAGCCAAAGTTTGAGTAGCGACTGTTGCTTTGCCCTCAGATCCGCCGACATTCTTTTCCTTTTGAAGGCGCTGGATAGTGTTGAACAAGGCCCTGTAAGCATAGGCCAAGCCCCAGCACGTTGCCGTGATTTGTCCATCTCTGGTATGGCCAGAATGACCACACACCTCATTTAAGTGTTTTACTAATTCTTCTGGATTTTGCAGTTGTTCGGTAGTGAAATTCCAAAATACTGGAGGGGCCCACTGACCTAGATACTTGCCCATACTATCCCACACACCCTGCCACTCATGGCTGTCCAGCAACAAATCACCACCGCTACTATCAGCTACAACAATGATAAGGGAAAATAACAAGGGAAGAGAATACGATACCACCGGCCAAGAGAAACGAGCTCCACCCGGAAGCCCCTGTCCTTCCGGGTAATTCCCAGTTACCCCCCACCCCGGGCATGACGTGAATGGTATGGAATAAGGGGTGGATAATGTCCTGGGTTCAGCAGTAGCACTCATTTTTCCCCTTCTTGGTAGCTGGTGCAGTGCAGTGTTTTGACTTTCAGCTTGGGAACAGAGCTGATAGTGATGTTTAGGTTTGGCCAAGGACTCTGTGAGGCTCATGCTCTGCCAGGGAGGAGGGGAGGCTGTGAGGAAGCAGAGACGGGGCGCCTGACCCGGGGAGGTTCCATACCACAGCACGTCAAGGGGTGGGAGTTATTTTTCTCTTGGCCGGTGGTATCGTATTCTTTCCCTTGTTATTTTCCCTTATCATTGTTGTAGCTGATAGTAGCGGTGGTGATTTGTTGCAAACCCGTAGGAGTTGCACTCTCTCGATCCTCCTCCCCGTTCCTCCGGGAAGACGGACAGGGGGGGGAGACGGACACGGACCTCGATTGTTGTCAGCTCGGCACCACTCACTGGGAGTGAGTGAACAAGCTACCTGACTGGGTTTAAACCACGACAGTTCTTTTAAAAGAAGTGGGATTCGAACCCACGCCTCCATACGGAGACCAGAATACCCAACCCCGCTATGGGAAGGCTTACACCGCCTTGAGTCTGGCGCCTTAGACCACTCGGCCATCCTGACACTGCTACTGCGGAACCCAGGACACTTGGTATATTTAATTGTTAATCTCCTCAGGAGATT
The DNA here is from genome assembly GCF_034315485.1 of Pezoporus occidentalis. NCBI lineage: Eukaryota > Metazoa > Chordata > Aves > Psittaciformes > Psittacidae > Pezoporus > Pezoporus occidentalis. The sequence goes on along the minus strand of NW_026915977.1, from coordinate 2,197,083 downwards.
TCAGTGTGATGGCTCTTCTTCACAATGTTTTTTTGTAGTTGAAGGCAAAATGCCATAAATGTATAAACCCAAACAGGAGGAAGGCAAAGGGAGAAAGAAAGTAATAAAGGCAATTCAGATACTAGCACAAGCATTATGGGTCCAGGAAACTACTGGTTTCCCATTTATTAAATTGGGAGAATTAAAGTCAAGTATATGCAGATTTCCTGTATTTATCCCCAGTTTGATAAGAAACGTGGAAAATCCCTTAAAGGATGCACATCTTCGTTCTCAGTGGTGAAAACTTTGACATTTAAACTCTTGATATTTAAAGTGAGGCAAGATGAATCTCAAAGCTAATGCGCTAATGCTCTTCCTAAAGCTTATGATGTAGTAGCCACTGATGCCTTCTCCACATGCATTTTTTTCTAATACCTGCAAGAAACTTTGTCCATGGGAAATCCCTTGGTGAGGAATGCAATCTTGCTGATTTAACCCCGATTAAAAATAAGCAATAGTAAGCCTTGTTTCCCCATGTTCACCATGTCTGTTTCTATCTATGAAACTTCTGAGTTGAAAAAAAAATCAGAATTATATATAATAAAACTTATATTAAAATGTGTTTGTAAAAAGAAGCTGATTTTGAGAAACTGCATGTTGAGGGATACATTCAGATCAGGTTTAACTTGTAGAGAATGTTTCATGAGGCAGCACCAATTGCTTCTTTGTTTTCAATTAGTTTTCCAAGTAAATGCATTTTAGCATTTGTGATGCAGAGAACGTTTTTCTTCTGCTTTTAATCTTCCAAATCCCAGGTTTTACCTTTGCTGAAGTTCATCAGCTGTGGTGACTTATTGCTATAATTTCCATATCTCAGGAGATTTTACTTTGAGTCTAAAGCAAAGAAAAGTCCTTAAAGTTGCATCTAGAGGCAGTTTGCTTTTGCCAATGACAGAATGCATTTTTGCCCCAATCAGTATATATTCAAAGTTTGTCTCAATTCAAAACGTTCTCACAAATGGAAATTCTAGGTCTTTCTGTTTAGGGACACACTCCAGATGTGTCAAATTTTATGCTGTTTTGTGCTGCCCTTTTTCTGTATATTTTTCCATTTATAACAACAGATACTGGTGATGAATTCACTTTAAATACTTTAAATATTATTTTAATAATCCAAAGATATTTATGTCAGGTGATATTGAACATTTTGTGTGCAGTCAACAATACACAATCAATGATTGATTGCACTCCTTGACTCACATCTAACTATCAATCACATTGAGGAGTATGGTCTGTTCCTTCGCCTTCACGGGGACTTTTCTTTCACTACAAACCAATGTAGTCCAGGGAGTGACACATCCTGCCAAGCTGCAGTGAAAAGTCTTGTTGAAAATTCATCAGCTCTCATCCAGCAAAGACATCACCTTCTCTTTCTTCCCAAAGAGTTCCTCCAGAAATTAACCCTGAGTTTGACTGTGTTAAAGATAAATCTTCCATGGGCAGTTGATGGGGGGTGGTCAATTTATTTCTGTATGAAGGAAACAATAGAAGGAAAAAGAAGTGTGCATTTAGCTACTTACTGGAAACATAGAAGAGTAGCTCTAATAGAAAAACAATTTTGTGCTTTTGAGAAAAAAGATCAGCGCATCATCAAACATCCCATTGCAAAGGAATGAAGTAAGAGGCTATAATCAATTTTAGGATTTTATAGTCAACATACAACTGGAATAACAATTTCTTTTTAATGGGGAAAAAAAATAAATTATTCTTGTTTTCCTCAGTATTCTGTACTTCAAGCAGTGAGCTACACACCACAAGAAGATGTAACAGTGCCCTGCAGCTCCAGCAAGTTTAGTCTTATATTGCTTTCCTGTAAATGACCCTGAAGGTAAAGGACAGTGAACAATCAGTTCAGAAAATGACTCGATTCACTTAGTTTGGCCAGAGGTGAATGCATTTTTTATAAGATTATGAAAAATAGAGGAAGTAATGAGATCCTGTGCTCTTTTTTTCAGCCATACACACGATAATAAAATATAAGTATGGTGTGAAGGAAATATGGAAAGAAAATCACTCTAAATATCTGCTGCAAAAGTAGCTTGGGATAGCTGATTTATGTCCAAAGACAGTCATTCTAAAATCCATGGAATTATAAGTCAGAGGAAAGCACTGTTTTCTCTATGTGCATGTAGTGCAATTATTAATTTTTGTCTTGTAATTATCATACCTTTTGTGAAATTTGAATGCATCTTACAAAAAGTGGGATTTAGAAGTGAGTTAAAAGAATAATATTCCATCTACAGGAAATCAGCACATTTTGATATATTAAAAAAAATCTGAATATCTATTGTATGGAATCAAAGGATCTGCTTTGGCATTGTTTATAGTCTGAAGTTAGACATTAAGCATTAAAGAAAATAGAACAGGAGAAAAACGTCCTGGCTTGTTGGACTGAAGTGATTATTTCTGAAGAGAATCGATCTTGTGCAGTAATGTGGTATCACAGAAAAGGTAATATAAGGAGGCTTGAGGCTCAAGTGCTTCTGGATTTTGTTCGCATCGCAGGATTGGGTATCAAAATGCATTTCACATACTGGATCTGAAGGTGTGATGCATCACATCATAATATCTTTAGAGAACAGGTGCAGTATGTTATATGAAGACTGTTTCCAGTCTATAGCATGTTAGAGAAAGTCAACCCTATTTCAGCTACAGTGTGGTGTCACATGGAAATGTGGCACACTCTTTAACAGACTAAAGTTTCAAGTGAGTAAAAAAAAATGACGCTATTTTAACATGGGATAAATATAAAAGTATTTTAAATATATAATAGATAGTAACAGATAATGCATTGTAAATATGCAGCAAATAAAAGATAATATAGTGTAATTTTAAGGAAATTATATTGGCAAGGCTGAATAAGCTTTCTTACAGTTGTGATTGTTGTTTTTTTTCTCTGTTGCTTTACCCAAGCTTTTTTCTATATTAAGTCCAGGTCTATTTTGCCAAAATAATTTTCTAAAAAGCCACTGAGTTTGTTATGTAATATAACCTTTGAATAAATCCTAGAAAAATCAGTCATCCTACTGGAAGTTGATAACTGGGTTCACTCCTTGAGTGTTCTTCTATGATTAATCACTCTCTGCAACAATCTTTTTAAAAATGGGAATTGGAATATTTTTCCTTTCTCACAAGTGTATCATGAAGCAAACCCCTTTGGTATAGTTAGCCACTGAGATGCACTCAACTATCCATTTAGAGCCTGCTATATTTCTAGGTACAGTAGTTGTGCAGTTAATTACAGTTTAGATAGAAATCACCTACCATTTGGAATAGAAAAGATATGAAATGAGAAAGCAATCTTTGATGATTGCAGAGTCAGGTCATACAAAACCTATTAGGATATTAGGAAAAATTGTTGATGCTCCCACTTAAGTAGATGAGAGGTGATACTGCTAAGGTCAGGGTGATAAAACTGTTTCTCCCTATTATGGATATATAGAAAGGACACAGGGAAAACCAGGAGACAGGTAAAGGTGCTTTAAGTTGTGGCACTTTAAGAATGAATGCCAGGCAGAAAGAGGAATCCTTTTTCCAGCCCATGGTTATATTTCTACAATAGTGTTTAGATGGACATAAGGAAGAGAATTTGAAGAGCTGGTTTGATGGATTTCATTTTCATTACTCTTAACATAATCAGTATAAGAAAATAATTAATCCCTGAACAGACAGCACACCTGGAAAGACCATGGCCATACTGGAACCCAGACATTGCAGTAGTCCTATTTAGACTGAGCTAGGGAAAAAAAAAACAACAAAAGAAAGGGGGAGAAAAAGACATAAGTCAAGTCTGGCTAGATTGGGCAGTCAGTTAGAAATTCTAGGAGTCTTTTTGTTTCCTGCCTTTATAAAGGCTAAGGCACCGGTTAATCTGGAAATGTTTTAGTTTCTATAACACATTGGGTTGGGGAGTGAGGGGAAACAGTTGGATGTTTGAAGATCTGGCAACCAAAGTCACGGCTTGGAGGTCAAGTGGACACATGGATTCAGAAATAGGCAGAAGATCTCCCTATGTTTTAACCCTGGAGCTATTGCTATTTTGTTGTGGTAAGAAGAACGAAAAAGAAAGTGTAATATAAGAGGGATTCCGTAAGGAAGATAACTGGTTCTGGTGGAAACACAGTGTGTTTAAGGAGGAAGGATTCCTTCCTCCCTTAGGAACTGTGCAAACATGACTCCACTGAGAAAGCTGGTCTCTCAATTTCACCCATTTGTCTCTTGTGATGCATTGTTTCTCTTATAATAAATCTTTCAAACCTCAGATTTGCAAAAGATTTTTCCCATCAAATTTAATTATTAAATCAAGTAAGGTAAACATGTAAAGAGAAAAGATAAACTTCATATAGAATAATCTTCACAGAAAATGCTCATGGACATTTTCAGAGGCTAAGACTATGTGCTTTAATAAGAACCTATATATTTATATTTTTTCTCCTTAAATTATGCATCAGCTTCAATAGTCTATAAACATAAAGAAAACCTACTAAAATATTTATGACGTCTAAAATATTAATAGTGATAGTAACTTAATTCAAATGAAAAATAAACATATTTACAGTATGATCTTTTTCGTGATGCTGAAATGATTTGAGACACTGCAGGATTTGATAAATTACATGGTCCTCACATTTTATTTGTTACATAGAACTTCTATATACTGATTTTAAAGTATAAAACTAGAAGCAGTGTTATCACATCCCACAGAAAGTATAAATGATTGAGCATAGTCAAAGATACTTGAGTAAAACTAATCTCCTTATATTTGGTGTTACTGTCTGATCTTGCTGGAATAACCAGGAAAGGAAGTAATAAAACTATTGGGTTTGGTAAGTCGAACTAATACATACATACATACATATATATATCTGTGTGGTATTATGTGTCTATATGTAAAAAATACGTGCCTTTTATAAGATATTGACGTGGATGTTGTACATGTTCAGTTTTCTTTCTAAGATATTATAAATGTTAATTCAACTGCTGAAAATGCAGGAGAAAAAAAAGACCGTAAGGTCATAGCAGGGAGTAAAATTCATTATTGGTCGTTAGACATTGTTAGTCATAACACAAGAAAGCAAGGTATCTTTCCAGCTTCTTTTTATGCACGGTGAGCTGTATGTATTGTTTAACAAATAGTAAGGGAATTTTTAAATCAAACTGTAGATAAATGTACATAGAAAAACGTAGCAAATTACCAGGAAGTTCCCATGAAATTTTAAATGGATTAGAAAAGGATTCTGCACGTTCTTGTAAAATTGGTCCATCCTTTTGACAGGTAAACACAACTGCATGCATAAACCATTATTCAGAAAGTCCATGAACAGCTGGCTGCAAAGAGAATCTCCCCAGAGAATCTGTTTGCATATGCCTATTTCTTTCATGATCCAAGTATCTCCTGTTCTCAAGAGGTATATTGGATTAGGAAAAAACTTCAGCCTTTCTCAATATGGCAATTCTTTGGACGTTGCGGGGAGAAAACCAGATTTAAGTAACAAGGCACTTTATTATGTTTGTAATCTGTCCCAGATTTAAGGTTGAGCATATGCTTATTTGCTGATATAGTGCTTTTAGATTTCATTATGCAGTTTATTGAGAACTCTCAGGTTCCAGTGATCCAAATACTGTTTAGAGAAGCATACCCTTATTTTTCCCTGTTTTGCCATGTCTGAGAGGTGAGCTTTCAGATCTTTCAAGTAAGAAATGGCTATTTTAAACTTTCGAGGTAGTGCAAAATGCAGTAAAACCACATCCAATTAAAAATTGATTCCCCAACAATGTTAACTTACAGGTTACTCATCTTTTTAAGAAGCCATAAATAAGGTATTCGTTGCTAATTAGCTGCATCTACTTTATCATCATATCTCCTATTTAATGAGCAACATGACAGAAGTATGGTAATTTAAAATGATATGACTTGTCAAAAAAAAGAGTCAATTAAAGGAATTCTCTTCAGGAGGATCTAATAGAGTTCAGGACAGGATTATGCCAGAAACAACTGAAATTCCTGTCTTGTGGGTATTTTTTGAGATTTCAGACTTCTTGTGTCCCAAATTGAGACATAAAGGGTGAATCTGTTTTTTTGTAAGAAAGGCAAAGGCATGTCAGTTTGAATCAATCACTCTGTATATCCTTATTGCTTATATTTCAAGTATCTCCTGCAGTGTGCTGTCAGTAGATTGAATTGGAAGAACCTTTAGTATAGCAATTCTTAAGTTGTTGGAAGAGAAAATGAGATTGTTTTGAAGAGGTTTGAAGGGTGAACAATACTCCCCATGGTCCCAAGATGTGGCTTGTGGTGACCTAGGGGCATGAACAGTAAATGGCTTTCAATATGGCCATGGGCAGACTTCTGGCTCTTCTCCTAAGCACTTGTGTGAGGCAGAAGCTCCCTTATTTTGCATATGAAAAGATAGCTTCAGGGGTGTATTAAAAACTTAAATATAGTTAAGTTAAGGGTAGGATTCATCTCACGTAATCCTATCTAATTGAATTGATCAAATGTATTGACTATAACAGAGATGGGAACATCTAGCTCATATACAGACCTCTGCAATGTGGATTTCTAAAATGAGGCAAGATGATTCCTACCACAAAAGCCTTGAGCTATTCAGCATAAATATGTTTCTATACTTCCCACTCTTTCAGGAGTGCAGATATGAGTACAATATTTTACCTAGTTCTCAAGACTTCTTACAAACTTTGCAATTATTTATAAAAGTAGGGCTACAATTTTCAGACACTGGAAATGTAGAGATTATCTTTTATATATATACTCTTTAAAAAACTCTAGATTAAACACTTATCAGTTAAAATACTTGATGATGTCACCAAGCAAGGTTTCTAAAAGAAACTCCTAATTTAAGCTAGAAGTTAAAATTGTACCCACAGTCAATACTAAGAAGTATCCAAGGCAGTCTGTTTGGAAACCTGACTTAGGATACCCACTGGAGCGACCCACCTTTCTGAAGGCATTACGTGTACGAAACACATCTACAAAGCATGTATGTTTTGAACAGGGAAACTGAGCTGTTAACGTAAGAATCCACACATATAAGTCAGAATGCAGGAGTGGAAAATGGGAGAGAGCACAAAGGTATAAAAAGATCATGGAGTGCCAACGTGACTTCTTTTAAATTTTCATGGCAGTTTAACATGGATTAGCTCACATTCTCAAGTGGTCTGACTGAAAAAACAATCCTCTCATCTTTAATGAAAGGGTATGTCTAGTGAATTTACAGGGGCAAGCTTCAGAGAGCAGAGGAATAGACTAGCTGTCTTTGGAAGGTCATTATTTTCATTATTTTACATTCAAATTCTTTCTTTTGCTCAAACAAAACATTCCACATCAGAAATGTATGAGGATGATGTGCGTCTTTGCACTGTGAGCACTCAGATTTGGATTTGCAAGAGATTAGATTGAAATCTACTGAGTTTTATGCCCAATTTATTTTCAGGTCTTCGAATACTTGACCCTTTTTCCAGTTCATGCTTAATTAATTGTCTGTGAAGCTCTTAACACAGCTTTACCTTAAACATATCTTGGTTCTAACACACTTCCCGAGTTTTTGCCTGGATAGATAGCTGTGCTCTCACTGAACCCATCTGCAGCATTCGTTAATGTCAGTGTGAGCTGTAAACCTGCAGCCAGGAAAGAAAACACCATGATGTGGTATTTCAAAAGGTTTGTCTTTGAGTATCTTTTAGAAGTTGCTTCTTTTTATCTCTACTGGAAAGATAATAATTTCATTAATCTAGAATTAGCAGTATTCCCAGGACCAATAAACCAACACAGGATTCTGAATGTTCTGAATCAATTCTCAAGACAATCAGGTATCTATTTTCAGCAGCACTCACTCAGGTTTGTGTATTGCTGACTTGAAACACTCTCTAAATATTAGTATGAGATTAAAGCAAGACCTTTATATACCTCTGATACCACGCAACGCTTGCAGGGTGTTAACTCTCTAGGAATACATCTTGTCAGATAATTCAGCTTTGATCTGTGCCCTGTATTGCATTTGCTTCAGTTCCATAGAGACAGTTCTATCATTAGGCACTGCATGCTTAATACTTTCATATAAATGATACAAAGAAAAAGCAAACACACCTAAAAGTATTTAGTTAGTTGGTTATTAGTGAGAAAAAGCACGTTAAACGATGGACCCATTTTCGATTCCCACTGTTCTTGGAAGAAAATAGTGCAAAGTTCACCATGGAGTGGCACAAATGCTGTTTCTGAAAGGATATATTCATTCATGCATGTTGTCAAAATAAGTGACATTCTATAAATTCATTTTAATACTTGTACATCTGTATTCTTCTATCACCAGAGAAGAGATTTCAGATTATTTTAAAGCTTTGGTATTTTTTTTTGCTGTTGTTGTTTTTAATCACAGGTTTTCAACCTCTCGCAGTTTCTGGTTTCTAATTTTTTTTTAAGGTGTATATCACCATATAGTGGATTTTAGATATCACACAGAGGGCTTTCTTTTATTAACTACTTCTTGCAGAGCCCTTCAGACTAATTCATTAATTTCTAAAGGTCATAGGTGTTGGGCTAAAAATCACTGCTTTAGATAAATTGATCTAATTGTTCTTGGTCTTAACTCTGAATATTCTATCTGTTTCCTGATTCATCTTACCTGTAAAGAAAATCCTCTGTGAAATTCTCTCTAGAAGAACATTTTCCTTAGTTTCTGCCAAAGAAATTTTTATTTATGGAAAATAATGGAGGTGGAAATGCCTATTAATCCTAAAGTGCATTTTCCAGACATAGTTTATACTCCGGATACCAGCAAGGTGAGGGCCTGCATACAGAATACAGGCAATGAAAATGACATAAGGAATATATAGTACAGTTCAAAATTTGAATAGAGAACTACTGAAAGAAAAAGGAATAGAAAACCCTCCCCTATCATATCCTATTTATTTAGTTGTTAAAGTTCCAAGTTTGAGATTACAGTCTTGCAAGGTTTCTTGACACATGGAACTAGTTATGTGTTAAGATCAATATTGGTAGAAATGATCTGATTCTGCATTTGGGTACAGGGGTACTTAATACATTGAAGAAATGTGACCAAAGTCTTTCTTCTCCTAGACCTCTGAATAAAAACCCTAGAGGCCTATATGTTAATGCCGTTCCTCAAAATCTATGTGCTTTTTTTAATACCATTGTGCTAAAAAAGTGGTGAATGAAGTTTACAGGTGAATAATCTTTAACTATATAACTGGTGAGACTGGCCATGAAGACATGAAGGTCTTGTTAGTGGTCCATTTGTTTTTTGTCCTGATTCTAGGGGAGTCTAAAAATAGAAAACCAAAAGCACAGGGCAAATGAATTGACACCACTTGAAAGCTTAAAAATTACTTCAAACGCCAAGTCCAAACATTTCATCAAGATGTAACAAAATCAACATATATAGATATGGTCGGGTTTTTAGGCTTTCTCACAGTGCTTTTCCTTTGCTTTCCTCAAATAAACATATTTACAGAGTTCTAAAATTTCTACTATGTTTTGATTTCATTGGAATATAGTTCTATTGCCATTTCTGTAGGCAGTTTTAGAAGCAAGCCATCTCAATAACTCCATGGTGTGAACAAAGAAATGACACTGGAGAAGATAAGTGACTTGTCCTCAGCCCCAGCACAAGTGAACAGTTCTTCACTACTGTGAATACTTCACGGCAACTCTAGTTGTTGTTCATTTGAGAGCATTACCTAACCTTCAGTTCCTCTGCCAGTCATTTTTTCATGTTCTTAACAGTGCTGAAACAGTTTAAGTGATGTATCACGTATGCCATTTCCTTACTTTTCAAACTCAGATTTATGATGTTCTTATTTACATGATTGGTAAGCAACGCTTGATGCAGTATGCTGGTTTTATAGGTCTATGCGCAATTTGGTATCTCCACAGCACGAAAGTAGTATTGAATAGTTGATCTATATTTTCACTAGTTTACTGAAAAATTCCCTGTGGGTTAGAGCTTAACCTCACCATTGTGTGAACCTAATGCCCTTTAAAAATCTGATCTCTAAAAGTGTATCATAATGCCACTGTGTGACTTGTGTTCTTCTCTAGCATTTCTATGTTAAAGGTTACTTTTCCTCTCCAAAGATTCCTTAAAGTTTGAAGTAAATTGCTGAATTATTGTAATTGTCAGAATCATACTGAAGAAAAAGGAAATCCCTAAAATAACAACCATAACCATCACTGTCATTTACCGTGTAAGCAAACTCACATTTGTTATGACTCATGATTGAATGTGGAGTATTGGGCATGGGGCTGACAAAAGAAAGTAACAAAAAAAGAAAAGTGGTTTTGTTAGAGCATGGAATTATTTGGTCCATTTATTTCCATACCAGCAATTGCACAGTGTTGAATTTGTCCTCAGCACTGATATTAGGTGCTATAATATCTGATCATCTCATAGCGTGTAGGGTTCATGATGGCTTTTGATTTTTCCAGGGATTTTTCAGAAAACAATTACAATATCTCAAAGGGGAAAAATAAAGCCTCTGTCAAGAAAGAAACATACGGAAAGTGAGGAAGTAAAATGATTAGGTGAATGGAGTACAAATGGACATACAATGTTCATGTTTAGTGTATAAATGTATATGAATGTGTAGATCTATTTGCATTCTCAGTTGTACATGTGTGTAGCTTTATACGGCTGTGCACACACACAGAACTTTGAGACAGAGCAAGACCAGTGACACTAGATACTTCATTGTTCTTCTAAGGAGGAACTGTTTCTGCAGAACACCAACTTTCTGTCTCTATCTGGGCTGCAATAATTCCCATTTCTGGCTTGTTATAATAAAATTTTGATACTAACACATTCCACTGGCACATTCCACATCTTCAATAACTCTCAAATGTTAAATGATGGACTCAATCCACTGCCAGAACATCTAAAACATGACTCCAAACTCCAGATGCATCCTCAAAAGTGACTCACATCAGACTGATGATAATTCAGGAGCTAAATGTTATTCTGTTTCATGTGGAAGTTAGAAGAGGAGAGCTGGTTTATTGCAGTAAAGACTATTGATATCAATAGAAATTCTGATTCTGGATGTTCCTGGAAAGATGTGAACTGCCATCTGGCTACCATTTATTTAAATACTGTGGAAGTAATAAAACTGACTTCACCAGATGATTCTTTTTCTAAAGCAAAAATTCTTCTAATTCTTTCTAGTGGATTCATACTGAATCCTATGTCCTAAATTGCAATATATAAGATGTTGTTTCATTAACCTTTTGATAAAAAAAAAGCAACAAAAATGCTTCACAGATTTAAAATGCAATTTTACAACCATACTTCTAAGGTCAAGAGTAATTTCTCTGTGAATCAGCATGTCATTTCAACCACAGACCACAGTCAGTTTAAATTATAGCTAGAGAGAAAGATTATGGTTATTGTCTCTGTGAAAATTGATGCTTTATTTACTATTGATTGACTAACATTCATAGAAGTATTTATTTGACTAAATAAGCATTTGCTTATAAGATGTGCTATGAAGAAATTCAAAGGAAAAGATAGCCAACAGCATTAGATGGAGAGGGTAATTCTGGGTTTAATTAAAAAATACCTCTCAAAAATTTTTGTTCTAAACAACACTGCCAACCCCAAAGAGATAATTATATACAAAAAACTTAAACATACCTAATTCTGTATTTAATGTAATGTTTTATATATGCGCCACGGTATACTTTTTGGCGGTCATCTAACTGTTATTTCCAAATTGTTTTATGAAGGTACATTTTTTCAGATGTGATAATTTCTTTATTTTTCCAGGCTTGTACAATACATAGAACTTAATTTTCTTTTCTGATAATTCAACTTTCCTGAGTTAAAGACTACTAAAATAGAATCATAGAATCATAGAATAGCTAGGGTTGGAAAAGACCTTAATATCATCTAGTTTCATCCCCCCCCCCCCCGTCATGGGCAGGGATGCCTCACTACCTTTTCATTGTGATTAATCACGTTTGGTCAATCACTGGTTTGATTTTGTGGGCTCCTGACATTGCTTTTACCTCAAATAAACCTCATATTCTTAAGGTATTGATATTAGGAATAAGAGAGAGAAAAAAATATTTACCTCACAGAAGCAGAAAGTTGGCTAAAGGAGCCAGTAATAATTTCTGTTTCAGCTCTCCTCTACTGAATTAAATGCAGAGACACAATACTACTGTGAGTCTGCCTAGTGTTTTAGGAAATAATAGCATGTGCAAGAAATCTTTACAATGAATATAAAGAAGCAACAAAAAAAAGGTAAAATTTTCAAATGAAAAACATTCACAGGAATTATGAAGCTTTGGAGAAATCTCAGCTGAGATCTAACTATTTCTGTTCAGAAGGCATCAAGCTAAACTAAAGGGTTTACAGTGCAGGTACTTCATAAAGCAACCTCTTCTAAACAAGACTCTTACTGAACTATCCCAAAGTTCACCATTGTCTCACCTCTGAGTTCACAGAAATTATTTACTGTGGAAGCCAGAGGTCTGTAATGCATGATAACAGAAGTCAGCCTGAGGGAGCTTGCCTATAGAAGCAAAAGTTCACATCTCAGGCTCCCTACAAATCCTGTGGGATACCAGAGAGAAATTTGAAGACCAAAATACTCCAGTTTTCACTGTGATTAAGGCAATAAATTTCCATTCTCACTTTCTAAAACATTAGATGTAGAAATACTTGAAACTCCCGTTTTTTTTACCCAGTGTTCAAAACCCAGTTTTGATTAAAAAAATTTTGCCAACCTGCTTAGTATTAAGATAAAAAGTAAAAACTAACCCCTAAACAAAAGTTCAACCTCAATACATTATTATGCTATGTTGGACCTCATTTTGATTCAAGAAGAATATATGTAACACTTCCCAAAGTCAACTGGAGCTTCGTTCATCCCTTCTTTCCGATAATCAGAATCTAGACATGTCAGAAAACAGTAATGAGCCAAAGCAAAACCTTGTGCCCTCAGTTACCTGTCTCAGTATGCATACAGATTTTACAAGCATCTGAAAATATGAGAATAGCCATAACCACATCCATGCATCCCAATATTCAGTGCTGAAGGGAAATGTAATTTCCTTTAAAAACTTTGAACTGCATTTTTACAAACATTTTCACTGCAATTTTGAGCCCCTGGAAACATCCATGAGAAGTAACAGCAGCAAGTTCCACAAATTTAGATGCAAGTAGAATGAAGATAGTAGCTTTTCTCATCTGGTCTGAACTTTCCCACATCCAGCTTCCATTTGATGACCTTGTGATTATGTCAGAAAAGTCAGTGAACAATTGTCTGTTCCCTTTTCCATGCCCTCTCATGGTACTCCTGTCTTATGTCATGTTAGTGCTGTTGCCTACATCAATCATGCATCATATCTTTGCCAAGTCTCATGTCCTTTCCTCAGCTGAAATGTTCCAATCATCTGTCTAGGTAGACTTCAAATCAGGAAAGAAGTTTTGAAGAGTATCACAGAAATGCATCATTTGCATATTGCAAAACTTTCTAAAAATTATACTCCAGAAATATCATTCTAGTAATCTCAATAAAGACACACTTACAAAACCAAATCACCTCTCATGTTTACAACTTTATATTAATCTTTGATGTCCATAGTCTCTGTTGTGCTTACAGATTTCTCATCAAAGTTCTTTTATGAAGAGTGTAAGATTCCTCATACGAAGTTTCAAGAGAGTAGTAATTCAGACTAAGGTGTGAGAAGCTTTGGTCTGCCCCTCCTTGCCCTGGCTGAGTATATTATTCTGTGTAAGAGTCGAGTTGGAATAAATAATAAGGTGTGTGGCCATGGAGACGAGTGCTGTAATTCTATAGTCATATTAAGGCAGCATGACCCAACAATATCAATGAAAAAAACATTCCTACTATCTGAAAACTCACCTTGATCAAAACTAACACATCCTTTTCCTTGATGAAAGTTCCTGTTAACCTGGATTCTTGCACTGATTGGAGAAGCTATATATTACACAAAACAGGGGACATAATCAGAAGAATTATCTGTGAATCCGTGTATGGAACCATCACTGGAATATGCTTCTTTTCAGGTTCACACATTTTGTTTACTCGTTTGCTTCTCAGACAGGGCTACTTGCATGCTTCAACCATTTCCATGCAAATGCTTTGCTGGATGCCTCTTCAGGGAGTAAAAGGCCTTTTGCATCATTTTCATGTCTGGCTGCACAGCACAGTTAGTAAATCTATAGATTCTATGAACCATCAGACAGAAACAATTAAGTATTATTATTGACACAGTGAATACTAGAAAAAATCCATAAAAACAAGTACTCTGAAATAGTTATTTTGAAATAAATAATAATAAAAAATAATTAAAAGGCCCACTGCAAGAAAATGCCAAGGAGTATATTAAATTAATTACTCATATTGTTATCTTGTCCTGCTGATGTTGAAAATCCATGACTATTGATTTGATATGAAAATGAATTTGAAATTCAAGGTTGTATCTGCAAACCTGGATGCAGATATGCAAAAAAGAGAGAGGATTAAATCCTGGCACCACAGAAGTCAATGGAAATTCTGAAGTCAATGTCAAAATTCCCCTGAATTTAATGAGCTCCATATTTCAAGTCCAGAAAAGCCAGGAGGCCATGAATTCCCATTTATATGCAGAGCTCATGCCTCTCCACAGTGCACTGGGAAGGAATGGAAACATGAAGTGTCTCATTTTCTACTGATCTGGAGATTATGAGAGGTGGTAGAGCACGAAATACTATCATGAGAGAATGCTGTAAAATTTGAGTGGATACTATTTTAAATTCAGTATGCCAGAAAGTATAATGAAGAAGGTAATTTTGCACCATGGGCTAAGTAAATGAAGTATCATACAAATCACCTGGAGTTTTTTCCACTGTGTATATTTAGACTAGACAAAAATGTGCCCCTTTATGTGAGATCACTGAAATAGAACAAAAGCCAAAGTCGTAGATAACACTGTAGCCAGAGTTAGTACAAACTGTGTCGAAAACAAAGCTGTAGGCACAAAGACCTCATGTGGATTTAAAAGTCCATATTCAATACTTTTTTGTCAATATTATTCTCTGAAGGAGAAAATAAGGACTGTGAAAAACAAGAGTTGGTGTGTAAACTAAAACATTTGGGGGGGGGTCATAGTTAATTATAGTTTGTTTTGTTAGAACTACTTCTCCATGAATATACATAAACCTAAATTTCCCATTATGGTTTAATTATATAGCCATTAAAAGAAGCAAATTGCTAATGAAAGCAGCTATGAAAAATGTATATGATTTACAGAGCCACACATAATATACCACAGATATTTTCAGATATCATAGTAAAAAGATGACTCTGAGGATTTCAGCATCAGATTTAATAGCTTTTATACATTATCAAACCTTTAATTATATAGAGTTATGAAGGAACTGGAAATGGAAGCTCATTTGTGTATCATTTTAAGTAAGTTATGCATTGGGTTTATTATAGGATATGAGGTGGGCTCGTTCCTTCACCTGAGCTGTTGTTTTACCATCTGGACTTTTGAGTCATAAACTTCAAAAAAAATTCATTAAGGCATGACATTAACCTTCAAGAAAGGTTTTCACACTCTAGTCTTCTAAAATTGCAATATTGGCAAGCTATACAATTGTATTTTACCTGTAAGTAACATTTCATGTAGTCACAGTTTGTCACCTGCAATAGATCAACTTGGTATTTTGTGCATGAACTGAGTAAAGGTATCTATATATAACAAGGAACGCATATGCAGCTAATATAAACCCAGTAGGCTCTGCTGCAAGACATATATTCCCAAATTACTTATTTTATCAAAAAATAAAAGGGTAGGGTTTGGTGTGCATTTTGGGTTTTCAGTGGGTATTGGCTTGTTCAGTTAAGTGCCATTCCATAACGTCACCTTATTGGTCATGCCCCTTTTGCTCTGCCTCTCCATCAGTATGTGCATGTTCAAACAACAGCAGTTCATGGATACGTGGATTAATAATTCAGGAAAGCACATTATATATCAGTGCACAGAAAGTTTTCCTGGACACATTTCTGGCATTGTACCAGCAGGCATTAGAAAGTACATAAATGCCTGTGATTTTTTTCTTTTTCACAAATGAGAAAATCCTGTTTGCCTCCAGGCTGTAAGTGAACTGAAAATCACTCCTCTTTTCTTTGGGGAGATTGAAGGCTACAGTATTTCACAGATATCCATTAGCCAAAGGCAGCATAGTTTTCCCTTCACAGGCAAGTGGACACTTAACAGCCTATGTATTTAAAACAGAACAAACAAACAAAAAGAGTTTAAAAATGATGGGTGCCCCGTAAAAACACTTAACAGACCCAGACTGAAGAATGTCTCTCGTCTGATGATGTCTTTTGGTGAGAAATGACTTTTCTCTTCAAATTCCGTCAAAAACGGCAAAAGAGGGAGGCAAGAAGTGATAATACAGTGACATGAACCCTTGAGGTGGAGGGGTAGTAAAAGTATTGGGTAAGAAGTACAGATAGTTCTCCTGTGCTGTTTTATATGTCTGAGGAAGAAAAAGCCATTCAAAGGAGCAGAAAAAAACTGAATAAAGGAAAATTGACAAAAAAAATGAATAAAAAAAAAATACTGATTTTAATTAACCTATAGCACAAAAAAATAAACCAGTTCACAATAAGTTGAGGAGCAGAGAAGATGACACAATATTATGTCTGATTTTCTGGTTTTGCATATGCATAGGTATAAAATAAACAATCAACCAAGATACTGAAATATAGTCAGTGTATGCATTCACTTTTACCTACATATTGTTGCTGATTAGCTAGTTGAAAAATTATAGCAATACTAATTTCTAGTGGTCAGCCACAGTGAACAATAACCAGTACCCTGACAGGGAGCTGTGAAATGGGGACCAAGAACTAAGCTGTCCATATATACAGAATTCTGAATGACTGTTACTCTAAAATGTGAGCAACCATTTTGAAGTTGCAACTGATTCCAGATCTAAAATGACATGATCATGTTTAAGATCAGTATTTTCCTCTTGTTTGGCTTTATTGGTTACTCAGGAACACAATGAAAATATCAAACAAACTGTATTTGTTACACAGGGTATTGATTCCACATATATTTCCATCACAATGAAATTTGTGCTTAACTTGAAGATTACTTTAAGTTATAATAAATAGGAAGTTTCTTCATAAACCTCACAGGTTTTCACTCAAATGTATACTAAGGAGATATTTATTCCAATTTATCTAATAAATTACTGCCTTTTTTAACATAAAGAACTGCTAGAAAATAAATGTGCTCGTATACATGTGTGTATAGCATTTCAGGAAGAAGTGGGTTACATATCTAAAACGTCACATTAGTTAAAGCATACAAAGATCACAAACAGGCTTTCCAGACTTACCCAGCACATGGTGCAGAGGAAACTCATGCTCAGGCCTTACCCAAGAGCTGGATTTGATTTCCAATCCATATAGAAGTCCTGCTTCGGGAAATGGGTTTTCTAAGCAGGCCAAATAGCAGCTTTCACCTATTTCTGATGGACTGTCAGGACCATTGGCACTGCCCTTCTCCAATCTTCCATCTGGTCTCAAATGCCTACTTCAATTTTTGAATGCTTCTTGGAGCCCTAATTTTCTTTCCCCTTTTTCTGTACATGCTCCATCAACTTCAATTAAAATCTTAATAGGTGCATTTAGCTGTAAAGTTGTACTACAGTTTTATTTGCATGCACAGTATTCAAACTCTTCACGAAGGTTATATGAGTCTTCCCTGCCCCTTAAACTTGTTTTTTGAGTATGCTCTACTGGTTTGTCTCTGGTTTGTTTGAGCTCAGCTGATGAAGCGCGTGGCAATTCTACTAAGAGTGCTTATGATTTTTTTCTGTGTGGGTAGATCCATGGTAACATGTAGACACACTGAGGAAGAGCTGTGCATTCATTTCTGCTGTCTACTTTTAATAATACATGTCTTTAACTGAATTTCTTTTGCAGGTACAAGGGTCATATTATTCCCACAGCATACCCAGACTGTCATCTGAGGTCTTCTGTTGGCTCTGATGGCAATGTCTTCTTCCCAATAACAAGGACCTTGATCTTTTAGATTACAAAATCAGATTGAAATCATAATTCTCACCGTTTTTGGCCAAGGGACCTTTATTAGGGCTATATACCAGTGAAAAGCACATAGAGCACATTGTACTGCATCATAGATGTCCTAATGACAGAATTTGCCAATAGACTTCATATACACTAAACAATTTTCTGTTGAGGGTGCTACTTGCATTATTATTTACAAAACTGAAAGCAGAGGTAGACCAAACTGGGTTGCAGTTTCCCTGGTTTTAAACCTGCTGCTTCTGTCTAATTATCCAAGCTCATTAATACCCTGTTATACTAAGTCTTGCTATGGCCAAAATAGAACATGCCATACATGCGGAGCTATGACTTTACTGTTAGTTTAATTAAAGTCTTAACAGTCAATTTAATCCAAATTATGTAATTATGTACATAATTACAAGAAAGCCTAATTAATAATAGAGTTAAAATTGTTATACAAAGACCTGCTTCATCTATACTGCCCCTTTACCCTGGTGCTGTGTTCAGTTTTCTAATGTTTCTTGTACTTGCTATCATTAGAAACTAAAGCTAAACTAAAGCACAGTTCCTCATTCATCATCTTATGACTAGATAATTACTACTACAGTGAAACAACCCTGATTCAGAGCAAACCAAGGTGAGCTCAGACAAGTTCTGAGAGCCTGCACTGTCAGCTCAACACAAAGTTTGAGGTCTTTTACCACTAACAGTAAAACTGTGTTGTGTTTAGTGGTCTATGATCCACATCAGCCTTATATTTTTGTTCACATCAGACTTCCATAAGAAGCCATCAGATACTCACCCCCTCTGTTTTAGGGATGTTCACCAGTTGAATATTAGTTTACAGCTAGCTGGGTTTAGACACTAACACGAGAAGGTCAGGACAAGTAACCAGACATTTCTGAGCTCCTTGTACAGCTATCAAGATAAGTATGTCCCGAAGTCCTGTTAACTTCATGTAGCCACAGACAACAGAACAGCACATAAGGGTCCGGACCTCGTACAGAGACATGTATGACATCACTGCAAACATTGCTTACAGATACTCAGAGATGCTCAGTGCATATGTCAAAGTGACATTGACTCAATTTAAACATCTCAGCTAGGTCAGATGACTACACTAAAATTGCCTGCTTCTCTCAGATGACGATGTAGAGAACTGAATAGCTCAGCTGTAGATGTCCGTGTTGTGGAGATGGGGCCTAAAATGTAATGAGATGAGTCCCTCACTCAGCCTCTAATTCTAGCCTTCTTTTTACTGGAGCTTATGTTCTACTTTTGCTTACAATTTAATATCCCTCAACAACATGCTGCTAGAAAAAGCAGCAGACGACTGACTATAGGCAAACGAGTAAGTCCTGGTATTTCTTTGATTGCTGCCAAAAAACTTTATCTTTCTGTCTGTAAGGAAAAAAATCAATAAATAAAAAAAAAAAAACAAGCTTATAGAATACCCAGCAAAGATTTAATGAGAAATCAAAGCAGAAGTCCGTTTTATCCCATGCGCAGTAAGTGAATGTGCAGTCATTGCTGGTTGTTTACAGAGCTGGGTGTTTGCAATATTCACCCCTGGATGCATGCAAGCACACCCATATACACAGAGACAGAGCACACATCAAATACCTCCATATTTTCCTCCATGCATGGTATCATTTATCTTAATAGTTGTTAGGATTGCAGTTTCCACTTTAACAGTAATCATGACACATTTGTAAATTGATTTATTTGAATAGCACTGTCAAGCACTGCATAAACAATACTGCTCTGGGACCTGGCCAAACCTTTCAAACTGCATTTTAATATTTATGTGCCTTCATGAGAAAAAATACTGACGCGATTTGAACCGCTTTAACACCAAAGCTGGGATAAGTATGCGTTCTCCCATAGCTTCTGTAATCTATCATATTTATTTAGCTGATCACAAGTAAAAAGAACATTAGTTTATATTTTTAACAACTGGCAATTACTGAAATGAAATTTAGGTGGAATTAAAAGATGCTTGCAGCTTCCTGGACTGGCTTTCTAAATAGCTGCTGATCATCTATATGACTTCACAGCAATGAATATCACCGCTAACACTTAAAAGCAACATGAACAGAGACAGCATGACTTTTGGAGTTTGTTTTCTGAAATGTAATACCTCTCTTGGAGTCTTTACTTTCTATTTTCCATTTAGCACCATCCATTAACTGCAAAATGTTCCTTATAACCATGTAATGGTCATAAATTAGCTTTAGGACCGCTGTTTATAAATGGTACTTTTTTGATTAGTTGTCTCTAAGAGCAACAGGTTTTCTTCTGCAGCTAAAAAGTCCCATCATCCGAATTACAATCACTGTAGGATATATGCTGTAGCAGCGTTCTGGCTATTAGCTTCTTGCTGCTAATGACAAATGATAAGTATATTCACAGTGTTTTGCTCCTTTTTCCATTGGTCCATGAGAATTCAGAAATCAGCTACTTTATACCACATCTTCATGTAGGTGAAGTTGAGCTTTTATTGGGTATATTTAACAGCTTCTCTTTATCAGTGACCATCTGGATCTGAATGTATTATGTTCTATTGTAAGTTAAATTATATCGCTGTCTCTATAATACCACTTAGTGTGGGTTGCTTTATATGACAAAACAGCAATGGTAATTACACATTATCTTTTGGAATAATAATGATACTTATATAAAGAGAGTGTATAGGGCTTGGTCCTGTTGTCTCTCAGGCAAAATTGCCATCTGTGAGATTTTGGAGTAGGTACAGAAATGGATCCTCTTCTCTGAAACATGCCCTTCTCTCTCAGTGGAGGCAGAGGGATGGACCCTGGTTACCCAAATGGCCCAAGAAGCCCCTGAAGTCCCTGGTACCCTGTCCCCAGGCATCCCCCAGCCCTCACTGCCCCCTGACAATTCTTTTCTTTCATTTTCTCAAAATCTTTATTTACCGTAGTATTTCACAGAATAGGAAATAGAGAACACATCTGTACCCTCCCCTCTCTTTTTCTAGTAGCTGTCATGAAAATTGAGAATGCCAAACAGTCCAGGAAAAGTCTAAGGAAAAACAGTCAGAGGCATGTCATCAAGCTTGAGGAACAGGCAGACAGGAACACCATGGAATTCATCTGAGTAAGAGAAAAGTCTGTAAGTGACATCATCCGATGTAGCTTCGCAGACTGGGCACTAATTACTCATGGAACAACTTTGTGGAAGAAGGATTGAAGGTTCTGGTTGAAAGGTTGACCATGCTGGCTGCATGTCCCTGCTGTCCTTAAGGTCAACTACACTGTGGGCTACATTAGCAAAACGCCATCCGGTGCATAGAGGGAGGTGATTATTTCTCTCAATTTATCACTTGCAAGTGTGCCTTTGGTGTGCTGTGTGTCCATCTGCCCCAGTACAGGAATGAGGGTGGCAAAGTGAAGTAAATCAGATTGTCGCTAGGATGGAAAGAGGTGTGGAGCACATGGCATAAAAAGGGCAGCTGGGGGACCCCCTGTTTCAGTGTTGAAATGGCTAAATAGGAGTCTAACTACTGTGTTTCAATACTGAGGATGTCTGAAGAAGGCCGATCCAGGCTTCTCTCATCACAGTAGAGAAACAAGAAGCAACAGTCACAACCTGCAGTAGGAGACAAACTTACTGGATTTAGAAGCGAATTCTTTGTGACAGCAGTTCAGAATGGGAGCAAATTGCACAAAGTGATGTGAAATCTCCATCCACAGAGATTTTCAGGGTTCTACTGGGTAAGACCCTGATCCAAGTTGGAGTTAGCCCTTCCTGAACTGCAGGTTGGGTTAATGACCTCCTGAAGTCCCTTACAGTAATTCAGATTTTACAGTTGCAGCTATTATCAGGAACACACATACTTAGTAGCAGAGGAAATTGGTTTGCTCAAAACCAGATGAGGTATCACATGGTGAATGAAAGGTCAAGGAATTGGGATCTGGGAGCAAACCAGAAAGCTAAATTATTTTCCAGTGTGGTGACGCATTAGAGTCTATACCTCAAAGTGAAGCATAGGTCTTACAGGTACATTAGTCAGTAAAGAAGGACAATAGGAGTTGTATTCCCACCTACCACCTCACCTCCCAGTAAATTATACAGGGGATCTGGTCACCAGTGACATGGAACTGTTTGGCTCAGTTTTTCACAGCAATTCTTCTTCCTTCCTCTCTTGAGTTCCTGAATATCAATGCAGGGACCTGTGGAATGAAGTCCCTCCCATCACAGAAGATCAGGTTCAAGGTCATATGAGGAGCCTGAATATATATAGTCCATGGGACCGGATGAGATGAATCCCAGGGACCTGAATTAACTGGCAGATGTTGTTGCTACATCATGGCAGTCAGACAAAGTCCGCAGTGACTAGAATCATAGAATAGTTAGGGCTGGAAAGGACCTTAAGATCATCCAGTTCCAACCCCCCTGCCATGGGCAGGGACACCTCACACTAAACCATGGCACCCAAGGCTCTGTCCAACCTGGCCTTGAACACTGCCAGGGGTGGAGCATTCACAACCTCCCTGGGCAACCCATTCCAGTGCCTCACCACCCTAACAGGAAAGAATTTCCTCCTTATATCCAATCTAAACTTCCCCTGTTTAAGTTTGAACTCGTTACCCCTTGTCCTGTCACTACAGTCCCTAATGAAGAGTCCATCCCCAGCATCCTTGTAGGCCCCTTTCAGATACTGAAGTGACTAGAAAAAGTGACTTTCCCCATATCACACCCATTTTTAAAAGGGTAAAAAGAAGAACCCTAGGAAATATCAACCAGTCAGCCTGGTAAGATAATGGAACATATCCTCCTGGAATATATGTCAATGAGTATGGTTGACAGCAAGGTGATTATAGACAATCAGTGTGGTTTCACAAAGGGAAAATTATGTCTGACTAAACTGATGGCCTTCTGTGGTGGAGTGACTGCGCTGGTGGATAAGGGGAGGGCAACTGTTGTCATCCACCTTGATTACTGTAAGGCCTTTGACACAGTCCCCCCCAAAATTCTTACTTAAGGAGCGAAATGGGATTTCAGGAATCTATTCCACTATTGTTGTACTGTTTCTGTATTCAGCGGGATTGAATACAGTGGTGTCAGAAGGATGATTCAAATAGGGGAGTTAGTGAAAGCAACACTAATGATACATCTAATGTACATATGTATATTTGTACTTTAACTTCTGCGGGTATTGCAGATGACCTGATATATTGTTCCAGCTGCTAATTTGTCAGGAGAGGCATTATTACTGTTCTTGTCACCTTGACTGCCTTATATAATCAGATTGCTGACTGCTGGGACAAAATATTTTATATTCTGTGATATACAACAATCGTTATAATACAAAAATTCTCTCTGCCTTTTGTGTTCTGGAAATGTAAATTTCATGCACTCCTCGCCAGCTTCAGCTTATGTTCACAAGTCGTTAAACTGCTACTTAAGTAAAATGAAAACTCATTTCTGCCCTTCCTACCTTCACTGAACCACATAGATTTGTGGAGGGACAATGAAACTATTTTTAAGGTTGCTGTGTTTTGTGATTTTTATTGTGATTTTGACAATTAAAAGCCACAGCTTCTGTAATCATATAATTAAGCAGTTCAAAGAAAATAAGATCCTTTAGAACTCAAGAAACCAGAAAACAAACTAAAAAATAAAGACCACAATTCCCTTTTTAAGTTTCATGCCTTTTTTATTTTATTCAAGGTCTGCCTCCTGACTGAAATCACAGTATTTCAGTTCTATTTTTTTTCTTCATAAGCTCCAGTGACTGCATCAAAACAATGTAGCCCATAAATCAACATAGAAATGCCACAGGTGATGGAAGAACCAGATTCAAGAGCTAGTTATCAGGAGAATGAGCAGAGCATACATATGGCTTAACAAAGAGTATACATTGTGAGATAAGGGCCAGAGTCTAACTAGTATATTCCATTGAAGCTATATTTGATCTAAACCTCTTTCAGGAGAATGCGACTTTTGAGCCTGAATTATCTCTTTAGTAAATTACACAGAAGTTAAATTACACAGAAGTTAAATTACACATACATTCTTGATCATATTTATCTTAATAAAATTTTACAGAGTGGATCAGATGATTCTGATTCTCAGAATTCTTGGACCTGCAGAAAAATCTCTGGAGAGCAACCTCTTTCTCCAAAGCTTTAAGCATCAAACCTTGCAGCTGTGCTTAGCAGGGAAGGCAGCAAATACATACATAATAATCTCCACATTAACTCCCAAACGGATTGATGTCAGGATTTGGTAGGTATGTGTTGTGCTTCCTTAAGCTATGAATTCAGATTTTTCTTACTGCCTTACCTCTGTCTCTGAATATACCTTCTCTGTGCTTCCTTCTCCAGACAAATTCAAATATTGAAGATCTTAACCAGTGAAGCCTGGGAGAATTTAACCTTTTTCTCCAAAGTCTCCTTACCTGGGAACTTTCTAGAATATCATTCCCATCTTCCTTTGTCTGTATAGACTGCTAAAATGTAATAGACTACCCTGCTTCCCAGAGATTGGTTTTTGAATTGGACATAGCCTATGGAAACTCTTCTGTCATCATCATACAAAGAGAGTGCTTGAATGATCCTCTTTCTATGATTAATTATTCTCTGAGCTCTGATTGCTGTTCAAGATCTTGCTGAAGTTGACACTTTCATGTTTCTGTGTTAAGCAAGACTATTGTTCAATATTCTTGGTATTACAGACTTGGAACAGAGTTGACATTTTCTGTTCACAGCAGTTAATCCACCTGTGAGGTTGAACAACTAATCCTTTTAAAGATTTTCCCTTTGGAAATGTTAGTTTTTTGCTTTTTCTTATGGAATCCACTAATTTTTCTTTACACTGGAATTAAAAAAAAAAAAAAAGGGTTATATTTTATCATCAACTTGTTATCTTCTTTACAATTTTTCATTTATCGTATAATTTATTATTATATTGTACTCTTTTGTCCTGGGTTCAGCAGTAGCAGTCATTTTTCTCCTTCTTAGTAGCTGGTGCAGTGCTGTGTTTTTTGACTTTCAGCCTGGAAACAGCACTGATAACACCGATGTTTTCAGTTGTTGCTCAGTAATGTTTAGTCTGACCAAGGACTTTCTGAGTTTCATGCTCTGCCATTGAGGAGGGGAAGCTGGAAGGAAGCAGAAACAGGGCACCTGATCCAAACTAACCAAAGAGGTATTCCATACCACAGCACGTCATGCCCAGGATGTAAACGGAGAGTTACCCGGAAGGGCGAGTTCACCACTCGGTTGGCCTGGGTATTTGTTGGCCGGTGGTGAGTGGTTGTATTCTCTTCCCTTGTTATTTCCCTTATCATTATTATTATTGGTGGTAGCAGTAGTGATTTGTGTTAAATCTTAGTTACTGAACTGCTCTTGTCTCAACCCATGGGAGTTACATTCTTTCGATTCTCCTCCCCATCCCTCCGGGAGCAGTGGAAGGAAAGCCAGGGGAGTGAGAGAGTGACTGCATGATTTACGACTGAGCTTAAACCAGGACACCTTTCATCCTCCTGTTTTCTCTGGCATATTTCAGGCAGCATCTAGTTAACAGAAATAACAAAAGCAACTTTAATAGAATCAAAAGATTTTTCCTGATCTGGCTTTTTTAAAGTTTTGTGGTAGCATTTTATTTTTTTGGTTTTTTTTTATTCTAAAAACTACACTCAAATATGTTTTTATATTTGGGGTTAAATCCAAACAATAAAAATATTGATCTTTATATATGCAGAAAGTTCTTGCCAACACAAGGCAACATAAGCCAATTAAAATCTGTGTCTTGAAGGCACAGGGTCTTAAGAATCACGGCTCATATACAGAACACCCATGGTGCCATTTGTTTTCTTTCCTAAATACTCTTTCAGGTATGTAAGGATGCCCTTTTGAATAGGGAAAGCAGCACACCTGCAGACAAATCTACAGAGTTTTTATGGCACAAAACGCTTGCAAAGAGTTTGCAGTGGCTGTTAGAGAACATTGCACACGTAATACCCAGCAAAAGTAGAAATCTGCCTGAGACAACTCTCAGGAGCTGATTAAATCCTGTTATTCTTAACACTAATTGCCTTTTGCATGGCTGTTGGATCTAAGCAGTTCAAGGAAGTAACGGGGCTTTGCTTACTGCCTGTGCAAGCCCTTCATCTGACTGATAAGAGCTATAAAGAAACTCTATGAAGGATGCTTTGTTCTTAACTGATTCTTCTGAAGTATTTTGTACTGATAATTGCAGCTTTGCTTCCCACTTTGTCTTCAATCAATGTGTCTCACTTAACCTCCAGTGTTGACCATCCATCCCTAACAAGATTATTTCTCTCACTGAGCTCACACCAACACACCAGCTCCATAACTTCCACTCTCTGCCTTCTTAACCAGCTCTCTGCTGTTTCCTTCAGTCACATAAACAAGGGTTCAAAAGCTTACACTTGAGGCAACTCCTGTGTTTATACAGACAAAATATCATCTTCTGGCATATTACATATCTTCAAAAGCAATTTTCTAAGCTGGACACTTTTCACATGCAATGGTCTCTAATGTTCTCCAGCACAGACTGCTGTAGAGAGAATAAATCTGTAAATAAAAAGTGAATAATTTCCACTTCATTAGTGACAAATCATATCATTCAGATCGGAGAATGCCAGGTGAAAAATTATAAACTACTTCATAACTGCTTATTATACTAAATGCCAAGATTACACTGTTTTTTCAATCAGCCATTCAATGCTCAGAGTTAATTACATCTGAGTTGTCATAAAAATATGAGGATTAACATCACTGTGTAAGTTACTATTCTCACACAAAATGGTCAAGAATTCTTTGATCTCTTATGGAAGAGCATGTGTACACTTGAATGCAAAACTGCAGTCAATCAGATCTTAAAGACTCTGGTCTTCAGTTCTGCTGAAATTGTCATTGTATGCTTTCTTTCATTGTAAGCTTGTCACCATTTTGGACTTCTCCATCAATCCCTGAAAAGACAACAGTTTGCATGCGATTTGTATTTGTACTGAAAAGAAAATACATTTAGCCCCAATGTAACTGTGGAAAGCACCTATCAGACTGGGGAGAACATTTCCTTGAACCCTGCGCATCTTGAACCCTGCAGAAGGCCATATTACAGTGCAGGGCCATAGCTGGAAACTGCAGGTAGAAAACTGTGGTCACTTCCTAGGTGATGATACCTAAATTACTGATTCTCTGTGGTTTTACAGAGGCCAGAGAAGAGCTAAAGAAGTGTGTGCTGCATATTGGGAAAGTGGGACAGCTGGGTAATAGGAAAGACTGGTTTTAAACGGGCATAAGGATGCAAGGAATGATAATTCCTCCTTCACTCTCTTTCCTCCTCCTCCTCCATCAGCTCCATGAAAGCCACAGCAGGTACACAATGCTGTTACAAATTTAAGATTGAATTTCCTTTGATACATATTATTACCCGGATTATCCAATGCATCATGAAACCCAGCAAGCATTGTGCTTTAGGTATCAGCTTTAAAACTGCAGAATAACTGTATGGAAAAGAAAAGCAAAATTCAGCCTAAGAAAAAAATGGGATATGGACCTAAGTTCACTAAAAGCATTTCCAAAGAATGGAATTAACTTCTCTGGAGAACACGTCATTCCCTCATGTAAGAATGGAGAAGTGATTCAGAATATGCAAAAAGCTTCTGAACAGAAGAAACTACAGACAGTGAATGAGTAAAAGAATGAAATAAAACCACTGTAGCCGGTTTATGAGCTTTTGCTAGTCATTTCCCTGATGTGCTCTCCAGCGGGCACCCACACTATCCAGAGCAAGCCAATCCAGCTGTGAGCATACCTTGTGAATTTGTAGGTGATTGGTATTTGTGGCGTTTATAGGTCACATAATTAAAGTTTGTCACAATAGAAAGAAAAGAATTGTAGTGTTAACTTGGTTTGAGATAGTTAGGATGGAAGCACATCACTTGCAACTGGGGAATTATTTACAGACCCCCAAATGACGAAGTTGGCTCTAAACTAATAATAATAAGAAATCCTCAGTTCACCAATAGTAAATTTTACTGCTCAATGTCAAGGAATGATTTAGGTAGAATGATAGATGGAATGAGAAGGTAAATAAGAAAAAGCAGTGAATGAAGCATGAGCCTGCACCCAGTGGCATATCATACAGAGAAGGATTCATCTCACCTAACATTGGCTGTCTGAAAAGTACACATTTAGCCAATGCTAGCCATTTAGACTCAGTTTGGGTCTATGGAGAGAGATAAGGTCTCCATATGACTTCTGTCAAATCATAAAATATTTCCTTTTCCTGCTTTGTTCAGTCATGTCCATAATATGCTACATGATTTCCAAGCAAAAGCATGTCATAAATTTGTAAATTATGATTACCATAGCTGTCATAGGTGTTCTAAACCAGTAAGAAATACAGCTACAAAGCAAATGTGTTTGTCTTAGAATATCAGCCTTTACATACATCAAGTGTTTTAAACTGAAGGTAGAAAATTAATGAAAAAGCAGAAAAACTGACTTTTTTTTGTATCTGTATAGATCTCTTATTTCCTAATGTCATTCCATCAGAATATTTTCTGATGTAAAAAACGGAGAAAAAAATACACTGCTAGAAGTAAAGCATGTGAAAATCTTAATCAAGTAGGCCATGAAATAAGGAAAGACTCAGTATCCTTAAGGATTATTGAAAGATCTGAGGAATTTATCACTGAAAACCAGCAGCAAATAGTTGAAGAGAGAAATGCAGTAGGAATATATGTTACAAAATCAGAAGAAATAAACAAAGTAATTTTTTTGAAACTTATTTGCACATAATCATTATTTTAGTGATTACTACCAAATGCAAAACATAAATCTGAATTTGGAAACTGTTTCTAACCCATAAATTGCTTTCGCTAGATCCTCTAAGAAACACAGCTAGGAAGACATATATTGAAAAAAATATAATTGGAGTCGAAAATAATGAGAAAAAGCACCCCATGCTCAAATATTAAAATTACTGTTCGGTCAAAATTTGATGTTCAGATGAAGCAGAGAAGGACCTGGGGGTGTTGGTTGATGAGAAAATGAACATGACCCGGTTTCAGTGTGCGCTTGCAGCTCAGAAAGCCAACCGTATCCTGGGCTGCACAAAAAGGAGCGTGACCAGCAGGTCGAAGGAGGTGATCCTGCCCCTCTACTCTGCTCTTGTGAGACCTCACCTGGAGCATTGTGTGCAGTTCTGGTGTCCTCAACATAAAAAGGACACGGAACTGTTGGAACAAGTCCAGAGGATGCCACGAGGATGATCAGGGGACTGGAGCACCTCCTGTATGAAGACAGGCTGAGAAAGTTGGGGCTGTTCAGCCTGGAGAAGAGAAGGCTGTGTGGAGACCTCAGAGCAGCCTTCCAGTATCTGAAGGGGGCCTATAGGGATGCTGGGGAGGGACTCTTCATTAGGGACTGTAGTGACAGGACAAGGGGTGATGGGTTAAAACTTAAACAGGGGAAGTTTAGATTGGATATAAGGAGGAAATTCTTTCCTGTTAGCATGGTGAGGCACTGCAATGGGTTGCTCAGGGAAGCTGTGAATGCTCCATCCCTGGCAGTGCTCAAGACCAGGTTGGATGAGCCCTTGGGTAATATGGTTTAGTGTGAGGTGTCTCTGCCCATGGCAGGGTGGGTGATACTTGATGATCTTAAGGTCCTTTCCAACCCTGAGTATTCTATGATTCTATGATTAGAGCTGACTGGAAAATTGTATGGTTATGCATACATGCATGTATTGTGCATTTGTGTATACACTAGAACAATACATACTGAAGATTACAAGTAAACTGCTTTTAGTAGATCATGGAAATGGTAATCAGGGCTTTTTAGAGATAAAGTACAGAAGTAAAACAACAAAATTCTTCATCCTAGAAAATTCAGTGTCCCAGCCACTGTTTAATCATGATTAAACTTCTAATTCCAGGTTACACAATGCTATTAGGAGAGACGGAGAAAGGCATATGACTTTTAACACAGGAATCTTTTACCTGTGGTGCTTTTTGCTCCTTTCCTTGCCTACAAAGAAAGCCAAGATCAATTAGATGATCAGGTTATGAACCTGAAATTAAGTGGGCTTAATCCAGACCACAGTTCTAAAAACTTCTGTTGTTTTCTCCTAAATGAGCAAGCAGACCTATGAGGATGTTTGGAGAGACTCTTGAATTGTAAGATCCTAATGCAGTGCAGGGAACTCTCTAATCTGGCATCCTGCAGAGTCCTGACCAGGTTAATGGCATAAACTGACAGAAGCTAACAAAATACATACAAGAGCAGAAAGACCCCATGGCAGCTGTATTATAGATGTGTGAGTACTGAGTACTTGACAACTATTTTAAAACACACTTGCAATCCATCAGCAGAGAAAATGAGGTTAACATAACAGCCTCTTCCCCCATCTCCCTGTCCCCAGCAGACACTAGGCAAAAAGCCTATGAACATTTGACAAATACAAATTTCTATATACTCTGGTACTTGTTTGTTTCCATTATCCCAGGAAGCAGCAAGTACAGTACCAAGTTAAAGGCCTGACAGTTACCCTGAAGAAAGAATAACAATTAACTCTGTTTCCAGCCAGCATCTGAGCAGGGAAGAAAATCATTGTGAAGTTTCTGTTATTTTTCTCATTAGCCTGAGCAACATACCAGTAGCTGGATTGTACAAAGAAGGGTTTACAGCCCTAGCTTACTGCTACAGTTAATCAGGGTAGCTGCAGAGCTTGTATGTTACTTAAGGGTTTAAGTAACACATGAAATGAAAACTAAGCTCTCTCCTTTTAACACATGCCTTCAGCGTACTGTACCCTTCTAAGCTAAATTAATGATAAATATACCTAGGAAAGATTTGAGGATTTTCCCTTGCTCCTGCTGTGTAACAACTACCTGCGACTGATTTGAAAGGTAAAGAAGTATTATAAACTGAAGAAAGAGCAAGTGTCTGAAGTCTGGACAACCTGGAACACACATATCATTCTTCTCCTTATGCCACATACCTGGATTCCAGGTACATGAGATATGCATTTTAAATTAACGTACACTTAAAGAAGGAAGATCACGTTTGAACCACAAAGCTGTTGCTCTAGGAAAAACTCTTCTTGGAGGCAGTGGCTAAGAGTGTGTATGAGGAGGTCAGGAAAAATAACAGATCTGGGGTTATAATCCAAGACCTGTCTCCCATGTTTTACTGCATAGCAATTTAGAAAATACCATTGCTTGGCAAAACTTCAGTTCATGAAGATAACAACTTGTCATCCAAGACCTGCTCATGACCAAAGAGAATAAACCCTAATGTTATGTGTTGATGTAGTATTTTAGCTTAATTTGATAATGAAAAACAATAAGAGATTTCAGTTTAAATCAAAATGGGATTACATAACGTGATTTTTTTTTTTTTCTAATTGACAAAATCACATCAGAAAAGCCTAAAAGCTTGTATTCTAAAAGTGGCATTTTTCTTTTTATCCATTTTCAGGTCTTTTTACCTTTCCCAAGATATAACAGATTTAATCAAATGTAGCCTGCAAATTACTCACAGTTAAAAAAGCCAAATTCTTTAATTTGAAAAAGTTGGAATAAAATATTCCCCACCTTATCCCATCTCCTGCCCTAGCACTTATAACAATAGTAAGTAGATTGAATACTGACTTATAAGTTGTTTTGGATTTCCTGTCCCTCCAAACATATATTTATAGAATAAAGGGTACAAAATTCCTCACTAAGCTCCAGTCTGTCATCATCATGTGCAAATTAAAAACTGCAAGACAAATCTAAGTCTTCCTACATTGTTTTGATTGAACGTGTACAGTTCAATATCTTTATTATAGGATATGTATACATATACATAAAGAGCATACATGAAACAGCCTTACATACACCTGCTACTATTACCTAATTGTAATGTGCCATTTTAAAGAAAGTGAAGCTTTGGTTTTTATTTTAGTTCCTTTTCAGATCTGATAAACCTTTTCAAATGTTGCTGACGTTTTGACATATTTCTCTGTTAAGATTTCTAAAAGATTTATTTTATGGTTGTTAACTTTCAGTGGGAACAGGAAAAGGGAAATGAAAGAGATATCAGCATGAAAATACACAAGGGGATAAAAATGGCCTTTGAAGTCTAACTTTAGTGACTCTTTCTGTTTTCTTAGTTAGATCTGTTCATTTACAGCCATATTCCCTGAAGAAAGACATTATGAAATGAATAAAGAAGATGCTTCAATTAGTTTGTTCATTCACTGGGAATACACTTCTAGGCAAGCAGGAGTAACTGAAATACTGAAAGAACAGTTTCAAAGAGGAAGGATTCTTTTGTATTATAACCCATATGTTAGAATCATTTAACTAATTATATGATGCTTTATGACTGGATTACTAAGCAGAAATAATAAAACAGTGCAGAAAAATATAATATTATTTATAGATTAATCAAGATCATGTACATTTTACCTTAAATTCTTAGCTTATTGACAATAATCTTCATGAGTTTTAGCCTTTAAGTGTGACTAGCTTCAAAATATCATTCAAAAACATACATTTTCCTGTCTGGGTCAGATGCAAAAACATATAAACAAAACCCCAAGCACCAAAAAGTTCCAGAGATGTAACAAAAAAAAAAAGTATGTTCTCCAACTATTTACACCAAAACTTATTAAACCCAAGTCTCTTAAAAGTAACTTTTCATTGGTTATTAATCAACATCTTTTACAGGATGTTTTACAAAACAAACACCCCTCCAAAAATACCCCAAACCCAATAAAAAACCTTTAACTTTTGCTTAAATAGAAAGAAACTTTGTAAGTCAATTAAAGATGACTTTTGAATAAAGTCAAAATAAAGATTTGGCAGAGATATTTTTCCCCAAACATTTTAAGCAACACAGAATTTCAATTAAACCTTTCATATGTAAAAATAATTATTTATTTTACATAGTGAAGATTAATGTTTTAGTAAAAAAGAAGACCCCCATTTAAATGCCCATATTTCAGTTGAATATTTGATGTAATATTGACTTATTTGACAAAATATTTTTCTATCATATAAAAATGTGAATGAATTCTGACCACAACTATTCATCTATTCAAGTAACAATTGGTTATCCAGAACTAAGCAGCACACAAAGCCTGGAAGCATCCAAGCATTGATAATACTGATATCTGATGGTCTCAGAGGACTCGGTACTGTTCCAGATGAGAAGCCATTCCGGAGTTCACTCCTCTTTCCTCCTGTTTACTTTTGCAAGAGAAAGTTCTGAAAGGTGTTAAAAGTCACAAAATTCCCTCTCATCCAAAATTAAGATTTTACAAATAATGCTACAAGGTCTTTGTCTGATAAATGAAACGCAAAATGCATTAAAAGTAATCTAAAATTGTTAAACTTACTCAATTGAACAGGTTGTTTCAATTAAGCAACAGGAATCCAGAAACACAGTTCATTCCCTGGCTCCATAAGACTGTTTTGAGAATAAAATCTGTATTAGCTGTTGAAAGACTATTATGCTAATGTATACATATTTTGTATGTCAAGATAGATAACCATTTGTTCTCCTCTTGCTGATCCCATATATCCCTTGTTGTGTTTATTAAGTCCTTTGCTGCCTCTCAGATAACCTAGGGCATCTCAATTGGCAGTAGAACCACATCTTTAGACAGCTGAATCCTGTTGTGTCGAATTTGGATGAGTTGAGTCATTCTTCAGATTCATTTGAATGCACTGTCTCCTTTGCTTTTGACTAGAAGACAATCTTTCTCTGTGTGTAGACATCTATATTTGGGTGCTTTAATCATTAGCAGACTCCAATCTCTGGGTCTCATTTTTGTCTATAAAAAGAATAAAATAAAATAAATGTTGTTTTTTGTAAGATTAACAAATAGTGCTATAATGTAGAGCAATAAAATAAATTAAGATTTTAGTAGTTAAAGGAGAAACCCGGAAGTATATATGTATTAAAAACTCCAAATATCTTATAGATCCCTTCACATGTATAGCTGTCAACCGATGTCCCTCAGCTCAAACCATACTGAGTAGTTCGTTGAAGCCTTTCAGATTTCAGCAAGTTTGTGTGTGCTTTTGTCATTCTTTAAATATTAGCTAAAGGTTTAGTGGCAGCCTGGACTGGTGCAGGGAATGCAATCTCTGCTGACATTTAATTACCTAGAGTACATGGCAGTTATTCGAAAAGACTACAGCGTAGCATGCACAAAGGCAGTGCTTTTATTATTAAATCTTGCATGGTTTAATTGCTTTCAGAGTTTAAATAATAATAATTTTGCACCTTTAAATGCCAGATTTACCTCAGTAACCAACTCACTCATACGAGTAGCGCAATTTTGATTTCCCTTCAGGGGTGAAAGTTCAGGGGAAGTCTTTCCTTACTAGTGGGAATGTATTATAATGGCAGGGAAAAAAGAATATGAGGAAAAAGTTCAGGAAAGAGTGAGATAAATGAGGAGGAAAACACGACTTTAAAAGACCAGAGCTCTTATTGTTTTAAAACCTGTTTCCTTTTGTTTAGGAAGATCCTCTGGCTCTAGCAGTATTGAAGGGGCAAGTTTTGAATATCACTGAATAGGGCGAAATCCATATATAGCCCTTGTGCTTCTATTTGTGTGTTAAAGACACAGAAGAAAGTTTTAATGTTGATGCAATAGGGTCTATATCAGATAAATGAGGTTTTCACCAAAAGTTAGATCTTCTTGTTGTGTTGGAGACAATTTTTATGACTACTAACACATTTATCAACACACTCAACGCTGAACTGCAGTTTTCAGAAGACGGACATACAAACCTGCTCATTGAAATAAGTCCTGTTTCTATAAACTGTCTTGTTTTGGAGACACATCAGATGGCAGAGAGCTTTACCAACTCATCCTAGATCTTAAGGATGAAGCTTAAGACAATGAGATATATTTAGTCTTCTGCTCCATGTATTTTTTTTTATCAGAGCTGAATTGAATATTTAAAGAGAAAGCTTGTAAACTTCTAAACTTAAGAGCATGTGAAGTGGGTATTTGGAATTTGGAAGCACAGTCTTCATACAGAATCACAAGGATTAACCATCATAATATCCAGCGTTATACTAACATATGAAAGAAACGGAGACTATTGCAGACAGGGCAATGAGAGATCAACAGGAAAGACACTTATGCCTGGACAACAAACAGGCTTCTTCCTCCCTTGGCATGTCCTCCCAAACACTCTGTAAGCCAAGCAACTGGCAAGGAGCATTCACTACAGATGGATCAGCAGTAGCTGGTATGATACCGTACAGCTGAATCCATCTGGCATGTAAGTGTTCGATATGGTGTTTGTTAGCTGCTTACCAGGTTTTTTTCCCTCTCTACATAAAAGCAGGGAAAGGGTTTTTCATGTCCGGTAGCCATATTCGATAAACTTTCTTTGTAGCTGAAAGGGTGTTTGAGCAAACTGTTCCCATGCAGCTTCCTCTGCCCTCACCCTCCTGCTTCTGAGTCACTTTCACATGCTCTTGAGCATTATCTCCACTGTAAACGGATGGCAGATTGTTTGGGCTGTGATTAAATTAGGCAGGCACAGGTGGCATCAGCTATTGTAAGTTTGTCAATTTTTATGTCTACTGCAGCAGCTGCTCTTCTTTATCTTTTAATAACTCAGCAAAGAGGAGAGGGAAAAGATGCTGAGCCCACAAGATGAATTACATGAAAAGAGTCCCATTGGTTTCAGAATGTCGG
This sequence comes from Pezoporus occidentalis, assembly GCF_034315485.1. Taxonomy (NCBI): domain Eukaryota; kingdom Metazoa; phylum Chordata; class Aves; order Psittaciformes; family Psittacidae; genus Pezoporus; species Pezoporus occidentalis. Next base: position 2,161,230 of record NW_026915977.1, on the reverse strand, counting down.
GATGTGCCCCATGCCACTGTTCAGTGACAGCATCTTTCTCCCCTGGTCTCCATGAGGAGATCTGGGTATGAAAGGGCATTAAATCAGCAGCAGGGAAGAAATGCCCTGCAGTGTTTGCTTCGCCCTTTAATTTAGACTTGGTTAATGACCTAGGAAAATTTACAGGGGTCTATAACATGGTGTGCTGTTTTAGGGAAGACACAGTCTCTTAGTTACTGTACTATCCAGTGCTTTGGAAGCAATAATCCTTATTTTTAACACTATCTTAGATAACACAGAAATTAATTAGCTCTAGTTCTTACTTTCATAGCATCATATCAATACAACCTACATATTTCTGGAATTTCGGTCACATTCATACTTTCTTAAATGGTCAGTATTGTAACTTCATTTATTGTTTTTAAGTTACTGCTGTTATTCACAAGCTTTACACCAGATACTATGAGGCTGCAAAAAGTGTATTAATATGTATATTTTGTAAAATCTGTCTTAATATCATAGCATAGGTAAATCTGCCCTACATAGCAGGATTGTCACTACTGAGTAAAGTTCTGATTCCTTACAGTTGTTTGCCATTGAATTGTTCTTTTCCAGTCTGCCAAAATCATGCCACTTTCATTCTAGATTACATTAACAAATAGTTTTCAGTTCTATTTCTACTTGATATTAACACAATTGGCTCCCTTTTGACCATCATGTATATCCATATATATATACATATACAGAAGATGCAACGAACATGATTTTTAAAAGTCAGACCCAAATTTGATACAATAATCATAGAACCATAGAATATTTAGAGTTGGAAAGGACCTTAAGATCATCTAGCTCCAACCCCCTCCAATGGGCAGGGACACCTCACACTCAACCACGTCACCCAAGGCTCTGTCCAACCCGGCCTTGAACACTGCTGGAGATGGAGCATAATGTGAGCCATCAGTACTGCACAGCAATATGATTCATAGATTAACTTATTGCTTATTCAGTAATTACTACAAAGTGTTTGGAAACCTTAGAATTTTTCAGCATTGCAAAGAAGAGATACTACAGAACTGAGGAATGACATATATGTCTCACATCTCCTCTGTTTCTTCCAGTTATACTATCTGGTTTAATAAAGGATGTTAACCCTTACCATAAACATGAAAAGAACTGGAATTGTCCCTTTTTTCTTAGTACATATGGAAGAAGGCTTTAACCAAGCAGCTAGATTGAGGTAATGTTGAAAGGACCAATTCAGATGAAATTTCAAATGTTTTACTTGGAACAAAAAATAAAGAATAATGGCAAGGAACTAGACACAGAAAATGAGGGAATACATTTGCAATAAGACTCATAGCACCAACTGATCTAAGCAAAATGTACCAACAGTGGAAATACAGACGACTGGGACATCACCTTTATGTTCAGTGCCAGAGAGGAATTCTAGAAAACATAGCATGGTAAGGATGAAAAGGACTATTTCAGCCATGATCAGAGTGTGGTTGTTTTATTTATGAGGATGTCGTGGTTTAAACCCTAGCCAGACAGCTTGTTCACTCACTCCCAGTGAGTGGTGCCGGGCTGAGAGCAACCAAGGCCTCCCCCCACCCTGGGGCTCTCCCCTTCCCTGCTCCCGGAGGAACGGGGAGGAGGATCGAAAGAGTGCAACTCCCACGGGTTGAGACAAGAACAGTTCAGCAACCAATGTACAACACAAATCACCACCGCTACTACCAACTACAACAATGATAAGAGAAAATAACAAGGGAAGAGAATACGATACCACCGGCCAAGAAACGAGTCCCACCCGGCAGCCCGTGTCCTTCCGGGTAACTCCCAGTTACCCCCCACCCTGGGCATGACGTGCTGTGGTATGGAATACCTCTTTGGCTAGCCTGGGTCAGGAACCCCATCTCTGCTTCCTCCTGGCTTCCCCTCCTCCCTGGCAGAGCATGAGCCTCACAAAGTCCTTGGTCAGGGTAAACATCACTTAGCAACAACCGAAAACATCGGTATCACCAGCACTGTTCCCAGGCTGGAAGTCAAAACACAGCACTGCACCAGTTCCCATGAGGAAGAAACATGACTGCTACTGCTGAACCCAGGACAGAGGGTTATATGCACCTTTGGAGGGATCTGCAAGGGAGTTTTGATGAATTCAGCAGGTAAATGTGGGAGAAAACTGTATTCAGAACCTGGCTTTAAATGTGGTTTAGTTACAATAGAGAAATGCTGTGCTGGTCTACTCAAATTGAATTTCAAACACTTTTTGATTGTAAGTATTTAATTGTAACACTGACTTCATATTTCTATATTCACTTTGCATTGCTCTGTATCTCTGCAAGACACTGAAGTGAAAATAACTTAGACATCAGGTTACTTTTCACCAGTTCAGGCATTTAAAGACCATTAGTATTGAGAAACTTTTGGAGCTCTAGACGACTGGCATGAGTTTCGTCTTATATTAACATCCTCATTGTGAGTGTAGAGCCACAGTCCACTAGGATCTGATTGTCCTCCCCATCCCTGGAAGGGGTAGGAGGAAGTGGGTGAGTGGCTAAGTGGTACTTAGCTGCCTGCTGGGGTTAAACCATTACAACATCTGTCCATATCATAGAATCATAGAATCAACTACATTGGAAAAGACCTTTAAGATCATCAAGCCCATTCTTTACCCAAGGATTGCCACATCCACCACTAAACTAAATATCAGATGATCTATACGTTCTTTCCCAGAAAGGTTGCACAATGCCTCTGATTTCAATAGAAATACACAGGGGTCACACAGATCTTTGTTGAACTGATAAACCACAAACGTAAGATTGCAGCTGCTACCAGGAGTATTAATTATTGCCATGGATGAACCTTCCCAAAATCAAAATCTTTGAGACTCTTCCAGTCTGGAATACAAAAATGCACACAGAATTCAGAGAAGTGGGACTTAAAGTTCTCTCTTTTGATTCTTAATCTCACTGACCCCCAGTGAGATTATTAGAGAACAAGTAGGATTTGACCTTTAATGCAGAAAAACACCTATTATTGAAGCAAAGATATGGAGGTTAGCTTCCGAATGCACAAAAAGTTATTTACAAATCATTTTTATTTGTTTGGATTTTTCTGGTGGCAAATGCTGTTGTTGCCAAGATAAATTAATTACTTCATTAATACCAAGTTTACAATTAATATCTTCCTCCATGTATGGCTGCACACTAAACACTGTAAATCAGAGATTACTATGGCATAACAGAATATTAAAGACCAGAAGTGTGAGCAAATTTCATAGCTTTAGATAACATTATAAGTACTTTGTTAACTCTGGACTGAAATAGCCATTTATTTACTATATTCACTATCAGTCATCCTTTATTAGTAGAGCCTAAGTGAAGCTGATGTAGAGAATTTAAAATAATGAAGCATAAGATGAATAATGAATGCACAGTAACTTTTGCTTATACAGCAATGCATTTTGAGATGTCTACTAATTTACCTTTGGTTTAACTTTTGTCATTTAACACAAGAGAGAGTCTCAGACTAATTTTAGCTTTATTGCAGGGTGTTTTCAAATACAAGCTCCTCCAGTAATGACTGATTACATTCCCATTACTAGAGCAGATTTGGATGGCTATGTCTTGCCATAGATCTTTTCCTATGTGCAATCAGTTCCTTGGCTGGTCTGAAAAAGACAAGTGAAAATGAAGTCAAACCAAACATTCAATATGTGAGAGGATTCAGAAAGTTTGGTTTTCTATTTTTTATATATTTAAGTTAGATTATCTCTTGTTTCAAAAAGTGCACTCTGATTTTTTAATCCATTTTTTTTCAGGTTTTCTTGTTCTTAATATAATGCAGAATTTACACTTAAGGTTCTCTGCTAATTTTACTTTCCACCTTCTACTTATCTGTATAACAAAATATACAGGAATGTAATACTTTTCTGATGGAAATTTCCTCTTAAAGTTTGTCAAAATTCACAGACCCATACAAAAATTAATGGGCAGGGAACACAAGGATACTGCAATGCAATAAACATTTTCTAATTAGGAGATCAGATTTAAAATTGAGCAGCATTTTACCTGCTTTATAAAGTGAAATTCATAAAGTGTTGGTGCATTGGTTTATTATTATTGTTGTTGTAATTATTATCATTATTATAATTATTGCTATTTTCATCATTATTATCATTATTATTGTTATTTCAAGATATGCATGGCTTTTTTGGGGTTGGAAAGCAGCCTCTCATTTCTCTGAATACATATTATGTCTGGAAAGATGTCACAACATTGCTAGACAGCCATTTAGTTCTTACCTCTGCAAAATAAATATAGCATTTTTGTCTTTATCAAAAGGCAAAACTGAAGCCTGCCAAACATCTAAGGGGTAAAGTGCAGAAACTTGCATGTAAACCCCCCACATCTATCAGCAATTGAGTCCAGAAAGTGAGAGAAAGAAAGAAGTTGTAGATATTAGATAAAAGGGGAATATCGACTAGTTATGGGACATACAACTAAAGAGCAGTGCAGAGAGACATTGGTATTGCCAAAAGTTCAGCCCCATTAAAATAACCCGTCTTTTGAGCAGCTCTACACACTTGTGTTCCTGCTGGCTCACTGCTTTGTGCCGTGGGACACGGTATTTTTGATCCAGCCCTCAGCATTCAAGGAATTGATTTACTCCACTCTGCATTTACACAGCCAATAAGTCCATGAATGATAACTGCAAACACAATGGCATGTGTTAGAGCCCAGTTCAAAGCCTGTGCAAATCAAGGGAGTCTTCATTGACTACAGTTGTCTTTAGGTCAGCCTGTCAGTGTGGTATCTGACATTTCTGTTGTTTTTCCTTGTTATGAGTGACCTAGGTCTTCCAGTCTTATAATTACATGAATAGCTCAGATTTCTTGGTGGGGGTGAAGACAGGGAAAAGGCATTTCCTAGCATTCTAGTGGCAACCCCTCTACATGCTCATAATCATGAGTTCTGGAAGCTCCAAATTTACCCACTGAAAACAAACATACTACTGTTCAAGGCCAGGTTGGACAGAGACTTGGGTGACATGACTGGAAAAAGGGAAATATAACCCCCATTTTCAAGAAGGCGAAAAATGGATGACCAGGGGAATTAGGGACCAGTCAGTCTCACCTCTGTGCCTAGCAAAATCTTGGAGCAGATTCTCCTGGAAGGCATGCTAAGGCACATGAAAATCAACAAGGTGCTTGGTGACAGCCAGCATGGCTTCACTAAGGGCAAATCCTGCCTGACCAATTTGGTAGCCTTGTATGATGGGGCTACAGAACTGATGGACAGGGGTAGAGCAGCTGATGTCATCTACCTGGACTTGTGCAAAGCGTTCGACACTGTCCCACACGACATCCTTCTCTCTAATTGGAGAGACATCAATTTGATGGATGGACCACTCGGTGGGTAAAGAACTGGCTGGATGGCCGCACACAAAGAGTTGTCGTCAATGGCACAGTGTCCGGCTGGAGACCAGTAACGAGTGGTGTCCATCAGGGATCGGTGTTGGGACCGGTCTTGTTCAACATCTTTGTCGCTGACATGGACAGTGGGATTGAGTGCGCCCTCAGCAAGTTTGCTGATGACACCAAGCTGTGTGGTTCAGTTGATACCCTGGAGGGAAGGAATGCCATCAAGAGGGACCTCGACACACTTGTGAGGTGGGCTGATGCCAACCTCATGAAGTTTAACCATGCCAAGTGCAAGGTCCTACAGCTGGGTCGGAGCAATCCCAGCCACAGCTACAGGTTGGGCAGAGAAGAGATTCAGAGCAGCCCTGCAGAGAAGGACTTGGGGGTGTTGGTCGATGAGAAAATGAACATGAGCCGGCTTCAGTGTGCGCTTGCAGCCCAGAAAGCCAACCGTATCCTGGGCTGCATCAAAAGGAGCGTGACCAGCAGGTCGAAGGAGGTGATCCTGCCCCTCTACTCTGCTCTTGTGAGACCTCACCTGGAGCATTGTGTGCAGTTCTGGTGTCCTCAACATAAAAAGGACATGGAACTGTTGGAACAAGTCCAGAGGAGGCCACGAGGATGATCAGGGGACTGGAGCACCTCCCGTATGAAGACAGGCTGAGGAGGTTGGGGCTGTTCAGGCAGGAGAAGAGAAGGCTGCGTGGAGACCTCATAGCAGCCTTCCAGTATCTGAAGGGGGGCCTATGGGGATGCTGGGGAGGGACTCTTCATTAGGGACTGTAGTGACAGGACAAGGGGTGATGGGTTCAAACTTAAACAGGGGAAGTTTAGGTTGGATATAAGGAGGAAATTCTCTCCTGTTAGGGTGGTGAGGCACTGGAATGGGTTGCCCAGGGAGGTTGTGAATGCTCCATCCCTGGCAGTGTTCAAGGCCAGGTTAGACGAGGCCTTGGGTGATATGTTTTAGCGTAAGGTGTCTCTGAACATGGCAGGGGGTTGGAACTGGATGATCTCAAGGTCTCTTCCAACACAAGCCATTCTATGATTCTATGATTTTTATGTGATTTCTGTGACTTTTGGTAAATCTTGACTATCTTTTTTACAAATGGGAATATAAATATAGAAAATGTAGGGGCAGAAAATCTACGGGAAAACACAAAGAAAAGGATAGGTGGATCAAACTGGCAAGCAAATAAGGCAGATTGGAAATTAGGAGGATCTGTCAAAATATTAGAACATCATTGATTTAAATATCTGTAGTCTGGAATACCTTGCTTTGTAAATAGAGCTTTGTGCTATTTTGAGTGATGTTATACAACCCACTGATTGTGGTAGCACAAAATTTGGACATATGAAGAAGTCTCTTTCATGACTGTTTTAATATTGTACCATGAAAATGCTTCTGATATGGTATACATTTTACCTTTTACTCAGTGATTTCAACTTAACCATTCTGATCCAAATCCAAATGTTTCAGACCAAATTAATTTTGCAAAAATGTACCTGAACATTAAGTTTTATTCTAGTGCAGACCAAATATAAACATCCATGCATGGAAATCTGTTACAAAATGAAATGATCCTCTAGTAAGCTTTAACTGAATATAGTAGATGCAGGTGGTCCTTACCTGCTTTTTTGAAAGCAGGAAGACCGAAAAATCAGCAAAGCTGACACTGACTGAAATTATAGGCACAAACTTGAACTACGTGTTCTAAGAATTTCCATGCCAGTTAGTGGTCTCAGGTTGATTTTGTGTTAATTTTATTTCAGTTTGTATTGCTCAGCCATTTGTAATTTCTGCCTGTTACCAGCTATATTAAGAGTTTTGTTTGGCTTTTTCCATCTCTTTTAATATCTATCTCTGTTAATTAAGGCAAGACAAATGATTAAGTACTGAGAAAACCAAACTCCGTCATGGAATCATAGAATGGTCAGAATTGGAAGGGTTCTTAAAGATCATGTAGTTCCAATTCCTCAGCACCAAAGTTTACAGGTTCGTGTTTCCCTGTTCAACATTTCTCTCACCCCCTATCCTAAATTTGTCTTGATTTTCTATATATTTAATTCCCTCACTTGTTTTCCTCTCTGCTGACATCTTTTCATTATAATGCCTTTTAAACTGTGATGCATCATCATGACACAGATATTTGTTTCACTCTGATATTATTTATATGACTGGTAGTTGGAAGCTTTCAGTCTGCACTTTAAACACCCTAATGGTAACTAAGTTTCCTAGCTCTCCAGGGTTTATATGTCCTTTCCTAGTCCCACAAAAGACTTCAACAGTCATTTGGGGAAAAATGGTGCAATTTTTTGAGGTCCACTTTGATCCAGTTCCTTGCTTTGTTAGCACTGATCAGTGCTCCTAGTCTGGTGTCGCTTTTTCCTTTGTACACCTTTTTTAATGCTGCTTCCTCTTGGTCATCTCATCAGTAAAGACATGGATGAGATTAGGCTTGACACTAACTGCATTTGTCATCCTGCTCTTGCACAGCCTAGATCTATTCAGCTTAAATTTTGGCCCCTTGACTATGTCAGTATTGAATCCCTCTGAGACTTGGTCATTAGACTTGTGCTTACTAATTGTGATTATTCACCATTTGTCTTTTCCTATGCAGTGAATCCTTTGGAAGAGCCAGAATATTTTTCTCTTCTGAGTTTCTCTGTGTTGAGACCTGCATTAGCACACCTTTAAAGAATTGACTAGGACATTAAAGCAAGGAATTGTCCCTTCAAAAAGAATAAGATCTGTCCATTATTATTTCCAGTAAAGCACTCAAACAATGGAGTAAGGACATATCCTGTAAATATGGGACTAGACAGGACAATGACAGGAGCTTCTCTGTTACAAACTAATTCCAGAACAGTAGTGAAATATCATCAAAAACCTGCAGCTCGTAATGGTTCAGACACAGTACTATACCAATATACTTCTATGCTGCTGGTGGACTATCTTAGCAGTTCAGAGACCGGCCAAATAAAGCTGCTTTTCTCTGTGCTTATCAGTGTAGAGGAACCAGCACAAAAAACATGGATGCTGGCCACAAAATTTATTTCATCATCTGAGGTGACACGGGTCAGTAAAATACTTTCTGTTCTGTACTTGACCATTTAGAGCCCCTGGCAATCACAACAGCTCTATAACATGGCTTTGTCATTCCTGTTGAGGGCTGCAGCTTAGTAACGTACTCACAGGTTTGTTTGGATGTTTTTGACATGAAAAATTCAGTTTTATTTCACTGTGATAAGGTTACATATGCAGATTTTGGAAAGCTGAGAAGGACTTCATGATCTGAAGATGTCTAAAGCCACCAAGTGAGCCAAAGGTATACACGCTAGTTATAATTGCAAAATAATGGGTTTTGCTTTGATTTTTGATCACCACATAATGATATTTGCTTAAAGTACATTTTAAAGAGGCACAATCCACCAGTAGTCCACAGATCCAAAAACATTTTGCAATGTTACTTCCATTATTCCAAGAAAAGTATAATATTAAGCATGCAATATCATAGACAGAGTTCAAGTCAAAAGTGTTAATTAGAAGAGGTTCATACAGATCTATTTCTGAGACCCTAGAATAATGATTTTACTAAAAATCCATAAGGCTTGCATAAAATAGAAGGGATATCTTACTTAAACACTTAATAATAATCTTAATTAAATAAATGCTGTCAGCAAGTACTGACAGAGATCCATCCCTCACTAGGCAAGGTGTTGTACATAGGCCTATGCAAGGCTACGTATATGAACGAAGGGGAAATCCTTAATCCCAGAAACTAAATTAGATACATACAATGAAATGGAAACCAATCATCATCTCTATAATTCCCATTTTACACCTGTAGTTTGAAGGTCCAGAGCAGTTACATTCTGCATGAAGCTGTATAGGAGGTCTGAGGTAGTGCTGAAAATTGAGCTCACATATCAAAAATATAAAGCTTGTACTTTGCCCACCAAATCTGTCCTTGTCTCACTGAAACACAAGCCAAGCCTCAGCACTTTCATATTGACTTCTTTGAGTTTCTTGCACTGACTGCATACAGCTCTTACTTATTTAATGTCCAGTGGCACTACTTCAATAAATGAACAGAAACAGATGGAGAATCACATCAGCTCAGCTCCATGTAACTCATTCAAGTAATGAACCAATTATTTCCAGAAATACAGATTCAGCTAACCCCTCTCAGTCCCTTCCCATCTGCAGAAATACCACCAGTACATGCACTTACAATATCTTTGTCTCCATTTTATATCATGTTAAAAGCAGTTAAAAAAAAAATGAGCAAACACATGATATAGTTGTCGTGAAATTACATTATGCATAATTGAAGTGAAATCATTTTCCCAGTGCAAACCATGACTGTTTTTTTCCTTTCTTTTCTTTGATATAGATAGAATTAGAAAAGGAAAACAAATCAGAAAGGGGAGTACTTCTTGCATAGGATTGTAATGCTAGAGCAGATTAGTGGCAAATCTTCAACAGAGGACTCTAAATGTCTTAGTCGGGGTTTTGCTCTTGATAAGTTGTCTGCAGTACAAAAAAGAGAAGGCTTATTTCATAGAATCATAGAATGTTTAGGGGTTGGAAAGGACCTTAAGATCATTCAGTTCCAACCCCCTGCCATGGGCAGGGACATCTCACACTTGACCATGTCACCCAAGGCTCTGTCCAGCCTAGCCTTGAACACTGCCAGGGATGGAGCATTCACAACTTCTTTGGGCAGTCTGTTCTAGTGCCTCACCACCCTCACAGTAAAGAACCTCATATATTGTTGTGGTTTAAACTGAACTTCCCCTAAGTTATTTATTTCAGTAGAACTTTGAACAATGGCAGAAATTCCCTTGCAGTGCTTTCAGGCAAAAAGCACAGGATGATAATTTCCACACATGCTCCCAGTTTGACAATCTATTATGTAAGGAGACAATGGAAAATAAAAATAATCTTGTAAGATATAAGCTAGCTTGTTAATACAGTGACATTCCCAGGGAAAATGAGAGCTGGAAGCATCAATCTAAACCGTTTAAGGTCCAAAAATGGACAACTATGAAGTCTGGTAGAGGAAAATATGAACTCTTCCAGCTGGTCTTTGTTGCAGTTTTAGCTTTTCAAATCTGAAGTATCTAGCCAAAAGGAGACATAGGCTCTAGAGGGTGATTCATCCAATGCAGAGATAGATGTCTAAGACAATTGGGATCTCTTTTGTAGATGCTTTTCTCTTTTAATGGAGGACTGAATACCAGCCTGTTGATTTGATAACTTTCGGTAAAAGAGTTCTTACCCCATATATCGGATTGAATTTATACTACACAATTAAATAGAGGTTTGCTTTGATTTTTCACCAACATTTTTCCAGCATTATTGAAGTAGCAACCTCTGTGCATCTTTCCTTTTCATCCTCCTTACCCTCTTTAAGGAAACAGCATTACTGGTAGAAACATTTTAAGTCTGCAACTTTAAAGAGATTACTGGCCATAATAAGAAAAACAAGATGATAGAAAATAGTTTTGTTCATGGCGCTGAATATTTATGTTGTCTCCTCACTAGCAAAGCAAATACAGATGGGCTGCATACCCCATAACTAATTTAATACCTTATTTAACATGTTTAGAAGCACATATATCTTCAGATGCATGTTACAAAGTTATCTGTTGGAATATGAAATAACAGTATTAGGAAAGGACTAAAACTGGTCATGAATAAAGTGGAAGATATAACCAACCTTTGGAAGAAGTAATTTCTAGAGACATTGAATCAGAACAAGAAGAAAAACTTTTAACTTATTTTTAAGTTGAAGCTTGGAAAAGCCATGGCCATGAAACATGGCCACAAGGATGATCAGGGGACTGGAGCACCTCCCGTATGAAGATACACTGAGAAAGTTGGGACTGTTCAGGCTGGAGAAGAGGAGGCTGTGTGGAGACCTCATAGCAGCCTTCCAGTATCTGAAGGGGGGCTATAGGGGTGCTGGGGAGGGACTCTTCATTAGAGACTGTAATGATAGGACAAGGGGTAACGGGTTAAAACTTAAACAGGGGAAGTTTAGATTGGATATAAGGAGGAAATTCTTTCCTGTGAGGGTGGTGAGGCACTGGAATGGATTGCCCAGGGAGGCTGTGAATGCTCCACCCCTGGCAGTGTTCAAGACCAGGTTGGACGAGGCCTTGGGTGATATGATTTAGCGTTAGGTGTCCCTGCCCATGGCAGGGGGGTTGGAACTGGATGATCTTAAGGTCCTTTCCAACCCTAACTAGTCTGTGAGTCTATGATTCTATGGTTCCTGCCATAACAGGTGATTTTACCTTTTGAGTTAGGAAATCTTTCTGCTCCGGCGTTCCAGCAGGTGACAGTAACAGACTGCGATGCACTCTGCCAGACTCTCAGAAACTTTTCAGCAAACTTTTTATCAAAAGACTCCCAGTGTGCAGGTCACTGCACAAAAGTAAACCCAAAAGCCGTTAAGATCTCAGGCAGGCTTCTAAGTTTTTTCCAGCAATAAGCACTTTGTTATCTTAAGAAGGGATACTTGCCCTAAATAAGTATGAATTTCAGCACTTCTGCTCACAATGAGTGGTTCAATCCGGGCCCATCACAGATGTAAACTGTATTGCTATGCAATACACAAAAGCCTCTGGCTTCCAATCTGTAGCTTTTCTTTTGTGTCTCCTCTGTTTATCAGATCTGCCAGTGAGGCATAAAGTACTCAGTGGATGCCACAGTAGCTAGCTACTATGACAGAAAAGGCACATGCTCAAGTTGCTTGTAAGGCAGGCTGTAAAACCCTTCTGAGATATGGTCTAGGACCATACTCTTGCACTGATTTAGGAAGGAGGCTAAAGGGAAGCCATTCTCAGAAACTCTACCAGTCAAGAAATTAAAAAGTCAAATTGAATCATCCAGTCCATTACTCTGAAAGTGCAGGATTATTCACAGAATACATTTAAGCCTTGTCTAGTTTGAAGGGTCACCAAGGTTGACACTTGCTTCCCAGGGTTCACAAAGGTGAACAAATTATCTCAGCTCAACCAGTTACCAGTCTAGGTGAGCCACAGTGACTGTCCATGTGTGTCCTATTAGTCAGGCTATTGCAAGCTAATTCAATTTAGCTTTAGTCCAATTATCTCAGATTAGCTACAAGCTAAAAACATGCACAGACAGTTAAGGTGGCTCAAGTGATGTGTAATACTTTGACAGTGGATCCAAGCCCTCACAAGACTCTCTGGGTTATGCTGACAACTTGATTTTCCTAATGATGTTTGATTTTATTGCCCTTATTTGTTTACAAGGTAAGTTTAAATAGGTGATTGTGAAGGTTTACAAATCCTCTCTCATGACCAGACTCAATTCAGCTCTAGCTGTTAGCTATATTGACACATTATTGCACTGTCAGGTTTCAGCCCATTCTTTTCTGCAGGGTATATTAATTAATAGTGGGTCATGATAAAACTGGAGAACTTCCACATTGGCATAACTTCTCTCCCAATACTAAAGAGAAGGAGCAGAGCAAAGCCAAGACATGGGCACCAATACATGTAGGCATACTTTTAGCGACTGCCTTAAGCACATTAATTTCTTGTTAAATATAAACAGTTATCACCATTTGGTAGTGTTTGCACGGGTTAAAACTATTCTGTGTTTCCTGATATGTGTTGGAAAATATCATGAGTAAAGAAAAAAAGATATTTTCTGATGAATTTAGAAGTACAGACTGAGATGTTTTCTGGAAAACATTATTGCTATTTAAAACAAATTTTTCCTGCAGGAAGTCAGTTTCTGCTCAAACATTCAGTGTCATAACCATTTATCATGTTTTTGTCTGGAATATATTTTTAATTTTTCAAGATTACAGTATTATTTTTATTGAACGTTAGCTATTGTGGTCATGACTTTTCTGTCTTTATCAAAAAAAACAGTCATTTGCTCAGCCTGAAAGTTCAATAAATAATTTTGCTTCAATAACAGTTTAATAAAAAGTATTGACTAACTACAAAGAACAAAAATGAGTTTTGAAAATGAAATACTTTGTTCTCAGTTTTCTCTCTGTTCCCTCAGAAAGCAGAAGTTCATCACAACAAGAAAAAACAATGTCACTAAGAAATAATGCACTGGTAGCTGATTCCTCCTGAGATGGTCATCACTATGTGCAGTGCATACTCAAATAAATCTGGGAAAACATGAGTAAATGGATGGTAAAATGAGTAAAAGTTAAATACAAGAAAGGTTCTAGAGGATTCTGCAAGTATCTAGCAACTAGGAGTATATATGACACGCAGTTTAATTATACTGAGGATAAGGGTTCAACCTCTACCCACCCTGTTATTTATTTTTTCTTTTTTCATATCAGCTCTCTGGTATTCCCAGGAGGTCATTAAAATACCATACCAGAAGATCAAGCTTAGCAGGAAAATGTTATAAACCAGGACCTGAGACCTATGTGCAACTTTGGGGGGATGAAATGTGTAATGAATCACCACGGGGCACATCTTAACCAGCAAAATTAATCAAGCGCACTGGTACCCCATCAGTAGTACTACTAACAAGAACAGAAAAAGCAACTGGGTATATTCAGACAGTGAATTCTTGTTCTATGCATTGCTTTGAAAGACTGCCCAAAAATGTTTATTTTACTTCCCCTTTGTTAATTTCAAAGATTTGCAACAAGGTCTTATCAAATTGGAGAAATTCTCCAGCAGTACTCCATTTGCAGGTAAATTTGACAATGAAACCATGGGGTGTTTAAAAAGAGCACAGATGGAATGGATCCATAGGAGTTTTCTGGCTCCTGGACAGCAAAGCATCAGATGAATGCAAGTGACGGGCTACAGTCATTGACATCATTCAAATCCTTCCCACTGTGCTGATAGGCAATAAATAGTGTGCTGCAGAATCTCATCCCCATGGCCTTAAATCAGCTTTTACTAGAGCACTCTGAAACATTTGGCTTCAGGACTTCATTTTTATTTCATTTCTTTTGGATCCTAAGCACCATCTAACTGTATCTGAACCAATAAGCATATAGACCAGTAAGCTACATCACTCGTCAAGCACCAGATGTTTCATGAAGCCCCCAGAGAAGGCAGGTGTGGAGTAATCCCTCTGCTTTGCTGGCCTCAGCCTGCATGGTAAAATCAGTAAATGACTGATTGACACCAGGCATGATATTATTGTTGTCTTCCAGCAGTATTTTCTCTTTTGGAGTGAGCTCTTAGATGCTAAATATCTTTGCTAACAATACAGAAATGCAGATCCCTCCCGAATCTCTCCAAGTATTTTCTTTCACTACAGTGTAGGTCAAGTAGTTTTACAATTTAATAATGATTTGTGTGAAATGTTCCTTCCTTTTCATCAACCCCAAACCTGCCACCTTTGCAATTCACTGTTTGTCTCTGTTACTGTATCATGGAACTGGAAGCTCCATTGCTGTTTCCCAATCACAAACATATTTATTAAGTTCCCAAGGGCTAAACTGCTTGCAAAGACAATGAATGTGAGTTTTACACTTCCTTTTCATAAGGAGTTTTTCTATGACCCTAATCATTTTCTTTGTATGCTATAGATGCCTTCGGTGTTTTGGGGAAGGGTGGTCAGGAGTAGTTCATAGCAGCTCAGAAGAGGCTGGGCCATTTGATCTGTTTAATGCATTAGAATTGTCATATTTCTGTCCTGGTTGTCATGCATTTAACATCTTTCTACCCTCTTGAGGCAAACATCCATTGAACAGTGAAATGCCTCTGGGGTGCCAAGGGATCTTTCTTTAATGAACACAGTTAACTTTATGAGGTCCTCTATCACTATCCTTCCCTTTTCACCCTGTATAACTTATGCTTATTACCATCAAACTGTATTTAATATTGAGAAATAGATATTGGAGAAGATACTTCCAGATCCTTTCCAGATAGTTTTACTTCCATAATACCAAGATACTTTCGTGGTCTTCTTTGGATTTAATTACCATGAGTTGTTTCTTTTCCTATCTGCAGGTTTTAATGACTTGTTCTTCACCCTAATTTCTGTGTCATCTTGTATGAAAACTGTTTATTCTGGGGGTATGTGATGCTGTGAAATATATATATTTCAACACAGATATGAATTTCATAAGGGAATTTGCATGCATTCTGTTGTTCCATCTGTTTTTTTTTGATATGATAAGTATGTATCTCTCATCTGAGATTTTATTCATAGCCCCCAGTGCTTTCTAAGCATCTCATGCACATTTTCTGTAAGGAACTTGTTTTATTCTCATTTCTGAAGCTTTAGTAGTTATTTTATCAACAGTAAATTTGCTACGCAGACACAAATAAACACATGCTGAAACTGCAAATTCAATAATCAAAGGAAAACAGTAGTGTTTTCGGTAATCCAGGTTTCATGTGAAACTCTGCCACTTGCCCATTGTGCTGCCTTCCCTGGAGACCTCTCAAATCAGTAACATGTCCAAGTGATGGCAAGTAAATGTTTCATACTCATCAGTCCTAACTCAAAAGGCCTGATCCAGTGGCTAATGAAATCAGTGCTGAAGCACTCACTAATTTCAGCACACATTGAATCAGTATCTCCAGCTAAACCACATCATATTTTAACCTCTTTTAGAGTGCAAGTATATTACAGCAAAACTGAATCAGCAATCAGACTTTCCAAGTACAGACAGGTTCATTCAAATACCAAATGCTATATTTTGCCACTGAGATAATAAAAGCTGTCTGTGCTTGGCAATAGTAGCAGGAATGCACATTGCAGAACTAAGCTCTTGATTCTGTAAACAGATTTCTCTCTGAACGCTATAGTCCAGGAGTCACACAAGGGAGCTTGAGTTAGGTCAGGTACAGAAAGCATCATAAATATTCTAGGCTAGTAGTAAGAATAATGACTTGGAAAGGAAAACCTTCCTTTCAGTGTTTATGCACAAGCAGTGAAGGACTCGCAAGTCTCCCTTATCCAACATATGCAATATACAGTGACGCTGCATTGAATAAGACAGATCATATGTATGTTTTGTGAGGTCTGATCTAGTTGGCCCACCTTAAAGCATGGATAATTCTTCTCTTTTGCAAGACATTATTAGCCCCATAGGCACTCATTTGCCAGCTGGGTGCTTGATTTAAGCGTTAAGCCCTTTTGAGATTGAGGGGTTCTTCATTGTCAGAATTCTAAGACATCAAAACCTTACTGGAGAAACCTTAGACCCTTCTAGTATATGTTTTGAGTATCCCACAGCTAGAAGCTCCTACTCCATGATTGTCTTCCAGACATCATATTTCACCATAGCTTCACTGCATTGGTTGAGGACTCGGCACCATATTTATGGTTAACTGCTGAATGTTTTGTAGGAGTCCCTACCTAGTCTAGCCTTTCTCTTCAAAATAATGTTTTCTACATAAAATATGATAAAAAAAATTTGTCATGTTAGAGAAAAAAAAATGATAAAGTTTTATAGGTTTGCAGTCCTCTATACATTACATTAAAATGAAATATGCTTTAAAGTTCACATGATTTAAAGTTCTGCAAGTTTCAAACAAATGAAAGTAAGCAGAAAAACCAGCAGAAATAAATATCATGCAGAACTGTTTTTGCCATCCCTCCAAGAAACAGGTCAACAATAAAAATGTGCTTCATTTTAATGAATAGCTATTATTGCAATTTATTTGGATATAAAATCCATATTTCAGTCCAGCAATGGGGCAATACCACTTCTTATGGGCAGCATGCAAACTTGCCAAAGTAATCTGGGTCCGATCATGGAAAGGTAATTTTATGTTCACAAGCTCTAATATGAGCCATACCTCTTCTTCATCTATTATTTCTTAAGGGAGAGATCAATGCTAACAGTAAAAGGAAGGTAGATTAGCAACAATTTGGACCAATATTCCTCCAGAGTACTTCAGGAAGAATAGAGGCCTAAGGCTTCCAGATAGCAGAAATTCAGTAGCTCTTTGCTTTGTTCTATCCTGACATATTTTTATGCTTTTACCACCCTTTTCCTCCTCCTCTTTTAGCACTTTTTTTTCCTGTGGTGATTTCCTTATAATCCCTCTTATTCTCAAAGGTTGTATCAGTCTTACATAGATCTTCAGAAGTTAAAAAACCTCACGCATTATAAGGCTGGAAGTACTCCATGGTATTACTAAGACAGAAACACAGATGAGGTCCTTAAGTTCTAATTAATATAAAATGTTTTAATGTAATGCTGGTCATAATCTTTCCCTCTGCTTCTTTCTTGAGATTAAGAAAAAAAGCTAACACCATAAATGCTACTTTAATATTCCATATCTGTGGTTAAATAGCTGCAGTGAGACTATTAAAATAGTTGTTCAAGCTGACCAATACAGCCACAAAGCTGATAGCTCTGCAGCTATTTTATTATTTGTGCCAGCACTTCGCTATATTTATTAAGAAATAATCATATTTTCAATAAGCAAACTCTACCTTGGGAGTCTTGGGCACCTCTGACATTCTATGAGAGCATCTAAAGTCACAGCACACGTTGTTGCAATTAGTTTAAAACAAGCAAGCAAACTTTCTGCATGCAATAAGACATTTGGTTTCCGAGCAAGAGGCAATTACTGAGAATAGTTAACATGAAACTTTCCCAATGAGTGTGTTAAAATTCCTTACACATCTGTCAGAAGACTCTGGGTTGTACCACCAATGGGAACAGGATAATGGATGGATGCAACTGCAGTCTGAATAGTAATATGCTTATGCCTCTCTTTTTCTTTCATGTCTCAAAGCTCAGAACCTTCCAAATCAGGGTCTAAGTATTGCTTCAGTCTCAGACTTTTCCAGAAGTATTTTTCATTAAGTCCTTTTGTGGCAACCCTGAATACTGTCAGAACCCAATTCTGTCAGAAGTTCAGCTGCAGGAGTTGTGATTCTGAACACATAACCTAAGGTGTTATATTTCCATTGGTCACTTTAATAAGGGGTGACCAAGGGAAAGGTTTGCAGACAGAATTCAATATCACTTTTACTCAGTTCTTCAGAAACATAATTTGAGAGTTTTCTTCTACTTTCTTGATGAAATAACTTTTTTTTTTTTTTCTGGCGCTCATGATCTCTTTATTTCAATTAAATTTGTTATCACATGATAACTGTCTACTTTTGACTGCTCGTTGGTTAAACTCTGTAAGCAATAGTTTCTCTTTTCATGCAATAAAACTCCTCACTTTTCACAGATGTTTTATTCTTCTGGTGCTTTTAAAACCATCTTTATTAAGCCTGTTATCAGAATGCAAGTACATGAAATCATTTAGACGTTTCTTCATTTGCTGAAAGCTACCTATTCAGTAAAAGCATAACCCAAAGCTAGAATTTTGTGAAAGTACTTTTTCTTTTCCTTTTCAAACTGAATGTAATAAAAAACTCAACACTCACTCTTTGGACTCTTCTGTTCCTTACTAAAAGTTATCCCCAAAGTTTGTAAGCACTGCAAGCCTCTGGAGGTAGGGATCATCCATACCTCCTACATTGCTGTACAGGTACCGGTAAATATGATAACACTTCCTAACAGTGTTATTAGAAGCAATACAACACATGTTTAAATGGTACATTGAGGAAAACCTGAAGATGGATCCTGAAAATTAATTACCCTTGATATATAAGGGGGGGGGCTAGTTTACAACAGATCAGTTTCTTATTTGACATGGCCATAAAATAATGTCTTGGTCTAGGATGCTTTACAAATTTAATAGAGAAAAGAGCATTATCTTGCTTAAGTCTGTAAGATTTCTAGTATTTTCTATGGAACAGCAGTGACTATATCCAGTTACTGGGGATATATAAATAGATTGTCCTGTGTACACATTAATATTTGTCTTTCCATGTTCAAGTCTACAATCAATACTGATGCTTTTTGACAACACCATGTCTTAATTCCTTGTGTTGACACTATGTGCAGTCTCCTGCCTGACTCAACTTGTTCAAAGCCAAGTGTGATACCAGGCAGTCAAACAACAGGAGATGAGTGTTGTGTCATGCAAGAAGAGATGATTCAACTGGCTTCATGCTCTCAGATCTGCAAACTTGGCTTTGAACTCCAGCACAGAATGCAGTTTGATTCTTCTTTCAAGAGTTTCCAAAGACATCTTAAAGACTGCAAGATTTTTGATGGATCTAAGACAGTCTTCCATACAGTTTTGAGCAATTCTTCCACTTGGTGCTTGACAGGCTTTTTCCATGACAGCAAGTATTTGTCTTTCTAAAGCAAATTAGCAAACAATATGTCAGATGATAAATGAGCAGTCATAAATCTAATCAGCCCCATTTGGAAAATCTAAGAACTCAAAATAAGTAGTGGGGTTTTGTCACTGAGATAACAATAACTTTTAGAAAAGTTTGCATAGGTAGCATGCATATTGAGGCCTTGGAAGACAATATCTTCATAGAGAATCAAGTTAGCAAACTGCTGGGAAAAGCTAAGTCTGCTTCTTCACACACATTTTTCTTCACAGTGATCTATTGAGTTTTTTCTCCCATTAGGTTTTAGGTTTTCTGTTTGTACAGATAGTGAAATTATTAGATCTAATTGGCAAATTAACATGACCTCCCCTTTGCCTGTTTTGTGTAGCGTGCAGGCTCTCTCAAATGCAGAAAACCCTTCATTTTGCCCCATTTAATTACAGCTTTGTGCCTAAAGTGCTTCCTTTGTAATTCAGTTTCAACGATAAAAACAACTTGCTGAAGCAGTATGGATTAAAATCACCGGGAAAGTCAGGAATTATGGATTTAAGACTCCTTATGTTTGCTCTGCCACTGACTCACCAGGAGTCATTTCTGCTCTCAGCAACCCCTACCTCTAAAATACACTGGCACTATTTGGCTATCATCTCATGTGGACATTTTGAAAACCAAAACAAACTGAACACTATTACTGTTATGATTTGTTTTGGTTTTAATTTGATCTCTACTTTCATTCAGTGCATAGGAAGTCGCTCGTTAAACTGCCATAAACAGTTTTAGCTTATCTGTACTCATGATTTTGGAAATCACTTCATGGATGTGGGCTGTGATCTAAATCTAATTAAGGCCTACAGAGAAATTTCTTGCTGACAAGAAAGCACTGTGCATGGATCAGGCTCTCGGAGAGTCAACATGATTATCCTTTGAAATGTTTCTTGTAAAGTAATGTTATCCACCCATGCTTTCACAGCCTTCCTGTCCACAGCATGGGAAATCCGTAGACTACTGAGATATGAGCAAACACTAACCAGCATGAAACTTTAATCCTCAAAAGCAAAAACCAGAATCAGAACTAACAAAGCAACCAAGCCCCATGAGAATGGAAGGACAGATAAAAATGCATCAGTCATAATAATATAAAATGTAAGTACATTTTAATGTAATTACATAAAATTTAAAATAGCAAATTTTAAGCTACAGTTGTCTGATCTTTACACATTTAAAGAGACAATTTCTGGAAAGGCAAGATGGAAAAGTTAGCACTTTACAGACATGTACAGAGAAGTCCTAGCAAAGGACTGTGTGAAACCCTGTTCCTATAGCATGCTTTATACATATCTCCCAACGAATTTAATTCTTTTTTTTCCCCATCTTATACTCACTTGCACAAGTCTCCCACTGCTCGTATATTTTCTATCAGTTTTATTTCCAGCTAAGGCACACTATTTGACAAGATGATGATTATTAAAGAAATCCTATTTAGATGTTTCTTCTTTAAATGAAAAAGGAGCAAAGAAGCTTCTTCCTTTGAATATTCTGGTTACTTAAATAGGTGCTTCTGTATTGACAAAGACTGATTATTTTCCACTGCATTATAGAGTGTTAAGAGCTTTTATATTCCCTAGCTTCATTGAATTGTGAACCTCTTGGCTGTGTTTTCCAGGGCAATTTCTATGCAGTTGGTCTGTCTTAATCAGACCAGGCACTTTGCCATTCACCATTTGCCATTCGCACCCATTTTTCTATTATTTTATGGATCTGCAAAGCAAAAATATACTCTTGAAAAAGGCAGTGAAGTGTGGTTCTCCAGATGTGACAGATCCAATTCAGATTAGGCAATACCGAAGAGCTTGTTTATTGTTACATGCTCCACACAAGGGATTTAGAAAATGAAATAGATTACATCTTCAAATATGGAAAGGAAATACTACATAAGACTGCCAGAAAGCACAAATATACAATAGCTAGATGAAAGAAAATCTTTCTTCCAATGTCACTGATCCATAGTGACCTTGTGGGGAGAGGAGGAAAGTAAATCCACCTCTGATGCAACTTCAGTGGTGTTCCCCAGGGCTCAGGAAGGCATTTCCAAAAGCTTTGTGGATTCAGGCAGCCCTGGTACAGCTACACTGATGCTAAAAGGAGTCAATGCAGATGGTACAAAACTCACAGCAAGGCCAAAACCAGATTTAAATCTGGGCAAGGCAGGTGCAACTCCTATGGAGCATATTAGGCCAAATGCAGCAGCAGTGTGGGGAGGGAGATAATTGGTCTTGCAATTATTTTGTTATGCAATTAGGCCCAGAAGTTAGTGGGCAAACAACACCTGCCCAAATCTGCTCTGAAAACACCACAAGATGTTCATAGAAAACCAGCCTTACTTGATATAGAAGTTCATTTATACTGCTGCCATTTCACTGGTTCACCTTCCAGATCAAGGTTCTGCTTAGTCAAGAGGAGTTAAGCCAGTGACAGCAGATTTGGGTCCTACTTAATCCTATTACATGCCTCTATTCCGTATAAACTTGGGAAACCGTTTGGGTTTTGGCCTTCAAATGCCTGTCATGCTCAATGGAGACCCTGAAAGGAGGGAAGAAAGAAACAAAACCATCCCTCCATCTGTCAGTACAAATTGTGCTCCCAGCAAAGTGTCGGTTTGGTGTAAGTTCTCTAAACAAAATTTACTTCTAAGTAATCTATAATACTGTGAACAGACAAACTAATTAGCACTTGTCATATTTTATATAGAAAATACTGGAATGCATTTCCTCCTGTACGCTGATAAAGGATTTGCAAAGAAGACTGGAAATATACTACAAATTTGTGTCTTACAAAAAGGAGTTGTACTTCAGTTGTGTAATGCCTTTGGAAATCCCCATGGCCATGCAGAAAGAGCCTGTACTGAATATGATAAACAAAAGATCAGTTCCCCTCGCTGGTAGCCCTCTTGTGAGCAAGCTACAGATTTCTTTTCTGCACTCACTATATTAGAAAGTCGGAGATTAGGCGTATGACTATAATATGTGAGAAAATTGTGCTAAAATAGTTTCAATACCCTGATCTATCACAGTCATATATCCAAGTCAGATTGCACCCTTGAAGCCTCCAAATGCCCTTATCTTCAACAGAGAGTTAATTTAGAATAATGATAGCTACCTCTGAATCAGCAGAGCAACCACTGTAGATATCATCTCCCTGTATCTCTATGCTGCACCTTGAGACCCACCACTGAGACCTCCTCAGGACTTCTCATGCTGTCCACACAGACAGCGAGACTGGAAATATGTGGTTAGATATGTCTGCTTGACACTTAAATCTGTGTGCATCGCAGCACCCCTGATGCTTTAGCAAGCTGCTAAATGATTTAGGTCTTGCCAGACAAACTCAAGTAGGTAATCTGCAGTCTGTTCAGGAGGCAACAACTTGTCAGAAGATGGATGAGCCACAGATCGTATAATCACAGATTCAGATGCTCACCTGAGTTCATCTACACAGATATAAGTTAACTGTGCTGCAAAACCCAAATCTGTATAAATATGTGAAATAAATGCATTTCTTTTTCAATTTCAATTGGACTGAAACAACATGCTTACACATTTCCTGCTTCATATTGCTAATTACTAGAAAGAATCAATTTTTGTAAAAATACAGCCTCAGTTTCGCCATTTCCCAACTACTTCACACTTTTTAATTAATTTTTTTCCAGATATATGACACTGTGACTAAGACACAAATTTAGCCAATAAAAAAATTTAATGTCTATGGAAAAAAAACCTGTTACTGAATTTCATCAAGGCTAACATTTTTCACAGAGGTGATTATTCCTTCAGTTATACGTTCAGCTATATAAAAAACTGTGCATAAAATGGTCTGTTTTGCTTCCCATTTTTTTCTGTCACTTACCTCTGACAGAGGCACCATTGCATCTGAAGTGGTCTAATTTTGATTTGGCTGTTTCCTACCCAGGAAAAAGCAGAGAAAAACTATACAATGATCTTCACATTTTCTATCATGAGAGATCGTCCCGCAATAAAATTCCAAGGGATATAAAGCATCCTTCTTTTTCCAGAGATCTTTGAGTCTCTGTAATTTCCAGGTTGCCAAATTTACTTCTGATTCTGCAGTTGTTGACTTTGTATGAGCACACAATAAACTACGACAATTTACAGTTGTCTCCCTAGAGAAGGACTGTGTCAGTATTTTGTAGTGCAATTGCTGACCACAACAATAGCATAATAGCTCTTTAAGTAGTCTACAAACTCTTTAGAAGTGTTCACTGTACCCTGCTTTTCAGTAGCTGCCAGAACCTAATCAGAACACTAATTACCACATCTATATTTCAAAAGTTCTGCTAGCAAAGCTTTGCATTTCAGAGCATGTCAAAATCACATCACCAGTTGACTTTTGTGCCAGGAAAAACCTTTTTAGGCACAGTTGTGCTTACAGAGCAATTCTATCAAATTACCTTGGGTTATTCAAACAAGTGGCACAAAAATCCAGCAGAAAGCAAAAAGCAAGAGCTCTCAGACAAACAAAACATCCAGAACCATCTGCAACTGCAGTACAAGTAAAACTGATCAGCACCTGCGTTTTAACCCAGGCACCAAAAGGCATGGAACAATTCATATCCACACACTTCAATTTGCCCTCCTCCCTGCAAAATACAAGAACATATCCAAATTGCCTATTTTGAACAGGTTTTAGTGTTTGCTTCCACTTACACCATTTACAAATATTGCATGCTAGTTACTACTGGCTGTAAATAAGATATAAACGGAGAATTGAACAGTCCAGACAATTATCAGTCATTCCTTGCACCATACTTTTTTACTACTATAGGTATAACTAGTGACCATATCTCTAGTAGATATACTTTGCCAAATAGTTTGGCCAATGGGGATTAGCAATCAGTCCCGGAGATAACACTCTAGGGCAGCTATGCTATTTGTCCTTACACATGCTTCGTAAATTTGCTTATTTAGGATAAAACTCTACTTAATATTTTTGTGGTAAATACATCATTTATATCTAATGTGCTCTGTCATCTTCTGTTGTTAGTGTTTCTGTTTACTACTCACAGTATCACAGAGGTGGAAGACAGGTAGATTCATGCTTTCATTTTAGTGTCAAGGAGTTTCATGGTAGTACCACTAATGCTTTTTGACCCCAAGCATGAATGGTAGTGTCTAACTTTGGCTTGGAAAAAAAAAAGGTGAAAAGAAGGAAAATAAAGGAACAAGTAGCTGATTAATTCATTTTAATTGAACTAATTGGCATGGAATTGTGCTTGTGGTAATTCAAAA
This sequence comes from Pezoporus occidentalis, assembly GCF_034315485.1. NCBI lineage: Eukaryota > Metazoa > Chordata > Aves > Psittaciformes > Psittacidae > Pezoporus > Pezoporus occidentalis. The sequence continues at coordinate 2,136,341 of NW_026915977.1, read as the reverse complement.
AGCGGTCACCGATGATTAATATCTATTATACGATTAGAAACACAAGCAAGCTTTTTCAGTATAGCATATTAATCTAAATACTTTCTTCTAGGCTAAGCCATGTTTTACATGGACATTTTAATTTAGGGATAATTTTTGGGACAATGTTTACATTTAATTAAATTTAGGTATGATAATTTGTTAATTTACTAAGCATTTTAAACGCTGTTTCAAGTTTGATTGCAGTTGAGACATTGCAGACATATATGTATCATGCACTTGTTTTGGTGAGAAGATCCTCAGCTTACCTCTGCATATATGGCTGTGCTCATGGCTAGGTACAGTCTGGGATCTGAAACATGAATATATAACCCATGGCTTGCAAAGACCCTGACCCATAGTTAGAATTTTAGAATCATAGAATGGTTTGAGTTGGAAAGGACTTTAAAACCATCCAATTCCAACCTCCTGCCGTGTTCAAGGATGCCTTCCACTAGATTGCTCAAAGCCCCATGCAACCTGACCTTGAACACTACCAGGGATGGAGCATTCACTACTTCTTTGGGTAGCCTGAGCCAGGGCCTCACCACCCTCACAGTAAAGAACTTCTTGCTTATATCTAACCTGAATCTCCCCTGTTTAAGTTTGAACCCATCACCCCTTGTTCTGTTGCTACAGTCCCTGACGAAGAGTCCCTCTCCAGCATCCCTGTAGGCCCCTTTCTCTGGAAGGCTGCTATGAAGTATCCACTTAGCTGGTGTCTAGGGGCATACGCTGGGAATACAACATAGTTTCCAACTCCTATATAATTTCTTCAAATCCACTATTGGCCTCTGTTGTAGGCAGGGTGCTGAGCTAAATGGAGTTTGCTATGGCCAAATACAGCCATACTTATGTTCTCGTGTCCTAAAACCAGAATAATCACACAAGCATTGCTCTGCTTGAGCTAATAAATCTTCCCCTTCAGCAGGGATAATTAGTTTGTCTTTGGCACCACACTAACACAAACATATTACTTCTTGTTCCAGAGAGGGGTTGATCAGAGTTAACTCACTGCTCCTGCATCAGGCTGTGCTGCTCAGTGTAACTTCATGTTCACTTAACCCCCTTTAAAAAATAGGAGTGGTGTTGTTATCTAGGAGCTACAATTTTCTTATGGTTTTTCTTCCCTTTCCACCACTAACTCGTTCATATGAGTGTAGCTCAGATTTTACCATTTTACAACAAAACTCAGAGTATTAGAAATACTCCTTATATTTTAGATATAGTGTTGTTAAAGTCTGTAACAGTATAAAAAGGAATACAAGAGGCTCTCGAATTCATGTAGTCTTAATTGCAGATTTTTTCCAGCTGTAGAGGGGAAAAAAATGAAAATTTATAGCCCTAAGAAATAAAGAAAAAAAAAAAATAAAACCAAAACCCAAGAAAAAGCTACCCCAATCATATTATATTGGATATCTTGTGGCTTTAAGCTATTCATAGTTTTCAAATTTGTGATATTGGGACTTGGTTATTCACTACTTAGTAAGCTACTTGAAGTACAGTTTTATCTTCTTCAGCTGGTCAGCAGTCTGGACACTGAAACAAACAGGCAGAACACATCCTCATTCGTGTGCTTACAAGAAGGCTAAAGGATTTAAATTTGAAATCACTGACATTCAATTTCATCTACATTGTTGAGCTTAATGGAAGCAATAGTGATAGATTTTAGTAGCCTTTATTTTGATTAACAAGATTCTACGAACCAGGTATCTAATATAAAACTTCAATTAAGATTTAAAATGGAAACTTCAGTTTCCACTAGTATTTCAATTGACTTGCTTTTAACAGTCTGTCCTAGTAAATACAGAATATAAACAGAAATAGCAAACGTGCATTTCATCACTACTGGTGAAGAAAGGCTAGGAATAATTTTTTGTGTTGTTCATCATTTTATCTGTATTTTATGCCATAGTACTGTTGTTTTCTGGCCCCTGGATGAAGAGTTCAACTTGAAGTATTTTCATAACCTTTCATTATTAATATATTTATTAAATTCAAAAATAATCACGTAATTTCATTGTTTTCCTAGAAATCTTGAAGAGAAAAGTAGTAGGTTCTAATACCAAAAAGAGGTATGAAGACATAATCATCCTGTAGGAAGCCTGAAGCATTCCAGATGGATTAGGTGATCTAAAAGGCAGTTTCCATCTCAGTCTTGCATGACTCTGTAAAAGGCAGATGGAGCAATAAACAAATAGGAAAAAGTGTTTGAGTTCATCAGTAACCTGGCTTCAAGACAGGGAATTAGAGGAAACCAAATGGTTGTGTGGTTTTTAATGTGGATTACAGAGGCAAATAAAAGCAAAACCACAAAAAAGAAACAATAAAATTAAATCCACCTTGTTTCTACATTAGCAAGAATCTATTGAAGGAGAATATTCAAATTTGATCAAATGACAAATGAAATCAGTAAGTGCTTCAGCATGATATGATATCAAATTTTGCTAGCCTTACATGAGATTAAGATACATACATGATACATACACTCATCTTCACTACATCACAGGGATTCTTTTGTGTGGTATTGATTTTATTATTTGTTTATCCTCTCTTAAGGTAGAGTTCATTTAAGTACTTGCTGCTTTTAATTATAGACATATGGATTTTTCCTCTTTTTAGGAATACCGAGATTGAAATATTGCAGTTTACACTTGAAATTGAAATTGAAAGTTTGCGTGGGTTCTTAGTTCCTTTAGGAGTCATCCAGTTTATGACTCATCATTAACAAACTTCTGTCTGTTCCAAACACTTACTGGACCTTTATAGTAGCTCAGACAAAATCTAGATCTCATTCTATCACAGAATCAGAGGATGGTTAGGGTTGGAAAGGATCTTAAGATCATCTAGTTCCGTAAGAACTAATTTCAATTAGAGCTGTCATATTTTTATTGTAAAAACATACCATTTGAAAAATAAATATACACAAATCCTGGGTTTTATTTGCTTTTTTTTACTTAGCTCCTCTCTGAAGTAGAGCTCATGCATGAAATGTCAGTGATATCCTTATTTCCTATTTTCAAGTATATTTGCAATCACAACCTACAAGCTAGTTCTTCTGGAATGCTTTATGAGAGACAGCCTTGAATTTTTTCAAAGTCTTAGACAAAATACTCAATACACTGAACCTTGTAGCTCCATAATCTTTTTAAAGTTTAACTTTAATTCCTTTTGCCAAAGACAAACCAACTCTTTTCTTATGCACAGGCAAATTAATCCAGTAAGTAATAAATACCTTCAGGCACATAATTTACAGCCTAAGTAAAGCTAAAGAACAATCAAACAGCATTTTATTTTTCAGTGCTGCCTTCTGTTAACAACAGAAGAGGAAGAAAATGATGGTTTTTATTAGTTGAACACTGCATATTTTGAGACCTTTAATTTTGGTGTTTGAGTTCCTTAGTCACCAACTCATCTTCACTAGGCATTTGCACAATGTAGCATTTATCTTCTCTTTCCAGGTAGATGTACTAAGAAATGTTATTTTTAAAATGTGATTGAACACACAGAAATGCTCAAAAAATCTGGGCATTGTCATCCTTATTTTATTAATTTTCTACTATTTACCTGCATTTCTCACTCTATTGCTTTTAGGGAAAAGAAAACTTTCAACCTTACATAGTTCATAGAAGGGGAGACAATCTCAGCCCAGAAAGTATTACTGTTGAAGTCTGGCACAGCTATAGCATACCTCACTCAAGTGTAAAAGCTACCCATATTGATGACTGAAGCTTTTTCAAAGTATACACTTTGCTCACAGGCAGCCAAGGAGGCAAAGAGTAATGAAACTGTGTACATGTGCCTGTATATTTTCCTGAAGACTAGATAATATTTAAGCAAAGCCAATTCCTGAATCAGGTAATTTTCTTCTCTCTCCAATGAGAACTGAAGAGTAGTGGACACCTTGTAATTCACCAGTCTTTAGCAGTGTATTACTCTTGCAGCTGTAGACAGCTTCAGGATCAGATCTAAGAGAAATGATCTGTGGTATATATTAAGATGCTTGCACCGAAGTCAGTGACATTACCTTGATGTGAATGAGTTAAAGATCTTAACCTGTAAGACCAGCCTAGCTGTAAATTAAACTTTTATATATTGTTGCAAATTTATATGCTATGGTGATGTATTTGAGATCTGCTCTCTGGCTTGAAATACCAGCAGTCAAACAGAGAAGAGCAAATTTTAAAGAACATTTCAGGTACTGGGTATAGAAAGATTTCAGTTTAGGAAACAAAGACTGGAGAGATTTGGAAAATTAATTACATTTAGGGAAAGCTGGGCATAGCTTTTTTTTGTTGATTCTCCTGAAACCATTTAAAAATGAAATCAGCTTTGATGAACTGTCCTTGGGGACAATATTCGCAGATTAAGATATAAAACTGAAGAAGAAATGGGGCACTTGATTCCATATTGGACATCATCTGATAAGGAGAAAATCTAAACTCAGAGCTACCTTTGCATAATCCCAATTCAAATAAAGACCTCTTAATTCTTCAGTATCTTCCATCCTTTTCACCATGACTGTGACATTGGAATTCTTTTCTTTGCATTCTTTTCTATGCATTCATAGTTGAGAGCGAAGAGGAGGTTCTCTTCTGAATGAGTATTAAAGCATCATATAACTGATATTCCCATGCATAACATTTGTTCATTCTGTTTCTGGGTATCCTTTTGTTTTTCTGAGGACCTCTCAGGAGCATGCTGTGGGCCTGAGCAGATTGTTTCATCATGCCATATACTGTCTGTTGCCATACAGTAGACATTTTCACTGTCAGTAGACATAAACTTGCAGGACATGGGGAAAAAAAAACACTGATCCAAACCTTCCCATAGGATATAGTGGTATTGATTTGAGTAACTGGGACCAGGTTGGTAAAGCTTATTCTCCTATATGGCAAGAAGGCCACTCAAATATTGTACATTAAGAAAACAGGGCATTTCCTCCATTTTGAGACATTTTTCCCCATCAGAATTCATGTTATTTACCTATATCACAAATACCTAAGACATTTTATATCTTTTTTTTGTATGAAAAAAGGAACATATCCTGTGATGAACTGTTATTATTTTATACTATCTCTTTAGTATTTTATATTATCTCTTTAGCTAATCTCACATTAGTTTTTAATCAAGAGTTGTTTTGAGGATAAGAAGTTCTAGGAGCAGGGTGCTGCTCCTTCGCAAGGACTGGGGATAGAAAATGTGGAACCAACCTGAGGACAACTGCAGTAGAAAGAAGAAATGGCTACAAGGTTTATTAAGAATAAATACATGAAAAACTGTTGATAAGGCTTAGAGTTAATCTATGAGTATATAGGGATCTTTCTTACATCAGTGTGAAGAGTTCATACTTCCTTCTTGTACACACACTTTGAAGGCAAATTATGAGAAATAAGTGAGAAGTGAGTGGAATTTATGCAATATAAAGAAGACACAAAGCCTCAGATATGCATTGGCAATACAAATCTCATTCTATAGTCAAGATTATGCAAAACATACACTAAGAAGAGGTAACTTGAGGTGACTGTTGTACATTAGCAGAATTGTGGATTTAAAGTATCAAAGCACCTCCCATAGTGTAGCTAGCTGTAATATTATTAATACCTGATTTTAGTAAGCATTAAAATTTATGCAAACACCTAGAAATATGGGCAATTGCTGCAGAAAAGTCTTCAGAGTCTGTGTTAGAGAAGTTAATATACAAACTAGTGGATAGGTCTTGAGCAAGTGTGAATCTATGTACCTAACTCGGAGTTAAAGTGATTATGTATAATTACACAACTTGAGTTCATAATTCTTTCTTTTTCCCTTGAGGGATTTATTTTTTTCCAACATCTTAAAATGGATGAGAACATCTTGTCTTACTACAAATATTCAAGGAAAACCAGGCACACAGATATCATCACTAGCAGGCTTTGTTCTTTGATAGTGTCAAACTGGGGAGATCTGTTTGAATGTCCTTGTTTTCTGGAAAGCAATGTGATTCTCTGACTTCTTATTTCACTCTTACAAACCAAGCTTTACTGTAAATAGTATTTGGGGTCTAACCTGTGTATATGTGCAGAAACAGTCTCAGCAACCTTGAAACTTCTTCAAGTACAAGACAGGGCTTCTGTCTTGCCCCCAGCTATAAAAGTACAGTTCCCATTTATTTCCTTGTAGTGATTACATATATCTTGAGGTATATCTGGATGGAAAGGGAAAAAAAATTATTTGCATATCAAAATTAACACTAAGCTGAAGAAAAGTCCACACCAGTTACTTTTCTCACGATGGGGTAATGAGGTTCACCACAGCTGCTCATAGTACAGGATACACTTGTAGTCCAGGCTAGACAGCAAGAAAGCTGTCTTGCTCTTTCTTATCCTGTGCCTGAAGCATCAAATGCTTCTCCTCTATGCAGCCAGGCACAGCATAGCATGATGTCTGCTACAAGTATTTTTGGGCAGGAGAGGCAAATCTGATACATCTGCATCGTATTTCTGTCCTCACACTGCCTACCCATCTCAGCCTGCAGTTAGTCTATGGCTGTGATATACTGTAAGAAACCTCTGGACTGCAGTCAGACCAATTACACCCGATGTTGTTTGCATAGTGATGTATTTTCCGACTAACAGGGTATTAAGTGTGGAAACCATAATGCTGCATACTTATGGGCCAGCTATGCTGACTCCATAAACAAATACTTGTACAGCCAAATTGCTTGGCCACTGCGCATATATTATGCTGCATATCTTTACAAGTATTATTAATAAAGAGATTGTTATCTGCAGATTGACATTTCTGTATTTGCTGTGTCTGTCTTATTCTAAAAAGCAAATAAAATATAGCACAAAAAATTAAAATTGCTGATTTTAAATTTGAAAAGCCCTCCTTTCTTTACAAACAAAAATCTGAACCACACTGGGGTATCAAATGGTAGTAGAACAGTTTGCTTTTTAAGTTTTGTCGATTTTCATCATAGAATATTAGATCTCTTGCTCTAATACAGTGAACAACAGAATGCTGAACAGACATGTTGAAGATTAAATGATATCTGAAGAATTTCTGGGACATCTGTTACGTGATTTAGGTATGCTAATTTCCAGGAGTTATAGTGTACAATAAATTTTTAAAACACATTGAAAATATGACTGTCCTTGGCTTCTTACACATAAAGAAATAAAAGTAAGTTATGCAGCACTGAAAGTAATTTTCCCTCTGCAGCATGTCAGGCTATAGCCTCAATAGAATCAGCAGCCTGAGGTACTTCATGTATTTCAGAGACTTGGAGCCAAAAGTTACTCTTGTCATTCCTGTGAAGACTGGGACCCTCAAAAAGCTCAAGGATACAGATAGCACCAACTGTCATGTTAGGCCAACAGTATTGTGTGACACAATGATGATTAATCAGAATAGAGACCATCAATGCGGTATATTCTATCAGCTTTCTTGGCTCAGAGTGCTTCCTGACTAACATAAATGTGTTTACTCATGACAAGTTTCATTACTGCTGGGCAAACTGCTCATTATAAATCTTTTTGGAAAACTTTGTTTTGTTTTCTTCATTTGAAATTATGCACAAATGGTATTTGTCTCTTTTAAAATCTATTTGTGATTTGTAAGAACACAAACATTTAACTGGACCACAATTCAGTCTAATTGTTTGTTTGTAAGTGGTTTTCATCACCTAATTCTTTGCTTGTTATTTGTTTATTGTTTATGTTTTACAGTGATTCATTGGACGTCTTAGCATAACAAAAACCTTGAAATTTCTTGAGTGCTTATAAAAATTTGCTGTCTTCCTCAAGATGCCACTTGGTGTAACAGAAACTGCTGGTGTGGGACATTCACAGTTTGCTGTGCTCCACTTGCTAGCATGATACTGATGCTGGGCAAAATAATGGGGCAGCTGACAAGGGGTTCAATAAATAAAAAAAATCAAGAAAAGTAAAACCATCAATCACCATTGAAAAAAAGTCATCAAGCTAACCATATATTGACTAACAAGATGAAAAAGTTTGGCTGATGAAGGAAAATGCAGCACTGCAATAGACTGCAGTTAGACTTTGTAACATACAGTTCTTGCACCATATTCAGTGGGCTAGGCCAATGATCTAAGTCTGTAAGTAGATTTCAGAGTAGATTTTGAACTCTGATAGCAGAGATTTCAGCAGAATGATAAATAGTGAAGAGACAGGTCACTTTTACAGAGATTCTTGCATCAATGCCTAAGCAAACACATTTCAGTGTATTCAAATGTAAAGTCACTTGTTACATGTTTGTTAGCCATTGCCTCAGGATAAGTACATTTGTCCCTGAGAAAAAGGATCATTTCAAATAATCAGATAAACACAAACTTCCATTAATCAAATGGGTTAATATAAACTTTGGACTTACAAAGAAGAGACAATTGGGAAGAAAAACAGACATATTACCTTCTATTAACAAGAATGTTTCTAGAATTCTGTTTCAAATCTTAAATCAGCAGCTCAAAAAATACTGAAAAGCTGAGAGATCCCACAGAAAACCCTTCAGAGTAAATTGAAAGAGAATACAGTGAAGAGCACAGCTAGTTCCATATGTTTAAACTATTATGAAAAGTAAGAATGCACAATTGCTTGAATGCAGTCTCAAAGAACTGAAGTGGATATGACTAACATAAGACTTTAACACTCTATGCCTACGTGGTAACTGGAAGACCAAATCTGATTCACAGAATACTTCCACCTTTTCTCTGGAGGAGGAGAAGATAGCAATGCCAGCAGTAAATGTAATCCATGCAGCTAAATATGTTTCCCTGGTTCTGCAAAAAAAAATATGGTAGGGATCTGTTGTCATGTCTGTCTCCCACAGAAGAGAAACAAGAGGGTGGTATGGGAGAACAGGGTATCTCTTGGAAGTTTTGCACAGTTTACTGGGACATATCCTCTCTTTCCAAAACCAGCAGAGTACTTGCAGTCAGCAAGACAAATTAGGCTCTTCTCAGGCCAACAGAAGTACAAACCAAGCAAGCCTTACCTGTGAGGATTATGGGGCAAATGTTTCCCAGAATAGCACTTCCAGGGGGATCACTGAGCTTTTTTTAAGGTTAAGTGTCTGGATTGATTCCTTTAAAAGACTGACATTGATTGATCTGTGAAGGTGCACGTTCCCGACAAAGGTAATCAACCGCTCACTGCACTATGGATGAACATCATTAGTTGATAATACCCACCATTGCTATGATCTATCTCACACAAATTCTGGAAACGTGAGGCATTTCTCCTGCTGGATATGATATTCTCTCTTTCATTGCTAAGCTTATAAGTGACTCTCATGTGTCCAATTAAGTTCTCATTTACCTCTCTTTAGTTCCTCTTACACCTTTTTCAAAAGGAGTTAGGTGTTTCCTACTGAGATTACTAATATAACAAATGGAGACCTAATCAAACTCTGAGTAACAGGCTCCTTTTAAATCTACACCACCATTGCCCTGAGGTAGCTCAAGAAATGAGGTTTTTATCAAAAAGCCACACTGAAGGCTCCAGGGTCATCATTATCTTTTCAGGCCTGAAAACTAGTCTCTGCCTTTATTTCCTTTGCTGGGTGACAGTTCTGAAGGGCTGACATTAATCACCAGCAATCTCACGATGGCATGTAATTGCATATATAGATAAATATTCATCCCGGGGGCAGCTGTCAGTGCTATAACACTTCATATCAATCCAATTAAATCCTTGCATGGAGATAATTGTTTGCCACTCTGTCCAAAGAAGAGAATGACACTAATGCTGTGTCCCACAGGTGACCTTTACATCACCTGGCCTTCATCAGCTAATTATAAAGGATCTAAGCATATCTGATATCAACCACACAGTTTCAATCTACTGCTCTAAACACAAAGTCTTATGTGATAGTAAGAATGAAGCGTTTTTTTTCTTTTCCCAGATTTAGTTTTTCTGGATGATTCTGCTGATATTAACAGTGAATAATAAAAGTTATTATGGAGGTTTAATTCCAGCAATACAGAAGTAAGCAGTTGGAAGTGACAACAAATGACATGGATTACTATGTGAAAAAAAAGGGACTGAAAGAAACAGTGTGAAAATATAGGAAAACTTGCAAAGGGGAATACAAGTTCCTGACCTTTTGTTTCTATGAAAATTTAGACATAAATATGTATTATACAAAGAAGGGAAAAAGAAACTACAGGTAACATGATCTAGTGTGAGTTGTCCCTGCTGATGGCAGGGGGTTGGAACTAGATGATCTTAATGTCCTTTCCAAACCAAACTATTCTACGATTCCATATATCTGTGAGGTTGGGCCAGTAGAGTTGTTCTTTCAGCTCAAGGGAATGGAGAAGTGACAAAATTTATTGCTGTTTTCCTCTATATAAATTCATTTGATCATCAGCTTATATGTCTGTTAATTTAATTGGTAAAGTCCTGACATCCATGATTGGTGCATGTGGAAACAAAGCTCCACCTTTATGTGCATGGAAGAAGTAATTTACATGACATTGTCTTTAGTGCTGTAACAAGTTAGTTTTCATCATCCTTGTGCTATAATTATAGGTTCTTTAATTAGCAAAGAATACTGCAATTAGTGCCTTTGCAGACATCATTACTGCTGCATTACCCATGCACTTCTCTTGCTTCAACGGTTTTGAATTAAGTACAGCTCACATTCAAGGTTCCTCTTTTAATATTATCCATTCTCCATTATACAGGTTGGGCAGAGAAGAGAATCAGAGCAGCCCTGCGGAGAAGGACCTGGGGGTGTTGGTCGATGAGAAAATGAACATGAGCCGGCTTCAGTGTGTGCTTGCAGCCCAGAAAGGCAGCCGTATCCTGGGCTACATCAAAAGGAGCGTGACCAGCAGGTCCAAAGAGGTGATCCTGCCGCTCTGCTCTTGTGAGACCTCACCTGGAGTATTGTGTGCAGTTCTGGTGTCCTCAACATAAAAAGGACATGGAACTGTTGGAACAAGTCCAGAGGAGGCCACGAGGATGATCAGGGACTGGAGCACCTCCCATATGAAGACAGGCTGAGAAAGTTGGGGCTGTTCAGCCTGGAGAAGAGAAGGCTGCGTGGAGACCTCATAGCAGCCTTCCAGCATCTGAAGGGGGCCTATAGGGATGCTGGGGAGGGACTCTTCATTAGGGACTCCAGTGATAGGACAAGGGGTGATGGGTTCAAACTTAAACAGGGGAAGTTTAGTTGGATATAAGGAAGAAATTCTTTCCTGTGAGGGTGGTGAGGCACTGGAATGGGTTGTCCAGGGAAGTTGTGAATGCTCCATCCCTGGCGGTGTGCAAGGCCATGTTGGATGAAGCCTTGGGTGATATGGTTTAGTGTGAGGTGTCCCTGCCCATGGCAGGGGGGTTGGAACTGAATGATCTTAAGGTCCTTTCCAACCCTAACTATTCTGTGATTTTATAATTATCTAGATTAATACTATGACCTAGAGGATATCCCTCTCATTTTTTCCCCTCCATTTTCTAGTCTACTACTGTAGGTCATTTTACTTTCAATTAATATATTGTGGGTTTAATGAAAAAAAAATTTTCCAAGCATATTCATGATTTGTCTCAACTCAGTTTAAATTTACTATTAAGATGCAGTTCTTTATGATTGTTTCCTGCTCTGCAATTTAATTTAGACTTTTAATTGCTTTTGTTCAACTTCAGAGATGCTTTTATTTTTTAATTAGGGTAAAAAATCCTCAATCAGTAAACATGGTAAAGTCTTACCTCTAGAAGATATATTTTATAATTGTTATGGCAAAAATCTACTTATGTCAAAGTTTACTCCAGGGTTTTTTTTTTGTGAGTAATTTGAAGTATGCTCATTTTTTATATTCCTTTACCAAAGATTGCATCTTTACTTCCAGCAAGCTGTTTAGCTGCACAACTTACGTGCGGTTTTTCATGGGCTTTACATTTAAAAGCTTTATCATCATGTCTTAGTAATAGAAGGATCATAGCTGACTCAAGACTACTTGACTCATTCTAAAGAAGGCCTGATTCAAAGCCAGTGAGAGTGAAAAGTTCTTTGCATTTTTCTGTTATGCCTTTGACTTGGGAGGGAATAAGATGCCCCCAGAATTCCAGTGACACAGACCTGAAGTTGCTATTTGAAATAGCACTCACCAAGAAGCATATAGTACACACATTTACATTTGAACACTCAAGGGTTTTCTTTTGATGATAGCAATATAGGATTTTTGGAGCGCTATTGTAAGCATCTATTTCTGGGGAAGGATGATTGGCACCCTGAGAGCATCTTTTTCCCTCCTTTTACTTTAAATGGAGCATAGAATATTCTCATTTAGACCCATACTTAATCTTGCCAGATAAAATGCATTCAGTGCGCTCATTTCAAGACCTCATACCTCTTCTGGCCCAAGTGCCCACCATTGTTACATGCACTTGGTTGCAGGAATTGTTCCCATGGATAATACAATGATTCCTTTAAAGATGATTCCCACCATTCAGGAAAGAGCACATGCTAAAGACAAATCATTATGTATGCAGACATGAAGAACAAAATGATGCTGGCAAACCTTGATTTTGAATGGTGATATTCCCAACCTGAAAAATATTCCTGTTAAGAAGTTGAATGTGTGCCTGTAACTGTACACACATTCTTAACTTTTATTACTCTTTAGTGCTTATAAACCCTGTTACCTTAAATATTGAATTTGCATAGTGAGATAAAGCCCTGCTATGATAAATTTATGGGCAGCATGGAGCGGAGGGAAAAAAATACTCTTTTCCTGTAACAGATCAGTACAGAAAAAGAAGAAATTCCAAAAGTAAAAAGACTTACTAATGCTGATGGAAAGTCTGTGCAAGAGCCACATTTTGGAACAGACCTCTCAGAGTGTGTCCTTGGGTATTTAAGTACACCAGTCACCCCTTTTTTCAGCTGTTAAACTGAAAGAAGTTAAACCAGAAGTTTCAGCTTCTAAAAGTTAAACCAAAATTCCAGTTATTTGTTTTAACTTGATGCTGTCTTGTATGAAATACTATTGGAGAGTATCTGCCATTTTAAACTATTTTGTGTTAATGAAAGAAGACACGTAGATCACTATTATGAAACAAATCCATGACAATATCAGCAATATCCATCTTGTTGCAGCATTTTGTAGCACAGCTATTCCATTTCTTTCCCCTTCATTAAAGCATTTTATCATGTTAATTATCATTGTGACAATTTTAATGTTGGAATACATTTTACTAACTGCAAAATGAAGTCCTTCAGGATTGTGTTCCTCAGCTATTACTTCTCCAGAGGTTGCTCAAATACAAATTCTGAATAACTTTAAATAAGAAAAAGTTTCCTGTTCAATGATACTAAAAATTCTAATCAGTAAAAAACCCATAAACTTTCAGTAGCTCTGCTGCAATGAAGTAATCAAGAGATGTTTTCTCTGGCCCTGACACTAAAGTCAGAGATGTGGTTCTCAGTAAAATTTACTGCCATAAAGCAACATTTTTCCTCTTTTGGAGTTATATCGTTGCTAATATGCAAACCAAACTGGCTTCCCCATAACTGAAGAGATAACTACTTAAGGATATGTTCTAGAATACAAAAATTGCATATTGCAGTTTGGACAGAGCTCAATTGTTGTCCTAAATCTCAGTTTCTATTTAAAACAATGACTATTGTGATTTTTTTATCCTTTATTGCTATGAATACATGGACCAAGATTTAAGGGAAACAAGGGTATCCGATGGAGAAGAGCTTCCTGGGTTTGCAGAATCTGAAAAAATAGCTCAGGTACACTCACTGTAGTGAATTCCATCTCATATGGTCTGCTTGGACCTTTAGCATTAACATTTCATTAAGAAAGATACATATTGCATTAGAAATAGGGGGAGCATCCCATTCTGGGGACCACTGACATCATGTTGGAGTACGTCATGTAATTACCTCTGGGTACATGTGAAGGACCAGGTATAAGAAATTGAAAGACAAGACATACCCTTATGGCCTTTAAAAACACATTATGTCTATATGGTGATGCCATTGCTTTGTGGGTTTTATTCCTGTGGTAGAAAACAGCCAAATTTCACAATATAATATTTGAGTCCCAGCCATGTTCCATGGTTTGAAAGTAGCCTGGAGAGGCCAGGAGAACTAGGGGAACATTTTCCTCTTGATTGCTTGGGTAAAAAACCTCACTGAACCAACAATATTGTGTGGATATCAAACTATGCTTAGTATTTCTTTGGAGGGAAAACAAAGATCTTTAATAAACAGTACAAGCACTTTCAGGGCATTAAGTCCATCTCATGATAATGCTTTTAAGATCAATGTATTTAATGTACACACAAAACAGGAAAAAAAAGAAAAAAGGAGAAAGAAGAAACAAAAAGGGAAGCGTGTGGGAAGACAGGAAGAAATTTGATAGTTAGAGAACAGGGGAAGCTAAGGTGTGCAATTCAGTTGTTGTTTATGACAACTGCTGTAAAGTGGGGAAGGGGTAAATGGTCTGCCCTATCCTTCCCCAACAGTATGTGCTTCAGTCATTCCAAAAAGAGGAATTACTGATGTTTTGATATGTGGTGGCTTAACTCACATTTGAGCTGCAAATCTCCGGAACCTAGAGAAAATTGGGGTATAGGAGTCCTGGGGACACCTTCTCGGTACAAAGAACAAGGCATTTAAATGCCTTTATCTGAGCTGTCTATGGGTATGTGCATACTGCAACAAATAAAAGGGCAGTTTGTGTTTGCCCCACTCATAGTGCTTGCTTTCACCTTGTCGTGGTTTAAACCCAGTCAGGTAATTCGTTCGCTCACTTCCCCCCCTTTCTTGCCCTCCCCCTGCTCTCGGAGGGACGGAGAGGAGAATCGAAAAGAATGCAACTCCCACGGGTTGAGATAAGAACAGTTTAGTAACTAAGGTATAACACAAATCACTACTGCTACCACCAATGATAACGATGATAAAGGAAATAACAAGGGAAGAGAATACATCATCTCACCACCAGCCGACCGATAACTCGCCCCCCCAGCCCGACCAAGCTCTGACCCATACCTCCTCCAACCCTGCAGTCTCCCAGCCCTTCCGGCTAACTCCAGTTACATCCTGGGCATGACGTGCTGTGGTATGGAATACCTCTTTGGTCAGTTTGGGTCAGGTGTCCTGTCTCTGCTTCCTCCCGGCTTCCCCTCCTCCCTGGCAGAGCATGAGGCTCACAAAGTCCTTGGCCAAACCAAAACATCCTTGTTATCAGCTCTGTTCCCGAGCTGAAAGTCAAAACACTGCACTGCACCAGCTACCAAGAAGGGGAAAAATGACTGCTACTGCTGAACCCAGGACATTATCCACCCCTTATTCCATACCATTCACGTCATGCTCAGATCCCACATTTTCAATATACCATCACTCTTATCTCAGTGCATGGACCAGTCCCTATAAAGCTGCTGAGTCCATCTGGTCCATGATGTCAGGCTCCATCTCTTGTAACAGTCTTCCAGAGCAGGAGAGACTGTGTGCAGTGTTCACACTCGTGAATAACCTGGGCAATAGTGTCCATTGCTAAGTCCACCCCTCGATCATGAGTCCATCTCTGTGTTGCATCTCTGCTCTGATGGCCTGAAGTGCCATGGGCCCACCAGGCTTAAAATAATTCACTGTCCCCTTCAGCAGTTTCTGCGGCTTGTTGCTGGGGACTCCATACAGCTGCCTTCCATCTCCAATGCTTCCAAAGCACTGGAGGGGCCCAGTGGACTAGATACTTGCCCATACTGTCCCACACACCCTGCCACTCCTGGCTGTCCAGCCTTGGGGAAAACCTCTTGGTCCCCCCATATCCTCGTCTAACCCCAGACAAGACCCAAACCTGACTCTGCTTAACTTTTGAGATCAGACAAAATGGTCGTGGGTAGAACACAGCCTGTGTGTGTGCCAACATGCTGATCCCCATCACAATCAGCAGGCAGGTCCCAAGGGTACCCAAAGGCCATTCAAAACCTTCAGAACTCTCAGTTGATGCTGCTGTACTTGTCACTGGGGCTGGTGCAGCTGCTGTACTTGTCACTGGGGCTGGTGTAGCCGCTGTGCTTGCCGGCTCTCCCACCGCCAGCTTCTCTTTTCCCGAGTCCAGCTCTTCCTCCTCTGCCTTGCTGGGAAATGCTGCCTGGTCTCCTGCGTCCTCCTGGGGCTCGGCGGGCGGCTTCCGGGAAACGCTCTCGGCCGTCGCGGGGCTGGGCTCGGCCGCGGGGCTCGGCTCCTCCGCGGGGCTCGGCTCGGCCGCGGGGCTCGGCTCCTCCGCGGGGCTCGGCTCTTCCGCGGGGCTCGGCTTCTCCGCCGCCTTCTCCCGCTGCTCGGCAGCCCCTTCGTTCTGCTCCTCGACCGCCCCGACTTCCTCCACCGGCAGCCGTCCCCTCGCGGCCTCCGGCCCCGCTCCCGCCGCCGCTTGGTCCCCGGGGCCGCTCTCCCGAGCCGGTTCGGCTGCCGCCGGCTCCCGGGGCCGCTCCCCCTCGGCTCCCCGCAGCCTCACGAAGATGGAGAGTAGGGCGAGGGCCAGGGCGGTGAAGAGCAGCCGGACGGCCAGGTACAAGTCCACGGCCACGTCCGTCCCGCCCTGCTGCTGGAGCCCGTCCGTATTACAAGCCATTGCCATAAAGCACAGTGAGACAAGAACCTTAGCCCAGGCCCCATACTTGATAAACACTATCACAGCAAATACCGGCTCTACGTAAGTTACAACATTCTGAAGCTGTGAGATCAAGCGAAACAACTCTGAGAGCCAATAAATCAGCATTGTGACGAGCTACTATTAATCCAGTCAAATCTGTCGTTATCTCAACCCTTCGTGCCCCACGTTGGGCGCCAAAAAGAACTGTCGTGGTTTAAACCCAGTCAGGTAATTCGTTCGCTCACTTCCCCCCCTTTCTTGCCCTCCCCCTGCTCTCGGAGGGACGGAGAGGAGAATCGAAAAGAATGCAACTCCCACGGGTTGAGATAAGAACAGTTTAGTAACTAAGGTATAACACAAATCACTACTGCTACCACCAATGATAACGATGATAAAGGAAATAACAAGGGAAGAGAATACATCATCTCACCACCAGCCGACTGATAACTCGCCCCCCCAGCCCGACCAAGCTCTGACCCATACCTCCTCCAACCCTGCAGTCTCCCAGCCCTTCCGGCTAACTCCAGTTACATCCTGGGCATGACGTGCTGTGGTATGGAATACCTCTTTGGTCAGTTTGGGTCAGGTGTCCTGTCTCTGCTTCCTCCCGGCTTCCCCTCCTCCCTGGCAGAGCATGAGGCTCACAAAGTCCTTGGCCAAACCAAAACATCCTTGTTATCAGCTCTGTTCCCGAGCTGAAAGTCAAAACACTGCACTGCACCAGCTACCAAGAAGGGGAAAAATGACTGCTACTGCTGAACCCAGGACACACCTACACTAGCCAATAACAATTTTAATTCACTGAGAAAAATGTCTTTGGAAGTACTTCAGAGATTGCAGCAGAGGGGCTTATCAGCAAATCTAACCATTTATAACAAAACTGATCTCACGTTCAAAATCAGAGAGAGGATAGAGGGCAGCAATAATACAGCAATACTTCCCTGGTGGCATAGTCATACAACAATTGTGACTCTCAGTACAAGAGATATACTTCTGCTGTTCTCTTTAGTGTTCTTTTGCCTGTTTCACATCTACTGCATGCATGTAAGCGTTTAGAGCTACAAAATGCTGTATATGAGCAGAAGCAGACTAATCCCACCTCAGGTCCAACAGTTCCTCAATATAACTTCAATATTTTTCTGTAGTCCTTATGGAGAGTTACTGAATTTCAGTCTACGAGAACTATTTGTTCCTGCTGAATGAATAACGCATACTGCTACTGAAGCATGAGCCTACAAAAGTCTTCTGAATTAATTTATGAATCAAATATATCTACTTGGGAGCTTAAAAATAAAAGAAATTCAAAACTGAAATATGACTTCTGGGCCTGGGAGACAGAAAAAAAATTACACTCCTCTGTGACAGTAGCTGATAATAAAAGACAGATCCACAGTCTGCAGTTATTCATTAGAGCTCTTTGGTGGTGTGTGTTCTTTTGCTTTTATAGAGAGAATGGTTTACTAGTATTGGATGAACGACACTTATAACTTTTCTATACAGTGTGCATATTGATTTTTTGTGCTTTGGGTACAAGGATCAAATTACTCTATTGAGTTTTGTGCACTGCTTCATGCCGTGGCACTTCTCTGCAACCTTCCTGGAGTACATGACTTGCTTCATATGGTCCCCCAGGGGGTTCCACCATGCTAACAGGCATGAAAGATTCTGTTGAGATGAAAAAGCTTTTTATTCTTCATATTTTGTGCCATGTGTGTGATCTGTGGGTAGCTTTAGACCAGTAGAAGTTGTCATTTTAATGATTATATAGTGAGATTTTGTGTGTGTTTGTAAATATTACTGTTGCATAGATCCGCTTTTCTTAGATAACATAAGCATTCATTTATATCCTTTATGTGTGTGTTTGTAAGGACAAAAAATTATGTTGACTGCTTTTCCAGATGGGTAAATTAAGGCATAAGCACATCATGGATGCAATTCAACTTCCAGATCAAGACTTTTGAATGTAGGTCTTGGAATACATATGTCTGCATGTGATCTAAGTGTCTAAACTCTCATTACAGCCCATATCCATCCAGCCAGTACAGACAGTTGTCTACAACCTGTTTAGATAATTAAATTGAAACTTCCACATTGTCTAAAATGCTCTCTTAATTTCTACTGTATTGACTAGATCTCCACTGACTTTAACAGGTTAGATACATAGTTCACACAGAGGCACCTACAAGTAGGCACCTACACTTAGGAACTTCCATGGAAAAGATAAGGGACAATGGGTAGTAGTGGGAAGATTCTGATTGGACTCAAGGGGAATATTTTCCCCAATGAAAATGATCAGCCATTGACACAGTTTCCCCAAGGAAGTGGTGGATTCCCCAACACTGACACTTTAAAGATTCAGATGGACAGGGCCCCAGGACATCTGTTTGGAGAGTGCTTTTGCCAAGAAAGGTTGGACCAGCTGATCCCTGAGGTCCCTTCCAACCTGGTATTCTCTGATTCTATGACCTGTGATCTGAATCCCACCAAATTTGAATGTCTCACAGGACGCGTATATGTGACAGAACTGTGCAGAAATACCAACATTAATTAGCCTAAATATCTCATTGCAACACTAATTTCACTATTCAGCCTAGCTAATTCAGAGTGATAGATTAGACCTCTTCAATGCTACAGCTGGAAAATCTCTTTAAGGAATATCCCATTCAAAAATCATCTCCTAGCTTTTAAGACATGTTAAATATCATTTGCATAATAAGTTTTAAAATTCATGCCTGCTGCTTTGCGAGTGTGTAACATCTTGGCTGGCTTTTCCCAAGGACACTTACATCATGGAGAGGACTGAATCAGAATATGTTACTCAAGGCTAGTTAAAATAGTGAACTTCCTTTGACATTCCTGCATGCCCCCGGCAAACCTCTATGCATGCTAGCAAGGTCCTTGTACGATCTCCATGACTTCTGTAAGATTAATATCATCCACAGTTCAATATCGTCATAACACTGATCACCTCAATGTTTTCTTACATGTATGGAGACAAATTTGTGCTAGGTTTAATTAATTAATCTGAACTACTTCTTCATCTACTTTAAGACCATGGTAATTGTGCATCGAATGACCCCTTCACTGTATTGCTTATAAAAGGAAACTAGGATGTCAAATACAGATGTATGTATATATGATCAGGACAGACATCTGCTAGACTAGTCAACACACAGGCATCTAGAAGCAGACACCTGCATTGCGGCTACTTGTAGACACATCAACATAGCTCTACCTCCTCCTGTAGGTGGAAATATTTCTCACTTACTTGTAGACAGAAATCTGGGCCAGTGTTAACAGGCAAACTGCAATGATGGTCAGTTACTAGGATGCCCCCAGGAGATGTCCAACTGCCACATCATTCTGTGGCCAGGGTAGCTCAAATGCAGAATCTCCCCTATGTCCAATTATTTGATGTCTACGGATGCAGTGACAACTCTGAGTTTCTCTGTCTCATAGGAACAACAATTATAAGTTGACCTTTGCCATATTTCCCAGTATTCTAATTTATCCCATTTATCACAGGTTGAGTAGAGGTCACAAGGCAGATGACGGATTCCCAAAATTGGATATATGCCCGTCAATTTGTAGACCTGGTCAGAGCTAGTTCTCTATTTCTGAATTATTAATTCCTTTAAATAATTAGCAGACATGCCACTCAATTATCCTTGATTTTCACATCCCATTTAAAGGTCACTAGGTTTTAGAGTCATCCTTAATTTGGCACAAAAATTATCCGTCCTTCCCAGCTCTGGCTTTACATCCCTGCAATATGACAAGCACAAAATTAACTTTGACAATGTTAACTCTTTAGAACAGAGGAAAGTAGCTGGGTGCATCCATTCTATGCTTTCACTCATGGCAAGATATGTTCAGTTATTTAAAATCAAAGAAAATTACATTTCTTTGGCTGTTTTAAATAAATTATGCCTCTTCCATTCCTATTTTCCTTTTCTCTTTTCTTTCTTTTCTTTTTTCTTTTCTTTTCTTTTCTTTTCTTTTCTTTTCTTTTTTTTCTTTTCTTTTCTTTTCTTTTCTTTTCTTTTCTTTTCTTTTCTTTTCTTTTCTTTTCTTTTCTTTCTTTTCTTTTCTTTCCTTTTCTTTCCTTTTCTTTTTTTTTTTCTTTTCTTCTCTTTTTTCTTTTCTTTTCTTTCTTTTCTTTTCTTTTTTCTTTTCTCTTTTCTTTTCTTTTCTTTTTTCTCTTTTCTCTTTTCTTTTCTCCTTTTCTCTTCTCCTTTTCTCCTTTTCTCTTTTCTCTTCTCTCTTCTCTTCTCTTCTCTTCTCTTCTCTTCTCTTCTCTTCTCTTCTCTTCTCTTCTCTTCTCTTCTCTTCTCTTCTCTCTCTTCTCTTCTCTTCTCTTCTCTCTCTCTTCTCTTCTCTTCTCTTCTCTTCTCTTCTCTTCTCTTCTCTTCTCTTCTCTTCTCTTCTCTTCTCTTCTCTTCTCTTCTCTTCTCTTCTCTTCTCTTCTCTCTCTTCTCTTCTCTTCTCTTCTCTCTCTCTTCTCTCCTCTCTCTCCTCTCCTCTCCTCTCCTCTCCTCTCCTCTCCTCTCCTCTCCTCTCCTCTCCTCTCCTCTCCTCTCCTCTCCTCTCCTCTTCTCCTCTCCTCTCCTCTCCTCTCCTCTCCTCTCCTCTCCTCTCCTCTCCTCTCTTCTCTCTCTCCTCTCTCTCTCTCTCTCTCTCTCCTCTTTCCCCTCCTCTCCTCTCCTCTCCTCTCCTCTCCTCTCCTCTCCTCTCCTCTCCTCTCCTCTCCTCTCCTCTCCTCTCCTCTCCTCTCCTCTCCCTTTCTTTTCTCTTGTATATCATATTGAATATACTTATTGAATGTATCTGGACAAAAGCAACATCAGAATTTGTAATGGTGAAAAGTCATGCTATCCTGGACTCTCTCTTCCTTTACCCATGTGACAGTTATTCGACAATAGGATTTAACCTGATAGTTTTCTTTATGATGTTCTTTGGGTCACAGTGAAATGTGATTTCTCACAGACCAACTGAGCTTTCAGTATGCACAATAAAAAGCTGAATAATCTTAGCTATGCTGCATGACTGATTGTTGTCCTTTGTTCTTTCCTCTAGGCAGCTCCAAATTAAATTGCCTTCAGTAAAAACATACGAAATATAATTAACCTTAGTGACCCTGTTATCCTCAGTGTCCCTTAATTCACCAAGTACAAAGCAAAAAGAAACATTTCTTCTTTATAATGACTAAAAATTCTGTAACAAAAAGCTGAGTTATTCAAGTGTTACTGCATCATAGGTAAAAACACAGAACTTGTTGTCAAACTTGCAGCAATGGTATGGTGTGGAATGACAAGCCTTTGTGGCATTGGGTGGATAGTTAAGTCAGTATCACCTTGTGAATTGATTTTGTAGGCTGAAACAACCTGGATTAGTTTGAGTTGCAACTCCGTCACAGACTGGGTTGGAGATTCTGTGCACATCGCTTTTCTTCTTTGTTTGTAACCCTGTTACCTGGCATGACAGTTCTTGCCTGCATTACTAGATTGCAGGGAATATGAGCTAGTAATCTATATACAAATTGTCACATGATTTTCTGAGATTATAGGTAGATATGAAACACCTAAATGCCAATAGCCTGGCATCTATAGAAATTATCATACTAGTGCTTAGCACTATTGTTCACAAGAAGATAATGACTTGTTTGCAGAGTAATACCAGACTGAAAAGAGCTGAATAGTTGGTTCTTATGTGTTAGAAGAAAGGGTAAAGAACCTGAGGTAACAGTTATTACTGCATTTCCCTTTTCCATTTGGTACCTTTCCTGAAACATAAGGAAATAAATCCTCTATCCTCAGTCTTAGAAATTCACCAGCTTAACACAGATACGTTGCCCTAGGACTACGAAAACCAGCAGATCTTTATCCTTCTGGGTTGTTGCTGTTATCATGTTTTTAACAATCATTCTGGCAAAATATATCTTAATATTCTGAATTCTTTTACATCTGCAGACAATAGATGTGAGAGTGCACTCTTTCTTTACATCACATTTACTGTGTAAATTTCCATAGGACTCAAGCAAATACCTGAGTAATAATAAATGAAAATAGTTTTAAAGAGCCACAGGTGAATCTAGGCATCTAAGGAGATCATAATATCAACACCTGATACCAAATTCACAGCAACTGAAGCTTTATTGCTATTATGGTTAACTTTCATGGATTAAAGCAAAGAAAAGCTTTCCCAGACTCTTTTGATTGCCACATTGTCATGAGCTCACCACAGAGTTATCTTTGTAGTAAAATTGATTCATTTGCTTAGCTGTTCTTTCACACCTGTTTGCTTTTTCATTTGTCTTTCTTATTACCATTGAAAAGAAGAAAAAGAGAAAAATCACATCTGAAGGACAATTCAACAATTAACTGGCCTGTGGACACCTTCTTTAATGATATCAAGGGTCCCCTAAAATAATTAGATTCTTAAGTTCCTGTGAAGCATGAAGGAAAGAGAAACTAAAGGTGAGGAAATGCTGTTTCCTGCAGAGAACTCCATTTCTCTATAAATCAATAAGAAATAATTTCCAACTGGGTATTTCCAAACATACTTATTTTTCACTCTCTACCTAAAAAAAGAACACACAAGGAATTCAAGCAACTGCTGTGCTCATAGAACTTAGGTAGTTATCATTCAGAAACACAAAGTCACAAGTTACGATTAAACCCTCACTCTGCCAGATGCTGTGTAAATCACCAGAGGCAGAAGGCATATTACAGAAAACAGATGAAAGAAGGAAAGAACAGATACAGTCTCTGTGCCTCCTTTATGGGGCTAAACTCAGCATATTGTCTGGTGCAGTTCTATACATTCATGTTTATTCCCTACAGGATATATATGGCTGTCTACACCATCCTACAAGGAGCCCAAACTGAGCATCTTTCAGATCCTATCCATCCCCTCAACAGACAATATGAGAGTCCTTTTATGGAAAGATATGCTGGTCCATGGTGCTCAGATCACAGTGTAGGTGCAGAAGAAACTCATTTGCTGTCTCGTGGAGACCAAAAGCAGCAGCAAAATATAGGTCATACTTGCAAATTCCCTTTCCTTGTTTCATCTATTAGCAAATGCTGCCTATCTGATATCTCTATCTGTTAACTTTTATACGCCATTACCCAAAGTGAAATCACAGCTGGGACTCATGGAACAAGAAGTTCAGAACAAGCCTGCCAAACATGCGTGTTTTCAATCCAGGCTAGAAGAAAGGAATCACTGTGATAGCTAAAGGCAGCAAATATCTGTACACAGCACTACTTTCATCATGCTGTCTGTCAGAACTTGTTTTGACTTCTTTTCATATTCTGCTATGAATAAAGGCTATGCATTACTATTAAAGGTACTGGGCTGGATTTTGAGACTCCTTCCTTGAGCTGGATGAAATGGGACTTCACTGAATTCTGTAGACAGAATATATAAATTTGATGTAAGAATCAAATCACAGTCTTTCTTATGCATGTATTAATGAACACTTAAATATCAGTAAGGAAGGTTTTGTTTTGTTTTAAGAGAAACCTATATAATAAATACTGAGCGAATGGGAAACTTTGAAACACAAACATCAATCCAACAAAATGCATATTGATATACTCAAAAGGAAAAATAAAACTTATGGAGGGGTGAGCAAGCTAGAATTACTATTTAAAAGAAGTGTATAGTGTAGTACTACTTATTAACTCTATTTTGGAGTGCACTTCAGTATTATAACCTCCCAATTATCCAGAAGAAGGGATTCACTGATACAGATCTTTTTATAGCATTAAGTCCTAGTACACTATGAACTCATATTGCAGGATGTTTTCTCAGCTGTTTGATGATTCTGTTTTATGAACCAGCTTTATTTGAAGGGTGCTTTCTGCACTCAGTTTCACTATGGCTGAGGCTCTGGAGATTTTCCATTACACTGAGCATCCTGAGATTTATTGAGTAGAGTGTGCTGCAGAGGGTAGGACTTTGCCTTCTTTCTTAAAGATAAGACTAGCAAGGTGAAGCCCTCACTTGCATACAAACTGTGACTGCATCCTTTCCTGATTACTCTTATTACTTATGACTTACACAGTGTGACTTAGCAGCTTTAGCCTCATTATGTTTAGCACAACACACACGGGGAGAATAAAACAACAATCTGCTCTTCAAGTCACAGTTCTTGCAAAGACATATAGTCCCAAAGGCAGGCTTCATTGAGACATCCCCACCCTCAGAAAGAGGACAGCAGTGAAAATATCTCTAAACTGATGGGGGACTGGTTTAGTACACATTATTTTCTTCCTGCCCCTCAAATGCTACAATTTTTCCCGTTGCTTTTACCTTAAGGACAACATGCCATTTGCATCATATATTGGATCTCAGTCTTCTGAAAATGAGCTCAATAACATATGCATCACATGTTCTGCTAATCACTTCTGTCCATGCACGATATTTTACAATGTACATGTCTAGCGGAAAAGGATCTCAGTTAAAATTGGAGCTACACAGCATCACTGGTAACATAATCTTAATAATAATAATAATATTCATTTTACAACAATGCAAAAGATGACAGAAAGGGAGGATTGAGAATAGACCAACTACATAATGAAAATCAGTAGCAACTCCAGTGGGCTTCTGTGGTTGTCAGATCAAGCTGTAAGTACAGGCCTATGTTTAGTTTTCAGCAATCTCTGACACAGGAGATGTAAAATTGAGGGCGTAGATTCTCTGGTATTGGATATGTGTATTCAGTTTGCCTTGTATTAAAGCAGCTTCCAAGAAGTAATAATAAAACAACATATTCAGGAGTACTTCACATAAGTTTCAACTAAAAATCTTTTCTAAAAATATGCATGCTTCTCAAAGAAATGGCTTCATTTCAAATTCTGAGCAACATTTAATTTAAAACTGGTGACATAGAGTGTTATTTTGTTTCTTTTCTGCTTTCTAACTACCAGCAATGTATGATCAGTGGAAATGGGAAGACACTCCAGTAACATTAAAAGAAAAATGCTGACAAGTCAAAGAAGTCAGCCTGTTAATTGCCCATGATAGCAAGTCAAAAAAAGCCCTTTAACTTTTCAATTCAGGCTTGAAACATTATGGCTTGCCTGTTGTTCTGAGGGTTTTTTCCTCCCGACCTTCCTCCTTCCACCTGCTCTAAAACATAAACAAACCAAAACAAGGGTGCTCTTCTGGGATGAGTATTTACTACCATGTGAAAATGGAGATTCAGTGTATCACAAATGGGGCATCATTTATTCAGAAATGCTTTCAAAAAATGCATTTTCCAGATTTTCTGCATAAATAAGAGGAATCTGCTTGGTTTATAACTGAACCGAGTCCTATGAAGCACACGCTATGCTCCCAAACTATCAATTCAGGGGAGTCATCTACAGCCAAGAATCTTTAAAGCTGTCTTGTTGACAGGAAGCATATTTTATAGTCTTTCACTTCTGCTGCTGTGCAGGAAGCAACTCTACACTGGTAGTTTAACCTTCATCTACAAAGAGCAATTGTTCTTCCTATGAAGCCTGTACTGTTTGCACTTCAGGAGTACATGAAAGAAATTATTAACAACAAAAGTTTCAAAAATAATGGTATTCTTCTGGCAAACACTGTCAGTTAAATGCAGACAAATATTTGCTTTAAAAGTATAAAATTGCTAACATCTGGGATGTTTTGGATTTGTTGGGTTAGAATTGTTTCCTGCTTCTCTTTGCTGGCATCCAAATATTTGTTAAATCTCTTCAAGAGGTAACTGGCCAGACCTGGATAACAACATTCAACTGGAAAACATACATCAAACCTCTGTTTGTTGAAGTAATTCTGAAAGAAAATCGTTAATATTCTATTTCAGTTCTTATTAGTGGCAGGAGGTGGTGGTAATGGAATAAATATCGAGTTCTAGATGATTCATTGCTTCATTAACTAAGATATTGCAAGACAAATATAGAAATAGTGTTGGGATGTGTTCCAAATCCCAGGCTTCCTTATTCCAGGAATATTTCTCGAGAGTTCCCATCAAATTATACTTTTTGTGCATCTGCTATCCTAGTGTCTTTCCAGGGCACAATTCCTGGGAAATGGGTCACTATTTTGACAACTCCTGCTGCTTTGAATCCTTTTGTTACCTAGTCTTTGTCTCCATATTCCTAAAGGGTTTCTCGCCCATCATAGGGCTGGTACGTAAAAAGTGGTCAATGCTCTTGCTATGTCTCCAGTCACTTTATAGGCAAACCCTGTATTATCTCATGCCAAAAAATTACAGGCTAGGTGCTTAGTAGAGATGAGATTTTAAACCTGTGACCCCTATTTTCACACAAACATCTTAATCCAGCAAGTGAACAAACATAGCAGTGTTAGAAACAAGGTCTAAAACATACTCTCCTCCTGGCCATTGTCCATAGGGTACTTTTGGCAGCTTTCTGCTCTGTGTGTAGATGCTGTAAACTCTCCTGAAAGCCTTAATCTCCCCAAGCAATGTGCAGTTAACCTAGGCAACAACTCAGCAGTATAAATTAGTCTCAGAGCTCAACAACTCTGTGTGTGTCTACCTTAGCAACTCTGTGATCATGGACTGACTTGATTAAGGTAAAACTATGCTAAGAAATATCAGACTTTGGAAAGTCCTGCCTGGAAGCTGAGGTATGCCAGTATGAAAGCATGAGAGGAATATCCACAGGGTATTAAACTGAAATATATGAGCACCAGTAGACAGGTATTTAATTTAGACTGCAAAGCATTTATACTTGGTAATTAAGCACACAGAGGAAAAGATTAAACTTCATTTTGATCCAATTGCATCCTCTTGAGAACCTGACTGATACTAAAAAATATGCTTTTGGGAGCTCGGTCACGTTTATAAGACAGGGGCTAACATTCTCTGGACCATTTATATCTCAGCCATTGAGTTTTCCTGCATAGGTATCGATCTCATTAGAAGTGCATGGTTCTTGATCAAGCTCTGGCTATATGTAGAAGTAATCAATGCAGCCCAAGAGCATCTGTAAGAGTGAACCCAAATATTGAGGATCCAGACAAGTACTTCAGGTACGTCCTTTGGAATAACTTTAATCTGATGCCACAGATAAAATGCCCACTATTGGATGGACCACATCAGGTACACTTCTGGAGCAGTGCTTTGGTTTATTTTCATCTGGTAGAAAGCTCATCTGTTGTGTGCTCCGACAGACCAACATAAGATTAAGTAGGAAAGATTGAGTCACTTCAGAAGCCCAATCCTGATCCAAACAAAACTGGTAACACACATAACTGCACAACTGATATTTCTTGAGACATGGGCTACAAACCAGGGAATAGAAACTGAGATGCAGTAGTTGTTATTTGCAGAGCGTAACAGATGTCAGCAACTGGCCCACAGATGGGTTTGGGTCTTAGCCAAAAGGTAGATAGAAATAGCGGACCCTCAGCATCCTAGATGGTTTGAAGGGAGTGGAAGGACTTGGTGTTATTAATTCAGTGAATTACAAGACAAGTTTGCGTACAAACATAAACTGTTACGTCCAAAGCAGATGTACCATAGGTAAAGGGAATCCAGTCTTAGAATCTACCGATAACTAAAAGATGTTAATAGCTAGGAAGATGTGATTACTAGGCAGCTCATCAACCTCAATGTCTGAAGAATTGGGAATGAACATCTGAGTTAGTCAGAGAGATTTGTTCTCTCTGCTCTTTCTTCTGCTTCACATGGGAATTCCTGGGCCATTAAGTCCAACCGCATGTTGCAGTATCCCACCATCAAATCCATTCAGAAATGTACTGAGGTCTGTGATAAAATAATTAAGTAAGTAGTGTGTTCCATATTCACAAGGGAAGATTTTCCCAGAACCTCAATGTTCTGGTAGTCAGGAGCCTTCTTACAATACCCAGCCTAAATATATTCTAGGCCAATTTGTTTCTCTTAAGATAACTACCTTCTGCCAGTCTCTTGAAAGAAACAAAGAGCCATATAAGCTTATTAGAGAGTCTGTTCTTTGACTCTTTTGGAATAAGGTAAGAGAGCTGAAAGTACTGTTTCATCATTATTATTTCCCAAAGGCATTGGTCACTTGGAAAAGTCTGGGAAGCTCTGCTCTGAAATTCTTATAGCACTTCTTTCTCACTTCTGGTCCTCTTTAACTCATGCCCACAAGAGTCAGAAAACGATTTTGCTCTGCCTAGCAAACCTCGTTCATTCACCTGTGCGATATGAAAGAATAACATCTGTGTAAAAAGATATACATGTATTGAAACGTACTGCACAAAGAAATTACAGTATTACGGAGGAGATAATTTACTTGTCATCTAGATGACATTAGTAGAAATCTCTAAGGCAAGATCAATTTAATTAATTCAAATCAGAAACAATTTAAAATACGGTAATGTGTTCTGGTTAAAAAATACTTAGAATCATTTCTGTCTTCATGATGTCACTTTGAGAGCTGTAAATGCTGGAATAGGTGTGAAAACTAAAAATCGGGACTGTAAGAAATGTAAGTGTGTATACCGGGAATCCACAAAATAAAAGGTCTGATTTGAAATGTCAGATTTCTTTTAAATTAGACATTAATTATATTAAAGTAAGGCAACGGCTAAACAAAACCAGTACAAATCCAAGAAGACCACCAGTATACAAATAAAAGGTAAATGAACACAGCTGAAGAAAATCTGTCTCTATATCTATCAAGACAAATAAAGGACAGCAAGAACAGAGAAGAGATTGCTTTTAGCAATGATTGTGTCAGTTACAGAACTAACCAACCATGGCTGGATAACATCCATGCACGGATGAAAGATCACTATCACTAATCAAGCACTGTAGAGGAGCCACAAATAACTGTGTGCTCAATTCATCAGTATTTTACAGGAGCTGAGTTTATCCCCCCATTCTCCTGGTAGCCTCCAGACAAATTCACTGTTTATGAGGCACAGATGCTGCACTGCAGTTGTCTCATTGTTCAGGAGCAGAGTCCCACCCCGCTGTTTGTACCTAACACACTCTTTTCAGAAGGAATTAACTGGTTAAATGAGTACATTAAAGTAGTCCAATTTCTGTGTTGTTCCCTGCTTGCTCTGTTTGTGTGTTTTTCAGGTAACTATAAATTACAAGTTGTAGGTAAACACTTTTCATAGTGCATGGGTGAGTACTTTCTGCTAAGCTACTTTCTTGCTAATACAAGTGTTTTCTTCCTAGGTGTGGATTTTAAGGTACTTAATCAAAAGCTATGAATGCCCTCTTAGGTGAAAAGAGGTTCCTTGCAGGTTCATTATGGGGGCTGTGAAGTTCTGGAGTTCTCCTGGGAGCCGTGGTGCTTCTTATTTGACATGTCCCTCCCTGAACCTGGTGAAAACGTGAAATGCATTAACCTGTTTTTCACAAAAGTAGCTGAACATGAACATATTTCACTCAAAATGAAACTGCAGAAGTACCAGTCTTTGGGAGACCAGCGAATACCGGTGTACAAAACCTTGCTTTAATATTCTTAGTTTTAGAAAGAGTGTTTTTTGTCCTGTTCATATGTGCCAAAGATGGTGCCACCAGTGCCTGTTCTCCTGCATGGTTTTGTCTGCAGGCTCCTCTGCATTTAGACACTAAATTATTCACCTTCACACACACTAGCTATGCCTATAATCAATATCTATACTGTTTAAGATAAAACTACACTAAGAAAGATTAGATTTTGAAAGACCTGCCTGGAAGTTGAGGCATGCCAACATGAAATCATGAGAAGAATATCCACAGAGTATTAAACTGAATTATATAAAAATAGACAGGCATTTAATTTAGATTGCAGCTTCATTTAGATCCAGTTGTGTCCTCTTGGGAACCAGACTGATACAAAAAAGCATGCTTTTGGGAGTTCTGTCCCACTATTAAGCAAGGGGATAATGATGATCTGTAGTCTAACAGATTGAAACATCCTTAGTCAATTATGAGTTTAAAATCCCTACAAAAAAAGTTCTAAATATATTACTGAATGCTTACCCAAGGAATCTTGGGATATATTCCTTCATTAGTTTTACTTACTTGTAAAAGGATCCTTTCTCTTATAGTTCTATTAAATGACCTGCCAGAGGGAGTAATGGGATGGGTATTTAGTAATTAGTTTGCTTAACTTGCAGTGTGACCTAAACTGTGGTTTGAGATTTAATTGCATCACCACACAAAGACATAAACTTCAAATTATTATGCAGTCTTTCAGATAAATGCTAGAGAGAGTAAAAATACCTGTAGATGTATAAACTAAAACTGATTGGTGGACATACCCTTGGATGAGAGAAGCTGCCATACAAACAATGGTTCTAGAAATGTCTAGGAGTTGCTCATTATTTTATTTCTAGCTCTTTTCAAGGTTAGAGCAGAGAGCAGAGTGATTTCTAAACTCCCACAACCTCAGCAGGCATTGGTGATCCTGTTGAGACCTTCTTGTTATTCCTGTGCAGTATCAGGCTCCCTTTTATCCCCAAGGAGCAAATGAAACAACCTCAGTCAGACCACAGAGATAAGGATGCACATTAAATGAAGCTGAATTCACACTTCTACAGGGAGTACCCACTGCAATTAACTTTAGGCATCTGGCCCATCGACCTTTATCTCTGAAATAGTTAGGTTATCTATATAAACAATGGAATAAAGAATTACTTTTAATATTTACTTCTCATTGTCACATAGACAAATGAAACAGGTGATGACACTTCTGATGTCTTTTCTTCCTTGTCTTCAAACATCATCTGGAGAAGCAGCTGCAAGAGCATTCTGGATGTCTGAAACAGAAAGAAGGCTATTCACTGACATCTTTTTATAAAAAGTTAAGGTCTTCCAGAGGAAAATGTTACCTGCTGCCACCCTGTATTTTTTGTTTTCTCTAAGGACTTTTAGCAACATAAGCAATTGTCTTGACTGATGCCAGAAAGACAAGCGTTAATATCCCCTGGAATAAGGAACAACTTCCAGTTTGAACACCCTGAATGCATGGCGAAATGCTGCATCACTGATCTCGTTCATCTCTATTGCTGGTAGCAATATATTTGCTTCTGTGTCTTGCAATTACCTTGCAGCTGTGTAGCCAGGAAACCCATGGAGATTGAGTCAGTCAAGTTCAGTATTAACCATAGCCCTGTTAATTGACTTGATCTCATTCCCTGTACTGGAAAAAATTGGATGTGTACATTGTATCTATGAAGGATGGCATCTTTCCTTTCCAC
The DNA here is from genome assembly GCF_034315485.1 of Pezoporus occidentalis. Classification (NCBI taxonomy): domain Eukaryota; kingdom Metazoa; phylum Chordata; class Aves; order Psittaciformes; family Psittacidae; genus Pezoporus; species Pezoporus occidentalis. The sequence goes on along the minus strand of NW_026915977.1, from coordinate 2,104,516 downwards.
AGATGCCAGGTACAATATTTTTTTCACTTCCTATAAAATATAAGGCTTGTTCATTATTTGATGAGTTTCCAATATTTACCATGGATCACCCTACCTTTTCTTAGTGTGTTGAGAACCAATTCCAAATCAGGCAATGTTTATATATCTATGTATATACAAGCATTTGTTATATTTACAATGTTGAGAATGATTCATTATCCTGAAGTCACAAGTGCTCTTGGCAGCCTTTTCCTGAGTTCCATCACAATATGTCATACACTAAGAAAATGTTCATTAAAACAGCTAGAGAAAATACTAATCTTGACTCCCAGTGGCAAGTGTTTTGGAGAGGATATTATTGTTTTCGCCAAAGATAAGTCAGTAGTAAAGACACAATCTGTTCTGATCCTGTAATCCAAGCAGAATTAAACTGTTGAGGAACTTTATTCTTCTATTCTCAGTGACATTCAGGAAGATTTGGGCCATATGAATGTTTTCTATGTATTCTATTTCTATGACCTGAGGTCCTAAACCTGCAAAATACATTACCTGTAACAGTAGTTGGTTTTCCAAGCACATGAACTAAGAAATCCAAATGCAGCTTGCATTAGGAGAGAAGGTTCATTACAGAGCTGAAGAAAATATAATCCCTGCTGGTTTATTCCCTTACATCATGCCACTATATTTCTTTTCATTATGTTCACCTTCCACCTGTCAAAACATCTTCCATGTGAGGAAATTTTTATGTGGTTTAACATAGTTTTTCTTTTCTTTCTTTTTTTTTCCTCAGAAATATAAGAAATATAGAGTTTTGATAATAGCTATCATAGCACTGCATTGCATTACACTGATGTGTATTCTCACCAGAGCATATTGCACTTATTTCACTAGGATTTGTCTTCCTTCAAGGCACATGTGCAAGTAGACGAATACAATATTGTATTTCCTTGTTCCATATACCATTGAAACTAAAGAAATGCATATTCTTCCTTAAAAGTTATGTGTAGAACAGAGCAAAAAAGGATGTGATGATGATGATGATGATAATAATAATGATAGAAGATTGTGGTTAAATTGGTACAACACATGCACGTGGCTGGCTGACAGGATTGTATCTGAAGTTGTGGGAAGAAGTTTGCCAAAACCATAGGAAAGTTAGGAAAGTTTGCCAAAACATTCATTCTGGAAGAGCAAGTTGCTTTCAAAAAGTAAGTTTTGAAGATTATCATCAGAGGTATAAAGCATCCTAAAACTCTCCTTCCACAAAAAGGAAAAGCTCTTCAAATATTACTTCCTCACATAAAAATGAGAGCAACTCCATTCTGATAAGGATTTACACTTTTTAGCACTGAAGAGAAGAGAGATGTAAGGACTCATCAATTGGAGTTTGACATTTTTTTAATCCATGTCAAACACTGTCTTCAAAATTGTCTAACCGGAATAATTTGGCTTTTTCCTCTATAAATAAATTTCCATAAAAGAAAATGCTCAAAACTCTAGGAATGCAGTCAGACTGTCCCAGAAAAAACTTCGGGGAAAAAAAGGTCAGTCTTGACTCCTGATGGATCTCCTTCTTTGTAATTGTTTCTGAGGATCTTATTCATCAGTCTTCTATGAGAACATTATAGGGGAAATGGAAGGCGTTTCATCACCACAGATTCCATTCCAGTGCAGATGATCCATTTCATGTGCCATAACAGAATCATAAAGTGAATTGCAGTCTACAATAATCATAGAATCATAGAATAGTTAGGGTTGGAAAGGACCTTAAGATCATGCAAAGGGAAAGAAAGCTAAACTCCAATTATTATAATTAGACTGAAAATGAAAAATAGATTTATTTTTTTTTAAAAGCACTGGCACTTAATTTGATTTTGTGAATATTTACAAAAAATCCCTAATAATAAATATATGAGATATTTCATATCCCTGGCATATTCAAGGCCAGGTTAGACAGAGCCTGGAGGATGTCAAATGAGACTTAAATGAGGTTCCAAGTTTCTCCATAAATTAAAACCCACTGAATTAGAAGAAGAGTTGTCTGCATGTTGCAAGATCAATTTTCAGAACAGGGTAAAGGAGTTTTTCTCCCCTAAACCCATTTTTTAATGATCACTGACTTGTTAAGCATGCTGCCATCTCCCTGTTCATATTGACAGCGTTGTGCTCTTGTGGCCTATGTAAAAGGAGATAAGAGACTTCAGTATTGCACCAAATTTCCCATATCTCTCAGTCTGGTCTGCCTCTGTGTTACCAATTTAAGGACTTTCATTATGACCTAATCTTATAAAATTTCTCATATTTTCTATAATGTCTTGTTATGGCAGTTTGCTGAGGTATTTATTTGATGTGAAGTTTCGTTACTTTTTAATGTTCAGAAAGCATTTCTGAAGCTGAAAAAATACCCCGAATTTAGCCCAGTTGTCTGTTCGTTTTTTGCACGTAAAATAACTAGACTAATAACAATCACTATCTCTGTGTTTCCTGTCCATCTAGTGTTGCAAATTGTTTAGCAGGTTCTCCCTTTGGTCGATAGTGAGTAATAAACTTCTTGAAAATGTTTTGCAATGAAGTCAAGCAAAACAACTCCATTAGAGCTGATGCCTGAACAATGGCAGATGGTTGCAATGAAATGAGAAAAAAGTCTTCTGCTCTTTGCTGTAATATTGAATCATAGAATCATAGAATGTTTTGGGTTGGAAAGGACCTTAAGATCATCTAGTTCCAAACCCCTGCCATGGGCAGGGATGTCTCACACTAGACCAGATCGCCCAAGGCTCTGTCCAACCTGGCCTTGAGCACTGCCAGGGATGGAGCATTCACAACTTCCCTGGGCAACCCATTCCAGTGCCTCACCACCCTAACAATAAAGAACTTCCTCCTTATATCTAACCTGAACTTCCCCTGTTTCAGTTTGACCCCACCACCCCTTGTCCTATCACTACAATCCCAGATGAAGAGTCCTTCTCCAGCATCCCTCTAGGGCCCCCTCAGATAACATTCCATGTGGCAGATACTTAGCAAATATCCAAAATGGAGACTCTATGCTTAGAATAACATCTAAGCTAAAGAAAGAGATCAAACAGTTAATGTGTGAGGCCATTTTCTGGAAGGTTCTTGTGACCAGTGAGAGAAATGGATCCTTCTAAGAATTTTAATGCAGCTAAAAGATTTTTGGAGCTGAAGCCAAACATGGACAAAGTGTTTTGCAGCGGTGAAAAGGACAGAAAGAGTATTGAAACTACTGAAAGCCAAAAAGAACTAGGGAGAAACAATACTGTGTGAAACCCTGGAAATGGCTTATGGCATACAAAATTTCTCTGTGAGCTGAATTCCAGACTTAACAGATGTGCACTCAGTTCCCAGATCTCAGAATTTCCTATGTGAAATGGGGTGATTTGCATCACTTATCTGTATCTGAGTTTTCCATCTGTAAAACAGAAAGGAAGGGGTGACAGCCAAAGAAATTTAGGTCAGATGAAAGGAAAAATTGTATCTTGCTAGACATATGTAGTAATCTTAGTAATCCTTCTAATCTATTCAGTGGCTTTAGCTGAAATGCTCTCCTCAGTGTTGCACAACATACTTTAAAATGGTTGTGAACAGCTGGAAGGAGGCCAGAGAAGAGAAGCAAAAATTATTCTGGAAATCTAGGAAAAATAACTTTCAAGAAATACAGAAAAGGATGAGAAATCTTGAGAAAAGAGGGAATACAAAACTCAAGAGAAACAAGGAAATTGTAGAAATGTATAAAGGCACTTGCAAAAATAGAGTCATAAAATCATAGAATCATAGAATAGTTAGGGTTGGAAAGGACCTTAAGATCATCAAGTTCCAACTCCCCTGCTGTGGGCACGGACACCTCCCACTAAACCATGGCACCCAAGGCTTTGTCCAACCTGGCCTTGAACACCACCTGGGATGGAGCATTCACAACTCCCTTGGGTAACCCATTCCAGTGCCTCACCACCCTTACAGTAAAGAACTTCCTCCTTACATCCAATCTAAGCTTCCACTGTTTAAGTTTTAACCCATTACCCCTCATCTTATCCCTACAGTCCATAATGGAGAGTCCCTCCCCAGCATCCTTATAGAAGAACTAAAGAAAGAAATCGTGTTCTCCATAATGTAGTGGATAGGGCAAGTGATAATGTGTAATATAAAAAGAATATTTAGAAATTAAGATGAAATTTCTACATGGTTACTGAAGCACAAGAAGAGGTTGTATGAAAATGTTGCATTATATGAGATGCTTGCCTAACAGTTTGACTGATACGGGCTAAGAATTACATGGTTTGGGGAGGTGCCACTGATGTCAGGGTGACCAAAGTTAAATATCTATATATAAAAATATTTTAAAAATCTGTTTTATTGATACATTTAAATATTTATATATTATTAGATAATGATGATGCAGTGATTATTCAAGCATTCATGGTCCTGGTGTTGCATGCCGAGAGGCTGCTTGCAGTTACACCAGTCTGGAAGAAGTCTCCTGAAGTTTCAGTAGACTATAGAAGAAACGTATCCTTCATTTCAATTTAATTTTTAAATAGAAATTAATTTACTTTTGTTACAGAGCTACCTTCTTCTTTAATATGTTTTGAATGCGTAGCTATTACTGAAGGAAATGCCTCATTAAAATCTGCCTGTTTTGTTTTAGAGTAAGACTCATTGACAAGATTTCTTTTAATCAGTTCATTTGGAAACTAATGTCAGATAGCACGACTTTCTTCCTCTTGTTATTAAGTGAATTGGACTGTTAATAATTTCTTCGCTATTTAAATTTATTCTGGAGGTACCTTCAAATACACCATCTGTATTTTCGTTAAAGGAGAGAAATCAAGCTTTGAATTTCAGAGGTGAATGTTGAAAATGGTAGGTCATTAGGGTCAAGACACTTTTTATTTCCTTTGAGAGATTAGTCTACATGAAACAGGGATTTTAATTATAAGTCATGGACTGCATATAAGAAAAGCAAATTTTGATAAAGTGAAGTGCTAACATACTTTCAAACCTCTGTTTGTGAAAGGCATAAGGGCTCAGCCATATGCTATTTGTACACGTAGGAATAAGAATATCCATGAAAAGAAACGCAAAGTCAACAGGACCTTGAGAAAGTACTGACAGAATAATCTTTCAGAAATAGCTCCTCTTCACTGCGAGGCAGCTCTCCACCCAGGCTACCTCTCACTTATTTTCTCTATTTTAACGCTGAGAAGTGTTTCTTTTTGTGTAGTCAGCCACTCAGTGGAGACAGTGAGTGCTCCCTGCTCTAAGGGTGATGTGGTGGTTGCATTCAAGGATGCATTCTCTTCCTTCCTGAGGGATTCATCATTTGCCATTGCCTTAGGTATGACTGATACTAGCAGCCACACCTCAGGGTCAGATTTCCTTTATTTCAAAAGCTGCATTATCAAAAAGTGGTATTGCCATAGTTTTCAGTTTCTCTATTTCTTTAATTTCATTTAATCTGTTTTCAGACTGCATATTAGTTGCAATAATCAGGATATCCAAGACCTAGATAAAGACCCAGAACACTTTGTGTTTCCCTGTCTTCCTCTACATCATGTAGACAGAAAAGACCTTGTGGTGCCTTTTCTCTCAGATCACACAGCCTTGAGGGCAATCTTGTGGAGAAAAATAATCTTAAAGACTCCAGAACAGTGAAAAAAGCCAAAGCACAGCTAAAGCTAAGACATTTTAGCAGTCTCAGAATTTTTCTGCAGTTTTGGCTAGAGTCTTTATAGTGTCTTTGCTGTTTGGCAAGGAGTTAGACATGATGCCTGGTTCTGACCCCAGGAAGCATGGCTGAGCTGATGCCCATTTGGCTAAACCCTCTTTCTCTCCCCCAAAACAAGAAGCCCAGATCCCTTCAGGGTGACATGTCCATACTACACAAGGGAACTGTATCTATCACCATCATTTCCAAAAATATTTTTGTGGTCATGGTTCAAAATCTTGTCTGTAGGTGTGCCAATACATAAACTGAATGATTGTCTCACAGTGCACAAACCCCTACCCAGATCTCATTCAATTTACTGGCATAACCTAGACTTTCTCTCCTGAGCTTATTCTTTCTTGAAACCTGCTTTGATTATTTAGATGATGAACACTTATGACAGCATTTCGTATTTGTGCTTTGTGGTTCCTTTCACACTGGCATAGTAAATACTAATTTGGAATAAAACAATGAGTTACACTGCCCATAACTGGCAAATTATATTCATTCAGATATCTCCATAGTGATCAGCCTTGTCAGTGCTGCAGATCAAATGACCTGACATCTGTTAGAAGTTAAGATTTACATAGAGAACAACTCTGAAACAGTTAGGGTAAGGTTTTGGTAATATGGAAGGCTGCAGTGAAACACAGTGAAAGGAACTGAATATGTGAATAGACATGGGCATGCCTCTCCTGGTCATCAATAGAACATCTTAGGAATCTTATTGAAAACCGGTGACTCATTTGGTATCCCCAAATATCCATGCTGAAGAAAACATACTTTTTCCTCTGGGATAGTATGGCAAATATAATTTTTTATATTTCCTTCGTGTTCCTGTTTGAACTTCCTAAGATGATGTCCATTTGAATATTAGAATTCCACAAAATGTCTGACTGTCCAAGACTTGAATATGGTACGCAAACCACAGCTCATTTAAAAGTAGCTTACCTGATCACAGAACCTCAGCACTTTGTAAGCCATATCTTCTGCCACCGGCATTGATGATGGGATTCATCTGTTTGCTTCTGTGCTTTTAATTTTTAACAGATTTGGGGCAGAAATAGATCACTCTTATGCATTTCTGGCTTGTTTACACTCAGATGAAGTATTTGAATTTAGGTATCTTAGAAATAGAAAATGCCGTTCTCTGAAATAGCCCTTTGTTTTTTTGGGTAAAGCACCACTATAGACAAATCACAGCTAGGATTACTTCATCAGCCAGAAATATTTTCTCTCATGCATGTGAAGTGTGACCAGCACTGAGACTCTAATGTACCTATTCACAGACAAATAAGAAAAAAAATGTCAATAAACCTCTGTGTAGAAATTGCTGTTGTTGCAAAACAGAGATTTCAAGTGTAAATTTTACTCTACCCCTTAGCAGTGTATCTATCTGACTTGAGAAAAATGAAGTTCCATCCATTAACTTACATAGCATTGCACAACAATGGAATGGTTTATTATTTTTCGATCAATACTTTTCAGCATTACTTGCTATTCATAGCAATAGAAAGTCATTTAATTAATATACAGAAACACTGGACCTAACACAGGAAATGAATTGATCCAATATGTTAACAGACTTCTTGACCCAGTGTTCAACATAGATCCTCTTCTACAAATACCCATGTGTGACTGCCTACTACTCCTTCATGAATCCCCGTGTTCTTCAAAGTATGCCTTCATAGTACCTCAGCTATCTAGACCAGATTAATGGTAACCATTAATTATTGCTATTTGGTAAGTTATCATGCCTCAGTTAACCTATTGTGACCTGCTCTGAAGTTGCTTTTGTGTCCTAAACCAAGAAATGCTATGTATTATCTCACATATGTCATAGCCTAAGAATACATGTACACACAGTCTTTTACCATAGCTCTGCTGATGAATGTTAACTCATTAAATAACTGTAATTTGGTGATTACTATAAGCCCACTTATAGTAATCATTTTTATGTTTCCAAGACAAGAGCATTTTATGTCCTGTGATTAATAGGATGATGGTTTACCAACACATGACCTCTCAGAAACACGACAGGAACTGAGTTACAGCTTCTGTGTTACAATGATGAACCTCCGAGAAACCTCAGTGGTATTTTCACTTCCTAAAACTAACAGCAATTTTACTGTAAATCATCCTGACCTAAGATGTGGGGACTGTGAGAAGGAACATAGGCAGTGAGAAGAAGGAGAGATGAAGACAAGACACTTCAAAAAGCTCCAAGTCAGTGGGTGACCTTATTATATGATACCCAAAGAAGATGAAAGAACTTGCTGACCTGAAAATGAACATAAAAGAGTAAAGATTAAAAGACTAATAACCCAGCCACACAAAAGAGAAAAAAATGCCTGCAGTGTCTTAATTTGTAACTCGGAATGATACTAAACAAGACTCATTTCTCTTGACAAAGTCATGAGTCTGAATTGCTATCACTTATTATTAGCCTCTTTATTTGCTTAGTACTAGGCAATTTGCATTAAGAGCCTATTTTTCTCTCTTCTATTTTGTTTGTTTTTCAAATGAATTTATGTTCATGGTGGGAGACAGCATGAGAAGCCCCTGGATTTAGCCACAGAGAATAGCAAGCAGTCAGCAAATTTCCTTTTTCGTTCCCTGCTGATTTGCCAGAAGAATAAAAGATCGTTTAGTCACAGGGCACATTCAGTTCTCATCATCTGTGGTCCCAACAGGGGGGTCAGTAAAACATCAGCAGGATTGCCAGTTAGTGATGCACATGATGCTGACTTTTTTGGGGGTTGTGGATCTTCAGGTTTAATTCTCTGTTCAAAAGCCTTACCGCTGACATGCAGTTTGCAGGCTATCTCACTGATTTCAGGCTCTTTAGAAAAGACAAGCCCAGCAGGTGGGGCGGGGGAGTCGCTATTTATGTTAGGGATAGGCTGGAGAGTATGGAACTCTGTCTGGGGACAGGTGACCAATTGACAGAGAGTTTGTGGGTCAGGGTTAAAGGGAGAATAGCAATGGGAGGAATTACGGTGGGGATGTGTTACAGACCACCTGATCAAAAGGACTCGGTGGATGAAGCGCTCTATAGACAGATAGCAACAGCCTCACGCTCACAGGCCCTTGTTCTCATGCGGGACTTCAACCACCCTGACATCTGTTGGAGGGACGGTACCGCCTGGCACAAACAATCAAGGAGGTTCCTTAATTGTGTGGAAGACAACTTCCTTCTGCAAGTAATAGAGGAGTTGACAAGGAGAGGTGCCATGCTTGACCTCGTGCTCACCAACAGGGAAGGGCTTGTTGGAAATGTGATGCTCAAGAGCAGCCTTGGTTGTAGCGATCACTTTTTTTATCACTTGTGGTGGAGGGTGCCCCTTCCACCACAAACCTTCTTCATCACTCATAATTACAAATTGCTTTTACTAGAGTAGGATTATTAATGATTTAGCCCTTGGTTACCTACTTTGTACTGTCACGATGCTGTATTTGTGTTGCCTTTAGTCTCAGCATGTGTCTAGCAGGTATAGTTCGTTCAGTCTCAACAGAAGATGTGTCTATCACATGGTTTTGATAGCTGTGATCACATTTCCTTCACTTCTTTACAGGTGTAATTTCCTAGTCTTGCTATTTTTGAGTAAGCATTAACTTGCTTGTGAAGGTGATCTGGTATAATGCAATGTGTACCTGCAGAGCCTGAGACACTGACTATTTGCTATATTATACTGATCTATTCAGTAAAGCTGTAACTTTCATAGGTTGGTAGTATTCCATGGTGCAAAACAATGCCTAACTTTGTTTTGTGTATTCCAACAACTAATCACTCCTCGTAAATGAGGTGATAGCTCAGACTGGGCAGACATGTTACAGGCATGTTGTGATTTAAATGTACACCCGGGATTATTGCCTCACAATAAGGCATGTCAATAAATCCTCTTACTCCTCCCAAACTGCATGTCTCCACACGAACTTCCTACGGGCCAAAACTCTGCCAGAGATGAACAATATAAAATTATGTGCAGTCAGGTTTTGATTTCAGAAATATTCCCAAGCTTTGTTTAATTCATCTGTATAGATGTTAACAAAATGTCTACCAGTCATAGAAGACTCGTGAGTTTTGGTAATCAAGTAATTTGCATAAAATAATATGTCAAAATACTCTTAAGTAGATTTGGGATCCAAGTTTTCCCAACTTCTGACCAAAGTCTCTCACTACTGAGCTGTTCAATAAATGAAGACTGCCTTTAGTTGTTGTCGTGGTTTAAAACCAGCCAGCCAGCTCGTTCATTCACTCCCCCTCTTCTTGCCCTCCCCCTACTCACGGAGGGATAGAGAGGGGAATCGAAAAGAATGCAACTCCCATGGGTTGAGATAAGAACAGTTTAGTAACTAAGGAATAACACAAATCACTACTGCTACCACCAATGATAATAATGATAAAGAGAATAACAAGGGAAGAGAATACAACACCTCACCACCAGCCGACTGATAACTCACCCCCCCCACCAGACCAAGCACCGACTGATACCTCCTCCAACCCTGCAGTCCACCAGCCTTTCCGGGTCACTCTCCATTCCATCCCGGGGCATGCCGTGCTGTGGTATGGAATACCTCTTTGGTCAGTTTGGGTCAGGTGTCCTGTCTCTGCTTCCTCCTGGCTTCCCCTCCTCCCTGGCAGAGCATAAAGCTCAGAAAGTCCTTGGCCAGACCAAACATTTGAGCGTTATCAGCTCTGTTCCCAGGCCGAAAGTCAAAAGCACCGTGCTGCACCAGCTACCAAGAAAGGGAAAAAATGACTGCTACTGCTGAACCCAGAACAGTTGTCTTCAAAAAGATGGTCTTTCTAAATTCCTCTTTTGAAAGTCCTCTACACCAGGAACTGTAGCAATAGGACAAGGGTTAATGGGTTCAAACTTAAACAGGGGTGATTTAGGTTAGATATAAGGAAGAAATTCTTTAGTGTGAAAGTGGTGAGGCACTGGAACAATTTGCCCAAGGAAGCTGTGACTGCCCCATCCCTGGCAGTGTTCAAGGCCAGGTTGGATGTGGCTTAGAGCAACCTGGTCTAGTGGAAGGTGTCCCTGACCGTGGCAGGGAGTTGGAATTAGATGAACTTAAGGTCCTTTCCATTCCTAACCATTCTAGTATTCTATGGGTAAGTGTAATGGATCCCAATTAGAGGGTAACACCTCCAGCTCAGAAAATGACAGCCTAAGACATATGCTCCAGCACTGATTCAGCCACCTGGTTTTAGGCACTTTCGTAAAGGCTGTTTCTGTAGACTTTTTCCATAGTCATAGGGGTCCCAGAGCCAGTATGGAGCAAATCTCCACCTTGAAGCACAATGTCCCTATGTTTACTGGGAGAGAGCACAGGGTGACTAATTTCCTCAGCATCACAGTTAAATATTAAAACTTTGATGTGATGGCTACTTCTTATATGAATCTTTGTCATAGGATAAAAAATACTCATATAAATTCAAACAAATCAGGATCAAAGTGGTTTATCAATGACTAATAGTACATAATTAACAAGCAATCAGTGAATTACACATCTGGTATCTATACCAGCAATGTATCAGATAAACCACAGTCCTAGTCACTTACAGAATGTTAATGAATACCTATACATTTCTAAACAGTGAGAAAACCCCATTGCAGTCACATCTGCACATTAAATTGAGGTCCCTACATTCTGTACCCCACAAGCCAAGGCAGGCTGCTTCATCTTTAATTCCTGTTTTCAAATTGACTCCTTCTTTTCTCAAAAGTGATTCACAATTCCCTGTTTTAATTTATATATAATCTGGCTGATGGTTATCTTCCTTTTTAGGGTTAGCTGCTTGGGGACAAAACCTTAGACAATTTTGTGTGTTCTGTTCATACACATTCCTGCTTCACCAGCTTTTGCTTTCTGGACCACATCACCAGGGAAGGAAGTAGGTGAATTCTCCCACCATCCTCATATAACCCTCTTGCTGAATGTGGCTCATCCTAGGCAGCAGTGTTTGCAAATGGCATTGTTCGCATTACCAACAGTAAAATACATCCTGTATGTACAAGATGCTAATTTTGGATCTTAGTCATATATTGTTTAGACACTTGGGCCATAACAGAATGAGAAGAAATTAGTCCTGCCTGATTTCAGTGAAATAACTGAATAAAGAGAGTCAAAGTCTTTAACAATTTTGTTGATGTTTCAAATATTTTCTACTATATCAGAATGGATTACACAGAGTCACAGAATGGTTACTTTTTCCTTTGGTTATTCTGAGTAAAATGAAAAAATTGCTATATAAAGACATTTCATTTTAGATAGAGGCTTTTTCTTTGTGTAAGTTCCAGACAATGCTTGCCATGGATAATTAGATGGTCTATTCTTAAATTATGTTAAGAAAAGCAATTTATATTTCCAGTCCTTATTTTAAATTAAATGTGGATATGCGTGGATGTGGTTGCACATGAATGTATGTGCATATATAAATAAAAGAATCCCATTCAGAGGATGAGATCCATGCTCTGAAAAAAACCCGACTACTGAGTCTTTCTACAAAGATGTGAACAAGTGGGAATTTGAGGTATAACATAAAGTAGATGACATTGCTAGAGGGAAAGAAATAAATAATAAGCAGGTACAACAAGAATATCAGAAGTGACAATCGGGCAATGGCGCTTTGTGCTGTGAAGTGCCTGAAGTCTCTGTCAATTTAGAAGAAAATAGATGAAACTACCCATTTATCTGGTTCTCTAGTGTAAAACCTAAACGACTTCACCCTGCACTAGTTCCTCAGGCAAAACCAGAAAACGTCCAGTCTGAAGAAGATGCACTGAGACTCATGACCAGGAGATTTTCAAGCTGGAAGGCAGAAAAAGATCCCTTTGTGGTTGAAGAAGCAAAATAATTTGAACATGCCTTGAGAGCTGTGGGTTTATTTGTATCTGAATTCAAGAGGCACTAAGCACGCACACAATAAAGCCTAAGCTTTATTTGTTCTGATTTTATTTGTTTCTGTTTGGAAATAAATATGAAACTATTTTCATTAATCTAAATGGTCAGATTTTATTGGGTTTGTAATTTATTTACCAGAACCTGAGGTAATGATTCAAAGTTTGGGAACTAAGATTTATCTCCAAGTTTCCAATAAATAAGTTTTTTTTTCTACCTCTTATACTCAAAACCCTAAAGGGAAGGATTTTTTTTTTATTATTACTGCTATTATTTTGCATGCTTCAAATTAGAAACCTTCCAAGTCCTTAGTCTGGAAAGTCCAGAAGCATGCTGAAATTGAAATCATTGAAATTCCACTGATGCTTTGGGATAGAAACTCAGTCCCTTTGCTCTGCATGAGATACAGATGGATTTGTATTCTGTGGCACAGATTAGTTTTGACCACTAAGCTCCCCCTTCACTAGTGGATATGACTAGCAATAATTCAGACATAAAGCAAGTCCAGTGGAACTAGTATGAAAATTGACTATATTAATTGTGTTTTATTCATGTAGCCACTCATTCCTCCTAAAACTGCCTAGTTAATAACAGCCAATAAGTAAGGCAGTCTGGCACCTTGGACATTCTCAGTCTTGGTCAGATTTTTCCTGGGAGAGGTAAGGAGGAAGGATGAGACATTTCTCCTTCCCCCCTGCTTTTCTTGTTCATACAAAATGCATTTGAGAGACAATGGACAAATTTTGTGTCTGCAACAAATACCTGAGTGTTAAGAGTTTAACCATTAGATTTTGTTATTCAATTATCCCTCATTAATGGTATCCCAAAGGCACTGCCAAATGAGCTGAGGTGATAATAGAGAGGCAGTTTAGGGCACTGAATAACCATTAGAGAGGCCAGTCAACTATTGCAGTGTTTTCTTTCCCAGACCTACTGGAATAGACAGGTTGCTATCCATTTCTGGAAACAACTGTTCCCAGAACCCATACACCTTGTTCAACAGTGGACCCAGCTACAGTGTGCATTTCTGTTGGTAGGTAGGGATGGTTGGACAGTGGTCCTGTGAGGAAGACTTTGTTAGTCCTTCAGTCTTGGCAAATGTAAACTCAAATGGGATAACAAAAGGCCTTGGGTAAAAGGCATCATAGCCAATATCTCCCTACAGAACTGCTCAGTTGTCATTCCTCTGAGTTGCAACAGTGATGAATATCTGGTTAAAAGTGATTTATTTGCTGGGGTTTGAATTCCCAGTCATTACTGATTCACTCGGGGATGGTGAGAAGGCTGCAGTCAGATGTCAGACTACAGAGCCAATTTAGATGAAAGCTGGAGCCTGGTGATACACATCTCAAAATCTGCTGCTGGTAGGTGACTGGAGGATTATATTGTTTCAGGCAAGAGATCAGTAAAAGGTTTTAGATGGTTTGCCTGGTGGTAGCAGTAATTATACCGATAGGACTGGAGTGACTCATAAGTAGGACAGTAAGCCAAGCTCTCTTTACACTCTGCGGGGAATCTAAAGGTCACCCAGTTTTCAATTAGCTGGTTTCTGGGGGCTGACAATTTTTTTGTGGCTTCCCTGACCTGTTAGGAGGGCTTACTTTACTTTACTTTACTGTCTTTTTACTGTTCTTTGTTGAGTTTTTTAAATGAAGATGCACCTTTCCTTTATATTGTACCTGGTTTTCCTTTTCCCAATGCTTCTTTTTTTCCCATGCGAGTGGCACAATGATGCATGCAGACCAAGCATTCACCAAACCGAACCACTCTGTTAATCCATACACAAATTCCCCCCAGCCAAAATAATCACTATGACAAAGCCAATGTTAATATAGTTCCCTGAGCTTCTTTTTGGAGAGTGGCAAAATGTAGCATATGTAAAACTAAAGTGTCCTTCCCTGCGCTTGTCAGATCATTAAGAGGAGTGGCTGCAATTGAATGAAATCTTTCACCACTCCATCCCGTGAACTCACCTCTTCATCAGCTGAAGAAACTAACATCATGCTCAATGAAAGTAAAAACTGTTGCTTCCGGCTCACACACTAATCTGTTAAGGCACTAAGAGGATTTGGGAGGGTGTGAAGTAAATGGGTTTTTATCTTCTCACTGGAAGAGCTGTACATTTCAAACTCTTTAAAGCTTGAGTTTCGGTGTAATGTGATCATTGGTATTAGAAATTCAGGGAAATGTTAAGAGGAGGGCTCTTCCCAAATTTTAATCTTTTAATGATAGAAATAATATCCAAAAATCAATATTGTTCTTATTAGATTAGCCTTCACTTGCTACTGGTGTGCTTCCCTTGGATTTGAATGTGCAGATGGTTTCAGATCTTCCTGTCTATTTAGGGAGAAGGTTTTGCTTCTCTTCACTGTATGCATCACCATTAATTCAGCCCCTGAATAGGATAATTTTATTTCAGTATTATGGCATGGCAACTGAAAAAAAGAGAGAAAAACGAAAAACATTACTGTCTTTCAGTGGGAGATTTCATTCTGCCAGCTTTCCTAACCCGATCCTTGGCTGCTCAGACAATTTCTCTGGATTTCTCCCAGGCTGTCTGTCTTTGCTTGACCCTCTGTAGGCTTCTGTTTTGTGTTAGAGTTAGTCCAGGATCTCCTTGTCCCTCCATGAAGCCTTCCTGCTGTTTTTGCCTGACTTCCTCTTTGTCGGGATGCATTGGTCCTGGGCTTGGAGGAGCGGATCATAGAATCATAGAATCATAGAATAGTTAGGGTTGGAAAGGACCTTAAGATCATCAAGATCCAACCCCCCTGCCATGGGCAGGGACACCTTACACTAAATCATATCACCCAAGGCCTCGTCCAACCTGGTCTTGAACACTGCCAGGGATGGAGCATTCGCAACCTCCCTGGGCAACCATCTCATTATATAAGCCTGTAGGCTTTATCCCAAGGTACCTCACTAAGCAGATCCCTGAAGAGGCCAAAGTCTGCTCTCCTGCTTTTAAGGGGAGTGAGATTGCTGTACACCTTCCTCCTTGCTGCCCTAAGAATCTTGAACTCCACCATTTCATGGTCACTGCAGCCAAGGCTGCCCTTGAGATTCACATTCCTCACCAGTTCTGTGATTCACATTCCTCACCAGCTCCTCCCTGTAGGTAAGAACAAGGTCCAGAACAACCCCCCTCCTTGTTGGTTCCTCTGTCAATTGGAGAAGGAAATTATCAACATAAAAAGGACATGGAACTCTTGGAATAAGTCCAGAGAAGGCCACGAGGATGATCAGGGGACTGGAGCACCTCCTGTATGAAGACAGGCTGAGGAAGTTGGGGCTGTTCAGCCTGGAGAAGAGAAGGCTGCGTGGAGACCTCATAGCAGCCTTCCAGTATCTGAAGGGGAGCTATAGGGATGCTGGGGAGGGACTATTCATTAGGGACTGTAGTGACAGGACAAGGGGTAATGGGTTAAAACTTAAACAGGGGAAGTTTAGATTGGATATAAGGAGGAAATTCTTTCCTGTGCGGGTGGTGAGGCACTGGAATGGGTTGCCCAGGGAGGTTGTGAATGCTCCATCTCCGGCAGTGTTCAAGGCCAGGCTGGATGAGGCCCTGGGTGATATGATTTAGCGTAAGGTGTCCCTGCCCACGGCAGGGGGGTTGGAACTTGATGATCTTAATGTCCTTTCCAACCCTAACGATTCTATGATTCTATGATCATCAATGTGTTCGAGGAATCTCCTAGACTGCTTATGCCCTGCTGTGTGTTGGGGCTGTTACCCCATGAGTACCAGGGCTTGTGTACACAAGGCTACTTCTATCTGTCTATAAAATGATTGAATACAACCTTTTAAATTCAAGAGAACAGGACTTTTTTTCTGCATGTGGTCCACTTGTAATATCATAGCAATGCCACTTAGCTCTTTGAGAGCTGTTTTCATCATAAAGTCTCAAAGCACATTATAAAAATGTGTGATATCTCCTTCTGTAAAATTGAAAAAAGACTTGTACAAGGGTGCTCAGCAGTCTCTTTGATCAGGCAATAATACAATCCACTTCTCAAAATTTTACAGTGTTCTTGCCATTTGGTAAGGTTTCTACTCTTTTTACCTACTCAGAAATCATCCTGGAGCTTCTTCATTGAAATAACTATAATTACACATTTGAAAAACACTACAAGAAGAAAATGTGGTCTTCTATCCTTAAAAGCATAAGCTTTCTGCTATGTACATCAAGTTGGCTCAAAGAGCCAAGGGGGAATGCAGATGTCCTAACATCTCTTCCTAAGTTGCCCATAAGTAAAGGTTTATATGGACAGTCAAAGGGACTTTTAAAAGAGTTTTCCAGTAGAGCAGATAATGCTGCCATGATCCCACTGACATCTCTTGTGCTTGCCCCAAGTTCCAAATTTCTTCTTTGTCAGCTGGCACTGACCCAGCTGGAAGTAGGATGATGACTCCTGCCTTCCAACAGTGCACACTAACGCTGTACAGTCACTTAGAGGTGCCCAAAGTGACTCCAAGAGAGTTGATGGGTCTATATAGAGACCACACACTCTATGGAGGTAATAGATTGGGTCTGAAAAGTAGTATAGTGCTTCATTGTACCTGAGCTCATTAGTTTTGCCTTTCAGCTTCCACTTTTAAAGAGTTCAGCCTGTGTTATCTGAGACAGCTCAGTAATGTACTCCTCCAGCTGGTATAAACTATAGAAGATGTACAGCAAACATTGCAGTCCCTGTCATCAGACCTTGCTCAGTCTCATATGAATTTTTGTAGGGTGATGCTTCAAGATTTTTGTCAGAGGTCAATGAATTAATTGAAATTACAGACTAATAATGATGTGAATTTGAGGTGCAAGATGCAGGCTTCACCTAAACTTCCACACTTAACTCACTGGGGCCTCGTTTTTCAGATATCTCTATATAAATGTCTACAGGTAGTTCATAATAGTAAGTATATATTAAGGTGCATACTTGAAAAAAAAAGAGATTGATTCTACCCTATGGAATAGCCAATGGTGCCATAATTTATGCCCTGTGCAGTTTAGTTCACTTTAAGCAAACTACTTACTTCGCTGTAAGAGAATTTTATAGATAGAAGATTAAAAAAGGAAGACTGTATTTTTCTGTGAAGTTAGTGCCCCAGATGTATTGCTTAGCTGGATCACTTGATTCTCCTTAAAGCTAAAACATACATTGAGAGCAGAGTTAATCACAAATACCAACCAGCACACCATTCTAATCAGACCTGAGGCCTTGCATTTCTCTGAGCATTTAGAGATTGCTCTGCAACTCCTCTTAAACTGTATTCTTGTTGTCACAGATCTGAAGAGTTTACGTATGCAACAAGATGGGAACAGATGATGTGGGATGTGCAGGGCATGATACGATAGAGCTTTCCAATGAAAGGTTCAGAAATTCTGCTGCATGGAAATCAGGTAAAAGCATTTCCAAGTATCTTTTCACTGTCTTCTTTTCTGGAAACGTCAGGAAATCTGCAATATGGTAGGAAAGGGGAAGTGGATTTTATTTCATGATGCAAATATATCTCTTCCTCATCAGATCCTATCATCTTCTTAAAGGCAAAAAATAATATGAGGTAAACAAAAAAAAAAAGTTCAAAACTGCAATGTGCCATTGAAAGAAAAGAAAAGATAAAGAAAGTGTTGAGTTTTTCCTTATGTATAGAACGTGAGTTCTTATACCTGATTTCTCATCACTTGGCTGAGGTACAGCGTGAATTTCTCTCAGCAGGCACTATGTTTCTGTATGTGATTGCAAGGCTTTCTCTTCACCTATGGTACTCCAGCAATAATAAGCCTTCATAGTACTACTTCATAGAACAGCAGGAAACACTTCAATATATCTTACAGAAATGCTTGCTGGTTTCTGTGTTGAATCTAGCAAAAGAGATCCAAATGATTATGCAAACTGCCTTAACGGGTCCACTCCAGGGGAATGACAGAAACCTGACATGCAAATGTCATTTACTTTGGGGATGGTACAGAAAACTGCCTTCAGGGTAAGAGCTAATGTTTTGGGGTGAACCAACATGAAAGATGTGCCCACTTTCTGTTTATTTCAAGTTGTGTTGTAGGTAGTTGTTAGGTTTTAAAAGGCAAAGCTGTCATTTGCCATGTAAATAGGAGTTTATGGACTCCCTCACCACACTGTCATGATAGCAGTAAAAATCAGAGATGCAATCCATGGGAAGTGCAGGTCTTCTTTACTCTTGGTAGGCAGCCAAATAGCATCTGCTGGAAGATGTGACATGGAGCTGGCTTTCAGTGCCAGTGTGAAGGAAGATCTGTGTCAACCCTTAAATTTCACCACCTGAGGAGATGCTTTGGGAGATGCTGAAATGTAGAAACACTTTTCTGGTCTCAGTAACTCTCCTACCTGCTATGGGTAATGAATGTTCACATTGATCTCAGAATTGTGTATTTATATCCAAGCAATAATAGATGAGGGAGTCTTTAGTATAAGTTTCAGATCTAATGGCCAGTTATGTGCTCTGTAAAAGAAATGCCCACCACAACCTCTTAAGATTAGTGTGACCATAGTGCTCTATGAAGAATTCATTGATTTTTTTTATCAATTGAATGATTTAAGAGACTGGCTCTGTTAGAGAATTTTTAATACAGTGAATAACTTCATATGTACCTTCATACAACTAAACAACTTTACCTGTAGAATTGTAGATGACTGCAGCTTGTAACATTTGGTCAGAGACTCCTTGACCTGAAGCATGGAAATAGGTTCCTAATAGGTTCCTGAGTAACATTGTGAGTGCATATGTGTTATTTGGCAGCTGTCTGTAGTGTTGCCCATTATGCTCTCCACTTAAAAGCCTGTCAGCAAGAAAGAGACACAGATGATCCTCATTCTTGATCACCTCTTTTAGAGACCGGTAACTGAGACACAGTCTTGTTTTCTCCCAATATCCAGGTCTGCAGCCTGTTTACCAGCTTATGGAGATTTAGAAAGCTAAACGTAACTTAATTTCTTCAGCAAAAGGAAATATTATGATTTGATTTAATATTACAAGCATTTTTATCTGACACAAAGTTAGAATTTCCTTCCTGTAAATTCAATAAAAGGCCAGAACCTCGCAGGTTAATTACAACATGCAAAGAACATACTCCAAGTCAGCAGGTAACTTGCAGCTTATACAAAGGTCAATAATAACCCCCTTGTATCAGGCTATGGAAGAGCTTTCATGTTTTTTCTCAGTTAACAAAAAAAAAGTCCAAGGAAAACCAGGAATATTTCAGTCTGATCCCTTATGCCCCTCAAAGTTATTAACTTAAATCTAATTATCAGTCTATTTACTAAAATTTTATATGACTGACCAGAGGTATAACAAGCCATTCACCTCCTAGGAGATGCAGTTCAGTTTCTGTATGTGTCTCAGTATTTCTGTCTGGCACTATTGATTATCTCTCAGGAAACACAAGCATAGTATGTTTCCTACCCTGCATCATTTCATTGATCCCTCTCAACTCACTGCAGTCACAAACTCAGAGTATGCTTGTGAACAATAAGCAAATAGTGAAATTCCTCCTCTCTGACAGAGCACCTGTGTTTTTGTTGGATTGTTTGATGTCCGTGGAGATTTCTGTCAGAAAATAAGCCTGTGCCCAAGGAATAACACAGCCTTGGTTTAACTGTGTGGCTCCAGCTATGTGACATGATGCAGGGGACTATAATGAGAAGGGAGAGCAGGCTGTGAGCCCTCTACATGCCTCTGCCTCTCCTGACTAAATCCAGGTATCTTTAGACCAGTGCCAGGATATTTGCATAAATCTGATTATGAAGAGGAAGGCAGTTCTGGCTCCAGAGAGCTGGCAGGCTGCCCTGTCTTTCGCTCAGTCCATTCAGAAACCAGGCAGCTGAGGTACCAGCTGTGTCTTCTCTGTGAACCTTCTGTAGATTCTGCTAGACTGACTTGGGAACAGAAAGTCTGGAGATTATAGATATGGATTATATCATTGCCAAGACTTGGTTAAAGGGAGCATGAGTTTGCAGGAGAATAACTATAAAGGAGATAACTTGTGCCGATGGTCTGTGTTTCAGTACCTGTGGACCTAATACAACTTTTAAGAAGCAGGACTGACCCAGCTGCCCAAAGGTCATTTTAATTCCCACTTCGTGGAGCAGTCTAGTGCTTATAACACTTATCAGTGAGGGTGGGCAGATACAGACTCAATCCCTGCTGCTTGGACATTAGACATTTAGCATGAAATCACAATGGGGAAAAACATATAGACAGCCCTTGGAAGTGGAACTGAAGCCTTCCTTTCCTCCCAGAGGACATCCCCAGCCTTGCTGCTAGAGCTTCCTTTGTTTTCATGTTCTCTTTCCAGCCTAATGAATTCTGAACTCTTACTGTGCACACTGCAAGGCTTTTCATCTGGCTCTGCTGATGCATCCTGCCCTGCCTCCAAGCAGCCTTGAATATATTGGCTACGCAACTTGCCAAAAACGCAAGAGTTAAGTCCCCTTAAGCAGAGGGAAGAACTAAACACAGACCCTCCAAAGTTCTGCTGGCTGTTAATCTGCTGCATGAAAGCAGCCCCATCATATCACTGAGTTTGCCGTGGAAAAGCAGCCACCACAGTGTTTTCTGGTGCACACAGGAACCAATAAGCATGTTTTGTATATGGACTTACAGTAGTTGTGGCATGGGGATCTTTGGGAAACTCAGGCAATAGAAAGCCTCCTTTGGAAACTTTGCATAGCCTTGTTCATGAATCAGGTGCTGGGCTGCTCAGTGCTGTCAGAAGTAAGTGAACAAATGGAAAACTTTTACTTAAAATAGAAAATGTGCTGGAATTAGTACTTTTCAGGATTGAAAATTTGAAATTATGGGCCAAAGACCAATACAAATCTCATTTTTTGGGCTGAGGTCCTTTGAGTCATGTGTCAGATGCTTTGCTCAGTGCCTCACAGGGATAAATGGATTGCAGAGCAACTGAATTATAGCCACTGAACCTTTCTCTCCCCCAGAATCTCAGATGAAACCTCTTGCTGTGTTTTGGAGTATTTTTACCCCTTAACTTGTTTTAACATTATTAAAGATAATTAACCACTGAAGCTGTGAGAGTAGAAGGCTGACCAAGTTTCTTATTTTTGTTACAGTAAAGGAAAAACCCCCTCCAAATCTTGTATAGTCACTACTCCTCACCAGAAATAACCGCATGTGCTGGTGGTTTACCCAAAGGGGTAAAATAGCTATACATGCTGTCTACAGTGATAAACAGATTTTCTGTTTCTGTCTTGTTTCTGTACTGTTGGATATGTGCCATTACTTTCCTACTGTGGCAGATGACACCCTGCTTCGACAGAGAGAAGGTGCAGTTGGAAATAAGCACTAGACCTATTAGCGAGTTACATTAATTTACCTGTGACTAAACATAAGGCTGAATACAAAATCATGGTAATAAAAACACAAGTTCATAATGTTGACACCTATGAGAAGGATGCTGCCTAGACATCACTGCAACAAGCAGGTACAGGTGTGAAATAACAGCTCATCTAGGTGAACAGAGTTTGCTAGACAAGGCAATTAATACATGAGTATAAATACTTTAACAGTCACAATGAACAGGCTCTTTTTCTGGCATCAGCCAGCTTCTGAATTCCCTCTGCTTTGTTAGCTCAGTTTATTCCAGTATTTCAAATCACAGTGAAGTCTCCAGCTTATGTTTACAGCACAGCAGGACTCTGGGTTTGGTATCATTGATAAACCACCAGTGTGAGAAAAGACCACCTCATGAAAGGGAATTACACTTTTTCTTGTTAAAACAAACAAAACCAGGTAAGAATAGGTCTAAGGCAAACATTTGGATTCAAATTTGCAATGTAGGTAGTGCAGATGGGCTGAACTACAGAATTTCAGACCTAACAGCCACATAGCAGCTTCTATTTAATTTTTCTGTCCTTTGTCAGAAAGGACAGAATTAGACAAGACATTAGACAGATATCCCACAACCAGGGACGCTATTAATATACTTAAAGGAAGAACCACAGTCGCTGTCCACAGTGGTATCTGTGCCAACTAGGCAAGATATTAGACGTGCAATCTAAAGGACAGGTGAGCTGTGATGGTGACAACAGTTTTTCTGATCTTTGTCCTAGCCTACATTGGGTTGATAAGAAATCTTGATATTTCCTCTCCCCGCCCCAACCCCTCACCTTTCCTTTCAGGGAATTCAGTTGAAAAGTTTAATTTTGCAGATTAATGTTAACAGGCTGACATTTTCTGAAGGAAACACATTTGATAATATATCTACCTTCTCCAAGGCCACTTTTGCTCATTCATGAATTTATTTTCTGTGTGTTTTCCATTGCAGTTGCTGTTTTTTGCTAGAAGTAGCCTCACAATAGCAAGCAGAACAGCCAACATGAAACAACACAAAGCACAGAGACATTTGCCATGTTACACCTAGAGCAGTGTTGTTATTTCTCTTTCATGGACACCCCCTTGTAGTGGAGAAAGAGCTTGCATGCCCTTGTGAGGTTGGGAGCTATGCTGGTGGTGGCATATACCTCCGGTAGGGTCTCCCATGCCAGACAGGTCTCAACTGAAGGGTCAGACAAAGTGTGTCCATGTGCAGGATGGACTCACTAGCCTTCAGGCAACCATCCTAGGAGAAGGACAACTCTAACTTCAAGCCCTGGCAGATGGAGCTTGTAGAGCCCTGTAAGGCCATCCATCTAAGAGAAGGGTACTCTAACCAAACCTATGACCTGAGGACTTTGCTGTCACTGTCCAAGCTCACTAGGCCCTGGCAGATAAACCTCAGGTGTAAAGTGTGGGGCCAGGCCAGACCAGGAGGGTTTACCCACACTTGCAAAGCCCTGTAGCGACAGGCGAGGGTCAAAACAGCAGGTGAGAACGTGCACTGGAAGTTGCAGACCCAACCCTGCATGCAGGTGGTTCAGGACATTGGTCTCTCCATAACGCTGTTGTCTCCTTTGAGAACTCAGGCAGAATTAGTCTCGAGGAGAAAAGACAATGTAGAAAGAATCGTGCCCCACCTATACCACCCAAGGAGACCTTTCACTGTGCTTTTTGCAACTGGATTTCCCTATCCCACACTGGCCTTTTTAGTCATCAGCGTGCTTGTAGTAAGCATGTGTAAAGCCCTTCCCAGATCTTCGTTCGCAAAGTCAAGCCATGATGACGGTGATGATGAGTGTTGTTATTTAAAAATCTTGAGATTCTCCCATTTCCCCAGATTCCTAAATATTCTGAAATGCTCTCTGGATAAAATGGGCAGGGGTACACAGAAGCACAGAGAATTTGTATCAGAAGTGCTAGAAACCAACAAGATGGGAGACCACCAAATCTAGGCAGGAACCAAACAATAAGCAAAGTGAGGAATTGTCTGTAGTCCTCTCAGAGACTACAATGGCCTCTTTCATTTGTGATTCAAAATGATGAACCTCCTCACAGAAATTGTATAACTTTTTCCAAAGATTATGATGAAAGAAAGTGGTGGAGTGGCAGGGTTCCCTTATTGTCCAGTATCCTCAGAAAGTGTGAGCAACAGGTTTAATTCCCTTCTGGTTTTGAGGGACTTTGAAAACTAACATTAGATAGATGCTCAAAACACTAGGACATTCTGTGAAGACAGTTCCTCCTCTTGAGGCTGTTCCTCTTTGCGAAGCACAATTAAAAATTAATTGAGCTGAAAGGAGAGAAAATTATGATTCTATAGGTAAGTGATCAGGCAACTTGCTGTTTCTGCTTCACTGAATACTTCATACAGAATTATGTAAATATTCATTAGAATGTCAGGAACTCGTGTCTCCCCTGCCATATGAATACCCTAATCACTAGGATCAGAGAGTCTTTTGCCCAATGAATATATAGTTGTTCTGTAAAGTCTAGCAGTTTCAGCAGGGGGCTTAAAAGAGTCTCTTCTTGAATAACTAAGCCAGAGGTTTTAAAATATTTGATGTTTGGGTTTTAACCCTGACCAGCAACAGATAGAATGGAAGACTAGATATCCCACAGCTAAAGACACCACTAATATACTGAATTAAAGGAAGAACTACTATCTCTGTCCACAGTGGTATCTGTCCAGTCCATGGTGGTTTTTTGTGAAGAATATCCTGCATTGTGCCCAGGTAGGCAAGGAAAATGATTCTGGACCAGAACTCAACATGGGATTCCCAGGCGATGTTGAAGTACTGTAATTGAATATCTGTGAAATCAACACTGGAAGAGGTTATGATATAGACAGATATAATGAACACTAACAAATTACCAGGACCAGATTATATTGCCTCTAGAGATGTATAGGAACTCACAGATTAAATAAATGCATTAGTAATAGTAGTATATAACCTCTCACTTTAAACTTTACAGTACATGAAGACAAAAAGATGGGGGATGAGATATCACTGCTTAAAAAGTTTCCAGATCTGCTCAGGGACTAACAGTCCTTTAAACTCAGGATCTCCAATGGGAAAATTAATAGCAACACTAAGAAATTATAGAAGCAGTAATGATTTGAACTTTCGTTTGCTTTTTTATTTTGAGAAGGGTCATCATGCTTTCAGTAGAAGACACTGTTTAAAAAGGTCAAGAGACATGGGTTAAAGTGGTAGGAACTATACAGCCTATTCTAATTTCCTATAGATTTTTTATCAAAAGCTTCTACATAGGCTATAAGGACATTAATTATCATGGGATAAGGGGAAAGACCCTCATATGCATTAATCTTCAGTTAAAAGACAGAAATTCAAGGGTAACAGTAAAAGGTCATTTCTTGCAATGCAGGATGGTCATCAGAGCAGTTGTGCATGGGTCTTTCCTGGAACTCAATCTGTTTAACGTATTAAGAAATGACCTAAAGAAGGGAGATGATCTATATGGTCATAATATGATGTGAATAATGATGATCCAATGTTATATGAGGCACTTAGGAAAAGGACAGATTGTGAAGAATTTCAGAAGGACCTTAGAGATCACAGTATATAGGCAATAAAATGTCAAATGAAACTCAAAACAGATATATATAAAATGATATCATGGGGGAAAACAGCATAACATGTATAATGAGTTAGCCTCGGAATGCAGGTAAACTTTTACCCTGTCATTTACTCACTCCCCTTCCTTAGTGGGGCAGGGTCAAAATAGGCTGAGAAAGTTTGTGGGTTGAAATAAATACAGGGATATTTGTTTTCAGTTACCATCTGAAAAATGTGGGACCTAAGCATGATGTGAATGGTATGGAATAAGGGGTGGATGCTGTCCTGGGTTTAGCTGTAACAGTTATTTTTCTCCTTCCTAGTAGCTGGTGCAGTGCTGTGGTTTGACTTTGCTCTGAGAACAATGCTGATAACACACTGATGCTTTTAGTTGTTGCTAAGTAATGTTTACTCCAATCAAGGACTTTTTCAGTCTCGTGCTCTGTGTGTGAGGAGAGACACAAGAAGCTGGGAGGAAGCAGAGACAGGACACCTGACCCAAACTAGCCAAAGGGGTATTCCATACCACAGCATGTCATGCCAGTATATAAACTGGGGAGAGTTACCTGGAAAGGCCAGATCACTGCTCGGATTGGGCTGGGTATTGGTTGGCAGGTGGTGAGCAATTGTATTGAGCCTCTGTTGTGTTTATTGTTTTTTTTTTATTTTCCCTTTTTAGTTTTATATTCTCTCCCCTTTTTATTTCCCTTAGTAGTAGTAGTAGTAGTAGTATATTGTACTTTAGTTATTGGACTGTTCTTATCTCAACCTGTGGAGTTTACTTTCTTTCGCAATCTGGTCAGACAAAAAACAATACTCAAAAGGGTAGCAGATATGAAAGAAATTGATTTCCTAATATCATCATAACCATTGAACAGCTTTAAATAATAGCAAGCCTGATCTTAACTTAATATCTACACGGTGCTAGTCAGGTGGAAACTGTAAAATGTCATGCTGGATAACCAGCAGCTGTGACTTCTCAAAGTGTATTAGTTTCTGATACATTTTCCTTGATCGCTTCTTTATACATTTATACAAAATCATCATTATACTTTTATACTGAAACCCTACAAGGTGTCATGAACAATACAGTGAGGTTTCTTTTCACAATAGCTTCATAAATGCAGAAGTCGATTAAGAACTAACTCGGCACGGTTTCAATTTTGGTGGCTGAGTAGTTGAGGCAATGCAAAGGTGAAAGACTTTAGATTTACTCTACATGATTGCCAAAGCAAAAAACTACCAAATAACAAAATTGCCAAAGAAAGATCACTGATCACTGAAAGTTTCAGCAGTGCAATAGTAGACAGAAGTAGGCATTGACTTGTATCACTGAATAGACATAAATCATATAATTTTACTGAAAATATAGGAGCTGGGATTGAAAAATGAGAAATAAGGAATCTATTTGTTTTGAATCTTTCATGAAAGATTGTTATATGTCAACAGGGACTACTAGTATTTTAAATCAAGAAAAATGTATACCTGTAAGGGATGAAAATACTATGAAAACATCTTTGTTTTAAGGAACTAGATGTAAATATGACTTTCTTAGACTGGATTATGGTCCAGCAACTGAATTTTCCTTTAACAAATTCTTTATGCTTTTGTGATTTAAGGGACTTCAGCTCTGGAAATCTTCAGGACAAGGGAAGTTTTCCTTCTCAGTCCACCAGACACAAAACCCAGAGGACATTCTGCACTAGAGGAGATCTTGCTTCTTTACCCAATTAAATCCAGGCTGCTGCAACCTCCTACCCTTTGTGCAGCCAGAAGAGAGACTGAAGGGGTATTCCTAACAAAGTCACACAAATATACCCATACAGAGAGGACACTCCAGTAGCTGGTAAAACCATTGTCTCACCAGTCTTGACCCTGTGCTCACTACGACCGTTGATTTTCTCTGCCTTTGCTGCCTCCAAAATAATAAAAAGACCCACTTCGTAATGATGTGAAAATAATAAAAACAGGTGTGAGAATCCTTTTTTGTATAAAAATCTGACCTTCACTACTGTGTTTAGATGAGTTATTTCATGGAGAGACAACTTTCATTTAACCTAAGCTTTTACAGTACCTGCAGGAAACTTCAATCTGGACAGAACCTTCATCAGAGCTTTCCATATAAGCCACCATAGTGCTTCATGAATGCAATGTACATTCATTTCTATATATTGGTTTTGGAAGCTAGAAGACAACAATGACATTTTGATGAAAAATCTTAGAGGTTTTTTCTGTACTGAGCAGGACAGCTGTATTCTCAGTATTATTGACCTAGTGAATAAAGCTTGCCCTTTCCAAACCAATCTTGTATATTGATGATATAATAAGATGTATTCAGGTACCCTGACACAAGTGATTTCTTTGTCTGTTTGAGTAATATGCTCAGTTGTCAAGGATATCACAATATTCCTACTGCTCCTTACTTTTTTGGAAAGAAAAATAAAATAATAAAATAAAATATATTATAAAAATTTGCTTTTGAGAAAAGACAGAAGCGATAGACAATGTCTCAGAGGATTAATCCCAACAGAAAGTTTTCATGAAGAGAACATAAAAGCCTTTAGGTTGTTTGCATTTCCTTATTATTTTTTTTTAAATTGTCTTCTTTCTTAAATAATTTATAAATAATAATTGAGAGTATTTTGTTGTCTTTAATCATGGTATCCCAGGAGTAATATCAAGAGCTCTATAGATCAAAATATTCTTAAGAAAAAATATAGTAAGAGGATTTGTCCTACTTTTTCTTCATCTAGCCTAAAAAAGTTGGGAATCAATGCTATGTTGTTTTTTCCTTCCATAACCTAAGAGTTCACATAAAGGGTTCACAAGACACAAATTACAGCTAACATACTAAGCAATAATAATGAGTAAATGAGGGTCTTTGCTAGTTCTCTCCTGATCTGGGGAGCAGATGAAAGTGTTTGCAAAATGAATATGCTTTTGGCATTGCCAGCTGTACAGGTGTGTTTGTCACAGCTGTTCCTTTGCCTAGGCTTTGTTTTCTTTTCCCCAAAAAAAGTATTTCCAAATGTCACCCTGCCAGTAATAAACTCATTGTGAATTGATGTGGGCAGGGGACAAATGCCAGTCCATCTAATCCTCAATTATTTCAACAGTGTTTGTAGAGACTAACAACCAAAAGTACCTATAGCTTCATCTATGGCTTTTCATGGATCTTATGAAGAGAAACATCTGAAAATTTCTTGCTAATAAAGGACTGTGTATTGAGTTAATCTTTAGCTAACACTTAAACCACCAACAAGTTGTGGTTCAAGCGCCTCTATCTACAGAATGTGCTTTACAAAACATTTTATGGGGTTTCCTGGTCTATATCCAGAAGAAAATGTAGATCATACAATATTAATAAGTGATAAGAAAAGTACACTGTGGGAAATGAAGTACTTGAATTTTTTTCTTGGAGGCATTTATTAAAAAGGTTAATGCAAGTAGATTCATTGACATGGTCAAAATACAGACTGACATCCATAATCTGATTTTGTGCCTTAGGTCTCTGATTCTCATTGAGGTTCCGTTTCATGCCCTGTTCTCCCTGCCTAATGTTACCTGGACTGCTCTTCAGCATTATGACTGATACCTATTTTATGTCTGGCACATGCTCCAGAAAATAACCAGTTCTTATATTTAACCCTTCTTTCTCTTTCCTCTTTCTTAAATTACTCCAATGGAAATAAATGCCATAAGGTCCTCCTTATTCTCTTTCTATAAAACCTGAAATTAGTTTTGTTGCACTCACTACAGCTTTGTAAATAATATTTGATGACCAGAAATAGGATAATACCTCAATTCTACTTCCTTCAGAAAATCATTACCCTGTAATATGCGTCTCATAATATTTGCAGATCTTTGACTCTGTTATTGTATTTTTAAAGATAAAGATATTGGCAGTCTGGTTTCCCTTGGCACATTTCTCCTCAATAATCTGTATTATTCTATTATTTTAATTCACTTGATAAAAAACTCTCTCTGGTCAATATGGAAGGTTTGCAGGGGGTAAAGTCAATTTTATGTGACATAAACAGAAGCTTTCAAAACACAGGGGCTGTTGGAGCTCCTTTTTTTGTTCCTTGATAAATGAGTCTTGAAAAAGCCACCTGCTATTCATGTGTTAATCGAATGATCAGACTTCCAAGCTCATATGCATCATGCTCACTGTGTCATCCTGCTCCTTTGTGGGTTTTCGGAGAACAGACTGGAACTAGAGTTCTCGATCTGGCTATGGCTCAGGCCTTTGCCTCCTTTAGAGCCTCTAACAAACTGCTGCTTGTTTAAGGGGTCGAGCACATCCATCATGTCTGGTGCTATCTCTGAAGTCACTGATATTATTTTGATGCAAAAGTTTATTATAGACTACGAGTCAGCTGCAGTGATTGCTCCCATGGGACCTTGATGCACAGAACTGGCTATTTATTTTGGGAAAGCTGTTTAACTCTTTTCTCGGGACTGCTGAATACAATCTACTCTTTTTGTCTGTTCCAGGCTGTTATATTCACCTTAGTAACCTAACTCCACTAAATTCACTAAGTGAAATGCAAACGTATTTATATTTCCAATCACTTTCAGTAAGCATATATGAACTTTATTTTGCTTTTATTTTATTGGCAATAAGCAGGACAGAAGAATGTCTTCAACTCTGAGGGAGTAAAATCTGCAAGTATCATGATATCTTCCAAACCCTGCTGTCTTCCAGAAATGAATTTCCATTTTAGAAAAACAATGACAAAACTGCATCACCTGAGTGAAAATTGTTTTTCTCTATGTAATACTTTTCCAGCCTTTCAGGTTTAAAAAGAAACAGTGTAATAAAGTCATCTGAAATGTAACGCTATCTTGAGCCTTTCTTCCTCTGATGAAAACTTTTTCCAGCTGAGATTTTGGCTTGTTCCTGTGCTTACATGTGAGAACAAGTTTTACTACAGCTACATCTACACCAGCAAACTAAATGTATCCAGAAACATCTTCAAGCAGTGAGGCTAACAGATACAGGACATCTCTTATCTTTTCAAACAACGTGTTTCAGCCTCCAGAGCAGGATGTCTGTGCACAAACTGCCTGCTGGAATGGCTCCTGGGCTGCTCCAGCTGCCAAACCATGTCCTGAGTCTTTTCAGGGGAAGAACTTGTTGCAATGGGCCAGTATCATGCCAGGAAATCTACTAACACTCTACTAGCATAAATGATCATGCCAGGGAATAAAAAGCAGACCATGCCATTTTTTCCTGAGAGTCACACTTCTGTTAAACATCTGGGCCAAAACAGCTCTCATTTAATTTTCTTTCTGAAAGTATTTTTCCTTCGGTGGCCAAGACCATGACTAAAGAGACACCAGAATCACTTAGCTCAGGGTGAATGTCAAGATATGTGAGGAGAAATGATATTTCTATTTAGCTATCAGAGGTAAGAGGGAGGGAGAACAGCCAGCCACCATGCAAATAAAAAGTTCTCTGGGAGACCTCAGGAATTCCTGAATTCTTGAGAGCTTTCCAAAAAAGACAACAACTTTTCTGATCATTTATAGCCTTTGACCATTACAGCTACAAAAAAACCTACCCTTCTAAATAGAACATTTTAACCAGTGTCCCATCCCCCCCACCCCCAAATAAAAAGTTGCATAGGAAATGCGAAGATAATAATAGTAGCCACATCTGAGTTTTTCCTGGCACTGGAGCTTCAGCCTGTTGATTTGTGCAGATACTGTTTACCCCAGTTATTATTCATCCGGAATTAAAGAAAGAAATCTTGTGGATGGCTGTCATACTATGCAGGGGACAGCTACACTTGCACGTCTGTGTGCAAGAAGTCCATTTCCCCACATTTGAAACATTATTTAGCCCTGTCAAATTCGTTTGTATGCCTCAAGTGTGGTCAGACTGACTTATTCCCTTCACTAGCATTGCCTTTTGCCTTTTATTATTATTATTTTGAGCTATATAAAGGGTCTCCTTCATTCTGCATAGTTTTCCACAGTGTTATCAGTATAGCTTTTAATATATTCCTATTATGCAAGGAGGAAGAGATTACTTTTGCATTTGGACCAGACAGTGATGAAGTTTGTGTTCATTTTCAGTTCCAGTGGGAAATAATTTCATTCTTCTTGCCAGTCCACTGGGACATCTTTGTGCTCAGAATATGTTAGTTTTCCTTTCTGCGAGCCAGCAAGTACTCATAGCAAAAGTGTGCTCAAGTGAACTTTTCTGCTGTGCCGACTTAGGAGTCTCTGAGATGACAAAGGACTCAAATTCCTCATGGTGCCATAGCTGAGACTGTGCTTTACTGATGGGGGAACTTTGTGCACTTGTAACAGAGGCAGTAGCAGGTTGCCTGCTCTTCCTGATGTATTCATTTTACTCACATTAATCCTAATTGTTATTCCTCTACTTCTGTCAGACCCAAAGGATATGGTCTGTCTTGAATACATCTTCAGAGCTTCTATTCACTTAATGAAGAGAAGTTCTTGCTCAGTAGGCAAAAGGTGCTTTAATTTTGTTCTTGTGTCCTAAATGAAAGACCTTCCAGTTCTTGTAACTTCTACTTTCATTATTATTTTTAACCTTCTGAATTCCTGAAGGTAATTTCCATCTGTTGGAGGACTAAAGGAAAACTAAAGCCACAGTAGTTCAAATGAGCCATAACAATGAAAATACTGTGTTAGAACCAAAAATCTGGCAATTTGATAGATTTTATCTTTAAAGGTTGGATTCATTTCACCAGCTTTTAATGTGTGTACAGTAGATGGCATGCATTGCTTTCATAAGCTGCATGTCTCTCTTTCCATGGATAATGGAAGGGTCATAGGTGATTACCATTATCAGCTGCTAAACTTTTAAATGAACAGTTATATAAGTCACACTTAATTAATTCATTTGTCCTTTCCACTTTACAATCTATGACTGTGAAGATCAAGTCCTGACTATACTTAGTAAGACTTTTATGTCCCCCAGACCTTTTGCGGGACAAAGTGAATAAGAAAGCGAGGAATGAAATAGTGCAACATGCACTGGGACAAGATTACCCAAAGCTGTGTGGCACATCAGTAGGAGAATATAAAACCTGAGTCATCTGTTTGCTTATTCAGACCCTGTCTGTAAAAACACAAAACAATTCTAATGTGTTGAGTCATCCCACCTAATTGTAGATATAACAAATATTTGTCTAGGTCTCATTTGAGGTCAAGAGATCCAGAGAGCAATGTATTCAATCCATTTTAGATGGCTGTCTCAGGATGGGGTAAATCTGTACAGAGTTACCTATTCCCCATTATTGATGATGGAAGGAGCTTCAATAACTGACATTAGCTGACAGCTAGATTTTAGATGGCTGCAAGTCACGGTGGCAGAATCTGCCTCCAAAGCCCACATTATGTACACCATCACATGTGACAGCAGTCAACAAGAAGTGTCCATTCACCACGAGATGAAAATTCTTTTTCACAACAACTGTCAAGGTTTCTGTTTGCTTTTGAGCTGATCCCTAGCAAACCACGAAGCATTCCCAATGCTTTCACACATAGGGAACTGTTATTTTCCAGTGGAAAATATGAGCACTTTTATTCAGAAGGGGATATGTGTGTATGAGATGGAGAATAACTGGATGAAAATTCCATGTTATGCAGGAAATTCAATTTGATGTCTCTTCTCAGCCTGGGCCAGAGCAAGATGTACCATCCCAGGCTGCTTCATATCAGAAGAGAAATACTTTATGGAAATTTTTGGGCTTAGCTGAAAACTAGTTCTAGGAAACTGCCTTTGCAGAAGAGGTCAAAAATAGGCATTAAAAAAGGAGGGCCTTTTCCATATTTGCAAGTAGGATTTGTGAAGTGTAGCTGTGGCAATGTAATGATTACAGTACTGCTCCTGCTAGATAGATACATTCTGTGAAGCCAAATACACAACAAACTGGAGAATTTCGCTGCCAACCACAAAACTCTTGCTAACTTTAGATTTCAATTTCAAAAGAAACACTAAAAAGCCAACATTTGGAAGTAGAATAGCTAACCAATCCCTCTCGTCTCCATATTCACTCACTTTAATTTTTAAAGTCTTCTGTGTAATTTTCAATAACACACAATTTATTTTAATAATACAGATCCAATAGATTTAACTATAGCATTGGGGATTTGCAGAGGGGTTGAGGATGTCCGGCATTGCACATTATGATTGCAGAAGCACTGGTAGTTTATCTCTGCTGAGTGGATTGCTATGAAATTATTACATCTAATCATGTTAATCGCGGCAATAGCAAGGGACCAGGCAAAATGCGGGTCTCTAGTTTTAAGAGGAGTACAAGCCTAGAATAGCAAGCAGTCCTTGCCTTAAATCACAACTGGCACTACAATTGTTTTTACAGTCATCATGATTGCACGGGGGGGGGAATAAATTGCTCTGTCAGAACTGGCATATGCAATTAGTTGATTTGCCCAAGCTAATTGTTCACACAAATTGGCCATGCAGCTTCTCATCTGCCACTCAAACGTGACCAGTGCACTGGAAGGTATATTAGAGTTGCTATAAAGTTATTTTCCTAACAATACT
Source organism: Pezoporus occidentalis (assembly GCF_034315485.1). Classification (NCBI taxonomy): domain Eukaryota; kingdom Metazoa; phylum Chordata; class Aves; order Psittaciformes; family Psittacidae; genus Pezoporus; species Pezoporus occidentalis. Next base: position 2,070,414 of record NW_026915977.1, on the reverse strand, counting down.
ATTTATTTTCAATAATAGTAGTGATTTTCATGCATATATTAAAAAGAGAAGGTGGCAGAGGACACAGACGGTTACAGGACAACTAAGGAGTGCAAGACTATATCATGCAATATCTGTGATATGAAATTTAAAGCAATGCTGTTTCATCAGTTTCTCCTATTCTTGTAGTTTTCCTCAAGTATTCCAGTTATTAATTTAATCCCTATATTAAGTCACTCTATTCTTCAACCTGTCTGGAGCTGAAATAATAAACCCCACTAATCTGCTACATATCCACAAACTGTGTTTTATTCTAGTAAGTCAAGACATTCCCCTTACTTCATATTAGCCATGTAGGAGGTAGGCTCATTATGTTATTTTTATGTACATCCTCTGACATCAAATCAGAAAGCCTTTAATTTAGTACCATCAGTGGAGATACTACACTGATTGTACATACCATGTTGCTCTTTCTAGTCCTTGGAAGAAGTGCTGGGGTTTGACATAGCTTGTTTAGAAAAGAAATGAAGAATAAGACAACTTCGATACCTGATGCACATTCTTTGAATTACCTACATTGTCAACTCTGTAATTTCCTATGAACATTATGTACTAGTGTTCTGTGGGTAGATATGTATATATATAGACATATGTACACACATACACATATATATACATGAACATATACTGCAACAGGAAAAGGTTATCTCTATGTATACCTAGAGTAAAACACCATTTAGTATATTGACAGTATGTTGAAATGATAAGCATGAAGAGTTTTATTTATTCTTTAGTCCTGCAAAACCATCTCACTAAGAGACGTCACCATTTTGTATCTCTGGCACCTCTCTTAGAATTCAAGTATTTCTGAAAGAAATCTAAATAATTAAATAAAACTGTTGTCTCCAAGGAGGCTGTGGTTGTACATTGGGAATGCACACAAGCAATCTCCAGACACTGACACTGTGGAATGAATATAGTAGATGCTCTTGGGAAAGGCAAATAAATTGTTTCAGTAATAACCCACTTGTCTCAAAGAAAGCTTAATTATTTTAAACCCTATTATTGTTCTGACAAAAAATCTCCCATGTTGCACCCATTTTATCAAAATGAATGTTCATTTATTGAATAAACTCACATCATTGCCAGCAGTCTGGTATCCGTTTTTCATTAATTGCACCAAGTCAATTTGTTGAGGATTTTAGAAAGCCTTATTTCATTCAAGGTGCTTTATTTTGTCCCAGTGATTTCAGAAGGATTCTGCAGTATGGCAAAGATACATTCCAGTTTCCATGTGGGATTAATCATGGCCTGATTTATGCAAGAAGTATAGGACTATGGACAGCTTTTATATATCAAACTGGTTATGTTAAATATCAAACTGAACATTAAAAGCCTGCTATAACCTAAGTCACATGCTCACTGTAGTCTTTTGCTTGTGCAGGATACTTGTGGTTGAAGTAAGCACATAGACCAAATTAATTTCTTCATTTTCTTTTCAAAGCCAAAAATAATGGATGCTTATGAGGGGAAATAACTTCCAGCAGAAAGATGCAAAATTTAAAAAAACAAACCAGCAAAAATATTGATATATTTCAGCCAGAAAAAAAAATTTCCTTAATTTTAAACAACATCTGTACAATTAAAAGAATTTAGGAGTTCAGACTTATTTCTTAGCCACTTGTATAACAAGTATCTCGCTTTTTTGGGCTCCTGTGAGACTGTGATCATATGGTTATAGACAATCCATTTAAGGAGGTTACTATCCTTAGCAACTAACCAGTTACTCAGCATAATTCATCTCACCTTTTCAGATCCCTCAGATCTGCTAGTAACATGACTTTCTGTGTCCATAATTCAATCCAAACTAGTTTTACAACAGCTTTAAAGGCTGGGATGATGTCATGCGTCATCCCAGAGAAACTTGAGGTTGGAAAGGCCACTTCAGTGTTATCTCTGGCCCACATATATGAATTGACATGTTTAGAGATACTTACAAACAACTTAGCACACTGATAGGGCCACTTGGTTTGCAGAATCAAAGCAATGTATTCTATCCACCCATCTCGAGCTATCCTGTTCTCATGCAGTGCCTTTCGTACGTAACTGTTCCTCATACACAGACTTGCATCCTTTTTTATGGGATTTTGGCTCTTTCCCAATTTTTATTCATCCTTTTGAAGACATGCCTGGTGTGAACAGGATTTGACTACCATAAGCAAAAAAGCCACTGCATCAAAAGAAATAGGTCATTTTCTCTCTCAAGATTTGAGATAAAAATATTAATAAAGCTGTGAGTCAGATGAGGGCAGTGTTTATGGTCTTATTCACTACATGATGTATCTTCCACTCTCCTATCATAATTAGAAATATTTCTGTCCCTGTCTACCCTCCTTATCCATCTAAATATATAAAAACTTCACACTTTCTTTTTCTTTTAATTCCACAAAGCTTTAAAATGATGCTGTGTATTCTTCAACAGCCATCTCCACAGATGAATATGGCAATATTCAACAGCTCAGAGTATCATGCTCCATGACATTTAAGGGGAGAAGGAATGATACTTGAAATTACCCAGTAGATTTGTATTCAGTGAACAAAGCTTTACAAACTGGAAGCTAGCCAGGACAACGAAGCTAATCATCCTCCTTCTGCAAAATATACCATGTGTCCTTTGATAGCCATAAATGATTAGAAATATAATTTTGCCTGTCATGCAAGAAGCAGTACTCCATACTACCAGGGTCAGCAGTGGTACAGAGAGAAAACTGCTGGATAATGAACTGCGAAAAGGCTCAGAGGTTTCCTCCTTCTTCCATGTAAGTACAAAGCTAGCTCAGCTGGGCTTTTGTTTGAGATCTGATGAAATCATAGCTTCCAAGAAGTGTGGCTCTGAGGCATAGGAATGCTGTGAGATTATAAGAAGAACTACCTGTTAATCTCCTTTTTTATACCAGTGTTTAGACTGAGGCGATTCAAGCTGGCAGAGGCTTTAGACACTTCAGGTAAGATAAGCCTAAACATACAAATTGAGAAGAATTCAGACATAAATAATGGCTAAATTTTGATAGCATCTGATACTTTATAGGAAAGACTTTTTTCTTCTCTGAAGTACAAAAACTAACAAATAAAGAAATTTTGAACATGATTTGATATGTCTTTCTTTGTCGCTTCACTGTGTCAACTAACAATTTTATCATAGATGTCAAGATATCTGATGTGTTTCTTAAAGCCTCAGCTCCTGAGAAATTGGATGGTAATATCAGCTTTAAGAGGTTTGTTACCCTCTTGCCAATCTCATGACTTTATATCTGATTTTCATAATCTTCTTTTTGTAGTATGCTTTTGTAGAATATAAACAAAAACTTGAGTTTTGGGAAGAATACTAGTGATGTCTTGAGTCAATTGTACTGTAATATTATCTTTATGTTATTCACCAGACATGCCACATACACAGTAAATCGGATCCTCTCCAGTTGTTAAATAGGCACACACAGTGCTTATGGTCGATCCAACTCCCATGATAGCCCTAGAAGAAATCTTGGTTAATGGTTTTTATTGTCCTCATAGTAGAAAAAATAGCCCAGAACAGGAATGATCATTCTCTGACTTTTAGCTTTGGTATCTAGATCAAAAACCATCCTCCAAATGAGCAACACTGCACTGAACTAAGGCTCCTAGAAGAATTGTTCTATGGTATATGAAAAGTTTAGAATATGCCCCAAACTTGCATCCTTTCCCCTGAAACTGAACCCAATTGCTCAAACATCTGCTAGCACCTCTGTAGCACTGCAGTACAGACAGGACGAATGCTTTTGCTGTGTATTTTACTACAAAATTCTCTACTGACATCAGGATGAAACTCTAAAGGTAACCAGGTGAGATTATTAAACTCGAGATTAATGGTATAAAGAAAATTGAATGGATTAAGTTTATGTTCAATATTTATAAAGAAAGTAATTTAACAGTATGTCATTCATCTCTATGTGCACTTTGGCAAGTTCTCACAGCAGCAACCGGATTTTGTATTTTTACTGGGCTGGGATTTGCCTTCATTGCTTCACTTTAGAAGTAGCAGGTTAGGCAAGAATCTTGCATTGCTTTATAATGCAGGAAACAAGCTTAGAAATATCATAAAGGTTTCAACAGTTATTAACTCCTTATTCTAGTAATTATAAAAAGCTCTCCTGAGTACATCCGTACAGTTAAACACAAATTTCAGACTCTTTCCTGAGGTCCAAACATTTAATTTACTGATTACTTACTAGGAGAATCGTTCTATTAGCAAGGCTTTCAGCAGGTGAGCAGTGGGTCTGTTTAAACTCTGACTGGATATAACAAAGGAAAAGCTATACTTACTGTATGATTTAATACGTTGTATATGTTCTTGTTAAAAATCACGGTGCATGATACACAAACGCATATACTGAGTTAAGCCCTGTAACTTTGGCCACATTCTCATTGCCATCCCTCTTTGTACACCCTGATTGCAATTCCTGTTAATTTTAATAAAAGCAGGCACTCAAACTCATGCTTTTCTCCCAACAAGCCTCTTTCCATTTCCTCTGATGTTAAATCAATTCTGTTGCTCAAACTGGTAACCTAGAACCTTCACTCATGCAGCTCTCCCACTGAGTTATTCTCAAATGTTCTTTCCTGACCAACAGCATGTAGATTTAAGCCATGGTTTTAGCTTTGATAACTAGAAGTGGTCTCCTCCTCCAATTGATTTCCAAAGGGTTATTAGACTCTTCATTTCATTTTCACTGACTTACAGGACACTCTCTTTTGATTCAAAACTCAACCACTACAAGTCACGTTATTGATCGTGCCCATTTTCTATTTACTACACTTCTATTTTGTTATGGCTTTATAGTATTTTTCATTCAGCCTTTTTACCCTGCTTTTATCAAATGCATTCTAAGAACTGCAGGTGGCTTTCTCCTAACTTTTTTTCTAATGAATTTTTGGCATGCAGTTTTGATACCCTTTAGAAATAGCTTTTGCTTTATGTAATATCTCAGCTCTCAATAAACATCTTCAGTATAAAACTCAGTGCCTTGCAGATAATCAATTATTTTTAGAGATGATAACAAATGGAAAGATTAGATTGAAAAAATTCTCTTTTATTTTTCAGTTTCAAATTTTCAGTAGTAGTTTTCTAAATACTCTGAATTGACATATATTTCAAAGAGCTCACTATTTGTTTCCCACTAAAAGACTGTTATTTCACAAGAGAAATTAAGAAAATTAATATGACTGACCGGAATTTGAAAAATCAAAATCAAAACCAATCCTAAAATGTATGAAGTCAAGATGAGTTAGTTTTCAATAAACATGTGCAGGAAATTTTTGGTTCACCATACTCTAAAAATTAAAGTTCTTCATTTTTACTAACACTTCTGGAATTATTTGGGAGACAGCTAGCTATTTTGAGAAGGTCAGAAATCTACTTAACTATCAGTACTGTAACACTTATAAACATCAGGTCCTTTCCAAACCAAACTATTCTATGATGCTATGACTCTATGATCTACATAAAGCAAACTGTAACAGTATCTTACAAGACAGATATACTTAAAAAATACTAAAACCAATATTATCTTTTTAATCAAGAGGAAAGGAGAAACTAGCATCAGAAAGTTGTATTTAGTCACTAAAGTTGAAGCCTGCACACTGAAAAACTATCATTTTTCTCCTTATGTTGAAGGAATGTTTATCAATGTAACCTTACAATGCTTATCACTGGTTTATTAATGTTTCCAAAGAGGTATCTGCTAAATGCTTTCTGCTAAATGCCATGTAATTGGCAACCTGCATGACAATGAGCTTGTAGTTAAAGTTCACTTGACTCAAAATATAAATGCAGGTGAGAAGTCGTCATCAGTGACACACATGAAATCTTTAATTGAAACAAAGGAGAGTACATCTTAGGCCATTTAGACCCTCATTTGGATTATCCTAGGCTTTAGGATGAAATGAAGCTGCAGAACAAAAGGTTGCCTAAATTAAAACAAGAAACGAGTGTTTCCTCCAAGGAAATACATTTAGAAGCCTTAAACACGAAGGGTATCTTCAGAGAGTCATCCAGCACCAAGGTACCTGGCACAGACAGCATGCAAGAACAAGTCTTCCAACTGGTGAATGGAGTGACAGCTATTCTCTGAATCTGTGCTCTTGTTCCTCCTCTTCTTCCACTTTTATAATCGTTATATGGACCCAGGCTGACAGACTTGGGCTTGCTCAGCCTGGAGAAGAGAAGGCTCCTTAAAGTGAGACCTTAGTGCAGCTCCCAGTGCCTAAAGGGTCTTCAGAAAATGTGGAGAGGGGCTTTACACAAGGGCCTGTAGGGACAGGATAAGGAGGAATGGCTTTAAGCAGAGTGAGGGTAGATTCAGATTAGATATAAGGAAGAAATTCATTACTGTGAGGGTGATGAGGCCCTGGCACAGGTTGCCCAGAGAATCTGTGAATGTAATGAAATGACTTACTTCTGGGTATTTCCAAGTCCTCCTTATGAAGTGCCCTCTACTTCAGCCTTTTTTAGTTTTTGTTCTTGACAGATTGCTCACTAACAAATAAAAGAGAGTGAGAAAGTGGAAAAAACTTGTTTTCAATATTTTCAATATAAAACACTCTTATTTTGCTAACTGAAAATAATATTTTAGCAATTACTGTAAATAATTAAAAGAAACAAATGCAAGATATGAAAGTAGGTTGTTAATATTTTAATTAAGATGAAGTTTTATATCTAAATGGTAATAAATTTATTTTTTTTGCTAACACAGTTAAAGATGCTAAAATCTGACATACTCATGAATCAAACGATTCTATTTCATATAAATGGAACATACTGGATTTTTCCTAATTTGTGATCATAATTTCTTCCTGAGAAAAAATTAATTCAGAAAAATAGTGTACATATTGTATCATAGAATCATAGAATAGTTAGGGCGTTCTCCTGTCACTACAGTCCCTAATGCAGAGTCCATCCCCAGCATCCCTATAGGTCCCCTTCAGGCACTGGAAGGCTGCTATGAGGTCTCCACGCAGCCTTCTCTTCTCCAGGCTGAACAGCCCCAACTTCCTCAGCCTGTCTTCATACAGGAGGTGCTCCAGTCCCCTGATCATCCTCATGGCCTCCTCTGGACTTCTTCCAACAGTTCCATGTCCTTTCTATGTTGACGACACCAGAACTGCACACAATGCTCCAGGTGAGGTCTCACAAGAGCAGAGCAGAGGGGCAGGATCACCTCCTTTGATCTGCTGGTCACGCTCCTTTTGGTGCAGCCCAGGATACGGTTGGCTTTCTGGGCTGCAAGTGCACACTGCCTGCTCACGTTCATTTTCTCATCAACCAGCACCCCCAAGTCCTTCTCCTTGGGCTGCTCTGAATCTCTTCTCTGCCCAACCTGTAGCTGTGCCTGGGATTGCTCCGACCCAGCTGTAGGACCTTGCACTTGGCATGGTTAAACTTCATGAGGTTGGCAGGTTTGCACAGTTTGGGCCAGGAGCAAGCACTCCTGCTTCCCCTCAGCTTCCCTGACACCTCGCAGCCTATTAACAGCATCCCGCAGCTCAGCCCCTGCTGCAGGAGCACCTCCACCGGGGAGCACCGAGCGCAGCCCTGCCCGTTGTGCCCCCTCCCCTCACCAGAGCGGTGCAGGCACTCTCTGCACCCCGAGCTCTGCACTGCAGCCTCCCTCCCCTCTCACCGGCTCTCTCTGGGTGCCTCCGCTGCCACCGCCGGGGCAGCCAGAGCAGAGCTCCCGGACCGGGCCCTGCTCACAGGCCGAGTGCTCACCACCCCGCCCGCCTGCCCGCGCAAACTGCCCCAACCCGCTCTGCTCGCCGCGCTCCCTGGGCGGGTTTTTACCCCCTCAGGGCTGGTGCCGCTGCTCCTGGCTCCGTCCCCTGTGAGTCCCTGCTCGCCTCAGCGGAGCTGCCGGCTCCTGGGCAGGTCCTGTCGAGGACTCGAGGCTCCCTCGGTGGCTCTCGTGGCTCTGAGTTGAGGCTCCTGGACGCTGATCTCCCCCCGCTCCGGTGTTGAAGGCGCCCTCTCTCGAGCTGCTCACCTCAGCAATCGGCCCGTCATGTAGAATGGCTCCACATTTAGAAGATAAGACTTAACTTGTAACCAGGGCTTACAGTTGATTCATGGGTCAAGCATACATGTTTTCAACAATTTTGTGTGCTTACATACCTTTAATTTAGCTAAGTGAGAAAAAAAACAACTAACTAGCTGACATTTACTTCATAGACATGTCCTGCTGAGGAAGCTATCCTAGGCCACCTATTTAGTTAATTAACAGAAACAGGTCATTTAGGACATTATTCATCTCACCGAGTCGAATTTTGTCTTTCAGGTAAAATTAGTGGCACCATCAAAAGTGCTTGCCAGGGACATTTCACGAAATGGAATGTCCTGAATGTCAGTTGGAGTTCTTCAGTATTCCATGGGTCAAAGTGCTTTAGGTGTAATAGTCCATTAAACCTCATGAAGGTAGGAAGCTGTAGCAAGCAGTGCCCCCCAGAACTATTATTTATGGTGAAAAGAGTGAGAAGCAAGCCATTGGATGCTTGTGCTAAAGGGAAGGTCATAAGCAGATGGGCATTCTTCTCTCTTGTTGCCCTTTCTGACTCCTTGTTGCCTCAGGACTCTGACACCCTGTAGCCAGCCACAAAATACCTGCAAGTCCTTCACCTTTCCTGGCTTCTGCTGCTTTGGTAGCATCAGCATTGGTAAGCGTATGAATAACACGCACAATTAAGTGTGCACAGGGCTGTGCTGGGCTGTGCTCTGCTTTTCCCATCGTAAAAAAATGGCACGCATTCTTTAAAGCAGTAAAATGTAAAAATAACACCTGATTGCTAAGCATATGAAATAACTTTTCTTTAGCCTTTGGAATCCCAATTAATTCTTTGTGATACGTATAAAGTTCACACTTGTCCTTGAGGTGATATGAAAGTAGCTCAACTCTGATATTATATACTATATAATTTGAGAAACAGAAGGTGATCATATAAAAAATAAAAAGGCCCCTAAAACCGTGCAGGAGAGCTGCAATTAGGGATGCACAAGAAAGTAGCATTGCCATTTTTAAACTACTAAAAGCTTCACTTTATGACCTCCATTTTTATTTTTTACGGCATTTTTCTGTGGAAGTGAAAAAATATTCCTCAAATCTGTGCAGAACTCTGACAACTCATTTAGCAGAACTCTGTGAACCAGATTAGGTTGCTGCTTTGAGGATAAAGCAACCTTTCTTCATCTCAAACCTGCCCTACACTATCAGTGTTTTCTTTCTTCTCTAATAAGAAGCAGACACTGTGCATCCTTCTGTTAAAGTGCAAGAGAACCTTACAGACTTATAATGTGTCTGATACTTGAAGAAGAAAGGGTTTTGAACTTATCCGACAATTCTAAACCTAATACTTACAAAGGAATAGGACCTTTGCATGGCCATGGATGCCTTGGAGGTGAGATTTCACAGTGACACTTGGGTGCCTTAAAGCATATTGCGTTTCCTCATATGTATCATGTAGAGAACTATTTGTTAGCATCAGAAAATAAACTGTACTCAAAGTAACCATGGTAACACCAACATAGATGTACTGCAGATAGTACATGCTACAACATGAGAATCTGAAAGGAAAGAAATAATAAATTTCCTATTGGCCTAAGCAACTTCAAGCAGAGAAGATAATATTGAGAGATCTGTCCTTGTCTTCCTGCAGAACCACCCTTCTTCTTCCTTTCAATATTACTTAAATTTGACATGAGCAGTGGTAATTATGTGACAGTCATGAGTTTTAATCATCATTCACAGAATCAACAGAGTCTTTGCTTTAAGTGAAACTCTGTATTTAAGTTTTCGTGTTTACTGAGCTAGGTTGCTTGTTTTAGAGTAGGGTATGGTCAAAAGTAAAGGCAATATGAATGATCAGGGAGTTTAATATCAAGAAATCCAGCTGCAAACCACAACATAGCTCAGTAGAAGGACAAGGTCGAATGTATTAGGTTACAATGTGAAAGACCTAAGAAATCCATCATATTTATGCAACAACAAATACAGAATCTTTAGAAATTACAGAGAATTAATTTAAAACCTGAAATATACTGTCTGCATTTTGTATGTCTAAAACCCTAAAATACTTCTGCCTGTATGTATTTTGGTTGACCACAGTTTATGAGACCAGTTCTGCTGCTGATGCCTTGTTAGTAGCAGACCTGTCTATCCAACCACATGTAGGGCTACCATATGTCCAGCAAGATCTGTACATGCATCTTTTTCTTTCTAGATATCTGTTTTGGCTAGTTTTCTGGGATTTCCAGGCATCTGGCAGCTCATATGGGCAAACAGGTCCAGCTGAGCTGCAGATATCAAAGACTCTGAATGTCCATAGATCAATTTTACAGCACATTTCTAGTAAAACCCTGATGGAAATATGACAAGTCCAATCTATGTGGATGTCTTATTCTGTGAACAGTCTCAGTTAAGAAACATATTCTAGCTGGCAGTCGATTGAAGTAAAAGCTACATATGACCTTCATGAAAGATAATTAAGAAATATGCCACTGATAGGCTTTATGAGTGTAAGCATTGCAGAGAACAAGGCTAGATGGAAAGAGTTAATGCACCTGGACTGTGTGACACATGAGACATCCTAGGTAGCTGCCATAAGTAGAATCAAAGACACAGATAGCACCGAGTCTACTGATAAGAAGATAACTGCTGTTACACAGTCCTGTGTCTTAATGGGCAGGATAACATGCTAAAGAAAGGATGAGCAGCTTGCTGCCTTTGAACCACATGCAGCTTGAGGGCAGTTCAAGTACATCTTCCTTGTTCCAGCTATGCAATGATCTCTGCAGGAAACAGCATGAAGGGAAACACTACTGAATAATGCAGATACCCAGATGAAGAGCAAAACCACAGGAACTATTGAGACTCATAGAGTTGAATCACCCTTAGATTTAGCAGTGTATTCAGATCAGCCTGGTGGAAATTCTGGAAAGGTTTCATTGCCTCCCATCTCTGAACTGTTTTGTGTTATGCTCTTCCCTTCAGTTCTCAAAAAATATATCATATTCCTCGTGGTAAGATTCTAGGTTGCAGCTGATAGAGTCAGAAAGGTTGGTCAATGCAATGGCAGAAGACACACTTGCTGAACTGGAAAGCAGATCAAATACAAAGCAAGTAACAGAGAAACAGTTCAATTAGCTTATAAATGCCTTTAAGGCTAGGAGTTCAGCTGGAATAACACAACCTCCTTTTTAAGCATTACTGTGTAATAATAAAAAAAGAAGTGCTTAAGGCTCTGTAGCAGTCTGTATGTAGGAGAATTACTTAGATAATTCAAGATTGACACTGAGGCATAAGCAGACTACAATCCAAAGAGAGAATATGGAAAATATTTGCTTACAGCACACCACTATCATTGACAGCAGCAGTAAAGTGAGTTATGTGGTTACTGCTTTAGAAAAAAAGAAGGCATTAAGCTGCACTCTGTAAAGTGAAAACAATAAAGCTCTTAAAAGCACTGGTCTCCCAAGAAAATAAGTAATTGAAAAAAGAAGGCAGAAACTTATTATAATAAAAGTGACAAAATAACGAAGCCCTTCACACACTACTCCATTATAAAAGTGTATGTCAAGCAGTCCATGGCATCCTGAAATTGTAAGTAAAAAGGACGGATAACACAGGTCTGATGCAATAAAAGGAGAGAGAAGACATGATTAAACCAGACTAAGGCTTTAAACTAGAAGAAGGAAGACTTAGATTAGATATTAGGCAGAAGTTCTTCCCTGTATGGGTGGTGAGACCCTGGAACAAGTTGCTCAGAGAAGCCATGGCTGCCCCATCCCTGGCAGTGTTCAAGGCTAGGCTGGACAGGGCTTGGAGCAACCTGCTCTAGTGGAAGGTGTCCCTGCCTGTGCCAGGGGATTGGAACTGGATGGACTTGAAGGTTCTTTCCAACCCAAACCATTCTAGAGTTCTATGGTTTAAGTGAATGGCAGGCAATTGAGGACTCTTTTGGTTTGCTGCACTATTTTAGATAGGCACTGTTCTGTTGGGAGATGTCTATGGAGAGATGTTCAGACATGTCCTACAAATGTCCCCATGGTGATTTTTGCTAATACTACAGGGAAAATCTGGAGTGCTTCACCATCTACTCAGCTCTGATGACTTTTTAATTTAAACTTTATGCTACAGAGGTGTGTTTTTATGAGGAAGTTGGGGAAGAGAAGGGGGAATTGCCCCTGCTTCAGGATAAGAGTCAAAGCAATGACATTATGAGATGGTGTAGTGAAATTATTTAAGTAAAGATGGAAAACCATTTCAGCACTGCTTCTGGGCCTTTCCCGGGATATTTACTGCATTACCTACTATAAAAAGAGCACACAAATTTAAGAAGCCACCTAGGCAGTAATAGTAATAGTAATAATAGTAATAATAACCTGTTTTATTTACTCTGTCTGTGCAGACCTTCACTCCTGACAAACCAAGGCAACACAGGAATGAGATTTTGAAATGTGCTTCCAAGGCTACAAAACACAAACAGACTGAAGATACTAACACAGTGAATGTGGAAATAGTTTTGGAACCTTAGGGGAATCAAAGTAATAGAAAAAATAATATTACAGGAATTGCACATTGTTTACGGGAGGGGGGAAGGAAACCAATCACACAGTGATTTGAAAACACTATTACAGTTTGAGACTGCAGGGAAACTAAGGCTGATATAACATTTCATTATGATTTTGGTATTAAATATCCCATCAAGCTGTAAGATAGTTGTCAGGCAAGAGCAGTTTATTAGAAAAAATAAAGCAACTCACAGCAGTTCTTGTTTGTGAAGGAATCTGCCCATCTGAGTTCCAGCAAGGCTAAAAGCAAAAGGGATTAGGTCACACAGTGCTGGGCTGTGCATTGCAGCAGTGAGGAATTGGCTGGGCTGGGAGCAGGCTGAGCTGTAATGATGCCATGATTCAGAAATACCCACTTAATCAGTGTTTCTTGCACTGGCTACAGTTTTCCAGTTTGTGGGCAAGGCAGGAGATAGACAGTCTACTCTCTGGCCTCATTTCACCCTTTTTTCTTTCATAGAATAAGGACCAGCCTCTTTCTCTCTCCCTCTTTTGCCCAACCCCCTTTTTTTTAGCATACCATCTTTAATATATATTTCTTGGTTAGGAATTTTCTTTTTCAGGAATTGATTCGATGAACATGAACTGTTTTGGAGGGATCTGGTTTTCGAACTGTTTTGGAGGGATCTGGTTTTCTTTTTTATCATCACTGCAGATTTGGACTTTTATTTTCATGATGCTCTATATTTCAAATTTCAGTTACATATGTCCCAGCTTTATTTTATTCCCGGCTTTATGATCTATTCCAATGGCTGTTTTTCATATAAGATAGGAAACGCTTCTCTTGTTTCGTGGTTAATCAAAAGCAACCTAATGGTCTTCCAAGACCCGAGACTAGACACAGGACTATCAATACTGAAAGTACCTATGAATCAGTACTGTTAGCCATATTCCTTGAGTGATACATCCATAGCATCTGTGACCAAGCCGTGAGGTAACTGAAGTTAAAAAGCCTTCATGTAAAAGGTCTCGTTAACTCAAAAAACAGATCTTAATCTTCATTGCTACCACGGGTGTGCCTAGTTAGGCTCTAAATATTATAGTATAGTCATAATATAGTTATGGAGTAGATGCTACTGTTAATCCAAATCTGAGCTTTCTCAGGCAGCTTCCAGTGCCTATAGGGCACGAAAAGAAACCTGGAGAGGGGCTTTTGACAGCTTCATGTAGGGTTAGTATAGGGGGGAATGGCTTTAAACTGAAAGATGAGAGATTTAGATTAGATACAAACAAGCTCTTTTTTTATGAGGGTGCTGAGGCGCTGGCACAGATTGCCCAGAGGAGCTATGACTGCCCCGTCCCTGGCAGTGTTCAAGGCCAGGTTGGACACAGCTTGGAGCAACCTGCTCTAGTGGAAGGTGTCCCTGCCCATGGCAGGGGGTTGGAACTGGATGAGCTTTAAGGTCCCTTCCAACACAAACCCGTGATTTAGAAAATATTGATTGAAGCATTTTGGGAAAGTAAGATTGCTGCCACTTTTTCCTATCAAAGTATTTCATAGACTTTTTCATGAAAAATCAACTTTTTATTTGTCTGTTCACTTCTCTGTGGCTCATAACACCTAACAGATTGTATTTCAGAGTTTGCTTACATTATTTATTTTTCCCTCTAAAAATATTTAACTGTAATTCAGAAACTGGTTATGACTTTCAGAAGAAATGCCAGAAAAAAGCATTCTTATACTGAAGTATTGACCTGACCAAAGACCTGACCAAAAAAAAAGTAAATAAGTTTTAGAATCATAGAATCATAGAATAGTTAGGGTTGGAAAGGACCTTAAGATCATCTAGTTCCAACCCCCCTGCCGTGGGCAGGGACACCTTACCTTTTGTTATTAACACCATTCAATCAGGAGGAACACACTCATTGACTTTGAAACAATTACAAAACATCATTAAAACAGCTGAAATTTAATTAGGAAATAGAAGAACTTTGGTCACATCATTATGTATATACATGTGTGAGTTCCTATTCTATAATGCACACGTTCACTTATATAGATAAACTGAACATACACAGATGTTATACAGATAAAAGTTTTCTATCTATCTGCTTAGTCAGAACAATGCTCCCAGCCTAACCCAACATCTCTGTGTCTATAAGCATGCAGGACTGACCTACCAAGGGAAGGCTGTAGTTGAGCAGGCAGCACATTCACACTAATGAATGAACTACATGCTACTGGTGTTCTTTCTTCTCATGGTATACAAAACTTTCAAACACTGTTTTCTTCTTTAGTCCCATTCTTCATTTCTTCCCCATTTTCTTGTTCGAGCTTCATTCCAGCACAACCTCAGGCAGATGTTTTTGTTTGATTGCATCATTATTTTTTGCCTTTTTCATGTTCTTACTTTCTTTTTTCCCCCACGTATGTTTAACAGATCCCTGTTCTCTTTCATTCTTTCTTTCAAATGTGAAGTACACCATAAGCAGTCATGTTGCTTGCAAACTTCACAGCGAAAATGCTCAAATTAGGAGTGAAAATATAGCAAGAACAGTTTGACAGAACTAGTGATCTACAAGTACATTTCTTGACATGCATTCTCAGCTCACCTTCACTGAATCAAAGGCTGTATTCAGACTGCTTCCAAGAAAACCTTTATGTTTCTCATGTCTCTGGGTTTCCTCACTTAGCCCTATCTGTTCATTGTAACAGCACTCTAAAAAGGAGAAATAGAGGTAAACTCTTTCAGAATACCTTAAGAGATGTACATTGGCTTACTTTTATCAGTGCTAATGTGACTATAGTAATTTTTCATCAAGTTTGCATCCATTTAAGACCTTCTGAACAAGATAAGGTTTCTTCAGACTTGTTTTCAAATGAGACATATAATTATGGTCTGTAATATTTTCCTGGAATCTTCTTAAGCTCACTGCAGCTCTGGTAGTGTAACAGTACTGAAAGGATTTAAATTCCTGATAGTGAAAAACTCATGTCTATTGAGAGA
Organism: Pezoporus occidentalis; assembly: GCF_034315485.1. Lineage (NCBI taxonomy): Eukaryota > Metazoa > Chordata > Aves > Psittaciformes > Psittacidae > Pezoporus > Pezoporus occidentalis. The sequence goes on along the minus strand of NW_026915977.1, from coordinate 2,054,835 downwards.
AGCAACAAAATCCTCTTGGCATTGCTGCTGAAGCCATATGTCTAAGCTTTATGTGGAGCACATTTTCTTGGGAAAAAAGGTCTTAATTTGCATAAGTGAGAGATACAGAAGTCTGCAGGTTTTGATATGAGCTCTTTAGCCTCAGTACTCTGCATGGCTAGTATAGTTTGACAAGGGTTGTGGCCAAGTTTCTGGTCTCAGCCAAAGCATAAGAGCTCTAGTATCATGTCTCAGACCTCACCTTGCACTAAAAGAGTGTTATCTCCTGATCCCACTCAGCCTCCATCTGTGCAGACCTCCAAATACTGAGACTCGTTAATGATAAAATAGCTTTGTTGATTAAGGACTCCCGACTGAGGAATTTGCATTGCTCCAGACCCCCCATGGACTTCATTTCACCACAGGCAGGTACCCATTTTTATGTAACAGACCAATGATCTGATGCTCTTTTGTATGTTTAGTGAATTGAGATAAAGACCAAGGCACAGCCAATAGCTTTGATCTTCAGTACCCGATTCAGCCTATAGCAGAGCCTCTCCCTCTCTTCAATGATGAGAAAAGGACAAAGGGAAAATACTCTTGGTTGAGTACTTAATTTAGGTACAGTGGGTCTTGCTCTTCCTGTTGTTTGTTTTCCCAGGGGATTTTCCTGCCATTCTCTTCAACTAAGTTCACTTTTCAAGCCTTTTGAGCATATCAAAACAAACCCACAAAACTTTAAAACATCTGGGCATCAGGAGTAATCTGGTTAACAGAAATTTAATTTCAAATAACTTCATTCTGCGTAGTATTTTCCAAGAGGTACTTTACATGTAAGAAAATCTGGACTAGAATGGAATTAACAATCATTTAAAGGTGCTTGAATGATATACAGTACAGTGACTACTTTTGAAGTTTTAAAGACAGGAGTCATACAAGTGATTTGCAGCAAATAATTTTTATTTGATGAATTTTGCTATCTGTCTTTCCTGTTGGGGCTCTGTGAGTATTTATTCATTATGTGAAATTATTCACAAATGCCTTTAGTGAATAATTCTTGCTTTCCAGATGCTTTGCAAATAGTTCATAGCAGATATTTGTCATTTTTCTCTTTTCTGATGAGGTTTGTAAGCATGAAGCATTGTTTTTATTCCTTAGCAGTTTGATTTATAGACCAAACCAACACAGCAGGAACTGCATATTTTCTGTGATGCTATCTGAAATCCACTTTAGTGAATTTAGTGAATATTGAATCTTGAATGTTTTGTTGGGTAGAATTCTCATCAGTAATAACTGAGCTCAGATCTCTGCAGGAAAAAAATATGCAAGAATAACATGGTCTGATAGACTCTGACTCCGGGTGGGTGGTTGACTGTAGAGGTCCTTTCTGATGAATGCTCTCAAACTGAAATGAATCCATTTATTCACCCCCAGTCTTCCTTACTGAAATGAGATATAGGTTCATTTCTGCACTTTCAGACACAACACAAAAAAAAATAGGTATTTTGTATAAATGCATTGTTTATGCTCTCTCTACAATAAATACAGAGATTTACTTCTTTCAGCTGCCTCAGACCTGTATTTGAAAATGTGGTGAATTTATACTTTGGAGGTACCTGTAATATTCCACTGCAAATGAACCTATCTATTCGCTGCTTTTTAAATATATAAAGCTAAACAAAATTTTTTCTGAACAAAGCTCAAAGGCTCAGTAATACAGAAAAGAGTCAGAACAGCATGTGGAGACATTAATATAACTTTGAAAACAATATTAACAGTAATAGGGAAAGTTTAATTCCACAAAATGATAAGCATATGAACTAAGAAAATTATGTCAGTGATAAACTGGGAGCTCAGCATTTGAAAGGAGCAAAAGATGAAACATCTGTCTGTGTTAGCTGATCAGATTGCTAGTAGCTTCAGAAGTGATATATAAGAAGAAACACAGTAGATAAAGAAGGTAAAATAATTTCATTACAGGCAAAGTATCTATGTGAACCCACAAAGTGCAAGTGCACTGCATAGAGTTATGGTTGCACTTACCTAAGAAAAATAAAACAGGAAAAGGAGGAGAGACTAGGATAATGAGGGAGATGCAGAATTTACTTCTAAAAGTTATTACATGATCCGGCTTGTTTAGTTTAATGGAAAAGATGGTGAGAAATGAGAAAACTGGTCTCTATATGTGAATCAAATAAAATACAAGGAGTGTGAAAACTGCTCAAATGAAAACACAATGTTAGAAGATAGAGTAGTGGATATTAAATGGAATGGATATTGCACATATGAATATTAAAGGAATGGTGGCTGGAAACTAGAAATAATTTCTAATAAGTGAAGGAAGGAGTTTGAATTTAGGACTGGAGGAGTAAAAAGCCTGACTAGCTTGATGAAATGGATTATATGACTTGATGGCAAAACCATTTTCTCCTGGTCTTATATCTCACTCACTTTTTTTTTTTTTTTAATTTATTTCTTATTTTAAAGGACAAATTGGGAGTCAAAAAAGTAAAAAGAAAGGTCTTGTTTTTCTCTGGTGGTCATGCTGGAATTGAGGGCTGCAAATTGAGCAGTAACTATTCACTCATGAAAGCATGTTCTACTTCAGCTTTGTCTTGTGCTTTACTGAACTTCATACTCCCAAGTATTTACCAGAATGTTTCACCCATGGAACAGCTGCTCAACTGCCAAAGGAAAAATGCAGTTGAGAAACTCTGAGAGAACAGTTTCCTGCTGCAAATACCATGTATGTTCAAGAATCACCAGCTCTCAGCTGAATACCAAATTTACATAGCAGAGAAAGGGACATGGTCCTGTTTAATACCTTCAAGGGTCACTTTAAATACTCCAGACATCCAAGGTCACAGAATTAGTTTTCAACTGTTACCATTTATGGAGAGATACCTCATGCAAGCAAAAATATTTGCTTATCCTTCACTTTTAACAGTTGCTTGCAGTTTAACTTAATCTCTAGTCAAGAAGTGTCTCATCTACTTTGCTGTTCTGGCTCCTGCAATTATAAAGGAAGCATAATTCAGGCATAGTATGTGCCTTTTTTTCATGAATGCTTATGTCTTAGTCCACTTAAAGTCCATTTTCAGCATTGCCTCACATTGCAGAAGTGTGGCAAAGAAAGATAATATGTCACCACTGTTGTAATGCATGGATTTATCTTGATTGTAAGTGGGGCAAGGCTGTGAATGGTTAAGATCATTAACGGCTTGTTAGGATTCATACACCCTTGAAAGGGATCTGAAGTTCCCTCAGCTGTATGCCATGTGTTGCTTGGAGGTTTTGCTAGACTTCTTTTACTCTATGTGGATATGTGGAAGAGACGCTTTCCTCCATCGTACATTATTGAGTGAAGCAGGACTCCATGTTCTGGGGGGTATAAACCCATCAGGTAACCCTAGTTTTACTTCAGTCACCTTTCCTAATCCCTGTTCCTATCTTCCTAACATGAAGAAGCCAGAGGTTTTAATCAGATTTCACTATTCACTTCTTGGCTTCCTATGATCCTTGTCTCTTCAGGGTGATGATGCAGGCTAACTTGTTCTAATATCTAGTTTTCTACAGTCCCCCACCTGTAACTCCCTAAGGAAGTTTCTCCCTTTACTGGTTTCTTCCATTCTTCAGATCATTGGCTAGGAAATAAAGTCATAGCAATGTGGCATCAACAGTCAGGGGACAGGACAGAAGAGACACCGTATTAAATTTCAGTGTGGATATTATTCATACAGACTAATGGTTCAGTGTACACCTAGCCAAAGAGAATTAAAGAGGATTAATTGTGTCTCAGAGCCACAACAGATTCATGGGTTATTGCTAAGGATATTCCTAAAACGTCTATATGCTATTCCCTGCTCTGCTTAAATCATAATCAGATTGCAAAATGAAGACCTTGGGGCATAACAAAAATAAACTGGTAAGCATGGTGATGAAGACCTAAGTGACAAGTAAACACTCCTCCAGCTTTGCTCTACTGTCAGAGCAATTTCTCATGATCTTTCTGTCCAGGAGCTTCATTCGCATCTTTCCAGCAGCCATCCAGCCCCTTTATGCAGGTCATCAAACTGCACTGCACATGGGCACAATGTGTGTTCCTAATAATCTAAAGTGACAAGATAGCATAAGAGCTTTTCTTTCAACTATTAGCTGGATTTAATTAATTGTGAGGGAGTGGTTTTGACCACCTAAGGAATGTCCAAGCCTTATGTATGTTCCATGGGCTCTAAGTGGAAACTTTAACTAGAACTCAGACTAATGTGAAGCATAACAAAAGGTCTGGGTTTGTGGAATTATATGCAGCTCAGGATGCAGTGTCTGTTTATCTGATTAATTCCCCATTGCTTTTCTATCTCAAGGAGGAGCTCATTTTTTGGGGAATAGAAGTTCTTCCTTAAGATTCAGTCCTATGATGCTAAACATTTGAAGCGATCAACATAAAAACTTTTGATAACCTGTTTTACTTGATCTTAATTTCCTATCTAAATCCTTTGCTTTGACATTGCTATCTCCCTTTTTCTCTGTAGAGAATTTTCTCTTTCACCAGCAGTAACCTAAAGCTATTTTAATCACTTAGACAAATTTCTTAATGCACTCCTAGCAAAGATGCACAAATATAACTGTAGTACTGATCAGGTAGACATATAAAAAGCAAGCGAATCTTCATTATCAACTCTATTATGAATTTGTTCTATGAAAGACAAATTAATTGGTTCATATTTAAGATAAGGAATGAAAATATAATTTGATTTCTGTATTTCAAAAATGGAAAAGCTGTCCTCATCTCTGAATACACAGGGAATTATGTGAACAAGCTAGTAATTTCGTAACCCAGCTGTTCTGTAAGCAGAATCTTCCTGCCAATATATGATCCTACCCCGATCTGCTCTGCTGATTTGTTTACCTTATAAAAATATCACAGATAAGGTTTATAGGCAGTGTGAGGGTTTAAAAGGGAAAGCTAAAGTGAGATTTGTAGAGATGATCCTCACCAGGCACCAGAATGCAAATAAATGCTCACCATTACACGGGTTTCTTGAAACAAGAATATTCTGTAATCTCTCCATCCATCTTCTCTGCAAAATTATTAAAACTCATAACTACACTGAACTCCCAGCCAGATCCTGATGCTTTTAGCAAGGAAATCCTTTCAAGCTCTGCTTAAAGTACCTTGTCTTTCCTGCTTTCAGGAAGACTGAAAGGTGTTCTAGTGATAGCAATGACTCACAGTGACAGTTATTTCTTGACATTCTTTGACCAGCCCAAATTTATTTTGCAGAATAAAAAATTATCTGTGTAGCATACACATGGTCTGTATTTATTTAACTGATGCGGTCCTTGTTTAACAGATTTTAATTTGCATTTTTATATCAGTAATAAATATCCAGCTGTTTGTAGCAGATCTCTAACATCCTTTGTGTCACCAGCCTGGATAGAAGCAGAAAAAGGCTGTATTGAGATTTCTCCTGTTCTCTGCAAGATGTGATAAGAAGCAGGTTCCTGCTTCCTTTGCATATAAAGACTTCTAAAAGAGTTCAGTGCAAAAACTCACATCCAAACGTCTTTGAAAGCCTGTTTTAAAACTAGTCTCATTTGTTTCTTTCAGGGAGGAAGGGTGAAGTAAGAGGAGAAATCCAAGATTTAAAACCTGTGGATACCTGGCAATTTCTGCTATGGATGGGACTGTGGCAAATTCAGCCGCTTGCAAGTTCTATAGAAATCCCTTTGAAATCTATGTGGTCATAAATTTCAAGTGTATTTAAGATGCCAAAAAGTTAAAAACAAGCCTTTAAAAGAGAGCAAACCCATGTGTGTTACATCTGTTCAGTCTGAAACCTTTAGGGCAGGTTTGTCTGCACAGGTTTCTTCATAGCTGTGTGCACAAATCACCCCACACCAGGCAATTGCAGAAGGAGATGGAGTTAGCACTTCTAATATATGGAAAAAAAAAGGTCGTCTGTGTGACCAGGCTTTCAAAGAATCAGAGAACTGGAAAGCAAGTAGGTTCACTGTTAGCCAGTACACTGAAGGACTGGCTCCCTGAGTAAGAGTGAAAGAGGAGAGATAAAATGGGTAAAAAGAAAAGAAGAACACAATCATGTGAATACAGAGCTGCAGGTTAGAAGGGTGTCTCACAGAACTTTAATCATAGAATCATAGAATCGTTAGGGTTGGAAAGGACCTTAAGACCATCAAATTCCAACCCCCCTGCCATGGGCAGGGACACCTCACACTAAACCATATCACCTAAAGCTTCATCCAACCTGTCCTTCAACACTGCCAGGGATGGAGCATTCACAGCTTCCCTGGACAACCCATTCCAGTGCCTCACCACCCTAACAGGAAAGAATTTCTTCCTTATATCCAATCTAAACTTCCCCTGTTTCAGTTTGAACCTGTTACCCCTTCTCCTGTCACTACAGTCCCTAATGAATAGTCCATCCCCAGCATCCCTGTAGCCCCCCTTCAGATACTGGAAGGCTGCTATGAGGTCTCCATGCAGCCTTCTCTTCTCCAGGCTGAACAGCCCCAACTTTCTCAGCCTGTCTTCATACGGGAGGTGCTTCAGTCCCCTGATCATCCTCGTGGCCTTCTCTGGACTTATTCCAACAGTTCCATGTCCTTTTTATGCTGAGGACACCAGAACTGCACGCAATGCTCCAGGTGAGGTCTCAGGAGAGCAGAGCAGAGGGGCAGGATCACCTCCTTTGACCTGCTGGTCACGCTCCTTTTGATGCAGCCCAGGATACGGCTGCCTTTCTGGGCTGCAAGTGCACACTGAAGCCGGCTCATGTTCATTTTCTCATTGACCAACAGCTCCAAGTCCTTCTCTGCAGGGCTGCTCTGAATCTCTTCTCTGCCCATGTAGCTGTGCCTGGGATTGCTTCGACCCAGGTGTAGGACTTTGCACTTGGCTTGGTTAAACTTTTTAAGGTTGGCATCAGCCCACCTCACAAGCATATCGTGATGATTAAGGCAGTGAGCATCTTGGGCTTAAGTTAGGTCCTAAAGGTAAATAATATGAATATCCCCAGCTGGAAAAAAAAAATAAAAAAATGCACCTTTCCATGTCAATAGTGAAGAGCTGTGTGCTACCTGCTATAACAGATACGGCTATAAATGCCAACTAGTTATAAACAGCAAATAATCTTAGCTCCAGAGCTGCATGGAACCAGATCTCCTGCACACATATGAGACCATGTATGCTACAGTTGGACCATGCTCAATAAATGTCTGTCTGGCCATTTCCTAGCACTACTTGAGTGATTAGCCAGTACTGCATCCCTGCTTGGCCACTTTTTCAGGCAGCTCCCCCACCTTGCTTGGGTTGCTACACTCCTTTCAAGCCATACCATGGCTATTCTGGAACAAGAAAAGAAAGAGGTTCAAGGAATCATTCCCAGTCTCTGATCTTGATGCAGCTGTAGCCTTTTGACCTACTTGAGAGCATATAAAGGCCATGAAGATTCTCACTAACTACAAAAAAGGAGGGAAGAACATGTGTTATATTGTCCTTTGCTCTTTCAGAAGCAAACTGGAGTGGCAAACTACTGCAGTCAATGGCATGTGATATCTATAAAACTGGTAGAAATGGTCAAGTAAAGAGTAATGAAATGTTTATTTTGTAAAACAATTCATTAAATAACAGCTAATATCTGACTAGAACATTGATTCTGTATCTGTCTTTACAAAGTATGTGTATTTCCCTTAGAAATTAGAACAAAGCCTTGAGTACATGGTTTTATGCTTACCTTGGGTAGTATTTACTACACATAAGGAATTCTTTTGTTTATAAGGGCTTTTTAGCTAATGTAAGCATACTGAAAAATAAAAAGAACCGGGCTTTCCTTCTCAAGGCCCAAATAATAATGTTGATAGACCTCCATGGCTATTTAAGAATATCCAGTCAGGACATAATATTTTTATGTGTTGTTTCTCTCCATTAAACTTAAAGAATGAAAATCAATCACTTTTTCTTTTTTGCCTTTTTAATACAAGTCACTTTGTTCTGAGACAGAGCTATTTATTTCTAAATGGGCAAAAAGCCAAGAACCAGATGAAAAATAGCAACTTTTCCACCATTTTCCTCTCTTGCTGTTCTTTCAGTATTACTTCCTAAGTCTCAGAAGATGCAGGCTCACAGTAAGAATGCACAGTGGGTTTCGCGCCGTATCTGTCTTGCATCGATTTTCTGCTCTTCCCTTGCAAAATGGGGAAAAAGAAAGCACCAAAGCTGAGATTGTCACAGCATTGCTACCTCTACACAATTGACCATCACTGTGGTTACAGTGATCATTTAAAGAGCAAACACTGTATTTGAAACAGGCAAGGGATAAAGGGAGCCACAGTTTTAAAATAAATACCAATACCAGGAGACTATAAAAAAATGCTTTAGACCTGTGTTCAGTTCACATCAACAGCTCATAAATAAGAAATATTTGTACCTTTGGAGTTACTTAAGCCATAGAAATTGCTAAGTGCTCTAGCAACATATAGCAAATTGCATGGGACCACAGTTGTTTCAAAATGTACCAACATTTGCAGGATTCAATGTGCAGAATTAATAGGGGAAAAAAAACCAACTTTTCCCGCTGTGCTAAAAGGTGTATGAATAAACCATAAAGAATCAAATGGTACATGGCACCTTTCTGTATTTCTTTTCCATGAAAAACACACATATATAAAAAGATATGCATACCTATATACAAAAAAGCTTTTTTGACAGAAAGAATTTATATGCAAGGAAGAGGGAGAACTAACACAGAAAACTATTGAAGTGGTATAATTTTCAATTTAGCTCTATAAATTGTAGAATTAGGTTGAGAAATTAACACAAAAAGGATTAAAATAGCTGTAACTTCAAGAAATGCTCCATCCCCGGTGGTGTGCAAGGCCAGGTTCGACAGAACCCTCGATGACATGGTTTAATGTGAGGTGTCCCTGCCCATGGCAAGGAGGTTGGAACTGTATGATCTTAAGGTCCTTTCCAACCCAAACCATTCTACGATTCTGTGATTCTAAGTGCATATAAAAATACGCATCATTAACACAAATCTAAACAGCAATAGTGTATTCAAAGTATATGAACTCTGCTGCAGAAATGCCATCGTAGGTAAATTTGGTTCATCGAAAGACATATAAAGACAGAGCTGTAAAATACCTTGTCAGGTTCTCTAGTTAAGTTTTCCCATCCTGCTGTTGATAAATTGAAGGTCAGCCAAAGACAGTGTGCAAAATGACTACCATAATACCATCCAGAACAAAATGTATAAAACCATGCTGCTTCTCTGTACTGCTAGAAATATATTCCTTTTATCTAGTATAAATCCATTTTGCTGCAGATTATACCCATGAAAAATTCATTAAAAGACAGCCTCTTTCACAATTAAAAGCTGTTTTCTCAAGCATCACTCCACACTAAAAAACTGTGTTAAGTCCTTTTGTGTCAGCTTTCTTTCCAGCTTGTATTTTCCACTAGTCTCCTACAGACTATTATTGCTCCTCCTTTCTCCAGGAGTGTGGTGTACAAAGACAAGCTCAGCTAAAACCTAGTGAGTGCTGTATACCTGCTATATACCATTACTGTCTTGTTTTCCACCTGTGTTCAACCATAATCTAAGATCTTCTTTAGAAGAACTGATGATTGTTCCCTGTTTTCTATTTGTGGAACTAATTACTCCCACTTTCATACAAAACCTTACATTTTTCCCCATTAAATTCATTGAATTACATTTTTCTTTCTTCAGATCTGTAAAAATTACTTTGAATTCTAAACCAGCTCCCCAAAATGTATTTCCTGTGCCTGTGTTATTGGTAAACTTAACAAAAACATTAAAAAAGACTGAGGTAGAAGAGGCTATTATAAAACCTGCTTCAGTGTTTCTTTCCATTAGTATCTATACCATGGGTGCAGTTACTCAGGTGTTTTGTTTTTTGAGTACCTGGTAGTTTTATCTAGACCCAGTTTGCCTATGAGAATTCCATCTGAGACAATGTCAAAAGCCTTTCTAAAGCCAAAATACATGACATTCACTGCTTCTCTCTATCTGCAAAGCCTGCTACCTTGTCACAGAGGGAGTTAAGACTGGCTTGACTTGATTTGTTCATGTCAAATCTCTCTTGGCTGCTACTCATCTCCTACTCATCACTCTGCTACAAGAGTACAGATAATAATCTGTGTTTTTTCAGCGTTGATTTTGTCTGCATCAAAAATGGTCTGACATTTAATGCAAAATTTCTCCATTAATACAGTTTTCTTCATAATCGGGTGAGTTAAGCTAAAGTATGTAAAATGCTTTCTACGTACTCAAATAAAACTATGTTGGTTTTTTTTTGTTGATTGGTTGAGGGGTTTATGTTGATTTTCTTTTACTGTGTCAATACAATGAGAAAGATATACCAGGTATTCTTTTTCAAGTATAAAAAGTGGGATTGAGAGCTAATTGTAAAATCCAACCAGTTGTAACTCTGGATCCCATAAAGCTGCTTCTTTAATAAATATGCTTATATATATATAGTTTAAATATTTGTGAAGCTTTTGCAAAATGTAAAATTCATCATATTTTCTGAAGTGTCTATTACTCAAGGAAGACATTGGAAATACAAAGTACATTCAAATTTAGGTACCATAAGGGAAGATTTTCCTGCCAATATGTTTCAACCTTGTTGTGGCAGAGTGAGAGGACAGTTCAATCTCTGCAGGCCCCTCAGTCCTTGGTTTCTCTGCTGACACTGTTAAAAAAAGGTGCCAGTGAGCACCAGCTGTAATACAGATACCTGTTCACGAGACTCTGGATGGATACCAATAGCCATTTCGAATAGGTCACTGGGCAGCCATCTGTCATGAGTTATCTTCAGTCACTATTGACACTCGCTGGACCTCATCCAGCCCTGGTAAGCAGAAGGCTCCTTTTCCTTTTACCAAGCCACAACTTTTTCCACCCATGGAAAGATTTTAAAGCAGGTTTTACGTCCCCTTTTCACATTGCTGTCCTTAGCCTGCTGACAGGAGTTAAATTGACATTCACCATCTCTGACGTACCAATCCGGCAGGGAGCAAGAGAAGGAGAAAAATATGTCTGAAGTGTTCAGGCTGCTATCAAAATCCACCACAAGAGAGGTCAGGGTGTGACAGCCCTCCATCAACATATACACTCTCCATTAAGTCTTGGAGATTCTCATTCTGATAGGTTTAAATCATGGCAATTTATTACCAGAGTGGTGACAGCATTTTTCTACAGCGCTGTGAGGAATCTGTCCTTTGTCACTCAGAGGCGCTCTAATATATTCATTTTCCCTCTTGACGCTGTGAGCCACCAGGAAATTCAAATACAAGTCTGTACCTTAGAGACCTTAAAGACCATATGTTGTCCATAATATTTCCTCCTTTTCTCAGAAATAGTGTATAAATGGCTGTATATGGGCATTTATGGCTGTAATTTAACACAGTACAGTGTAGGATCTTATCAAAAAGTGATAATAAAGGATCTGGATGGGCATGAGAAAAGAATTCACTAAAAATAACAACAACAGTGTTTTCCTATATCACTTAAATGCTGTCCATTTAAATGTATATGTATATAAACAAAATATTGATGTTTCAATCAGTACAAAGCATAAGGCAATGCAAATACTAGTAAAAGGTATATAGAAAAGTTCTACATACAAATGATCATGCTTGTCATGAGGGACAAGCAAAAAGCAGAGCCAGTAGTTCATTTTAAGCTGTTAATAAGTCCTCTTTTGACGGAATTTCTATGACAGGTTGCCTGTGATAGCATGGGAAGACTCACTAGAAAGTCCTTTGCAGTGCTATGGTACTTAGTATCCTGGGCTGCATCAAAAGGAGTGTGACCAGCAGGTCGAAGGAGGTGATCCTGCCCCTCAACTCTGCTCTCCTGAGACCTCACCTGGAGTATTGTGTGCAGTTCTGGTGTCCTCAACATAAAAAGGACATGGAACTGTTGGAACAAGTCCAGAGGAGGCCACGAGGATGATCAGGGGGACTGGAGCACCTCCCGTATGAAGACAGGCTGAGAAAGTTGGGGCTTGTCGTGGTTTAAACCCAGTCAGGTAACTCGTTCACTCACTCCCCCCCTTTCTTGCCCTCCCCCTGCTCCCGGAGGGACGGAGAGGAGAATCGAAAAGAATGCAACTCCCACGGGTTGAGATAAGAACAGTTTAGTAACTAAGGTATAACACAAATCACTACTGCTACCACCAATGATAATAATGATAAAGGAAATAACAAGGGAAGAGAATACATCATCTCACCACCAGCCGACCGATAACTCGCCCCCCCCAGCCCGACCAAGCTCCGACCGATACCTCCTCCAACCCCGCAGTCTCCCAGCCCTTCCGGCTAACTCCCAGTTACCTCCTCGGCATGACGTGCTGTGGTATGGAATACCTCTTTGGTCAGTTTGGGTCAGGTGTCCTGTCTCTGCTTCCTCCTGGCTCCCCCTCCTCCCTGGCAGAGCATGAGGCTCACAAAGTCCTTGGCCAAACCAAAACATCGCTTGTTATCAGCTCTGTTCCCGAGCTGAAAGTCAAAACATTGCACTGCACCAGCTACCAAGAAGGGGAAAAATGACTGCTACTGCTGAACCCAGGACAGGGCTGTTCAGCCTGGAGAAGAGAAGGCTGCATGGAGACCTCATAGCAGCCTTCCAGTATCTGAAGGGGACCTATAGGGATGCTGGGGAGGGACTCTTCATTAGAGACTGTAGGGAAAGGACAAGGGGTAACGGGTTAAATCTTAAACAGGGGAAGTTTAGATTGGATATAAGGAAGAAGTTCTTTACTGTGAGGGTGGTGAGGCACTGGAATGGGTTGCCCAGGGAAGCTGGGAATGCTCCATCCCTGGCAGTGTTCAAGGCCAGGTTGGACAGAGCCTTGGGTGACATGGTTTAGTGTGAGGTGTCCCTGCCCATAGCAGGGGGGTTGGAACTGGATGATCTTAAGGTCCTTTCCAACCCTAACTATTCTATGATTCTGTGATTCTATAGTACTGACAGCTCCTGGGAGGATCACAGGGATCCTTGAGGTGGTTGACTGGAAAAGACAGTGTCAGTAGAGCTAGCTGAAAAACTCCAAGAGCAGATATAGAGATATTAACCTATGTGCAAGACGTATAAGCTCTCACTAAAGTCTGTGGAGTCAGTGGGGTTCTGACAGTCAAAGGATTATTGAGAACTGTTCAGATCAGTAAATATTACAGCTCTTAACTTTTTAATCCCTTTGAAAAGGACCTAAAAAAGCATATTTCCAAACTTTTAGTGTCAAAATTACATCTTCCAATCTTTTCAACACTTCTGTTACCCTTTCTTGACACCTTCTCCTCAATATATCTTGCATCCCTCCTTTTTCTATATATTTTTATATTGTACACCTTTTGGAGGACTGATCTGTGGCATAGGAGGTAACTGAATTTTGGGCAAACAGCATCAGTGTCAAATGATGCCTATATGCTTGCTTCCAACAGCTATTATTAATACCTTGCAAATTATGTTGTTACCTGTTTGAGATCATGATGTACTAATGCATATCTGGCTAGAAAGTTTCATGCTGAACTCAATCTAGTCATGCTCTTTAATAGATTATTTTGATACACAAACATAACTTGCATCTTTAAAATCTAATACAAAAGACATCACAGGAAGAGAAAGGAGACTTTAAAATTTATCTATAAAGTATGTTTTCTAGTTAGAACATATTTAGCAAAAAATGCTGACTGAACTTCAAAAATGTTCACAAATATATCTCCATATTACAACTTTTGCTGGGGAAAACCAAAAAACAACCAAGAAAAACAATCTTGGAGACCTTAAAATGTTCCATTCTAACTTTTGCTAAAACAAATATTTTAAGTGCTCAACTTTGTAATGGGAAACTTCCTTCAGGTTTATTTTGTTTTAGTGATAATTTTAAAATAAGAATAAGCTTTAAACAGTAGTTTTATTTAGAGAGAATTAAGAAAATTCATTGTTGCAGGTAAATCCCATATCCAACCTTCTAAACTCTCTCTGCTTGACTGAGGTGGAACATTTGCCTTGCCTGCCTTTCATTCTCTTCACTTAACTGGAGTATATTGATTTGGTTTTGCTTCTGTGTCCATCTCTGGCTCCAGTCAGGGACCAGACCCAGTTTTTCCAGGGTTGTCCCTTCACCTATTAGGTCACATTAGTAGTAGAAGGTCTAGTGCTTGCTTATTTCATGATCCAAGCACTGGGCTTCGTTCAGTACCTCCTATCCTAACTTGATTTGTAACCAGATTTAGGATTTTTTTCAGGCATTAGAACGAAAACAGAAAGCAAGAAAAAAACTGTTATAGTGGATTATCTACTAGCCACCAAAATGCCCAGGACCCAAGATCATAAGTCTGGTGTCTTTTTATAACTATTAGATTACCCATGCTAACTGTGTCACATTATATTATAATATTCTTCCACGTTTTGATTGTACTCCTTTTCCACACCCTAACCATGAAGCAAGTGTTTTTGCCAAGAAAGGTTGGACCAGATGATCCTTGAGGTCTCTTATAACCTGGTAGTCTATGCATCTATGATTCAAAATGCCTGTCTCTGTTAAACATCATGCACTCAAAGCATTGATGAGGATTTCTATAATGTCACAAAACATATATGGACACTTACGAGTTTGTTCCTTCTTACTGTTGAGTACTCTTTCCATTGTTGGCATAGGTAGGACAAAAAGCACCCAGTTTTGATTAGGTCAGGTTCAGATGGCCATACATTCAAGTGATCCATCTGTCCATCACTTGGCATTAACCACATAGGCTACACAGATTTCTTCCAGGTAGCTGCACCATCACACACAGTCATCAGTGTCTAAGCCATTAGTGTCTGTGGTTTGCTGTATGTACAATTCTGTTGTTCAGAGAAGAGTGCAGTTGCATTATGTATTGCTAATGATGCCTTGGGAAATCCTTATTTGCAAACCAGTGTCTCTTCAAACAATGTCAAGATGTTTACTTGTAAATAAATAACTAAACATGCAATTGTTTTCCAGTTTTCAGTGCTATGTGTGCCTCTGCTTGGTGTCACGTTGGGCTGAAGGACCTCATTTAATGACGCTGGTTATACAGTTCCTTGGTATCATCTGCTTTCATCACAGTAAAATGTAGGAAAATGAGGTACATTTACTAAAATGTGAAAGCATACAATTTTGTTTAACAAAGTTGAACAATTAAAGTAACCAAGTCAGACTAACTTTGTTAAACTAAGTTTAATAGTTTCTAATTCCATACAGAAAGGTTTTTATCCTGTTATTTCCCTGTTGTATGATATGGCTTTAGATGTGACAAATATTCTGTTTCAAACCGAAAACCCCATGTTAGAAAACACAGGGTTCACCTTCAGAGAAAGGAAAGATATTGGAATTATAAGATAGACACAGAGCATTTTTAAATGCCTTTATGAACGTCTTTCTATGACTAACTGATCGCACATTGCCTGTAATTCCACTGACGACAGTGCAAATGTAAAAGGCACAATTGTGGAGTCAGCCTCTCTATCAGACCTCTTGGTTTTCCTAATTCCAATCAACTCTTGCCTTCCACTGCACACCGTCTTCAGGCAACATCCGTCTTTTTGTCTTTTTCCATTTCCCTGACTCTCCATCTATTTTCAGACCTCATCTAAAAAACATTGTTTTCTCCCCTACCGTTTCTCCCCCTTATAGCTGCTACAATTTGAAGTATAATCTTTGTATCTTTTAGAAGGAAAAGTGTTTATGTGAGAAATTCATTCATGCAAATAATAAATATTGTGGTGACACTTCCCTGAGGCCAGAAACTTGCAGATGCACTTATTTATTAAAATCCATTGCTTTGTCTAATTAACATTTTGAAGAGAGATGATTCTTGCTCAAGACCATGTCTTTGTGAACTCAGAAAAAAAGGAATTGTTTTATCCATGGCAGTACTTAAGTGCTGAACAGCTTTCCAAACTCAAATCCTTTGTAACGAATTAACAAAGAACAACCAACAAAAAGCATTTGTTTTTATTTTATGCAAAGCATTTGCATTGTAGATATTAAAGTGCATGGTTACAAAACTATAATCTCTAGTTAACTGACAGATGAATGCCACTGCAGCGGTAGTCATGGTAGAATCAGTGGTAGTATACACCTCTTGGAAGTTCAAAGGGGTTAGGAGAACTGCTTTCTTCAGAAGAAGGGACTTAATGCTGCCCTTCACTATGGTGGAAAAGACAGATAGGAAATAAGGAAATAATCTTAACCTTCTGTTGATGCTTTCTGAAAGACAAAGATGCTGCCCATGACCTGGGCCTCGATTTCTGCATACAATGGCAGATATGAAACACTGTGGGAAACACTGAAGGGTCCACATCCACATGATGGAAACTTTGGCTTTGTCCTTGGAAAACAAAAATTCCAGTTTTGTGTAAAAGGCAGGGTTGCTTTTCCTTTTTCCTGTATTCAGCCTTACTACTTATTCTTTCAATGACAAGTGTTATCAAAGAAATGAAATCATGTAATTACCTGCTGTTCCTCAAAAGATTTTGCAATTGACTTACACCACCTAACCCTTCAACCTTCTCTGAATGTCTGTGCAGTAAAGATTATGACAGTCAAACAGTTCACAAAAATGTAATGAAGAGTAGTTTGATTATGTCTTTTTTTTTCAGGCTCACCTATGGCATGTGCTTTTCTTACAAATAGATCTACAAGCAGGGTCAGTGGCAGATTCCAGATCTTATTACATCATGTTAAGGGGGTATGATAATGATAATGATAATAATTCCTACATTACCAAACACACATTAGAACTCATGTGAAACTTTTAGAAATTGTTAGAATAATGAAAAAATATGCTTCATTAGGGACTGTAGTGACAGGAGAAGGGGTTAACGGGTTAAAACTGAAACAGAGGAAGTTTAGATTGGATATAAGGAAGAAGTTCTTTACTGTTAGGGTGGTGAGGCACTGGAATGGGCTGTCCAGGGAAGCTGTGAATGCTCCATCCCTGGCAGTGTTCAAGGCCAGGTTGGGCAGAGCCTTGGGTGCCATGGTTTAGTGTGAGGTGTCCCTGCCCATGGCAGGGGGTTGGAACTGGATGATCTAAAGGTCCTTTTCAACCCTAGCTATTCTATGATTCTATGATTCTATGTTTCTCTAAAGCTGTAGGCCAACCAAAAATTTCATTTGAAATATTTCTTACTGAAAAGTTTGAATGGGAAATATAAAACAAAGAATTCTTTTCAAGTCAGTATTGAATCTTTTCCTCTACCTGAGCTTTCCCTATTTTGTGAAAATTATAACTGTGGAGTTTTCACACTCCACACTTTGACTTCTGTTCCCATATTTCAAAACGCTTTCCCTGATAAACTGCTTTTCCTCCCTTTTATGACATTGTTGGGACCTGCGATATAATAAAAAAAAGATTTAACTTATTATCTGAAAAGAAAAAGTTTTAAGATAAAAAAAATTGTCAAAGTAATAGACCTTTCTACAGAAAAAGCTCCCTTTTTCCATTGGCTTCACTACCCACAGTAAATTCTGCAGTACTCTTCCATCCCTCCCTACCCTGACTGCTCCAGGACACCTAATGTCATATCATGTGTCAGTTCTCTTAATACTTTGATTTTGTTCCACTGGTAAAAATAACTTTGTTAGAATGTGATGTTCTAAAAATGTCAGAATCATCTTTAACGTTCACAAGAAAAATCATGCTCCAGAAGTGAGTTTATTGTTATTAGTTTTAATTCACCGGGAAGTTGGTCTTGCTGTGTTGCACTTTTCAACATCCAGCACACCAGAGCTATACTGTGTTACATGAACAGTTGCTACACCCAATGGAAAGGTATGACAAATGGCATACAAAAGAAATAAAAATTAAATGAATGGTGGTAAGAGCCTTCTATAATAAGACACACTGATCTTTGGGAAGCGATTGATGTTCTTCTGGACAACATCCTACAATAACTTGGATATTGGAATTAGACTTGGAATTGGAAAACAAAATTGATTTACAGTGAAGGACACTGCACTACTTTATTAGGAGCCTAGGACTGTGCCTAGGGGATCAGTGGAGACAGAGAACAGTACTGAAAGAGCCATGGAGAGTGCTCAGTTACAAACCTAAACCCTGCATGTGCAATATGAATGTTACTTGGAAAACACCAGCACCAGGGTTAATTTGACCAAATATATTTGAGAAATCAAGATGTATAAACTGCATGTTTATATGTCTGTACCTGAGATAGTAGTCACTGTGTACCCTTATTACAAGCCCTTGAGAGAAACTGTTACTTCATCTCACACTAAAAGAATTAACTAGAACAGATTGTATAAATCACACTAAATCATGGACTTTTTCCCTCTAAGGACTATAAAGGCAATAAACAATTGCAGATATTTCCACAGGACCAGATTAATTCCCATCCCTTTTTCCCAGTTACATCTTTTCCCATAAAAGAAGACACAGGTTGCTAACTTAATCCCCTGTTTAGTACCAAAACCTCTGTGTTACAAGTACATCAAGGTCAGCCTTCTTTATGTCTCTTGCTGCTGTGCAAGTGGTTGTGTTGCTGAGTACAGAGGCCATCAATATTCTGTTCTATATTACAGAGTAAGGATGTGTTCAATGTCATCTTGACTCAGCAAGCGTCATCCAAAAAGGATGCCTTTGATTCCACTTGAAAAAACTTTTCTTGGAAATAACATTGAGGTGGCAGCAATAGGGAACGTACTGTAGCTGCAGCACTGAAAGGGAGACTGCTCATAGGAACAAATGGAAGTATCTGAACCTTTGGTAGTAACTGAAGCTACGTTACGGAAACAGTCAAGGTCAAGCCTATATAAATGAAATAAGCAATGCAATTTGTTAAACATCTGCTCTTCTTCACTTCATCTGTATCTGGCTACAGTCAGCAAGAGAGGCAAACTGGTGGATCAGTGTTATCCTGTGCCTAAAACCTGACAAAGAGCTTTAAGTTACCTTAACTCATGTAATTGCAGACCTTTGGCAATGAAGGTGAAACTGCAAAAAATATGCCATAAATGCCCTTTTCAGAATACTCTTTTCATTTCACTGTCATACTTTGCATAGATGGCTATTAACCTGTATCATCTGCAGTTACAGGTTCAAAACCATATAATCTACACTGATGTTAGTTACAAACGGAGCAAATTAGACTCCTGAGTCAGTGCTTTCTGAATGAAAGGCAGTTTTTCCATGGAGTTAATAGATGCTGGACTATGTACTAAATCTTTCATGGCTCTGGCTATAGAAACTCTGTCAGTGTTAAAGATCTTTGGGGAAAGTTCAAAGTCTGAAGTCCATAACATCACCTGAACCTTAGATTCTGCTGGAGTGGTTGCCAAGATTCTTCCTAAAACTGCAGTTCTGACTAACTCAAAACTGTCTTCAAATTTGAAACTGAATTTGTTAAGTGGTTTAAGCCAGAAAAAGCTAAAGATTAAGTATACCAAAATGGGAAGGCAAAAGTTTTCCTACACTGTCAGAGTAAAAGACTAAACCAGAATGCAGAAGAACTGTGTTTAAATAATTTTTTTTGGAATATTTTTTATGCACATCTTCCATAATATCCATGCTGTATAAATATTTAAATACTAAATGGGACAACTATTACAATGTCTCTGCAGTCTGCTCATAATCAGCCCTTTCTTGCTGACCAAGAGGGGAGACTGAGTCTTTTGTTTTTTTTTTCAGGTTTTATCTCTGCTGACACAAAGTCGGATAGCATGGAGAAACACCAGATTGCAGGATTGCTGCTTGGTTTAGTCAGAAGCAAAATACATAGTAGATAAGACCGTAAAAGAGACAATTTCTGGTTCTAGACTTTTCTAAACAGGAAAGATAGCATCATTTTATGCTTTTCTTACCTTCCTCTCATACAGGCATTCTCTACGATTTATTGACAGAGACAGAAGGACAGATTGGAGCTTTAGCCTGGTAGGGAATGACTGTTTTCAAGCATATTCAGAGAATATATGTTGCCTATAAACTGTCTCAAAGTCCATTGGCATGTGTGTACACACACAGAAACTCATATAGGTCAACCTGGTGGCCTTTAGATTTGAAATTATTCTGTACTTACTGGATCTGAGACTTCTCACTTGAAGAAAGCAGCCTAGAGTAGAAGATCCCTAGAGCAGTATAAGACAGTGTACTCTTTTACCATTTCTTTGGAATTTAAAGAGTCTATTAATATTCTTTTTATTTTTATTATTTTATTCTTTATTATTATAATAATATTATTCTATGGATTCAGTGACTTAAAAATTATTCTAAATTCAAGTATCAATAGATCTTAGCCCTTTTCTTCATGTCATGATTTTTGTATGGCTCTAATAAGGTATTGAATGAACCTTCCAAAAATGTTGTTTCATCAGGCTTTGCTGATTACAGCTATTCCTACCTCAGGGATTTCCATTTTACCGTAATAGTATGGAAAATCTCTGCCTGAAATGCAGACATAACTTACTGTTTTCCAGGTAGAACATTAGCAGCAGAAAAAGGACTTTGACCTCTACGTCTGAAACCATCAGTCGTCATTCTGTTGCCCTGAAAGCTTGAAGTCTCTTATCCAAAGCTGTAGCAGATGCTTCTTCAATCTCTCTCTCTGTGAACAAGTACCACGAGAGGGAGCTGGTGCATCACCCAGGGTAGGGGTGGTTGTGCAATTCCTTCTGGAGCTACTGCTGCACCGTGGGGTTGGGAGGGGAGAAACGCCAGTTTCATAGCAGGACTTCATTTACAGCCTTCAGTACTCCATGAAAAAGTGCAGCGTTTTTCACAAGGAATCTGCTTGGCAAACATCAGCTCATCTAATTCTTAAAACACCCGAGAAAAGGCTGCAGAGCAATAATGTTAGCAACTTAAAGATTTGACTGAATAAAGTCAGCCATAAAGCCTACAAGCAGAAAATCTGAGTCTTAATCCTGTCCTTATTTTCCCTATTACCCCTTTTTCAGTTTTGTTTTCTTGCCACATGATATTCATTTGATGGTTGGAAAAGAAGATGTCACAGAGCTGCCCATGGTTTTGAATAAAATAATTCACAAAGACAAGTGACGGATTACAACTGCACAGTGCCCTGAACCTTTACTGGGATTAAGACCCGAGGGAAATTCTGTGCCCCTCTACTTTGTACTGAACTCCTTGGCTGTGTTAAAAGTCTCTCATTTCCTTCTGACACAAGTGTGAGAAGCCAAGGGCAATACAGAATAGGTGATGGCATTTATTGAAAAGATGCAAGGAGTATGCAAATGGCTTGCTGGTGTTCAAATTACCAGCAATTTAGCACATCTTTCTAGCAAATCATCAAACAGCCTGAAACAATTCACTCGAAGCCTTGTAGAAAGAAACCCTTAATCAAATGTTCTTCTCAGCGACCTTGTTTGTGGTTAAAGATTGTTTAAAACATCAAGAGGCAAAAAAAATCTTTGCCATTTGTTGGTGCAGTATATGTAAGTATTTATGTACTGGAGTATTGTTTTTGAGGGCATTTTCTTCCCAGGGATTCATTAAAAACTCCTTGTTAAAATGTTCCACATGCTTGATGCTCTACAGCGGCTAAATATAGTCTGCAGTCCCATTCAAAGGCATACACCCTGGGAGACAACTTCAATTTTACAAAAGGCAGGGCCAAGGAACAAAACAGGTTCAATCAAAGGGAAATGTGAGAAGTTAACACACATAATTAATTAATTTCTGCAATCTGCTTATTGTATCTACTCAAACACACTGAGGCAACTGCAGGAGGTGAAGACTTTAAAGGAGAAGGGAGAGACATTTATCGCCTCCTTTGTTAGCAGAGAATAAAGTTCTCAATTAATGTCAGCTGAATAATGAAGGAGCTGCATTTTAGCACACACTACTGGGCTAGGCTGGGAGGATGAGTCACTTCTGAGAATGGACAACCAGAAAACAGGCTTCTGGCATTTGGCTGCGGGTCTGGATTTAATTGTGTTAGAAAAGTCCTCAGCGATACTGTCAGCAACCACATTTAATAAGCTCATATTATGGGATGTTTCTTCCAACTTCTAAGATTCTCTGGATCACATTTACATCCTATTTTTTTCTAATAGAGGGCTAAAGTCACTTTCTAGCAGAAGCAAATGGTATAAGAAGCAAAGCTAGGGAGAGAGAAACTAATTTCATGTATCGAGCACCGGAGATGGCAACAAACCTGACTATTCAGGCTGTGTCTCATTTCCCTGAGCCATGTTTGATTATTTCATGTAGAAAGACACACTGACTATATATTGTTACTGTAATGCTACATGGAATCAGTCATGGACTAGAATCCAATGTTCTACACACAGCACAAATGCAAAACAAGAAGTTGATCCCTGTATCTAAGACTTCACATCCCTATTAAATGCTCATCTGAACAGGCTGCACTTTACTTTGGTTAGATGTCACAGAAGAGGTCAACTGTCTCTTCTTTTTTTTCCTGTCCTAAGGGAAACATCATATATTAAAGGGCAATATATACACTAGTATAAAATAGTCATGTACTTTATCTTCCATGAAAAATCCATTTTTTAATCTTTTAGTTCCTCCTGAAATACTTGATTTAAAAGTTATTTCTTCCACTTTTAGCATCTGTAGAACTATTGCAGGCATTCATGTTCTCCTGGGAACAAGGGTGAAGGACTGACTTGTAGGTATTCAGCCTACACACAGCCCCAGGCACAGTGCAGATGTGCTGGGGCAGGTACCTTTAGCCCAGTCTTCCCCATGGATCTAGGAAGTAGAAGTGATGTGCTCACCATCTGAAGAAGTGCTAGTCACAAGGGTGAAGTGATCTGGAAATGTTTCCAGGGCACTTGTAAGTGCCTTACAGAGGGATCAGGGCGGGCTGGAATGCCAGAAGCAGGAACGCGCAGAGCAGAACAGGGCTAATTTATACCACTTCTCCTGTAGATGGAATCAGCTAAAATGTTGCTCATAGAAACCATTTATTTGAAGCTAGCTTATTATTTTTAATTGCTCTACAGTGTACTCATACTTTATGGATGGCAATCATCCATCCCCACAAATGTTAGTGCCTAGTGTAAGCAGCTTGTTTAAACACTGGCTGTAGTCAATGGAGAGCAACACACATTTGCAGAAGGCAGTTCATCCTGACTGAGCTGAAAATCTAAAATAATTGGGATGAGGATTTAAAT
Organism: Pezoporus occidentalis; assembly: GCF_034315485.1. Lineage (NCBI taxonomy): Eukaryota > Metazoa > Chordata > Aves > Psittaciformes > Psittacidae > Pezoporus > Pezoporus occidentalis. Next base: position 2,031,666 of record NW_026915977.1, on the reverse strand, counting down.
GACTGTCTTTGAGAGGACATCTTACTTTTATCGAATGAGAAGGTTCTTACTGTAAGCGCCAACTTTCAGAGATCAGAGAGCTCTTGCATCAGGCGAGTTCCAATACTGCTGACCCCAGGTGTTCCCAGGTTATCAGCTTACCTCACACATTTCAGTATTAAAAAGAGACAGAAAAAACAGGGAAGGATAATATTTATTGAAGTAGTTTATGGAAAATGGGAAACTTCTTATATTTTCTGTGTTTTTCAAGTTTTAGTGTTCATGGGTTTTATTTTTCCTAGAAGCTTTGAAATCTAGAAATCATCTAGCTATCTAGCTATTTATAGATGTAGTTATGGAGTAAAGGCAGAGATTCTTGTATATTAACATGACTCTAGAATCCTGGAGTTGAAGGAAAAATGCTAGGATATCTACTGGATGTTGAGCAAGGATAATATTGCAGTATATAATGACAAGGATGTGGAAAATGACCTCGGAAGTTTTGTTTTCCATGTTAAACGAAAACCTACCAATGAGCTGCTCATAGACAAAGAATATGTGTCAAGCTATTCATTCCAGCTGTGTTGTCTATTTCAGAATTACTCAAAAGGTCCTGATCCTGCCAACAAACTCCCTTTTGTAGATATCTGCATTCATGCAAAATTTCTGCCAAACTCAGAGGCTCAGCAGGCACAAAGGGAGTTGACCTTGCACACTGAACAGAGCTGAAGGTTAGATCAGCAAGGAACACTGCCATCCTATCTTCTGTCCTAGCAATGAGTTCTAAAAGAGGTTTAATACTGCATATAACATTTGTCATAATGTGAAACACTTTCTTTTAATGGTTTTTGCATTGAGGACACCCTGCAGCAAGCACTGCTGTGAAACCATCTGCAGCTACAGGCTGCATTTCCAGTTTTGTGTAGGCAGTGGTCATGGTAGTGTTACCTGAAACACATAGGATAAGGATCTAAGACCAAATGGAGAGGTCCTCACTCATTGCAGCCAAAAAACTTTACAGCTATTATGTCCATGTCAGGGGAAAGGAGACTATTATGTCACCCCTTCACCATTGTTACAGTTTCGCTGATTCCTGATGTATTTTTCACCTTTGTGCAGCCTCAGTTTAACTCCCCAACACGATGGAACTCATCCTACTTGCTTTCTTTCTGCTGCAATGATTTATTTGGAGAGCCACTGCATAGGTCAAGCACAGCTTTTGCTGTCAGGTTGATGTGACCTTCAAATACAAAAATGCCAGAATCTTATTGTACTTGACTTATCCCCTTTCTTTTTATTCCTCCAAGGATTAGGTGTGGAAGCTGCTCTTAGGAATAAGGATTTCGGTCTTGAGCTAAAGGATAGGTGGCTATAGACTTCAACAGATGCTGTATTGAGTCATCATCTTGTACCCGTTCCTTTTTGTTTTCTGACAGTTAAAGTTGATGTGAAATATCCTGGTGAGGCAAAGCTTGTAGGAAAGAGCAGATCAGGTTCTCTTTAGGTCTGAAATAAGAACATATGTTGTAATACAGCAGAAGAAAGACAGAGATGATGGGATTGAGTTTTTCTTTACTAGCAGGATTGACGCTATAGAGATTCACCTAAAGGTAAGTTAAGATTTTGGGTGTTTGCTTGCTTTCATTTTTCCAGTGAACCATGAAGAATAAACAATAAGAAAAAAAGTGAAGGGAAAATTCTAAGGACTATCAGGGAAGGGAATGTATCTGTCACTCGTATCGCTGAGGCTGGGTTTCTGCTGTGTTTTGCAGTCACCGGGGCAGGCAGGTGAGGTGACAGTCCCCAGTGCTCACCCCACAAATAGCTTGGCTCTGACATGATGGATAGCCGGGCAGAATAAATTTCCATAGCACAGATGGGTAAAATGCTGAGAGACTGCTTCATTGCAAACCCTGGTTTTTTTTTTTTAAGTCACACAGGGGAAGAGAATGATTTATCCAGGTGGGATGTATTTCTGCAGCATGATTTCTCATATCTGGCCTGAGCTGAGCTGCAAACCTTTGAAAGCAATAGAATAAGAATGTCTATGCCCTAAGCATTCAGTCTCTGAGGACTGGGTAAACACCTTTGTGTTTAGCAATATATTCTAATTGGCTGAAAGCTCACCAAAGCCAAAGGGACACCAGGACCAAGACATTAGTCGCATGTTTGACCTTTTTTGCTCATGCTGTCTTCCTCAGGCAAATTTTAGGTTTTGAGGTTTGAAGACTTTTGTCCTCATGGCATTTGGGTTGTGAGAGCCCCTGAGGAGACAGATAGATAATGGTCGATCTGGGTGGCAAAGGAGAACATGATGAGGAGGCACGAGAAATGGTGTGGGGAATGTTCCTACTGAGTCTTTGGATTTTAAGAAACACTTCCTGGTCCTCTTTGCCCAAGCTGAGCCCTTCAATTTCAAGTGGTTCACATGCTACTATTACACAGGTTCCTGAGATGGTTGGGAGCCAGACATGGTTGCTTATCCCTTCCTAAATTCTGTCCTGTATTTCTGTGTTTAGGAAGAAAGCTTTCCCTCCAGTCATCAAGTCCATATAACCAGAGTTATGTCAAATTAAATGCATGTGCAAGGAAAGAAAGTACAGGAATAGTTTGGATTTATACCTGAAACTCTCCCCTCAGCCTTTGGAAGCAAGACATAAAGAAGATCACACACATCACTTTAAAAATGGTTAAGGAAGATCAGAATGGTCACAGTCACATACAGAACAACTCCAGTATGCAGAGAAACTTTGGGGTTAAGCTCTTCCGCTATTTCAAACAAAAGTGTACACATGGCAAATTATATACACAATTGCAGTTACTCCTAGCATCCTTTCCTCCCTTTCCATAAAGTGTGGAAGTGTATTTTCAGCGCCTGTTAGTAGTACACACTTCATTTGATCTCTCTGTGGAATCAGTATTTAAAAAGTAAAACTCCCATACAAATGAAAGAATGAAGGTTTTTGCCATAGTACTGCCATTAGCTGAACTTTTATTCTCTCACTTCCTTCCTTCAGATTACCTCTCAATTTCCAACATATGTTCCCGAAAATATGCTTTAATGTCAGAGGCCGGGGTCATTCTGTGTCTGTGGTACTTAAGTCAATTAAAAACAATATACTCTGTCCCACTAAAAAAAGAAGATTATAAAAATAAGTCCCTCATTTTTATGTGGAAAAAAAAAAAAAAAAAAAAGGAAAGAGAAATAAAGGAAAAAGGTTAAATAGCAGTTTTCAGACTATCATTCCAGCTGGTCTCTGCAGTCTGTTTTTTAGTGTAAGAAGTTTGCCCTGGGCTTGTGACAGTCACATCTTATTACATACTCTTGCTAGTGACCACAGGGACAGAGAGCACCAAAGCAATTCTGGTCCTTGGCTTATTATAGCCACAGGGAATACCCATTTTTTTGTGCTCTCTCCCACTTCCCCATGATTTAGCTTTCTGTAGAAGCACAGGAAAGACCTTGGAAAGGGTTAGAAAAGGCTTACTTATATCTCTCAAGAAGAACAGCTTTCAAAGGGTGGGGCCAGACCCAAAGCAAGGAGCTCAGTGGGGCTCTGGCAAAGTATGGTTGTCGGAGGTATTGAAATAGCCTGAAGTTCTTTTATTGCTGTCTAAGGGAAAGACAAAAGATGGTGTTCACACCTCCACTACCAACTTTCCGTATTGCTACTGCTTCTTCACCATAATAGCCACAAGAAGCTGTATTGTCTAGACAGTGAACAAGGTTTATGGGATCTGCTATGAGCTCCCACGTTGTCTTGCTGAGCAAAGTTGAGCATGTCACACTTAACTGATTATAAATTAGGTGTTGTCATACCCACCCTGCAGGGGCAATGTCCAGAGCAATCGGCATTAGAAAAGACCATCAGGATCTTTGGAAGAAGGCTATAATTTTTATGCCAAGTGTTGGTGGGAATAGTAACAGAAGGGATAATAGTAACATGCTGTGTTCGACGCCGCATGCATTTGACAGTATAGCAAAGCAAAGTTCAGGGCTGGAACAAGACAGTTGCAGATTGTATTTCCTGGACTTCTTTGCTTCCTCTGCCTGCTTCTCTTTCTTCCCTTCCATGTTACCAGTTCACATTCTCTTCTCCCAGTTAAGCTTTGCAAACCTGTTCATACTCATATCTAACGCTATTTAATCCATGGCTCATGAGATTCAAAAATTATAAGTTTATCAAATGACCTGTCCACAATGATGAAGAAAGAGCTGCTGGTTTTGTGCACTGTTTCTGAGAATCAGTCTATTGTGTCAATAGAAGAATAAAAGAATATAAGTAGGGAAAAAAAAATACCATTCCTTTTTCCCTGATAAACTAAGGTGAGAAAGAAACTGTCTGGCTGAAAACATGGCATTTTGGTCATCTTGTGGAATTTCTTGTTACAGAATTTTGCTGATATGAAAAAGTCACATAGACTTAAGAAGCTAATGGACCCAGTGCAAGAAAGTTTCTTTTCTGTGGTTGTGACAGCTCGTCTGAGTCACAAAATCGCAGATATGCAGATGCCTGAAACTTGGGAACATGTTCTGGCAAAGCAGTACTACATTTGTTCTGTTCTTTTAGTCTTTTTTAGGCATCCACTAACATCCATGGTCAAAGACAGGCTCCTGAGCTCAATGGAGAGGTGATCTGATCCTATACAGCTATTCTTAATGGGAAAATCTCACTGTTCTGAATAGATGCTGTCCAGGGAAGAAAGAAGGAATATTACAGATAGCTGTGATCTCTTCTAGACAGCTGTCCACTGGCATTTCCCAGGACAAGGGTGGAACATTTATATAAGCTGTGTAAATCTCTGGGTTTGTTCTTTGCTTGCAAATGCAGTGAAACTGATTAAAGAAAAAAAGTTCATCTTCAAACTATTTTTCGGGTATTTCAAGCTGTTCTACAGAATAAATGTTGAAATAAAATGTCATTCTGAGTTAGAAAAATAGTGGAACGTTTCTTTATTTTGCCCAAAATTTTATTATAATATATAGATTTGAACTGGTAGGTTTGATTGTTTTTCTATTCTATTCTTTTAGCTTGATTTTCCAGTCGAGTGGTATTAGTCAACCCCAATGTGCATTTTTCAGCATGACAAAGGCTAAAGCAAAACAATCATTTAAACCAAATATATCCCCACCTGTCATACAGTGGAAAGGCAGCCCTGCAAGGAGTCTTCCTGCACTGCCAATAGTGACGTTTGTGTGCTGTAGGGAAAAATCTGACTTTATCACGTGAGAATCCTGCTCCATCATTTTGCTGTTCTCTTGTCTTTCAGATGTGATGCAGTAACACTGCTCTGGCCTCTGTACTTGTTTAAAAATAATGGGCTACCCAAAATCATGGATGTAGCTGTCCCTGAAGCCATGTGAGTCTGTCTGGATTTACTTCCTTGCCTTCAGTGAGACACAGTGCTCCTCAATTCCTTCATAAAATAGGGAGAAAAAAAGTCAAACTTGTCAGTGAGGCATGGCAAAAATCATTAGGTAGCATGTAGGTTTTACCTACAGCTAAATAAAAGGAAATTTGTGCAGTGAATAAAAAACACAAGCTAATAATAGTCATCATCTGCTTGGAACAGAGGAATGACATGTATCAAAACACACAGTAATCTTGTGTTTAAATTCTGTATATTCAACACTTTCTAATATGTCCTGGTTTGATGGCACAGGACAATATGCCAAAGGCATCAATGGATTAGAATCACACAAGGGCAGTGATGAAAGAAAAGAAAACACAGCTGGGGAGTGACTTGTCTCTTTGCAAGTAAAAAGATAGTGACAGGCATAAAAAACAGAAACAAGAAAAAGAGAGAAAAGCTTACCTCGTCTAGGTACAAAAGGATATGCAAGAAGAAAAGCTAACACAAAAATCCAAGTAACTGTGGCGTCCTTCCAGTTCTCAACAGGAAAACAATTCAGAAAGCATCATAGTCAAGAAAACACTTGTAACTCAGAACAATGTATATGGGCATGGTTCTAAATACAAGAATAACAGCATGTTGCTGTTTGTGCAAAAAGCATCCTTGACTCAGGTTTCCTTCCCAACACCTTCATTTTTTTACAAGATGAGTTTGAAAAAGTAAAATGAAATAGATTTAGACTGCATTACAATTGAGAAAGAAGCACACAGGCAATGTGAGCTCACATCTGTGGCACTCCAAGGAATGCCACCAGCTGCAGTGCTTCAAAGGCAGGGATGTGAGAGGTCACAATCTGCCAAAGGCCAGAAGCTGTGCTACCTGATGGAAAGCCAAATAAAATTCATCTATAGGACTGAGAAAAAAAATCTATTTATTTCTATATCTTTTCTCTCTCCAGTACTGGAATACTTCTTCTCTTGTTTTTCACACATAAGATAACATATAATATCTCCATGTTTCTTTGTGTTGTTTGTTATAAATTGACTTCTACTGCTCTGGTGCAAGTACTACTGTCAGCAAGGAAGACAACGTAAGGCAAAGTGGTTGTTGCATAGAACAACACTTTACAATGAGAGGTACAGTTCAGTTATTTGATCCTGGGATTCAGGAACTGCTTAATTCTAAGCCTAAATCAACCAAAAGAATATTGCCCATTCAATTGCTTGGCTTTTATTTCTGCTGTATGCGCCAAAGGCAGGTAAACCAAGAAACAGAGAGAAATTGCTTCTTCAGAGCTTGGTTGTTGGAGCGGTAAATGAACTGTGGGTGTTGGACTAGTAGCACTTGCTATCAAGCTGTCATCTTCAAAACAATTTCCATGGAGAAATAATTAGATTTCTAGCATGATAAACACAGAATTATTCTTGTTTTGCAATTACATATTCCTGATAATGTCTTGGGTTTGCTATATTTTTCTAATTTCCATTCAAAAACTGAATTATCTTTCAAAAGAGAGGCATTAACTTCAGTAAATAAGGCCCTGAAAGTGTTTCCAAGGCTAGGGCACAGAGTCCATTAGGAGTGCCTACAGTGGCCTCCAAAACAGTATGCAGTCTGGAGAGCTTAATCCTTATCTAAACTGTTTGCAAATTGACAAGGCTATCTTGACATTTCATGTAAGGACCTGGCCACAGCCTAGATAATGACTTGCTGCATTATTTTTCTTTTTTTAATTGAAATTTAATTGAATATCGTGCTGATAAAGCAGCCAATTGATTATTTTCCTCCTGCTTTTGTGCCGCAGGCACACGTGCTCTGAGATTCTCTGGCTCGCTAAGCAGTTCTCCTGGCACATGGAGCAAGTGGGACATTTTCCTTAACTCTTTTTTTATCCATTTGAGTGGCCTCTCCAGAAGCCATTTATAGTCCAGGGAAGTTATTTTGTTTTGTTTAATTTCTTCTTGTTTTCAGATATAATATGCAGAAAAATAGCTATGGCCACATCGTCAAGGAGGCAGCAAGAACTTAAGGATTCATGCTCCATTTTCTGCCTGACTTAAATCAGTTGTGTAGGGCCAGGAACAACAAGGGATTCATTTGCAGTGACTGACTTGTAGGCATCTAAGCCCTAAATGAAGCCACACATTCTTTTACTTTTTAGCCTCTCAGAAGCTGTTTTCAGGAGTCCAAAGAATGACATATGCATGATTTACATGCCATACTGTGGCCAAATCATTTATTTACCTAGGTGATCCAAATAAGATATAGATAACTAATAAATGGCTGGAGAGACATAGTTGCTTTACAAGGTAAGAAATGAAATAGACTTGGATGCCTCCACCTGAAAGAAGAGACTTGAGGGAGAAGTTCATAAAACTATGAACAACATGAAAGAAAGTGAATAAGGAAATATCTACTCATTTACACAGATTGCACAGCCTAAAGACATTAACAAGCAGCAAGTTTTAAATAAATTAACACTAAAGATGCAGAAATAATTGCCACAGAATAATAAAAGAAAGAAAAAAAAAGGTGGATATAGCAAAATACAAAGAAAGAAGGTCCTTCAGGGCCTATTGTGCATGAATATTTGGATTTAACTTCTGTCTCAGAAAAAGCCTAGTCTATAGATTGCCAAAATCTGAGAGTCCTTACTGAAGTGGAATAGCGTCAAGAATATCCATGGATAGAAGCTTTTTTCCTTTTTACCTCCCTCTTATATATTTTTCAGAATGGGACTGAGCTTGCAAAGTAAGACACTAAAATGTGAATGCTGACATACATGTATACACTTCCATTATATTCAGCACAAATGCAGTCAATGCACTCACTGAAATGTGGAGGGGGATTCAGCTCCCACATCATAGGCGCTTCCACTGGATGAGCTAAATAAACACTGGAGGGTGCAATTCAGTCATTTAAACATGGGTTAGTGCTGTCTTCGATGTCCTGTGAGTATTGATTGCCTTCCAGTTGATCCTTTAGGAGGGCATGGGTGTCCAATAGACCTTGTGTCTTGTCCACCAACACCATGCAGATTGTCTAGGACTTATGAATTGAACTTGAGTTTAGACATTTATTTTTAAGTCTCTCAGCCTTGAATTAGTCTTACTGGTCATTGTGAGAAACAAGGTAGTGGAATGAATGAACCTTTGGTTTTATTCAATATGACCATTCCTGTTTTCCTCTGTTTCCACTTCATAGCTATAAACTGGGCAATCATTTAATTTTCGCAGGTTTTGCGTATTAACCTATTAATGTCCAAATTTGCAGTATAAACAATAAAGCCCTGATCCATACAAGTATAAATCTTCCCAACATCACCTGAATGCTCTAGTAGATGTCACCCCCCTCACAGCTCTCAGGAATATACTCCATATTATATTCTTATGTAGCACCCTAGATCTTAAATTCCCTCTTTGCCAAGACCCTCAGCTCAAAAGCTGGTAATCCATCTCCTTGCATACAACTAAGTGTGGGAACACCAAGCAATTCTGGTGATGTTTCCTAAGATCTCAATAGAATGCTAGTTTCTATAATATTCCTGTTAGCTATGAGAGGAAACAAAAGTTAAACACATTGTTTTAAAGACTGAGCCTGGCGATTTATTGTTTTTGATCCAAATGTATAAGACTCTTTCTTTTTTGTTGCCTATTGATTCTGTCGCATTCATTTCATAAACTCACCCTAAAACCAGACTAAGTTGCCACAGGAGGATCATTTAGCATGTGAGGATCTCACAAGAGCCTGTTCGTGGCATCATCCATCCTATGAGTATTCATGTACCTACATTTCCTGGCACACTACCTAAGTGGCTAGGAAAGGAGTGAACACCAGGTGCAGCATAAATCCTCTGGAGGCACTGGCATTCATCAAAGTCAGAGAAAGTCTTTGATTTATCTCTAAATCAAGCTCTAACTTATTCTCTGATGGTTCTGAGTCACCTAGTTGAATCCAGTGCCATCCCACCTCCTGAGTAGCATAGAGGTAGAAATCAAAGCCTTTTATCTCAGCATATAACACAAACCAACATATAAATCCAGATCTTCTCATCCTTACTTTGTTCCTAGGTGTTTTCCCCTCTTCTAATAGTATTTCTCTCCCATCCTAGTAAAGTGTACTTTGTTTAACAACAGTATGAATACATACATCTCTTCAATTACTTTCCTTCATGACAGAGTGAATCTTCAATAAAATAAACATGCAAGGAGAGTAACAACATAAGAAAAGAATGCAGCTATTAGGCCAGACCCTAATTTGTAAGTCTGTAGGTTTGTTGACTGTAGATAACGCTTCCCTGATTGATACCAGCTGATAATTTTACCCTTTCTGTTTAAATATTAAAGGAGCTATTGGAAATGCTGAACTCAAAGCCTGGTTAGATAGTGGAACAATTTGCTTAATGAGATAATTACTACCTTACTGTGGCCTTCTTGGAAAGCTGATCTGTGTTTACAGTTAAATGAATGCACAGACCTGTCCTTTTCAAGTTAGGAATAAGGAAGAAGCTCTTTACTATGAGGGTTGTGAGACACTGGAACTGGTTGCCCAAAGCAGTGGTAAATGCTCCATCCATGGCAGTGTTCAAAGACAGGTTGGACAGAGCCTTGTGTGACATGGTCTATTCTGCCCCATGGCAGGGGTTGGAACTGAATGATCTTAAGGCCCTTTCCAGCCCAAAGCATTCTATGATTCTGAGATTCTATGATCAGCTCACTGAACTGAACTAAATTACTCAGGAGTTCCATCTCTGTGGTGCCTGAATGCTGCCATTCGGGCTATGTGTGTGTATGTATGTATGTATATGTGTGTGTGTGTGCCCGTGTGTGTGCACATGCCCACAGGTGCTCTCCACCAGCACTGTCTCATCAGATGCCTTGTTCCTACAGCCAGTTGAAGTGCTGCAGTAATCTCCATCCCCACACTACCTACATTTCATTACATCCCCATGCAGAAGGGAATAATTTGGCTTAGTAGTTGCCATGAAACCAATTTTTGCTTCTTTTTAACTAGATCCGGGTTCCCTTGTGGCTTCTTGCCATCAGCAGCTCATTTAGATGCTTTGGCTCATTCAGGAGAGGTACGGTGAAAGCGCTACTGCATGCAGCATATAGCTGAGGAACTCCAAAGCATACCTCAGGAGTTTCCAGGTTTGTATCTAGCCCCTGTTTAGTCTTTGTGAACTGTATTGGATGCGTTGACTTCTGTACCTTTATACTTCTTGTTTTGCTCTGTGTTTGTATGAGGAAGGAAGCTAACTTTGAAATGATTTTCATCTCTGTTGCATGAGAATGCTATCCATGCTGCAAAGAAGAAGGGGGAAAGGGTACTAAAAACTGAAGAAGACATCTGGGTATAAGCACTGTGGACAAAGATTTTAATAAAAGATATCTGTTGGTTTATTGGTTGCCCTCTCTAGTGAATAGCACTCTGTCCTGGTCTAAATTCTTTGGAATTGGATTGTTACAAAAGCTCTAAGAAGCTGAATCCAAAGGGATCTTATTAATGCAGCACAGTTTTACTTTCATATCAAGAGCAACCATAAAGCTAGATGCAGTCTATAGTCACAGTTGCAATACAGTAGTTTTCTATCATTTTGTTATGTATCATTTCGTTAACCCAGAATGAGTGCTTTTGATTTCTTTTTGTTTAATAGTTTGCATATACACTTCTTGTTTAAGAGTTTGCATGCGACCCTGTGACGTAGATGTTATACAGACAGCAGTCTGGAAACTTGTCGTATAATAAAGATCTAGATGTAAGAACCCAAGTGTACAGACTAAAAGGATTCAACTCATGGAGTGGCTGAGAATATTAAAAAGGCAGAAATCACTGATTTAAAAAAAAGTCAGCAGGCTTAAACAACAGCCTCTTTTGCAGTGTGGTTTGTTTACTGTGTGTAGCGTTTCTTATGTTTTTATGACTATAAATGCTTTGATTACAACTATATGTCAGTTAAGAAAGTTCTTAGGTGTAAGTTTACTTACAGGGGACCTGTCCTTCTATTAGGAAAAGGGATTATGCTTATTACAAAAGGTTTGATTGATTGATTGATTGCTTGGCTTCGCGAGTGAAGATTTGGGAATAAACAGGTTATTTTCTGATGATGGTACTTAAATGCTTATATATGTATTTATGTACATATACATGTACAGATATGCACACTCTTCAAAATACCTTACATATATTAAAAACAAGGAAAAAATAAAACTTTTTGTAAAACACCATAATCCTGTTGACATGTGTTAAAGTGTGAAGCTTCTTTTCAATTTTCATTCTTTTTTCTTCTGTCCTCATCAAGGTAACCACATGTGTGACATTCAGAAGACAACTGAAATACCTCCTGGCAGTGCTCATCTCGCTGGGTGTGTGACCTCAAAGGAAAATAAATCCTTCCTAAAGGACAGCGCTGTTCCAGGGCTGCTTCAGTGATCTGATTCAAGCCACTCAGCTATATGTTTTTTATAATCCTGTCTAGTTTAACTATGAGGTTCCAACAGACCTACTTCTTTGGCTTCTGTAACCAATGCAGACCTAGTTTTGCAGTAACACATCGTCCGATCAAGTTTTCCTGTGACACCTAAGGAGGCAGCTGAAGGTGGAGGAGAGTGAAAGATGCCCTTCTACAGATGGCCCGTGTACAATAGCCAGCTATAGCCTTAGGCTATAGTCCTCTTTCCATCCCATGGTTTAGCATTTCATGTGTGATTCAGAGCTTTGGCTTTCTCTTCTCCCCTCCATTCTGCACAGAGAGCCTAAACCACTGGGTGCCAGGTCTACCTAGTTCTGAGCTCAAAGTCCTTTTACTCCTCTTTATGGACAAATATGAAAAATTCTTGGGGCTAAACTCTGAGCCCCTTTTCCCATGCCAGGAGAGCTGTTGGACTAAAGCAGAAGGTTCAGGGTAGCAAGTAACTGATGGGTGACACCAGGCTACCACCCACATGGTATGAGGACAGCAGACAACAGCAAACCTGACTGTCAAGAGCTGGCTGGGCATACAGCTAAAGGGAGCAGGACTGAAGTGGGGGCTATTCTTTTTGTTTCACACATAATAGTCAGAGATATTCCAAGCAGGAAAGCTTTAGTATTTTTGCTCCTAGTTGAGTTCCAATAACACTCATTTACAGATCCTGACTTCTTCCCCTATCTCTATTGCTCTATTTTTATAAGATTTGCCTTCCCCAAAAAATCTTCTGATTAAAACCCAAATAAACGTAGATATGAAAAGCCTGGCTTTCCTGATTTAGGCAGCTCCTCTCAGGGGAAGCCAGAGTGCTCTAGAGTTCTCCCTAACCCAGACAGCTACCTGAAATGCCCCAGTTAAGCTCCCTCAAGAGCTCTGTGTAAGCACTCATGAGAAACAGCAGGTCTACAGGTGACTCAGCGCAGACACAGGCTGAATTTATTCTTTGTAGGTACTCTCCAAGGAGCCTGGGCTAGCTTAGCTTTTAACTTTGCTCTTTCTGCTAAATACCTGCAGTTCACAGGGATGAATCCAGCTTTGTATGTATAGATCAATGGCCTCAAGAGGGGTGAGAGCTCAAATACATCCTTTTGCTTGGCATTTCCCACTGTGTAGGTGGCTCCCTACTCAGCAACAGAGGCATAGCATCACCCTTCAGAGGTGATGAGCATGGATTATGTGGGGAGAGCCTTGGTACCTCAGTGACATACACACCATTCAAGTGGGGAGTTGTTTGTGGAGCTCTAATGCTTGTTTGAGGGATCTGAATTACATGTTCTGAATCTGTCTGTGAACCTATTAGAGTCATTGGGGGGGGCACAAACACAGTGCACCTTGCATCTTTCCAGCATGAGATTCAGTGCAAGAACAGACTGAAAAAGAAAAATCAAAGGCTGTGAAAATTACTCCATGAATAGAATATAGTAGTTGCAGTTGGTAAAAGTTACATTGACCTGTTACTATGACAACTACATTTAAACCTTCCTATTACCAGTTGGATCTTGTAAAAAAAATGAACTTATAGAAAGGAATTCACCATTAATTTTCTCCTTTTCTATCTCCAGATATTATGCAAAGTGTTATAAATATTTATGAGTATTTAACTAAATCAGCAGTGTCTATGAAACTAATTATTCTATTAGCAGGAGGATTTAGGTACATGGCCTGAATGGGAAGATTCATTCTGTGAATGAAGGTGGGACAAGAAGAATACGAAGGAGGGTGAAATACTTCTTTTACTGCTTCCACAGTGATAAGCATTTTTTGGTTTAATGGCTTAAAAAACAGAAGTCTTTCTTTCTACAAGTAAAGCAATTTTCCTACTGCTATTTTCCTTTTGTTGTACTGTGCAGGCATCCTGTCTAGATTGCATTGGAATGTTGGTAGGTTTGCTGCTAGAAAGAATGAACATAATTGGAAAAGAAGGAGAGTATTTGCAAATAATCTGCTATGAAAAAAAGGAAAATATGAATATGTTCTGTTCTATTTTGACAGGTTTAAAAATGAAAACAGGAGACCCAAAATTCAGTATGAACTAGATGAATGAGATTTTGTACCTCTGTGGAGTACCAAAGATTAGGCAGATATAATGATTGTGTTTAATCCGTGTGACCAGATAAGTATTTAAGACGTCATAATGTGAAAAATGCACACCAGAAGACAAATTCATTACATGGTTACACATAATTATGGTAACTACAGCTTAAGCAGGACATCACCTACAGACGTTAGTCAGTGGACAGACTCCCAACAAACTATGGGACCAAAAATGGACAGTTTCACCATTGTGACTATGGGTCACAAGCCATGCTCATGACCTCTGTTATGCATTTTGAGGTTTATTACACTTTAAATATGTAACTGAAGGCTGAACTTTTTTGTCTGTTAAGTCTCATCTGAGACTTCCACATCTCTCTTTTAGTCATTTGATAAATACTTGACTATTTGACACGTAACCTAGTCATTTGATAAGTACCCTCCTGTACTCCAGCCTCAGCAACTGGCTGTTTCTATCCCTGTTCCTTTGCGAGGGGGTTCATTTTATCCAGGTATAAAGCACTTCCTCACCCACTTATGAGTAATACCTCACTTATTCACAGAATGCCATAAAATTTTTGCATCTTCGGTTGCATCTAGGCAACAAACCACCTTTTCCTTACATTTCCAGGTCACTCTGATACAGTTGTCCGTTTATTATACTGATCTCTTCCTTAAAGAAGTCTGTGATCAACACTGTCTCCAAAGCCTGGGAGGTGCAGATAGCACAGTGAATCCTATATCTGAAGTGCAGCAGTTTTGGGAAGGTTCCTGGACTCTCTGCAGCTCTGGGGTATATTAAGGCCCCTATTTCAATAAAATATAATGCTGTTCAGATGTGGTTTAGAGGATGAATTTCAAAATGAAAAATGATTTCCACATCAAAGATTTCTCTTAATTCAAAACCCTACTTAAAATGCATCTAAGTGTATCTAGTTGTTTATAGTTCATTGTATTGCAAAGACTTAATATGCAGCCTGTCAAGTAGAAGCTCCGGCTGCAAGTATGTATATATAATTGATACTGTGCTTGAAGAGGTACAAAAATGATAACAGAGTTTAATACATGTTATCTGCACCCTCAAGTGTATTGTCCATGTTCAGTAGATAGCATATATTTTTCAGTTGACTTCCACAGTGAAATGCAGCTGCTGGGTTGTGTTAAATCAATAAAGACTTAATTACAGTAAATGTAAAAGAATTATGAATAGATGCAGTGCTAAGTAAATGTTTGATAAAAGTGCTTGAGCTTGAGAAAGAACAAGGAATATTCCAGGGGGATGGAGCGGGAGATGGGGACAAAAAAAAAAAATAGGAATTCATCCCAAAATATCATAGAATCATAGAATAGTTAGGGTTGGAAAGGACCTTAAGATCATCCAGTTCCAACCCCCCTGCCATGGGCAGGGACACCTCACACTAAACCATGCAACCCAAGGCTCTGTCCAACCTGGCCTTGAACACTGCCAGGGATGGAGCATTCACAACTTCCCTGGGCAACCCATTCCAGTGCCTCACCACCCTAACAGGAAAGAACTTCTTCCTTATATCCAATCTAAACTTCCCCTGTTTAAGTTTTAACCCATCACCCCTTGTCCTATCACTACAGTCCCTAATGAAGAGTCCCTCCCCAGCATCCCTATGGGCCCCTTCAGATATAAGCTATCTTCTCACTTTCTAATGATGAAAGCCCTTCCCTTGTTTACTGTTTCTCTGTAATGAACATATTACATTTGTACAAATACAAAGTAGATACTCAGCTGGTTTAAACTTATGCTAATCTATTGACCTTGATGGAGCTCTATCAGGTTCTGTTGGGAAACATCCCAGAATACCCCCAGAGCATAGGAAACCCCATACAGACCATGATGATATTTTGCAAGGAAATTTTCTAGTACCAGGGAGTTGTGGGGTTTTTAAAATTACTTTATTTTTTTGCCTTGTTAATGTTCAACAGCCAAAACCAAATTCAAAATGAGACACTACAGAGAATGTAACTTCTTTGGCCTTCACCTTGAAATCAAATCTGTCCTCAGGTCTGAAAAACACACAGCATCAAAACACAGGTTAGAGCATCAGGCCCATTTCTTTAACTGTTGTCATGCTCCTGGGAAGAATTTTCATCGGGATCAAATGGTGCTTTCCTTTGCATGTGGTTCAAAGGGTAGCACCACAGAAGGACTGCTCTGAACAGGAGCAGGAAAAACCACCTTCTCTTGCTGGCTGACAGTTTACCTGTATTAATCACTGCCCTCAGGTGCTGTTTTGTTTTATTTAATTACATGGGCATCCTATTCTTAGAGAACCCCACTGACTGGTGTGAATTTTAATGTGATATTCAAGCTTAGTATAAAACCTCACTTGTACAAAAGAAAAATGTGCCTTAAACACAGCTTATAATTATAATGTTTTATACAAATGAGAAAAGGATTTACAAAAAAAGACAATGTCAACCTCGTCATCACTGCTTTGAGGGAAAAAGATGTGTCTGCTGTTGTTACTATGGAACTGAATTAGCTTGCAGAGAGTGAGATTCCTGTCCACTTCCAGCTGCTTTTCTGCATGCGTTTGACAGCAAGCAGTGTGTACCCATGACACTCTGTCTATACTTTCCAGAATGAGTCTGACATCCAAAGTGCTTCCCACATCTGATATTCAAATATTCTTGCTGAATTCTTCAGTCAGCACCTGATACAATGCTGAGGCTGACTGAAAGTTCAGCATCCTTCGTAGATGCCAGAACATCACAGAGGTGGATGAGGTTAGAAAGGACTTCTGGGGGTTACCTCATCTAAACATCCCTGATCAAAGCAGGGACAGTAGACCTCAAGGTGTGTCCAGTTGCATTTGGAGTATCTACAACCACTCTGGGAAACCTCCTGTAGTGCTGTGTGTAAAGGATGACCCTCCATAGCCACAGGTAGGTGCTACATGCTCTTTATTGTCGAGGGAAGGCACAGAAGGTAGCATGCTCTGCCACAGCCAGTTGCACTGGATCAGGGATTTTTTTACAGCTCTAGACACTGCGAAGCTTCCAAATATGAGAAAGAGTACCCTAAGGTATAGCATGTCTCTAACTATTGTGTTGGGTTCAGTTTCTCCACTGTACAGTGCATATTTCCCCAGGCTCTGCAACAGAAAACCCAGCAAAAAGAAGCAGTCATGGAAAGGACAGGCCCCTAATAATACTTCTAAGTCAGTAATGAGAAATTATATGTTAAATGTTTATGTATGTATATAATGGACTCTATCTGTTATTTTGTAATTGTTTTTTAAATGAAAAGTAGTTCCAGGTATTCTATGGAGAAGAAAGTACAAGAAAAATAAACACAGAAATATTCAACTACAACTCACTAATGTTAACTGTGTGAGTTACACACAGTCTTTATTACATACAGCAGCATGTAATAAAGACTGAAAACATAATCAAATCACTGACTTGAGATGCAAAACAATACATAATAAAAGTGCAAAATCAGGTGGCTGATCTTAAGCAGAGATAGAGTTCTTAGTAGATCCAGCCATTTCCTCTCATTATTTCTTTTCACATAGAAGATGTTTCTCCTCACTGAAGTTGAGGTGAATCAATACATCCTAAATGACAGACAGATGCCAAAGGCATGTATTTCAGTGGGACTATGCATATGCATACATTTAAGAGCACAGGCCACCTCTGATTTGACTGAAGGGTTATGAGCCAGAAAGGGGAAGCAAAAGGATCTCTTTCATACTATATTTCTTAAGGTCAGTTTCTTGCACATTCTTAACAGTCACTTTTGATAACTGTTTTTCCTTTAACTATGCACATCTAAATTCTTACCTATGATCCTTCCACACAAGCACTTTAATCCTTCCTACCCTCCCCGGAAAAATGTCCATCTTCCATCTCCAGTTACTTGGCAACGTGAGGTAGCAGCTTTAAGGACCGGATCCTGCACTTATTCACCCTGTGTAGCCCCACAGATTTCAAATGAAAGGCAACACTTTTGTAAAGAAGAAAGGCTTGGAGAGCGAAGACATAGATTAGGAGGTTTAAAGCTGACAGAGAAACAACGGGAGGAATTGTACAGCAGGATACTAAAAAGCTTCAGCAACTTGAAGGTTTGAGGAGGTGGCACCACCCCCATGATTCTCTTATCTGCCCTCCTTTTAAGCGAGAGCTGCAAATCTGAGTACACTGTTTTCTTTGGATATGCTAGATTTCTTTTAACAAGTTTAGCTTATCAACTAGCCTTCTTCTGGCAAGCAACTAATACATAAATACATGATCAATAAACAGGTAGGAGAAACAATAAGTCATAGCTGGTGGCTAGACAACAGGGTTCCTGGCTTGGCTCTGTCAGAAATCTGTTGTGTACCTTTGAACAAGGACCTTCATTTCTCTTCAGCTAATACTGCTTTACAAAGGGTGGTTAGTCCAGGAACTGACTTAGGGGCAACATTTGGATGCCTGAAGTGTTAGACTGGACTTTTTAGGTACCTGGTAGGGACTCCAAATCCCCGAAGGATTGTCTAAGCATGCACCCTCTGAATGGGGACACATAAAAAACCTGCCAATACGAATGTTAAACACAGATCTCCTTGTGAAAACATGCTTTCCTCCACCTGTTAGGCACTAGTCAGGATTGAAGAGGGATGCCTTGCTCATGCAAAGCCAGGAATCCCCTCTGAGGACAGGCAAACACAACCGCTTGTTCTGTTTCGTTTGACAGCCTTCAGCAGAGCTGTGATATTGGAGGTGGTGTCACTAGCTAGCTTTGATGGAACAGAGTTCAACCAGCATGCTAAAGACACCCTCAGGGAATTGCCAAGAAAGTAATGTAAATATCAGGCTGTCAGCCACGATAAGAAGGTGATAAAATCTTATGATTAATTTCTTTTTGTTGTAGATCAGATCCAATGTTATTTTATGCAGAAAGGACAAACCATGTAAAGAAGCCATCGAAAGCCTCCCTATTTGACCAGACAAAGACACTGCATGTGACTCGTGTTATGTTTTTTCCTACTGTGTCTCCCCCTTCTCCTGAAAACGGTTTTGTAGAAAGCAGCTCAGCTTCACTAGGAAACATGAATCATGTTTCCAGCTACAGATAATAATAATAGCAATAATTCTTTTCTATGGGAGTGATAAGACACTGGCATAGATTGCTCAGAGAAGCTGTTGCTGCCCCATCCCTGGCAGCGTTCAAGGCCAGGTTGGATGGGGCTTGGAGCAACCTGGTCTATTGGAAGGCAGGGGGTTGGAACTGGATGAGTTTTAAGGTCCCTTCCAACCCAAATCTGTGATTCTATGATTCTGTTGATACCTCTACCTTTTAATTAAGCTGCTTTTCTAGAACAACTTACAAAAGTTTTCTCTTTATTCCTTTTACTGGAAACAGAGCAGATGAGAGACACATCTGCTTTACTTAAATCTTTGAATGATAGAGGTTGACTAAAGGTCTCATGCAAGAGAACAAAATTCCAATGGAGCACTGTACTATCTAAAAGCGTTACTTTAGAGCATCGAGTTTCAGTAAACGGCATTACTTCAGAATGATAATTATAAACACATATTTAAATATATACAACACTGGAACACAATGTTTAACATTTTTATGCACCTGGGTATACACATAGTCCTTTTTAAAAATAGAAATAGTTCTCTCATCTGTTTCTTCCTTCAGCATATTTCAACTTGAAATCATATTGTGAGACATCCCTATAAACAGCAGAGAGATATTTGGAGAAAAAAACAACAAAAAAACAATCTTCACAGGACTGTGCAGTCAACCACAGAGGTTTAGGAAATTCAGAAGTATTCTAACTGTCAGCAGAAAGGAACGACCTTGATCTCCATTGTTTTTATGCTAGAGAAATGTTGTTTTAAGCATAGGAAAAATACATTGATAAGCAGCCGCTACAGCTGAAAATACTATAGTCTATTTACGCAAGAGAAGAGAACAAAGGGCAAGAAAGATAAAATGCCCAAATTAAGCTGAGACATTGAAAAATTATGTGATATGTCTGAGGTCTCAGAGGAATCCTCCCTGTGCTATGGAAAGAAACTACATATTTCATGTCATGGTACCTTAACACAGACTTTTTTAAAACAAACTTTTTCCTAAAATGTGCCCATTTCTCCTAAATACCTATAACAAGTTGTCCTGGGTTCAGCAGTAGCAGTCATTTTTACTCCTTCTTGGTAGCTGGTGCAGTGCTGTGTTTTGACTTTCAGCCTGGGAACAGTGCTGATAACACCGATGTTTTTAGTTGTTGCTAAGTGATGTTTACCCTGACCAAGGACTTTGTGAGGCTCGTGCTCTGCCAGGGAGGAGGGGAAGCTGGGAGGAAGCAGAGACAGGACACCTGACCCAAGGTAGCCAAAGAGGTATTCCATACCACAGCACGTCATGCTGAAGGGGGCGGGGGTAACTGGGAGTTACCCGGAAGGACACAGGGTCTTCTGGGTCAGACTCGTTTTTCGGCAGGTGGTATTGTACTCTCTTCCCTTGTTATTTTCTCTTATCATTGTTGTTGGTGGTGGTACCGGTGGTGATTTCTGTTGTACATTGGTTGCTGAACTGTTCTTGTCTCAACCCATGGGAGTTGCATTCTTTCGAGTCTCCTCTCCATCCCTCTGGGAGCGGGCAAGGGGGATGGGGAAGGAAAGAAAGAGGGAAGAAAAGGTGGGGGGAGTGAGTGAACAAGCTGGCTGGCTGGGTTTAAACCACGACACAAGTCAGGGTTACCCATCTGTTGGTATTCACATTAGAGCAAGTTATCAATTTTACTTCCTCAATAGAAGCTAAATATTTCCAAAGGTACAGTGTTGTTCCTTTTCTTTTGCCAAGTAAAAAGGGTATATTGGCAAAGGAGTCACTCTATTCAGTATTCCTCCTTACTAAATGTTCCAGTTCTCTCATGAATAGATGGCATATGTGCCATACCGAAACAAATGAGGAATGAATGCATATCATCAAGAGACAGTTCCGTAATAAGAAGTGGAGATAGGAGTGAGTATTCAAGAAAACAAACCAAGACTGTTCAGCTAGCTGTTAATGTGCAACTCTCATTATATTTAAGAAGTTCACAGCGTGAACCTAAGATGCTACCTCTAGTTGCTTAGCATGGCTACAGTTTCTAAAGCCTCACATAACAAGATTTCAGTCATTCATAACCAAAGATAAAGTAGGCAAATAAGGATTTTTTTTTCCTTCTTTTATCACAGTGCTTCTCTTGCAGCTTTTTAGGTCCCTGGCCTTAAATCCTCACCATGATATAGTTTAAAAAATAACAAAGAATGCAGCATTCATTGAAACACTAGTTTCCCTGTGGGAACTGCAAGCCATCTTGTTCCTGCTATGTGGATAATTAAAGAAGAAGAAGAAGAAGAATTGCTGATTTGGCACCTGGTCTTGAGTAAGGCGGAGTGTTTGGGTGCAAGGTTCTGGCTGGGAAGCAGCCTGGGGAGCGATTGTTTATAGAATGGAATTTATAGTGACTGAAAACAGTCACTGGGAATGTTGTAGCTGCTGTTTGGCTTCATGGCTCGGACCCATATCTGTATGCTATACATTACCATGCTTGTGTGAATAAAGTAGAACTAGTTGTGAAAGCAGTTTATGTGTGTGTGTTTAGCCTCTTTCTTTACAGATGCCGCATTTCCCATAGCCAACACTGACTCACTAGTAATTCCCACAGTTGAAAAACAAGCCCTAAGGCTACAGAAATTCTGATGCCACCTCCCAAACAGCATTTTAAATCCATTTCTTTCTATACCCTTATCAACTCAAACACGAACAGTTAAAACAGTGTTGAGTTTAAAGCTCAGAACAAATGCAGAAATCAGCTGACATAGAGAAAAGTTGTACTTATTCTGCAAGACTCACACAAAAACACCTTATCCTGGCCAAATTTTTAAAGGAAAAAGAAATCTTTAGCACTTTAGTATATTTGATGTTTGGAGTAAAACTTATGCTTAGTTTTTTATTGCTTGTTTTAGAAACTAGTGTCCAGTTTAATAAAACCTACCCCTAAGAGATCTCTGTTTTCCCCTAAAAAGAGATGGGCACAGGTTTGCTAAATAAAATCTCTTGGTTGCACAACGATCTGTATTTAACAGGTAGATGCAGATCTTCTGGGGAGAGAAAAGAAGGATGTGAAAGAGCATTATTGGTTGTGAGCTCCCATGTTTGCAGTCATGTAAGCATCCAGCCTCCTCATTTATACCAGGGCTTTGATAATATGGATGATTTGTGGAGTGTTTAGAATAAATGATATCTTGTAACCTGTTGTGTTTTAACCCAGTAGGCAGCTAAGCACCTCACAGCCCTTCCTCACTCCTCCCAGTAGAATGGGTGAGAGAATCAAAAGGGTAAAAGTAAGAAAACACATGGGCTGAGATAAAGACAGTTTAATAAGTAAAAGAAACAAATAAACAACCAAATAAAACATTCTGAGCATGACATCATATGGTAAGGAATATCCCTTGGGTCATTTGGGGTCAGCTGTCCCAGCTGTGTCCTCTCCTGACTCCTTGCACAACCCCAGCCTGCTCGCTGGTGGGGTAGGGAGCAGAAAAGGCCTTGACACTGTGAAAGCATTGCTCAGCAGTAACAAAAACATCCCTGCACTATCCACACTGGTCTGGTCACAAGTCCAAACCATAACACTCTTATGAAGAAAATTGTCCCAGCCAAAACTAGTACCACTGTGCACAGAGCTCCTCTGGGCTGCATTCTTCAGAGAAAGGCTTTGATTTAAGGGCAAATAGACAAGTGGTTATATCCTCTCCCCAGACAACCTGATACCCCCTTGATAAGAAGCCTAAGGATAATATTTTCCATGATCCCTATGAAAAATAATATATATAAGCGGTACCCTAACTAGCATATCCAAACCAGCCATCCCTCTCCTGAAACAGGAATTGCCTCTCAATTTTCTTTTCCCTATGAGGGGGAAAAGATACTTCAGTTTGAAGTTAATGATAGGACACTGGGAACATTTTCACTAGCAAAACCCTTTTATACAGAGCTTGAAGAGGAAAATATTGAAGATAAACAGTAATTATTTAGAGCACAGCAATTTAAACAGTAGATTGTTTAGGCACAATGCAGCAAGGTTGTAATCATAATGAAAATATTCAGACATTTAGTTATATTATAAAGGAAATTACTTTTAGTGAGCTGATTATAAAACTTAACAAGGAACCCCAAAGAAACAAATAATCCCTTCAAGAACTGGTAAGCAAGAAGATCAATGCTTTAAAAAACAATATCCAAGCTATTCACAATTAAGCTTAACAGTATACCCTTAGAATAAAAAATATATATAAAAAGGCAAGCACCATTTGGACATCTAAAAAACAGTTCTAACTCCTGCTCACTTTGCTATACTTAAAGAAATCTGAGAACATGTTCCTAACAGAAAAAAAGAGCAAAAACTCTGAATTTTAAAGACATTCCAGGGCTTTCTTTCACAAGAATAAAGACAGCTATCACACAGTGGCACCTACATTAACAAATTCCTCAAGCTAATGAGGAATAGCATCCATAAAGGAGTTATAATACTGAAAAGATGAAAGCAGGTAATACATTTTTCTTCCCTTCAGACTCTACAGGAAAGTTCCATCTCCAAACTTCAGTATTATTCTTATAGTTTCTTAGTCTATTCATCACCTTATGTCTTTTCAGGAAGGAAGCAGTGACCAAGATACAAAGAATGAAGGATCCATAAAGTGGAACAAAAAAGAAATAGTCAAAGATTCCCTTTTTTTCCAAATTGTTGTCATCACTAAAACTTCATCACTAAAAACAACGCTGGCAAAGTTATGAGGATTTTCCCCCTCAGAAAAGCTTCCCAGATTAATTGTTTTGTTTGATTTTAATGGGAACCTAAAAACATGTTTCTAGCCTTAAAAAGAAGAACTTGTCTTGTTAAAGACCAAAATGGTTTTGCATATATATTCCCACAGAAAAAAAAAAAATACACTAAATTTGGTTAAATGAGAAACATTTACATTTTTTATAGTCAATATATTGTGTATCTTAAGAAAGTTTTTTGCAAGACTTCTGCATAGCAAATGGAATTATCTGATTTCTTTGATTTCATGGTACATATTAAATACTTTTTTCCATTTTTAACTGCTTATGATTAAAACACATGACATATCTAGCCGTGAGCTATTTAGCCGTTTCCACAAATATACGCAGGATAAGTTGTCTGTGATGGCTCACTTTGAATATGACACCTTTAGCTTTAATTAGAAAACATACTAGTAACAAATTAAGTATGAAGAGTGAGTTTGAGAGAGAAGGAGGGAAAATACAGCAATTGATGCAAACCATTCTCATATTTATTTTCAAGTTTCCTTTCTCATTTTATTCTTTCCTTAATAAGACAAGGTTTAGTAATGTTGTGATTGTTCTGTTTCCCCTTCATCACACTGCTGTTTAACATAGGGTGGAGAATCCATTGAAAGAACATTTTCTTTGGCAATATCAAACACTGATTCTTGCATGTTTTCCAGTGATGCAGTTGCCACATGAAAAGGCCCTGCTTTATCAAACATTCAAGGTAACATCCATGGTTTATTTGATTTGACCTTTAAAGCTTTGTTCTGTTCTTTAGTTCCATCATTTATCACATCAAGCCTGACTCAGTCAACCAAGGCACTGTTTTCACAGCTCAAAGTACCCAGCAATGCAAATTAACCACAGAAGTACCAAAAAGTTGTTATTCTCTTAAAAAACACATTGAACTGCATAGTAAGAGTAATGATCTTACTTGGAATTTTGCTTGTAAAAAATTATATGATTCAAAATGTCATTTCTGCTTTTGCAATCCCCCATGAGAAAATTGCATATATTAAATAAAATAAGAAGGAAAGATTTGTTACTGATAACTGAATAGTCCTTGCCCTGTGTGGGTATCATGCATAATAGACTTTGATGTAAGGATCAACCTAGTTCCTCTGAAGGGGTCTAACGGTTACCACATATTGGCCTTACCAATTACTACAGGAAATCTTCTTCCAGATGCAATGCTTTCTTAAAACAAAAAGGAGCTCACACGGGACATCATTATACTTTACTGCTGGCAAGTTCAGAGATGCTGGAAACACTGCAGGGAGATAGGCTTTCCTTCACACAGTGGGGCTGGAAAGCAAATGGGGCTTGGGTGGAGATTTGTCAGAGGCTGTCAGAGATAATCATAGCTTTAGTGCTGCACTTAAAACACATTTTAAAACCTCTGAGTCTTTACACTAACATGAGCCTTCTAAACTGAGCATCTTAGCCAAAGTGGAACACAAAGAAGTACTAAGGATATGTAGTCACTGGAGAGTCTTCAACTGAACCTGCACTCTTTCTGATGGAGTTTTCTCCAAGCCACACAGTTGCATTATTTTACAAAATCAAGCCACGTAGTCTTAAATTACATCTTGCTGCAGTCTTTCAATATCTTTGATTGTTAAGTATCTTGACTGATTAATCTTTTCTTGCAAAGTTTATATAGAAACAACATCCATCTCCTTTGAAATGCAAATACTAAGTTTGAAATGTGCTTCTGAAAACAACAAGCAAAACCTTTACCTTTAAAGAAAAATCCTACCACCGATTATGCTCTCCTATATACTCATTCTTTTGATATCTAATGATGACTTTTAATGCACAAAATAATTTTTAATACATACACTGACATTTAACTGAACACTTTTTATGTGGGACGAATTGTCTGAGATCTATTATACCGTCAGAAGGAAATTGTAGAGGTGAAAGAGTTTGCAGTCTACAACCAAGTCTAGTACCTCTTATGTTTTTAAATGACTGGAGAAGGGAAAGCTGCATGGAGACCTTAAAGCAGCCTTCCAGTATCTGAAGGGGGCTTATAAGGATGTTGGGGAGGGACTCTTCATCAGGGACTGTAGTGATAGGACAAGGGGTGATGGGTTCAAACTGGAACAGGGGAAGTTTAGATTGGATATAAGGAAGAAGTTCTTTACTGTAAGGGTGGTGAGGCACTGGAATGGGTTGCCCAGGGAAGCTGGGAATGCTCCATCCCTGGCAGTGTTCAAGGCCAGGTTGGACAGAGCCTTGGGTGCCATGGTTTAGTGTGAGGTGTCCCTGCCCATGGGAGAGGGGTTGGAACTGGATGATCTTAAGGTCCTTTCCAACCCTAACTATTCTATGATTCTATGATTCTATAATTCTACAATTCTATGACTGAGTGACATTTTCATGCAGTAATAGTGACTGCAGTGGAAAAAGTTCTTTAGCACTTCAACCCATTATCTCCAAAAAGGCTGTTACATCTTTCATAATGAGCCAGTCTTCTCTTGACATAGCAAAGATGGCAATTATTTTTTGTAAAACCTCCTGTATTTTATGCACACACATTTTCAGCTGCTTGAGACGGACACTTAGATGTAAGAAAGTCTGCAAATGGAATGTAATAAAATGATCATAGTATTTCTAAAACAAAACTCTTTTTTTTTTTCTTTTCCTGTGAGAAAGTACACAAATGGAATAGATGATAAAATTTCTAAACCAAAATGCTTGCTTTCTGTTGCTAAGCAAATTAAAGAACCAGGTGGCTGCTGCAGAAGCAATAAGAATATACATTGCACTGTTCATAGTCATGCTTGTACATCACTTGATCATTAACAAAAAAATGTAAGAGATGGTTTTTTTCCAAGATTAACCCATTGTTTAAATGTTGCACTTTGTAAGCAGAAAAATGCTTTGTGTGGTCTTTACATGTTAACTTCTCTTTCAACTGGGAAAATATTGGTTTTGCAAGATACGTTTCCGATACCTCAAATTACAGAGATATTAAAGCATACTCCAGTAGCTTTTCACTTCTTCATGCTTAAGATGGGAATAAGCCATTTTCTGCTTCATTAGTTTTAAGACAGCAATGGAATCACACAAGGAAATTTTGGAAAATAGGAAGAAAAATCATTCATAGCTAATAAAAAAAAACCCTTCTACTTAATAAAAAAGCTAATAAATCCCAAACTTTAAAACACTGTTCTGTCTACAGAATAAATAAGAAAAGAGTGGAATAAAAGCAAAGATTGAAAAGCAACATAAATAATTACCACTTGATCTTGAAGGCAGCATAAATATTTTTTTCACTCTTTATATTTGCTGCAATAGTAACTGATTCATAAAGCTTTAATAATGCAAACCTTGAAATGCACCCGTACAAAGAGATCCACTCACAGAGGAAAATGCCGTAAGTCACAGAGGAAAGGACAAGTACGCCAACACTCAGGTGAGTGACTTGACAGGCTATGTAGTATGCGACCATTTATAAATTATATTATAGTAATCTGAACAAGCACTTTCAAGAAAAGTATATTGCCTTTACAGGAAATTATTAATTTCTTCAGCAGTCTAACTTGACCGAACACTTGAATATAGGCTGCTATATTCAGTCTATTCAGTGTGAGAGACTGAGATTTGATACTTGTAGAATGCACAGTACCATTGCAATTTCAAATGCAAAAGTAGAAAAAAAAAATGTTTCTGCTATAAAAAGACCCAGATTGTAGAACGATGCTACATGTTGATAGTCCTTAGGCTGAAACCCAAAATAAAGATAACTCTGACTCTCCCTCTGAAAGGTTTTATGAAATTACAAAGAAAAAGTGGAATGAAACACATCACAGTGGATAACCATTGCTATTTAAACAATGCATTAAAGGTTGTAACAATGTTGATACAGTAAGAAAAAATTATGTCTCTGGAATGACTCTCAAAATAAGATACTATCCTTTTTTTTCCTGATGGTTGCTGTCTTATCAACCCGAAAGACACAGAGAGCTGCCAGTGATCTCAAATGCCCAGATGCTCTTCTTTACAAGGCTTACTATATTCTAAAGATTGTACTCTGTCTTCATTTCAAACACTTCTGTGCTTTTGCAACATGGAATATATAGTAAGAGACCTTCAGAATGGCTTAAAGAAGATAAAATTAAGTCCCTAAAAAGACATTACTTTAAGCAAAACCAATTATTTCCTATCCATCTAAACTAACATTTTTTTTAATTTCCTTTTTGTAAAGCTACCTGAATACAATATGTAAGAGCTCTTATGAAGTGCTATTTCTAATAACTATCATCAAAAACATGGTTAGGAGAGCTTTCAGTCACTAGGACCATCTGACAAGGAGCAGTCTGCACACTAGTAATACAAATGTAAATGCTGCATTCAAACTGCCTAATGAAAATCAGTAGTGATTTCTATGAACTTCTCCATTCTGCCTCAACAAACCCCTGAAACTTCCTTCTAACCTCGCTTCCTTTCCAACCCACTGGGCATCTTGGAAATTGAACTTGTTTTCCCTCTGACACAAATCTAGAAAACCACAGCATGTTTTTTTTTGCACAGCACTGACAACTCCCTCTTCCAGTTGGGTTTTTTTCCCATAGAAATGGATTTGCAAAAATCATTGCCTTCATGTGAAATCTATAGTTCCAGCCGTGAACTGGTTACTTACAGTGGGTGGTCTGTAATGGTTAGAAAATGTTAGAACAGAACCTACATGCCTGGAGCTCTGAACAAAATAGGTGACTGTCTTCTGGAACTGATGCTTACACAGATTTTTTATGGAATTTATACACACACAAATGTAGAAGGATGTGACATTCTCCTGTACACAGGCAAAAGCTTTGACCCATCAGGTTTCCCTTGCTTAAAAGCTTTGGGAATATGCAGGTGTTCAATTAGTCACCAGAGGGAGCCCATATTATTTCATAAGAACAATAACAACACACTAGAAAATAGAAGAGGGGAGATAACTTGTAGGGTGACAGAGTGAGAGAATCACTGTGTTTCACACAAACGCCCACATTCCCCAACACTTCTTGACAATCAGACACCAGGAGTTTGCTACACAGTGAAGGGTGGATTTTTCAGCAGCAAAAACATAAAGTAAATTTTGAGGAGGAGGAGGAGCACAAGCCCTCTTCTTCTAGGGCTATAAATGATCCTTTTATTTGCTGATGTATTAAAAGACACTGTCAAGGGATCCAATTTACTTATATATAATAATAAAGTTCAGATGCTGGCACAGCAAAATCTCAGTTACTGCAGAGCCGCTTGGGTAACACCAAATACATCTGGATAATCAAAGACAATAGAAAGGAACATGAGATTAGCCAGCTTGTTTATTAACCTGTTATAAGAGGATACTGGGATAATACAAGATTTTATAAAGTGTTTTCACTGGGATTTTTCTCACGGCAATACCCTCTATCATCTGGGAAACGTGCCTGCTGTGAATCTCAAGTAGGCTTTTGGGTTTTCCTATACAAACCACTAACTCAACCCCCCCTGCCCCGGGCTTCTGATTTCATGCCTCACCGTATCAACAAAAATACATTTTACTAGAAGTGACATTTCTGTAAGCGTGCTATATCTCTAACAACTCACTGATTCTATTTGGATATCCTCAGTTATTTACTGGGGAAACGGCTTCTAACATATCACGTTTCACTTAGCAGTATTTGCTGTTAGTGTTCTCTGTGGAGAATTCTCTGTTTTGCCAATAGAATGAAGGCGGAAAAAAAAAAAGGATAGTTAATTTCTAAAACTCATTTATATAACTACAGTGGCAAAATTACTATGTTTTGGAAATCACTGGAAGTTTTTATATTGAAACATTATCTGCTTCATATGGTATGGTAGATATTTAAGTCATCCTTTGAGGGAACTTTTCTCATTGTTATAATCTGAATTAATTTTCCTGGGTTTACATATTAATTCTCCAGCAGACATCCACAAATGATCAGAAATCTTTGGGGTTTAGGAGTGAATCATTGGACACAGAGCTGCCTTCCTACCTAATAGAAGCCATCACCCTCTCTGTGCCTTCACCCTTTAATTGCAAGGCAATTAAATTCCCCACTGTTTGCAATATCTGTGTCCAAAATGAGTCATCTCATCACAGCACCTTGGTTTTTTTAGCTTGCTTTCGCTATGCGCTCAGCAAGATGTAGCTTAATATTGCTCTGTCCCCATGGAGCTGGAGCTTTCTTCCTCAATTGTTATTTTTCTAAGCTTTACACCTTAGTTGGTCAGAGCTTCCTTGCATCATTGCAGGAAAAAAAAAAAAAAGATGAAATAAAATTTCTGTTTCTCTCCACAACGCTATAATTTTGGGATGTATCAGATGACACCACACGTAAAGGATAAAATATGTCTGAGACTGATAAGCACAGATTCTAAGCAAAAATATTCCATCTCCCACAAGACTGGTGCACAATATCCAGCATTTAATTTTTAGATAGGATCTTAAGCATCTGAAGGAACATTATTGCATACTAAGAAGGAAGTGATCTGAAAGACTTTAGGTGTGATATGTAACTCCAGCCTACAGATGCCATCACAATGAATATAAACTGGCTTTATCAAAGGGTGTGTTTTAGCACATCTATTGTATTCTGGGCCAAACGGAAACAGCATAGTTTATTTGCCAGCATGAAGAGGCAGAGACTTTGTCTGTGGTTCTGATGATGTCTTTGCAACTTGATCAGTTGCTGCTGTGCTTTGACACCACGTTTTACTAACAGACATGATGCCAGGGGTATCAGCAGGATGAACAATTAGGTTTCCTCCTGTGCTCTGCTCTCTGTGTCCTTACACTAGAGCTGGGGCACAAGTATGTGATAAGATAGACTTGTGTTGTGCTTCTCCAAACCAGGGCCTTTCCTTAGTGTTTGGTGAAAAGAAAATCCCCTTTTCTAGATGGTGTTTGAAGGTCCCTTCCAACCCAAACCATTCTATGATTCTCAGATTGAAGTGGCTGGATTCAAACATTAAAATACCAAAGAAGAGGGTCAGGGGAGAAAAGGAGCTTCTCTTGTTCAGACCAGCTGTTCGCTAATAGCAAGCTTACCAGGTTAGAGCACAGAAAGCAGACTGAAGGAGAGATCTGGATTCCCCCTCCTTCAGACTTTGAGAAGGTTTGACATTAACTATACTAAACATAATATTTACAGCTTTTGTAACTCACACATAGTTTCTCTAGTTTCTGGATGGGCCACCAAGTTTCCTTCATTCCGAAATCCCATTCCTCAAATACTCACATTTTACAGTCTATTCAGTCTATTCAGAATGAAGAGCTTTCTTGGTGAGTCTCCTGCACAACTTCCTGTGCAATGAGATGCTCAGGGCAGAATTATACCGGCTTTCTTAAAATCTTTTGGCTTAATATAGTTCATGACCTACCTGTGATATCTATTTTCTAGCATTTCTCTGTAATTACGCTGCACAAGTTTATAATTGCTAAAAGAATGAGTCCTGTACAGAGACAATAACTTTTTCTGCTCTTTGTGTTAATACATTGTTTGAAAATGAAACATTCCTGGCCACCATGTCTGTTAATGTATGTGAAAATTTCTTTGTTACTGCCTTTTTTCCTTAAAGCATTCTTTGAAAGGGTAATGTTGACCTAAGAGGCATATAACTAACATGGGAGTCAAACAAAGTTATTATAGTAGATCATATAGTAGGTATGATGATAGTAGTAGATGCTTACAGTAGATCAGATGCTGCTAACTTTATTCATAATAAACAACAGCTATGTTGATAGGTCCACTAAGTCAAAGGGACCACTTGCAGTGTGTAGTATTTTCAAGTTCTCAGCATCATCTATCACACAATATATTCTAGTATGGCTAGTATTATTGTGAGTAATAATATAGCAATAACTACAAAATAAAAATGGTGTTATAATGAGTGGTTGGTCTTGCGCAGTTTGCAAACACTTCAGAAGATGTAAAATCACATCTGGGCAACACCCAGAACTGCCGATATGAAGTACAAATATATAATAAGGACCAGCCCATTCCTGAAGTACTCTCAGTCTATTTTGAGAAGAGCTGTTTACTAGAGCAATAAAAGTGCCATGCCAACAGTGACATGGAAGTTTAGTTGCAAAGGCAAAAATAAAGTCTATATTTCCTTGATTGTCTCTGCACTGAGCCATATCACCTCTTCTGAGATCTCTGACCTCTGAAAAAGGGAAATATAACCCCATTTTCAAGAAGGAGAAAATGGATGACCTGGGGAATTACAGAGCAGTCAGTCTCACTTCTGTGCCTGGCAAAATCTTGGAGCCGATTCTCGTGGAAGGCATGCTAAGTCACATGAAAATCAACAAGGTGCTTGGTGACAGCCAGCATGGCTTCACTAAGGGGAAATCCTGCCTGACCAATTTGGTGGCCTTCTATGATGGACAGGGGCAGAGCAGTTGATGTCATCTACCTGGACTTGTGCAAAGCGTTCGACACTGTCCCACACGACATCCTTGTCTCTAAATTGGAGAGACATCAACTTGATGGATGGACCACTCGGTGGATAAAGAACTGGCTGGATGGCTGCATGCAAAGAATTGTGGTCAATGGCTCGATGTCCGGCTGGAGACCAGTAACAAGTGGTGTCCCTCAGGGATTGGTGTTGGGACCGATCTTGTTTAACATCTTCATCACTGACATGGACAGTGGGATTGAGTGCGCCCTCAGCAAGTTTGCCAATGACACTGAGCTGTGTGGTTCGGTTGATACGCTGGAGGGAAGGAATGCCATCCAGAGGGACCTTGACACACTTGTGAGGTGGGCTGATGCCAACCTCATGAGGTTTAACCATGCCAAGTGCAAGGTCCTACAGCTGGGTCGGAGCAATCCCAGGCACAGCTGCAGGTTGGGCAGAGAAGAGATTCAGAGCAGCCCTGCAGAGAAGGACTTGGGGGTGTTGGTTGATGAGAAAATGAACATGAGCCGGCTTCAGTGTGCGCTTGCAGCCCAGAAAGCCAACCGTATCCTGGGCTGCATCAAAAGGAGCGTGACCAGCAGGTCAAAGGAGGTGATCCTGCCCCTCTGCTCTGCTCTCCTGAGACCTCACCTGGAGTATTGTGTGCAGTTCTGGTGTCTTCAACATAAAGAGGGCATGGAACTGTTGGAACAGGTCCAGAGAAAGGCCACGAGGATGATCAGGGGACTGGAGCACCTCCCGTATGAAGACAGGCTGAGAAAGTTGGGGCTGTTCAGCCTGGAGAAGAGAAGGCTGCATGGAGACCTCATAGCAGCCTTCCGGTATCTGAAGGGGGCCTACAGGGATGCTGGGGATGTGCTCTTCATTAGAGACTGTAGGGAAAGGACAAGGGGTAACGGGTTAAAACTTAAACAGGGGAAATTTAGATTGGATATAAGGAGGAAATTCTTTCCTGTGAGGGTGGTGAGGCACTGGAATGGGTTTCCCAGGGAGGTTGTGAATGCTCCATCCCTGGCAGTGTTCAAGAGCAGGTTGGATGAGGCCTTGGGTGATATGATTTAGCGTGAGGTGTCTGTGCCCATGGCAGGGGGTTTGGAACTAGATGATCTAAAGGTCCTTTCCAACCCTAACCATTCTATGATTCTATGAATGTTTCATTTTCAAACAAATACATTTATGCAAAGATTGTTGAATAAATATTTTTCCTTAATTGTGTAATTAATAGAGTTTCTCTATTAAAAACTCAGTCAGACCTGCATTCCACAATCCCACCCCTAATGTACTCTATGTATCTCCATTAGCATGCCTGCTCACTCGTCAACCTCTTACCACATTTCCCTTAGTATCAAGTATATTGTTAACCTTTGCCAGGATACTACTGAATTAAGGTTATGAGCTGCCCTTGTTGGCTTTTTCCTAAAATTCTTTGGCTTTAGACTCTCCTGATCAAATGCTGAAAAGTTATTTCGTTGCAGTCTTCTGTGATGATATCTGCTGCTTTTAAATATACTTTTTTCTTTCCTGAATAGTCAGCATATCTCCATCTCATGGCAATATATACTCCAAAGAACGCTAGTAGCCAGACTTTGCAACACTCTTGAGGGTTCCACAAGACGATAAATTGAATATAACAGAGTATGTGAACTCGTGCAACTCCTGGCTATATATATTATAATGAAGTGGGAGATGTGCTGATTATCACATAATACAGATACATTATGTACAAAATAGGCACCAAGAGGAAAGAACGTGCTTTGGTTTTATCACTCACTATTACAAGAATGAAAGGACCCAGGCATGCATAATTCTAAACTGCAAATGTCATGCCTCCTCCTTCCATCATCCAGAAAAATCAGCACATTAAGAAAGAAACAATGCCCTGGGTCTTGCTTACTAACCACACAAAAACAGAGAAGAAAAAACTCACAAGTACTGTCTACAGTCAAATAGCTTTTATATCTCAGGGGTTAAATTCTCATTTTAGTTCACATAGATAAACAGAAACATAATTAATCTAGTAAAGATGAATATCCAGTAGTGGTCAATAGCAGCTTCTTCAACAAGAAATGCAAGAATGAATAAAACAAGTTTAAGGGACTGAATTAAGCAAAGGGTCTTTTTTGACTTTGACAAGAATCATGGAATGGTTTGGGTTGGAAGGGTTCTTAAGGCTCATCCAGTTCCAACCCCCTACATGGGCAGGGACATCTTCCACTAGAGCAGGTTGCTCCAAGCCCTGTCCAGCCTGGCCTTGAGCACTGCCAGAGATGGATAAGAAATCCTCAGCTTTATATTAAACCACCTCTAACTAGCCTCGAAAGCTATAATCATCATGGGTTTTCCATCCTTTTTCTATTTCCTTCTTTTAGCAGCAATTTTTAAATCTGTAAAATCAAGAAGTGGTGATTTCCAGAGGTGATAACCGTTTAGAGCCATCAGCAACTTAATCTGAGAAAACCCTTCAAACATGTGTTCTGAGCTCATTCTCCACACTTGAACGCAATCTTTCACAGACAGGATCCTTATGAGGTGTGTCCTTTTCTTATTCTACTGCTCTATTTCAGTTTGGTTCCAAAAGCAGGTGGAAATCCAAGGTCTGCACAGCCATATTGATGACAATCTCCTAGTAAAGGTGTGTTTCACTTGACTACTCATTTTCAACAACTCACACTGTCATGCTTTGTTTTCTCCTTCAATTTCTTAAATTTTTCTTTCCTATTTCTGTCTTCTAGCATATTTAAAGAACTTCTTCTGTTTATCTTAATATTCCTCAGCAGTACTGCCTCAATATTCCCATTTGTACTTTCAATGCCCTCTTTATAGTCCCTCTGTTTCTTCACATAAAATTCTAACAACACTGCAGATCTTTTCTTTCCTATAATTTTTAAAGCTCTGTTTTGCTTTCATTTAATGTAAAAGCCATATCAGTCATCCACTGTGAAGTTTAATACTTGGCTTTTCATAATGACATATTCTCCTAAACACACTTTACCACCTCCAAAACCTTCAGTTAATTTTGGCAAAATTAGTTCTGGTAAACACTGCCTGTTTATATCACCTATTACATGGTTAGTGGCATTAAATGTTTAAATGGCATTGACTGTTTAAATGTTTAATTAACTTGAGTCTCTATTCAAAATGCCAACCAAAAAGTGAAATTTGAAACTGTTTTCAATAATAAGAATAACTCTCTAAGCATCAGTTCTTTTATCACAACCTGCTCATTTAACATTACAGATGTTATCTACTTCTTGGTATCTCTTTAACATATAGTTTTACCCCCTTTTACCCCTTGATCCTTATAGATAACAGTTCATTTGCATTCAGTTTGGGTACTCAGTTGTTACTGTGGTTTTAGATCTCTAAGAACACCTTGATACCATGTATTGAAGGATGATGAATATTTTCTATACAGTTACGCAATATTGAATAAATCAGACCAAACCCTCTCTTAAAATTCTCTAACAGAGCTGCAGAACCTATGCTTCATTTATCTTCCTCTCTTCATTATTGCCCTAGAGAATGTAAGGAAAATTGAATGTTGATTAAGGTACAACAAAGCTGACAGAAAAGGTATTTCTAACAGAAATTATCAAAGTGCTCAGATCTCAACAGGCAAAAATCAGCTTAATTTAACAGAAGCAGTATTGATAAATAGATTTACACTTGCTGAAGACACAGTTCCAGGTTTGTAGTATGGTTTGTTAGCAATGAAATACATAGCAGACAGAGATCTCTGGGTGTCTGGCTTATTTCTTCA
Organism: Pezoporus occidentalis; assembly: GCF_034315485.1. Taxonomy (NCBI): domain Eukaryota; kingdom Metazoa; phylum Chordata; class Aves; order Psittaciformes; family Psittacidae; genus Pezoporus; species Pezoporus occidentalis. Next base: position 1,995,810 of record NW_026915977.1, on the reverse strand, counting down.
GGCTCTTCAGAGCCTGTTGACCAATTCCATCCAAATCTAATGGCCAGTTTAGAGTTAGAAAATAAAGCAACATACTATACATCTTTTCTTATTTTCATCTCTTTGAAGTTAGAGCAGAACTACCCTATTGATTTCTCCAGTAAGGATGCAGTTGAGCTCAACCTTTGTTAGACAACAGAGTATGTACTTTCACATTATGACTAACAAAGGAAGTTTTAGCTGGAATTTTAAGCTTACTGGGCAGCACAGACCTAAATCAATACAACGCCCGTTGTTATTAGGCTCATGCTTCAGATACAATTTGAAGTTTGTGTCATTTAACTGTAGTAACCCTTGTATTTGTGTATGTAATGGTTGAAATTCTTAAACTTAGATTTTCTGTGCTTCATACAGCCACAGCTGCCAATGAATCCACAAGTTCTCAGGTTCCCTGAATTCAGGCACAAAGGATCCTGAATTGGGTGTTGACAAAATGAACATAAACAGTTACAAGGTGCATTTTTTTGCTATTTTGACTGGAAAATTGTTTGCATATTTCATTATACATTTTCAACCAAGCTCTTCTACAGCAATGTACAAAGTGATTTTTCCACACATAAAGCATTTACAGTGCTAATAAAGAAGAAAACATGTTTGACAAGAGAGTTTTGTAAAGACTCATTGAGAACTCATCTCCTATTGTGTTTTTGATGCTTTCCCACAGTGTTAGCAGAGGCCGTTGACCAAACTCACAGAAGAAATAGATCATTGTACCTTCGTTCAAGTAGACTATGACAATTCACAGAATCACCCTTCTACGCAGTATACAGCCAGTGAAATAAGAACAGGAATAGAATCAAAGCTCTAAGAACACCGGCAAAGAGGAAATAATAATAATTGAAAATGTAGTGGGGGCTTTCAAGATAGATTAATTAAAACTGGTAAAACTTAGACTTTCATGTCAAGGGAAAAGCTGTGGTGTGGAAAATCTGTGTTCTAAATTAGGATGAAATGTACTGTAGGACTTCTGTTTATGTCATACTATTTCTTGGGATACAGTTGTAAACATGGATGCTTTGCTATGAAGTATCATCATGTCAAGGTATTTCACAGCAGTATGACATCACACTACGTTGTGTTGATCATGTAACATGGACTCCAAGCTAAAACAATGACAGTTTTGCTCTTAGTTGTACACAGTTAATAGAACACTTAAGGGACTAGGGGTTGTTGTTCAGAAAGATTTGGCAGAGAAAGGAGAACAAGGAAAATGAATATTTGTACTGACCAGAGGGTGCCCAATATCTTGTGCAAGTAACTGATCTAGGATAATAAACACAACAGCAACAGCAATGGCAGTAGAAAACAGGAGAGTGCAGATGGTACCATCTGACAATGCCTTGGATCCAGAGTCTTTACAATATTATGTAGCATTTCCCCTTAATCACTTGGAAGATTCTGTGAAACCATGTGAAATAAACCAAAATCTTATAAACTGGCCTTTTTTCAATAACTACATTAAGACTAGAAGATGAGATAAGCATATAGATATCTTTTCGGAGATATTTAGTTCAGCTTAGCACACACATTCATTGTCCTGCCAATACTTCCACTTTTGGTGGCAAATTACTATTTTCAGCAGTAAAATACTGCCTTAGTGCCAGAGGAGATGCTCTCCATCTTTTCCAGACATCCAGCATCTTATGTTGTTGGGGTTTTCTTGGAAAATGTTTCCTGCAAGTGTTCAGATTTAGCACCTGAAGACTCTGATATTAGACCTGATGATGCTGGATGAACCCTATATAACTGCAGGACTCTGGGCTCAGCAATACAGACCATAGGAGTTGATGCAGTTGTACAGATGAGGGACCAGAGTGTTGTTCTGGTATTAGCTCTTTTGTACTAGCACAGGTGGTATGAAAAGTTCCAGATTTGGGTATTTCGTTGATTGCTGACTGATAATTCCAGATTTGCTTTCTTCCATATGCTATGCAATGCATGAAACAGTACAGAGTGCACCTAGAGATTGTCTTGGTTACGTGTCATCGTGCGTTCAGTGCAACAGCTCACACCAATACAGAGTAGCTAAACTTATTGTAGCTGTCTACTTAAGCGGGCCTGAAGGAGAAAAGAACAACAAAGCATCACGGTGCACTGTATTTTCAGCTATAATGGTGCTTGAAAAAATATCTTTGAATTCTAATATATTTTGGTATTACTTTCTGGGTGTTTCATTTGTATCTTGCCTAGTAAATAGAATTGTTATTGTATAAGTGCAGGGTATTATTACTACTCATGCAGCAGCCTGTACACAGTGTATTGGTTTCATTAAAATTCAGGCCTAGATGCCTGCCGAATGGTGGAAAGTACATTACCAATATAACTGAATTGATTTTGTTGAACCCATTGAAGGTGAAAGCATTGGGCATAATTTGTCTAGATTTCAGAAAAAAAGACAACAAACAAACCAACATTTGATACTTTACCACAACAGATCCATTTATAAAACCAGACAGCATAATACAGGCAGAGTAAACAATGTTCTGAAATACAGACACAAAGGTCAGTTAAAGGAAAGAAAACACGCTGATTACAAATCTGATTTCATGCAGGTTACTGCAAAACCATAGGATGATAGAATGGTTTGGGTTGGAAGGAACCTTAAAGACCACCTAGTTCTAAATCCCTGCTATGGGCAGGGACACCTTCCACTAGAGCAGGTTGCTCCAAGCACTGTCCAACCTGGCCTTGAACACTGCCAGGGATGGGGCAGCCACAGCTTCCCTGGGCACTCTGTGCCAGGGTCTCACCACCCTTACAGGGAAGAGCTTCTGCCTAAGATCTAACGTAAATCTATTCTCTTTCACTTAAAGCCATTTGCTTATCACTCCCTTATAAAAAGTCCCTCCGCATCTTTCTTGTCGTCCCCTTTAGGTGTTGGATGGCTTTAAGTCCTCCCTACTTTTGTCTTTTTAAGGACTGTTTTAAAGCTTATTAATCTCTGTATGTCATGCTTAGTTCTCCCCACTTTACCAAAGCTCAGATGCTGGATGTATGCACTAACCTTTAAAGGCTGGTTCTGGGAATGTACTTCCTAAAAAATACAAAAGACACATTATTTTGGCCCACTAAGCACCTCCATCAGGACTACAAAAATATAGTTTATTCCAAATAGTCCTTACTTGGCAAAAAGGGAATGAATGAAAAAGAATTTTTCCAAACCACAGTAAACTAATAGTAAACTAATACCTGTTGGGGAGGTGCAAACCCAGTGGAATAACTACTTAACAAGCATCCACGAAACTCATCTCTGCATCTTTCTGGATCAGCTGTAAGGAGAAGTGCTGAAGGTACAGCTGACCGGTAGGACTATTTCCTGCTTAGTTTCCAGCCTATCTCAAATAACATGTGACCATGGTAATGCTGTCTTATCAAGAAAGATTGTTGGACACAAAAAAGTATGTAAACTATTAAAAGTAATTAATATCTTAAAAAGTAGGTAAAAAAAAAAGGGTTATTTCATGGGTTTGGGTTGTGAACTGTGAATAAAGATCAGTCAACCCTGACCTACACAGCTGATGAAAACCTGAGTGGGAGAAATGAATTCTGATAGAGATAATATGCTGAGAAAAGAAAGGAGTAGATTGAATAATGTGTTGGGGATTGTAACTAATTCAGAAATAAGTCATGGACTGAAGTGTAACCAAGGTCTAGAATATAAATAGTTTGAGCAGAACAGTGGGAGTCTGGAGTGAAAGAAAAGTGACAGGGTCAATAATGGAAGGAAATGCAAATAAAATACTAAGCAGAATAAATGGATGGATAAGAGGTAATTTTAGGGGTATCACAGATCTGTGGAAATAGAATAATGAGAAATGGTGCATCAACACCAGGAAAATGCAAAGGTTTTGTCCAAAATCTTGTTGTGACTGGAAGTCAATTCTAAGCCAGAGTTTTGTCCAGCTATACAGGATCTTATGGACATCTTGAGTGGCTTATGACAAGGGATTATATTCATTATTTGTTTCATCTCTATATTTATTTTGTTTTTTCTTGTTACTTTCTTATTTTCCCATTTTTAAATGATGGACTTTTGTGACATATCCTAAAGCATTTCTAGTCCTGTCATTCTGTATTTGGACTTGAGGTGGCACAGCAGAAAGCTCTAGAGATGTGAACTAGAAGCCTTCACCGTGACATGGGGTTTAGGGCCCCGCTTATACAAGCACAACTTTAGTCAACTCAGCTGACCTATTCATTACAATGCGTGCTTAAAAGTTTCTAAACCACCTGTAATGGCACTATAGAGCACATCAGTGGGTATCTAACTGTGTCAGATAATTCTCTGACACATTCTGATGATATCAGGACTGAGGTCTGTATTTCAGCTCCCTGCACCTCCATTAAAAACCTAGACTATGATGCATTCTCCTTCTGTCAGAATAGTTTTTTGGCAAATGTAGGAAACTGAGGCATAAAAGGCAAAATAATATATTCTGTGTTACTCAGGCGCTCCTGTATTAGGAGCTGGATCCAAAATGCATGGCCCCTGGATCTCAAACAAGTGTGGAATTCTTTCATAGAAAAAGGTCCACGAACTATTTTATATGTCATGCCATTAACACTAGCAGTCTCCCTTCATTGGGAAGCACTCAATGAACTTTGTAATCAAATGTGCAATTTAACTTTAGAAAATGAAATAAAGTCCAGGAGAAAATTCTGAATGGCACAAGTAAGTTTTTACCTACTTGGAATATTCTGTTCTTACCAAATTTTGCCTGCTTTCTTAATTGCAAAAACTTGTCTGGTTGGAGGGCTTCAAGAAGAAATAACAACCTGCTGTACTTTCAAGTTTACATATGTCTTGCATAGAGAATCACATCTTTTGCAAAGAATAAAGCCATTATGATAGTATCTTAAATATTCTCGAGTGCCAGCACTGTCCTCTCCTCTAGTTTCGTTACATTTATGAAGAGTTTTGTAAGTTCACTCCACATTACAAATAACACATCCATACCACATATGTACTAATCACACCCTGTGATACTCCCATGTCACAACAAAGCATCTCCCATTGGATGTGGGTAGAAAGTCAGATACTCTTTCACTTTTGGAATGCTCTAAAAGCACATCAAGCTTTAGAGTGGAGATAAATGGTGTAGTTCATGGTGTGGTTCAGAGCACCATGATTTTTATTAGTGAAACTCCACAGCAGTTTGTAGCTTTCCTTAAACAAAGCCTTCAGGCTTAGATTGAGATGATCATGATCAATAGGGATGCGAAAGGTCCCTCTTATTGTAATGTTTGTATTATGACACACTAGGAAAAGATGGAGGAAATAAAAGATCTCACTTCTCCTCTGAGCAGTAGGTACATGCTATGAAATGTAATTAATCAAATGGAACCAGATAGAATGGGCAAAGAAGAGTCTTAGGTTGAGGAGCTGTCAGACGTTTGAACGTTACTGCACTCTCCCTTGCCCTTCCAGGTTCCTGTTACTCCTTTCAGCCTTCACAGTAAAAGCTGCTTCAACATGATGTGTATTTGTCATTTGTTTTAGTGAAGACTGATGACTTAGTTTAAATGGCCAGCAAAGGTGAGTTTAAGCTAAACTGGTTGACTTTGCACACAATCACACATGCAGGCTGTTCTGTCAGCTCTGCTGGGAGGCAACATCCTGACACAGAGGAGCAGAGCAGAGAGCCAGGGAAGCCAGTAGCTTCAAGGGCTCTAAGCAGATCACTCAGAGCTTCCCTGACCATATTTCCATATTTCAGGGAGCATGACTGATATAAAGATCAAGGGGAAAGCAAGAAGAAAATTTGATATCTTTTATTCCCATTCTATAGAATGCTTATAACCCATAGGTCTAGCACATCAAATCTGTAGCGGATTTCTGTTTGTAACCACGTTAAATTAACAAAAAATATATACATATAGCATATTGACCATTTTCTCTTAACATGTGATAGACTTTTAAGCAGCAAGCATATCGCTCTTATAAAAAGGGCAAGGAGCTTCACGCAGTAGAACTACACAGAAGATTTTACACTGATGTAAAGCTGCCTTCTATGTACCTCATTGGAAATATTGCCCACCAAATACTAGTGCTTTTCTCAGAGCTTTCTGGAAATTCATCAAGTGTGGGAAAATGTGGCTTTTCAAGAGAATAATCCCTTGGCAACATAACTTGGAGTGGATTTTTTCACTGTGTGAAAGTTTGTCCTAAGGTTCTTTGAATGTTTATTTGAACAAGCATACAAACAGAATGAAGATATTACTGGAGCAGTATCTTAATTCTTGTTCCATTCCATTCCATGTTCATTTGCTAGGACTGCATAGACACAGCACCATCCATGTTCCACGTATGCTAAAGATTCCGTTTGCAGTCAAGAAGTGTGAATAAACAGAAATGTTTATTGGTGTGATCAGATAGGTATTCAAGAGATTTCACAGAAATTACCCAAGATCAATCTCCAATCAGGTGACAGAAGCCCAGTTCCTAATGTGAAGAATCACAGAAGCACTTCTGCAACCATCCTACCTTAACTTTCTTATGTGCTCTTCTCAGTGTTTTACCTTGTAGCAAGGATTTTTATTGCAGAATTAGCATGATTTTAATTAATTTTTGCAGCCATATGCAAGCTCCCAATTAAAGGCATTACCTCCTAGCCATATGGTCTTAGTTTTTATTATGTTTGGTTTGCACATTGCCAAGAGAGAGGAAGGTTAAAGTATGCTCTGAGAAGAAGAAACTGCAGTCAACTTTCTGCTAGCCACAGGTGGGTTATCTAGCTGGCGCTGACAAACACTGCAAACACATGGAAGCCAGCTGAAGTCTGACAAAGCTTCTTAGATCAGATGTAAACATGGCCTTACTGGATCCAGACCTAACTTGAATGTCTCTATACTATACTCTCAGGAATGGAAGGGATTTTTTAACACCATCTAACACTGACCCTGGCTTTGCACAGCTCCATGAGGCTGGTTCTTCATACTGAATACCCCAGCTCTTGGTACTCTAAAGACTTATTACTGTTGCATTGATGCAACTGAACTATTTCCTGACATGAGCTGTCACTATGAATTATGGGACCTAAGCAGTCGGAGATTTATTCCTTGTGTTTTATTAGATGTTTGATGTTTTGGAAAGGGTGGACTTCCATTACCCCGCTCTGAAAGGACTTTATGTTCATTTGCCTGGAGCCAGCTGTTGTAACTTGATGTAGTTTCATTGAAGTCAGTGGAGTTATGTCAGGAAACCAAGTTACACGGGAGAAGATTAAATGTCAAACACTTATTTCATATTACTCTTGATCTTCGTTAACATCTTATATCTTATTTCTACATGTGCTTCTCTAAGAGATATTCCAACCATTTCCCTGGAACAAAAAATGAAGAAGTTAGTGAACCCTATAAATATATATGAAATTGCTTATTTTATACAGTTTAATTGTGAATAAACTTTAACAAATGATAAAACAAGTGGCACTGAGCTCAATTAATATTACATTGATTTTCTCCCTTATTCATTCTAAAATTCAAATATCTCTTTTAATGAAATGTTCTTGCTAAACAAAATACTAAACATTGCAGTTTTAATGGAGTATGATGTTGACTTCCATAGACTGTTAGTTTTCCAAGAAAATAATCCATTTGTACTATGCCTGCCCTATACTGGTTATTTAAAGCTGCAGTACTAAATGAATGCTTTTTTACTAAAATGGCTTTGATCCTCTCTACACTTCAGCTGATGGAAAAATGAACAAACACTGAACCAATAAACTAAAATAAACTTTTTTAATGCCTCTTGTAATTACTTGTGTTAGCTGCAGAAAAGAAATGTGCTGAAGCATGCAGTTTGGTAGTTCTCCTTCAACACTGACAGTTAAGAAATAGAATAGTTTAAAAAGTTAATTTAAATATAAAACAAAATAAGTGTCTGTGGAAAACATTGGATTTCTTTGTGGACTACAAAAGCCCAACCCATCAATAGTGTAAAAAAACAATTTACATACTACATAGTACGGGGGTGTAAGACCTAAAGAAGCAGTTACTGTTATCCACAAAATAAGTAGATGAGAGCAGGGCAAGGAAAGAGGAAACAAACGTATGAGGCATTTGATATTAGCCTGCAGATGTTCACCTTCAATTCTGTAGAGAATTAATAAATAAACTGAAAGATAGGCCCATCTTTCAGTGCTTTAATTTCTCAAAGTTGTATGTTTTATGCACAGAGATCTGAGACAGAGGAAGCAATGTCTGGCAGTTTGCTGTTTTGAGAGCAGTGATAAGTTCCTGTGCAGAGCAGCAATGGTGGAGATCTGAAATAACGGTCTGAAGCATCATGGTTCTTTGGTAGATAGCTCTTAGGACAGATTGGACAGGCCTTGGAGCAACCTGAACTAGTGGTAGGTGTCCCTGCCTACGATAGGGGGTTGGAAATAGATGAGTTTTAAGGTCCCTTCCAACCCAAACCATTCTGTGATTCTATGATTCTATGATATTGACTGAATACATTGGTGCTTCATAAAATAAAAGTTCAAGCAGTCAATTTAGAGATATATCAATTGGAGAAGACAGAAAGCAGGCAATTTTGATTTTCACCACATTAATGAGCACAAGAGTCTGCTCTAGGCTGAACTTAGGGTAAACAAAAGCAAGCATCAGGACAAAGAAGAGATGGTTATTAATTCTGAACTCCTCCAAAAGACAAGGGAATGCAAGATTGACCTGCAAAGAAGATTAACTCAGCTGTAATAGCTATACATGAATATTCTCAAGCTGTTTTAAACATCATTCAGCCTTCCATTCAATACTCAAATATAATAAAGATTGCAACTCATCCAAGAGTTGGTTTAATACCGTGAAGACAATCTGACTATAACAAGGACTTCAGCACCAAAGCACATAAAGGATGGGTGAAAATTGAGTGCTAATATCACTTTACACCAGAAGGTTAACTTCATAATGCTTAATAGCATCCCCAATTGGAATTGTGTAAGAGGGAAGGGAAAGCAAGAAGAACCAAACCTCTGGGAATTCATGAGCTGATTGCCCCTTGTAGTTGAGGGAAATCTATTTGTAGAAACAAATTGACCTTGCCAACTAGATAGAGACACAGATGCTAGATGATGTAACGGGGCTCCAAGTCTGCTGAATCACATGTAGCTCTTGCAGCAGTGAAGAAAATGGTAGAGGCTATTTTTACTAGGGAAAGGACATTTTTGATGACATAGAAGTGTCTCTCTCTGTTGAATCCTCAGCAGATATCTAATGTACATAACGGTCATAGTAAAAGTCTGTTGTTTAGCTCCATTATATTTTGTAACTTTATTAGCTTATCTGTTCCCTGTGTCATGTTCACATGTTTGTATTAAAATATACCTATATATATCTTCACTTCCCAGGTACCAAAAGCATTACAACTGTTGATACTTAAGTAAAATGGTAGCAGAAAAAGCAGAAACAGCCCTACTTGTAGAAGAAATGAAACATGCAAAACACAGACCTGATCAATTTCTTTCCTGTTTTTCATGATTTTTGAATTAATCATTTTGAATTAATCTCCACATATGCAACAAAACACATTTTGCAGGAGAAATTAGATAAAAATACCTTAAGTATGTATTTAATATTTTTAGTGAACTGAGTCTCTGTAGATTGTAAAGGTTTAGATGAGCACAAGGGGAGTCTGAACCACTTCACGGAAGAAAAATACCTAAATCACTAAATGCAACCCAGTGGTGGTGTCTATGCAAGTACGTGGAGCTGGAAGTACGTTTACAGAAAGCTTGGTATAAACTGGTCTTATTATATCATGCTTCCCTAAGCATTTGGTTTTAGCCACTACTGCAAACAGGGTTCTGGTTTAAATGGGGTTTTGGTCTGGACCAGAAGCAATTTGTATTTTTATAGCATCCAGACTTGGGAAACATCACAGTGGTTTACGTTGACCTAAAGAAAAGGGTATTCCATTAATATGATGCGTTTTAACAAGCAAACCCAGAATTTAATATTTCACATATCCAAACCATTAATATGTATATCTTGTTCACTGCTGCAGTGTGTTCTAGAACTTTGCAAATAAAGATTATTTTTTATGTATTCGTTGTTTTAAGGTGACTATTCAATATTTATTTTTGTTTCAGTACCAAAGACTGGCTTTGACCAAATCCGGAAAGGCAAAGCAAAACTTGTCTGAATCCAAATCTGGCTGCCTCCTGCAACATCCCAATTTCTCACTGGTTTTATAGATAGAAAACAGCTTGGTTTGGGTAGTATCCTGAAAGAAAAGCAACAACTGTAACCACTTATATCAGCTTCCTCTGATTAAGCCTTAAGGTTTACAAAGTGCATTAGTGTTTGCATTCTGATATTGGTTGAAGAAATTAAATTAAGTTCCAAGTTATTAATATCATAAAAAAACATGATAATTCCTTGTACCTGAAGACACAAATCAATTGTCATTGCCTGGAAGAGACACACAGGTACCTTAAAAGCAGAGTTCCCGCAATTTACCTAGCTTGGGTACAGATATCAGCCTAGCTTGAGCTCTATGCAAATCACTTCTGATTTCAAAACCCACCTAAGAAACTTCATAGGTATGCAGACGTTGTTTTATCTTGGCTTACACCCATATCTTACCTACATTTACTCTCTTTCAAACTAGCTGAAGTGGCTGCAGAGCTGATCTAATGTAAGAGAATGCAATAAAACAGACAAGCAATACAAGAAAACAATCAAATATTCCTCATTAGCCACAAAGAATGAAATTAGGACACACACTGTTTAACTACTGCCCTATATCTTTGAGGACTTTTAGCTGAAGAAAGAAGTATTCAGGTGGATTTAAAAGACAACTAAGTGAAGGTAAGTATTGGTGACATCATTCTGTGATAGATAAGACTGTTGAATTCTTGTGATACAGTAAAAATCAAAAGTGACCAAATCTCAGGCAGATTTCTCTCTTTCTGGGAAGTTAATTAAATAGATGCACCACCACCCCTTATTCTCCTTACAACTCATTGCTTAAAATATTGCATTTCCAAAAGGAAAATGGGAAATTACAAAAGCATATCAATAATATAAAGAGTTATATTTAGAAGCGTCCTTTCTGCCAAGGGACTCAGGGCACTATAGAGACAATTAAAGTCAAATTATAATCACGCAAATTGTTATGAATGCATGTTATTAGCTAATAGAGAAAAAAATCCAAACCCTAAAATTAGACTAAAAATAAACAAATGTGGCATTACTAAAAGCAAACAGTAAAGCAAAACAACAAGTTGGTTTTCTTAGTGCTCTTTCAGGAGTTTAAAGATATTTTTGATAGTTTTTATTGATTTCACTTGTATTATGTTGAGGTTTTTTACCTTAAAAAACATGATGTAGGATTTTCAGACATCACCAATTCTTATGAAATATTTGTATGCCTGAAACTTGTGTTTTCAGGCACATAGATATGATGCCTGAAATGGAATGGATGGAATAGAGAATGCTGACCCCAGGCAACTGGACTTTCTGCAACACGTGGCAAAAGAATAGCTTGAAAAATCCCTTCGCTTAACTACAGGACAAAAAGGTGCCAGACAGAAGGTCATATTCCCTTCCAGAACTTGTGTGTGGAAATCAGGGCTGCTCACAATTATTTCTGTTCCCACAAGACTGACCTCCTGAAATGTTCTCCTTCATCCACTTCATTGCTGCAATGTACCGACTTCCTAAATATGGAAATCACTGCTATGGAGGTAATTTAATCTCCTTTCTGGTGAGTTCTCTTCTGAGAAGAGATTGATCTATGTTTGGACCATTTCCAGAAAAAGGTGAGAATCCAACCAAATCTTCTATTCATATTTACAGACAGCTACACTATTCAAGTTCTGTTATTTGAAAAGAAAATGTCTAGCATTTCATTTTGAGGAGAGCTTCACATTTCTGATGTGTGTTAGATAGGCTCTGAGCATGTTTGTTGAAGCCAGGCTTCAGGGATTCGGGCAGGGTAAGAAATGCATTTCAGCTAAGTTTAGACATTGACAGCATCAATGTCTAACTCTAAGCTACTCACCTGGGACCTTTCCATTGTCAAAGGGAAGAAATAAGAAGTTTGAGTGCTCAGTTCATCTGATCTACTTAAATTTCAGGCACTTCACTTCACTGAAAAGAAAGAACCTACTTCAGTTCCATTCTGAAAGGGTCCTCACTTTGTATAAGGTGGTTTACCAGGCCAAATAAAACCCAATTCATTGATGAATTTCATGGTCACTTGTAGACAATTAGACAATAAATGCATACATAAAAAGAATGAAAGCAGCATCAAGTGGTTATTTACTGTGCCTTTGATTCAAAACACTCTCAGGGACACTGCAGTGATACGACAAGGAATGATGGGTTTAAACTGAACCAGGGAAAGTCAGGTTAGATATAAGGAACAAGTTCTTTACTGTGAGGGTGGTGAGGCACTGGAACAGGTTGGCCAAAGAAGTTGTGAATGCTCCATTCCTGGCAGTGTTCAAGGCCATTTTGGACAGAGCCTTGGGCGACATGGTCTAGTGCAAGGCATCCCTGCCGATGGCAGTGGGTTGGAACTGGATGCTCTTAAGATCCTTTCTAACCCAAACCATTCTTTGATTCTATGATTTACCATTTCTGAGTAATATTTATCTACTCTAGGCTTAAGTATTTACAGTGGTAGAAATTGTAATTGTTTCAGGTGATCTGTTAGCCATTTCGGGCACTAGAACAGTTCTCTTCAAGTTCAACATAAAACTTCACAGATAGAATTTAAGCATATTGGTTTGTGACTTACCCATGGTCATAGAGAAGAGTTCATTTCCTGGTCTGCAGCAACCCTTCTGTATATTTTAATGCTGCTACTGGGTCTTCATTTGCTCTTGTTTCTCACTTCTGAACTGAAGACTTTCTTGTTAACAACCACAATTCAAAATATTTTGGCTTTGTTAAAAACATAAAAAAGAGGGACATTTTAAATGCTTTCACTGCCTTTAAAAGCTGAAGCTTTCATAAATCTTGTCTAGGATTTTTTTTCCCTTCAGCTGAGCAGATTTTATTAACACCAGTTTGACAGACTTCAACTGGTTTACCCATTCTTATTTGAAAGAATAAAGTCAGTTTAAATGGTTGCTGAATAGCAAAGCCTTATTTTGTTTTCCTTAAATTAAAGTATAAACATATAAACATGTGGTAATATAAAAAAAGAAAGACTTTTGAAATACATTTCTATCTTTCAGATGAATGTGACAGTTTGGGTATAGAGGCTTTTTTTTTGTCTTCGTTTTTGGCTGCTGCAGATTGAAAGTTCTCAGCAATTGTTGTTCAGTAATGATACTGTAATTGTTAAGTAACAGATCTCAAATATCCCCATGAGGTTGGGAAAGGAAGAGAATCAACCTTACATTCCCTGATGACTCTGAAGCTGTGCTGGGTTTGGCTGGGACAGAGCTAATTTTCTTCACAGCAGCTCCTCTTGTGCTGTGTTTTGGATTTGTGACCAAGGCAGTGTTGATGTTTTACTTAGGCACTGTTTTAGCTATTGATGAGCAGTGCTTACTCGGTGTCCAGGCATTCCCTGCTTCTCACATTGCCCTGCCAGTGAGGACCCTTGGAGTGCACAAGAGGCTGAGAGGGAACACAGCTGAGAAAAAACAATGCCAAAAAAAGCACAATCTATTTGTTAAACTGCTTAAGTTAATGTTTTCCTTCACAGCTGGGGCAGCCTGAAGAGCATACACAGGTTAAGTAACAATGGTAAAGGTAACAACTTGATTGCTTTTGAACACGTGCCCTTTACTTGGTCATTTAGTTTCTTAATATCTTTTTTTTAACACCAGTTACCATCATTAGAATCACCATTAATGTAAATCCGGTTTTAGTGTATAAATTCTTCCATCTGATTTATCCTGGGTTCAAAAGAATTTATGAAGATATTATGATAATGAGTGCTGAGGGAATTGCAGCTTTCCTTTAAATGCAATTTATTTCAGGTAAACAATTTGTGCTTTCACCATTTCAGTCTTAAATATATATTTTACTTCAACAATCAAGCCCAAACAGGGAGAAGCAACTAATGCCAAAGAGACAGAAAGAAAACATTTCAATAGCAGTTCTTTTCCTTTTCCATTTTCCTCTCTTTCTTCTTGGATGAAGCTGATTTCATTTTCTAAGCCTGAAAATACATTGTAATCTCAAAACCATTTCTATTCTTTGTGCTGGAACACAGAGATTGCTAGTTACACCTGTTCTATATTTTTCACCTTCTGTAAACCAGAAGGCTTGCAGGAGTACTATTTTGACAAAGACTAAAAAGAAAGCAAGAGACAGCATACAAGTGCTTTAAAATCTCGTGTGTGGTATATCAAAACTGTATTACAGCATAGTCATCTGACGGGAAAGCAAACACAATTACTGTCTCTGTGTTAAGCTTCCCTTCAAAACAAGAAGTCAAGCTAACTGCAATACAGACCTGAAGCATGAAGGATTTGGGTCTGAATTTTGGGGGGGGATAAAAACCACCTTCACAAACAAGAAGTCGTAAAGGTCTTGGCTCTGCAAATGCATTCAAGGTACTTGCCATGGGTTAAGCAAATGAGATCACTCAGATTCAAAATTAAGCATATGTCAAAATGAAAAACAAATCAAAGATCTCCATTTAGCTGTCCATTAAGAACCCTAAAGTAAAATGCCAGTGGTGAATTTCACAGTATTCAGTAGTAGGGAAGGTCACAGTCTAGGATTTAGCATTGGAAAACAACACAATCTGTTTTTCTTTCTGTGTAGTTGATGATCTTATCGTAAATACTAAATAGTGAGGACCATCATGACGAGCAGGAATGATTGTGGTTGTGCCTGCACTTATCTATTGGCATGAGACAGAGCCCTAGTTTAACTAACAATCATTCTCAGCGGCATGAGGTGAGAGAAGATACTGTTTGGAGGAATACCTTTCCTATTGCACATCCAGATTTCACCTGATGAACTCTCAGACATAGGTGATACAAGTCTGGACAGCAATTCTTAACATCTTTCCATAACGTACATGGAGCTTACAGCTATGCCTCTGTGCTCAAAACAAGCTTGTCATCAGAGAGAGAAACTGGCACCTTCAGAAGATGAGTCAGCTTTTCCTAAAAAGAGACAGACTTCTCAGAAACTGAGACTGAAAGTTCCTAGAAGTTGACTTCAAAATATCATGAATCATCACACGGAGCTCTCTCTTCTTCAGATCTTCACCCACACTTTATCACAGAGGGCACTTAGAAAACTGGCTTAGATCAGTCATTTTCCTTTTAGACAATTACATATGAACAAGCAGGCTGCCAATCCTTGCTGGAAGGCTCCCTCTGTAGCATTTTGGAGTCTACAAGGATGAATACACCCATCCACTTGTGTGAAGGTGTACCCAGGCTGACAGAATGCTTCTTGAGACTATTTTGTTCCACTAGTGAAATAATTTCGTCAGCTTTAAGCCTATTTCCTTCATTCTGGACATGAATTCAGCTGTCCAGGCCAATGCAGTAACCATCTGCCAAGCAAGTCTATAGATTTTGCCCTAGGAATATCAAAATCTGCAGTGTGAATGATTTACATTATAAAGTAATGTTTTATATTGGATAACTTTTGTATAACTTAGCACAATGTACACGAATTTTCTGAACAAATCCATTGATGTCAATGAATCCAGTCATGTGAGAAACATTGTAGAACTGGGATCACCCCTTTTAAACTGAATAGAGAATTAGAGAGTCTCAGAACATCCTTAAAGAATTTAGAAGAGAATTATATCCTCATTTTAACAATTTATAAGATGGTTTTAAAAGCAATTTTATAGAGACTTTCATTTTTTATTAAATTCTGTAGGGTTTTAGAGTAATTTCTATGGAACCTAGTGTTTCTCTAATTTATGTGTCTTGTTTTATTCCTAATAAATCCTTTTCCAGAAGGATCTGTAGCTTCCAATTTTCAATGCATTTAATTTTGAGAGAGCTGAGGTGTTTGGTTTTTTGTATTACAAACACACAAGAGATTTTTTGTCATAAAATTCAAAGCAATCAGCAAAGAGTTAAAATAACTCTAATAGGCTTCCTCACTCCCACATTGGTGGCAAGCAGCTTCTAACTCAGCTGCTGGCAAACTTGCAGCAATAATATATACACAGAAATTAGTGGTACCACATATAAAATAAGAAGAAAAAAAGAAAAGGTCTCCATTTTACTTGATACACTGGGGACAGCACAAGGTAAACTCTGCATAGCGCATCGTGCATCATGCCTCTTATCTTAGATGAATGGCCAAAGCCTCTGGAAAGCATATGGCTTAAGCAAATGAAGAGAGTCTGGAGCTGTTTACTAATGAGGAAAAACCCAAGCAAACAAACCCAAATGTATTATTATTCCATCACTAAGTAAAGGGCACTGTATGACAGCAACAAAATAAACAGATAAATCAGTAAAATCGAGTAATCCTGCCAAATGAATCATAAGCTCAGTGACAATTAAATGTAGCCTATTTTGACTCATAAATAGCATCGCATCCTTCCAGACTAAAAAAAGACTTTGTAAAACCTTCCATGTAATCATGTTATCTTAAATCGCCTGCATTAGAAAACAATAGATGGCACTTAATATAAGAGGGAAATCTAATCTGGCAAAAAAGATCAAGGGTTGTTAAGGTTTGTTGTTTTCCCATACTTTGTTAAAAGAAAAAAGCCAGTGAACACCACTGTAGTCAGATGATCAAGAGTCATCACACATTGTTAAACCCAGGTATAGAGTAAGCTTCTGTGCAAGAAGCAGACTGACACTTGCCAACACAGCAGGAATTGGTCTGAGCTCTTCAGTGGATGCCTACCAACTTCTCCACAATAAATCACCTCCTATTTATACTGGCCACTAAGTTCTAACAGCAAGACTCATGGCAAGGAACATGAAAGTATTATGGTTTAGGAATAAAGGTTTCCTACCAGTACTAAAAGTAAATTGGGAGCCAAAATAGTTAAACAGATATGATTGACATCATGTTACATCATCCCCTGTCCGCAGGACAGCATAATGGTTTATGCAAGGTAAAAGCGCCTGCCTTCAAAAGCCGTCTGGTTAATGAAACATTTGATTTGTTTGGACCAGTGTGTTGTAAACAGGTTTAAATCTTCGGAGTATACCTTATTCTCAAAGTAAAGTGGAGCCATCCAATTCATCAGAGTTCAGGCAACCAGTGAAAATATGCCTTCACATCATGTCTTAAGACAGCGTTTTACTGCAGACGTGACTGAAAGCATCTTCTGAATGTGACACTAATACATTATTCTGTTACGTGCTGTCTAATATTTGCAGGGGGAAAGAAGAAGACTAATACTAGTATGTGTAAGCTTGGAAATATGTCTTTATCATCTGAGGTGCTTGTTTACCTTCAGCTACCAGATACGAACTGTGTAATAGCAAGGCGAGAGAAGAGTTCAGCTTTGTTTTCATTGAAGTGTAGAGATTTCTGCCAGGTTGGAACACAGCAGTCTTACTAGCTTATTCCCTCCACCACAGTATGTTTTTGCATAGATTCTTTCAGAAATGAAAGTATGCTGGTTTATACCTGTCCTTCCACAGCACTGAAGTTTTTTCCTGAGGTATGGAGTAGCAAAGTTAGAAAGTACTGCTGGTTTGATTTTTCAAAGACCTGGGGAAAAAGTGGTCTATCAGAAATGAAGCCATTAATTTCTGAACTGCTGCCTTCTCGGACATAGCTCCATGGAGCAATAATAAGGTCAGATTTCTTGTCAAGCCATCATTTCTCAACTGAGACAAACATGGAAGACACATTCTGGGAGGAAAGGAAGAATGCTGAAGAAAAATGAATAGGTGGATGCTTCCAGAATGCAGTTCTATTTCTAAATAACTGTGCTAATTATGTGTCATGTAATACACCTTCACAGTCCTAAGCAGACTGCTATTTTTAACTGATTCAATTAGATGCTAGAAAGATGCAGGCTACTTCACTATAGTAAACCTTTTGTAACCACAATCAATGGGAAATGAAATCTGAAGTCATGTTTAAACTAAGCCACAGAGTCACTACCCTACATTAAAATCACTGTACTGGTAATATTGCCTGTTCAAAAGAGAGAGAAATAAGAATGAAACTAATGAAAAGCACATGGATATTCTTCTTTCCTCACAGGAAAAAAGTGGCATGGATGAATTTTTGTGAGGGAGTCTTAGTATCATAGAATGGTTTGGGTTGGAAAGACCTTAAGATCATCCAATTCCAACCCCCCTGCTATGTGCAGGGACACCTTCCACTTAAACAGCTTGCTCCAAGCCCCATCCAACCTGGCCTTGAAAACTGCCAGGGAGGGGGCAGACACCGCTTCTCTGGGCACCCTGTGGCAGCAGCTCAGCATTCTCACAGTAAAGAACTTCTTCCTAATATCTAACCTAAATCTCCACTGTTTCAGTTTGAAGTTAGCTAAAAAAGAAAATTAGCTAGAATTATTCATGCATAGAGATGCTGACACCGAAAACAAGAAAGTTAAGGAACAGATGATCAACTGAACTGAAGTTTAACACCAAATTTAGAAATAACTGGTGGTTATGAACGATGCCTTCTTAACCAAAGTGTGGGATTTGCAGCAACAATTCAGTTCAAAATGCCCAAACTCATGTTCTGATTTCTAACAGCTTAGGAGTTAGTGCCAGGTCCTGATATATGACTCCAAAGGTTTTCAAAGAGTTGGGAGCCTGGGTTTGCACCCAGAGCCTGCTTAGCTTGTGAGGCCTAGGAGGAGAGCAGTGTAAGATTTTTAGACTGCATCTTCTTTCCCCCGGGGAAAAGAAGTTCACTGTTGCTTTTAGCTATTGTTCTACTGCCTCAGAACTCTAAAGAGGGATAATTATTTGGATACTGCTGAATTACTCAGAATGCATACATTGCTGAGCAAAACCCGACTTGACTCTCTCCTTTTGGAAAGCTTGGTGAGAATAATTATCTAATTTACAGACACTGCAGAAAATGACTATAATAAATGATGGTCCCTGTTCAGAACAGAGTGCATCATACAGCTAGATTAAAATACAGTTAATTGTACAGAATGAGGGGGGCGTAGGGGGACAGAAATAGGAGGCAATTTACAAAAGAGAAAACATGCTTTAGAGAGGCATCTCTAAAATACATCTCTAAATATAGAGTGATGATAGACAAGAAAACTAAACCCACAGATATGAGCATCTTTGTGGCTTAAAATCCATGTCCAATCTATACAGCTGGTGCTCATCTCTAACAGGAAATGTCATTTGTAAACTTTTAGTACCATCTGATTTTAAGGGCCAGCTCATCACAACTGAATCATAATCAAGTATGTAACACTTATTTCACTTTCTCTTAGTAAGATTACTGGTTCAGAGTAATAAGGAGTAGAAAAAACAGGGAGAAAAAAAAGGGTAGGAAAAACAGGACTACTACTGAAGTAGTCAAACAGCAACCACACACTTAGAAAAAATGGATTGTATAGAATATAAACATTTGATCTTCACAAGACTCTCATGTGTTATACCTACAACAAATGTCCATCTGCCTGAATACTCTTCATACTTACCCTTAATATTTTGGCCAGGTTCTGTAAAACTGAAAGTTGTGATAAATTATCTAAAGCTGGGAACTGTTTCAATACAAAAGTCTTTCCTAAGTGATCATTTTTTTTGTGATTCTGGCCATGAGAATAACAACACTGAAAGTTTCAGACTGCTGTCAGCAGAAAATTAAGACTCCTTCAGTAACCGTACAAGGATTTTAAACACAGAAATAAACAGGTGCTTCAGTCATTCTGTGTTATACATCACATTTTCTTTAAGGCTATCACAGAAACAGCACTGTCATGGATAATAAAGTGAAAACTCATCTGGAGTGATCAAAGGTCAAGGTCAGCTAGTGCAACAAGAAATCAAAGGATTCAGCCACAGCTCTGAATACAGCCCTCAGTGAATTAGTGCTACTCATAAGGTCAGTAATTTTTTAATGATAAACCAAGAGTACCAAATGACCAACTCAGTGGAGCATCAGCTTTGGAATGGGGCTCTATACACAGAAGCAAATTTCAACTCCAATATTCACACACCTTTGTGTGAACCTTTGTAATCTGGCTTCAGAGCCTATGAATATAAGTAGTGTTGCAGCCTGCCCACTACACAACTGTTCCTGAATGAAGCTTGAAAGACAAAAGACAAGAACACAGTAAATCTTTTAAGCACAAGTATCCCCACATTATTTGACTTATGCTTAATTTCTCTCAATTTTTGTATCTTTCTTATGAATTAGGATTGGTGAGAAGGGAAAAAAAAACCCACACACAATGAGCGATGAATCTCAGTTCTCACTGATGGAAACAGGAAAGCTATAATGCTCCCAAAAGGCCGAAGGGAAACAGATGAATGCATCCTGACTGCACCAAAGAAGAAACCTGGATATCTGTTGAACCAAAGCCTATCTTGTTGACAGATACTTGCTAGAATTAGCACAGGACAAACATGATGAAGTCCTGCTGCTAAGGAGAGACCAGAATCTAAAGACTCTAGCAACAGAAAAGTTACAGGAAGGGAAATTCTAGTGGGGCATAAGGAAAAAAAGGATTTGCTGTGATGATGGTTAAGGATTAAATTGTCCCAACAGGTTGTGAAATCTCTATCACTGAAGACTCTCAGAATTTGACTGGATAAGCCCTGAGCAAATTGATATAACTTCACTAGCCCCTCTCTGAAAAGGTAGCCTATTGGAAGTCGCTTTTACTTGAATCTTCCACAGTTCTATTCTATTACCCTGCCCAAACAGAAACAGTCATGCTGACCCCCAAACACAGACTACCTTTGTGTGTTTGCCTACTCAGAAAGCAAATTCTTGAAAAAAGACTGATTTTCTAATATAGAAGAGATGAAGAGGATAACACCCGGAGACTATTTCCAAACAGTGTCTATTTTTCTCCATTGACTACAGAAGTTACTAGCATACTTGCAGACATCTCTTTCCAGATGTCTAAAATCAGATTAAATCCCTCTCCCTGAACATCCATGAACTCAGCACTTACTTCTGAAAATTGCCACTTGCAAAGGATCGTATTATACTCTTTCATCCTACAAGATCAGTATTTTTCAAGTGCTTTTCTCTTCAATTCTGTCATAAAATTGAGAGGAAAACAGCAGTTCACTTTAATGACCAGCATAACATTATACTGTTTTGAATCCAAAAGCACATCTTTCATTTAATCTTCATCCATAAAGAGATTCTTTCTTGCTTCATCTAGAAGAGTCAGGGAATTGCTAAGTTTTACTATAAGTCCCCCTGCACCACATTTCACAAGAATAACATTAATTCTGGCACTTTTATTTCATTAAGTAAAGATATTCTGATAAAACCTCTAAGGATGTGGCACAGCTGTCCTAATTTGGGCAGTATTTAAGCTTCGCCATATTCAAACACCACTTTCTCAAAGTAAAGCATATCACATAAATTAATGTATATCTATGGATCTCACTTTACCATATGGTCTTATGGTATAATTACAGTTGGGTTTCATCCCCTCTAAATTTAAAACAAATGAAATGAAAATTAAATACATTTTTGCAGTCAGGAAAACAAACTACATTGTGAATAAATGATACTGCAAGTTTTGCAAGCACAACAGCTGCAATACAAAATATCTTGAACAGGAGAAGTGGAGGAGAATGTTGTGCAAAACCTATAGATTAATGTAGAATATTAATTCCTGGGATGCTGATGGGGAGAGTCCAGCTACAGACATGTTAAATTATGAGCCATTCCCCAGAGAAATCATAGAGAAGACTGTAAGCAGTGGAGACTGCAATTTCCTTGGATATGTTTTTGCATCATCACTGATGTTCATCAGACATTCACAAAACTGAAAGCTCTCTTAAGTGAGTATTTAATAAATAGTTGAACAGAAACATTGCAAGTCATAGCATCGCTTATCTGTGCTGTGATTTCTGTTACAGATCCAAGTGGGGTGTTTTCCACTCCTCAGTGGTCAGTGTTGTCCAGATATTCCCAATCTAGTTTTTCTTTAGCTAAATGTGTATCCAGCTTCTTTTCCATATTAGGATTATGGAAACCTACTTTCAGGCAGATTACTTCTTCTAAACCTTCACAAAGATGCTAAAGCCTAAGTAGTAAGACCTTGATTTTGTAGAAGGAGCTGTCATCTCATATTTTTAGTTCAAAATATTTTAAAGAGGTGATCTGAGTATTCTTCTGAACAATAGCAACAGTGACCATCTAACTCCTTTCTTTTCAAAGCTTTAGCAAAGAACTATTTCCAACACTAACCACTAGACATGTCCAAAGACTAGAACAATGTGCATTCAACCAATAAACACTCATACGAATTACCACGTATTTTATGAGTTTCAGAAAGGAGTTCTATACTGATAGCTGAATGAGGTTTCATGTGGGCATAGTCAAATGCCATGGCTAGAAGTCGAGATGGATATGATATTTTTATTCCTCTTAATAATATATACCAATAATGACCCTTAGTCTTCTACATTGAACACTAGTAAAATATCTGAATTACATTTATAGTTACTAATCACTGGGAGAGAGAACGTGCATGTTATCTTACATTTTCCAAGGCCAAAGGACAGAAGAAAAGCACGTAATCAAGGCACAGGGGTAAATTATAGGTGTTAATACTCCTTCTAGCTTAGAATTATGCTGTGGTCTACAGTCACAATTATTTGGTTAAAACAACAATCTCCATACTGCTTTTTTGAGTGATAGTCCTCAGAATCATGAATTTAGTACAGCAGGTGTAGATATGAGATTCTTGGGGAGGGATGACCTACTCCATTCTGCTCAAGGACATTTTCCTGCGGGCATTTCGGGCTAATAACATAAGTATCCATATTTGAATGACCACAACGTGAGAAAAAGGTCACACAGGAACATTCCATGAGAGCATTATTTCTTTCTAACACTAAAAATTAGTAACATATAAGAGTTGGTATCATATTTTATCCCCAGCTAAAACAAAGCTTCGCCTTTAGAAGTCTTTTAGTGTGCTTGGTCACACCACAAATCATATGGACTACATCATCATGTCAAAAACATCCACATAATTCTTTTATTAATCTGGATATAGTTTGTTGATTTATAAAGATACAGTTTGATAAACTGTACTTATTGCCACTGCCTTTTGAACTGTCTCAACTGACCTTGCACATGGTCTATATGTTTATAGTGGGTTATTACTTAAAGTTTCAGAAAAACAAGCAACATGAACTGGACAGCCACAAATAAGGTGCAGTGAGTGTTTGCATCTGGCTTTGTTTGGTTTGTTTTTTTCTTTCCCTTAAATTATGTATCTTTGATGCAATAGTTAGGAAAAGGAAGTGAAGTATATTAATCCTTCAGCTCTATCCACCGATTTACTCCAAATGACAGATTGTCTTTAACACAGTTTATAATCCTTTAAAATATTATTTGCTTAAAATAAATTAATATGTTTATGTAATAATATTTAATAAAAAATAAATAAATAAAGATAAGCAACACCAAGTTAATATCAACAAAATATAGCGTATGCAATATAGATACAATCAAAGGTTCAAGAAGGAATCCTTCTGAGGAGAAACCAATCACTTTAGAATCTCCTTTATGACTAGCTCAAGTTATCATCATGTTCATACCACATTTAGTCCAAGAATTCATAGGCGCTAGGACTCACCTGACCATGTATCTGTATTGCACAGGCATCTGCACCTGAGCTAATCCATGTCAAAAAGCCAACCCTGATACCTGCAAGCCTCCCAAATTGCTTGCATCCCTCCACACTGCCCTTTCAGTAAGTGGCAGGACAGAATCTCCAGTCCCATAGGAACACAATGATCTGGAGATTTCATTCAGTACTTTACTCTGACCAGGTAGCCTGTAACATCCCCTGTATAATGTCGCCCTCAGTGTCCCCTCCTCTGATGATGACCTAAAAGCACTCAATCAGCCTGTTGTTTAGGCTGTAGAAAAGCTCCACATCTCTGAGCAGAAATTTCTCATAAAGAGATACTCTTTGTCTTCCTTGCCTGTCTTTCCTGAAGAGGCCTTTATCTATCCATCATCACAGATCTCCAGTCATAAAAGCCACCCCACTCCATCCTGACAATTCTAATGGCATCACAGCTCTGCATCCACACACAGGAGATCTAGCTCCATCTTATTTCCCAGGCTGTGTGGGCAGAGACTCTACTGCAGCATGGTCAAGAAAGCTGAGGTGCTGAAAAACAAACTGAATACAATCTGATAACAAAATAGAATAGGAAAAGAAAAAGAAAGGGAAAATAAGCAACTATCCTTCTTGTGATGGACTTTCTTTATAAGCTTGTGTTTCATGGAAGAAAAAGAGTTTTCAGATTCTTTTATTCTCCACTACTCAATATAATTCCAGAACATTCATAACCTTAGGGCAGAAGACATTAGAAAGTTGAGGGGTAATCAATTGCTCAAGATAACGCTACAGCAGTCAAAGAACAACAACAAAAAAGTGATACCTAGAAGCGGGGCATTTTTATCCCTGGGAAGAACAGTAATTGAATAGATGTTATGGAGTGTTATTTTATCTGACCGAGTTCAGAGTCAGATTTATCCTGTACAGCTGCAGAGTTTCCAAAATTTTCTAGGAAAATAGAGATCTGTATCAGTTATAGATTCACTATAAGGCTAAAATGGAATATATACTGTCACTGGAGACAACATAAACTGGGAGAGCAGTGGCTGGAAAGCAACCCTGCAGAAAGGGATCTGGGCTGTTGGTTGGCAGAGGGTCAATAGGAGTCAGCAGTGGACCCTGGCAGCCAAAGGCAAAACTGCATTCTGGGGTACATCAAGCAGCATCACCAGCCAGTCAAGAGAGGGGATTACTTATCTGTATTCACCCTCTACTTAATTCTGTGGGGCAGTTCTGGGCCCTATGACTAAAGCATGCTAAGGTCCTTGAATGTGTCCAGAGGAGGGCAACAAAGCTGGTGACAGGGCTGGAAGGAATGTCGTGAAGAGCAGCTAAGGACTTCAGGTTTATCTAGTCTGGGGAAAAGGAGGCTGAGAGAGGACTTCATTGCTCTCTACAGCTTGTTGGGGAAGGGAAGTGGAGAGGGATGCACTGAGCTCTTCTCCCTGGGATCCAGTGGCAGGACATGCAGGAATGGTACAAAGCTGCACTAAGGGAGGTTTAGACTGGACATCAGGAAACACTTCTTTACCAAGAAGATGGTCAAATATGCTTCCTAGAGACTAGGTTGATGGCCCAAGCCTTCAGTGTTTAAGAGGCACTTGGATAATGCCCTTAATAATATGCTTTAAATTTTGGTCATCTCTGAAGTGGGCAAGCAGTTGGACTAGATGACCATTGCAGGTCCTTTCCAGTCAAAATGTTCTATTCTATTAGATCCTAGTACTGCCAGGACGTTGATGCAAGACTGCCTTTTTAAGAAGCTTTCTTCTTAAAAATACATAAAACACACCACAAACAGACTTTAAAACAAACAGAACCCCCACAGATTTTAAGAGCAGAAACAAGTATAAGACTTTCTGAAATTCAAGAAAGGAACAGAAACAAAGAATAATTCCACCTATGCACTGTGTGTGCAGGTGCAAATTCTTTTTCATTTAAGCTTTGTCTCAGTCCATACTCTTTTCAATGGCATCTTGAACTGCAATAAAAGTCACCTCTAGTCACTAAGAAAAACTATCCTCTATTACGCAAGTCCTGGTTATATGTCAGTTCCATCCATTTTCTGATCCCATCCGTGCTATAAGTTGTGCATACCCTGCTGTTCACTTCTATAGTTTCCAGACTTCCTCCTCCAAGTGTAGCCAGTTGCTTCTTCAGGAAGAGACAGTCTCAGCCTTCCTCCAAAGGGTTTCCCCACTGGGAAGGGCTCTAAAACCCAAGGGAAATAGGCAAACTCCCACTCAGCCGTACCCAGTTAATAGAGCACGCTGCGTATACAGTAACTATGAACGAGTTAAAAGCCACAAAATCTCTCATGAATACTCAAAAAAAAAAGAAAGAAATCAGAGTTTTATTATGTTAAACATTTCCCTGTCACATTCAGTAAACATGTCTGCGTGGAGGACTCCTGAAAATCCCTTATGCCTTACAGCTTCTTGATTTTAATGGGATTCCAATTGTGTAAGCCTGAGGCTTACCTGGACACTAACATGGCTTTTCATTATTACAATGAGGAAGAATTTTCCCTGAGAATCTATTTAAAAGAATAATGGCATTTAATTCTATATTTAATAAAATGAATAGTTTTATTTGACAGAAATAGAGCAATAGTGAAGGAATGGAAAAAAGCAGCAGCAAAGACATCCAACCACTAATTGATCTAATTTGTCCTTAATTAAAACTATACAAATACATAGCTGAGTTCATAGCTGAGCTCCTGGCTTAGCAATACAGCATCCTCTTTCTCCTCAAACCTCTAAGGTCCTGTCCTGAAACACTTTGAGTATTGGACCCCAAACAGCACAGATAAGCACTTATGAGATAAGGACACATCAGCTAAAAGCACCAATATGTAGATACTCTCTAGAGGAGAAAGATACAACAACCTTATGAAGACAGGCTGAGAAAGTTGGGGGTGTTCAGCCTGGAGAGGAGAAGCTGCTTAGAGACCTCATAGCAGCCTTCCAGTATCTGAAGGGGGCCTGTAGGGATGCTATGGAGGGACACTTCATTAGGGACTGTAGTGATAGGACAAGGGGTGATGGGTTCAAACTGAAACAGGGGAAGTTTAGATTGGATATAAGGAGGAAATTCTTTGGTGGTGAGGCACTGGAATGGGTTGCCCAGGGAGGTTGTGAATGCTCCATCCCTGGCAGTGTTCAAGGCCAGGTTGGACAAAGCCTTGGGTGACATGGTTTAGTGTGAGGTGTCCCTGCCCATGGCAGGGGGATTGGAACTAAATGATCTTAATGTCCTTTCCAACCCTAACTATTCTATGGTTCTATGATACTATGATTATATGGAAACTGTATGCAACTAAATCTGATTTAAATATACATCTCAATGAAATAATGCTGATGGGGACAACTGTGTACATTCAGTGTAGCCACAATCATATGGAGATGGATTCACCTTTCAGGGGTATTACTCTTCAATTCCACTTCCTAATGTTTTCAGATCTGACACATGAAATAACCATCCTGTTCCTTAGACAAACACCTTGATATATACATCTTCACCAAGCTATTTCTACTGCAAGTAAAACGTTCTAAAAGTAGTATGTGTCTCCTCAAGGATGAAAACAAGATGAAAACCAGACAGATGTCAGTAACCTTTCCACTACATCCATCTCTCTGCAACCATCTTTTCTCACATCTCTTCTTCCTCCATAATGTCCAGAAACAGAAACTGTTATTCAAGATAGATGAGGCATTTGAATGATGCTCCTGAGCATTTCCTCTGTGAAACTGAATCAGAAATAAGAACACCTTATGGAAACATCAGCTAAATCAATGCAATAGATTTTTCCACAGCATTTTTTGGTGTTCTTTGTATTTAAGCCGCAGCTACCCCAGCAAGTACTGAGGGATTTACAACAGATACATTCTAACACCCCATTCTGCCTGTCAGTCTTAACTACACTAAATTTTATGAGGCAGGCCACATTCTGATAAGGTTTCCTGCTACTTTTCATGTGAGTCTGAGTAGTTTCAGAATTGTTACACCGATATACATAGACCACAGGTTTACTAAAACACCTGTGTTAAGAAGCTACCAGAGCAAGATAGCCAATTACAATGCCATAAAATCTTATAATTCAGGAATATCCACCAAGCTGTCCTGGTGGGCAAGCAGGTCCCCATTGTGGGCAAGCAGATGCAAGAAAAAAAAACAAAGAACTGCACGCACTGCTGGATAATTTCAAATCTCTAATCTTTTATGGTTTGGGGGTAATCGTCTCATTGTTTAGCAGGTTTCACGTGCTTTTAGTAGCACATCCATCTTGAACTTTTATTTCCAGCAACACGTCATTTACCAAATGACAAAGTAGGAAACAAATCAAATTAATAGATGATGGCAAATTGGTAGTGTTATCTTTCAACTGTAAAAGAAATATATAAAAGAAAAGTTAGCTGTCCATCTATTGTATGGGTCATGGTGATTCAGCTGCTGTCTGGAGTACTTGGAAATTTTAGTACCCAAAAAGCAGAAATGGACAAAGCTCCAATCAAACACATTTTCCTATTCTTCATTCCAAGACCCAGTTCTAGAACCTGGAAGTTTCTTCAGGTAAAATTCCTAAATGCTGGGCAACTTACTCAAGGTACAGGGCCATGTGATTAATATCACTTCATTTTATGTTTCAGATACTCAGGAAATCTGATCTAAAGCAGTGCAGGAATGTCTTTGAAGACAGCTCCAGGAGGCAGAAGACTCAGAAGTGACACCAAGCTACTGGCAGTGTTACCAGGAAACTCAGGACAAGTCAAATAAAGGTACCTACTTCTGTGATGTCAAGGGAAGACTCAGAAGTCATGACAGTAATAGAAAACTTAAGTGAGAAAACAGTATGATGCACATAAGTGATACTGGTTATAGAATGGCTCAAGAGTGGCTCTGAGTGTAATAATGGGTGCTAAGGACGAGCCATAAGGATCCATGGTTGCTGTAAGAAGATCCTTGAGAAGCAGCTATGACAACCAGAGATGAGTTTAAATAGCATACTCTCACCTGCCAGGAAAAACCTTTCCCCTTGGACTCAGAAAGAAGAGATGACAGGAGAGGCAGAGATAACAGAGAAAATGAATGAATTTGTCCTGGAATTGTGAGACTTATTCTATCAAAGAAGGGGTAAAGTTGACAGTAATATCAATAGCCTTTTCATTCAGGCTTAGATGAGCTTGGAGGTGCAATTCATAACATCTGTAACAGTCTTCTCACTGATTTCTTGAAGAAATCCATTGTTCTTGACAATTACTCCTTTATGAATAAGGTTTCTCTTTCCAATATAAAAGAATAGTCAAGCCAACACTTGACCATTCCACCTCTGACCATGTCAGTGAGAAATCACCAGAGCCACAGCTGGTCTATGGAAAATTAACTCATTCTATTTTTAGCTATTATGAATATTTTTCACCTAATGATCCTTGGTCAGATTTGTCATTGTCTTCTGTCATCACGTTACCCTCTACAACTGCATCATACTCTTGCAGGAAAGGATCAGAAATATATACTACTTGCTAATTATATCTCCAAGACTTTTTGTCATTAATTGAGTGATTGCAAGGCTTTAAGTAAAATCTTCAGATTCTTTCTGATTTACTCAGTACATACTCACTTTCTTCACTTACTAAGCAAACAGGCACCTATGTTATCTAGCCCAAGCCTTCTGCAGTGCCCTTTGAGCAAGCATTTGGACAAAGGGATTTTTGTCTTAGTCCTCTGTCAGCTAAGCAGGGCACGGCTTTCATGGTATAGAAAGCATTTAAAGAAAGTGCAAAGAGTTGGATGGGTTAATAGCATTGGCTTTAATTGTAAGATATTAATATTGGAGGCAATTCAACTAGTCATTGCCTTTCAGAATATCACCTGTATATAATAGACAGCTCCTATTTCAAATAGATTCATTCAAAGTTAATAGTAATGTATACATTAGACCTAAACACATCAAAACCCTCCATATCTCCTTTCAGTAATATGAGTGGATTTATATACTCGCCAATAAATTACTTTTAAGTATTTCTCAGCTGCCTGTTCTTTAATTCTTGAGATGCTCTTGAATTCTGAAGTCTAAAATAATAAAAGAGAAAAAATCTGCCTCAGTTGCTGTGGCCATCATGACAGTTGAGGACAGGAATATTTCACACTAAAGGAAGGATTCTTCAATGCAATTGGCTTCTAGTTCAAAATGGAAATAGGACACACTTTGCAAGTGTTTACCTGTGGTACATAGCATCAATCCCAACTCAACTGAAGAGGGGGATAGAGCTCCATTAGCCAAGCTAGCAGAAAAGGGATGTGATAGCTTCTGAGATGGTTCTACGTCTTTGTGAAAATCAAAGCCAGTCAAGCCCTAAACAGAACAGCTTGGGCTTATATTGCCAAGCACACATAGGTGCAGGATTTATGCAGATTAATGTGTCATTTCTAGACTCCATGTTCCATGGGTGCTATAATGCTTCTCTACTCAGTAAGCACTGTGCAATTTTTAATCAAGTTTTTAATCAATTCAACATCAAAAAATGATTTGTTAACATCTGTGATTCTTAAATTCCTTCCTCATAAAATAAGCTGTGTTGTATAATGTAGGTCTTATCCCTTTCATCTTTATTGAAGATATTTGCTCAAACCAGGAAAAGCCATGGCTAAACTTGAAGAGTCTCTAATGACTGACTGGAACCAACACCAGAACAGATGTAATGTCTACAGGAACAGAACTGGCCCTACAAAAGAAGCTGCAGATAACTGTATCCAATAGTACTATAGGACACAAATACTGAAAGAGAAGATAAAGCTTTTCTCTTCCCACATTGTCTTGTCTGATGCTGGTTCAAGAGGGTTGAGAAAGATATATTCCATTTCACATCTGGATTAAGTCTCATGATTTTGACTTCTGGTCATATATAATCCAAGACAGAATTTAATGCATTGAGTGAGTTTATGGTAATATAAACCTATTATGGCTGGCCACCATGAGCTATGGTCGGCTATATAGTACTGAAAACATGAAGAAGTGAAAGAAAGAAATGGATTTCACAACTTATGTTCTATTTTATGTTTCTGACTACATTTCTCTTCTCCAACTTTTTAAGAAATAGAATTTATTACCAGAGAAGAATGAGGCATTTTTCATGGGATTTCTGCACAATCTGCACACCTTGGGTACTTTAGGAGATCAGTTAATTCAAGATGACTCCTTTATTCTCCTGTACTTGATAGAATTTCAACATTTGGTAGCTATCAGCTGGAAGCAAAAATGCAAACGCATTTTGCAAAAGCCAAAAAAGAACTCAAAGGAGACAACTATTCACAATTTCACCTTCTGCCAAATTAGTCACCATGAGGAGGAGGACCACAAATTTGATAAGAGTGACTTCTGAGTGGAGCGAGTGAAGCTGAGCGTCTACATGGTTTCTCTACGACATCTGTAGATATGTCTTAGACATCCACACAGTGGGTTTGATGAGGTGGCATGAATGTTTGACCTGTACATTAACAGATTTGAATCAAGAAACTAATTAAAGCTCAATGAACTTGTGTGAAAATCCTTTGCCTAGGTTTTCATCTCTTTTACGACCTTTTTATCAGTGGGATGGTGTCTGCAGTACACTGAAGTTGTTGAGACTTCCATCACACATTAATATGAAATTACTAGAGAGTTATTTGTAGCACAATGAAAAATTTATGATCGTAACAAGTATGATTTTCCAGATCTTTCCCCAAACTCTTTTGCAGCTACTCTAGGATCTCCCATTTTTCTCACATAGCCAAACATCATTTCTTTAAATTCAAAAACATGACAGCTATTTTCATAGATGTAGCCTCCTCTTCCCCAAATTTAAAACAGTCAGGAAAGGTATTTCTCATTGGAAACCTTGGCTAGCAGAAGTCCTGTATCAAGGTCTGTAAAGTTGATAACATCATTTGTAATAAACTTTGTAAGAAAGTTTGTGAGAGCTTTATTGTTCGTCAGCAAATAAATAGATTACAGCATGAAAAAATCCCATATGTTATGTCAGAGTCCATCTTGAAAAAAGCACTTTGTGAATATATTCTGGCTTATGTTTGACTTACTTAGAAATAAAAAGTGAAAATCTTTTCTCCAACACTGGTATTAGAAATGAAAAATGTCTGGAGAATACCAATTCTATGGTGTCAAGTAAAAGATGTCTTAAGTCTATCTAAAAATAGAGCTCTATTGTGTGAAACCTGAGCATAAGCTTATATAATTAAGTCATTACTTGATTGCAAGGTTCGAAGACTGTGGAAAATGACAGGCACGTTTCACAGAACCATTCTTTCAGGTAATCTGTAGACTGGAGAACACATTTTGCATGGCTCTGCTTCTTCTTTTCACTTCAAGTTACATGGACTGGAAAAATAAATGCTTTATTTCTATAAAAAATCAGACTATGAGCAATCCCTTCTTTCAGTATCTTGTTCTTCGTCAGAAGGTGTTCTTATGACCTCTCATAGTGAAGAAACACGACTGAAAGACAAGATTAAATTGATTAGCAATGACTCTCATGCTTATCTGAGATAAGAAATATGGATCAGACAGGTTGAGATTTTCCAACGCTGAAGATGCAGATTGTATAATGAACTTCCCAGATGGTCACTACATTTACTAATCATAGGGATGAACAGCCTCTGCTGTGGACTTGAGTGCTTGCTTTTGTTAAGGCTGGCCATGCATGTTTAGATGCACTCTGTCAAATTTTCACTATACAGGAACTACTCATGTCAAAATAGAATGGGTGGAACACACATTTGAGAAACTGGGACACTTGTGCCATCTGTGTGTTTTTCTCTTCTGTTTGATAACATCCAAAGTTACAAAGGCTACAGGCACCACAAAATCAAAGGAAACAGAGAAGGTACTCTCTCCACATTT
Organism: Pezoporus occidentalis; assembly: GCF_034315485.1. Lineage (NCBI taxonomy): Eukaryota > Metazoa > Chordata > Aves > Psittaciformes > Psittacidae > Pezoporus > Pezoporus occidentalis. The sequence continues at coordinate 1,963,204 of NW_026915977.1, read as the reverse complement.
TATGATCCTCACAGAGGAATTGTGTGCTTTCTTATTACCTTCTGAACAGCAGTTGTATTGAATTACTTCAGGAGTGCAATAAATTCTTAAATGAGAGAAAACTTAAGTGTTCACTAAGTGCAGGACATTGTTCTGAGGATGTTTTTAAGCTGTTTATGAAGCATGCCACCAAAGGAATTGTGATCTGATGGCAAAGACTGGGAACAAAGGGCAGAACTAAGTAGACAAACACACGAATAAATCATGAAGTGCTCAGCAACTGTATATATTCTGTGATATTTCATCCTGAGGGTTGATCTATAGGTCAGATTAATCCTCTCATACTGAGGTGGCAAAAAGGTTAGATATAGTTCACAAATCCACTTTAGATAATGTGAAACAACTTCTGGGCTGTTTTGCGCGAGCCAAATCCCAGATGAAAATTGTCAAGGGTACTGCTTCTAAACATTCCACAGAAATCAATCTCATTTCGGCTTCCTCACTGAATGATGAGACTTCCTGCCCATCTGCAACAGCTTCCTAGAAAAAAGTGTAGAACCTTGTTATTTTTTTACCACAGAACCTTATTGTGATTTATTGAGGAAGAGACTATTTTGCACTAACAATGACAAAGTTTCTTTTCCCTACAAGCTGTCTGATTGTATTCAAAAGTCACTGCATGTGTCAAGTTCTATTAAAGCCATAGGAACGCCACTGCGTGCAGCTCCATCATATCTTGCCTAGGTTAATTTAGTCATCTAGAAAATTGATGTGAAAACTCTGAGAATACAGAGGCAGGGAGGCAGGTTGGACCTCAAGCTCCTTATTGCAGACATTCACTCCCCTGCAGTACTGTCCAGCACACTAGGCTCCCAGGAAGCTGTCTCACCTTATTTCTGTCATCATTGACAGTGTTTGTAGATGGGCACCAGTATCTTGCAGCTACACATTGGAAAGGGTCCTCTACTTTTAATTGAATTAATAAAAATAAAGTCTCCCCAGCACAATTGAAGTGAGAGTTTTATTACTGCTTTACCCTTAGAAAACCATCTCTATGAAGATATTCTTATGATTATGACCTCTTATAGTGGAGAAACACTGAAAGACAAGATTGAACTGATCAGCAATGGAAGTCCACCTCATGCTTATCTGAGGTAAGAAACACGGATCCTTGAATGGCACTGAAGAAGAAGGAGGCATATCTTCAGCTGAAATAAGAATGTAACTCCACTGAAGAGTGACTAGGAATTCACCACAATGTAATCCAAGGAATAAACCAGCACCAAGTGAGGAAAATGTAAACTCTATGTTCAGAATACTGATCTATTTTGAAAACGATTAGTCAGGCCTTTTCTGAAGCTCTCATCTGCTGCAACATGGGGTTTTCATCGGTGAGATGTAGAATGAATTTTTGTCATTTTTATGTAATGACAATACCTATTTTACTGTGAAGGCTCTGGGGCTAAAGAGAGAACAACGTATTTATTTCCTAATCACCAAGACTGACACATTTTCAGAAAAGCTGGTAACAACACAAGAAATTAATTCCATATTGTCAAAATGAACAGTATTTCTCTATGTATAAGACAATATTGAAACTAAAGCAGGGAACAATCTTGTTATATGGATGAATGGAACACAGTGGCAAATCTGTGCAAGATTGTTTAGCAAGCCAGTGTAGAAGCTCAAAATGTTGTGACTGCTCTTCACATGCAGCAAGATCTGGTGTTTACAATATCTACCTGATAGATTTGCTTTTGTTGACAGACTAATCTACTCAGTTTAATTCTGTGAATCCTAAGTAATGATATTTGTGATCTAAATATAATAAACTACTATACAGTTAGTCAATTTAGATCATAGAATCATAGAATCATTAGAGTTGGAAAGGACCTTAAGATCATCTAGTTCCAACCCCCCTGCCATGGGCAGGGACACCTTACGCTAAATCATATCACCCAAGGCCTCGTCCAACCTTGTCTTGAACACTGCCAGGGATGGAGCATTCACAACCTCCCTGGGCAACCCATTCCAGTGCCTCACCACCCTCACAGGAAAGAATTTCCTTCTTATATCCAATCTAAACTTCCCCTGTTTCAGTTTTAACCCATCACCCCTTGTCCTGTCACTACAGTCTCTAATGAAGAGTCCCTCTCCAGCATCCCCATAGGCCCCCTACAGATACTGGAAGGCTGCTATGAGGTCTCCACGCAGCCTTCTCTTCTCCAGGCTGAACAGCCCCAACTTTCTCAGCCTGTCTTCATACGGGAGGTGCTCCAGTCCCCTGATCATCCTCGTGGCCTCCTCTGGGCTTGTTCCAACAGTTCCATGTCCTTTTTATGTTGAGGACACCAGAACTGCACACAATGCTCCAGGTGAGGTCTCACAAGAGCAGAGTAGAGGGGCAGGATCACCTCCTTCGACCTGCTGGTCACGCTCCTTTTGATGCAGCCCAGGATACGGTTGGCTTTCTGGGCTGCGAGCGCACACTGAAGCCCGCTCATGTTCATTTTCTCATCAACCAACACCCCCAAGTCCTTCTCCACAGGGCTGCTCTGAATCTCTTCTCTGCCCAACCTGTAGCTGTGCCTGGGATTGCTCCGACCCAGCTGTAGGACCTTGCACTTGGCATGGTTAAACTTCATGAGGTTGGCATCAGCCCACCTCACAAGCGTGTCAAAGTCCCTCTGGATGGCATTCCTTCCCTCCAGGGTATCAACCGAACCACACAGCTTGGTGTCATCAGCAAACTTGCTGCACTCAATCCCACTGTCCATGTCAGCGATGAAGACGTTAAAGAAGACCGGTCCTAACACCGATCCCTGAGGGACACCACTCGTTACTGGTCTCCAGCTGGCATTGAGCCATTGACCACAACTCTTTGTGTGCAGCCATCCAGCCAGTTCTTTATTCACTGAGTGGTCCATCCATCACATTGATGTCTCTCCAATTTAGAGACAAACACAGAGATCATACACAATATTTGTCCTTTTCAAAGCACAGTAGAGAGAGTAAGGGCTAGAATGGGACACTTATATCAAACTGAAAAGTTAACATGGAATCACAAAAAAGTCTGTGCCTCCAGCTGTCATAACCTTCACCATGGAGATTCCAAGAGAGGAATGGAAAATGTAGGCTCCATTCTTTGGTTCATTTTTAAAGTATCACTGTGTCATGTGGCTCTAATGAGAACCATTGCAAACTTATACAAGCAATTCAGCCATGCCACTCAACACATCTTTTCTTAATTCCTTAATGTATGGTCCTGGTTACTTAGCTCTCCAGTTTTCTGCTCTTCCACTTTTACTTCTATTTTGTGACTACTTCAAATCTTTGCTATCTATAGCATAAATGTGAAGTGTCTCCACTCTTTGCAAAGAGATGCTATAAAAAATTATTTATCTATGGAAACATCCCTATTTTCTTCTGAAGGTCTCTTTGCTACATGGACATTCATCAGAGCCATGTTTTTAATTCTGATTTATTGTGAGTGCAAAAAGTTCTCACAGCATCAGGACTGCATAAGTCACAAATCAGTCTGGTTTGCTCACAGTGGTGCTAAGATCATATTCAGTTCTCTTACCATCACTCAGAATCTACCTGTTTTTTTTTTGCTTCTCATCACTGCTGCTCCCTGTTCCAGAGGCTTGCTTCGCTCAACTTGCATTTAGTTCTAGCTCCCAGCCCCAAACTTCATCTTCTATTTCTTAGGGTTTTCTTTTCTCTTCTTACTTTTCAAGCTTAGTAGATAGAGAAATCCTCACCCTTAAGTCTTTCTGAGAAGCGTGACAACTCTAGACTTTGGAATACACCTCTATTCCTGCAATTCGTAAACCTAGAAACAGTTATTACTCAAAGACCATCTATATCACATCAATAGAGAATATCTTGTTTAGCCTTTTGCATGGTAACATCCAGACAGTTCTACTTATGTATTCCTGAACCTACCACAAACACTGAAATTTGAAATATAGGACTTCATATATGAAGCTAGAGAAAGCTAAACTCAATTAGGTAAAATTATAACATAGGCCTTGGTTTTTTGTCAAGTAAACTCCTTGTTTAATAAATAAATATAAATAAATAAATACATAACTTGTTACTTTTTTATTTTTATTTTTTTGAACAAAACATATTTATATGTTTATTTTTGGATTACATCTCTTGCTAAATGACAACTAAAGCATACTTCTGGTTCATAATTTCAAGGCAGTGTAGAATAATTCAACAATCAGATTTAAGTGAAAAATTACAGGACACAAAAGAATTTATTCTCCTTTATTCCAAATTATCGGAAAACAGGAAAGCTAACACTGGCAATAAAACCGTCCTTCAATACTGAATCCTAACCCTTCCCCTGCTTCATTCTGCAGATCTTTTTTTCCTACTGGGTTAAAAAGGAAAGGCAATCAATTCAAATAAACCTTGAAATGATTGTCCATATTTAGCTTTTGCACATTATTTTCAATGCAACAATTTCACGGATGTTACTAAAACAATCTCTTTTTTTCTTTCTTTTTTTCTTTTTTTATATATAGATAAGAAAACAGAAAGGGCAGAAAACAGAATTATTTGCTCAAAGTCATTCAAACTATTAGTGATAGAGCCAGGCATAAAATCCAAGTCTCCTTGTTATTCTAATGCACTAGTGATTGGGTTATGCTATTCCATCTCTCCTTAGCGGAGATGCTGTTCTGCAGCCTGACCTCTAGAGCCAATACAGACATAAGTGTAAGATTTGTTAATCTAAAGACTCTCAAGAGAGTAAGCAAGTGTGGCGATAGGCATTAAAGAGAAGGCAGGCAAACACCCCACAAATAACAACCCAGCAGTTATGTGGAATTATAGCAGCTATTTTTAAGTGAATCTGGCATAAACTTCATTAGTCACACGAAAAAGGAGTAATCCAAAATTCAAACTTAAAGAACTTGCAGACTATGCCCTCCTTGAGGAGGTTTTCCTTCCTATCTCTCATGTTATCTAATGTATTTTTTTTTTACTGTGAAGACTAGTGTAGCAAAGGCTGTGACACAGGTTTAAAATGCACTAATCAGGATACAGCACATATTAACTTGCCTTGAACCCAAATACATGCATAATAAAATAGTGTAACTAACAATGTGTTGTTTTGTAACAGTCATAACATCGGAGGAATATGATGACTAAAGGTGGAAAAATTGGTGACACACAAATGATGAAAGAGGTACCAAGCAAGAACAAGATAAGCACAAGGTACTGAAAATGGTGAAGACATCCTGCCTAATACACACGAAGGAGGACTGGCAAAGTCAAACACAAGGTAAGCGCTATCAGTAGCAGAAGAGATCCCTCTTTACTGGCTGGGCAACTTGGGATGAGCAAGTAGCATAAAACAAGTATGGAAAGGAAAGACAAAATACATATCACAGGAAAAGAAAAAATAAAAATAAACCAACAGGAAATGGTTTGGTTATAATCAAATAGTTTCACGCAACACAAAAATGTGAACACGAATTTCTTTACCACATGAGCTCTCAAAATATCTGTTGAAACTCATTTAGAGCCCTAGCTATGAAACATAATGTCTTTACTTAAGGCAGGTAATGTTTTCAGATGTGTCTTGTTGAGCTTCTGTTTTATAAATCCTTCTGATCATCAATGCAAACGTTACCAGGCAATCACTCCAAGAGTATATGACTTCAGATTGATGCTGAGTCAACCCTAAAGATACTGCATAACTGTCCATATAGCTGAATCTCATAAATAACATATTTCTCTTTCAACTTTTTTAAAACAACTGAAAGAATTGTGGTAAGTTGGTTTATATATATGCAGTCTGTCATAAAAGGTTTCTCAAAGTCTTCAAGTGATGAAAAAGTGGGAAGTTCACAAAAGGTTTCTTAGTTAGGAACCTCAATCTTGTTAGCAGCACACATACCTATTTCAGTAAGCTGTTCCTTGTTGTATAGAGGCTTTCTGCAATTCCCTGTGCTGTGCCTTCTAGTCATTTTAATATGCTGTGGTCTGAGTTACTAGTAGTTGAAGATGCATTCCTGCTCAAAGAGATGAGTGAGTTCTGTTACAAAATTAGTAGTGACTAGTAAAATCCTAGATCAAGCTTAAGGTGCATTCACTCTATGCATTTTAGGTTTCTTTCTCCTCTATATATGGTAAAAAGTATAGAATTATTTTATCTATGGATCTTTTTCAAAGTTAGCTGAAGCCAATCAAAACCTTTTCTGACTTCCATAGGCTTAGGGTCAATCTCTCTACAGGAATGAACCCATGCCATCTTACAAGGGACAATAAAAATAATTTGGACCATGAAAATGAATGAGCCTCCTGGCTTTGTAACTGGTGGGAAAGTATATTTTCTTTACCGAAAATTTCCAATTTAATTGTTCCTTGTTGCCTTTGTTCATTCTCCACACAGATAAAACACACGCTCATCACCTGTGGTTATCAACTGGCAAACCTGTATTTTCTTTTAGAGCATTACCTATAGTATCTCAAGCCGAGTACTTTTATGAATATACATTCAGGCGAGTGTTTATCATTTGTTTTACATTTTGTTTACTCGTGGACATACTGCTCCTTTAAGAATATCACTAACCTATGTTTTAGTTTAAAATGTGTAACAAAAGTCTGAAATTAACATATCAGTGAAACAGAAAAAACATATTCTGGTTTTGGTTCATTGCCCATCTTTAAATTTGACAAGCTATTTTGATCAGTGACACCTCTTCTTCCTATTCTAATCTTTCACTCACTGTGCAATTTCTCTTTCTGTAGCTGTGTGGTCCAAACTTCAGGAAGTCTCAATGGTTTAGAAGCTTAATGTCTTGATTTACAAAGAAGGCTTAAGGTTTCTACTGAGTAGCCAGCAGAATTTACAGAAGCGTCTTCATAAATCATTAATCTCCTACTGAGAATCAGCAAAATTCCTGACGAGACCATGCTGACCACATGAAATATGGGGGGAAGGGGGGAAATGAAATCCATCCATTTAGAAAGGGGACAAGTCAGTGCAATTTTTGCTGTTGTACAAGTACTCGTTCCACCTGTTCATATCCTCAGTGATGTGCAAGTGAGATGTATTTGCACACATTGATGGAGGCAGGTTATGGCTACGTGTTCTTGTTTTATTAAATTTCTTCATGAGGGAATGAGATTATGTATTGTATGCAGTGTTTCTGAGTATATAAAAGGGAAAACATAATGCATTTTCCTTGGAGAATAGGATTTATGTGCTGCAAATGTCTGATATGAAGTAATGGTTTTGTGAGGGATTACTGTCAATGCTGCCTGTTTATGAATCAGAACCTATTCAGCAACTGTAAGCAGCTGGGAGCTGAACATATGGGATCAGGAGTCAGAAGGAAATTTTGTTACCTCTAGATATTGTCTTTGTAGGGGAACAGTTTATCTGGGCTGCAATATGAGCCAGCTGTGAAAAGCAAAATGCAGAAATAAACCTCCCTCAATTGAGTGAGGACAGCAAAGCTGACACTAACAGAAGTATAGAATCTGCTTCTCAAGAACTATTCCCTTTCCTTAAACAATACACATAGGTAGACAGGGATAAAAGACTTTTGCAGGTACGATATATGGCATACACGAGTGTGCTAAGGGCAAGGAGAAATGAGGGAGAAATGAGCAATAACATTCTCAGGCAATGGTCTACACCTATGGGTTTAGATCCTTTGCTAGTGCAGATTCAAAACTGGGATTTTAGGAAACTGTAACTCATGTCATGGATACCCTTGAGGAGACAGGCAGTTTTGCTTGCTAAATGGGTATGTGACTAAATGGGATTGGTCAGGAGAAGATATTTTACCAGAAATACAAAGTCATTTCTCCCCTAATTGCTAATCTATGCTAAAGAGTTCAGCGTTCTCCCCAGGCTGTACAGGGACGTGCCCCTTTTCTTTCTCTAAAAATGTGCAACAAAGTAATTTCAAGCTTTTCTGTTGAATTTTATGTGCTTTCAATTAGACCTTTTAAAAAAAGTATAACAGAGCTCTTAGCCCATAATTAATTCTTCTTTTTACCATTAACAAATGAATGTTATAAAAGGATATAATTTTAATGACTGATGAACACTGGGTAGGGCAACGAAATATCTTCAGGTCCATTACTAACTTCTGCAATCAGACCTGTTTGCTAATATAACCTTGGTATTATCAAGGTTATCTATGAATGGCCACATGGAACTTTGGCTGACAAAACTAAAAACCACACAAACTGACATTTTTACATGTTAAATGTCCACTTTGGGCTAAGAATATTTTGGAGGATTTCAACCAAAATCTGTTTCTAAAGACATAAGAATGTTTTTCTTTTGTTAAGAAAGAAATCATACCTGTGGAGTTTTAAATCGCAGCTAAGAGATTTCCTTTAAACCCTACTTAGGTAGCAGAATTTTAAGAGAGGAGAATCGTAAGAGATAACTGGGGTACAGAAACATTCAGAAATTATCTCATTTCCCCATTAATCATTTGAAAGCTAAATATCTGCTCTAAATTTTTAAGGTTTCTTAGTTCAAGGAAGACAGAGAAACACTACCAAAGCATATTTTATTATGAGGATATCAGGGAAACTTACAGTGGATGGAGATCAACAGGCGACTTTAGAATAGACTCTTAAATTTAACATAGCTACAGTTAGCTGAGATGAATCCTACACTGAGAACTGGGGGAGACCTCAGAAAGACTGCTTCAGAAGAAAAGGGCTTGGAGGAAATAGGAGAATCAAGCTGATTAGGTGAAAAAGTCTTGGAATTTCATGTTCTTGTCATTCAGGAAGAAGGAAAGTCAATGAAATAAATGGTTTGAGAGTGGGAAAAGAAAATATTCTTTCCCTCGGGAAATACCAGAAGTTAGCAGTGGAAACGGATACAGGTGAGCAAAGAGTAAGAGACAGGCACTGGGCAAAGGCAAACTTACATAAGTCAAGGAGTTGATGTACAGAAAGAATTGGTGGGGGCTGATTATGAATTAAGGCTGTATGAGGCATAAGCACTTAAAGACCAAGGTAAGAAAGAGAGTTAGAAGAAACAAGCCAATTGAGTAAAGTGACCATGGGATGTGTGAAGGAGAAAGGAAGATGACATATTTAGAGTGTCTGGGGCCCTTAGATAGGGAATCTGAAGGAAAGGGAAGCTAGGACTTTTTGAGCTCAACAACTAACAAGTGGCCAAAGAAATAACAAGTGTAAAGAATGAGCCTAAAATGAGCAGTTGTTCATGAGAAAGATGAAACCCTGTATCAGGGACTAGTCTGAAAGCTCAGCCTTGAGGTAGGGTACAGCATGTTCTATCGAATGCTCCTTCCATGCTCAATAATGGACTTATGCACATGGGTCTACACAGCAGAAATAAAGCTTCTGGCCTACTGATCACTGCTGAGAGCATTAGTGTTTCTCCACATCATGCATTTTATATTTTCAGTTTACTTAATGGAAAACAGCTCAAGGAAAAATATAGGAACAAATCTTGAGATTATGCTAATTCTAACATTCCATAGCTTTCATGCACTTAGCTTTGCAACCTTATTTCAGGAAATTAATGGAATTGTTCTTCAATGTACTTATTTATTTATAATAAGGTTGTGCAAGAGTTTATAAATTCTAATGTTACTAAACAAAACTTACATTCCCTGGCCTGGGAAAAACAAGCTTTTATATTAACAGCAGTGCTGCAACTTTTTGTTATGTCTTCATGCTCATTAAGTCATTTTTCTTTACAGCTACTGCAACAGCAAATGGTTCTGTCATTAAGCTCTTCATAGAAATTTACTATGATTTTATTGAAATAGAAAAGAGGCAAAGCTCTGAAACTTTAAAGAATTTCTTAATGCATTTCACTAATTTCTGCTTTATTTGACAACTGCTCTTCATTATTAACGCAGCTTCCCCTGCCTAAAATAATTCCTGTTATTGCCACCTCCATATTCCCAGCCACAGAATGGGTCTGCTGCCGTGTCAGATTTAATCTCTAAAATGCAGCAAAGTTATCAAAGTCAGTCAAAAATATATGTGCATTAACATCTGATTTAGCGCATGAAGGGAAGGAATGGAGTGTGAAGAGTATGGCTGAATAGACTAATGAAATTTTAATGGAACTTCAGTTCTATTTATTGGATCTAGATGTGCCACAAAGTTTATTTCTTTTGTTGTTTCAAAAACTGTCAATTTGACAGAATTCTGCTGGTCTGCCATACTACCTAGAGCAATTTAACTGAATAGCCCCCAGCCTCTGCAATTTTGCCATTCCCCAAAGGAAAAACATCCCAAATTACCACATAATGTGTGATGACAGGAAAAACACACAATAGAATTTTAATGACTACAAATACTGGAATTTTGTGTTCTGGGAAGACCACAGTGAAAGAAACAAATTAGGTTAATGTGGTTAATCTAATTTTGGTAGCATGACTCATTTCCATTTAGATTTCAAACTCATAGAAGTTTTCTAGCTATGCCTCACTGTTTAATCTGTCGGGAAGTTTCTGCCTCAACTATCTCCATGTCTAAGTCAATGACAAATGTTAGGAAAATCATAGGAAATGGTAGGAGAAGGAATAAAAATTATAAACAGAAGGCACAGATTACCAGAAGTTAACAATCAAAAGGGACTAGATCACAGGACAAAAATATTCTTGTACTAAGAAGCTAGCAAAGCTCTGAGTTCAGTGTCTTGAATAAGACAGATGTGATCAATGTTAATACCCGCATTGAATTATTAAGAAACAACCTATGTATATGTTTTCTCAAGAATAAAGCTTAAATAATCACCTGCTTTGTTTCATAGTTTACACTATTTTTGCAATGCAATATCATCTCTGTGTTACACTCACTGATAAAGGGAGAAAGAGTTAGATTTTACACTATTTCTTGTAAGCAGAAACAGAAAGTAATATGTTCTTGTACTGATCCAAATTCTTGAAATTAAAATTTTGACTTTAGTATTTTCTTGCAAACAGGAAAAAGAACGAAACCTGTAGGTTTCTTTGCATCTTGCCACCTAAGTCTACCTTGTAATATCAATATTAAAATATTATACTAGTCCTGATATGGAGAACTTCTTCAAATGCATTTCTAAGTGACTCTCCATATTCTGTGACACACGCTTGCACACGCAGTTGCATCCTATGCATCTTTGCATTTCCAGACCTTCTGTCATATTTTGATCCTAGATCCTTCCCCCCATCTTTAGGTGGTCAATCAGGGATGTTCTTGCCCCAGCACAAGGCAGTTAATGGCTTCCTGCCCCACAGAGCACCACTGCAGCCCCCACAACATTGACCTTGTCACTTGTGCCCATGTCACTGGGAGAAAACTGATGTACTTGTCCATATTCGCTGAGAGCAGAGGTACCCTGACTGAACGCATCCCTCTCTTATGGCCTTCAGTTATGGGAATTAATCAGACCTATAGGACTGCTACAAAACTCAAAAAGGGCTCATAACAGACTTCAACTCACATTTTCCAAGTCCAGCATTAGTCCCACATTTTTCCTCTCATTCCTCCATCTGCTCCCTGCAGGGAAATCTAAGAAAACATTTTTGCTGTTTGGTTTTGCCTCTCTTATTTATTAGCAAGATCAAATTTAATTTCAGAGGAGTTGGCATTTAAATATCAAAATTTCAATATGTTTTCTTCTCTCAAGTTGTGATCAATGGTACTGCTGTTGTGAATATTAACCACCTGTGCTGGTTTTGGCTGAGATAATTTCCTTTGTAGTAGCTAGCATTGGGCTATGGTTTGGATTTGTGCTGAAAACAATGTCACTAACACAGGGATGGTTTTGTTATGCTTACACAGAGCCAACACCTTTTCTGCTTCTCACCCCACCAGCAAGGATGCTGGGAGTGCACAAAGAGTTGGGGGGGACACATCCAGGACAGCTGACCCTGACTGACCCAAGGTATATTCCTTACCATAGGACATCATGCTCAGCATATAAAGCTAAAAGGAGAAGAAGGAAGGGGTGGGGAGACGACATTTAGAGTGATGGAGTTTCTCTTCACAAGTAACTGTTACGTGTGATGGAGCCCTGCTGTCCTGGAGATGGCTGAACCAGCCTGCAATGGGAAGTGCTGAATGAATCCCTTGGTTTGCTTTGCTTGTGTGTGCAGCCTTTGCTTTACTTATTAAGCTCTTTATCTCAATCCGTGAGTTTTCTCTTTCACCCTTCCTATTCTCCCCCCCCCAGACCACCGGGGGGTGAGTGAGCAGCTGAGCAGGGCTTAGTTGCTAGCTGGGGTTAAAGCACAACACCCCCACACATTTTATTATACATATATGTTTTAATAGCCCAGACGACAGAAGCACAAAAAGCTATCTATCTGTTATAAATTGAGCAGATTAGCTGCAATGTTTTGTTATATTTAGCACTGCATAAAATAGATGTGCTTTATAGATTTAAATACAAATAGCTATTTCGTTCATGCAAGGAACATTTTCCTCTGTCTGTTTAGTGGACAACAAATCAGCAGCCCTACACTGTGCTTTGTGTTCTTAAAATCTTAATTTATTTTTATCTTCTCCTCTTGTTGCAGACATCACAAGTCCTCTTGTAACAAGCTAACTGTGGTCAAAAACCACATTCCCCCCACGGATGCTCTCTTATACCCCCCTTCTCAGCAGGACAGGGGTAAGGAGAGTAAAGGGGTTGAAATAAACATAGGACATCACTTATCAGTTACAGTCATTGGCAAAACAGGCACAAGCTGGTCTAGAGGAAGATGTCCCTGACTATGGGAGGGGGATTGGAACTAGGTGAGCTTTAAGGTCCTTTCCAGCCCAATCTATTCTATGATTCTACAACTAAAACAGGCCACCCAGGGTAGTGGTTAAGCCAACATCCTCAGAGGCATTTAAAATAAATGTCAAAGTGGCTCTTAAGGACATGGTTTAGTGGTGGACTTGGCAGTGCTGGGTTCATGGGTGAACTTGATGATCTTAAAGGTCTTTTCTAACCTAAATGATTCCATGATTTTAATTTGTAGCCAATTAAGCTAGACCTGGGTCGTAAGAAACAAAAGCAAATATTAAACCACCACCTTTCCTCTCCCAAGATCAAGTTCAATTCAGGCAGCAAAGGGGGAAAGTGAGGCAACAGTCCATAAAGATCTTCTTGACCACCCACACTTTTCTCCTGCTCCAGCATGGATTATTCCCAGGCTGTAGTCTTGCAGGAAAAGACCTGCTCCAGCATAGGCTCTCCATGGGCAGCAGTTCATTCAGGAAATACCCATCTGCTCCAGCAGGGGTTGCCAGGGAATACCTGCTCCCCCATAGAGCACCTCTTCCTACCTTCCCTGACCTTAGTTCCTCTTGTAATTCCTCATCATTTTCCCTCCTCCTCTGCCTTTCCAACATTTTGTGCCCCTTCTTAGATGTGTTTTCACAGAGGAAGCACCATGTTCATTGACAGGCTCAGTAATATCCTATCATATGTTCACCATGGAACTGTGGAGCATAAAGCAGCCCCTGAGCTGACCTCAGCACAGATACTTCCCTAGAAACTCCATCCTTTCCCCTCAAATAAGAAAGCTTCCTGATACAGCCACACAACTATCATTTATTGTTATTTAAATAGCATTAGTTAAATAACTTATAACATTTACTTCAGACTCTTTAAGATACTGCAGACACATCCACAGAGCCTTTTAGTAAAGCAGGACAAACTACCTTAGTTCTCCTTGTGCTTCCCCTTTATAAACCACCTGCTTTGTGGGTGGGAGGTTGCTTCACACAGCAGTGTAATCATTGAAAGGAGCTGCACCTGCAGAAGTCCTGCAGTGTCATTAAAGGGGTTGATGCAGAAACATGCTGCTTGCTGTTGCCTCCAACTCCAGTGGTTTATTCATTATTTAGTGGTTTGGGAGCACACTGGGATGCTGGCAGCTTTAAAGATGATGTTTTGGAACTAACTGCTGTTTCCTGTATTTCTTGTTTCCTGCCTGGTAAGTGATAACATTTATTTGTTTGATTGAGCACTCAAAAGAACTTTGTTACATGTGACAATATCACATTGGCTTGTGTCATAGAACCCCAGACTAGTTTGGGTTGAAGGCAGCTTAAGGCTCATCCAGTTCCAACCCCTGCCACAGGCAGGGACACCTTCCACTAGAGCAGCTTGCTCCAAGCCCCTGTGTCCAACCTGGCCTTGAACACTGCCAGGGATGGGGCAGCCACAGCTTCTCTGGGCACCCTGTGCCAGCGCCTCAGCATCCTCACAGGGAAGAACTTCTGCCTAAGATCTATTCTAAACTCCCTTCTGTCAGTTTAAAGCCATTCCACCTTGTTCTGTCTCTACACGCTCTTATAAAAAGGTGTTTTCTGTATTTCTTGATGGCTACTTTAGGTCCTGGAAGCCTGTTCTAAGGTTTATGAAGCTATTTTGGGCACAAATGGCACTGTTTTGGTTGTAGGGAACTGCATGAGTGCTTGGTGTGGAAGGAGACATGAACTGTCCTGTGCCATTTCCAGTCCCCTCTCATTCCAGAGTGCTGTAAGAGGGCATGATGCTGATGCTCAGGTGTATGTAAGAAATGCTACAGGGAGGAGGATGTTAAATGCTACAGGGAGGAGGCATATGAAAAGCCACGGGTTTGGATGGCTTTTATGGGAAGGAGTGGTTGTTGCATGCTTGAGAAGGGGCCCCTCTCTGATGGGACCTTGGCCTTCATCTCAGTGCAGTAGAATGTAAGAGACTGTGGCCCTAGTAACCAACCCGTCTGGGTGGGGCCACCCTTAGGCATTATGACCTGTGCTGGAGCAGGCAAGAAGCGGGGTAGGAAGGAGCAAGGAGCAGCAGATGGGAATAGTTACTTGCTGATTCCATCTTCCTGCACTCTAGCTCTCAGTGGAAACAATGCAAGGTAAGGATAGAATGCATTGGACTAGGGTTGAACCAGGGAAGAAAGGTGTTTCTGTGTTTGTTTTCTTTTCTCCCCTTAATACCCAACTAAGTAATCAAAAGTTTATATCAGTGAGTAGTAAGTTAAGTGGAATGCCTTAAGTCAAGACTGTGTTGATGGTTGATGGAGTGTGTGGCAATGTGAGCGATTTATATTAAGGCTGTGATGTCAAAAGTAGAGCTTGTAATGGTTGTATATTCAAACAGAGCTTAAATACATGATTTGCAGAGGCAAGGGGTGGAATGTGTTGGGCATAAAGTGCAAGGGGGGGGTGTGTGGGAAAAGGCCATGAAGTGCCCTTTGTTGTGACAGTGTCCAGCAATCTCCACCAGGTGCCAAAACACAGCAGGATGAGCCCTTCTCATCAACTGTAAAAGGCTAATGGAATTCTCTTAAATGAGATATCACAGTCAAGGCTGACTATAAATTCTAATTCTTGAGATGTATCTGTGGAGCACTTAACTTGGTTTTGTGGGCAGTTTAGTATGTGCAGTGTGCTGTGGTTTTGTTTGGTTGCTTTTTTTTTTTGTTGGTTCGTTTTGGGGTTTTTGTGCTGGTTTTAGTTTGGTTTGCTTTTGTTCTTTGGGTTTTTTTTAACACTGTTTGGCACAGCTGCTGCCACTGACCAGTTTGGGAGCAGCATGTACTGTAAAAGCAGACACTGACTTGCTATCTCTGTGCTGCTTCAGCAGTGGCTGAGATTAGGTAATTTTGGATTGATAGTGGAACCCTGTGAATTGGTGGATGTTACAAAGAGCTGACCTGCAGATTCCCTTCTTATTTAGGATCTTTGCTATTACATGAAAGGGGAAAAAATGAGCCATAATTTTGGTTATGAAGTCTGACATGGTCATTTGTGGTGTGATGCTGTATTAACATGATTTGATTATGCAGTCTGATATGGTCATTTGAGATTAAAAACTGAATTAGTGTTGGGTTTTCAAAACTGGGGAGAAACATTGCTAGGCTGTTAAATTTAACATGCTGATAGCCTTATGCTTAAGCTTTCTTATTGTGTAGTTGATGTTGTTTTTTCTTCCAAGTCCTTTTATACCTTATTGGGTGAATTATTTTCCAAGTGGGAAAGTAAGCTGTATAGGATATAAAAAAGCTCCCAGATTGTCATTCTGATCAGTGCAAAAGTCATTTACAATTTACACTAGATAGAAGAGGTTCAAACAGGTTAGTAGTAAGACATGGGAACTTGCTATATGTCACGCTAAATCCTTTTCCCCTCCTATGTAATGCCTAAAACCTGGCCCTTGAGGTTCTCTACTTAGAGACTGTATCTATGGTAGGCCATGTAGCAACTAGTGCATCTGAAAAATCTGTAGTTTTCTTTTTGTTATTTTAAGAAGGCCATTTTCTACCAACAAGGTAATGAAGTAATTCTTGAGTCAGGTGGTAACAAGGGAAAATTGATTCCGTTTTTTATCTCATAGGTCTGAATGTAAAATATGGAAGCTAAACTTTGTGTGTTATTTTATAACATCTGTCCTTCCTCAAAAGCATAAGGATGATTTTTGTTTTTTGCTTTATTTCTTTCAATTTCATATATATGTATTTACTGGAAGTAATGCTTAATTTTTTGAAAGCTAAAGAACTATTAAGAGATGAGGAAAACACACTATAAAAGAAGCAACCCTACTCCAGCAAGTTTTACATCTGGCTCAAATGAGTACAAGAAAAACCTGACATTTTACATGAAAAACTAAAGGGGTTTTGTTGCCACTCAGTTTCACAGAAATGCTTCATAACGGTAATCTTTGGCCTCATAACTCCATTGATATTTTTAGACTATACCTAATCTTTCAGTTCTGGATTCCAGGTGAGATGCAGGCTACAGGTAGTTATGTACCAATGTAAAACTTGTTCTGTAACATTTTCATCCTTAGCTTTGAACAGGGAGATGATAGCTGGGAAGAATATTTTCTTGTGAAAAGTGGAATCCTTTTTCCACTTACCAGGTTCATGTCCTGGTAGAAACCTGGTAGAAAAATGGAACCAAAGATGTTGTGTATCTTAGTAAAAGTCTCATAACAGTTACTAGCCGATATTTACCTTTATGCCTTCAAAAATCAATGAAGAGTTTGTCAGCTGAGTAAGCAGTAATCTGAATTTTGAGAAATAATACACCAGAAAGGGCAGATTTCTTGAGCTTATCTCCAAAACATCTGGGGGATGGGGAAAATAATGCATGTGTCAGATCTGATATGGTAGTCAAAACTAAGAATGTATCAAGCGCATTGTCTTTGTTGTGACAAATGTTTATTATAATGCTATTTAGGGTAAAGAGCCTTTTGCTTTTGGAAATCTATGAAAAAGAAAGGGTACATGTGGTTTTCCCTGGAGTAAAGCATTTTAAATACTTTTACCTCAGATATTTTGAATTTATAGGTCTATGAAGTACGTACTACCCATCCACAATCATAAATACACTCTATAACTATACTTAACACAGAACTTCCACTGTTAACTGTCACTGTCTATGTATGAGACAAAAGTTGCAAAGAGATCTCTGATTCTTACAACTACTGCCTGTACTTGGATACTTGAACCTGATGTTTTAACAGAGCTTAATAGACTGGCATCTTTGCATAACCTCTGCACAAAAAGAGGTTATACACACCAAAAGTGATGTGTAGCAGGCATGTTTACTCAACATTCTTATTGTGGGATATTAAATCCTGCTACAGATCTCTTTATAATTCTGTCAAACAATTTTGCATATGCTTTGTCCTATGTCCATAGAAAATTTTTGGGGGATTTACTAGAGAGGATTTGGCTTTTCCGAATCCTGAATGCAGTCAGGGCATTGTGAAGGCTATCTTTGAAAATTCAAGCAATCATTCTGCCTAAATGGTGTGAGAAATGCTGGCCTTCTGCTCATTCTGAGTCGTACTTAGCTGCAGAGTTAGTTGAGGTTTTTGTGTGTGCGTGTATGCATGTGAGGTTACAGAGTAGACTTTACTGGAGGGAAAGGAACTGCTCTGACTTGCAGAAGCTCCTGCTGCCTTGTTGTGGTGCTGTCAGCTGCGTAGTCTTAGACTCAATCCCATATAAACCTCCAGTTACAACAACTCCCTGTGCCAGATTTAGGTTGCTGACCTAAACGTATTTCTGTGCTATGAATGGGGAAGTTGGTGTTGTGGCAGAGGCACAGGGGTAGGAGGTGATAGAAAACTAAAAGACCTGCTTGGGTAGTTCAGAGATCCTACACTGTCATCTAATCTAACCTAATGCATTCCCTGGCATATGACTCAACCTGCACGTACAGCCAATAGGATTGCCTGAACAGAGGGGCAAGAGGAAGTTTGAGCCATTCTCATTCAGATCAGCCCTGTGCTATTTCTGTGAGTACCTGCAAAACACAGAAATACTAAGATTATACTTAGATTCTGTAACAGTGATTTAGATTAAAGCAGAAAAAAAATACTTTTAAGCCTTATTGTAAGCCAGCCATCAGGATATTTTCTGTTGTTTTTCCACAGCTTGCTGTGTTCAATCTCTTGTTTCTGTTGGAGTTGAGGAGCTGGGTAGTTCTGATTCATCTGTTGCTTTGGCAGGGTGATATTTTATTCTTTTTTTTTTTAAGATACAGCCTTATTCCTTCAAAACTACTGCATTCCATAAGCAGGCAAAATCTGCCATATATTTGGATATTCAAATCCCATTTCCAAAGCTAGTGTGTTGTGGTTTGAGGCATCCTTTGCTCTCAGAGGTGATATATTGTCAGCATGGTTACTAGAGTGACTGAAAGCTACAGCACAGTAATATGAATGTAATGGTAATGTTTTTACGGGCATGAAACTTAATAGAGTGCTAACTGGAAAAAGCGTTAACATAAGTTGAAGAGTATCAGTTGGAAGTTGGATGTTTGAGGTTCAGATTCAGTTACATGCTCCATGAGCAAAAATTTCCCTGTTAGATTTTTATGCAAGATAATGCAGTACTTCTACAATGTAGAATTGCCCGTGTTCAGAATGTGTATGTGGAGGGGCTTGTAATATGTCCTCTGTACTTCTGACTGACAAAGATCTCATGAGGGGGAAAAAAATCAGAGCTGAAGATTTCAGTAAGGAAACCTAACTACAGTAAGACTTCAGACATTAATCCAATACCCACTGAAGTTAATGAAGAAATACTGTCTTTCTGAATGGGTATGAAATTACTGATGTATACTCTTAGCTGTGGAAGCTCAGAAAATTTAATATTGATGTTAGGCATCTGTGTGTTACGGCTGGATTTAGCAGAGGTGAATTGCAGTTCTGTCTGGTTCATCTAATCCACAGTTGCTTTCTTAAACATTGGTCACTGCATTTCATCTATTTATTTTATATGAGTCCTGCAGAAGACTATTTCTCTACAGATTATAGATATTATTTCTTTTTTCACTGATGTTGCTATAACGCTGGGGTCATGAAATGTAGAGATGCTTGCTTTTCAGTAAGGAGCAGCTCAGCATTACTTCTGAGTGTTAAATACTCCTTTTGCTGATAGTAAACTTATTTATTTTCCAATACAAGACACTTTCTTATCTGTACAGGGCAATTTGGGGGTGGGAGATGGGGACACAATTGAGCCAAGCAGTTACTGAAGCTTTTCGGTAAGACAGAATGTACCTTTCCCTGACAATATTTCAGTAGTCTTTCTGGAAGTGACAAAGCAAAGAATCCATATCTATGTTCTACCTTTTAAAATACAAATATGAGAAAGGAGTCTTAAGTTGTGGTATTAGTTTTTAATACTAAATTATGGCACTTGTAAACCTCAGGCACTGTATCTATTCCTGCCTGTGATAGGGGGACTGCCTCATTGTCTAACTTTATTCGGCCATTACAAGTTTTTATTGCCTTGGGGGGAAACCTCAGTCTTCCACTATTTAGATAAGTTATCAGAGCAGAAAATGTCCCTTTACTATTTTACATGTGCAATTGGTGCATCTAACTGTACTAAAACCTCAGATGAAATCTTAGATCCTAGCTAATACTCTGGGATGTTAGAAGGAATGTACTTTCCATAAAGGCCTCAGATTATTTTGAGAGTTCTTTGTATTCTTTCTGTCTATTTAAGGCAGGTATGGGTCTGAAATCTTGTTCTGCATTGGCATTTGTTTTACTTCCTGGATGTTTGTTTATAGAAATCCTTAATGTACCATGCAATTTGTAATAAGATTTTACACCATTATTGCTCTTGGTTTTTGTAAGACTCTATTTGTACTAAAATATAAATGCTTATCTTGGTTATAATGCTGGTTTTCACATAAAAATAAGGCTCACTCAGCATTGAAGTATCTTGTTCTTCTGATGGGCAGGTTTCAGTGAAAACTAGTTTGAAACTTGGCAATAGTGAAAGACTTAGAGTTATTCTGCTGTTCAAAAATGTGCATGGATCAGAATGGTCCCTCTTAAAAGCCTTCAAATAAGGTGAGGTCTAGTAAATGCTTCCTGATATCATAGCAATTATTGACTTGCTATTTCTTGTGTCGTCATCTTATTTTTTTGATGCTTAGAAGTTTCATTAGATCTACTAGTTCATTCTGCAGGGAGTTAACCTGCAAATTCTTGTTGAAGTGAGTGCTGTGTAGCCAAGACTAGCTACGGGTACAGCAGGAACACCACCAGATCTATAACCAAGGAGCTTATTTAACTTGTGAATTAGTATAAAGATACTCAGACCTCCAGGTTGCCTGTATACAGCATGTAGTTAACTTATCTGTTGCTGAGATGATGAAGAGCAAACATTTTTACTGATCTAGAAAGGCAAATACCATTTCTGTAGAAGACTATTGCCTGATTGCTTGCAGTAATACTGGCCAGCCGCAAGACACCTGCAATCCAGTACAGCACAAGCGAGAAGATCAAGCGCTGGAACAGGCTGCCCAGGGAAGTGGGGTATTCCTGGAGGCATTCAAAAGATGTGTAAATGTGCCATTTAGGGACATGGTTTAGTGGTGGACTTGGCAGTGCTTGGTTAATGGTTGGACTTGATGATTTAAAGGTCTTTTCCAACGTAAATGATTCTATGGTTCCAAGACCAATGCTGAGCTCTGCAAAGGAGGGACAGGAAAGCTGAAGTCATTACTTCAACTTACCAATGTGTGCTGCAGTTTCTTTTCTTAATAATAGCTCTGCCATGGCTGATGGATTAGGACTGACAGGCTCTCGAATGATCTGTCCACCTTTATGCCCTTATCTGAGTCTAGTCCATTAAAAGTAAACAATGCCCATGTTGTCTCTTCCCCACTCTCTACTGTATCCAGTCCCGCAGGCTAGGGGATTGCTCTGCTCTTTGTAAATGAAAGGATCTGAGGGAACTGCTGAACTTGCAGGAAATCTTGGTCAGGCTTTTCATCTGGCTTTTAACAATGTGAGCTCAGAGGTTGCTTTTATTCCTTCTGGTTCAGAATTCTTTGTTTGATCCAGTTAGTACAGAAGTTCTTGCTCCCAAAAATTGTAACCTGCCCTATATCAGGCAGCAGTATCAGG
This sequence comes from Pezoporus occidentalis, assembly GCF_034315485.1. Classification (NCBI taxonomy): domain Eukaryota; kingdom Metazoa; phylum Chordata; class Aves; order Psittaciformes; family Psittacidae; genus Pezoporus; species Pezoporus occidentalis. The sequence continues at coordinate 1,941,831 of NW_026915977.1, read as the reverse complement.
ATTTCATCAAGGTAGACAGAGTTGTTTCTTTAAAAAGCTCTGAAAATGAGACCAGAATTCTCTCCAAGGTTCATTAAAGAAGTAGCAGCATCATGTATATCTTCTTGTCTGTGTTCCCCTACTGGCGAGATGTTGCTTGCTGAAATAAAACCAAAAAAGTATTTTAAGGACATGCAATTTTTATTTATCTCTCTCTCTCTAAAGTGGAGCTTCTGAAAGGGTTTGAATGCAGCTACAATGATCTTTGCTCCATCTGGAGAAGAATGACATCCAGGTGTAGGAACTGGCTGGTAAAGGGACAGAGGAGCACTAAGCTCAGTGTTACAAATAAAGCAAATTTATAACCAAATGAGAGAAAGATGAGATAAAGGACAGATGGAGTTGACAAAAGTCAGCACAATTGTGCAATAAGAAGGGATACCTTGACCTGACAGAATAGCTTGTGGAGAATTCAGTGTGTATGTCACTGCAGTTCATGGAGATGTTACAAGTTCAGATTCCTTAAAGGTTTTTGGGCAGAATGTAAGTGACAGAGGCCTAAAAGGGGTCAAACTAACCTGGCTTATTTCCACATACTGAAATGAAAATAGAAAGGAAAGTATGGCTTCCCTAAACTAAGTGAAGTTATCTGAGGTTTTGGATTTGAAGATACATTTCCGTTCTTAAAGTGAACTTTATTGTAGTTAAGTAGTTCCTAATATTCCTTCTTTTTGTACAAAGTTTTTTATCACTTGTGAGTAACAGTTAAACCAAAACCTGATGGTGCAATCAGAGACAAACCACAGTACAGAAGCAATGCTTTTCCTGCCTAGCTGGACTTGTCTGTGTGCTGGTCTTAAATAACTAAAAAAAGAGCAAAGGTGAATCCAATTTAGCAATGAATTCCTGAAAAATTCATCTGATGCACTGCGAAACAAGCAGAAAAATTTAACATTGCAGTCAGCTCGACGTCTGAAGTGTCACTTTAATAACTATACAAATAAAATGAGGAAAAAACCCACCTAGGAATCTTTAGCTGCAAGGATTCACTTGTCCTGATATTCAGTGTGAGCCATTGGCATTGCTGCCTGCTATCAGTTATCCTTTTGATTACCTACACATGGCTAGCAAATTAGTTGCTCGTTGCTTATTTGGCTGATGCTTTGGTACTGTGCCAGACTGGGTATTTAAACTCCTTTTTTTTTTTTTCCAGGTTACTTTATCTTTGTCTCTCGATGGTGATACTAATGCAAAGCTCCTTTTGGTATGTGCAGTGTTCATAATTGTCTCAAGCTCCTAGTATTAGTTATACTTGTCTCATTTGGGTTTTGCCTTGGCTGGCTGGAACATCTTTAATAGGGAATTTGTGGTTCAGAACAAGCACAGATGGCGTTATCAAGCTACCTAGAGAGCACCAGCATTTTAATCTCTTAAAATTTGATATAAAGTGGGGTATAGACCAGGCACTTAGGGCTGTGAAATGTAAACAGACAAGATGAGACATGGATGCCTAGAGCAGAAGTGACTGGACTGAAAGAGAACAGAAATAGCACAATTACTGAGCATTCTGTGAAAGGAAAAAGTAGACATAAGCCAGCTTCTGTGAGAGCTGGTATTTAAAAAACAATGCTGTGAGGGATACTTGCATTTATGTGAATGGACGGGATGTCAATGAAGGGGTTCTAAGGAATGTCGTTTTGCAGTGGATTTTTATCACCAATAACTCTTACACCATGTTTTATTCATGAAATGACAAAGGCACTCAAGGAATAGGCTTTTGCTCAGGTAGGTATCAGCAAAGGGTTTACTCTTGAATTCTCTGAATGTTGAAAGTTTTACAGTGCAGTGTGTACGTGCCTCCTGGATATATGGAGATGTTGTGCTTTGGGGTTTCTGTTTGCCCTTATGTAAGGGCTTGCAAAATAGTTCATTTGAGCACATTCACTCTAGTATTTATGTAAAAATCTGAGGAATGTTGTGATAAGAAAAAAGTGAATACACTGTGCAATAGAACAATCTTACCTTCTTGACCTTTAATTCATCTAGATCTGTCTCCAGGGCCAGATCACTTCTTCCACACAGAAAGTGCTACCACTGGCTCTACAAGCAATAGGAATGCATTTGCTCATGGAGGAAACTGGTGTTTTAGTGGTCAAAAGTGGAACATGCCCATATCAGCCTGGTGTCTTCCACCATGCTTTTCTTCCCCACCCCTGTTCCTTAAGAAGTCTTTATTTAAGTTAACTTCTGAGTTGGTTTGTGGTATTTTTGATGCTCAAGTTTGGAACACAGCCCTGTATTGTGGGTATTCAGCATCAGTGTTGTCACTTGCATCGGTGTACACCTATGAAGTGAGTTAGCAATTTGTAATGCGCAGTGTATGTGGAAAAGATGTGAGCTGAGTTAAAAAGACAGGGAGAGTCACATGCATAGATGACTTCAAGGCAGCCCAGTATGAGGCTTCAGAGTTTCCCAGTAGCTTTGTTAGTTGTGTAGTGGGAAGAATTTCATGTTGTGACAGACTTTGGGTATGAAATCTCATCTGCAATCCTACTAGAAGTAATCTGCCACCATGAAGTCTCTGAGTGTTTTGTATTGGAGGGAAAACATTATGATGGGGTAGGTGGGAGGGAATCAGAGTATCCTCCTTCATACTGTAATTCTAACAATTGAAAAGAAAATAAAGGAATTGAAGTGTTTTATTTCTGGGTGTTTGAAATGGTCCAATCCAGTGCCTTTAAATGTTATCCGGTTTTATTTTAAAATGAGCTTTTGCTAAAGTTTGCACTGATTTGCAAAACCCAAGTTTTTTAGAGCTTTGTAACAAAACCATGACTGAACCACTTTTTTCTTAACTAGCTTTACATGGGATTTATTGGTGTTGGATCAGTTCCATATATCCTTTTAGAGTTTATAGAATATATGTAAACTGTGATAACATCTGATGACTGTATTTCAACTGTAATGTGGTAAGAGATGTGGAAGTGAAACAGAACAAGCGCAGAGCTATCCCAGGAGCTTGCATTCAAAAGACTCTGTCTTTAGCAGGGTGAAGCAAGTCTGTTACCACACTAGTCACAGCTATTGACTTGTGAACCTTGCTTGTAAATACTGTCTAAAGAAGTTGGGTTTTAGTGGGGGTTTGCTTTTTATTGGAAGATCAGAATGGGAAGACAGTCCACCCAGACTGCATGGCTCTACAGCCTTTAAAAAACCCTAGGGGAACAAAAGATTAGGTCACTTCTAAGTTCCCTTTTGTTGAAGAGGCCAAAGCTGTGACCATGTGCCCTTTGCAGAATTACTTAAATGACAGCTTGAGCTTTATGGACTTAAATATAAATACCATTATTAATGATTTAAGCAGCTCAGACAAAGATGCTTTCACGTGTTAAACAAAACCCAAACAAACCCACATTTTTTTGGGGCCTATTGAAAAGAAAAAGTTAACCATTAACTTTCAGCCATCCATGTCCTTGGTTTACGTAAGCAAGATCCAGTAAAGCCATGCTGAACATTGCTATCCCTAATTTTTATTCACCTGTCTCTAAAGTGAGATTTACAATGTGTATAAATCTCTGTTCAGTGGAGTGGGAAATACTTGTGTGTCTAAAATGAGCTTCACAGCAGCAAATTGCATAGAAAAAGTGATAGAGCAATGTAACTTCTTCAGCGAGAGACAGAAGGCTGTTAAATATGTAAGAGTATTGTATGAGGTACATATGTGTTTTAGACCCTAAAGACTTCCCAAAGATGGAAATAATCCTGTTAGCTGTAGCTAACTGGTATAGCTCTTTAAGATGCCCATGTGAACAGAAAATATTAGTTGTCCATCTCTTAGTTGTTCATCTCTGGAATAGCAGTCAGCTAGTTAAATAGCTGACAGGGAGGTGGGAGAGCGGTATGTTAGAGAACACATTGGTTTAAAAGCACCCTCCAGGCTTTTTAATCAAACTGGATCACTGTGCAGTCAACAGTGCAGAGATCATGCTGCTGTAAAAGAACCAAAAAGCAGGATAATGATTCAGTGGTATAGGAGTTACACTGTCACACTCACAAGTGAACAGTCTGAGATCTAGCATCTGTTCCAGTGTAATTTAAAGGCTGTATAACAAACTGTTAAATGCCCTGGGGGAGGAAAACCAGAGATTTGGAACCTGTTACATTCCCATGTAAGGGAAATGTATGAACCGAACAGAAGCATAGAACTGCTGAGGCTGGTAGAAACCTCTTGAGATTATGTGGTTCCAGCCTCCTGCTAGTGCAAGGTCACCTAAGGGCCATGAAAAGCTGAATTTTGAATATCATAAAGGATGGGGATTCCACATATTCTCTGTGCAAACGTGTTCCAGTGTCCAGTCACCCTCACCCTCAAGTAAATGGTTTGGTTTGGGTGTTCTTCCCCTCACATTTGAACTCTCAACCAACTAAGTCTTCCAGTGATGCATACACAACTGTATTTTGCATTGATATTAAAAGCCAGTTTTCCCTACGATGATACTCAGAAATGTATCTTTATCTTCCTTGTTTTTGTACTCCATAGGATCCAGAGATGATCTATCAAAAAGGTAGTTACTCATTATAGTGACTAATGCAAACTGAGCAATTAGTCGGGATATGAGCCAGGCCTTTCTCATTGCTAAATTAACAAATTGTTACATCTGGGCTGAACTTTTCAGCCAAAAATGCTACACAGAAAACTGCAAATTCAAATTGATGAAGAAATAACAGTACTTTCATGCCAGTACTGACAAGTAATTTCAATTAGAAAATGTGACCTTAAGAAAATCTGAGATAAATCGAAGTATTTAATTTAATCTCCTCTTGACTGCAAAGTTTTCAACTTTACTAATCTGACTTTTTAATAACATAAAGCCTTTCTTTTGGTCATCAAACTTTTGGTAAATATTAGCACAATGAAAACAGCAGCTATTTTTGCAACTACATGAACTGGGTTTTATTTTCATTGTAAATTTTCATTGCAAGAGAGCGATCATTATTTGCTTTAAAGTCCTGTTATAATACTGATCAATCAGAAGAATTGATTGATATTTTGGACAAATTCATCAGTGTCATTGGTCAGTATGGTAGCAATGCCTGTTTAGTCCCCAGTCGTGGAACTGGGCTCTGTTGTGCTAGGTGTGGTTCACAGGAAAAGAAACAGAGAGCACAGCCTGTTGCACTGAAGATCTGATGGTTTTACTGTCTTCTTTAGTAAGATGATGGACAGATATGTAATGATATCTTCACCAAATATTTCTATCTAATGAATAATATTAGATAGTAGGGATATTAAGTTCTGTGCAAAGCTGATTGTACTTGGCTAAATATTCTTTAGGTATTTTCTAAGATTACAGCTAAAACTGAAGATGAGGAAGTTGTGGCACTCGCCATCAACAGCATAAATCAAAAACAGTGATTGCTGCTTGTGAATGAAACAAAAATACCAAAGGAGCAGAGCTAGGCTTTCAGACCATGGTTTGGAAGGTCAGTTGGTTAAATTCAGCTACCAGGAAAGTCTCTTATGTTTCTAACTTTGTATTACAGCTCAGTCAAATGACTGGTCATTATGAGTAAAGAGGTGGTGCTCAGCCTTGACACCAGCGCTCTGTAAGGGGTCTACGGCGGTGTGCAACCCTACCTTTATTCCCAGCTCTGCTCAAGCGCTAACCATCACTGGTGGTGGTAGTGAGTGATTGTGGGGCATGATGGCCCATTTGACTCGATTCGGGAGAGAGAGGCAACACCACAATAGCCAAAGGCTAATCTGAATAATATGCACACCCCCACAACAGTAGTCCTGGCTAAGGTCCGACTCAAACCAAGTTTCTGCAGTCAGTTTTCTCCTCGCTCCATAAATAGCGGACCCAGTGCCCATGGATCTCTTCCATGCGTGGGAAGTGCACTGGGATCTCCTCTGAGAAGGGATGCTTCTCAAGGCTGAGTCCCTGCTGCAACAGATTCTCTGTAAGTGATTACAGCATGCTAAACTATGAAGTCTTAGCTAAGTGGTATAAAGAGTTGAAGTCTGGATCCAGTCACGCTTAAACTCTGCGAGGAGTATTGAAAGCAAGGAGGGGAGGGAGAGAGGGAAGAGGGTGTCTGTTCTGAACATCATGGCTCAACAGCAATGTCCCCTGGACAGTTTTATGTGGCCTCTGTGCAGTAAACACTCAAATGTACTTTGCCATCGAATCTTGTTAAAGCGCTGTCGTATTTACTAATCAGTTTTACATCAGTTAACATTGCTACTACTTTCTTAAGCGCATAACTCCATCCGTGACAGGGTTTTAGCTGAAGTGCCTTGTAATAGACCTAAATTGGCACTGAAGATGAAAATAAAGGGGTCTGGTTCTCTGTTTAAGTTAGGCAGAGGTGTTATATTTCACAGGAAAAGTCCAGAAGGGCAGATGTGAATTTTGTGCCTGACTAGTTGATTCAAAAGAGATTTTAGTGGCTGCAGTTTTATTGTCTCACAATGAGATGTTCATCTAAATCCACTCTCTAAAATCAGTAGCAAGTATTAGGGAAAGTATCATGTGGAAAATACTAGGAACAGATTAGCTATCAGGGAATAAACTTACTGGCTTTAGTACTGGCATTACTTTGTCCTTCTCCTTATGGTCTAATATACTGTCCCTTAGCTTTTGTGTGTATCAAGAAGAGGAATGCTTATATCAGGTGTCAGGGGCCACTTAACAGCAAACCATAAGCAAGAGGATACTTTTGTGACTGGTGAGAAGTTACCTGGTTTTCATTTAGACTCTTGTCGTCTCCTGAAGCAGCTATTGAAAAGCTATTTCTTGGTTGTGGCTGAAGCACAACTTCATGTGTACTTTAACTGCATTGAGAGTCTGTATGGATGTAGGGCATAGCTGGTGAATTTCTATTTATTAAACTATGGTCTAGCTCCTTTTTATTTAAAGGGAAACCATACCAGGTGTTGAAACAAAAACATTGAAATGACCAGGAAATTCACTTGGGAAAGTGTCAACCTGGTAATATTGCCAGAATGCAAGGGTCTTATTGTGGTTTAACCCATCAGGCAGCTAAACAGCACATAGCTGTTTCCTCAGTGTCCCCCAGTAGCATGGGAGAGAGAACTGGGGGGGGGGGGGGTAGAACTCCTGGGTTGAGACAAAGGCAGTTGAATAGGACAGAAAAGAAGTGGGAAATGCTAAAGGAATATAAAAAAACAAGTGATGCATAATGTAACCGCTCACCGCTTCCTGACCGATGCTCAGCTGGACTCTGAGCAGCAGCCACCAGCCCCTGGCCAGTGTCTCTGTTTTATTGATCACCATGATGTTGTATGGTTTGGAATGTCAGTTGGGGTCAGCTGGCCTGGCTGTGTCCCCTTCCAGCTTCTTGGGCAGCCCCAGCCTGCTCGCTGGCAGGGAAACATGGGAAGCTGAAATAATCCTTGACTACTTGTTGAACAGTGCTTAGACTAGCTAAAGCATCGATGTGATATCAACATTATTCTCATCCTAAATCTAAAACACAGCTATACCAGCTACTATAAAGAAAATTAACTAGCCCAGCCAAAACCAGGACAGACCCTCGATCAAACTGGCAGCTTCCTCTCCTGGCTGTCTTGAAACTGTTTGCTGTGTTTCCATGTTGATCTATTGTTTGAGCTGTCATCCTCCCTCTGAGGCGATCTTGTTATCTCCACTGGTGTCTGAGTTGGTTTTCTTGCAAGTGCCAATATGCTTGCCTGAAGAAAAAGCCCCGGGGAGGGGTGTTTATGTGTGAAAACGAGCTGAGTTTTGAGATGTGTGGCTGGGCCTCTGAAGTGTTCTCACTGTCAGACTGCCTGCTGGGATGCCCTCCCTTCTGAGGGACTGTGTATGAAGTTAGAGGAATCCAAACCAAAAGGGCAGAGGTAGAAAGTCCAGGTTAGCTGCAGTTTCCTTTCAGCCTTCCTTACAGTCATTTCTGCATCTCTTCATTCAGTTCAATCTGTTTTTAGCTACTTGTGGATTAGCCAGAAGCTGCAATTTCTGAACAAATGGAATTAGATTGTTTACCCTGTCTAGAGTACATTAATGCCCTGATGAGTTTTTGTGACTCAAGCCTTATCCTCGCTTCGCCTCCTGCCTCACTGACAAAACACAGCATCTCACATGTAAGCCTACACATGTAGGCTTGAAAGAAATATTACAATCCCTATTGCTAGCTGCAGGTTTCACCATTCAAGCTGTTTCTCCCATGTTGGCTCCTGCAGGTATTTTCTAACGACCTGTACCTGTATAGAAAACTTCTAAATGGATATTACCCAGGATCTTCACTTTGTCTGCGCAAGCATTGCCTGCTTATTGCCTGATGTTTAGTGAACCTTGACATCTGATCTAGCCATAGGCATTCTGCTTTTTGATACACGAAACTTGCTGTTTGGTAATAAAATCAGAAGTCTCCTACAAAATAGCTTGTCCTGGGGTGGCTGAGTATAAGCTGCTTTTTATAAGGAGGCAGGAGAAAATCTTTGGAAAGACACTGGAAACAACCTGTTCACAGAGGGGGTTTCTGCTCAATCCCCATTAAAACAAGTTTAAACCCAAAAGCATTTTAGTTTATAATCTTCTCAGAACTCCTGTCATCTCTTTAATATTTATAACTCTGGGCTCTTGAATGTATAACAGGAAGATGCAATCATTTCTTAATCCAGTTAAATGTAACAGTATTTTGTGTCAAAGAGTTCCACAACTGAGCATTCTATTACAAACTACTCATTTTTAATCAATTCGGAAATTGCTCATATAAAAGCTTTTAGTTACTTGCAAAGGTTCTAGATTAAGATGAACCTTAATACGAAGATGACATGTCAAAAAGAAGTAAGCAAGTTGAGTTCTGAATGAAGATCTGTAACACTGGGGCTATCCCTTTGTGCATAAACTTTTGGTCATTTTAGATGTCCTTTTCAGTTGATTTTTTTCCAGTCTCTATTAGCTAATTGATCCCCAAGAAAAATCTTCCAAGAAAGGCAAAAAAAGAAGGGGGAGGATTCTGGACAGGAACTTGCAAATAGGTAAGGGGCAAGGGAGAGTAGAAGCCATCCACCCATTTCTTGCTATGAAAATAAAAGGTCAGACAGTGTAATACACCTTATTTTGTCTGTTTATACCTGTCTTGATCCTCAGGGTGTTATCTTGTAATGCTCTCATCTTTGAGCTACAAAAGCGATAGGTAACTATAGTTAATACATTAAACTCCAGCTGGGGAGTATGACAGAAGCTGAATGTTTCAATAATGTCGGGAATCTTTGGGGAAAACTACTTTATTCCATTATGTCTTGTATAAGGCTGAAGAAAGGAGTGAGACCAATAGGGGCAATGCATCCTGTTTTGTCAGTGTTCAGCTGAAGTCTGCAGAGGAAGAGCACTGTCAGAACAGAGATCACTAGGGTAGAGGTGGAAGTGTGTGCCACTTTGCTTAGGCCAGTGTTATGCTTGCTTCAAAGTTAGCTACATTAATAACAAATATTCTTTTAAGATTTATGAAATATAAAGAACAATTTTAATCTAGGGTGGTTGTGTTACTGTGGAAATGCATTCTGTCCTCAGTATTTCAATGAGGCTATACTGGGTGCGATTCCTTTCTTGCTGTCCTATATGGTTGCATGCTTGTGTTGGAATGCAAATTATTTTCAAGTGTAAAGCTCAGTCTCTACTGGTAGTTCTTTGTATCCGTGCTTCTTAGAGTCCACATTTTGATTGATCCTTCTGATAACTTCGATGTCTGTAGAATGGATTTTCTATATGTGGACTTAATGGAGCTTGTTTTGTTAGTTCCTGACCAGGGTGCTTCAATGTATAGAGGTCAAGCCTGAAGGAAGGGTATCAGAGGGATGAGTGGGTGCAAATATGTATAGGTAGATATATAAAATATGTGTGAATTTTTTAGGTATGCCATAATACCATCTATATTAAAAAGAAAGTCATGACATAGTAACAGTTATGGGTGTAAATTATGAGTTTTAAGCTTGGGCTTTCTTTTCTGCAAGTTCACATACTATGTTACTACCTTTTGTATTAAAGTGCTGTACAGTTGAAACAATATAATTGACATTATGTACCTACTGTTTCCTCTTGTACAACGAAGTCCTTGTAATAGAGTATCTTGTTTTGTTAGTTTTAAGTATGTTTTTAATGATATACACCTGTACCTGGAGCAGAGGATGATGATAACTAAATAGTTATTGGAGTCTACAGGTTGGTTTGGGATACCATGTGGTGGCCTGTTGATTTAATCCGGGCTGAGAAATGGCCTTAGGGGCACAAACTAGTAATTGTAAGGTTGCAAAATGGATGGAACAGGAACTACAGCTGAGAAATAAATCTATCAAAATGGCTAAAGCCGAGTGAATGATTCCCTTAAGTAATGCAAAATAGATGGAGAGAGGTAAAAAAAAAAATTATTCAGGGTGCAACCACTTCCACAGAGGAAGGAAACAGGAGACCTGGTCACCTGGGATATGGAGAAGGCTGAGATACTCAGTGACTTTTTGATCTTGGCCTTCGCTATTAAAAGGTCCAGCTCCAAACCAATCTATGATTCTATATTGTCAGTTCCCAGACTGGAACCTCACATTTATTCAGTGTTCATGTGTTCTTACAAATTTTTCATTAATTCCACTGTACTGATTTGATTAGTTTCATCCTTCTGAGTGGTATGCTTGCGTTTTGCTTCTGTCTTCCTTTGCAAACCATTTTCATCCTGTCGCTGGCTCGCTCTTGAAGAACATTCAAGCATGCCATAATATGGCATAACACTTTAATATTTGGTTTTTCCTGGGGCATGTATGCTAGTTAATATTTAAAAGAAAATCTTGACTATACAAACCACTTCACTTTGTGGATTTGTTTATGATCTAGTTTTGCATTTTTGTCTTAAGTATATTGAAGGAATACAAAACCAAAAGAGAACTAACTAGTAATGATCTTGTGTTTTTCCCACTCTGCTACTATTTATATATATAAACAGTGAAACGATAGTAGTCTTTTATCCATGGATGCTGGCTTCAAGTTAAAGAGCAGAGTAATACAGAAATAGTTGTCCTTGAGACCCTCTGAGATACATTTACTTTATAATGTACGCAGAATACATGGTTGCTGTAGGCAAATTGGAAAGTAGGGTAACTAGATTGCATTATGAGAGGAAGAAGTGGAAGCAGTTTTAAATTGATACCCTAAGTTCTAGAAATCATATACTTGATTTTATTCTATTGCTGGTTATGGCACAATGTTTTTTACATACTCTAAAGTGCAAACAGTTCTGCCATTACCCAGTTGTTTTTAGAGCTCAAGGTTAATGTTAAAGTTTGCTCATTGATTTCCAGGGTCAAATCTAAAGACCCTCTGGGCAATTTTCAGTGTCTTTGTATTTTAATGTTCAGGTAATAGAACCTATTTTAAGGTTTACAGCTGATTCAGTATCTGGTTTGTTCCCAGTTCCAGGTAAAGGATTATCTTAAGCAGCAGCCATTGTATCTACTAAAAGCAGAATGAAGGGAACCTGTTTTATACTTTGTTCATGAAGACTTTGCATTTGTGCTCTGTAAAGGCATGTGCTCATACCTTCTGAGAGCATTAATAAGGTCTTCCTTATACCATTTTGTCAAGAATTAACCCCTCTGATAAATATAGGTGAAAATGACCAACATTGTAAGAAATCACTAAAGATATAGACTTAATGGTGACATCAGCTTTTTCCTGGAGTAGACTCAATGGAAAGAGACATCATGCAGCATGCAGCTAGAGACAGTCTTTGCAGGAGGCACTCCACACTGAAGCAGGGATGCCTCGGATGGTAACTGGACTATGGAGGAAATGTGCTGTAGCAGGAGCAAGCCTGAGGGTAACTTCAATTTAGAAGCAAAAAGCTGTGGAGAAAAACAAGCCAAAGCAAGGAGTGGCAGGAAGGGGCCATTATGCACTGACCCCAGCCTCCTGAGCTTCCTTATTGCCACACTGAAGGGATTAGAACAGGGCTGAGTGTAAGACATAGCAAAAGTAAGGAAAAAGAGGCAGAGACTGAGAAGGCAAAAGTGTTGTAGTGGAGCCTGGGGAGAAGGTATTTTCCAATGTGTCTGTTTAATTTTGGGTTTTGTTACTTTTTTTTTCTCTCCTTTATACCAGACTTTGTAATCAAAAGTCTGTGTTGATTTGCAATAAAGTAAATAAAAATCCCTAGTCAAGGCTGTCTTGCTTGTGACAACTGTATAAAAGTGTCTGCACCTTCCTTCAGATTTAACTAGTGATTCCAGGCTTTTTGAGCAATTGCAGGACAAGATTGAATCTCGAAGCGTTGATACCTTGCAGATATTTCTTCACTGTGTCCAGGGATGTATTTTTTGAGACTCTAGTTTATGTATACCTCTGTATTTTTCTATTTCTGATTTGTGATACACAGGACAATTTTTCCATGGATCCAGTTTTTGAATCCTGTTTCCAAAAAGCTATAGTAAGGAATAGATGGATTGGTCTCTCTTCACCGCCTCTCCACTCCTCTCTTCACAGTTTACCAGACTAGAAAATAGTATTTGAAGTTATCATCACTTTGCTGTCAGCCAGATAATAATAATCCTTGTGAGACAGAAAGGAAGCAGCTTTTCCCCCCCCTTCAGCATGGTGTGTTGGGGATATGTGGGCTTCTAAAGGGTGACTTCTTTTGCACAGGAATCTGAAAGAATTTCACTGTGCTCTTTTCCCCTTAAGCTATTGATTGGTTTGTTTGCTTGCCTTGAATGCCAACAGGAGAATACAGAACTGATGCAGAATTGTAGTGTTTTTATCATGAAACACTGCAAGCTAAATAAAAAGCTTGTGTGCTTCCTAGCTGCTTCTGTAGTAAAACCCCAAACCCTATATCTAGTTAATGATGTTGGCCTTGGCCTGCAGCACCACCTGATAACTTTTCAGTTGACTAGTGAAAAATACATGACTGGAATGTGTTCTCTTGGACTTTGAGACATGATTTTTTTTTTTTTGAAACAACACTTCTAAGCTTTTGAGTTTTTGCCGTATTCCATTGTATTTTCCTCTCTGTAGCCCTGATTTGAAGTGTGGCTTTAGAAGATCTGGTCTTCTGTTCTATATACCTGCTATATAGTTGGCATGAAGAAATGTTTTAAAAGCTGACTTTAATTTACTGATGCTGCATTGCCCAGATCAATATTATTGCATTTGGAAAAACTGCCCTGCCATTAGATTTACCAACCAGAAAATGGGGACTACTAAAAGGCTTGACTTCAGTTCACATATCTAATAAATCTCCTACAAAAGTAGATTATGATGCAGCATTTCTTTGTTCTTCTGAAGTGGTAGAGATTCTCTTGTACTTCACAAGGGCCACTGTATCATTGCCATACATGATCCTTTGTGGTGGGATTAAGTAATTGTCTTGCACTGATTTGGAGCCAATGGTTTCTACACTAGTCATGCAGACAGATACAAGAGCTGTAATGGGACTGCCTAAGAATGAAACAAGCTGGAACCCTGCTTATTACATTTATTTATACAGTTTGCTTTCAGTTTTGTATGCTTCATTATATGACTACTATTAGCCAGTAAATGTAAATGGCCATCCTCTGTTTCTGTCTTAGAATTTGTGACTTTAGTCAGGGTGTACCTTCCCTGGTTTTACTCAGTAATAGTGGTTGAATTAAAATGGTTAGTTGCCAAGAAAGGCTTCTGAGAACAGCCTCTGATTTTTTTCTTTCCATTAATCCCAGATAACTACTTCTATGTTTCTTATTTACTTGTGATCTCAGGTCATGTTCCCCTTTGGCATGTCCTCTTTTTTGAGTTTACAGTCAAAGGAAACCATCTAAACTTAATGAAAGAGGAAGACTGAGAGAAGAACCTTAAGCAAGCTTGATATGTTACCTGAGTTACCACAGTGATAACTGACTAATCTTCCTGATAAAAGATATGTACATGATGAACAAGTGGATTGTGCTGCTGCACAATGTGATGGAATCATATTTTTCTCCCTAGCAAAAATATTTTTGTCTTGACATTACACTAGCCAACAAATGTTTTGAAGTTACATGAAAGCTTTTCATGATAAGTTTATGGATTCATCTCATAACAAGCAGAAACTGATTTTTATGCTGGTAGCTGACAATTTGCTGTGCTTAATATACTTGACTCATCTTTTTTTTCCTTTTTATTGGCTTCTAAATATGGGTTGCTTTTTCTTTTTTGGTAGAGGAGGGAGTTGATACTTAATGATCAATTTCTAAGTATCAAAGCATGACTGTGAAATGCAACCTTGTAATGCATATTCCACATCTGGAGAATTAAAAGGAATTAGCAAGCTATAGAAAGCCATTTTTGGTCTCCTTCAAATTAAGCAACCATCTATCTGGTGCTGCTTTTAAATCTATATCCTGGAGTTTCCCAATAGATGTGTAAATGTCTGTATGCATTCTGCAAACAGAAATACATAGCTCTAAGATTAAGGGAATATCATTGTTAATGATACCCTTCAGAGCAGTTATCATTTCCTTCCAAGAGTTATTGGACTCTGGGCATTCCTATGCCATATAGATATATGTATTCCCTTCATTATGAAAATTCCTATATACATATCACCACCTTCTTTACCTTGGACCTTTTTGCCTGAGAGTTTTAGATACTCTGTAAGATACTAAATTACATACAATTAAAATGGCTTTCAAACTTACTTGAATGGGTTAATTTTTCTGCTTCCATTTAACTGGAACTGATATGTCCTTTAATGTTTATTAATGTTGTGAATTATTGCAGTGATGTAGCTGTAGGATGTTAGTCCCATAAAAATGATTAATACTTTGGTTTTGGGTTTGTTTTTTTTTTTTATCTAGAATATCAATATATAAAAGTTCAGTAACAACAAACTTCAGCTGGCTCAGAAAAGATGGTTCCCTTTCATGTTACCTTCTCTGCAGTCAGTATCTTTGCCTACACAGCACGGTGATTCACAAACTGCAATGATGGAAAAGGTAAATTACACGTTCTTTATTGCTGTCCTTTGCAGACAAGCATCTAGAACCTCTATCTAGAAAAGACGATGGTAAAGACTGGAAAAGACTATGTTGTTCATGTAAAATACTGGTTTCTAATCAGGAAGGTCTTCAGTGTAGTAGCAAGAAGACAGACAAGACCTTGGCTTCTGGTTCATAGGTTGGTTATTCAGAATACAAGGTCTGCCACAGGCTTCTTTTGGTTCCTTCTGCTTTTCCATATTGCCTGTCTGTCTAGGAGCTGCTGCAGATAACTGCTGAGTTTGGCATCTAAATGTACTGTTGCTTTCTATGAAGCCTCCTGAGCGTGAGTGGTGGAACACATCTCATGGAGTAGCACATCTAGGAGATAATTACCAGTTTCCCTGTTGGTTATTTAGCCTCCCTCTGTAGCGAGTTGCTCTTACTGAGACGTGTGTTAAGAGTGAGTGTTTAGCTCATTTCACAACCACATCCGTTATGCAGCCAAGTCTTGAAAGTTCTGGGACCAGTCAATGTAGCCAGGCAAGCTAAGGATTACTCTGGTCCTCTTCCTCCTGGGGTTCTGGTAGAGATCAGCTCTCTTCTGCAACACATTGTTTTTGTACCAGCTGACTTGTGGTAACCGATGCTCACATATTCTTACCTGTTTACAATCTAGGACCTTCCACTTAATCTTCCTTTGAGTGCTGGTAATAGAGTAATGACCCTGCTTTACATTTGATTGGTACAAGAGACGTAGGGATCCACTCTGCCAGACACCAGATCTTCCTGAGCACTAGCAAGAGTGATAAAGCAAACACTGAACTGTCTTTTGCCTGTATATGATCTAATTTTAAAATGTGTCTAGCATGAAACAGTGTTTATGATTTGGGTTTGATCCTAATTATCCTTTTTTATTTATTTGTTCCTGAAGATAGTCTACTTGATGTGTCTGATGTGAAATGAGGACATAAAATGAATTTGACCTTACTGCACAATTAGACTATAGGCACATCTAGATCTTTTTTAATACATAGGCCACCATTCACAAGAGAAAAGTGATGAGTTATTTAAATGTGTTATTGGCCCATTAATAAAGGCTTGTGGCTTTGTCCAGTAAAGCAAATCTGTCAGCAGAAGTCAGAGACACAGCAGAAGCGATGAATTGTGGCTTTTGCCTTTCAAGTCTTAAAACATAATGATGATCAGGATGATAAAAACTCACTCCTAAATTGGACAGCAAGTACTATTTCTACTTTCTTTTACTTCTCAGTGCCTAGTAACTTTTATGTGTTTCTTGTTTGCTTTTTTCTAGCAAGCTGTCAAGATTCCCATCCATAAGTCATTGCAGGAAGTGTACACTGATTGAAAATTTGATAAATTACTACTTGTAATATGATGTAGCTTCCCAAATGTTCTTCATTCCACCGGCGTTTTTCTCCTTGCTTCCTCCATATGTTCACTTTCTGTCACCAGCAGCTGTAAGAAATGTTTTTGGTTCCTGATTCCAAGGTATGTCCACTTAACAAGGACTGTCTTCTAGGCTGCGCATTTGTTAAAATGCCATCTTCATTTTTAGTCTCACTTTGCCATCTTACTGTTCACTTGTGTGGCTCTGTAGCTGAATGTTCCACTGTTTACTGATTCTGAGATAGGAATAAAGTCATTAGTAATCTCTGACTTGATTTAGAAAGGGTTTTACCCTTTGCTTTACCAAGTATTTTTCTTGGAGCTGGACACTACCAGGGAAAGACTGTAGGGGATCTCAGCTCAACTTGATCTGATGATATGATGCTGGTTATAATATTTACATGCCAAAGGATTCAGAAAGCTGTTAGTGGCTATGAAAGAATAGAGTTTTTCCTTTGACAATAATTAATGTAGTTCAAAGAACTTAATGTTACAGTTTTTATAGTTGAAGCTGTGCCTTTTCTTGGCCTCTACTTTCTTAATATGTTGTTTCAGTACATTTGGTACCTGAAACAGAGAAGATAAAAAGGAAATCTTAACAGCTAATACATTAAACACTAAAAATAATTCCTTTTATCTGTAATAACTTTACCCTTAAGTGTAATACATACTTTCCTCTGAACTTTTCTTCTGTTAATGTGAATTATGGTTTTGGAATAGAGCATCATCCTAACCTCAAACTTAAAACACACATTCTAAAGTGTCTAAATTTGAGTAAGAAGTTTTTTCTTCTTCCTGCTGGGAAGGAGTCAAGCACCAAAATGGTAAGTACGCTGGAATCTTTGCAAAAAGTCAAGTAAGAGAAATGAGGTTCCTTCCCCATCTAGATGATCTCGATGACTCCTCTATATAAAAATGTTTCCTCAAAGTACATGATTTCTTAACACTCTCACCCTCTATTCTCACCTCTGCAGAGGTGGGTGCATTCCACTGTTGCCACATAGCTGGTTTGCCAAAAGTTTTGAGCTGAACAGAATCATAGAATTATCACACAATTAATCTGCCTGTCATGAATGAAGACTCCTATCAACTTC
This sequence comes from Pezoporus occidentalis, assembly GCF_034315485.1. Taxonomy (NCBI): domain Eukaryota; kingdom Metazoa; phylum Chordata; class Aves; order Psittaciformes; family Psittacidae; genus Pezoporus; species Pezoporus occidentalis. Next base: position 1,924,380 of record NW_026915977.1, on the reverse strand, counting down.
AATCAGTGTTCCACCTAGGAAACAAATGCAGGCTGTGGAACAGCAGCCAGCACTGAGCATTAGCACTGTTCAGGAGGGCTGGGTTTGGTGTTTGTTTTACCATCCTCTTGCCTCAAATAATACAGGGCTTGCTTATGCTAAAGAGATTATCAATGCTGAGACTACGAGGGATTATACTTTGTCCAAGTTCTAGAGAGCTCTGTTGGAGACATTTCTACATCTTTCAGTAAGATGTGTGCATATGTCATTGAAATTTATGTCTAAATCTCAAGCAGACTTTTGGATTCCCCAGCATAAAGAGGAGGATTTTCCTCTGGGTACCTTCAAAGAAAGGGAATATGATAAGCAACAGAAAGTGGCTGCTTGTGTGTGGGCAAAAGAGAGGGAGCTAAAAAATGAAAGGGAGAAATAAAAACAATTTGAAAAGTAGTGATGGCCTAAAGTGGTGGCAAGGAAAAGAAAGCAATTTTAGATGCTCATGGAGTAAAAGTCAACTCTTCAGTAGGACTTTGTTTCTTAAAGAAGTAGCAATTATATAGTGAGCTACAAATGCTTTTGTCATTATTGGCTTTTTACTTAAGAAAAAGCCTACATGTTTATTTCCTTTTTTTTCCAATAAATTCTTCATCTGAAGTTATAAGAAAATGTTAAAATTATTTTTTTTTTAACAAATGGAAGGAAGTTAGGTCTTTCTTCTGTCATAGTTCCTTTGTCTTTGGTGAGTGATGAGCCACTGACTCTTTGATCTTTCCTGCATAAGGTTGCTTTATGGGGATTTTACAGATCCCAGGTGAAAGAGGTAGCTGGTGTATGCTCTTGTGAGCACAATTCTGAGCAGGAGTTGTGTAATTCAAGCATTACAGCTATGAGGTATGGGTTTTTTTCATACGTATTCTCAAGCTGATTTGGTGCACAGCAAGAAATGGAGAAATGTATTTCATCTCTAGAAATCAAAGTAATGTATCAGTACTGCCTCTTCAGAGTGGAGAGGCACACTTCTCTACTCATCAGCTATTCAATAGAGGCTGCCATATGCTTGGCTGTGAGTATTGTATCTTGTATGTGTCTTTATGTATCAGCATATAGCTGAAAACCTTGCAGTGAATAACATTTTTTACCAAAAACTGGAGGGGTGGAGAAGTGGAGCAAACTGCAAGATTATTCAGATGAAGGAAAAGAGGGACATTAAGTATTAGGATAAAAAGCTGGTTTGAAATGCAGATACTTGCTTAGGCTAAAGACTCTTCTGTAGCTGAGTTGGACCAGAGTCTACATATTATATTTTGAAAATCCAACGAGTGTCCTTTTCACTAAGCTGTTGAGTGCTCTGAAATATAGGCCATAAATGGAACAACTGTAAATGTTCCTTCAGATAAATAGCTGAATCGAATGCTTTTCTTCTTGTTTTGACAGGAAATTTCACTCTCAAATGCTCTCCATCTCTGCTATAAATGGTATTCTCTGCATGCTATGAAAGATTTGCTGGTGTCACAGTGCTTACAGTACTCACCTGGGATAGGGGAGACTGGTTCAGGCTTCTGCGGAAAATGAGGCTGAGAATGGGCATTAATGTCCCCCACATTGTAGTAAATGCTTTAACTGCCTTTTCTGAAATAGGAATTTATTTCAACCTTTAAAGACCTTAAATTCATCTCTGCAGAGTCGGAAAATGTCACAGCCTAAGAAAATCATTCATCACCCCGTTAGACATCTGAATAGTCTGCCTCTTCGTTCTGACTAGAGAAATACAACCTGGATAGTTGCTGTGGGTTGAAGTTCTGAGTCACAGTGACCAAGGCTAATCCAAATGCCTTAACCTTTCACTTTATGAACTTAACTACTCTTTGGAGGTATCTAGTTAACCCTGCCTCTTTTGAATTTACTGCTTATATTATTGATTCAGCTGAGTATGGTTAGTGCCGCAGGTACCATCTTCTCATCGGTGAACCCAGAGCAAAACAGTCCAAGGAGTGAGCTCTTGGTGTGAGAAAGAACAATTAATGGTGAATCTATACCCTTCCATAAGATATTTTCCAGAAGCAGGATCAAAACAGGCAAAGGATTTTCAGGTTGGAAAGAAGCAGGCAAACAAATAGAGAGACAGTTCTTTCAGCTGCTGCTGTAGTAGAGTTTTTCTTCAGTGCAAAGTATGCCAAGTGGCAGGCTTTCTCCAGCTTCCATTAACTGGTTTTAAATGGTGTCATTAGAAGAAGGGGAGGTCAAGAAAAAAAGCACAGGTAAAAGCTATCTTGGCTCAAAGTTCCAGGTTAAAAAGCATGTTATAGATGAGAGTTTTTATATAGCATTCCCAGATTACTGAGCAAAATAGAACACCAGGACAGAAGGAAGCATCATGACTGTTCTGTTAAGTGAAGTTCTGTTTTGGTTACCAAGCCTTTCTCCATGTCTGTGTCTAATGGCTGAGTTTACTCCCACTGTAAAATGTCAGATGGGTGATAACCCTGAGTTTTATAAGGGGGAATCAAACCTGTTAAATGTTGGCAAGGATTCTGACATCCTTTTAATTACAGCAAGACTCATTTAACTGGGGGAATCAAAAAAAAGTTGGCTTTTAAGGAACATTCATTAAAGATTTAGGCATTTTCTGACAGTAACTGTTTAACTGTTGTTACAGTTTGTGGTTCTGGGTAGCTGGTACTTTCTAAAGAGATGGACCAGTTTCAACAGAAGCCTCCCTAGGTGACCTCTTATTCCAGATGCTAGGAAAACTCATTTTGCAGTTGTTGCAGCACTAGCTGGGGATTCAGGAGATGCACATTGGCCAAGAGTTAACTGCAAGGATAGATAAATTCTAAAGATTATAAAGATGTCCAAACTAAATTAATCAGTGGAAGTTGGAGTCCAAAACATTCATGTACATTCAGTCATATATAATAATAAGCTATAGAAATATTTTTAATAGCCTGATTAAGATGTATAGTGAAATAAATGTTTTTAGGAATCTATTATTTGATGCATGTACTAGAATACTGTGTAACAGCCAAAGTCAGTTTTTTTTCAAGGCATAATGAGAATGTTAGTATTATTTTTGGCACAAGAAACAAAGTCAAAAAAGTCCTGCAAACAAATTTGTTTTCATTTTACACATGGGAAATGAGTCAGGGATTCAATTACTTCCCCCAAATTATTCAAGAGTAATATTGATGCTATTGAACTAAACTATGAAAGCACCAAAAATGCAGCAAGATCACCCTGGGCTCAGTAGCTTTCTAAACAGCAAGTGATAAGAACCAGTGCTCCCACACCATGCTTGTTTGTTTAATGTATTTATCAGAGGGCAAAATGTCCATGTTTCACACCTTTACAAATCAGCAAATTGGAAAAAGATTAAAAGTTCAGGTTAGCCTAGCAGTCACTATTGATCTCAATTTCTCAGAGTTATTTCAAAACAAAAACTTAGTACAAACAGAAAATACTTCCTTTCATTATTCTTTGAAAACAGCTGAAGTAGAAAATATTCAGCAAGTTTGGGATTTATTTTTAGGCAGGTTCTGAAATGAATTAGTCGATACTGACATCCAATAACTTCAGTTCTGCTGAGGTTTTTTGGTGGAATAGACGGGGAAAGGAACATCATTTCTCAAGCTGTTGGCATGTATAACCTATTCAAACAGATTTTACTAATAAACTTTACCCTAGAGAGAAACTCTATTTTTGCCCATCCTGTATGGTCAACTGATGTATTGTAACCTTCTCTGTTTTCTGTGCAGCCAAGAAATCCAAAGCTTTCCTTTTATATATCCTTTATTTCAGGAGTAAAAGTGAAAGATATTCAGCATGATAGTGTTAACCTCTTGGTAGGTATTGATCTATAGCAACTTTAGACTGAAAGCCTTAAGCACTAAAAATCAGAAACAACTGTATACTAAATATGTATTTAAGAGTACCTGAAATCCTTAGGTAGTCTACAGACAGTTACTAGAGCTCTTCCCAGTAAGAGGCATTCTAGATGGTAAACTAAAGAAAAACTAGTTTAGATTCCAGAACTTCAAGATGCCAGAATTCAATATATAAAACATAGAGTAGGAGCTGAAAGGCTGCATTTCTTGAATGCACTTTGTGAACATCTCCATCTATATGATTTTCTGGGAGGGGAGTAAGACTTTGTTGTATGCCATTTGAAGTAATTCAGTTAGTTGAATTACTGACCAAAGGGATGCAGTATGGAAACTGTCTTGTTAATTGGATAGATTAGAATGTAGAAGTATGAGTCTTTGTAGGATAGAACAAATATAATCTAAAGCCAACAGGGACTGAGTCTGAAAGTGCTTTCAAACATGTTTTTCAGTTAAAATCCAGCAAAATCAGGCCCTTAATGATAGGATAAGAATTAAATATTAATGTCTACTGATCTTCTCTTTTAAAATGTTTTTATCTGGAAAGCATACAACTAAGTCAAAGCTGCTTTTTTTAAATTGATTTAAATCCAATTAGGTCCAGCTGGATTAGTCTGGGCGGGGGAGAAATCCCTACTGATGTATTGCTAACCAAATGTTACTTTCTAGTTTAGTGGTTTTAAAGAAGGAAAGGGCTTTTTAAACAGTAACTTAATGCTCTAACATGTTCCAGAGGTGCTGGCTTGCATTTTACATTAGATTATTAATCCTGATTTGTATGTTTTGTGTAAATGTACTGTTTGACCTTATGCCAGTTTCCTTCTTGTTTTTAACTTCTGAGCTTGTTGGCTTATTTCTGCTAACAGTAGGTGAGTAAGAATTAAAAAACCTGAAACTACATATTCAGCATCTTTTTAGCTTTTTCTTAGAGTAGATAGTGGGGATTTCTCAAGATCTATATTACAGGAGGCATAAACACTGCCACTGTCCCCTTTGCAGTAGTGAAGAGTCTACACTGGGGAGGGAAGGAGATTGAGGAAAGGATTTGTATAGACATATAGTGAGATTACTAACAGCATGCAGGCTTTCTATCTAGTCTTGCATGGTTTTAATTCGCTAGTGAAGAATCTACACTGGCAAAGGAAGAAAAGCTTAATTATTTTCACAGCTTGTGAAACTTTGCTGTGGTGACATGAGTTGGAAGTCTTGTATATTCAGAGGGCATCTTCCCTCATTTCTGTGCTCTCTGCTTAGATTAATCCTAATCATTTGCAAGTCTGAGCTTCTACAAAGCATTTCTCCTGGGGTTCAGTTCAAGGGGTGCTACAATGCATGTCTTTTCCCATTGTTCATTTGGGATGTAGCTGCCACTTTGATATGCGTTGGGTAGTAATTAATCATATATTTTCTTAATGATTTTCGTGTGTGTCATTGCAATGTAGCTGCACGCATGGCACAAATTCTAATTCTTCCTGAGCAATGAAGGGGGAGATGACCTAGAAAAAGAGTAGGAAGGAAAGGATTTTCTTTTTAGAGAAAATGTTCGGTTTATCCTTACTATTTTTATACACTGCTTATGTAAATAGGAAATGTCTATAAAGATTGCAAAGACAAGACTTGAATGTGGTGACAATATGGGTAGGATAAAGCCTTGCTGTTTAAGATGGGCTTGTGATTTTCTTGCTGTACAAGCAAAGCTGTGCCACCCCGTGTATGCTTTGAAGCCCTATCTATAAAGGTCTGTTCCACAGCGGTTGTTATAGGGGTGGTGGAATCAACACCTGTGCCTATTAGTTTGTGCTGTGAGAAATTAATAGATAAGTTTGCCATGTGGATTGTGGTGAGGGAGTGTTTGAAAGAGCAAAGATTATTCTTGTGGCTGTGAGGAGACACCCAATGTGAATGGAATGTTTTAATCTCATCATAAATCTCTTCCTGTAAAAGTGAGAAGGCTGTTGAGTAGAAAACATATATTTCCAATGTATTTTAGCAATGCACTGAATTTTCTTCCAGTGAACATAGTGGTTTCTGTGTTGGTAAGCAACTCTCACCAAACTTTTGGTTCAAAAGCTTGTACAATCTCTGGAGTCTTTGTAAGCTCCTGACATCCATAGCATCCTTCGGAAAGGATTCTGCAGCTCAGGTAAATACATCCTTCTGTTTTGCTTTTAGTTCTTCTGTTAACTTCGGCCGATCTGTGGTCATTAGTTCTTCTATGGAAGGAGGCACCATCAGTATTTTCCAATGTATTTTCTCCTTGTCAGTTGTGATTTTATACTTTTTTTCTTATCTACTGCTTCAGGTATCTTTTTCCAATATAAGATGTTGTACTAGTGCTACCATATCTGATATATCCTCAGTTATTCTTTGCCCCTTTCCTAATCATCTGCTATTTTTTCTGTTGCACAATCTTACTCCGTGGAACTGACACAAAGAAATCTGTAACAACTATGCCAGTATGTTGCATGTAGACATAGAACCATAGAACCAGCTTGGTTGGGTAAGATCTTTAAGGTCATCAAGTCCAGCCTTTAACCCAGGACTTCTGAGTCCATCACTAAACCATGTCACTGATGAGTCTGGAGAAGTGACAGGAGAAAGCATAAAAATTTATTTGGTACCCAATGAGAAAAGCCAAAGCACACACACACAAGGGACATCAAGAGTAACAAGTAGATCAGTGCTAGAAGGCTCTGAAAATACCTAGCTCATACTCAGAAGAGGGGTAAAATAGCAAATCAATGTGCTGGTATGGCTGCAGCATTCCCCCCCTTTTTTCCTCATCCGTAGAATGGTTTGGGTTGGAAAGGATCTTAAGATCATCTAGTTCCAGCCCCACTGCCATGTCAGGGATGTCTCATCCTAGACCTTGTCACCCAAGTCTCTGTCAGAGCATCTTATGTCATCTGTCAAGGTATTTTATGTCTATGAGGAAAAAAAACAACCCCACAACCATACACATCATTGGGCTATTATACATAACCAGCCACTGAGAAACACACAAGCCCTCAACAGAGAATACATTAACACTTTCTAATTGTAATTTAGAGGCTTTTAAACATCTGCTCCCAGTGAACCTCATTCTAGGTACTTAAGAGGTGACAGCGATCTCTAAAGCAGTTATGGCTTGAGGAATAGATGAGGTACCAGAGGGCCGGTAAGGGGAGAATTTGCTGTTCATCCTTCAAAAGAGAAGGGGAGGGGAAGAAACCCTGGGAGTTGCTGATTGATCCCTTCAGGTAAAAAAGTAGGAAAATCAGCTTTTCATATCTTAACAAGAAAACAAGAAGATGAATAGTGGATATGGATAAAGGTCAATTGATCCAGTTTCCTTCTACAACACATTAACAAGTGTTGTAGACAAAGGTGAGGGTCTGAAACAGCGGTGTTATGAGTGGTGGTTTTCATCTTTTAGTAAGTAATGATAAGAATTTTAGTAAATGTTTTCACCTGACATTCTCATAAGCATCCCAGGAATCCATGCCCTAAATATAATTTGAAATATGCCAAGATGGGTACAAAACTGTCTTGGAAAAAACATATAGGAATAGTTACCAGAGATATATTACCAAAACAGAAAAATACTTTAGGAGAATTTTTCTGGAGTTCTTGATTTGACATCACTCAATATTGCAGTCAGTTTTTGAGAGAATAAATCACAGCCTAAGGTCATTAAATTTTTGGTAGCTGCAGGTACTTTGAAAGGAAAAAAAAACCAAATTCAAATGAATTTTACCAGTTTTAACATACAGTGTGAAAACGTTTAGAGGATGCTGTTCACTACAGACAAATGCAAGGTTTTACTTTGACACACAAATAATGAGTCAGAAAAATCTGAGGAGGGGCACAGCCATCAAACTGAGGATTTAATCCTGTGTGACACTTTCCGGTGTGGGGTGTTGTATTCCAAGAAGGCCATAGACTACATGAGCTTTGGGACAAACAGGGGTCTGGAAACCATTAACTATGAGGAGGGGCAGTGTGACCTGAGGCTGTTGTAATTACAATGTGATAGGGAGTACGAAACAGTCATTGGTATAGGAAAAGGTGGTTATTGGATGTTTATTCAACTTTTTCTTTCTATCTAATAAATAACTAAACTGCAGAACCTCCAAAGAATGTTACACAAGCAAAAAAAAATACAATCCTCTAAAACCAATTTTAATGTCAGCAAGCTCCAGACTGCTGAAAGTTTGGGGAACATTAAGAATGAGGTATTTCTTTACATATCCAGTTTTTACAGGATTTTTCTAACCCATGTGTCACTTACTGCTATTGGAAAGAAAATACTATGCTAGTTGACAGTTTGGCCTGATGCAGTCTGGTCTTGTAGATGATTCCATACTCTAAATAGAGGGTAAGTTGGGTGGGGTGCAGGAACTATAGTATCTTCTCTACATGGCCTTATAGAAAAGAATCTTTTTGCTACTTATCAGCTGTTGCTTGCATAGCAGTGACTTGACTTGGTGGCTGGGAAGACTCATATTAGGCAATTGCAGGGGAAAGCCACTGAAAATGAAGGGCTAGCATAATAAGCTACTAGAAAATATGGAGCCTTGCTGCCAACTTTGGAGACTTTCAAGAATAGGTTAAAAATATCCATCATGAAGAATTGCAGGTGTAGCTGATTCTGCTTCACAGGAGGATAAACTGCAAGTTTCTTCAGTCCCTTTAATCCTATGAATCTGTGAATTTCCCTTTCAGACTCAGAGAGAACAGATCACAGGTAGTGCAACCAAAACCTCTAAATTTAGGGGATTTTCAGTGACATAACTAAATGATGACTTGTCAAATCTGTTTCTGTTCAGCATGCCAGGTGGCAACAGTATTGGCAAAGAGCTCAGTTCTCCCTTTGCCAAAATGGATAGCTGGATTTTTCCAAAGTGTTTAATACCAAGCTCTGATGAATAATCTTAGTATCAGGATGAGAAGTGTTTGGGGCTAAGCAATTTTACAGCCAGATTGAGGTGTTAAAACTAGGTGATGTATATTTCTATTCTTGAAATGTAAAAAGAATGAGTAGTGTTAAGCATTGAATAGCGTTATCTCTTTCTTATATTGGAGTAATACAGTTGTAAGACTGTACTCATAAATTCCATTTTTCTTCCAGAATGTGCATTGCACATAGATTAAATATTTACGAACACCTCCTCCCCCCCCCAATTAAATCCCTCTCCCTTTTCCTGAGGATTTCTTTTCTACCTCTATTTCCATTTAAACTGAGCCAAAGGCAAACAAGAAGCAAGGTTGAAGATGGATTGTCAGTGTTACACACCTGTGCTAATTAGAGGACAAAAATATACATTAGGACATTATAGAATCTCACAGCAAAGGACTGTCAGCAGGAGAGTAGTTCCGATTAGTTATCAACTGTGCAATGTGGTGTTTGCTTTGAATTTTAATACCCCAAAAGATTAAATAATAATTTTACCTCTTGGAAGGCAGATTTTTATTATAAAACCTGCAGAGGAAATAAACATCAAATTATTAACCTAGGACCTGCTCTAATTCACGTGAAAGCTGAGACAAAAGCTTTTGCTTTTTCTGTTAAAAGTTGGCTTATTGCATATAGTTTAGTAATTTTCTTAGTCAATTAAAGTGGGAGGACTGTGACCCCTGGGGGCACTTACCGTAAAAACACAGTTTAGGAGAATGTCTCACTGTTGCATTTCACTCTTTAGGCTGAGTTTGGCTGTGTGGAATAGCTACTGCTGTAGCTACCTTTTTTTTTTCTCATGTCATGCTATCTTAAATCATGCTTTATCATCTGCTCGCATTTATTTAAAATGTTGTGAAAATGAATCTTGCTTGTAACTTGGTAATACTGGCATAGACTAGATGGTATCAGCTGCTCAGTTTGTTCATAGAATCATAGAATGGTTGGGGTTGGGAAGGACCTTAAGATCACCTAGTTCCAACCCCTTGCCATGGGCAGGGACACCTCACCCTAGACCATGTCACCCAAGGCTCTGTCCAACCTTGAACACTGCCGGGGATGGAGCATTCACCATTTCTCTGGGAAATCTGTGCCAGGGCCTCACCACTCACACAATAAAGAACTTCTTCCTTATATCCAGCCTGAACTTCGCCTGTTGTTGCAAAACATCTGCTGCAGGATCTGTGATCATAAAAACACAATCAGACCAGAACAAAATACACTCCCTAAACCAAACAAAACCCCCCAAAACCAAACACCCACCTCAAACAAACAAACAAACAAAACCCAGCTGCTGTGTGCATCTGTGCTGTTTTCAAATGTCTAGATGTCTCATGCTTGAGCTGCTGTGTAGGTTTTGGAATAAATGTACTCAGAGAACAAATCCAGCATGTTCTTCTCTTTCTACCAGTACATTAGGGAGTTCTTAAGCAAAATATAATGATGACTTTGGAAAAATTAGTAGTGGGGCAGTCCATTATGAACTAGATAATTGGTTTGGTATTTGGAGAGCATGCTCATTTAATTCTTACAATGTATTAAGTGGCATATTTATCCCACATGTTACTCAATAGCAGATCATAGTCATAGCTCAGATAATAGTGTTACGCTACACATGGTCACAGCCTGCCTGTGCTTCATAGTGTAGTGTAGCAGAATGTGCTATTTCACTTAGGTTTGAAGTTGACAATCACAACTCTACTGTGCAGGAGGAATTACTGAGTACAGTTCCTTATTGCTGGCCAGAATAAGTAGAACTGACCGTTTTATTGTGAACACTGTAAAAAGTGGTAACTTGAGGAAGTATGTCAGTGCATAGGAAACTCAGCAGAAGGTACCAATGCTGAATTTGAAATACAGATGTAATCTGTAAAATTATATGACAGGAAAAATATTTGAGTACAGAATGTTGTAACACTTCGGAAAGTAAATGGTTGGCCTACCCCTTAGTAGAATATTTCATGAGTTCCTGAATTTCTCACATCTTCAAAGAGCTAGACTGAGATATTCCCCTGCTGAAGTGATCTGTCTGTACAATATTAAAAATAGTTGGGGAAAGTTTTGCAGAAGCAGAGAGTTTAAAGAAATACCTGCAATTCTTTCATTTCCTTAAAGAACTGAATTCTGAAGGGCTTCAAATCTTCATGTGCCCTTGTCTGATGTGAGAGGGGCAATCACATTTAGCTCTCTAATGTGAGCCATGCTGCATATGAAGGTGGTAGGTGGTTTTCTGATACCCAGTTAACCTAAAACAATGAAATGCATGCTAAGGGTGCTCTCTGTTCCCTTATCTTGGATTCTGGTTAGTTGCAGTTCTGGCTGTGGTTATATGCCCGGTTTTATTGAAGGGTGAATAGTCTGTTGTTTTGTTGTTTGTATGAGATGTTCTTGGCTGGCAAGAGGCTTAGCTTGGGTCTTCAGGTCATGTCCACCCTGAGGTAAAAGCTCCTAGTCTCAGGTAGTATTTCTTTTCCTAAGCGATACTACAGTTAGCATCCGTTTTAACACCCTCCAGATAAGCACTGTGCTTCTGGCTGGAGTTAACACCACCACGACTCTTATACACTCCCTTCCTGTAAGTGCTATTTCCATTAAATGACAGAAAGGGACTTCCCTAAACTGATAATGTACCTTTTAAAAACAGTCTTTGTAAATCGGTCCTTTTAAAACTAAAGACTATATAGTGTATTTATGCTTGTCCCCACTGTTGCTAAATAGCTTAGAGTTGTATTTTGTTTGTCTTTGCAGTATCATTTGTCTAAAGAAAGCAACTTTTCACAGCTTAGTGTGTAGGGCACAGAGTGGTTATGTTCACATGTGTAGAAATATCTGGGCCTGTTCAGGTGTTGCAAGCAGTAAGACCTCATTAACAAGACACTTCAATCTATCACTACTCAGCTATGATACAGGGTTTGAATTGTCAGTGTATAGAAATGTTTTATCCTATTTGAGCTATTCAATATTTTTGCCAAGTGCTGCAGAGAACCATGTTGGCATTCATCAGTTGACCGGCCAGAGATACCCCGGATGCCTGGAAGTGCAGGAGAAATCCAAATGCAAGTTCCTCCAGCCCTAATCTCCCTCTCCCATCAGCCATTCTGCTGTCATTTAATAGGTGCGTTTAGAAGTGCAAACACTTTCCTGAGCATTTTCATGAAAGAACTGGCTTTCTAATGGGAAGAAGTAATGACAGCAATCTGGAGACAGGTTTGTAATTGCCTTTTTTGAAATATTTTCATACTGTTTTTTGTGAGCATAGAATTACTACTGGCATATTTTCTGCTTAATAAGTAATTATTCAAGACATTGGCTAACCAATTAGACAACCAGTTATGCACCTCCTGAGAGTAATAACTGTATAAGTAATGGAAACCACCAAGTATGATGCCAAAAATGGACTATTCCTTACTGCTCCTTCAAAATTGCTCAATGTGGTGGAATGAATGTCTTTTTGCTTTCTAATGGACAAAATTATTTGGTTTATTATTGTTCTTTTCTAAGCATAGCTAGTAAGCATCCTTATGCAAGAGCTTAATGGTATAGAGGCATTATCATGGTATGCAAACTGCCTACTGTGCGCCTCTCCACCTGTTTTATACAGCTGTAACCATTCCTTTCTGGTTTGTGTGAAAAATGTTCTTAGTTTTCACTTTCAATCTAATGCAAAAGATAAACTGGATACAGTATTTCCTTCCATAATATAAAATAAAAGACAAAGTTTGCTTGGTGCTGTCCAATTGAAGCTTTACATTAAATATTAATGAAAATGGGTACGTGCTTGCCTACTTCCAGTCCACACTCCCATATGTGGGGATGGTATATAACAAAGGAAGGCCAGAGAATTAATCATTGCTTGAGCAATTAAAAGGAATGATTGTTATGTGTGTCTAGAGTACTGTAGAGTTTGGAAAGGATTCTTCTTTGTAAGTGCTGAATGAGTGGTTTACATCTGCTGGCGGTAATAGTAGATACTAACACCAGTTTGACAGAATGATGACTGGAGAGATTCAGAGCCCTAAATTCATGGTGCTTTAAAGGGGTTCTGTTAGTTTGTGTCAGCTCTTTTTTTTTATGAATGATCACCTTTTAAAAGCTCTCTAATTATGACCCTTCAAATTGGTCCACATGAAATTGGACCTCCTTCAGAGGTCCCTTTCTACTGACGCTTTTAGCTTCTGTGATTTCCGAGTGCATGTGTATGTATAAAATACTTGGAGATTTTACAAATAAAGAGTGAGTGGATTTCTGAGCTGGAAGTTTATGGAAGGGTGTAACACCTAAAGCACTTTGTGGGTCAATGTGCGCGGGTAGTTACTGGTGGGGATCAAGTTCAGTAGTGGGCTCTCTTAGAAAGGTACTTGGAAAAACAATTACAGATGAGGACCAGGAAAAGGCTTGAGGAAGAGGAGGGTATAAGTAGATAATACATAGGTACAGGGACAGAAATAATCTCATCACACATTAGACCAGCTATCCAAAGACCAAAAGACTAAGCTAGTTTTCTGGACTCCAAATTCAGTCAGTGGATAGAGACTTATTTTGGAGGGCAATTGGTCCTGTGTTAAAACAGGGGTAAGTTGGAATAGTCACTGATAATAAGATTTGTTAGCATCACAGTAGTATTTTCAATAGCTAACTTCTTTTCTTAATGGTGATATCCATGCCAAGTATTGCATTTAATTTAAAATATTTTATAATGTTAACCTGATTTCAGTTTAAATGCATTTAAGAATCCCATTAATCTAACTTGTAGAAACAACCTATTATTTAATGACAGATTTAAAGCTGGAAACCTTTGGAAGAATTCTGCATGATAAGGAAGTCTTAACATTTTGTAATTTTTCTCTTCAGGTAAGACTGGGAAGAGATGAGAAATTCAAGCACAGCAGTACATAATGTAAAATAAATCGGAGTGGATGAGGTTGGAAGGGACCCTTTTAGCTTATTTGGTCCCATACCCTGGGTCAAGCAGGGCTACCTAAAGTTAGTTGCCCAGGACTGTGTCTTAGGTGGCTTATGAGTATCCCCAAGAAGGGAGACTCCACAGCCCTCCTAGGCAACCGGTGCCAGTGCTCAGTTGCTCTCATAGTCAAAAAGTGTTTCCTGATGTTTGGAGGAACCCGTTGTGCCTATGAGTTTTTGTCCTGTCACTGCATGCCAATAAGAGTCTGGCTTTATCTTCTTTGTGCTTTTCCTTTAGGTATTGATAGATATTGATAAGATCTCCCCTGAGCTTTTTCTTTCTCATAGCAGAGATGCTCCAGTCCATGTTTGTAGCCCTTGGCTGGACTCTCTCCATTCTGCCCCTGTGTCTCTTGTGCTGGGTGTCCTGGGTTCAGCAGTAACAGTCATTTTTCTCCTTCTTAGTAGCTGGCGCAGTGCTGTGTTTTTGACTTTCAGCCTAGGAACAGTGCAGATAACACCAATGTTTTTAGCTGCTGCTCAGGGATGTTTAGTCTGACCAAGGACTTTGTGAGTCTCGTGCTCTGCCAGGGAGGGAGGGGAAGCCAGGAGGAATCAGAGACAGGACACCTGACCCAAACTGACCAAATTGGTATTCCATACCACAGCATGGCATGCCCACTTTATAAACTGGGGGCAGTTACTTGGAAGGGTTAGATCACTGCTCGGTCAGGCTGGGTATCTGTCGGCGGGTGGTGAGCAGTTGTATTCTCTTCCCTTGTTATTTCCCTTATCATTACTATTGGTGGTAGCAGTAGTGATTTGTATTATACCTTAGTTACTGGACTGTTCTTATTTCAACCTGTGGGAGTTACATCCTTTAGATTCTCTTCCCCATCCCTCTGGGAGTGGGGGGAGAAAGGGGGGAGTGAGAGTACAGCTGCATGGTTTCTGAGTAACAGTCTGGGCTTAAACCATGACACTGGGAGCCAAGGAATGAACACAATGCTCCAGGTGACCTCTCTCAAATGTGATGAAAGCTTTTGGTGTTGTTAGGGACACTCTAATGTTTGTCAAAGGTACTTTTCCATGGGCAGTGCATGGGTCAGGCATACAACATGTGCAAATGTATTTTTGTTTACACATGTGCAGTCAACCTCAGGGGAGCAATTGCTTTTATTTGGTCACTTGTGCACAGTTCCTCTCTTCTGTCAAAGACAAATGCACTAGCAATACTTAGGGTGGAAGTGACATCTTAGTTCTATGAGAAATGTGTTAAGCTTTCAAAATGTCTGCATTCTACTTAAACTATTACTTTTCATGTTTTCGTGATCAGATGGTGTCTAGGGGAGCAGCTTTTTTTGTATCAGGACCAGCTTCAGTTCTCTGCAGTAGTTGATTCAAAGAGGCTTTATCTGGCTCCTTAGCACAACAGCTAAATCTGATAACATGGGGGTAAATGTCCTGTTCCTGCCTGTTTCTGTATTGGAGAAGGAATTTTATGTTGTGGGCTAAAAAAATCTCCAATCCAACAGTTTTATAACTCTTGCTATATGAATTGGATCTTAATGGAAGCTTTAATCTGTTTTCCAGCAGTGGTAAGAAAGGAAACAAAGCTAAACCTTTAACCATCAAGCACTGACTCTTCTACTTTCTATGAATGGCTCATTTGCTTTATGACCCTCTAAATTCCACTGATCAAAGTTACAGGTAGTGCCATAAGGAATGGACAGATCTCAGTCTACCAAGGGGGAAACCAGCCAAACTTTGGACAATTAAATGGTAATTATGAGGGACTGGTACCGAGGTAACTATATTCATGATATCATTTAATGCCAAGATCACCTAGGTAAACCCATCGGAAATTTGGGTGCAAATGTAGCAAAAGGAAGACCAATGGGAGAGAAGTGATTATGGCAGGATTGCTAATCTGGGAAGACAGCTGCAAGGAAGGCTGGATATGGACATGGGCTGACTGCCGGTGAAAGCACTGCTCTTGATCTGTGCTGATCTGTAACATTGCCTATGCGCATTCTATGCGTGTATGTTTGCATCTTTGGAGCATGTGCTCAGTTTCACTGGTTAGATCTAAAAATGCAAACCACGGGAGCCCTGTCCCCCAGACAGGGATGTTGGGGTTCTTGGGCTCTAGCAGCCTGGGAAGGAGACCTCTCCTGAGTCCCAAAACCCATCAGGTTTGTCTGCCCATAGCTATCACTGGTAAGTCTGTGAGCATCTTGGTTACACCTAAAAGCTCCTCTGTGCCACTTTCATCTTCTCCTTGGGAAGCCAGACATAAACCCAGGGCAGTGAATAGAAACTGAATGAAAACAAACTAAACAATCTATTCATTATAAACAGGACAGTCTGAAAGTTAGTTATGTGAATTTCTACTTGATAGGGTTTCTTAATTCAAGGCTTATAGTTTCTGAATGTGCTTGCAACCTACTCTGAATTCAAGTGTGCAGTAATTGAATGGATTAGAAAAGCTGAATGTTTTCACCTTGAATATCCAATATAGCTATATTATTTACACTTAAAGTATTTTCCTTTTTCAGTCTGAATTGAATGCCACTTGAAGAAAATAGTACCGTTATGAAATATTACCTGAAAGCCTAAGACAGTCACATCTCATTCATTTGTTAACTAAAATGTGTAATTCATTTTCATTCAGAATTGCATCATTTTGGCTTGCACAGCTTTTGTTAAAGCACATCTGATGATTATCTTGTGTCTAAAAAAGACTAATAATGATCAAACAATTAAATCCACAAAGTAATGACTGCAGAGCACTAAACCAGGTGCATTATGGATACTACCATATGTTTTGAATGGAACTTTGCTTGGAATTCCTATAAATTTCTTCTGGTATTAAAAGTAAACTGTCTCTCATCTGTAACAATCTGACACGTTCAGATAACAGATGGTTTGGAAGGCCTTACAGGTTCTTTTTCCTCCATAAAGAAGTGTTAAAAATGAAGCATATCATCTATTATTTTCCTGTGCTCTTTTTATCTCTTCCTGACTAAACAGAAAAGTGATGTATTACAGGGCAGTTGCCCACACTGTGACATTTCAGATGTGATTATCAAAATGCAGCACACCGGTTGTTGAGGGCTTTTTAAATGAAGGTGACAGGAGTTAGCATTTCACAAGTGTGCACTGTGTGACCCCAACACTGCAGTAATTCACTGGGATGTCTGCATGCCACAGTGGGAGTTCCCACAGCTCCATGGTGTACAGACTTTAAATTTCTTAATCTATACAAATCTATAGGCTGCTACTGGGGATTTTCTCAAATTAATTTTTGCAGCATATTTTTGCAAACAGAAGCTTTCATTTAAGCTGAAGTTCAACTGCTCTCCCATCTGCTGCCTTGGGATAGCATCTTTGAACTGTGTAAACTTTGGTCAAAAGCTGGATGACTTCTGTCAATCTCTGTTTGCATATTGGTCACACACAGCAGCATGGCAAAGGGAATTCTGTTGACCATCAAGAGAAGAGACTGGAGAGACCATAAAGCAAAGTGATCACTGAAAATTGCTTAGGCTGGTACACAAGGAAGTAGAAAAAGTCACTACTTTTTGAGCATTGCTCAAAAGAAACTTCTTTACTGTCACTTCCCATCACTGTTACCTTTCTTGAGGGAAGTCAAGACCAAAAACTTCAGGTGGAGAAAATTCCTTGCTTCTCTGATGGATCCTCTGTCTGGATGTATATTGCTACCTGTCTGCCACGTTATACAAATGTCCCTAATGCAGAAATGTGCATTAACTATAGAAAATAAAAGGAGTATCTTGTATGCTTAATAAAAGTTAGGGATGTACAAGGCACACTAAGAAACCATAGGCTCTAGATTCTTGCACAGCATCAGTATGAAAGCATGTATTGACCTCCACACAGAGACCTGCATCTCCATGGGATTCTACCAATGGCAAGCACCATGTGTATTACTTTGCTGGAGCTACTACTCATGTATCTGCCTCTATTGTTTTTAAGGTTTTATTCTCAAATTCTGTTGCTTGGCATTCCCAAATAACTTTTTTACAGCCTGCTTTGTATCAGAGGCATGAGGGGATATGAGATTCCTCTGTGTAGACTTTCACTGTTCTAGTTTATCTCTTCATAATCCTTTTATATAAAGTATTTTGTATTCACAGGGGAGCACTATTCAAACACAAATCATTTTGTGTAAACCTATTCAGTTTGAGGTTTTTCTGCATCCTCCAAGGAAGATGGACTTTGTTCTATCTCACTGCATTCAAGGGAGCTTTTTCAGACATATTATGGGAGGAAACATTTAGTACCATTTAGTGAAATGGACGGGTTAGGAGCACACAGGTGATGGAAGTACCAAAAACTACCAAAGACCAGCTATGGCTGTTAGAGTTGTGTGTGTGGGCTATTTAAATCTTGCATTTGTCTCCATTTGCTTGTTACTGAATGAAGGCTTTTGTACTCCATGGTATATGTTTTTGTCAGCAGGGTAGCTCATTCTAAGAAGAGTCAGACACATGAGTTTATGCCAATTTTTTATGTCAAACTGAGTGGCCTTTATCTTTTATGTCCTTTATAACTTTTTCTTATATTTTTATAATATAAAAGCACATAAGTAATTCCACCATTTTAGGCTAGATGTGAGTCAAGACAAAAATAAAGGCAATTTATCTTTTCCAGGTGTCTTCAGTATTATTCTATGATAAAAGCTGATTTCAGTTCTTCCCTGCTGTTAGGGCTATTTACTTCTAGGGATGCACCAAACTCTGATATCCAAAGAAGTCAGAGAAACATTTTCTGTCATTATTAAACTAACTGTAGAAAAGCAATGCTATAGATTTATATTTAATTAGGAAAATATTTTTCCCCTAGTGTTGTATGAAAACTGTAAGTTACACTGAAAAGACCACAATAAAACTATTCAAAGTCATGTGGAAATATGGCTATAAAACATAGAGGAGGAGAAACTGGTGATTTGTGTCTTCTGTGAATACTCATCTATATTGTGAGTAATAGACAGTTATCTATTAGTTCTGCAATCCAATACTAGTTTTATGGGGACACTCAGCTTTCTGATAATGATTTATATAAACGAGCCTGTGACATTGAGGAAATCCTGACCACAACCAAACCCAACATTTGAAGATGTTGATCATCTAAAAGCACAAAATAAGGGTAGGGTAAGACAAACTGGTCATGTGTCCTCCCTTACCTGATAGGAATAACTGAGGCACCTAATCCATTTCCTGTGTTTTAACAGTCTGGGGAAATATTGTCTTTAACCTGATATTTTATTCTTGATGCACCATGTACTCTACCCCTACTTTGACGATAAAATTATAGTCCTGCTTAGATGAAGTTGTCATATGGAAGTAGCAGATTTTTTTTCAACTCTTCAACATAAATGTTACCTTGGGAAATTGAATTATGGAGGGTGTATATGCTGCCAAAAGAATTGAAAGGAATTGAGACTTCTACTGGGAGAGGGGCATTGAAGGATCTTTCCTGTCCCACCTCCTTTTATCCTACCATAATATCTTCAATTTGCTATATCCCAAACTGCTTCTAAATGACTTTTCCTAACCCAGTACTTTAAAAGAATATGTGTGGGGAATTGGTGGTACTTGGTCGTTTTGTTTTTTTTTTGAGAAGTGTTGTAGTAAAGAATTCAAAATTTTGCAGCATTTAGAAATATCTTTTTAATAAATTTAGTATTTAGTTATAATGGCATAATGCATTGTCTACTAAAAAGTAATAAGATTCTGCAGTGTACATCCAAAAATCCAAATTCTGATGTATTTAATTTTCCATACACATATAATCTATTTGACTTCAAAGCTCAGCAAACTGAGAACATCCATACTACCCCACTGTGAGAAACATATTAGCAGTGAGGGAATCCAGAATAAAACCATGCAATGTTGTAAATTATTAAAGGAGGGTTCTTTGTGATGCTTGGCATGGCATGCTTACACTTATACCTCACCAAGTACCGTCAGAATGAGTTATTCATGAATAGTAAGCCAATATATACCTGGAATACTTATTTCAACCGGAATCCTATGGTAAACAAATGATTTCCACTGTCACTAATAACATCAAACTGTGGATTTCAGACTGCATCACATTTTCTCTGTGTGTATCTGAACAAAATAAGTTCTCTAGCAGAAGACAGTATTCCCTTTACAATGTTGTAACAGTTCTGAACCAACATGGATAACAGGTAATCACAAATTGTTTGTTGGTTCATGAGGATTTTTATACCTCCTGCGTTGGTTCACGTTTTGATTTGAATTATGGTAGTATACATGCCATCATCTGATAAATTAGCTTCTGTTGTTAGGTTATTATTCAGATGGATGCTTCAGTATTTATAGCATCAGGCTGCGCATCTACAACAAACTTATGCAGTGTCCCATTGTAGGCACCAGTGACATCCTAGTAATTGGGCACTTACATGATTTTGTGCTTTAACTTCTTTTAATTATGGTTGGTTTTAGCAATGGAAGAGGAATGAAATGTATTTGGTGCAGTCTCAGTTTTTTTCAGTTTTCTATTGTGTCTCTTTGACTTTGCAAGACTTTCCACGTCTTTACTGTTGCATGGAGGGGGGAAAAAACAACTGAAAATGCAGTGCCATATAGCTTTTAGCTTTTTTTTTTTTAGTATATTTTCAGAAGCAAATGCAATCAGTGTAATCATAGCAAGAGTTGGTACTATTCACTGCATTGCAAAAGAGTAAAGGCACAAAGTGACAATGATACATGTGCAGCATATGAATTGGAACTGCAGTATGGATCAGGATTTGCTTTGCAGATTGACACTGCCACCAGAGATTGAGTCAACAATGTCAATAAGTGTAGTTCAGAGAGTACAAACCTTGAAGTGATAAACTGACCCATAGTTGATGGGGAAGCTCACTAAGTTGTGTTAGCCCTGCTCATTCAGAAGATCCTGGTGATAATGACTTTGCATTGTAGTTACTGAATTGTAAGTGAATTTTATCTGTAGTGTTTAAGAGAGGGCACAATGATATATGTGCCAGTACCTCTGGTTATGCCATGCATTTTTATTGGGTCTTAGCAGAAGGAAAGGAGAAGAGTTAAGAGGAAAACGCATACCAAAGGGAGAGCCAGACTGAAGGACTATGGGGACTATTTGTCCTAGGGGACAGGCTCCAATGCAGAATTTAGGGAAATTATACTAAATGCCTGGGAGGTGAAATAGAATTAGCAATAGTATAAATAATAGCTTCTTTTAAAAAACTTTGTTTGTTCTGTTTGTCCTTATTCTTTCATTTAGTGGCATTCCCTCACCCTAATTCTCTCACATAATTCAGTGACCTGGTACTTTGTAGTGGAAACTGGAAAATGCACTTTAAAGAAGTTAATGTGCAAACAGTTTACTTTATGCAATTAATTATTCAAGGGAATGTGAGGCAGAAAACCCAACCTGGTGAAACAACCAGGTAGATGAGAAATTTATTTCCTGGGAGAAGGCTTAAAGTTTGCCTCTAAGCAAGTAAGCAGCTCTTCACAGAACAACAAAGAGTAAGGAATGTTACGCCTTCTGCTAGTAAGTATCTGAATATAAAAGCTGAAGTTAATGCATGGAAGCTAGTGTACATCACAGAGTAGTTTATTACAGGCTTCTTTATTGCTGTAAATTAATATTAAGATATGAATGGAGTAGGGGGAAGAGGAGCTGAAGTGTAGATGTGACCTGTTATTTTCATCTCTGCAAGGAGGGGAATTTCTTCTGTAATGCTTTCACCTTCATTAGAAAACAATTTGAAGTGCATATATATATATGTGTATGATTTTCCTCTGTTTATAAATGACTGAAGCCATGCACGGTGGGGGAAGAACCATAAACATCAGTAATGGAGAGCAGAACCGCTTGCTGCTACAATTGCATGTTCCTTCCCACGCTGCAGGACTGTTGCCTGCAGAGGAGCTGTCACTGGTTTGCTGGCAATGTTCTTGCTTCCTCTCAACATGCAGAAGCACAAGCCTCTTGTCAGCACAGCTTTTGGAGAAGATTAGTAGGCAAAATTACCCCCTTTTGTTTTTGATGGACAGCTGATCATAGGTTGTGTTTCCTCTGTACTTGTGGAGTTCAGCATTTTCCTATGAATGGAATCCTCTGGAAAAGGCTATGAAAAATCCTTTCAGCTATGGATTAGAGAGTTTTCTGCCTTTGCTGTAGAAAGAGCTAGCAGGGTTTGGGTCTGAAAGGGCAAGCAGTCTATAAATGTCATGTATTAACATGAAAGAAGGGAAATAGCTTCTGGACAACATAGTGAGTCAAACTGGTCCCTTCACACTAATTCTGGCCTAAATCAGGTGAGGTTTGGTGTTACGAATAATGACAGTTGTCTCAAGTTGCTACCATCACTCTATTTTATAGGCTTGAAACTTAGTCCTACTATTCGGAAACCTAAGCTCTGCTGCTTGTGAAAGTCTGTTTTGAAGTTAATATGGTGCAGGCAAGAAGCAGCACAGAAGTCCCCCGAGTCCAACCCCTAATGCCTATAGGATATTTCATCTACTTTCCCGGTTGTGTGTTTGGTATAGCTAAAACAGGCCCTGATCACCAGTGCAAAGTCCAGCTTGATGTTAAAATTACCTTTTGTGCCCAGCAGCAGTGTGGCAACAGGGAATTAGCCCTATGAACATGACAACCCAAATCTCTGGACAGTTCAAGTGACAATCTCTTGCCTTGTATGACACTAGATTGAAAAGAGCTGAAGCAAATGTGAGACAATGTCAAGTCGTGTTAGGTCAAGTTGTGGTGAAGGTTTTGTTGGACTGTGTCGTGTTTTGTTCTGATATTTAGCTGAGCTGTTACCTCTACTACTTTGTGAGTTGTGGCTGTTTATAGTGCTTTGCATGACATGTGGGTTAAGCAGGACATCAGATGGTACTCCCAGCATGGTTGTCGGTCACCTGGATGAGCTCATAAGTTCTCTTTAGTTTTGTTCTAAAGGAACCTGGATTCTCCTCATGTACTTATTTGTGTCTTATGTGATGTTCAGCAATCCTGCTCTGACTGGAAGGCTGGATTTGCTGAGATTGCTAAAATCATATTTTCCTATCTTAAAAGAGCTGTCAAATTTCTGAATACTTATGGCTGTCTAATTTCTTGTTATTTTTGCAGCAAAAGAAAACAAATTTATTGAAACTCCTAGACTTCTTTTCAGTTAACTCTTACTAGCATCACTCACACTTACTAGCATTACTTTCTCACGCCTGGCTTCTAACTTAAATAGCTTCAGACTTGATGCCTTGTTGTCCAGGCCCATCCAAGACAAGACATCAGGAACAAGACAAACCAGACAGGTTTAGTAACAAGAGGTTGTTATTGAGTGTCTGAAATGTGCCACCTTGCATATGAGGAAATTTAAAGTAACAAACCTTCTGGGGAGAAGCAGAAGGTAGCAGCTACAGTGTGTTCTGGGAGGTCAGCATTATGGAGTAACTAGCACTAGAATGGTTTGTCTGCAGAAGTGACACTTCTCAAAGACAAATCTGTAGGCTTTATTAGAATAATCACATTACAAATGCCTTTCAACAGTGACGTAACAAAATATCAAGTGCATATGAAAAAGAAAGTAGAAAAATGGTGACATAATAGTTGGAGTGTTACAAAGTTAATGTAAGAACACAGACACGTAGAGGTCAGCTCCTGGGAGTAGACACTGGTCTTAAACCTGAAAAAGTCTGTTTCACCTTTCAAAGGAACTAAAACATGGGGAGGGGATGAAAGTGTTAACACTGACCTTTAAATTTGTTCCTTCTTACCAGCTGATCCTGTAAGGTCCCTTTCAACCCAAACCTTCCTATGAAATGTGCCCGAAAACTTGGAGCAGATACTGTCTTTTTCATTGTAATGCTGGAGCTGTATTGATTAGCTCCTCACAGTTTAATAGCTGACCTGACATTGAGCCAACAGCTGCAGTGGAATATTTTTGTCATTGCATTTTCCTCTTCACCTGTTGTGAACTTTTTAATAAATGTGATTTGAATCCCCCATAAAAAAAAATTCCCAAAATGAGGAAAAATGAGAAAACGGTCTTTTAAGACTTGCTCTCTTACATCAGATGAGAGTTTTGAGCAGCTTTACAGTGTAATCTCATCTTCCTCAGTGGTCAACCTTCCCACTGAGGAAGGGAATGTTGATACAAAGGACAAGCATGGTATAGCCAGGACGTGCCTTTCAGCAGGGTGGAGGGCTAGTGATTTCTAAATTGGACTGTCTGGATTCCTTATCTACAGGTGGCAATTTCTTCAATGCATTTACCAGCTACAGGAGTTGCTCCTTTAGCTTAATTGGTAGGCATCTGCCTGAGAGTTTGTTTTCAGTGTTCATTGGCAAAGCCTAAGTGCCTGTAAATCTGAGATTATAACGACTGTGGCTGGGGCTTTGCTTGGGAAGTGATTGCTTCTTTCAGTTGCCACCAGTAAGAAATCTCAGTAGCAATCTTGGCTGCAAAACCACTTATTTTTCCCTTCTCCCTCTGCCTACCATCCAATAGTGAAAAATGTTTGACTATACCTGGCTAACAAATTAAAGTGACTGGCACTTAATGATTGTCTACTACTGTAGAAGTTACCACTTTTGTGCTTTAATGTATTAATTACATGTCAATGTATGTGTACTTCCATATCCAGGAGCTGAGAAGCAGAAGGGCTTAGAAGTCCATAAAGGTGTAAGGTCCTTTATATACTGCTTATGGATAGAATATGTCAGATAAAGGGAGTCAGGTCCTCTATCGCTTATGGATAGAATGTGCAAATTTGAATACACTGATTGCACTCACCTCTTTTGCTGGAACAGCTTTCCACAAAAAATCATAACATCTAAAGACACTAAATATATATACATATATATAGTTTAGGAAATAAGCTTAGTAACTAGTCACTGAGAGACTGGACTATTTTTTGTGTTCTTTGGGTTCCTATGGAGTATTTTGCTTTCACTAATAGAGAAAAACCTGTAAATGTGAGCAGGTGGTACGTGAGCAGTGGGTGATTTAGATACCTTCAAACTCATGACACAATTGCACAGAAGGACGTGGCATTGCCAAGGTTTAGGTCATTTAACATCAAATGCTCGTAAACCTAGTCAAATTTAAATTGCATCCTTTAATTACCAAATACATCTCAGTTTCTGTCACTCGCAGCACAAATGTGAAAAATTGGAGAGTTAGAGCCCTTTACTACTCTGTTTACTGAAGGGCAATTTTTATGTATTTACCTCTGGAGAGTAAAAGACTTCTGACTTCTTTCAGTGCTGCATCAGCTTCTGTCTTTTGCATGCAAATACTTTTCCTGATGCTTCATTATGATGTGAACTGCTCTAGAAGTCACCATCACTTTTATATGGGTAACAGTGCTGAATGATTAAATCCTATTGTCTCACTTTCTATAAAAGTCATTAAAGTGGAAAAGAGCTACCTCTAAATTTAAATTCT
Source organism: Pezoporus occidentalis (assembly GCF_034315485.1). NCBI lineage: Eukaryota > Metazoa > Chordata > Aves > Psittaciformes > Psittacidae > Pezoporus > Pezoporus occidentalis. The sequence goes on along the minus strand of NW_026915977.1, from coordinate 1,899,212 downwards.
GCCTTCAAGGTCATTATCATTTTACCTCTTCTTCCTTGTCTGACACATACTGGTGTGTACTTGAAGAGTAGAAAAATATACCCAATTTCTAATTAAAACCCCAAAGCAATACAATCTCTGTCAAGTCAGAAAATGGGAAAATATCCATCAGCACAGCCTTTAGTTTTCATTTCAATGACTTATAAAGCTATTCTTTAAAGTTTCCATTCCTCCTTTATTTCCCCTTATATTATTGCTCGTTTGTCATCAGATTCTTCTAGCTCTGACGGTGAAGATGAGTCTGATCCTGTATCCTTCAGCAGAATAAACCCCAAAACATAATTTGAAATGCAAGGGGGTATATATACCTTAAGATCTAATTTTTCAACTCTTCCTTAGACTCATTACTAATTCCAAATGCTGATTTTTTATTTTTTTTTTTTACTGATATCAGTGAGATTTTAATAGTTTTGGTGGATAATTCCGCTCTCAAGCGGAAATGGTCCTGTGTATTGTCTGGCAAACACCAACAGCAGGGATTTTCTGATATTATATATGGATTTAATAAAGTAAAGAAAAATAAAGTATACCAGTGCACTTGTATACAAACTCTGTTTCTGCAGAAAATTACTGGAGCATGCTCAGTGGAATTGGTCTGAGGGCAAGAAATGTGCTTTGTCAGTCTAGTAGAGTAATCAGTCCAGAACTCTCATAGTTTGTGCAGGTTTCCTTACCACAGAACTAGCTGAATATAATTGGATAAAACACATAGCCATTTTTTTCATACCTAAAGGAACATTCTGAAAGAGCCCACTCTCATAAAACCCTTATTCTAACTCTCTGATTTCAAATAAATGTCATGGAGAGAACCTGAATTATCCAACAGGTGGGGCATTGGATTAGGACCCTGGCAAACTGGGGTTAAATTCATCTTTTTGCAAAGGGGAATCTAAACATTAGATCCCTTTGAAGTAATTGACAACAAGTACTTCAAGGGAACAGTTATTTGACCTAAGACATCCAATTCGGATATGATTTGCTTCTTTCTACCTATTAATTATAAAGGATATAGTAGCTTTGAATTCAAGCTATTTTTAGGTAATAAAGTAAAAGCAGTCAATTCCTGCATATCTGCTCTCAGCAGCATTTTGCAGGTCTCCACATTTCCACCTTTTACTTGTCTTAATTTAGATTTGAAGCTCATCTAGGGCAGAAGTTTGCTTTCTTTTAAAAAGGTCTGTGGCAATGGGATTACAACTTCTTTTTGGATACTGAGAGGCTACTCTAATACTACATGTAATCAACCTACAAGCAAGAAAGCGTAACCTTTGGAGTGGATTAAAACAGTTGTAAAATTTAAGTAATTGGTGAATGGTGCCAGAGTGCATGGGAGGTTGTCCTGGGTTCAGCAGTAGCAGTCATGTTTCTCCCTCGTGGTAGCTGGTGCAGTGCTGTGTTCTGAATTCCAGCCTGGGAGCAGTGTTGGTGAAGCCGATGTTTTTGGTTGTTGCTAAGTGATGTTTACCCTGACCAAGGACTTTGTGAGGCTCATGCTCTGCCAGGGAGGAGGGGAAGCTGTGAGGAAGCAGAGATGGGGCTCCTGACCCAGGCTAGCCAGGGAGGTATTCCATACCACAGCACGTCATGACCGGGGTGAGGGGTAACTGGGATTTACCCGGAAAGACACGGGCTTCCGGGTGGGACTCGTTTCTTGGCCGGTGGTATCGTATTCTCTTCCCTTGTTATTTTCTCTTATCATTGTTGTAGTTGATAGTAGTGGTGGTGATTTGTGTTGTACATTGGTTGCTGGACTGTTCTTGTCTCAACCCGTGGGAGTTGCACTCTTTTGATCCTTCTCCCTGTTCCTCTGAGAGCAGGGAAGGGGAGAGCCTGGGGGGGGGCCCCTCGATTGTTGTCAGCGCGGCACCACTCACTGGGAGTGAGTGAACAAGCTGTCTGGCTGGGGTTTAAACCACGACAGAGGGGTACTAAGATCTCTGAACACTTGAGAAAATAAAAATGAGTCTGACTGCTGGTGTAACTCTCCTGCTTTAGTGTGACTCCCTTTATCCTTCAAATTGGTGACTACTGGCAAGCAAGCTCTTCCTGTAAATGACAATAGGTTCTTAACTGCATGGTTAGATGCTTAAACAATGATCCGCAAAATGATGAAAGCTTCGTAAAGCATTTTTATTAAGGGTGCTTTGAAACGTGCCATGTTTGACCTACCTTTCCTCCCTCAAAATTATTTGGGGTTTTGCTGTCACTTCAGCTGTAAAGGTCTTGTACTTGTTTAAAACTGCTTTGATTCTCCTTCCTTTAGGGTCTTAGAAATACTCTACTCCTGAATTCATGTGCCTTTCTACACAACTAAATTCCTACATCAGTACATGGAATTAATGGCTTTTATGGGTCAGTGTATAGATGACATGGTCCAGAGAAGTTGTTGCAGCCCAGACCTATGTCCTCTCTACCTTTCTGAGCACCTGTGGTCATGATCAGGTCATGAACTGTGGAGCAGGTGAATTTTTCCTGAAATGCAGTCCTTCCTGCTTTCATACTGGGGCTACAGTAAGGAAAAACATGGCTTGCCCCAGTAAAAAAAGCTGATTTTTTTTTTTTTTCTCTAACCCATGCGGTTTCACTTTCAGTCTTTGTGAATTTAATCACTTAGAATGGACTTGGTGCTAGGAGGAATGCTTGAATTTAAATCAATCCACTCTCATGGATATAAATAGTATGACAGCAGAAAGCATAATGTCACCTCTGACTGTATGTGCTGGTTCTCCTTATCTAAACAAAATCCCCATAATGCTAATGGGTCCCGCAGTGACACATCGTGTCCCAAGTTTGACTTGCAAGGCTAAGTGTTTAGGAGGTTTATTCAGTGCAGTTTTCCTGAGACATTGGATAGAATGGTAGCTGAGGCTTTTGTTTATCCTTGATTTTCAACCTCAGGTGGCATGTGTATGTTAGAAAATGAAACTTGACTTTATAAGACAATTTCTTAAACTTCAGTGTTTAATTCAGACTTAAGTGACTGTTTCTAATTGGTTGTGTTTAGGAGCTGGGTTTGTTTGGAAGCAATTCATTCATCTCTGCTAGGAGTGGGATTCAGCATTCATTTGTTGGAATGTGGAGATTGTTGGGTTGTGGTGTTTTCTTTTATTCGTATTTCTGTAAGGCACTTTTTAATTTTAATATTCTATGAAAATTTGTACTCAGCAAATTTGCTGAAATGACTTTCAAACATTCAAAATATAGCAAGGCCTTAAAACAGTTTTAACCAGATGGTCTTCTAGCATGCAATTTTACGTTCAGCTATCACAGTTAAAGCAGGGAATGAACAGGGTTGTTTCTGGGGTTCTTACAGAGCAGCTGAGATCACACCTGGCCCAATCTGCAGAGGAGTCTTAATATTCTTACTTATTCTTTCTGACACTATGGCTTCTTACCGAGATGATGTGTGTAGCAGGACTTGTTTCTGTCTAAATCAAGATCCAGTTTACCTGTTGATGGTATTGAATTTGAACCATTGTAGGCTCTACAATACACTCAAGTTCTTTGAAGTCTGTGCTCACACAATGATTTTTCCTTGCTTTTTCTTTCTAGTCTTGTTTATTATCAGATTTATCTTCAGATTTTTACAGTCTCCCTTCCCAGTTGCATACTATTATCACCTCTTTATGCTAATGCTCTCCCTAGCTGCCTGTATTATTACCCCTCCATTTATCTTCCCACCCTGTGTGATCTACAGTACTCATTAGCTTCCTATTCTCAGATCACTTTTCGCCTTCTCAGCATGCAAGATGACCCTTTTATCACTCAGCTATGTTTCACAATCAGCCCAGATAATGCTTCATCCTTCCTTACTCTTCCTTAGCTTTTTAGTTTTGGGCTGCTTATTACCTCTTGCCATTTGTTTCTCTCCAACAAGGCTGCTTTCAATACTTACTCTATTAGACCAGGTTTCTGCTAGTACTCTATCAGTTGTCTTCATTGCCTGGGTAGTACATTATTGATTTCCATGGTTCAATATATCAGAGTATATAATTCCCAGCAAATTTCTTTCTCCATCAAGTTTATTTAATCCACCCTCTTCCCAATATCCTCTTCAGACCAGACTTCATATTCATGAGGCCAACAGTACATTAACTACTTAACTCATTGATTCTTACACCTTGCAAAGTGCTTCATCCATAATCTTACACATTCTGCCTGAATTCAGCCAACTTGTAATTCTTGCTCTGAATATGGCTACTTAGAGCACTTGTTTAATGTGTATTTTAGACAGTTTATATGCTTGAGTTGATACTTTTGTGGGCACTGCATGAAATGATTTTAGTTCATTGGCTCCGAAGTACTTAAAATGCTATTTCCCTAAGCTCCCTTCAAGTTTTATGATTGCTCATGTTAAATAATGAACTTAAGAAGAGGAGAGTTGTTATTGTTTTATCTTTAAAGTTCTTTCCATTAACAGCATGACTTTCGGGGGCTAGAAGACTTGTAGACTTTTAGATAAGCTTCCTATTCAAAAAGAATCTTTCCTTGGTCCTCTGTAAATCCCCTTCAGTCTCACAGGCAATTTTGTAAGGTGACTGCTTGACTATCCATAAATCTAACCTTCTACATAATGTTCCAACTGCCATGCGCAAGCAAATCTCAGTGTTGCATAAAATGCCATAAGCTATGTAATGTGATGACAGAAAATAGTGGAAAGATAAATTTAAGATACTTTTGAATAAGCAGTTATTGACTGCTATATGATAACATGAGCTGACTGTGTGTGTTGGCAGCCCATAAGCCAACCATTTCCTGGGCTGTGTCATCAGCAGGTGGAGAGAGGGGATTCTTCCCCTCTACTGTGCTCTAGTGAGACCACTGTTGCAGCCCTGGGACTCCCAATGTATTGAAACAAGTCCATTATTACTATATTTTACTTTATTTCAATTATTAAACTGGTCTTATCTCAACCCATGGGTTTTACCTTCCTTTTGATCCTCCTTCTTGTCCCACCAATTCAAGGGGGAGTGAGGAAGTGGCTGCATGCTACTTAGGTGCTGGCTGGGGTTAAACCATGACAGAAGATATTAGAAGAGGTTGTAAGAAGCTCAGTTCGTCAAATAGAAAAATAGTTTAATACCCTTGTTTTGATATCAATAACCTTAGCCAAGAAGACTGAGAGCAGCCCTGCAGAGGAGGACTTGGGTGTGCTGGTTGACATGAGCCAGCAATGTGTGCTTGAAGCCCAGAAACCAACCATATCCCGGGCTTCATCAAAAGAAGTGTGACCAGCAGGTTGACTAAGGTGATCTATCCTGTCCTTCTGCTCTTGTGAGACCTCACTTGGAGTATTGTGTACAGTTCTGGCGTCCTTAACGTAAGAAGGACATGGAGCTGTTGAGCAAGTCCAGAGGAGGCCACAGGGAGGTAAATTAAGGCTGCTTTTGAAATTGGCAGTATTTTTGTCATCGAAGGAGGCAACCCCCTGCATCTGAAGGAAACAGCTAAATCATATTAAGCATTACTCTTACTACTCTTATTATAGCTGAGGTGATCTCCAGACCTCATAAGTATCCTCTCCAAAGGAAGGATAATAAAAAAAAAAAAGCCTCATGTTCTTCAGGTAATGGCTTCTTTCCTATGAGAGATGTCAAAAAAAGGGCTGTGGTGATACATTAGAACCTCACTGGTTTTCTTCCCAAGAAGGACAAACATCTTCAGAGAAGGTGCATTCCCACATGCATTGCACTGTATTGCAGTAGGAACTTAGGATATTTCATTCCTTAATCCATTTGATGATGAGCAGCAGCAATACAGTCTATTTGGTCAGGAAACTAGCTGCACAACTCAGAACTTAATCTGTTAGATTTTGCTTTCTCTATTCAGAGAAACTGTAAAAGAGGACATCTGCAAAGTTTTTGAGAATTAAATTACAGTTTTCTTTGATGTAAATCAGTGTATTTTTGTTGTTTGTTTTTTATTTTCCATCAGCCACAGTCCTTCTGAAAGTTCAAGTGAAAGCTGGAGAAGGAGGAGGAGCTTTGCATTAATTGAGTTTTCCTTCCCCCCATGAAATAAATGCAGGGAGTGTCTTAATGTGCATTTGTATATGGTTGAAAATCACTATAAGTTCCCATTTCACTGCTTCAAATTACTTGATTTCTTACATTATCCATGGATAAGTGCCACTGGGACTGCTCTAGTAGACAAAGGTTCATGGATCAAAACACATTTGAATTTCTGTTTTGATCTATCCTTTCCCTCAGTAGATACATATATTTGCTTCAAAAGGTGTCACATGTACAACAGCATTAGAGAATTTCAGGTCACGTTGCATATTTGAACATCAGAGGTGTGAACAGGTCTGCTTACCACCATGTAAATTATGTAAAGAATCAGATGGAAATAGTTCCATTTAACTGGTGAACCTGTTGTACGTGGGGGTTATATACTGCATGCTGTACACAAGATAAATTCATTTGGTATGTGACAAAGATAGTGTAGAACACCACCAAAACGGAATGGGATTTTTCCAGTGTGTGCTTCTGAATTTGACCTCTGCTACTGTGGAAGCAAAAGGAAGGTTTGTCTTTATCATTAGAGAGGTTAGAACAGTTAAAAACAAGTTGTTTTAATAATTGTTTTAAAAGTTGTTTTAATAATTAAACAGCTGAATTTTCCAAGTATTCTAAATTCAGATTAGATTGTTCTGTGTGAGGGTCAAGAGAAAATGTCTAAACAACTATGAACCTTAAATTTAAAAAATCACAAGCGAAGCATGCATGAATACATCTTGCAAGCTAAGCTTTTAGAGTATAACATTGTGTAATGGTGCAATACCTGCATAAAATCATACCCCTTCATCCATCACACCCCCTTTTTTTTTTTTTTAATTAAGTAAATGTGCTCTATCTGCATAGAGACCTCATAACATCCTTCCAGTATCTGAAGGGGGCCTATAAGGATGCTGGAGAGGGACTCTTCATGAGGGACTGTAGCGATAAGACAAGAGGTAACAGGTTAAAACTTAAACAGGGGAAGTTTAGATTGGATACAAGGAAGAAGTTCTTTACTGTGAGAGTGGTGAGGCACCGGAATGGGTTGCCCAAGGATGTTGTGAATGCTCCATCCCTGGTGCGGTGTTCAGGGCCAGGTTGGACAAAGCCTTGGGTGGCATGGTTTAGCGTGAGGTGTCCCTGTCCTTGGCAGCAGTTGGAACTGGATGGTCTTAAGGTCCTTTCCAACCTTAACTGTTCTATGATTCTATAATAAATTGAGGATGGATTGCTGGAACTATGTATGTCACCATATGGTACACCCATATTATCAGTAAAGAAGGGTGATGGAACATATCGGCTGGTTCAGGACCTCAGAGAAATCAACAAACTGGTCCAGTAGTCCCTAACCCATACACAGTAATGAGAAAAATACCCAATGAATGTATATGGTTTTCAGTGATAGACTTAAAAGATGCATTCTGAGCCTGTCCCCTAGATAAGGGGTCATGAGATATTTCTTCATTTGAGTGGCAAGACCCAGACATGGGAAGAAAACAACAACTGAAGTAGACTGTACTCTCCCAGGGGTTTTCAGAGGCTCTAAATCTATTTGGAGAAGAGTTGGAAGGTATCATGGAAAAAAATTAAATGAAAAGACACTGTAATAGCCTTACAATATGTGGATGACTTACTAGTGGCTGGGGCAGTACAATCAGATGTGGAGGAAGAAATGGTGAAGCTGTTGAATTATCTAGGGCAGCAAAGATTGAGTGTCCAAGAGCAAAGTACAATTTGTGAAATTCTGATTGCTGAGAGGGTTTCTCACACAGACAGTAAAATAAATCTAACTGTGAGACACCCCATGATGTACACAAGAAATTTGTGTCAAAGGAGAAAGGGGGGAGCTTTACTAATTTCTCCCTGCTTGCCCTTTTCTTCTCCTTACCAGGGAGACCTCTGAACACATTCTGAATGCTTGGAAAGTACCTTCAGTTCTTAATATAAAATAAAAGCTGTTCGTCTTACCATGAAGAGCAGAGCAACAGAGCCAGGTAGGATGTAAATAGAGGCTGTGTGCAGATGTAAGCATGTTTTGCCACCTTTAAAGCTGTCTTAAGTATCCTTGTGCTCTGAGGAACTGACCCCTTGTAGCTCTTTAAAATAAACCTCCTTGCCCTTCCTCTGATAAGCTTGATCTGTGTTTTCAGAAAGAGGATTCACCCGTTGTTATTTCATTCACATCATCTTGAAGCCATCAGGTGATAAAAGACTTCTGACTGCTATTGACCCATATATCCTTTGAACAGAAAACTAGAGGTTAAAGGCTTCTTATCCTACTAGCCGTCCTCCTCCATTAGTATGACTGTTTGTAACACAGTCAGCAGGGATTAACTAATACCTGTTCAGGGCTGAGCACAGAACAAAAAGAATTTAGTAATGATTGCATACAGGGATGAAAATAACTGAAACACTGTTGACACTGCTCACTTCTTTGACCCTTTAAGCTAATAGGCATTTAGTTTCACTGGGACCTCAAAATCGACACTGAATAGAGTTCTCAGTGAGTTTTACATTCCTTGGCAGGTAACCAGATGATACACTCACTGTATGTCTAGTAAACCCATTTCCACACCACATTAGGAATTTATCAAAGCAAGTTGAATCGCTTCTCTACAAAAAAGAAGGAATCTGGGGAGAATTTTGTGTCTGCACCTTTAGTTCTTCTGTCCCTGGTTGTGATTTACAGTTTGGCAATGCATTTCCCTGAGCTGATACTGAATACATAGGGTGACTTTCTTCCACAGTTTAAAAAAAAAACAAGTTTCCTCTTTCTGTTTTGCTGAATCAGTGACTAGAATCACTATACTTACATAGCTCATCTAAACTGAGACACTGCTGTATGCCACATCTCTGCAAGCTCACCTGAAACTACCTTTGGATCACTGTCAGAAACAGTACTTTGTGTTTTCATTCTTTTTCTGAAAGCAGGTGACAAGATTTATTATCCATATTTTAATTATATGTTTTTTCAAAGTCATGTAAATTCCGTTATTTTTTATGTAGTAATGAAGGAAAGAGGAAAAAAGAAAGAGAAGAAAACCTAAGCATGGGTTAGTGAATCTACTTTTTAAATGTAGGCTTGGCTGGTATTCGTTGCAATTTCAAATACTTAGCTTGACTGTTTCAATACTATTTTGCAGACTAGAAACTCTGTGTTCATTTTATTTATGTGTGTCTGGAACTCTGGTTTGAAAAAGGTGTTTCTGCCCCACCATTTGTGAATTTTCAGAATTTTCCAGAAAAGGCACAAATATTCCAACAAGTGGATTTTTTCCCTCTGTGCATATGAGCATGTTTGTGTTTGAAACTCTGTGTTTTGTTTTGAGAGGAACAGTCTTGTGAGACTAGACAAGGAGGAATTGGATCCTTGAGCTGCTAATAGTAAAATAGAGAAAAACAGTGCAAGTATCTTCCATATCTAGTAGAGCAGCAACATTTTCTTATTTCTGTGGGAAGGGGGAAGGGGAATGAAGGGACAAATGGAGGATTGTGAAGGGAATGGGGAGACCTTTATAAGATAAAGCTTGCAGATCCCAGCATTGCCATAAATCCGTCAGTTTTGGTATTGCTTCCCCCCCCATTCCACTCTGCCCCAGTAGTGACCCTCCAGTCCATGTATTCCCACTTTTTCAGCGTGCTTTTTTAAAGTTCTGAAGTAGCTACACAAGAAGTGCTGTGTTTGCATTGCTGCCCTAAGGAATTGCTTATTTTGCCTAATACTTGGGAACATTTTATAAGGAGCTTCTAAACAGTTAATACATAGTGAATAGATTAAAGAAGTTTGCTTAATGAATTATTGCATTCTCAGCAGGAAGATGCATGCACTCTGGATTGAGCTTCATGGCAAGTAATAGGTCTTATTAGAGAAGACTATTCCCTAACCAACCCCATACCGGTTATATGAAAGTATGTGTGGAAAATATGTATATGTTTTCTATCAGAAAAGTGCGTATTACTTCGGCTATGTTAGGCTTCATATGACAGAAGTAGAGGGTACTGACAGAGCCACTTCAAGACAGGGAAATCATCAGCACTGGTTTGAAATGTTCTGAATCTCTTTGACCACCCCCATCCTGTCTTTGACAATCTGTCCACATACTTCAGGCAAAGATCAGAATCAAATGCTCTGTTATGAGCTGCTGGAAGGTTTGCCTTTTCTGTCTTAAAGTATCAAATCAGGCTCTTCTAGTTTTCCTAAATCTCTACAGTTCCAAATTCTGTTCTTTTTTACTTTGTTCTGGAGGCAGGCTTTTACTAGCTTTTATCAATGTCATGGTTTAAACCCAGCCACACAGCTCATTTGCTCACTCCCCCTCTTCTTGCCCTCCCCCTACTCCTGGAGGGACAGAGAGGAGAATCGAAAAGAATGCAACTCCCACAGGTTGAGTTAAGAACAGTTTAGTAACTAAGGTATAACACAGATCACTACTGTTACTACCAGTAATAATAATGATAAAGGAAATAACAAGGGAAGATAATACAACACCTCAGCACCAGCCGACTGATAACTCGCCTCGCCCCGCCCCACCCTACCTTACCAAGCACTGACTGATACCTCGTCCAACCCTGCAGTGCCCTAGCCCTTCCTGGTAACTCTCAGTTACATCCTGGGCATGACGTGCTGTGGTATGGAATACCTCTTTGGTCAGTTTGGGTCAGGTGTCCTGTCTTCGCTTCCTCCCGGCTTCCCCTCCTCCCTGGTAGAGAATGAGGCTCACAAAGTCCTTGGCTAGACCAAACATTTGAGCAGTAACTAAAAACATCGGGGCTATCAGCACCGTTCCCAGGCCAAAAGTCAAGAACACAGAGCTACACCAGCTACCAAGAAGGAGAAGGAATGACTGCTACTGCTGAACCCTGGACAATCAGCTTTAAGCTGTCTTACCTATTTGTTTTTTAGCTATATCTCTTTTATTTGTTATTTAATATTTTTTATCTTTTCTCTTCTTGCCTTGGTGGCTTTTGCTCTTCTCAGTAACATTCCTTCATTATTCAGATATTTCTGAAAAGGCTGATTTGTCAATGGGAGACCTAAAATATGTTCTGTCCTCAGCTGCAAAAGCCCCCCAAAATCATGGGTTTCTGAGAAGATGACCATGATTTTGAGTTGGCAGTGCTGACAAGTACCTCTTCTATGCACACTTATTCAATTGACAGCTATTACCCTGCTGCAAATGGTTGAGAAGTAAAATTACACTGTGCAGCACAATTGTCCTTTTTTTCTTTCAAGTTTTTTTTTTTTACACATATGAGACCTTGAAAACTATGGAAGCTTCAAAAGCTATTGCAGTGAAATCTGTCGGCCTGTTCTGATCATCTCTAAGGAGGAAGACTCTACAACCTACATCATATAGTTGGACATATAATAATAATATTATTCTACTATAAAATTATTAATATAATAGTCTCATAATATATATTACCTTTAATGACTACCACATAAGGTCTTTTAAATATACATACTTTTAGAGTATATCCCAAAACAATCTTATTAAATGTTACTGATTTGACATTAAAAAAAAAAAACAAAACATAGAAACATTCTCCTATGTTTCCTTTTTAGCACTCTATAGAGGAGTCCTTCAAATTAATGTATTTCAAGCACAGCAGTTATTGTAAGCACATTTTTAAAGTTTGAATGTAGCTCTGATTTATTCTGTCTGCTGTTTGTGTTTGTTGCCCAGGATGTTGCCTATTCAAGTAAATGTCTTCAGTGTACTTCATCATTGCTAAGAATCTGTGATGAGGTACTAAAAATGTCCTTTCCAGACTGACTGCTCGACACATTAGTTTTGCATATGTTGTGATTTATTCCCTCAGAACTAATGAGGAAGGTATTCTTCCTCTTGTAAGCAATGTAGACAATAGTGTAGTTTTTATTAACCTTTGTTTCCTGTGGAGAAGCGTCTATATGTTCTCTTAGTTTGGAAAAGATCCTACATTTTCATAGCTGCTCCTACTCTCCTTTCTAATTGGCAACACATACTCTCAGAAGGCATTTATTTTAAGCTTAATCTCTGCAAAATAGGTGAAGTGTTTCTTTTTACATGAAGATGCTCTGCGTTTCTGGAGGAGAGCGGGCACTGTTGTGTTTTACCACAGCTAGTAAGCTGATATCAACACTATCACCTTTGCTGATCTCCTGGCTTTAAATTCATCAGTGTTAAGAAATATCTTGCCTCCTTTAAGGATTTACCTCAGAGTAGAGATCTTGGTGTAGGCACACATTTTGATAAAGGAGTTTTATTGTGAAGGACAGAGCAGGGCTCTTATGTTTTCCCATTTATTATCTTTTCTTGTTTCTTGCCCACTTGCTCCTTCAACCTGAAGTTTTTACACTCATACCCACTCAATAAATAGTTATCTTCTGTCTCCCTTTGTAGAGCTCTTTCTTCCATTTCCGTATTATTACTTACTAGCTCTCAAAAGCTGCATTCTGGACTGGGGATCCAGTGTTTGAGGTGAGGAAAATAAAGTCTTGTTTCATAGAAAGTAAGTTTTCCTTTCATTTTCTTTTTCTCTCTCCAATTTAAATCCATCTGAAGAGTACAGACTGAAGATTTAACATTAATGCTAGGTTCGTGCTCTGTAGAACAGACCTATAAGTGATGGAGCAAACAAGAAGAAGGAAGGGTGGGATAAAAAAATATCCTCCCAGCATTTTGTAGATCTGTCACTGCATTATTCTTTGCCTGAATTAAGTATTATTAATACTGTATTACCCAAGAGAAATCCAAGAGAGATCAGGAACTTATTGTATTGAGTTCTGTGCTGAGTCGGAAAGAAGGGAAGGAAAAAAGAGAGTGAAAGGAAAGGGAACATACTCCCTTGTCACTGAGTCTATGTAGCTTGTACATCCTTCAGCAAAACTCCCAGACTTGGTGGCTTGACTTGCTGCAATCGTCAGGTCCTGAAGCAAAGGAGGTCTGCCAGTGTTAGTCGGAACTGCTCCTCTTCCAGGCTCCTTCTCTAGGCTGCTTACAGCAATAGAGAAGTCTAGAAAGAAATCATCTGCAGACTACTTCCTTCAAGGACTCTCCATCCCAATGGAGACTGGATATATCAGCATAGACACAATTTTTTTATAAAGCAGTTTTATCATGAAGCACAGGGAGGGGTTATCAAGTTTTCTAAGTTTTCTCATGTATTATCTTCTCTTGTTTCTTATCGGCTCCTTCAACCTCAAGTTTTTACACTCATACTTTCAGTAAACATTTAATTCTTTCCCTTGATAGAAGTCTTTCTTCAATTTCTTTTTCTTTACAGTGAACCACTGGCACAGACTGTCCAGAGAAGCTGTGGCTGCTCCAGTTTTTATAGCATTATTAAAATATAAAAGTATAAAAGGGGATGACTGTCTCAGAGATCCCAACGTACTCAAAGGGACCTAAAGCGTTTTATGCTTGTGTTAGATCTTGAATCCCTCTCAACAGACTCTTAATGCCGTTAGCAGTTTCAAATAATTAATTACAGGAAAATGTTCCCTTTCAGCACCATCTTCTTAAAAAAGATCATTTCACTCTAGATAAAAGTTCAGCATTTAAATACAAATAAAGATAAAGTATTGTGACCAAGAATGGAGCCCACAAGAGCAACCTTCCTCTTCTTGCTCTCCTTCTCAAGCATTTGGGATTCCAAGCAGGTCAGATTCAAGCAAAGGTGTAACTTCTGCACTTGGACTTACCTTTTTACATGCCAACAGAGTTATCCCTATGTTTTGTGAAAGTAAAATATGTGTGCAGATAACTGAGAAAATAACCTCACATTGTTGGTGAGAAAAAGCAGTGTTTTCAGACAGTATTTCTTCTATTTTACCAGCCAGAGTATGTATCCAAGAAGAATGTTTGGAAGATTTTTGATTGCTCTTGACTCAGTTGATAGCTTTCTGGTATACTAAGGAGAGCCATGTGAACAATTTATCAGGTGAAGATAGCAGTCGTCAGAAAGCTTTGTCTCTAGAGGTGTACTAATGAAAGGTGAACAGCTGTCAACTAATATTGTATTTTGTAGTTCATTTCGCTTGGAGTAATTAGTGTCCTCTTCATTTGGGCTGCTGCCTTCAGGATCTCAGAAGGGTTTGTAGTGATTCTCCACTTGGTCCAGACTTCAAAACTATTAGTGAGCCTCAGTGACATAAATGGTCTAACTGAAAATCATATGATGGTTTGCACAATGTCATCCTAGAGCATTTTTGTTTCTGTCCACTGAAGCATGTGGAGCTCCGATGGAACAGGATTGGACTATAACATCTGTTTTGAAACCACCTATTATTGCTGCTATCTTCATACTGTTATCTCTGAGAGGATAAAAATACACTGCCATTGCCCAGACTTTCTTGCATTACTTACCACTTTCCAGAATGTGTTTGTTTGCTGATTTCAAATTGTTCCTCTCTGTACAAGTCTTAAATGTCCAGTTGTGTTTTATGAAATCTTACATAAGGTCTTCTTTTTGTATTCCTGAGAAGACCCTATATGTATCACCTGTTTTAAAAGGACCAGTGAAGAGACAATGAAGAATAACATTTTATTCTCTCCTTTCCTGCAAAGCTGCTCCCTAGTCATGGCCTTCTCATTTGTGTGCTCGTAACTATCTAAAATTGGTCATCCAAATATGAGTCAGTTCTTAATGTTCCTTTTCCTTCCTACTAGAATGGCAATAAAGGGATATGAGGCAGGCTAAAAAGTACTGGGTATTGACTCTTTTAAGTATGAATATCCATAGAAGACCATGTATTTATTTAATAGCACTATTGCTGCTATGGCAGCAATAAAGGCTATATAAGACTTTTTAGGTGGTCATTGTACTTGTTCATCCATTCACATTGCTTTAGAATGATAGTTTTTCCTCCTCAACCCATTTTGCCATAGATACTAAAATGGCTTCAAACATATTCCAGCAGAATCATTGATGTTTTATTTTTTATGTTCCTGATTTATCCTTTAGAATTCCCTATGACTACTGGAACATGTAAAACAATTTGCATTTTTCTCTTTAGCCCTGATAAGTCTATGTTATGATGTAAAACTAATGATAAACTTTTGCCCTTTATCATCTTCTTCTATCAAGTCTACCTGCTGTGCTGTATGTTGTGCCGTTTAATCATGTGAGAAAAGAAACAAAGACATGTATCATAAAACATTATAGAATCATAGAATGGTTAGGTTGGAAAGGACCTTCAAGATTATCCAGTTCAAGCCCCCTGTTACAGGCAGGGACACCTTCCACTAGAGCAGCTTGCTCCAAGCCCCTGTGTCCAACCTGGCCTTGAACACTGCCAGGGATGGGGCAGCCACAGCTTCTCTGGGCACTCTGTGTCAGCGCCTCAGCACCCTCACAGGGAAGAGCTTCTGCCTAAGAGCTCATCTCAGTCTCCCTTCTGGCAGGTTCAAGCCATTCCCCTTGGCCTGTCCCTACGGGCCCTTGTCCCAAGCCCCTCTCCAGGTTTCCTGCAGCCCCTTTAGGCACTGGAGCTGCTCTAAGGTCTCCCATTAAGGATCCTTCTCTTGTCCAGGCTGCCCCAGCCCAGCTCTCTCAGCCTGGCTCCAGAGCAGAGCTGCTCCAGCCCTCGCAGCATCTCTGTGGCCATGTCTGGACTCACTCCAACAGCTCCACATCCCTCTTGCGCTCTTGCCCTAGAGCTGGATCAGGACTGCACGGGGCATCTGCCCAGAGTGCAGCGGAGGGGGAGGATCCCCTCCCTCGATCTGCTGCTCATGCTCTGGGGATGCAGCCCAGCACATAGGTGTTTTTCTTGACTGCCAACACACATATATATGTGTGTATAAATACATATATGAATTAACTGAACACTTATCTGTAAGTCTGGATTCATGTCAGAAGTGACCTTTTTGCTGTCTAGATCCAAAACTATAGATACTCATTATTCTGCAGTCAGGGTACTTTTAAAATTTAACTTCTGTGGTTTGGATCTATCAGTTGTTTATCTCAGATTTTAGCCTTTTCCGTTCCTTTGCAGACACAGAATTGAAATAAATCCCAGGCTTCAAAGGTGGACCAAGAACGGTAATGCTGTTAGAGTTTTTTCATGTTTGCTGAGGTTGACCAATTGCTTGCCAGTACTTGCATTATTTTGGATTCCCTGTGATGAAACTTAATTTTAAAATTACATTTAGCTAATGGAAGAGCAAAAATGGGCATTGTGTGTAGCTCTGATGTCTTACATCTCCATGCATCTTTTATATGGTTGCAAAAAGAAGGTAGAAGACTTCTGTTCTCAGCTTTTGTGTTTTCACTCCCTCTGCAAAGATCTAGCATCACCTTCAGTGTAAAAGTGAGCTGCCAACTCAGACTCATACTGAGTTAACCAGACAATATACATCTTTCCTTGCAAAAGCTCAGAAGTTTGTGTTTAGCTAAGGACAAGTCTTATCAAAACAAAAGCCATATTTGTATATCTTGAGGTGAATAGTCTATTAACAATAAATATATTCTGCCTTCCTAAGCTCCCTGCATAGTAAATGGAGATGCACTTACCCTGCTCAACATGATCTGTGTTTGCAAGCAGTTCAAATATTCATCATGCTTTGGTTTGGTATTACTTATAATATGAATAGTCACTATCAAAATTGACAGTGGGCTCTTTACCCCTTTCTCCCATTGTCTGTGAGACACCCCTTTAACTGTCATTGCAGATGGAACTGAAATCTGTTACTTGATAACAAAACCTTTGCTCTTGTTTTCATCTTGAATTAAATCAATGTTGAGTTCTAACTAAAATCATTGCTCAAGTGCAGAGCAAATTGCTTTCTGCTGTACATTATTTATCTCACATAAGGTGAAAGGCATGCTGCAGAGAAGAAGCAGAGTGGAAGCGGACTGACTAAAACCCCTAGAAGACAACAAGAGATCGTCTAAAAGAATGTTGTACTCTTGTTTAGGCCCCTAGCACAAAGGTGGATGTAATTGTTTGTTCTATAACAACTACGTAAACAGGTACACAGCAGTCCTTTGACATGCCTTCTAAGGTCTTTTTTATCCCTCCTGTTTTTCATCATTACTGTCTTACTAGCCTTTACAGATTGCGAGCGGGAGGCATAAGGAAAAAGTGGATATCTTTCTCCAAGAGAAATGAGATGATCAACTCATTTAATCTCAGTTTTTTCAATATAGTTTGCTTTTGAATTACCTAGTGTCTCAAATTCTTTTGACACTGGACTTTATCTTTCCTCTCCTCTGCTTTTGTGTGGACCAGATGCCCCTAAGCTGCACTCAAACTTATCAAGGCAAATTGGCCTTTACTGCATGTTGTAGACACCTCTGTCTTTTAGGGAAGGAATAATGGGGATGTATGCAACTCTTCTTCTGATGTATAGATTCTTATTTTGCTCAGGCATCTATATCTGCAAATTAAAGAGTAAATCAAGTAATTCTTTAAGTATGTCAAAAAGCTGCATAAAAGGAAACTGTTCAGAGCACTTTTGTTCTTCCATTTGCAACCTAATGCCTAGTACTTAAATCTGTCTTAATTAACGATGCTTCCATTGAGGTGGAGAGTGCATTTTATCTGTATTTCCATTTATCACATCCTCATTAACTGAACTATTATAAAGATGTTTGCCTCAAACACATTAGTGTAATTTTTATCCTACTGCATGCAGTCATTAAAAGGGGATTGTTTCCCCTACCCATAGTGTGTAAACCACTAAGTGTGGAAGCATTAATAGCTAGGAAGGGTATATGGGATAAATTGTTACCTCTTTAGAGATGCTCCTTTAAAGCATTTTGTATGCTGTCAGAGTCAGAGCAGTTTGATGAATGAACATGACCAATGGAAAAAAAAAAAACAAAACCAAAAAATAAAACTAATAGATTATTAAGCCAGTTAGAGCTGTGGTGACATCTTGCATAATGCATGCCATAGGACTTCTCCTGAAGTAACTCCTTTGTCTTGGCAATTAGCTGCGACTGAAATTGCCTATTATTTTATAATCCTCTGTTCAGTCTTATATTAAAAGTTGTTTAAAATGAGTGGAGGATTAACCATAGCACTGATCAAGTTTTTCAGTTGTTCCCTATTAAATTATCTTCCCTATTAAAAATATGAATTTTATCTATTGTCTAAATGAAATTCAGCTTTCATCCATTAAACCCTATCATAGGAAATGCCTTGAAAGGGATTTCAAGAGATTGCCTGGTCCATCCTTCTGCTTCGTGGCAGAATCAAGCACAAGTTTTTCTCCCCTCAGGGTAGGATTGACTATCTAAACCATTCTTAACTAGAGTGTGTTTAAACAGTTTTTGAAAGACTCATGATTCTAGGGTTTGTAATCTCCCCAATATATCTATTCCAGTACTTAGCTATACTTATATTTTAGAAAGCTTTTTCCTGACGTCTAACTTAACTCTCTGCTTCAGAAATATAAGCTTCTTACTACTTGTTCTATCCATTGTAAAGAACGAAAACGGATTAGTCCTTTTTTCTTCCAGCAGTCTCATATAGTTGAAGCCGAGGTATCTGCTCTTCCCACTGAAATGATCAGCTCTTATGTGCTAAATTCCCTGTACTGTAAACTTTTGGCCAACTTAATTCTGTAACCATTATTTTGGTCGTGTTTGCAATCTCTCCATATTTCCACTGTTAATGGTAAGTCAGCAGATTTGATGCTATTATCTGTAAATGAATATGGCTTTCATTCTTACATCTTGATCTTCATTCTTATGTCTTACATCTTAAGTGCTAACATTAACCTTTTGAATTATAGTATGATGCTTATGAAGTCCCCTGTTCTATAAGTATGGTTTGTACACATTAGATGTAAGTAAAATCTGATCTAGTTTTCCAAGTTCAGTTTTACTTCTTTAAGAGGGACATACTCTACTATTTTGTCTTATGGCAACCATGGAAAGAAACAAGATCCAGTTTCTTGGAGAACTATTTTGTTTATGATCTTTCAGGTGTGAAACTTATTTCTTCCCCTACAGTATTAGGAAAAACTTACTCTAAGTTTCCATCATTTTTTTTTAGAAATAAGAGCTACATTCGTCACTAAAAGCAACATGCAGGTAGGCTTATAGAGTCTTAGAAGCAACATGAATCTCTGGTAAGCTTATTAAACAGGCCCACCATCTAGCCCTTAATATTTTTGTCATTTAAATGTAGTAATTCCCAAGATGTGCTACTTTTTTTACTTTGTGGTCCTAGATGAGCTTGCACATCTTTAAAATAGCTATTTCTAAAGTGAGATAAACCTTATTTTATCGTTTGGTGCTACAGAAGGTGAAGGACAGGGAGAGAAACTGGAAGTCCCTTCTTTATAATGCTTGCAATTTGTGAAAGTATCTTCAGATGTTCTTTCATGATTGTGGTCATGATCAAAAATTGGATAGAAGGTGGTGTCCTGGAAGGAGCAGGAATAGCCATAAAAGAGGATGTCTGAAGCCATTTGAATATGGTAGCAACATTTTTAAGGAGGTATTCCAGCAAAGCAAGATATGAAATTTAGGAAGAAAAATGAAGTGCCTGCGTCAAGAACAAGGATAGATATGATATTTAGAAGTTGCTATGGAAAAAAGCACTCTATCATCCATAGAATTTGGTATCTATGTGATGCCTCTAGAAACAGCTATAAAAATGTTTCTTCTGCATTCCACATTTTACGTCAGAGATACAGTTATTGCAAGCTATCAAATATTTTTCCCTTCCCATATAACCTATGACAAACTTCAAAAGAGTAGCACAGTAAGCTGAAGTCTCAGAAACTTAAATGCTACCTGAGAGGAGATCAAGAGAAACAAAGGGCAGCTGCGGTTCCTGTACAAGGAAATCTGGTAGATGAAAATGCAAAATGAAATATATCTGTTGGTGTGAACACCCCATTTCACATCAGTGTCTCAAATGTCGTGTTTTCATTCTGCTCACTGTTTCATCTCCCCGTGTAGCTAAAAACTTTTACCTAAACTTCCTTTTTAGGTCCAGGCTTTTTCTTCCAGTACTCATATTTCAAGACTGAATAATTTCCTCCTTTCATTTATACCCTTACCTTGGAAGATATTTATAGACTGAGATCATGTTGCCCCTGAGCTTTTGCTCTTTCAGACTCCATAAATTTAGCTGCCTTACTCTCCCACCTTCTGTCTTATGATCTGGTTCTTACATCAGTTTTGTTTCCTGATTTTATATTTCTCTATGTTTCTACTATTTTTTCCAAACAGCAGGGCAATATGTTCCTAAACTATTGTTCTGAGTTTTTTCTGGTGTTATGGAATTCTTCTTATTCTTCAATCCAAATTATTATAAGTAATTTATGTTCTTCCTCTTTAAATAGCTGATGACATATGTATCAAAGCTGTCTATCACTACACAAGAGGACAGCATAATTCAGTACGTATGAAACAGAGCTTTTCAAATCTCCATTTTGTTCATCTGGTCATCTATAATGAAGTTCTCAGTTATTAAGTCTCCTGAAATCTCTGTAGTAATAGCTGCTTCTAGAGAAACAACTCAACATCTCTTCAGTTCATGCTTCTGTATTCATCATGGCTTCCAAAAAGGTAGATAAATACAACTGATTAGGATCTTTGCAAAGGTAATAAGATACAAATATTTCATATTTATTACAGAGGAAACTACATCCATTTATTTAATGGTTTCTTCAGGCTTTCAATTCAGTGAATGATATCAAATCCCTTGTATGAGCACACCCATAGTGAATTTAACAGTTTAGGCATAATATTTCAGCTTCTAAGATTATGATAGAAAATGCTGGTCTTCCTCTTGCTTGTTTAGTGGCTAGTGAGAAGTTGATGAGTCTCCAGCAGCTACCACTTTGTTGTCTTAAACATTGAGATCAAATAGTAATATTTCATTCTAATAACATGCTTACCCCTGACTGATATCTTACTGTCAGACTAACAAAAAATCAACTTGTTACAAGAACTGGGAGGTTTTCCAACCAAATATATAAAGAAAACCTTGGTTAGAGGAAATTTCATGTTGAGAATGTATATTATTAACATTAGAGCATTATGCCTCTATACAAAGACCTGTAGTATGGGGAACAAGCAAGAGCAATTAAAGATATGTTCACATCTACAGGGGTATGATATAATAGGCATCACAGAAACATGGTGGGATGGCTTCTATGACTAGAGTGTTGGAATGGAAGGTTACAGGCTCTTTAGGAAAGACAGGCCTGGCAGGTGGGGAAGGGGAGTTGCCCTTTATGTTAGGGATAGGCTGGAGAGTATGGAACTCTGTCTGGGGACAGGTGAGCAGTCCACAGAGTTTGTGGGTCAGGGTTAAAGGGAATATAGCTATGGGAGACATTACTGTGGGGATCTGTTACAGACCGCCTGATCAAGGAGAATCTGTGGATGAAGCAATCCATAGACAGATAGGAAAAGCCTCACGCTCACAGGCCCTTGTTCTCATGGGTGACTTCAACCACCCTGACATCTGTTGGAAGGACGGTACGGCCCAGCACAAGCAATCCAGGAGGTTCCTCGATTGTGTGGAAGACAACTTCCTTCTGCAAGTAACAGAGGAGCCAACAAGGAGAGGAGCCGTGCTTGACCTCGTGCTCACCAACAGGGAAGGGCTCATTGGAAATGTGACTCTCCAGGAAGGTTCCATGGGATACAGCCCTAGAGGGCAGAGGGGCCCAAGACTGTTGGTTGATGTTCGAGGATCACCTGCTGCAAGCTCAGGAGTGCTGCATCCCAACCAGAAGGAAGTGCAGCAGGAGGGCCAGGAGACCTCCTTGGATGGATAAGGAGCTCCTGAGGAAAATTCAAATGAAAAAAGAGGCTTATAATAAGTGGAAGCAAGGACAGGTGGCATGGGAAGAGTACAGGGATGTTGTCCAGGAAGCTAGGAACCAGGTTAGGAAAGCTAAGGCTCAGTTAGAATTAAACTTAGCTAGGGATGTTAAGGATAACAGGAAGGGATTCTAGAGGTGTGTAGCAAATAAAAAACAGACTAGGGACAACGCAGGCCCCCTCGGGAAGCTCTTGGGAGAACTGGCTACACAGGATTTGGAGAAGGCTGAGGCTCTGAATGACTTCTTTGCTTCCGTCTTCACTGGCAAAGGCTCTGACCACATCACCCAAGCCTTGGAAGGCAGGGACTGTGAGAATGAAGACCTTGCACCCACTGTACGAGAGGATCTTGTTCGAGACCATCTTAAAAACCTGAGCGTGCACAAGTCCATGGGACCCAATGAAATCCGTCTGCGTGTCCTGAAGGAGCTGGCAAATGAAGTTGCAAAGCCGCTGGCCATCATATTTGAGAACTCATGGCAGTCAGGTGAAGTTCCCGATGACTGGAAAAAGGGAAACATAACCCCCATTTTCAAGAAGGGGAAAATGGATGACCCGGGGAATTACAGACCGGTCAGTCTGATCTCTGTGCCTGGCAAAATCTTGGAGCAGATTCTCCTGGGAGGCATGCTAAGGCACATGAAAATCAACAAGGTGCTTGGTGACAGCCAGCATGGCTTCACTAAGGGGAAATCCTGACCAATTTGGTGGCCTTCTATGATGGGGCTACAGAAGTGATGGACAGGGGTAGAGCAGTTGATGTCATCTACCTGGACTTGTGCAAAGAGTTCGACACTGTCCCACACGACATCCTTGTCTCTAAATTGGAGCAACATCAATTTGATGGATGGACCACTCGGTAAATAAAGAACTGGCTGGGTGGCCGCACACAAAGAGTTGTGGTCAATGGCTCGATGTCCGGCTGGAGACCAGTAACGAGTGGTGTCCCTCAGGGATCGGTGTTGGGACCGGTCTTGTTCAACATCTTTGTCGCTGACATGGACAGTGGGATTGAGTGCGCCCTCAGCAAGTTTACCGATGACACCGAGCTGTGTGGTTCGGTTGATACCCTGGAGGGAAGGAATGCCATCCCGAGGGACCTTGACACTCTTGTGAGGTGGGCTGATGCCAACCTCATGAGGTTTAACCATGCCAAGTGCAAGGTCCTACACCTGGGTGGGAGCAATCCCAGGCACAGCTACAGCTTGGGCAGAGAAGAGATTCAGAGCAGCCCTGCGGAGGACTTGGGGGTGTTGGTTGATGAGAAAATGAACATGAGCTGGCTTCAGTGTGCGCTTGCAGCCCAGAAAGCCAACCGTATCCTGGGCTGCATCCAAAGGAGCGTGACCAGCAGGTCGAAGGAGGTGATCCTGCCCCTCTACTCCCCTCTTGTGAGACCTCACCTGGAACATTGTGTTCAGTTCTGGTGTCCTCAACATAAAAAGGACATGGAACTGTTGGAACAAGTCCAGAGGAGGCCACGAGGATGATCAGGGGACTGGAGCACCTCCCGTATGAAGACAGGCTGAGAAAGTTGGGGCTGTTCAACCTGGAGAAGAGAAGGCTGCGTGGAGACCTCATAGAAGCCTTCCAGTATCTGAAGGGGGCCTATAGGGATGCTGGGGATGTGCTCTTCATTAGAGACTGTAGGGAAAGGACAAGGGGTAATGGGTTCAAACTTAAACAGGGGAAGTTTAGATTGGATATAAGGAGGAAATTCTTTCCTGTTAGGGTGGTGAGGCACTGGAATGGGTTGCCCAGGGAGGTTGTGAATGCTCCATCCCTGCCAGTGTTCAAGACTTCTTGTGTGAGGTGTCCCTGCCCATGGCAGGGGAGTTGGAGCTAGATGATCTTAAGGTCTTTTCAAACCCTAACTATTCTATGATACTGTTTAAAGTTCTGGTTTTAAAAATATTCTTTGGAACAGAAAGATTCTGAATCCTTATTTATGAGGTACAGTGGAATTCCAATTTGAGGTTAAACCTGTTTGTATTAGACTACATGTTTCTTTTACTTTCTGTGATAACTAACTGGCCATGAACATCCCAGGTGTTTACATTATAGGTTTGTCTTCCCTGCTGATAGAAGTGATTGCTTTATGAGAAAAGTCTTTGGGCCGAGATCTAAAATATTAAACACTACCTCATACGGGCTACGTAAAAGTAATGTAGAAATGCCATGAGAAACGTCATGCCCAATGTAAGGAGTAGTTCAACATATCCCATAGTCATCCACTACCTATAAAATCAGTTAAAAACAACTTTGTGTCAAGAGTCTTTGGGACATGTCTCTCATTTTACCTCAGTTAACTATAGACTAAAAGACTCATGATGACCTTTACTAAACTCTTAATGATTTA
Source organism: Pezoporus occidentalis (assembly GCF_034315485.1). NCBI lineage: Eukaryota > Metazoa > Chordata > Aves > Psittaciformes > Psittacidae > Pezoporus > Pezoporus occidentalis. Next base: position 1,875,032 of record NW_026915977.1, on the reverse strand, counting down.
TTAGAGCTGGGAGTTAATTTATTAGAGCCAGGAAGCACTGTTACCACTGTTTGTCTAATTATAGCAAATAATAGCAAGTAAGAACTTTTCTTACACTCCTTTTTCAGGAAGTCCCTCAAGTCTGCTAGATAGACTTAAACAGAAAAATAAGTTTATCATTGCCCAGGAACTTGATACCACATTTTTGGGACAGTCTTGGACCCCTTTGGCTCTGCAAGTAAGACCCAATGTTAATATAGATGGGAGCAATATGGCAATGTGGAACAAAGAGTGGAAGGAAAACACCGAATACCTGGTTGAACACAGAGCACTGCAGATAGGATTAAACCTCTCATTCATTTATAGGATGAAGTTTTATTTGTATGGTAAATTCTGATAAATGACTTGTTGGGTTGGTAGGATTACTTTTGAAACTTTCTTTTACCTATAAAATATTCCAGCAGTTTGGACTGTGATTAGAACTTGAGTGTAAACCCCTTGGAAGACAGTGAAGCGTGAAAGCATTTGGAAAGGTGTAAATTGTTTCATGGGTGAAACCCAGGGTGAGAACTCAGAAGACCTGATGTATTTCTAGTTCTGGTACAGTTCTGCTCCATGACTCTGAGAATGACACTTCTTTTATCTGTGCTTCAAGTATCCATTTGCTAATGGAAATAATTCTTTTCCTTTTCATATTACATATTGCTATTAGAGCAGGAGCATGTTTCAAGAAGTGTTAGTACCACAGAGTCCTTCAAACACTTCTGTAATGCAAGTACAAATTAATAAATACAGCCACCACAGTATTCTGGAAGTGATCTTAATTACAACATTTCTCAGAAACACCAGTGGGTTTCATTGGTGTAAGTACAATCAAGCCTTAAGAACAGGAAAACAGAAAGAAGATGGGGACACTTTAGTAAAACAACATTGAAACCCTGTAAGTGGTGCTAGATGAAGGCATCGCTACTTAGAAAATTTGAGTGAAAAGAGTCTTTGTGAAAAGAAAAGGACTTTAGTAGCATAATTTGGTTTCTTTTTCCTTACTTGGTAGCGCTTGAGAGTTTAATTACCAGGTTGATTAGAAGGAAGGAATTTGTGTTCATAAATGGCACTTATAAAAATCATCTTTTCCTTTTTGGTTTCTGAATGAAAGATGGTCTCTTATGTCAATTCAACTATGAATAATTGAATAAAAAGCAATGGCATCGTTAAAGTCTACAGAACACACATAAAGAAAATCAACTAAGGTGTATTTTTTGTGCTTAACAAAACCAAAGTTGTTATAATTTATAACTTTGTGCATACTCCATAGTAACATTATAATCAATGCAATGTGAAGTTACTCTTTAGTAGTACACAGTCTTGTGTAAGTGACGTTCTTGGATAGTTTCATTCTTAAAAAGTAGCTTTCAGTATACAACTAGGAAAGGTCCCCTCTACGTCAGATGGGATGCACTTACTACAGATAGTTACATGCAAGCCCTTTCTGCATTAAACAAAGGCAGACACTTTAGGAAGCAGCAGAGCTTCTGATGTAAGGAACAGAGATGCCTCCTTACCCAGAGCACATACAATATGTTCAGCAGTCTTGGAATAAACTGAGGTTTTGCGATAACAGTGAGTCAGCCAGAGCAGCCCAGATCATTGCAGATTTCTAAAAGTGCAGAAAATGGAATCATGTAGCTTTTTCTATGTCAGTACATTGTTATCTCTATATTCAGCTTAAGGGACTAAGGAGAACATATTCTTTTTCCTCTCTGCTATGCAACTCACACCTACTTTTTCTTTAAAAGTCTACAAGATCTTTGACCAGAGAACACAGTAGTGATGATTTTAGAGACATCTATGGAAATGACAAAATCCAAGACAAAATATAGTTTGAATTGACTTTTATTTTGTTTTATGGCTCATGCTTTCTCATCACCTTATGGTTTTCTTCCCCTAAAGGAGTTTGGCGAGTCAGTGGTTTTCCCTGTTTAGCTCAATGAGAGCCATTGATCCATTTTGTCTTCATTATTCGGCTTTCTGATTGCCTGGTTTTTGAGGTACTGCTGTTTTTTCATAGAATCCTAGACTGGTTTGTGTTGGAAGGGATCCTAAAGCTTATGCAGTTCCGACCCCTTGCCATGGGCAATGGAACCTTCCACTAGAGCAATGACACCTTCCACTAGACCAGGTGCTCAAAGCCGTGTCCTACCTAGCATTTTCACCCTCGCCTCTCTTCATTGGCTTTGCCTTGGATATTGTGGATCTTTTATGCCCTCATCTTCCTCTTTTCCTTCTCATCTGTGACCTGTGTCTGTAATGCTATTCAGTTGTTCTCCTGTTTCCCACTATGCCAAAATTTCCACTTCTTAAGGAAACAACAATTCCCTCCTGCAGACAACCACTGATTCTGTCTACACAGAAGAGAAACTCTTGCTTTCTGCAGAGTACAGAAGCTGTCTTTCTACCACTGTGAGACAACTACTGGAATATTATGTTAGCCCAACGCTGCCTGAGTCTGTCCAGTGGTGAGCACTGAACAGAAATCTTTATGTAATTCTTAGGGGAATCTCCAGGTAACTCATCTGAAACAGGACAAGAATAAGAATGTGGAATGCCTGGGACCATTCCTCTTCTGCTTTCACCTATGAGGAAGTGCTGTCTGTCTTGCCCAGTCTTGTTTTTGAGTCTGCAGGTTGGTGAGACGAAGACTTGCAGTACTGGTTCACAGCCAGTAACAGTTCAAGGAAAATATGAAAGCGTTGATGGATGGGAGAAACAATCCTGTGATTCACAGTGTGGAGAAGTCAAAAATTAAATACTTTTTCTGGGCTCAGTTCTTCTTGGTAAAGCTTGCTTCAAGATATCTCTGTATACCAACAAGATTTGGAAAAAGGACAACCAGCAGTGAGAAAACAGATTAGGGGCTAACAAGGGAAGCTGAAAATACTCAATTTTATGGGTGCTGAAAGAGTTGGCCTGTGTTTTTGGGAGAAAGCTTTCCATCATTTACAAATAAAGAGCAGTCAGAGGAGAAAATATTAATATTGCACTCATCTAAACAAGAAAGAAATGTGAAAGAAAAGACACTAATTGAAATCAGTAGAAACATTTTCCAAGGAGAGCTGGGACTTGGCTAACCTGATCTTTTGTGATGAAATGACACGCTACACACGGACATAGATCTTCATGTCATTTTATATGCATGTTTATGCATATGTTTTGTTACTTTATTTGTAGTAATATACTTCATAGGATCTGTCTGAAGTTACATGCTGGAAAATGAGCTGCACACCAGTTTTATTTAGGTTACCTATGAAGGCTTATTTACTTTGGTGTATTTATTTGGCTTGTTGTTGCCTTAGGCCTAGCTGCAGCTTTGATGAGTATGTTTACTTCTAGAAAGCCTTTGCTAAAACATTAATCAAAGTAAACCTTGTGGAAATAGCAACCAACAGTTGAAAAGGTTGAGTATATTACTGAAACAAGGAGAACAGTATCACAGCTAGAGGAAGAGAATAAGGGATATGTATGTATGGGACATCAGGTGCTTCTATATCTATGAGAGAGGTCTTTGTAAAATTTCTAGCCCAGTTACAGACATAATGGTAATACAGAATTGTACCCATCACTTTATGTAAGAAAAGTCAGAAATTTCATGCATTGTGAATTGACCTAGCAGACATAGTTTTCTGCCAATGAGTTCTTACATGTATATATATATATATATATATGCACATTAATATTTTGTACCTAGAGGCGTGTTTGGTCAATGCCTTCTTATCAGAGAGGTTGAATTTGTGTTGCCAGAGAAAACTTACAACAATGTTTTTTGGCACTTCTGGGAACCACTGCACTGGCATGAGGTCTTTAGACTGGCAGCACACTGACAATGCACATTCTAGTAGTGAAAAGGATCAATAACTGATGAGTGCAACAGCAGCTGCCCACTATTATCATGAGCTCACTTGACTTGTTCAATGCTGTCTACCCCTAGAAGTAGTCATTGGCCCTCAGGCCAAGTGGAGGGAAGTGTTTTGTATTTCCATTGCTCAAGGTCAACCTCTGTACAGAGGACTCACGAACTCTCTCAATCCATTACTGCATTGCACTGGCTGAGTTTCCTTCTAGCTTCATATGGTGCCCAATGGACCCAAAGATATAATAAATTTTGAACTCCAAGTGCCTAGGATAATACAAAGTATGTGTTGCAGTTCAGCACAGTGCTTTCGTGTGTGACATCAATGCTACCATGTAGCTGGAGGGCACTGAGGGCATTTTTGGGCACAAGGGTAGTTGAGTAGATTATGGAGACAAGCTAACCTGGTATATAATCTATATTCACACTCTGCCTGGAACAGAAAGTGCAGAAAACCATTTTCTCTTCTATGTCTTGGTTTACTCTTAGAGAAAAATAGCTGGTTTCCCAAGAAAATTACCACGTACACCACCCAGGTGATCAGGAGACCAAAACTCAAGAATGAAAGGGTGAGTAAGTTTCCCCAGTGATAGCTGTAAGGATATCTTTTAGGGGAAAACAAGATTTGAACATTGCCTTGTTTTTCTGTCATTACTGGAAAACATTGCTAATACAAAGCATTTGGATCCAGGTTCTTTCCTGAGACCAGCAAATCACCAAAACACATTAGTTAATACAGACTGAGTTCAGAAATTGCTTATTTGGGCAAAAAGCATCATGAAATTCCTTTTAAGTTTATCAAAGAAGAATTCAAAAGTGGGTAGAATAACATTCACCTGCAGGACCCCCTATTACAGTGCAGACAGGTATTCTCGGTTGTGTCACCTGAGCCATTCCCTCCTCAAATCCCTTAAAGGCAGAATGTCACGTTGTTGTCATGGTACTATATCCAGAAACATGACTGAATGAAGAGATGTAAATCTGGATGTTCATGCAAGTTACACATTGTTGCAGCTTGTTACTGAGTTAAATCAGCGGCTAATTTCACAAGGGAAGTGCTGTAGGTGGTGATTCTGCTCAGCGTGTTAGGAAATATGCATTAACATTTCTTACATGGTCTCACCCTTGACCATGTCTTTATTTGATTGGAATTACCTACAGGTGTGACTGCAGTCACTGTAGCCTTTGGGACCATGCTGAAATGCAAAACTTAATCAGGACTTAATGTGACTGTGGTACAAGTTTCTGCATCTGTCAAACAACTAGTTTCCTTCCTTACTGCTTTTCCTATTGTCAAAGCTTTTTAGATGGTATCTGCTTTGCTGCAGAATACATTCAAAATTTGTCCATTTCTAGCAGAGGAAGTAGGAGCATTTCATTGACATTGAAGAAGTTCTTTACTGTGATGGTGGTGATGCACTGGAACAGATTGCCCAAGGAAGTTGTGAATGCTTTGTCCCTGGCAGTGTTCAAGGCCAGGTTGGATGGAGTCTTGAGTGACATGGTTTAGTGTGTGGTGTCCCCACCCATGGCAGGAGATTTGAACTAAATGATCTTAAGGTCCTTCCCAAGGGCTGTTCTATGACACCAGCAGCAAAACTGGCCTCTGCTGATTCAGTGGCACTTAGTATTTAGATCAGAATTTCTTTGAGAGACCTTGCTATAGTTTATCTAGGAAATAAGTGTCATAATCCTTAATTAAAGACTGATGAAAATGAGATAAAGTAGTACCCATTCTATTTCTCTTGAACCCTGGTCCCTGCTCACTGGGATGTTCTGCATATACTGTAATTATCTCAGACTGTGCTTTATTGTGCAGTGCACTGTACTTAGCACTAGAACCATATGCATTAATAAGTGTATTTTTGCTCTCTTTATCTGAATATACATCCCCACTCATTACAAATATACTCACAGGAGTTTTCCTTCCATAGGTGTCTAACTGGTTATATTATTGTATTGGCACGCTACAGTATTAGCACATTATAGTAAGGCAGTACAAAATATCATCTGTGATAAGGATTCTTCCATTTCCTTTCTCATCACAATCCTTTATAACAGATGTTATATTATCATTCATTTTACATAAATTTTCCATATTCAAGTTACATATCTAAGCAATCTAGGCTCTTTCTATAGCTTTTTCTAGAAATGGGATTATTTGGATTCATATGGTGAATTAATTCCATTCTAAAAGAAATGTATAAAGTACATAGCTAGGCAGTTTGATAGCTGAAGCTTGATCTAAATAATTCTGTATGTCGACTTTGATATTACAATAACATATAAATGAACCTGAGCAAAAGCATAAGCAACATATCTAACTTACAGAGGGTGAAAGTCCACTGAGAAGAATTTCATCCTTGTATTAAACTGGGGTGAATTTGCCTCTGGAATAGCATGTATTTTTCTTTGGATTGTAGAAAGAGCCTGAAAACATAGATAAAGCAACTATCTGAAATGGTCAGAGGTGAGCATCACCCTGAGTGTCTAGGATGAGAAAGAAGGCTCTGGAGTAGGGAAATCATGAAATATATTCTCACTGTCTTTATATGGTTTATTGCATCCTGAGGGTCATATTCTTCATATTCATGTTCATATTTTCATGCATGTCTCATCTCACTTTCACTCTTACTTACAGCTTTCTCCAGTTACATTCTATTTTTCCTCCACAATTTTGTCCAAGGCTGAATTCATTTATTTTGTATATTTCCTGGGATTTCTGGATATCAACCCCATCAGACTTTGTGATCAGACTGCAGGGACTCTGGAAACTGTTGATCTAGTGTCTACTTATGTAGCAGTCAGACCAAAAGAAGGAGAATATTTCCAAGCATTCCCCATCAAAGGTTAGCTCAACTGGAAGTGCTGAACTTCAAGGAAGAATTTGAGCTAGCCTTGTTCTTGCTGCAGAAAAGGTGGGAACAGGCTAAAAGCAGATTTTGTAGATCCACAGTCTTAACACACACTCTGTTGCTCCTGCAAGAAGCGAGCTGAGTGCATGTTGAACAAACCTGATCCTCATTTTCTTTCAGCTATACAACAGAGACCATCTTCCCAATCATCTCCTCCATCATTAAAAAATCTTTTTTCATATTAATCTTATTAATACCCAGATTAATACTTTGTGTACCCATGAAAACCATCCACCCTGATTCTCCACCTTCAGTTTTCCATAATCCTCTGCCATAAGAAGATCCTTGGATACTTAAAGCTGTTTCTGTCTGTACTTCTGATTGGGAATATCTGATCAGCAGTGCAATATCCCCACCTGCCTTCCTAACATCATTTACTATTTTACAAATTTCTCCTTCCCCCTCTCCCCTGTTTTAGTTTTGGTTCCCCTTTATCTGTCCTTTATTATAGCTGTTGTATTTGATTCTATCTCCTACGCTCGACTGAACAGAACCAGTTTGCAAGGTATTCCTCAGGGGTCAGTCTGCATGTTGTTCTTCAGAGTTTGCATTGTCAGAGCCCTCTTCACTTTCTGGTTCCAACTTGTCATCATTTCCCTTGGGAATTCTGGGTCACAGTGACAACATGGCAGCAGCCTTCAGTCTGTGAAAACATTCATAGCCAAAATGTTCGAGGTAGTCACAAGTGAACAGTCTGTATTTTTGCTGGCTTTATCTTTAGTGGGCTGTTCAGAGATAAAATAACAACAACTATATGGATGGAAAGAGAAAAATGGCAGTGTTTTCTTACATGAGCACGTCTCTTGGTTTTGTCTGTCGGCACTTACAATAGTGGTGATCAGTAAAGGTTAACTAGTGCTGGCCCAAGGCTACATAAGGGATGTCTGGTTAAGCCTGTGTGATTGCTTTTATCTTAGAAGAAGCCTCAGGTGACCTGTAGAATTTACTCTTTCGACTCACATACTGGATGATTCGATTACTGTGGAATTTAGCTGAGGATGGTCTCTGTGAGCTGGAGCCAATTTCCCATGTTGATAAAACTATTTCCTTCATGAAGGATTATCACACCTACGTTGAGGAATCTTACTGTATACAATGGGGGCAGAGACATTCAAATCCCGAATGGTATGCTAACCCAAGACTAGGTGGCATCAGCTGACACAATGCAGATATCTAAGCTTCTGTGGAATTTCTGTATTTGCAGCATTACACCAGAATCAACAGAGAGGAGAAAATTAAGTTCCAGGTACAATATCATGTTAATGTGGCTAATAGATGCCAGACCTATATTGCCTGTTGCAGCTATGTACTTGAGAAAAGCACCAGTTTCAGAATTTGGAAGCCTCAGAGTTTCTTTATTGTGCAGTGTAGAAATACTTTTTGATACTTAACATTTCACTTGACATGAATAGTGCAGCTTCTCAATACATGGGGGTTCCTTTAAAAGCTGTCTTCCTTTAGAAACTTGCACTATACATGGCATTATTCTAGGAGTATAAGATACGAGTTTTTGTGAGAGAAATTTTCTGGTCCAAGTGGTAGTTTTAACTTATAATACAGGTCCAAAACAGTCCTTCTTAGAGAGCCTGGTGTGGTTTTTCTGCTTATTCATTTTACTTCCCAAAACCTTCTTAGCCTGTATTTAGAAGGCAATTCTAACCCAAGTCCTCCCCTTTTCATTTGCAACAATAGTGTACATAACACTACTGTATCTACTTTTTCAGATGTCTCTGGCTCTGGAGACCCCAAGTATCTAGTGAATAGCAACCCACGTAGCATAAGTAGATTGGAATACTCTTTGCATTTACCTGATGAATGATGGAAAAATATCAGTGATGGTGAAGTAGCATACTGATTTTGCTTTAATATTTTGGTACCTTTTGCTGGATTTTAAATTGCAGCCATCAGAGTAAAGGGGGCTGAGATGAAATCTTGAGAGGGACTTTTGCAAGGGTACGTAGTGTTAAGACAAGAGGGAATGGCTTTAAACTGACAGAGGGAAGATTTAGAGGAGATATAAAGAAGAAATTCTTTCCTGTGAGGGTGCTGAGGCGCTGGCACAGGGTGCCCAGAGAAGCTGTGGCTGCCCCATCCCTGGCAGTGTTCAAGGCCAGGTTGGACACAGGGACTTGGAGCAACCTGCTCTAGTGGAAAGTGTCCCTTCCCATGGCAGGGGGTTGGACCTAGATGAGCTTTAAGTTCCCTTCCAACCCAAGCCTTTTTATGATGCAGTGATTCACCATGATATTATTACTTTAATATCTGAAGTTAAATTGTGAACTGTAGAGATAGCCATTTTTACTGGTCTCATAGTCACATATGCAAATTTCCTGATAAATACAGAATGGAGCATCCTGAAAAACAATGATTCTCAGCTTGTTGAAAACACCAATGCACAGTGTTATCAGAGAATTCAAGTGGGCTGTGGGACTGAATTCTCAATGAAATAAGCTTGAATATGTATTCTTTCTCAGTCCTAAATCCAAAGCCTCTTGTAAAATGACTCAGTGCTCCAGGGAGATTTCTTTGGGGTAATTCCATTTTTTTCACAACACAGTCTGCTCTCCTGATCTAAATGAGGATGGTGAAAACTAGTGAATACTGGGTGTCCTCTATCTCTTCATGGTTGCTTTGATGTGCAGGGTAGTAGAAGAAACCCTGACCATGCAGCAGTTTCTCTGTGCAGTTTCTGACAAAGGTGAAAGGAGGAAGACAAGGGAAAAAAATTCTCCAAACAGAAACACATGCAGAAAGCCAATTGCCCCATGTCATTTCATGCTTACTTATTTTAGCAGGATGACATAAACTGCATGAGTTACACAGAAAAATGGAGATGTCAAGAAAAATTTCTGAATTTTCAATATTTGTTAATCCAGAAAAAGGCCCATAAGTATTTAAGTTCTCCTTAAATTTTTGCAGAGTTAGGAAAGACAATGATTTTATAGGAATTACAGAAAAGCAACACCAGGAAATAAGCCAGTTTTCTATGCACGGGGTCTCTTGGCAAAAACCAGTGAGTGAGAAAAACCTCAATGACTGATCTAAAGGGGGCTGGCCTACAAGGATGCTGGAGAGGGACACTTCATTAGGGACTGTAATGGCAGGACAAGGGGGAGTGGGTTTAAACTTAAACAGAGGAAGTTCAGGTTGGATATACAGAAAAAATTCTTTACTGTGAAGGTGATGAGGCACTAGAGTGGGTAGCCCAAAGAAGTTGTGAATGCTCCATCCCTGGTAGTGTTCCAGGCCAGGTTGGACAGTGTCTTAGGTGACATGGTTTAGTGTGTGGTGTCCCTCCCCATCACAGGGAGGTTGGAACTGGATGGTTTAAGGTTCTTTCCAACCCAAACCATTCTATGATTCTGTGATTCTATGAAGTTAGTAGATACTACGAAATTCCATTTATTTTCTTTCTTGTATGCAGCAAAAGGGCAAGAAACCTTGCACTACATCTGAAATTCAGATTAATTTTTCAAGAGATTATAGTTTTTCCTACTGTGAAAAATGTTGCTTTTTTTGGTAAACTGGCTTTGCCTGTTAATAGTTTTGGTATCAATTACCTTTATTATTAAGGACATTTTCTATCTTATGTCTGATTGTTTGATTGAAAATTTTAAGTGGGAAGTATATTCAGGTTAAAAGTGAAGATGCTTAATCCTTGGAATGAGCTACCAAGTTAAACAGCAGATTCTCTATGCCCTGAAAGTATTTATACTCATATTTAATTGTATTCAGGGATGTATTTTTAGACATACCCAAGCAATGTTTCTTCACTGAGTTCAATACAGGTACAAGGGTGAAGCAAAGGTGTTTGTAACATGTGAGTAATCAAATTAAATTGTAGAGTTCTTTCCTATGGTCTGTGTGTCCCTGGAGACACAAGAACTATGAACACTATGTGTATGCCTATTCCAAATACTTTCATACAGAATAAATTCCATCTGTTTGTGTTACAAATTGATAAATAAAACATCCTGGTCTCTTGATAGTTTCTTTTGCATAATTCAACTTCATGCTCCGATTATTTGTCATTCTCCATGGAACTTCCTTTTGTAACCGACTAAGTATTAAAACTTAATTCTAATATGTAAGATATTTTAAATGTATGTTAATATTTTTAATCATATGATCCTGTTAGTATTCATCACACACCAGTGAGTGACACATCTTGATGTTTCAACAGTGTACTTCAGAATGTGTTGCACTTTAAACACTCCAAAAGACCCAGAATTGATAAGCATGAACTTGAATCTCATGCAGAATCAGGATCATAATCATGCTTACTTTAAATGAAGTTGCTCTCTCACCTGTTCTGCTGTATAAGTACTAATTGTCCATGAAATCTTTCCATTTTCCTCAATGTACTTCCGTGTAAGTGTCTTGCATCAGTTCATAAGATGTTGTTTGCACTGCTTCCTCATAAATTCAGGGTAATTTCCTTGATCTGTAATAGCTTCTTTATGCAGTTCCTGCCTTCTGTTTAACTAAGATCGATTACATTTGCAAAGGATATACTTGACTGACCAATTTCTTTTCATACCATTTACAGACTTTTCATGTTTTCAGACTCGATGTGCTCATCCTTATCACTTATCTGCACTTATACATTTTCATCTGATGTGGGCTATGTAATTTCTATCAGGAAAATGTTACTGCACCATCACAACTCCAGTTTGCATGTATAAAACATAAATTTCTGTTAATATTTAAACTTTGCCATGTATTGGCTAACTAAGGGATAATAACTTGATTGTTAGAAGCTCTTTTGCAGGTTCACATGAGAGGTGTGTTGCTTTAATTTACATTTACCTAATATGTGAGAAATCAAAATTAAAATTGGGAGAGACTAATTGAAGTTACCAAATCAGCCAGCTGTGATTTGGAAATGCTCTTGATGGAAATGCATGTATGAACATGACCTTTGATGTTTACTGTAATATATTTGAAAGCAGTAAGAATTAGAGCTGTGATGCTCATTTGGGGAAGCAGTTGAGCAGTGCTTCTTTGGACATCTGTATCTCAAGTACTAATTTCTACACATCATCAAGAGAAGCCATTTAGACAAAAGCACAAATTGGATGGAATATTCCTTTTCCATAAGTGTCATAACTCCAAGTGCCTCTTTGATAGAGTTATTTATAGAGAGCTCCCCACCACTTCAACTTTTGCGTGAACAGAAGAAAAAATAGAAATCAGTAATCACCCTCTTTAATATGGGGTTAAGAGTTCGCTCAGAGAACATGATTTCTAGCAAAATCTATTTAACTAAGTCAAAAGGAATAGAATTTGATGTTACAGCTTAAAAATTACTACAAGCTGTGCTATTTTCTTATACAAGATGCCCTCATTAACTTCACTGTCACAAAGATGCATAGCATACAGTTCATACCTCTATAGCTATATGAAATATATATATATGCAGAATATCTTCTTGCACCCATTTTAATTTAAAGTACTTAGTTAATCAGTCATGTATCTGTGTCTCATACAGTGCTCCTACTAGCACAGTTTTGAGAAGGTTTGAAACTGGAAGTATGATTGAAGTTCTGTTCCAGTAGCTGTTGTCAGCAAAGCACCAGTGTGGCTTTACCACTCTCAGAACAGCTTTCCTAGTGCCTGACAATTGACTGCTTTCCTGGTCTCCCATTTCCCTCCTGAGGCAGTTCTCTGGAAGATTGCTGTAAAATAGTCCGTGCCCTGAGCAACATGGGATTTATTCTGACTACATTGCTGAGACACAGGGGTCACCCAGATACCACACTGACAACTGAAACATCCAGAAGGCTGGAGCATGTCTCCTATGGAGACAGGCTGAGACTGCGGGAGGGGGGGTTCAGGCTGGAGAAGAGAAAGCTCTGGGGAGACCTTAGAGCAGCTCCAGTGCCTAAAGGTGCAGACGAAAAAGCTGCAGTGGCGCTTTTGACAAGTGCCTGTAGGGACAGGACAAGGGGGAATGGCTTGAACCTGCCAGAGGGGAGATTGGGATGAGCTCTTAGGCAGAAGCTCTTCCCTGGGAGGGTGCTGAGGCGCTGGCACGGGGTGCCCAGAGAAGCTGTGGCTGCCCCATCCCTGGCAGTGTTCAAGGCCAGGTTGGACAGGACTTGGAGCAAGCTGCTCTAGTGGAAGGGGTCCCTGCCTGTGGCAGGGGATTGGAACTGGATCAGCTTTAAGGTCCTTTCCAACCCAAAATTCTGTGATTCTATAATTCTCTGATTCCAGAGGAACATAAGAAGTTCACAAAGCTGTATGTACCAGGACTCTAATCTTTCCTAGATTATAGCTATCAAACATAAAAGCTGTCTTTGAATATACAAATGATAATTCAGTTCACAAGAACATCACCTAGCATCCCTTCAAAGCTTCAACATCAAAATTCAGCCTTGAAAATTTAAATCCAGTCACAAAGCCCAAAATTTCCAGTATGCCTATACTTTTAATGACAAATACGATCATTTCAAGCAGACTATACACCAGTCACAAAAGAGGTCTGGCCAGGAGTGCATCTGAAGCAGAAGTGTTATAATCTCTTACCAGACATTGCAGGCACATGGACCTATCTGGTCTACATTTTTAGGTCAGATTACTAAAACAGTAAAGATGTTAAATGGTTGTGTTTTAGTAATCTATCACACATTGCATGAACAAAACTGATTAAGTTGAACATATGCACGGAATTTTAAAGAGGATAAAAGTACTGATTGACATTAGATTAGGAAATGCTAAGGTGCTAAATTCAGTGCTTGGAAAATGAAAACTGGATATGTTCCAGAGCACTACACTGATACTGTTGCCTTGGGTAGTAGTAAGGTCATTAACTCTTTATTTTTGGTTATTGCCTATCATTGGTATTAATTTCCTGGTATTTTAATGAGATTCCTTCATTGTAATTTACTGTTACACTATTCATTGTCTGAAACTTTATTCCCTGTAAAAAGTAAAACATAATTAGATAGATTTCAATCAATTTTATTTAGCACTTTAGTTGTGTTTGAACCTGTGTTTGCTTGTAATAGAAGTTTAAGTCAGGGTTGGCTTCCATGATAGTATCAAAAATTGTTGAGGCAACAAACAGCCCTTTGGCAAATTTGAGATTCTTATATTTTTCCTTTATGTAACCTTTTAATTAAAATTAACTGAATGGTCAGTGTTGACTTGAGTGGATGGCTGGCAGCATATTTTCCTTATTATGACAAAGGATGTATACCCAGTTAGATACTGCTGTGAGGTTCCCAATATCTTAACATTGTGTCTTACTGGATTTGATAGTAATTTATTCAGTGCTGCTACTTCTACCACATCAGTGAGCTAATGTGTTCTTTTCACGCCGCTTACAGAGATTGTAATAAGTCAGGAATGTGAACAGGCACTGTAGGAAATGGTAGTTGTCTGTTTTCCTCAACTCTAATGAACTGCTTTAAAGTAAATAAAGACACAGCCTTATTCCTTTGTTTAACCACTGAACTGAAAGTCAGAAACTGTTGGCACTGTTCTGACCCTTTATATTATTAATTACTCTTTGCATAGTCTCAGGAAAATTCATTTGACCTGCTTGCATCTCGGGTTGTCTTTCTGCATACCTAAAATAACAAAATGTAATTAATATATAGGAGTGTTAGAAAATGGTTGTTGATTGTTTGCCAAGATGTGTGAAAATGTACAGAGCTATGAAAATGAAAACTAGCTATCTTCATGACTCAAAAGTGCAAAAATTATCATGTAAGGTTTATCCCAAGAAAGAGGGGAAGATGCAACTACTGATGAGAAGCCGAACAAGAGAATGGTAAACGAATGGTCAAAAGATGGTCATCACACATATGAGGAAAGGTCACCAGGGAGTACCAGTAAAGATTAGAGAGTGTTCTGGTTGTTGTGGTTTAACCCCAGTCAGCAACTAAGTATCACACAGCCACTCATTCACTTCCCTCTCACCCCCATGGATGGGGTTCTCGGACCAAAGCCAAAACACAGCACTGCACCAGCTACTAGGAAGAAAATTAACCCAGCTAAAACCAGGATACCGGCAAACTCTGTGTCTGTAGACGTACCATAAGCACATCTGAAATATAAAGCTATAGGGTGTTTAAAATCAGGCTTAGTGCAATTATTGATATCTTGTCTGGTGCCTGTTTTGGAAACACTGGACCATATGTGCATTTTTGATGGGTCTAGCCACAAATTCTCCTGTAATTGCAATTAGTGTGTTGGATCCACACCACGCATTACATACAATTTTTATTCACATTGTAACTTTCAGATGGCAAGAGAATTTGGGTGACATTAGTTTTCAGAAATGCTTATGTATTTTTGTTTTATTTGAAACCCTTAGACCCTTTTAGAGAAATACTTTTAAATAATAACAAAGACCAAAAAAAAACCAAACAAGTGGAAAGTGCTTTTGAGGTTGTTAATTCAGTGAATTTTTTGCCAGAAACAAACTTCATTTGTCAGAAAACAACTGGTTTAAATAAGGGTTCAGGAATTCTTAGTTCAGTTCATACTTTTCATACAGATGCCGGCAGTTTCCTTAGTAAATTTAACTATTCTGTGCCTAAATATTCCTCTAGAAAATGTATATTGGATATACTCCATGAATGTATTCGTGTAATATTTACAAACATAACGTCTATATACATATATATACACAAATATTTGTATATATAATGATGTATATGCACACACAAATGGCAGCACAAGCACTGGAATTCAGTGACTGAATGCATGTCACTATATATTTCTGCAACATGTTGCATGTTTACATGCGTTGCAAAACATGTTGGAACAAGAGGAATTCCTGTTTGACAGAGAGGAAAAAATTCTCCTTGAAATATTAGCACTGGAAATGGGCCCCAGAAATTCACAGCTTGGAGTTTTCGGACTCAAACTCAGATATTTCTTCTCCAGCTGTGTAATCCATTCCACTTTGTTTTAGAACTAGTGTTGTACCTGCCTTTAAATTAGTCTCATTCTAATTCATGGGAATTCTCTGCTTCACAATCTTTAAGGTAAGATGACCCTGCCATGGTCACAGGACTGTACAGAAGAAAGAAAGTTAGTGAACCACAGAATCAGGATCAGAGATCTTGAAGGTTTACAGTCTCTACTGCACCAAAATATCTGTGTAGCAAAGACTAAATAGGGATGCTCAAGCTAAAGCAAACACACAGTATGGGCAGTGCAAATGTGACATTTTTCTCAATGAGGTATTTGAATTCAGTTTGAAAAGATGGATTACATTTTAACATGTATTTTAAAAGCTAGGGGAAACAAACTATAAGATGAGCTAAAAGAAAGCCATTTGTTTATGATAAGAATCTGTATTAGCCTAAGTATATAAATGATGTTTGCCACACTCTTTAATCTGATGTCCTCACCATGCAAGGACTGTTTCTGCTGTTCATCATTGAAATGTTTACCTCCCTGCTGTGTTGTCACTAGCTCAGCTGCTGGTAGTGATTGTCACAGGTTTGCATGTCACAGGCATTTAAAATCTTGGCTCGCATTCTGGAACTTGAACTAGCTGCCTATGTTAATCAATACTGAAACATTGCCACTGCTTGTTTCTGCTCAGTGTAACAGCCATGGTAATTGTAGGAAGAAACTAAATCCTGACCTTTTAAATAGATTATTCACAGTAACAGAAGGAATAGCACAACCTGTAAGTGGGTGACTATAGATTTCACATTTACACAATTTCACTAAAATATATGTGTTCAATAATTGAAGGTGAAAATGTGGGGATTTAATACCAATAACATATATTTAAAGAACTTTTCAACTTCATCTAAATCCTGGCCAAATTATTATGGAAGTCTGGTCTTTCATAGTAAAAATTTCATATGCTGCTACCCAAATGCAAAATACGATGGTAAGTTAAAAGCTAAATGAATTCATACAAGACTGTAATACTAAATACTGTGAGCTATAACATTTAATCTGTAAGTCTCCATGATTGCACAGTATTTGTGCTGGAGATGGTTTGATATTCTCATAGTTGGCATAAAGGAGTACAAAACATAAGCATTTTGAATATAATTGCTAACAAGGTGCCAGCAAAACTTCAGGAGAAATACTTTGGAATATAACATCTGGGGAAATACATATTCAGAGCGATAGAGATATAAATGCAAGGTTCAGTATCATATTCCTCTGTATCTTGGATAAAATCATGCTGATAATACTGGAGATAGTGGATGATGTGGGAGAATTACTCCAGGATGAGATACTAAACAAATTGGAACAACATATTTAAGCAGAAATATTCTGATTGCTTACTGCAGTTTTATGCTTTTGGAAAGAGTCTGGTCATTTCAGCACCAGACTTAGCACATAAAATTTTATTGGAGGTTTTTATACAGCTGGTGTTAAAAAAGGAGAGAATTTATTGAAACCAATGAAGTATACTCCTCTGGATGGCTTTTTTTCCCCCTCATATACACCAGTTTTACATCATCATAACTCCACAGATGTCGGTGGAGTTATTCTTGAGTTCCATTAGGATAAAAGAAAGAAGACTCTTGCTCCTTTCTTTCCTGTCTGTATTTTTGTATAGCTACAGCAGTCTTGCGATTCAAAAAGACACAATGGAGAAGAACAGTGCAGGGATTTTTGTTCGTTCCTTTACTTTCACACTAAAAAACAATGGGTGTTTATGGCTTTATTTTTGGAGGGGGAGTTAAAAATCTAAGCCAACTAATCTCCTTGTTTAGCTTTTTGGGATTCGTCCCATTTTAGCCCTGAACAGAAAAAAGACCTTCCTAAAATAAGAAACAAGTTTAATGTACATGCCTTAGAAACAAGTTTAATGTACATGCCTCTGAAAACACAGATTAGGTCTCCCAAGCTGCAGATGATTTAGTCACTTGAAAGTAAGTATTATGTGTTGAACTGGTTTAATATTTGTGACTTAATATCAAGTCCTGAAGACCTTCAGGACACATAGTATTGATTTTCAAACACAACAAACATTCAAAGAAGAGCTGCAAAGATGAAAGGAATGAAATTATTCTCTATATCCACTGTGGATAGAGTAAGATGCCATACAATTTTCATGTTTACTTTAAATCCACTGGTTAAGTAGAATGAAGCACTGATCTGATAGCATTAAAAGAGTGTAGAACCTGGTCATTTGATGCTTTCAGGACTTAAGCATTGACCAGAACCATTGTGACTAGCATAGATGCTGACTTGGTTAGAATAGAATCAGTTAGGTTGGAAAAGATCTTTAAGATCGAGTCCAGCCATTACACCAGCACTGCCAAGGCCACCACTAACCCGTGTCACTAAGGGCCTCATCTGCACTGTTTCTGAACACTTCCAGGGATGGGGATTCCACAGCTTCCCTGAGCAGCCTGTTCCAATGCCTAGCCACCTTCTCTGTGAAGAAGTTGTTCCCAATATCCAAACTAAACCTCCCCTGGGGTAGCTTGAAGCTGTTTCCTGTTTACTGGTCATAGTGGTAAAATTTCATGATCTTTTTCTTGAATTATGGCAAACATTCTCTTGATTTTTAGAACTCCTGATTTAGTTTTTTTTTTCCCCAAAAAACGTTGTCAGAGGTGCATGTAATATATTACTGCTATTGATACAGCGCACCACATCTTGCTCCTATGAGAATACATAAGTGCACTTTCACCTGGGACAGTTTGCAGATACAAACAGTTCAAATGGAGGACCCCAGAGAAAAATAAGGAGAAAACATTGAAAAAATAAATTGGTTTGTAACAGTATTTGTTACTGTGAGTTTTTTTTGGGAAGAGTCCAGAATAAGCCACAACTTCTGCCACTTTTTCCCCTATCACTATCTACAAATAGAGTCATTCACCTATAACTGTCACTAATAAACCAGCATAAAGGCATCATAATGTCATTTAATTTGAAGTGTTTGACAGATTAATTCCTTTCATGATGAGTTTGGGTGGGTTTGGGGCTTTTTTATCAGAACTGCTCCACATTAAAAGAATAGGGATTTTCTTATGTATTTGGTTTTTTTTTTTCAAAGAGTTCAGGATTTATTTTGGCAGATTTTGTAGAGAAAAACTGATTAAGTGGTTAAGCTTACATGCAAGTGTCATAACTTAGTTGCAATTAATAGCTAAATAAGAGTGTTGGAATCAAGGTACCTGCAATTGTCAGGCAATTGCATGGATCCATGTCACTGATCTTGAAACTGTCATTTTCGCCCCATAGAGACTGTTGAGCTGCAGCAAAGGGGAAATGGAAGAATGTTCTGAGGTCTTTCTTCCTCTTGCTCTCTCCACTCCACTTAACCCCACCCCCAATTCTTCAGGATTCATTGAGTTTGGGTCAGGAATAAGGAGTGCACTAGAAACACAAAAGGGAAATTAAGTACTTTGTTCCCCATGTCTCTTGATGCTTTATCACTGAGAAAGAAAAGCTATATGGCCAGAAACAGCATATATAATGCCCACCAGAAAAAAATGTCTGATCAGCTGCAATCATATATGAATTTCTCTTTTCCTTTTTCCCCAGTAGAAAAATGTTTTCATTAATTTTACTAACTTACAAAATTTATATGGGATCCTTTGTTAAGAGATGTGCCATTCACTGAGGGGGTAGAGCAGTTTGGGGACTTGATTTCAAGTCCAGGCTGTTCCACAGCTTGTTCAAGGTACATTTCTCTCTGTTCCCTGAAGACTTTGGAGCAGTGGTAGTTCTGAACTTAGTGTTTGAAGCTGTACCTACTGCTTCTCCTACCTGAATATCTCATGGAGGTGAAAAGTCTACTCATCCTGCCCTAAAATAAAACCAAAGGATGACTCACATAGAAAGGATCATCGTTGCCCTAAGTCACTTTCCCTATCAAGCAACTTCTAATATCAATATGTCTTAACAAAAGCATGTTCTGTCCTGAATTGGATATGCGCAGTTATTCTTCACACACTAGTGTGTCTTCAGACAGATGAAATTTCTTAAAACATCTGCGTTTATTTTGACACTCTTGTGGCATTGATTTGCCTGCAGTGACTGGTAAAACTGGCATTCACATCCCAGCCCTGCAGAGGACAAACACCTTTTTGCTGTGCTCCTTTTGCAATGCAGCCTCCCCACCACTGCTTGAATAATAGGTGAAGCTGTGCAAAGTTAGTGGGTTTTCAAAGAAGCAGTGACTGATGTGTCATACATCAAAGCTACATCTGGGACTAGCTTCCCTATTTGAACCTGGCTCCAGACTATCTCCACTTTGTTTATAGTCGTGAAGGACTCAGCATTCAAATCCTGAGTTCTTAGTACCCAGACAAAGAAAATATTTATTTCACTTTTCTCCCTTCTGCTCATACGCTGTCTTGAAAAGAATAGTGGTATCGATTTGCATTTATACATACTTCTGCAACAGCAAATTACCATACTCATCAGATTAATGTTCCACATTTATAGATCTATCAAGGAAACTTCTTGATCAGCAGTGGGGAAGCCCAGACCTTGCTGTATTATCAATTTGCCAAGAGCCTAAGGCCTGCACAGAATTTGCATCTTATATTTACACAATATGTTTAATTAAAACAAACATACATATCTATGGTATTTTCTTCTATTTGCTCCTAACCTGACAGCCAAATTGTAACTATTAGGGTTTCCCAGTTTTCCTCATCCCCTCCCCTGCTTGTGCATATGAGCATTTAAAACCAAAGGAGCAGTTTGGAAGATGGGAGTAGGCAAATGCTTATGTTCAGAGCACTGGCAGAGAGAGAAAACTCAGGTCCTGATTCTCAGTGTAAACCTCATTTGGTGACTTTAAAAATTCACCTAATCTGCAAGAATGTGAAGGGTATTTGTTTCGTGTGGCTATCTTGAGCTAAATTGACCCAACAGTATAGTTTTCAAACAAAATGTGTGGATTTAAATGGCAAATTGAGGTGAGTTTGTTCCTAGTAGATTTTGTGTCTCCTCCTGTTGTCAAATTTATTTCCATCCTTGATTTTCCAGCTATCCTCAATGAATTTGCTACCTTTTAAGATGTAATATGGCTCTAAAATGGAGCTTTAAGTAACAGAACATTTGAAAGCACAGAAAGTGGAATCCAAGAGCAATTTATGTTACCTACCCTGCACACTGACATTCAGAGTGGATAAATATTTTTGGAGATGTCTGCCTTTCCATAGTTATAAAGCTGGTTTAGGATATTAGATTAGACAGATGGATTAGATTTACTAATGTATAGAAGCTACTTCTGACTCAGGAAGTCTGAGCTGGAAGTGGTGGGCACCTGACAGCACATAGCATATTGGTCTATTTTCTTCCAGTGTTTCTTATTAGGAATCCATTTTTGGCCATGGAGAAGAGACAGGTTGCTGAGCTAGGCAGATCATCTCAAGTTCTTATTAACTTTTAGGTGGCAGAAATTTGCTGGTATAATTTGAACATTTAGCTGGGAATACCACAAAAATGAACTGAAGATTCAGCCAAATGAGAGCTATCAGGAACCAAACCCTTTCTTGACCGAAGCAAGTTACACTGGAATGGCTTAGATGGGAATAGAACATTTAGGACTTGTCTGCCCAAAGGCTTGTACACACTAGATTTAAGTCTACTTGGGAGTGATCTGCATCTTAATTAAATTCTTTTTCTGTACTAAGTGTGAAGGAAATATTGTGTGCTACTTACAAGAACTCTTGTGTGACTGCATTTGTGATACACATTGAAATGTCAATCCCCAACTGCTATTCTATATAGTTTTCATCTTATCCAGAGCAATATCCATCTTCAACCAGTGGTTTTTTTTACTCAAGTGACTTTCCTTACTTACCTCATATGCTGTTGCATATCTAGAAGTCACCCACCTAATAAGACGGCATAATTTGCAAGTTAACATCCCTGCACTACACTGTAGTCCTTCACGTTATCATGATGCATTGCTCTTTGAAAACGTACCTACAACTTCCCTATCTAGGTTTCTGCCTGTCCTCCAAGCAGAGGAAAATATTTCATGAGATATCCTCCTGATCATGTTGCCTGATGAAATTTAATCACAACTGTAACCCCGTGATCCTCCTGCCTCCCATTAGCACTTCCTTATTTCACCAGCTTTTATATAAATCACAGAAACCTTTCCTTTCATTGAACCTTATTTAAGATTATGTGTCAGTCATTCTCTATTGTAAAAAATTATAGTGTACGTAGTTACTAAACTTTTCACTGTCTCTTTTTGTCTATTCTCTTTAACTGTCAACATGTAAGAGATAAGAATGAACCCTTGATTTCAGCCATTGGTATGTTTTCATTAGAGCAAAACACCTGTGTACACAAGGAAAACCACATTCTGTCTCAACAGAAGTTATTCTTGCTTAAAATTAAGGTTAGGTCTATCTTCCTGAATCATCTCAAAGGCTTACTGAGCTGAACTCGGCTTCCCTTATCCTTATTACCAGACCTCATAACAGGAGCTGTGACTGACTGTGTGGCTATCCTCTCCAATTGCTGCAGTGAACTCAGCTGTCTGTGTTTCACCACATTAACCATTCAGCCAATTTGACTGGGATACAATTGCTCAACACTGAGTTTTGGGTATCTCCTTCCTTTCAAATGCCCAGGTCCTCTTTCATTCCATGATAGTGCCAGGGAATACTCCATTGTATTCAGAAAGAAAGTCACGCCAACAGACTAAACCACCAGTTTATTGTTTGTAACCAGATGAAGAGCCACAATTCCATAGGTTAAAAGTAAAATGTGACATAATCTGCTATCATTGGGGTAAACACCATGAGTATCAAGAACCTACGTTGCTGTAAGATGGAGTCTCCATAAATATCAAGCACATTTTTCTGCTCCTGTCCCTAGTAGAGCACAGTAAATTCACTCACCCATTCCTAATCAGAAGAAGAAAGTGAAAACTCAGAGAATCCGCGAAATAAAATATACAACCACAGACTGGTTTGAGTTGGAAGGGACCTTAAATCTCACCCAGTACCAATCCACCTGCCACAGCCAGGGACACATTCCACTAGAGCAGGTTGCTCCCTCTCGGAATATAGGAATTTTGAAAGAATCCAAGAAACAACAACAAGAACTTCTGCGAAGTTGTGCACACAGTAGATGCTTCAACTGCACTCAATTATAACACATGCATGAACTGGCAGTGGAAAAATCTGATTCCAGCAGCAGAGATGACTTGCAGCTGCAGCTAATAGAGTGAGGGATGTGAATACAGAGAGCACTTACATGATGAAGGCAAGACCGGCAATCAGTTGTATGCTTCAAAGCAAAAAAGCACAATCAATCTGACAATGGGACCCCATTGTTAACTGTGGCTTTTTGGTGACAGGAGATGCAGAGTGGAAGGGCCCTGTAAAAGAGCAGCCTTGCTCCCCAGCCCTACCACATTCTTCTGTGATGCCTTTTGTTTCTTTACCCTTTTTGGCCCTTTGCTTGACACCTGAGATTTCCTCATCAGGGGGCAATTCTTCAGCATGGTTAAAATGCTAGAAGTTGCCTTACCTTGCCTATGTTTTGTTCTGCCTTCACATCTGTAGTTCAGGTCATGTCTTGCTGCAAGCTGTGGCTGACAGCCAAGTAAACAGGTTCAACTCTGTAACCCGCAACAGCATAATGCTGTTTGGGTAGACTGTATAGTAGCCAGATCAGCATGCAATAGAGCAAAAGTCACAAGTGTACTTTTCCTAGGATTCGGTGTGTACGAGCTGAACAATACAAAGATCACTGTTCAGTTATATTAAGGAGAAAAATGTTCTTCCCCAACCAGCAATTTTTCTACCAAAACTCTCTTCCTCCCTTGCCACCACCCCTCCACACCCCTGTGGACAACCTTATATTAACATCTGTGGGGAAAACTAGCTCTTCATAGCTGAGCTAGCTCTTCAGAATGGTACAATCCTGTCCCTGACCATTGTATATTTCTCCGATTCTTAAGCCTTTGAAATGTCTTTTCTTCTGAAAGACCCATCATTTAGAAGTTTCTTAGAGCCTCACTGTCCTTTAAGTAGTGTCCTGTCCCAAGCAACAATAGCTACCTGACTGATGCCAACCTTCCTTGGCAGGTTTACATTAGTCCTGGCTCCATTTTTGCAACACATTGAGGGCATCCCAAACACTTTACAGAAAAATAATAATTAACTGACAATCCCTGAACTGAACATCTCTCTGTGCAATTTAAACATGGATAGCGATACAAAGAGAGGCTTGGCCGGGAAAGAAAGAACACCTAACAACCTGGGAAATGGTTGTGCAAAGTTGAGAGCAGAGAGACAAGATCCTGGCCCTTATTACATGGTCTGTGCAGTAACTTAAATTGTGGTTCTCCTCTCACTGAAATCGATGGCAATGATCCAGAGTCTTTAATTGCAGCATCATTCAGTGTGGGGGAAAAGGGTATATGAAAAAACAAAAAACAAACAAAAAAAAGATATATTAAAAGTCAGGTGCTGCTGTTCTGATTTTATAAACTTTGTTGTCTACTTTAGACTCAGTCATCTTGCAGTGGCACTAGTAGCTACACTGAATGCAAAGTGAGAATTACCTATTCATTTTTGCAGCTAGAACCTGAGGCCTTTGCCTGTAACTATATGTCTGGAGATAAGAAAGAGGGATTCAATTTCTTTTTACGTTTCAAGAGCCTATACAGCCCTGAAAGTCTTCATGCATCTGCCATGAAAAAAACATCCTTTAATAAGCACATAAAGTGAGGTGCAGCCAGTTATAGATGTATAGTCTGTGATGTAAGATGCCTTGCAAGCTCTGAGGTAGAGAGCTGAGGCAGTTTGCTTCATTCGATGCATTGTGGTTATCAGGCAGCTTATTTTCTGACCTTCAGAGGTCTAGCAATATAACTACGTGTAAAGAGGGGGTGTCCCTGAATCCTAGAAGCCATGCAGGCTCAGAAGGAAGGAGGGATCAAAAATGACTATATTAACACCCCTGTACAAATCCATGCACATCTCAAAACTCATCCAACTGGCCATAAAAATGTACCCCAATTTAAAGCTACTGTTAACTGATAATCTCTCTTTAGAATGGCAGTTGAAAGTACAAAATTAATTCCCATCATTAAAACCAAAATCTGTTAAGTACACAAGGTGCTGCCTCTGTGTCCTGTTTTATACTCTGTCTCTAGATATCTGCTATTTGTCACTGGATGTGAGGACATTTGTTTCGACCTGCTACAACCATCCTCTGTTTCTCCTTTAGATTTATATCATAACTGTTTGTTTAAATCATGACTGAAAATTAGTAATTTCAATAACAACGATTTCAATCATTTTGCTCTGCAAGTTGTTACAAGGACCAGACTTCAGAAATCTGTATTTATTGGCTGAATATGCAAAGACTTTGTTGCATTTATATTGAACAGAAAAATTACTTTAGGCATAAAAGGAGGAGAAAATTGTTTTACTTTGACTTTTAATCCATATTTCCTCATCTTTTTTCTTGCAAACCATATCTAACTTTCTTTTCCTTGCAATTAGCTATCTTAAACTGTCAGAGAAAGCTCAGATTTCTTTTGTTCAACTAAATGGGATTATGATAAGTAAAATAATGGAATCCTTAAAGTAAATAACATATGCCATTAGCATCTTGCATACATTATTAGCACAACTGGACAGTTTGCATTAGTCTCCTTGTAATGTGTGCCTGAACATGGTTTGTATAGATTGAAGGAAAATTGAAATTCTTCAGGAATGATTGGTGCACCATAGATCAGTTAGAGGTCATCGTGTTATTTAGTATTTTATGGCGAATAAATCAGATGCTCACTTCAAAATCCTCTTTCATATGAGCTATAATACATTGAGTTCTTTATGGCAAAGGAGTGATTTTTTATGAACTGAAACTGAACCACATTATCCTGTAGAGTAATGGGGCAGCTACATGTGTAATGAATAGGACATCACTCACTTTTTTGTATTCTCTGCATCACACTGAGAGCACAAAAAGTCTGAACCAAGTAGATTGCTTCTCCCTGTGTACAAACAAGAGGGCACTTGAGGCAGTGAGGGTGGGAGACTTCACACCTAGTTTGAACATCTAAATAGATGATTGCTTAGATTCTCCATAGAGGGAGAGTCTCCACAACCTTCAAAACCCAATCCTAGCAATAAAACAAGATACCACCAAAAAATATTCACTGGATCAACTTTCTAAAGAGAGGAAGGTAAAATAACTATTTCCTGGTGTCCAGACAGGTTTGCTATGGATGAGTATTGAGATGGTGTAGTCTTCAGAGTGCATGGGCAAGATCCTTTGAATCTGGCCCTTGATTTACAGCTTAAGCTTTCCTGTTGAATTGTGTGCTTAATATACTTTGTGTTGGATTGGTGCAACTGTAATAATAGTCTATGAATATAATATATTCCAGGCTTGTTATAAGTGGTTCACAAAAGTAGAGGAGTCACATTATAGAGCTTGATTCATCATACAGTGCAGCTACTTCAGGCACAACCCACAAACTTTAGCTAAACACAGAGCAGCGAGTGGGTTATAAAAAGTTTTTACGAGGTTATGTACTTGTTTCTTAGAATTTGTCTCATCATTTTCCAGCTGAAATAGGTAAGAAAGGTGAAAAGATTTCTCTGAATAACTGAGGATAACTTAGTACCCCATTTTTGGGTTATTATCCTTTTAAATTTATGGTAAGATAAGAAATTATTAAGGAATAGATTTCATTTTTTATAAGTAATGTAACATTCTATATGGTTAAGGATTCTTTGCTGTCTGAGATTTAGAACATGTTTTTGACTGATTCTTAAATTTCGGTATGTGTTGTAAGAAGGCTATAAATGACTTGATTAATTTTCACATGCCCATTCCAGTCTCTTATCCTTGAAGAGAATGAACATGCAATTACCTCCATTAGCAATAGAACAGCTGACTGTTGCTTCCAATGTGCATTTTGTTGCCATTTGTTTTCCCTGAATTTGCAGCTCTGAAGTGACAGGAAATTCATGCTAGAAATTGGTTTGATAAAAAACTGTCATTTCCTAGCTTGGTCAGAAAAATTTCCCACCCTGCTCCCTTCATATTCAAAGAAGGAAGAACTAAGGGTTGTTTTTCCCCCCTCCCCTCCAACGATTTAGTGTTAAAGCAGCTATCTTAAAATTCAGCTATCTTAAAATTCAGCTATCTTAAATTTAAGTGTCTCATCTGAAGCAATGTCTCGGTATCCTGTCAATGGAATGGATACAGATAAACAACTCCAGAAGGCAATACATCTTACCCAGGCTAAATAACATCTTAGAATGGGCCTATTTCTCACTCCACTTACTCAAGGTGCCAAGGCACCTTTGTGTCTTGTTTGCCAACAAGACTTTGTGTTTAATTGGTCTTCAAAGAAAGGGTGCATTATTTTAGTAAACTATAAATCTTATGCTTTCAAGTATTCAGCAGGCAATACCTATGGAACAACACTGGGGAAAAAAATGTGGCTGCTCTAAGATTTATCACTTAGCTTTACAATTTTAAAACTATGTCAATGCTGTGGTTTAAAACAAAACAAAAAGTTCTTTTATAGATCAAATATTGCTTTCAATATAGGCCTTAACTTGAGGCACTCTGAAAAGCAGATGAGAAACAGATACTTTG
Organism: Pezoporus occidentalis; assembly: GCF_034315485.1. Classification (NCBI taxonomy): domain Eukaryota; kingdom Metazoa; phylum Chordata; class Aves; order Psittaciformes; family Psittacidae; genus Pezoporus; species Pezoporus occidentalis. Next base: position 1,847,681 of record NW_026915977.1, on the reverse strand, counting down.
GTCTTCTTTTATTGCCTAAATTTAAAATAAAATGTTAATGTTGTTTCAAATTCAAATAGGTTTTAAATGCCATCAGTGTAGAGAAAGCCTTACACGGGAACTTGAAATTAAAGTTTTCAGATTTAGAATCTTTTTTTCCATTGTTGTTTTTGTCTTCCCACAGGCTGTGTTTTAAGAATCCATCTATTAATAATGTCTGTTCTTCCTTTCTATCCTATGGGAGATAGCAAGAAATAATCACAATTTGTCAAAATCTTAGAGAAAATAGAAGCTTTAAAGGGCTAAAAATTTATCTCAGCGAAACAGTGCATTCAATAACGATTCATTGTTTTGTTTTAAAAAAACCCAACATTTTAGTGATTTGTGGTTTTATTACTGCTGCACCTGTTTTGCTTGTAACTGTTTATGAGCTAATGTTTTACATGTCATCTCTGCTCACTCCCAAATCAATCAAAAACCTGAGCATAAAACTCTTCAGTCAATGACTATAAATATTATAAAAGCAAATCAGTCAAAACAAGAAAGCTATAATAAAATCAAATACACAACAAATATATTTTTTCTTAACTGGTTACTAATATTTTTCCTTAGTGGATTTTCCTTGTTTTCTCATTTGGGCGAAGTGGTGATGTGGCTCAGCATGAATGTTGAGTCCTGATACAAAGGCCTTAGTGTCTCTTAATATGTTCAGTCTAGGTATAGATAGAGATTCTAGGATATAGGTATTGATAGAGCTTCCTACATTAGAAATACGTTTAGAAAATTGATGGGAAGCAGTGCCATTCAGGTAGGATTCATGGCCTTCTCCAGAAACTTGGTCAGATACAATTACAAGAAAGAAGCTAAAGAGTGGCTGGCCTTGTAACAGAGCCTGATTTACCAACAGCATAAATGAGTTTAAGCATTATTTGAATACTATCACAGATAGAGGACATCGACTGTCTCTAGCAGATATAATGAAGTCCCTGAAAAGGCAAAACAATTTTTTCCTAACAGGAGCTTAATAAAGGGTGACTCATGGGCTATATAGGAAGGAAAAAAAGACTGAGAAACAATTTTCAGCCTAACATGAGTATGGACAGCAAAAAATACCGAAGAACCACCATAACCCAAACTCTCCTATGGAGATCCGTAAGATCTCATTAAAACTCCCTTCACTGCAACTCAGCTCATTTGTGAAAGGTGTAGAGCTAATTTGACTTAACCTTTAGACTTTGATAATAAAGTCACACCTTAGATGACACAGTCTGTCATAATATTTGTACTTTGGAGTGGCTTGGTAACTGCAACAGTCCCTGTAAAAGAGATTTTCCTGCCCACTTCCTTTAAGGACCAGATGGCAAGTGGACTATATAGTTTCCCTGCACTGATTGAGTTAATTCCAACAAGCGAATGTCCCTGGCCCATAGCTGGCTGCAGTGTACCTACCAGTCACAGCTTCCAGTTATTTTGGGTATTTTCTTGGTTACCTCTACCTGTGATGTGAGAATTCATAGTTCAACTGTGTTACCTCCACATCAGCTACAAGTGTTTAACCACCAAACTCCAGGTACTTGTGCAGCCTGACTTCTGGTGTAGGTTAATTCTCCCAAGGCAGATGTGTTATGGGATTATATGTATTGACATAAACTATATTAAAAAAGAACAAAATGTGGTCCTTTTTCCAGTGACACAAGAAAGAAGGCTTTTTAAAAACCTCTCTGCAATGGGTCTGACTTTTTATGAGCGCTGCTGTGGGAGTCCCTGCCAAATCTGTTAGAGACAAATTGGGTCCCCGTCAGATTCATGGATTTGAGCACACGAGGTTAGGTAATGAAAACCACAGAATTTTCAGCCAGGACCCTAAAAATAACAAAGATACTTATTAACTTATTTTTTTAGTCACAGTAAGAGCTATTTATGAAGAAGATTAATTCTATCTCAGCTAAAAACTGTACACCTCTCTTTTGGCAAATGCTTCCTCCTAATGGGGTACAAGGCCTTTGGTTTAGGATTCCATGTTTGGTGTGAGATTTTGTTTGTGGTTTAAGAGCTCATCCTGATTTAACAAACCTCATCAGTCAGTCTTCATGCAACCTAGAAACATTTCAGTCTAACAGAACATCTGAGAAGAAACAGTGCTATACAATGAAAATAGTGTTGGCAGATTGATAGAGGCTGATAGGGAGAGATCTTTATTTCATGAGTAGCCTAAGGGAGCACAAGTTGGTATAAGTTTTATTTTATCGGGACCTGCAGGAAGGGAAATTGCAGCAACTTAGATTCCTCTGATGTTACCCACTGTGTCTAGATGTAGTTCCAGCCCTTTAATATAGTGATGCCTGTTTCATGCAGAGTTGCGTGTGCTAACTGACACGATATCCAAAGACAACACTAAGCAAACGTCTGTGGTGCCGTAGCGGAGCTCTGATATACACTGGCAAACTGGTTTTCTGTCTTCACACATAGACATCTACCTACTTCTGTAGCTTCAATGAGGAAACATATCTGAAGCATGAATGTTTGAAATGGAAGCGTATCAAGTCTTGGGTCACTGTGGTTTATATAACTTACAGATAGTCCTGAGTCTATACAAGTCTGAGCCTGTATAAGTCCTAAGATGGAATTTCATTGGTAGCTCTGTCTTTCTGATAGGTAGCGCTTCCACCAGAAGGGGATGTCTCTGATTCCCTTGATCTTCCTTAGTTTTGTTTCTCTATGACTTACTACTGACCTCCCAACCTTATCTCCTCCTGCCTTACTCCACCTTAAGTGCTTGCTGGATCTTCCCATTAGGTCACTAGAATGTGAGAAAACAACCTAGATTTTTTTTTTTTTCTGGATGTAATATCTGCTAAATTAGTAGCTTAAGGCAGTTCATAGGAGGGTTCAATGTGTATCATTACCTGCTGGGAGAAGGAGCAATGGGAAGAGGGATGGATAAGAAAGAACTTCTAGCTGTGATCGTCAAGGAACTACTTTGGTTCACTGTGTTGCATGGAATGACATACTTGATGTTATCCACTTCTTGCAGTGTATATTATTCAATAAGTTGTAGTTTATAGCATGTCTTTTCTAGGAAAGACAGGCTCTCTCCAGCTTCTGGCTGGATAGGACAGCTAATGTTAATAATCACTTCAGCAAAAGTGAGGCAGAACCTGCAGAACTGAAAGCCATGGAGGAATGAAACACCTGAGCTCAATCCTACCTTTGTAGGTTAAATGTACCAATTTACTTACAGCAGAACATGCTTTAGTTCAGCTTACAAAACATTTCTGAGGTCCAGGATGGCTTAGTAGAGGCTGAGCACCCATTTCTGAAGTCCAGGATGTCTTAGTAGAGGCTGAGCACCAAGAAGCACTCATATTGTTACTTGGGTGCAAGCTACATGTTAGGACCTGGCTGGGTTCTCTCTGCTTATCACTGCAGGGGTTCCTTTGAACATGTTACAGACATCTCCTTTGAAATGTTAGGCCAAAATTCAAGACTTTGAACTGTATTTCACTTTAGGTACCTAACTCAGTTATAAGTTCTGCTTTTAAACCAGTGTTTAACTGTCAGACACTTTACAACTCATAACACAGCTAGGGACCTCAAGCACAGCTTTTGGGATAAGTATTTTCCCTGCTGCTCTTTTGAGATATATATATATAAAAAAATATATATATATGTATATGTATATATATATATAAAAGGGATAAGTTCTAGAAACAATGCTTAAATCTTGTAATTTGAGTTGGAAATAATTTCATGCTTTGGCTTTCAAACACCTGCCAACAGAGAATTGCTCTCTGCAGCATATTATATTTTGAGCTGCCAATATCAGGCTCCGTTTCAGTGCCAGGCAGACTGACACTAACTAGTCTTTTAAGTGTGAACTGGAATCCAACCTAGGAAATTCTAAGATGAGCCTTAGAACTCACATTACAGCTCTATCCATTCATTTATTATTTAGAAGCCAGCATGTAATGTTTTGTTTCAGCAAACTGAACTGATAGTTTTCAGCACTTCTGGAATCAATCCATACAGTCTCAGTTCCCAGTGAGGCACAAAAGGTTTGCTTGATCTTTTCCAAAGTTCTTTGTCCACCTCTTGTATTATTTAAGAACATTCTTAGACAAATGATGTTGGGAGAATTTTTAATAAGAAGACTGGTCCTGCGGGTTGATGAATATACTCACTTTCTTCTTATATAGTCATGCCTTGAGGAATCTGGAAGCAGAAACTAAGAAAAGACAAAGAACAACTTGTAAACTAAGGAGGAGTGCTTTCATTAGAGAAACCAGGATGCCCTTTTACTCTTCACTCTTTGAGATGCTTTTTTTTGCATCTTTATCTGTTCACACAGGCAACAGCCAAGCCAGATAAAGCACGTGGAAGTATCCTGGTTGCTTTACTTACACTTTACTGGAAAATAGGTTTCTAAACTTCTAAATACCTATTTCAAAACAGGAAAGCGAAATAAAATTGTGCCTTTTTGAGCACTGAAAACATGATACCTCTGCCTAGTACTTAATAGTGTTCTGGATAATACACCACACTTCATCAATTTTTTGGCTGCAATGTACACAATGTTTTTTTTAGAAAACTTCAGTTCAAAGTTTGGCATCATGTGTACATGGTTTACATTATTGCTCTGTAGATGCATCACTTCTAACTAGATGAAAGTACTTATGCCACTTCATTATTCTCTCAGTTTTATGAGGTCTTTTTTTTTAGTTCCTAACTCTGAGTGTGACTTTTGGTTAATAGAAGGAGATCAGAAACGTCTGCAGATGTAAATTTTTCATTTTCTGTAAATTTCTCTTGATCATGGAGCTTGTTTAGTTGAACAAAACTAGCTTCAGCACTGTTTCCTGTGGGACACCTTGTGTGCCTTTTGGCTTTCCCCCGTTCCTAGTTAAGTATTTTTCTATGGCCTTGCATGGGCCCATTTGGATTGAATACAACTCAACTCTTCCTTCAGTACAAGTTCTTCAGATCCCCAAATGTTGCCCAATTCATAATCAATTTAAGACATTCTTTACTGTACCACCGCCTCATCACTAAATTGAGACTCTGGATTTCTCCCTGCCTTTGAGGTTTCATGTTTGACAGCATTGTGGAGCATGCTAGCATAGAGGTTGTAGCAGCTTGGATATAGGTCCCAGAGATGCCCTTGTCTACTTTTCTGCTATTGATGCCAACACAGATGTCAGACACTAACTCCTACATTGCACATCTGTATAACAGATGCCAACATCTGTTATCAATGCCAACACAGACTTTAGACACTGGCTCCTACACTGCATGTCTATACAACTTATCCTGAGAGGTCTGATTCCACCTTTTCCATCAACAGGTAAGCTATTATGTGTTCCTCTCACATGCCACAAAGGCACCTAATAACTGAATCTCCTGTTCTTACTACCTGCTGCTTTCTAGCCCAGAGAATCCACAGCAGCAACATCATGGGTGGAAGAGGGCACTCTGACATCAGCACGTCTCTTCTTATATATTACATGCCCCTTTTCAGCTGAATGCTCTCATTGCCTGAGACTTAATGGGCTGAATGTTTTCAACTTTCCCCAGTTAAAAGCTATGGGACAAATTTTACAACAGGACGCCTTTTCCTTCAGCTGTGCAGCTAACATTTCACTTACCTGTGAAAGGCTGCGATGCGCTGCTAATAGCGTATAAACGATACCTTGCAAGATCAATTAATCTTTCTCTGACAGATTGCATAAATTTCAGAAAAGAGTTTTGTCTGTCTCTATTTTAGGAAGCGTACAGCTTGCTTTAGGAGCTGTCCCAAAATAGTATTTGCTCATATGCATATGTTTACCTATCTGCCTAGTGTTTTCCATCTCTATGCAGGCTGTATGTGTTATGCAGTAGCTAAGCTACTTAAAATAATGCAGGTAAAGCTGATGTCTGGGGCATTAACAAAAGTCTTCACATAATTGCCTTTATAGATAGAATGGTAAAAAGAATCAGTGCTAAGCAAGAAGAATTGCAATTAGCTCTATTGGTGGAATGCTTGTATAAACTTCTGTAGTATCCAGTGTGTATTACTAGTTTTTGTTTTACTTTCCTGGCTAGTTCTAATGAATAATAAAAGAGCCCTGAAAATTTCTGAAGTGAGGAAATAAACACTTCCTATGAAGAATTAGATTTTCTTTTCAGTGTATCAGTTTTAAATCTATTGCTAATGCCTAGATTTTGAATTGCGAGTTTGGTGTGTTTGGTACTGGGTAAGCAAGACAGAGATGATCACTTGGTGTACAGTTTGAATATGAACTCAAGAGTCTGACAGTCTGACCTTGTTACAATATACTCATAGCCTCTTTTAGACCTGATGGAGAGAAATAGGCATGTGCCGCATGCAAGTAATCCTCCTTCTCGCATCCAGACATGGGATTGCATCACATAAAGCGTAGATGAAAATGAAAAACACATGTTAAAAGAATACTATCAGGTTCATATGTTACTTAGTATATGCTGATAAAACGTAGCATGTACTTGATTCATATGTACATATGAATCAAGTTTTCATTTGGATTGTTGGATAATTTTTGCCAAGTTAATTTCCACTGGTTTTAATTAAGTTTTTATTACAAATGATGCAGTGGGATCAAATACACTGTAGAGTCTTATTCTACAGCTAAAAAATTAAGCTCCTGGTGAGCTCTGTAATACTCACTTTGGATGCGTTGTAATGTAATTTCCATGATCAGCAGGTTGGGATGTAAAACATGCTGTGTTCCTTATCCTGGAAAAGTTACTCAAACTTTTTTATATTGTATCTCACACCTCCCCTACTGCTAACCCCCCCCAAAAAAAAAATTGTGTGGACTGTTGAGTTCAGATCTCTGCTCTCACATGGAGGAGGATCCAAACCATACTGTCAAGATAGAATGGTAATCCTGAACCACACTGAGAAGACTGGCCTGAGCACAAAGTGATGTAAAAGCCAAGGATTAGTAGCAAGAGCAAGGTTACTCTACCACCAGTTGGGACAGGCATATAATGCAGAGAGGTCTGATTTGGTTCCGGATTGTCTAATGGATCCACACGGCAGTGCAGGACTGAAAAGGGATAAAATTTTTCTGCAAAGACCCACATAAATATTCTTCTCCCAGTTTTAAAGCTAGCTTGCTTGCTGTTCTAGGCCATGTTACCAATATAGAGTTATACTGATATGCCCTGTGACCATTCACCTTTAGGGGTAGCTATTCCTGATGAAGCTGATTGTTGCCAAAAAGATATTAGAATGATTTCTAAGTAAATTCTCACCTCTTGGAAGTTTGAGGTTCTTTACTTTGCATCAGAACAGAATAACTTTTGAATCATTAGTGGCAAGAAAATCTCCCAATATAGAAATATCTCCTCTTGTGCTGGGCGGGTTTTCCATACATGCACAGTACTTGCATACGGGAAAAACTTCAATTATAGATTAAAAGAATGAAAATGAATAAAAGAACAAAAGGCAAGTGGTCAGACAACAGGCTACACCTGAAATTCAAACCAAATGGCAATGGAAATGGTCCTTATAGAAACGAATCAAACAATTATACTGACTGGAAGCGTTAATTGACTTTGTGCATCTTCTAAAATTACAAACCTTTATCTCTTACATTGTCTTGCTCTATTTGGTAAGTAGGTTGGCAATTAAAACACATGTATTTAAATCTTTGTTGTAGGTGGCTGAGGAAAAATGTTACACATGGCATTTACTCTCTTCATTTTTAAAAAAACACATTTTAATCAATAAGATTATTTTGATTTCTTGAGCAACAAAATTACCAACCTTAGTTGCAACAAATCACAATTAGTACTTTGTATATGAAATAGGGCTTTGTTAATCCTGTGAAAAGCTTCTTTAATGGAAATTTAAAACAGAAGAAAGTCTATCTAGTCTTTCCTTCTTTATTTGCCCCACACACAATATTTATGCCTTTTATACAAGGTTAAATTTTTAAGATTCTGACTCCGTCAGGCTTATAAATATCTGGAAAATGTGTGAAATCTAGTGGAAGAAGTGTCAAAACACAAATCTAGTAATTCCCATTCTGTCACTACCAGTTGTCAGTCCAAGGCAGTTCAACATCTAAGATATAGGTATTATCAAATTCTGTGCTCTGAATTTTATATTTCCTTAGTCAAAACCTTAAAATGTAAATAAACACAAATTTACATTTACAACCTTGACATTGACTTTTGCTGTTGTGAACCTAGCACATCCATCTTCCTGCCTCAGCCTGTAGGATGCAGAGAGGATACAGCAAAGGACTTTTATTCTCTGAGGGAAGAAGCCATATAAATTCCTGTGTTTTGGGAATGTTCATTGCCATTAGAAATACCTTTAAGAGGAATAGAGTTGCACTATCAAACTGTGGCTACAACATATCCTCTGTTAAGCAGACAATGCATCTATATGTAGAAAAAGGACCATTCGATACCTATTTCAGAAAAGGCAAGAAACTTTGCTTGAAAGAAAGCAAAAACGTACTTGCAAGAAACTAATTTGGGCCTTGAGGACCCATGGGATGGCATAGACAGAAGCATGTGGACACATGTACTTTACTACATGTACAAAAAGCTTTATACATTCTATGTGAATGTGATAAGAGCTGATGCATGTGTATGCTATAGACTACACAGCAACTTTGGCAGAAAACACTGGGAAAAATTTCCAGCTCTATGGACAAATTTTTTTTGAAGTAAAAGAAAACACGTTAGAAAATCCTGACTTAAATCTGGACTTTCCAATTGCTCTTCTAGTATTGGTCAGGTCATACACAGGAAGACTGTAGAATCATAGAATAGTTAGGGTTGGAAAAGACCTTAAGATCATCCATTTCCAACCCCCTGCCATGGACAGGGACACCTCACACTAGACCATGGCACCCAAGGCTCTGTCCAACCTGGCCTTGAACACTGCCAGGGATAAAACATTTACCAGTTCTTTGGGCAACCTGTTCCAGTGTCTCAAAACCCTCACAGTGAAGAATTTGTTCCTTATATCTAACCTGATTCATGTACCCTATCCAACTCTATCATCATGGGTTGGATTCAGGCTGTGGATCGAGACATACATTTATGTGTCTGTATGTGGATGGCTATATGTAATTTAGACATCTGAGTCAGATGGATTTGTCTCTAGAGCCTTAGAGTCCCTTGATTACACCTCTTTCAACTTTAGTGGGAGGACAGACAAGTATTTCACATGTAGACACTTACATGAAATAGTTTAATCTTTAAACAATATTAGACACCATACTGAGACTTATATTCTTCATTCTAAATTTGCAGAAGGTATGCATTCCTATTGACTGGATGATCAATACTTCTAAATTCAGGTTGTTCTGCTAATGTTCAGAAACACAGTCCTCAGTTAATTAATTGAGTTCCACATCCATCATTTTGTCAAAGGCTCCTGTGCTTATGCAAATGAATATAATAGGCAAAGAGATGAAAGTGCTATCTCTTGAATATACAATGGCTACATCTATACTAATGCCTAAATTGTCCCAGTGTATGGTCTTAAACACTATCACATTGTACAAACTGTTTAATTATTAATATTCTCTCTGGCATAGTTTTGGCTCTTTCTCACTCTCCCAAACTGCACGTGCTCACAGTCTGGTGAGCAACATTAAACCTGCTCTCAAGTAGCCACTGTAGCTGAAGCAACCTGTTCTGGAGGGAGTGTTCAGCTATGTGAATGCCATGAATCTTTCTTTCCTTTAAGGCCAGAGAACAGGTTTCACTTGCTAGTATAGATGTAGCTAATAAAACACATGACCTCACTTTTTCTCTCCATTTTCATCCAGGATCTTTCAGACTAGGTGTACAAAGGTGTCAAAGAAAACAGGCAATCAGCTGTAGACCACCTATATACCATGCACTAAATATTCAACGAAAAATACTTTGTACCTTAAATCATTAAAGCTACAGTCTATACTTGTTCTGAGACTGAACAGCATCTGAAACAACTTCAGAAAAAGAGGCAGATCACCACTATCCCCAGATGAGTACTTTGTCTATTGTGAAGCTCATCTGCATGTCAGAAGTCTGCCTGTTTCCCAGCTGCATCATGCTGATAAGCCTGAAGAAGTCCAAAAAAAAAAAAGTGAGCCTGTTCTTTTGTCTTTGCTTTTTAACATTGTTAATTTGAGAACATTTCTGGCAGGTTTTGATCAGAAATCCTTGATGATAAGAAGTTAATAATAGAATCATAGAATAGTTAGATTGGAAAGGACTTTAAGATCATCCAGTTCCAACACCCCTGCAATGGGCATGGACACCTCACTCTAAAACATATCACCCAAGGCTCTGTCCAACCTGTCTTTGAACACCACCAGGGATGGAGCTTTCACAGCTTCCTTGGGAAACCCATTCCAGTGCCTCACCACCCTAATAATAAAGAACTTCCTCCTTACATCTAACCTGAACTTCCCCTGTTTCAGTTTTAACCCGTTACCCCTTGTCCTGTCACTACAGTCCCTAATGAAGAGTCCCTCCCCAGCATCCCTATAGCCCCCCTTCAAATACTAGAAAGCTGCTATGAGGTCTCCACACAGCCTTCTTTTCTCCTGCCTGAACAGCCCCATCTTCCTCAGCCTGTCTTCATACGGGAGGTACTCCAGTCCCCTGATCATCCTCATGGCCCTTCTCTGGACTTGTTCCAACAGTTCCATGTCCTTTTTATCTTGAGGACACCAGAACTGGTCTCACAAGAGCAGAGTAGAGGGGCAGGATCACCTCCTTCGACCTGCTGGTCACGCTCCTTTTGATGCAGCCCAGGATACGGTTGCTTTCTGGGCTGCAAGCGCACACTGAAACCGGGTCATGTTCATTTTCTCATCAACCAACACCCCCAAGTCCTTCTCTGCAGGGCTGCTCTGAATCTCTTCTCTGCCCAGCCTGTAGCTGTGCCTGGGATTGCTCCGACCCAGGTGTAGGATCTTGCACTTGTCATGGTTAAACTTCATGAGGTTGGCATCAGCCCACCTTAGAAGCGTGAGTCCCGTCTGGATGGCATTCCTTCCCTCATGGGTATCAATCGAACCACACGGCTTGGTGTCATCAGTGTCTTTCAGAGGGGGAAAGTACATGATTAACACATTCAGGGTACTTTTCATTTATAAACATACAGAACACACGTGGAAATTTTGATAGAGAGTCTAAGTAGCCTATATCAAGAACTTACTAAATATAGACATACTGGATTTGTTCCTAACTTAAGCTAATGGAGAAAATGTATTTAGAGAGACTTCTATTAAATATAAGTTAAATACTTAACCTTAAGTGTGCTTGATTTTGCATTAATCTTTTAAAGACTGGCATTTTCAAACCATCAGTCAAAAAGCAGAGGTACCTTTCTGAGGAACAGACTTCAGGCTGTATTATTAAGGCCAAAAGATTAATGACATCCTAGAAAAGCAAGTAACTGTTAAGCTGTCAGCAAAAAGATGTCACAGGGATAAGAAAGTCTGATTGTTTTGGCCGTAAACTAACCACCCAGAGGTGTTTCTCTTCCCAGGAGGAAGAGAAGTTATGCCTTTATATACTTATTCCATCATAATTCTTAGTAATCTTTTTTTTTTTTTGGATTTGAATTTTTTTCTTTGGATTTGAATTTGATGGACCAGTACTGAGTTCAGAGTGCTAGCCTTTCAGCTCTAAATGTAACTAGTATATGTCTTGATTTGGTTATCACCATGCATTAAGATGTGGCCGTCATGCCCAACATTGTAAGAAATACCAGTTTGAAAAAGGGCTCTAGTTGAAAAGTATACCTACAAATAATGGATTTTATCCTAGTCTTCTTATTCAAGTGGTCCCTGATTCTTATCCCAGTGACTGGGAAGGATGATACACTCTTATTAAAATAATGAGGCATGCCAGAGTCAATCTTTCCACATCCAGAAGATTCATGTGGTCAGGAAGCATCAAGTTAACTGCACATGCTCAGACTGTCTGATCACAATCATGGTATGTCTATCCACATCCCTGAGGGAACCATATGGCTCAGACTGCATCAGCCTTCTCCTCACCTCTGTCTCTCCCAAAACTTCTTCTGTCTTTTGTATCTGACCATGTGGAGTGATGGGGCTGTCCTTTATCCTCCGCAAAACAGTGGTAACTATTGTCCTGACTCCAAGCATTTTATGGAAGGACCTTGCACTGCTGGTGTCTCCTTGTTTTATTGACACTTTTGGGACTATGAGTTCTTTTAAGTATCCCAGCTCTCTACTAACACTGCAGGATTTATTTGCTCATCTATTCACAAGAACTGGACTGTTTGTATTGTTAAACTGTCAAATATCACAGAGTATTCTTCCAAATGATTTCCAGAAAAGTATGGACATTAGGAAGGGACAGAGATCACTTTCAACAGGCAGTTGGGATGCAGCTACTTTGATATGGAGTCAAAAGAGTTCACTAGCACAGACATGTATCGTACCTTGCCTGTTGCTCTGAATAACCACAGAACAGTCCCAAAGATGTTTAATTTTTTATTAGAGAGGTAGCCATTGTGCATCACTGATCAAACAGAACAGAATGGGAAAAATTGTCTACCAGCTTGAAGCTAAATAGTTGAAACCATGACTTTTTAATATGTATTACAGCATTCCCTTATGCAACGTATAATGGTTTTCGTCTTCTTACAGAGTTTTTAAGTGCTTAATTACTCTGCTATATAACCAGCATGCTCACAGATTCCAGGCTCTAATATCCATATCTGTACTGTTCATACCTTTTTATATAGATTTGAGTATTTTCCAGTTGTTTGTCCTTTCCTACTTAATGCCACACGCATCTTTCCTATCCAGTACCCTGTAAATCTGATGAAGGCCTTCACAAGTTCTTTGATGCATTACAGACATCCACCTTGTTAGTTTAATATGCAGCTCCTTTTCAGTTACAATGTTAAGATCATTAGTTCTGTTGCATGGCTATGACAATTAAACTTCTCATCTGTTAACCTTCCATGGTATTTATTTCTCCTGTGTGCTTTTCCTGTTCTCTGTCTCCATCATCTACTTATAAAAAAATTGGAGTAATTTTTGGTGTTTTTTTTTGTGTGCGCTGTGCCTCAGTAACTGGAGCTCTCTCCAGACAAAATAGCCAAGAGTGATGTTTTATAACATCTCAAATAAAACAGAATTTACCCGTGTTCAGGTCTTAATTACATCTCTGCATTAACAGTGTCATTTATATTTCCCTAAAGATTCCAGTGTTAATACAATTCTCCACTTACTCTGGACACTGGACCAAGGATCTGCACCTTCTGTTATGTGAAGAATTATGTGCTTAAATTTTCGTGTATCAGCAGCTATGCACTTGACTTATTTTACAGCACTGAGTTGTAAGACAGACAAGCAAATGACAAGGGAACAATGTACAAGAGATCTGCGTTCGATTTAGTCCTCAAGCAAGAGATTATCCTACAGACGTTACTGAAGAGAAATCCTTGTGTAATGAATGTCCTGAAACAAACTTCCTGTGCGTCTGTTTCTACTCACATCTAATATTATCACATTGTCTTGTTAATAAGTACATGAAGTTTCCTTTTAAAATATTTACATTTTAAGATCTAATACTTCTGCTTTGGGAATTTCCCTGAAACTCATCGCTTCAGTGACTAAAGAGGTTTGTGTTTCAAAATGAGTGCAGTCATGGTGAGCTTATTAATTTCTGTGCCAGCACTGTTGTTTAGCTTATTTCCATATATTTTTTACAGTGTGTGGTTTTGTAAACCAGGTTTTGCAGAAAGGTTACGCTTTACTAAGGTAAAGAAAGCAAATTCTGGTTATATTTCAGAGTTGTATTTCAGGATCATTCTGGTTGTTCTCATGTATATTTGCCTTAGTGGACAGATCTATGATGTCAAATAACAGGTGAGGGAAAATGTTGCAATAATCAATATAGGGGCTGTTAATAAACTGGTTGAAAATCATAGAAAATTATATGTGGAGATGATAAGGGGATAATAACACCCAGAGTACTCTCCTAATGGTCAAGATGATTTTGATGATATAAGGGGAGAATATAAAAGCAGGAGAGGTAGGAGAATATTTCAGTTGTTTTAGCAAACACAGAAAGTCAGTGCCAAGGATGAAAAAGTCAAAATCCTTCAAACACTAAAAACAGGAGAAGAAAGATATAGAGGGTCTACTGACAGAAGAGAGCCTTGCTGAGGGAACTAGAGCAAACATCATAATACAAGCAGTAATATCAAAAGCAGGAAGAAAAGTATACATTGTCAAAATCAGTTAAAATTTATATATTAAATATATACATATATTCTTCACATAAATTTGTCCATAGCTGTATATGAGAGATTGAGAAATGGCTTTCTGGATCTTTACAAGGAGAAAAGTATAAAAACCTGTGCAAGGCAGTGCAGAATCAAAGTAAACTCCCTCTATACCCACCCCTCCCCAAGCTCTGAAATAAAACAGCAACAAAGTAAGTACATCCAATAGCAAATACAGGTGTGTGGCTCTGTGCAAACTTCACTTTGCACTAGATAGTAAATTAGCTCCCAACCAGCGCAGGAGCAGAGCTAATACAAAATAAACACAGCATCCTTTCTATGCTTTTTTAACTCTGAGCAAAGCACTAAAAATTCAGAGCAACGCTGAGTGATAAACATCGCTCCCTCTATAAATGACTGGTCCGTTGCTAACGGCAACAACTCTGTTCCTAAAGTTAGCTGAGCTCTTACAGTGGTGAATTCAGTGTCCTCATGTAACTCGCAGGATTTAGCTCATCAGTTTTGCCAACTCCTGCAGCCATTCAACTGCGTTTAAGCATAAACTTTTCCCTACTCTTTGCACGATATTTATCCAAGTTAAAGCTAAATCCTGATTTAGAGTATCCTGGACATGTAAATGGATTCAATATTTATTCTTGCCATTGTCTGATGCCATTTTACCCCAAATTAATGTTTTTTTTTAGAATCATAGAATCATAGAATAGTTTGGGTTGGAAAGGACCTTGAGGTCATCTAGTTCCAAGCCCCCTGCCATGGACAGGGACACCTCACACTAAAACACCTCACCCAAGGCTCTGTCCAACCTGGCCTTGAACACTGCCAGGGATGGAGCATTCACAACTTCCCTGGGCAACCCATTCCAGTGCCTCACCATGTGTGAATTTAGTGTGTTTTAAATAAGTTCCTATAATGCTGTAGGACAGATGCTTTTAATTCCAGATACAGATGCATGGAAGTAATTTATCCAGAATATGGCACACCATTAAAAGGGGCCTCAGGACTAAACCATGTGCTGCTTAGGGTTTCGCACTGTGGTTAGCAGGTGTTTGCTGGGATGATGAGGTGTGAAGCAAACATTGCATTAGTTTATGGTTGGAGTTTTGCAAATAGAAACACACTATATTCAATCTCTGGGATAAATGAGATGATAAAAATAATCCCTTGTCCTGATTTGGTTTCAGAGAACCTTTCATCAGAGTCAATGAGAAGAAGAACTTTTTACAGTGATTTTGAAATCGGTTTTGGAAGTGTCTTAAATTGTTTGGACTCTGATTTTAAGTTCCAATAATTTAGAAAATGGTAAGTTCTAAAAGGGGTGTCTAAATTGTTGTATTAAACACTGTACTATTTCTTTTACAAATAATTTCAAATTTCATCCTGTTTGGGTTTTTAATGAAAAAATGCATTTCAGACAAGACTTTTTTCTCTCATAGTTAAAATTTGCTGAAGCAATTCATTTCCAGGCATTCAAAAACCATGTAGATGAGGCCTTCAGTGATGTGGTTTAGTGTTGGTTGTGGCAGTCCTGGGGTAATGATTGGACTTTATGATCTTAAAGTTCTTTTCCATCCTAGTTGATTTTATGATTCTATGTGTTGGTGCCAAAAAAGATTGATGGGGAAAGTGTCTAAGTATCAGTTTACAACCTTTACATTATTGCATAAACTAAAAAGGTAAAATACAATTTATTACTTTTCCTCTTTTATGGCTTTTCAAAGACATGGTTATCTAAAGTCAACACTGGCTAACCCACAATTAAAGTTATTACAGTCACAACCTGAAGCCCCAGAGAGAATCAGGACCTGGTAGTATAGTGGGCTGTGAAAACACAGTACACAGTGGCATCTACTCAGAGCTGTGTATCACCTAAACTGATTTCATGAAAAAAATAAATGAATCAATGATCTTGATAACTCTAGTTTGGACCCATCTATTCTATTCTGTGCAGTTTTAGGTCATAATCATTGCAGCAGTGGCTGGAACTGAGTTTTGTGACGATATCTAGGCACAAACTTCCAGTTGCCTTTTCTGAGCATTAAACACACAGATGAGCACTGAGAGGAAGGTGAAACAAATAAGGACATCCTTTTTCTTTTCCACTGATTTGTTGTGTAAGAATGATGAGTTTTATGCTAGTTTTAAATAGGCTGAGACGTCACCACCAAGAGGCAAAATTGCTGGTGAATCAGGTCATGGATGCTACCAAAAAAGCCCACTTGAGCTTCACAGCCTTGACACCTCTTTTCTCTGAAACACTTTGTGGTTGTTACTGCATGTGCTGCACGCTTCCCCTACCCGGTGAAGAGAGATCTGCTTCCTGTAATGCTTTACAAGCATTATTTGCTGCCATAAAATATAAATAAAAGCATAAAATATTGAGAAGGATATAATTTTATAGTACATTAAAAATAAAAAGTAATTAAAGCATGACAGGTTAGCATTATACAAGCATCAAAGGAGTAGGTGAGTTACGACATTATCGGCAGCAGAACAAGCTTATCTCGCGATTAGCCCTGGAGTATTCTATTTTTCCAGACCATTTCTAATTAGAGCCTTGAAATGAGATCCTGTTAGCAAACCCCTAAATTGCACGCAGCAAGATGGGGATTCAATCCAAGTATTTCTGGTGTAGTACATGACTACGAGCCAGTGCGCTATGTTCTGCATACAAAGCATTTGAGTTGTACACGTGCAGAATGATTATACGAAAAAGTGGGGAGAAAAAAGAATTTAAACTAAGAAAAAGAGAAAGTAACAGCTCTCCATGCAGGGGGCTTTTGTGAGTACATTTGCCAATGCAGAATTTGCCATGTTGTGCATGGGGCCAAGAAAACTCGAATGGATTTTGCAGGAAAAAAATGGTGAATTTCCACATCAACATACTTAAGAATTTAGGTGGTCAAGGTCAAGAATTAGAAAAATCACAGTCTAAATCAGGAAAGGGAAAGAGGAAAGGAAAGAGAAAACCAAAGGGAAATGACTTACTAACAGGGAAAAAGGCAAAAACTTAATTGCCTCTATAAGCATGGAATAAAAAACATGGAGCTTTTCACTGATAAAATGTAATGTGGAACAATATACCACTGCAAGCAAAAGGCAGTCCGTCTTGGACGTATCTTTCTTTTATTGGCATATCGTATAGGGTGTAAAGATGTATATGCATATGAGAGAAAACAAAACATGTCTTTATCTTAAAATAAGCATTGCTACAGATTCATAATGTCCATTTGATAAATGTGACTGAACTATATGCTTTAAATTTTATAATAAGAAGATCTAAAAATAATAATATAAATAATCTAGACTATATAATGAACTAAGAAATCAAGGTAGTATTGTAGTTAGGCTGTGGCCTAAGATTTGCCTTTAACATTTTCGTTTTCCAGCCAAAAACATCTAAAGTGTTTATGTATCTTCTTGAAGTTAAATGAGTCTTTTGATTTTTCACTGAGTGAACCCACAGGCAGAGGTAAAGGAGTTGATTGAATATGGCCTGAAATGATATCTTTTGAAGACAGTGAATGTATAAATAAACGCAAGCTCTGATGTAGCGTAATTACTTTAGGAACCTAAGCTAGATACAGACATGATTAAATATCTTAGCAAAGGACACCATGAAGGAAATCAGTCATCTGAAATCAGTAGCACTGGTTGCCTGGGTGGTCTGTAAAGCAAGACAGGTACTTCTGCGGGTTTCCAAGGGGTCCTTTGCTTTCTTTAGTGACCTAATATCTTTTATCTCACAGTCAGTGAATTTACTGGTGCCTGTAAAAATATGTAGGATGAGTAGTATTGGAAAGAAATGGTGATTTTCACTCTCCAGGTGACTCTTTTGGAAAGTTAGTGATATTTTCCTACTATGTGAAAAATTAAGGAGGACCAGAAATATTGGAGGAAAAATACAGGAAAACATATTACTGAAAAGGTAGAATATATCATATATAATAGGAAGAGAGCTCATGAAGGGCAAGTCAACAGCTGTGTCTTTTCTCTTACAACATCTGAGAAACAAAATAAATAGACTGTACAAGCAACTAGAAAAATGAAGAATATCAGTCTGGGAAAAATTGCGGGAAGTTCCATGAAAGTTTTGTTAACAATGCAGTCATTTGACTGGAACAGAGACGGCAAACAGCTCTTGGAGCAATTTGATTTTGATATTTCAGACATCTGGCCTTGCCGGAACCGGACAAGATAGAGAAAGGTTTCTGCTTTAAGAGGGACCAGCCCAGTTATAGCAAATTCTGCTGTTTGTCAGTATTGTTCTTACGGTGATAAGCTATATGCTCTGAAACTGCCAGGCAGAACCAAATTGCAACAAAGAAGCTTTTGATGCCCATTTCCATAGGCAGAAATTTTATATGCATATGAAAGGGTCAAATGTAAAAGGAAGTACCAGGTCTAAGGGGAAGCAGCTTTTATTAACCTGGTGAGTCTTAACTGAACATTGAAATGGTAAAAGGAGACCTAGTAAGGAGGAGATTAAGTGCTGGCATCAGAGACACTGGTCTATTAGCGCAATTTTAGTTACATCTCAGTTCACTCTGGTGGAAGATCCAGCACAAAAAAAAGTCATATTGAGTAATGACATGACTTTTTTTTTTTTTAACAGCAGAAACTGAGATAATATCAAACAATATTGATTGAAGAGTGAAGACACAAGTAAGGAAAGAATTCCACTGAATTTACTACACTAAGAATTGAAAGACCACAAAATTTCAGTAGGGCACAGACATGAAAAAAATTGTGGGAGATGTACTAAAGCAGGAAGTACAGCTGACAATTGTGTTTAGCAGAAGAAAAAGGATATTGTAACCCAAGGAGGAGGAGCATTGCACAGAAACATGTCTGTTTCCCAGAATAATAAAAAGGATCTGAGGTATTTCAGCTTTAGGTAACAACAAATCTTTATTTCTGTTATAATAGGAAAAATCCTGCATGAACAAAAATGGACATTATAACTTCAGTAATAATTTATAGTCAATCTAATAATGGATATTTGTAAAGGCAAATGTAAAGATATATATACTGGAGTAGTAGCAGACTGTGCAACATGGGATATCTGGGGACAGTATCCAGATGAACTGGAGAAAAATACAGTCCTTGATAAAGTATAATGCAAAGACTGATGTTTTCCCATTAGGTGGCCACCAAAATATGGTCAAGGATGCATCAACAGCAAAAAGACAAATCACTGAAAAATGTAGCCACCTGTTTTTATGGGAATAGAAGTTGCCAAGACTATAAAATCAAACTTGTGACATCAGCAATTCTAACAACAGTCTCTGACCTCTATATTTTCTTGTTAGGGAAGGTAAGAAAAAGAGCGGAAGAGAATGGAAGGTATGAGAAGTATCTGACAGATAAAAGTACTTAATTATTCATATACTATGAAAGTCCCAAAGCTCAGCAGAAAATTGGCATACATATGTGGAGAAATAAAGCAAGTTTCTTATATTAGTTTGCTTACCATCAACCAAATACTTCCAAGTTATGTACTTTGAAAGTCTTCTTGGCCTTTCTCCTCCCTGGCTTCTTCATGAAACAATCTAAGCATTAACTGTGTTCATCATTATATTGGGATGGTACTGTGTCAGCTGGCTCCCAGTCAGCATCACTCTAGCAACAGAAAAAGAAATCTCAGTTGGTGCCAGGGTTGCTTGGCATCATTTACCATGCAGAAGATGTGTTTGGTTATGACAGAAATAAAACTGATCATGAGGAATTTTGAGGTGCTTTCAACTAGCTGGCCTTGCTTTGAATGAGGCAACTACCTGTGAAAAGCAGCAGATAAAATGTGTGCTGGTTAGTATTAAGAAATGAGAAGTGCTTGTGAACAGTCATGTTTCTGCTGGAATTTTTCTGGAGCTTCAAGGTTTATGAATTCAGCACCATTGCAACGTTCAGAAAGACCAGATTTTGGAAAGCAAGTGACAAAGCCATTTAACATAATTAAAAAAAGTATTGATACATCTTTTTGGCACAATATTGCATATTGTGCCTGTCATCCAGAGATAAAGAGAAGGGTTGCATAGTTGCTTAGTGTGCGTGTATATATCTATATCATATATGATATATGTTTTAACATCAAAGCAAACCTATCTCGAGACAAAAAAAAAAAAAAATCACTGTTGTATTCATATTAAAAAGTTACTAAGAAATCAAAAAATTGTATGTTCCAGTGTGTGGGCTGCTCAGAAAACCACAGGGACATGGAAAAGGCCTAGTCTTGGTGTATTTGGTTAGTTTAATAACACCAAAATGGAACATAGCATCTCTGCCATTATAGGATTTATATTCAACAAACAACCTTTCCTTTTAGATTCAAAGACTTTGATCAGAAATGGTGCTTTCTTTTAATCTTTGTTCTTTCCAATCTTAACTAGTCTATGATTCTATGACAGCTGCAAGCATTCTAGTGGAAAGTCTTTGTTAAATTAATACTCGTGTAAAAGAACTGTCTTTTGAGGAAGATGCCCAAATAGATCTATTAATATTGACCTGAAAATAATCATACTCTCTCAATCAATATAAATCATGTTTATTACTTTTGTATTCATTATATATTCGATAGAAATAACATTTTTTATTGCTGCTAAAGAAGAAGGAGTCAAGGGGATGAAATTCCAACAGAACAATTGCTACAGTAGCAAATACAATTTAATTTAAATAAATACAGATAAATACAGATATCTGACATTAGGATTATGGAATAAAAGTACTTTTAATCCTGTGAGACTTCAGTATAGCTTCTCTTCAAATTCCTGAAGAGGCAAGTGAACAAACAAGTGCATAGCATGAGGACAGGAGTTTGTAGGGTTTGACTATTAAAACCTAAGTAACAACTGTGAAGAACATAGCATGAGAGGGAAAATAAGCAAACAAGAATATCCAAACAACTTCTCCCCCTAGAAACAGTTACTAACATCATTAGTCTCTATAAAGCTATCTGACAGAACTTGGCATTGGCAGCAGACAGCAATAGCTTTTAGAGAGGACACACATACACTATTGTAGCCGATTATTTCTCCATATATACCAACTTGGCTGTACTTCTATAGATGTCAGCAGGACATCATCCAAAACTAAAGCTAGTACTTGCAAGATGTGAAATTCCTAAGCTCTTAATAAAAAGCTCTGGGCCTTACATTAACACCTCTGATGCATGCTGTGTATTGGCTGAAACCATTGATTTCTATTTTAACACTTGTATGAGAGGTCATGGTGACTCCTCAGCAAAGAGGAAGTGAGTGGCACACAGAAAAAACATAAAAATAATGAGAAGATGTGTGTACAACAATTATGGCTTGTTGAGCACTTGCATCTGGATTCTCTCCATTAGAACTGTTGATGGGAAGTGTATTAAGAGTGATTCTGCATGAACTCGTTAATCTTAAATCTCAGAAGCCCAACCAGAAGGAGCTGCTAGAGGAAATTCCTAAGGATTAAAAATGGCAAGCATAATGATCCAGTGTACAAAAAGAAAAACAAGGGAAAACCACTCCTAGAACAAAAGGATCAATTTTTTTTTTTTTTCCACTTAAAAATCTTGGAAATGTTCTGGTTCTCTTGTCAGAGCTCCTACTTTTGATGACTGCAAAGGTGTTTCTTCAAAGGAATGAAATGTTACACCCATATTTCTTACTGGAGTAAGGAGAAAATAGGTAACTTATAATGGTGACATGAGGTAAAAGCAAGAGGTCAAAGGGAGATGTCCTTCCCGCTGTCCCACAGTGCTGCACTTGAAAGAATCAGGAGAACTGATCCAACCTAATCTGAGTTCAGAATTCAATTCATATGTAATTCTATGGACTGGATGAGAAGATGTACCAGTGGAGACAGCTTTGAGTTGTTTGAAAAGGTTTCCAACTCTTGATTTAAAGAGACAGAACGCATCTTAACATGGGGAGTGGGAGGAAAGATTCTCAATTTACTTCATGGGTGTGTCAATATTATCACTGTTTTCTACCAGCCATTAATTCCTTTATAAATGAAATTGCTTGGGCTTTTTCTTCTAATGATGAGATAGAAAGTAACTGTTCAAAAAAACCCTATCATTTTCTAAAGGAAATATAACAGTATGCATTTGAATTTAGAACAGCATACAAAATGTCAATCATTGAAATTAGAGATACGTTGCATTCAAAATGTTATGCATGAAATGAAACAGTTCTGAAGCTGTGCATGATATAGTGTCTTCCCCTGCATAGTCATACAACAAGAACTTTGTGAACTAAATATAGTGTTTCATCTTTGTCTTTATATTTTAAGTATCATATTCAGACTCATTCTTATGTATTCAAATGTTTGGTTCTGCACCAGTTATTAATATCACTGTTCTGCTTCTTGGGAATTTCCTCATAGAGACTGATAAAACATACCTGTTCTTTGAATGCATTCCTTTTTATATAAGAAATTTTATTTTATATCGTTTCCCTTAGCTTTCAGAGTGTGTAGGTGTAACTGCACTGCTCCAGGAAACTGAAGTATATTTCCTTTGTAAATTTTCTAACTGTTGGCTTTGTCTCTTTGGGAACAAGAAACGACTAGAGACTTCTTCCAGAAAAGAAAGTTCTATTACAAATATTTGACATATAGAGGGATGGATTTGCTAAACTATTTGCTTGTTTGTTAGAAAGATAGAATAAAAACATACAATCATAGAATCATAGAATAGTTAGGGCTGGAAAGGACTTTAAGATCATCTAGTTCCAACCCCCCTGCCATGGGCAGGGACACCTCACACTAAAACATATCACCCAAGGCTTCATCCAACCTGGTCTTGAGCACTGCCAGGGATGGAGCATTCACAACCTCCCTGGGCAACCCATTTCAGTGCCTCACCACCCTAACAGGAAAGAATTTCCTTCTTATATCCAATCTAAACTTCCCCTATTTAAGTTTTAACCCGTTACCCCTTGTCCTGTCACTACAGTCCCTAATGAAGAGCACATCCCCAGAATCCCTATAGCCCTCTTCAGATACCGGAAGGCTGCTATGAGGTCTCCATGCAGCCTTCTCTTCTCCAGGCTGAACAACCCCCATTTCCTCAGCGTATCTTCATACGGGAGGTGCTCCACTCCCCTGATCATCCTCGTGGCCTCCTCTGGACTTGTTCCAACAGTTCCATGTCCTTTTTATGTTGAGGACACCAGAACTGCACACAATGCTCCAGGTGAGGTCTCACAAGAGCAGAGTAGAGGGGCAGGATCACCTCCTTCGACCTGCTGGTCACGCTCCTTTTGATGCAGCCCAGGATACGGTTGGCTTTCTGGGATGCAAGCGCACACTGCAGCCGGCTCATGCTCATTTTCTCATCAACCAACACCCCCAAGTCCTTCTCCACAGGGCTGCTCTGAATCTCTTCTCTGTCCAACCTGCAGCTGTGCCTGGGATTGCTCCCACCCAGGTGTAGGACCTTGCACTTGGCATGGTTAAACTTCATGAGGCTGGCATCAGCCCACCTCACAAGTGTGTCAAGGTCCCTCTGGATGGCATTCCTTCCCTCCAGGGTATCAACTGAACCACACAGCTCGGTGTCATCGGCAAACTTGCTGAGGGCGCACTCAATCCCACTGTCCATGTCAGCGACGAAGATGTTGAACAAGACCGGTCCCAACACCGATCCCTGAGGGACACCACTCGTTACTGGTCTCCAGCCGGACGTTGAGCCATTGACCACAACTCTTTGTGTGCGACCATCCAGCCAGTTCTTTACCCACCGAGTGGTCCATCCATCAAATTGATGTCTCTCCAATTTAGAGACAAGGATGTCATGTGGGACAGTGTCGAACACATTGCACAAGTCCAGGTAGATGACATCAACTGCTCTACCCCTGTCCATCAGTTCTGTAGCCCCATCAAATTGTAGCCACCAAATTGGTCAGGCAGGATTTGCCCTTAGTGAAGCCATGCTGGCTGTCATCAAGCACCTTGTTGATTTTCATGTGCCTTAGCATGCCTTCCAGGAGAATCTGCTCCAAGATTTTGCCAGGCACAGAGGTGAAACTGACTGGTCTGTAATTCCCCGGGTCATCCATTTTCCCAGAGACAGGACACCTGACCCGGGCTAGCCAAAGAGGTATTCCATACTACAACACGTCATGCCCGGGGGGGTAACTGGGAGTTACCCGGAAGGACAGGGGCTTTCGGGTGGGACTCGTTTCTCTGCAGGTGATATTGTATTCTCTTCCCTTGTTATTTTCTCTTATCATTGTTGTCATTGGTGGTAGTGGTGGTGATTTGTGTTGCTGAACTGGTCTTGTCTCAACCTGTAGGAGTTGCATTCTTTTGATTCTCCTCCCCATCCCTCCGGGAGCGGGGAAGGGGAGAGCCCCCAGCAGGGAGGGGACGTGGGCCTCAATTGTTCCAGCCTGGCAGCACTCACTGGGAGTGAGTGAACAAGCTGTCTGGCTGGGCTTAAACCACGACAGAAGGGTAAATTGGACTAGCAACCCTGGGTACTCCATCCCTGGAAGTGTTCCAAGGCCACATTGGATGGAGCTTTGAGCAACCTGGTCTAGTGGAAGGTGTCCCTGCCTGTGGCAGGAGGCTGGAACTGGATGAGCTTTAAGGTCCCTTTCAATCCAAACCAGTCTGTGATTTTATAAAGAAGGTGCAGGACAGAGGTGAATAGCTTGTGCCCTGACACAACACATAGCTGAAGTGTTTCAGAGAAAAGTTGAGCTTGGGTGGCACGGCTGCCCTCAGCACAACAGAGATCACCTGTACACAATCTGATGCTTCTCATGTCCTTCAGTCAAATATTTGCTTTGTGTATAACAACTGTATTGTATTTGCTTTTCATAATCAGCTTTACATATTTCAAAGTGCTCAGCCAAGTTTTACTCTTTGCTTAGCTTGATTTTCTTATATCTAATGAACATGTTTGTTATTCCTGTCTCCCTTTATAAAGCCAGGGGCTAAAGTGCTCCTGCCCGTGAATTTTCAGCAAGCTGACCATTCTCCTGGTCTGAATGCATTTTATTCCTGCTGCTATCACTTCAGGGTACTGCCAATATCAGGTCTTGCAGTTTTTCTCTTTGAAGTAATGGTAGACTAAGTTAAACTGGAGAGCTACTGTTCAAAAACTGCAAATGCCAGAATTGCTGAAGAAAGAATTCTCCAGCTTCCTAAAGTTCCTCTATTTTGCTATAATTCAGTTTCTGTGTTTTGCTATTTGCATAAATATGTCCTTTATGCTTTCAGCATTCAGTATCTCACAGGTGGTGGTAGTTAGGAATGAGTGTGAGCTGTTTTCCTAGTATGAAAGTGGAAGGATGCTTTTGTTCTTCTTCACCTTGTTAGTTTAAAAGATTTATACCCAGAAGACTAAATGAATAATTCCTCTGAACAATGTCCTGTAACTCTAGGAAAAGATAAAAAAATTCTCACTTAAATTAATTACATTTTGGAACTCCACTTTTTTTTTTTCTTTTATTTCACCTGAAGCAATCCAATTCAAATTTAATTGGAACATTGGTTAATTTAAAATGGAGAAATGGAACAACTGTAGAATCTCAAAACATATGCATATATTTATTTTATCCCATGCAAAGCCATTGAGAGGGTGTTATAAAAACCCCTCATCCTCGTCACAAGGCTGTTTCTCTGTGCAACTAAATGGAATAATTCACAATCAAAATTTATTAATGTCTTTGAAACTGCATCTCATTTTTCACCTCAGGTGTCTGTGTCAGAGACCAGTGCCAACAGTAAGACATCAACAGCTGCGGAGCGTTACCACACATGAAACCTGGTTTTCATATGCCTGCCCATTAAATGCAGGCTACTACCTCTATTGGTTGGTAGATATAAAAGGGGACACTGTAATGGAGGAACTTTTGGGGACTCATAATTCCTTTTATAAATACATATGCATTTTCTATGTCTATTGAAGGCAGTTTTTGTCACTGTTCTTTCATTTTCAAAGTGCAGCTAAACCGTATCCTCATAAACTTCAATTCTCCTGGCACGATCCAGAGCCTTGGACTTTTATTCTCTTTTGAAGTTATTAGACCTCTGCTGTGGTAGCAATTTATAATGCAGTTCTCATCATACTCTGTAAAGCAGTATAATACTGATAGCCGCAGTTTGGGGCTATGGTTCTGATCTGTGGTGGGAGATTATTTTCACGTTGATCTTCCAGTGACATGTACCTAGGCTCCATAGCTGGTCTGAAGTAAACACTTTGGACATCCCCTACGGAGGCTGTGCAGATGTAGGCACTTTTCAAGCAGACAATTACAGAAGGAGGGAACAGCATCAGATATGAATCCCTTTTTCTTAGGAAGACAACCAGCAAAACCAGAGGTGTTCTAGATTTGAACCTCCCATTGGAGGTCGTTTGAATCCTTCCATCTTTCAGGTGCATTCATTGGCAGAAGTGGAAGGAATATCCTCTTTCTTTTCCGCTGAGTTTGTTCCACTTTTTAGGAACTAATTTAAAGTTAATTGTAAAGAAAAAAAAACAAACCAAAGAGCTTCATATAAAATTAGTATTTTATGTTGAAGGCATATGTGGATTAGATAGGATATCTGAGTACAGGTCTCCATGACACATATTTCTTAATCAAAACCAGCTATTTCTGGCAATTACCTTTAATTATTCTTTCCCCCTTGCCTACTACTTCTACTTTGTTATGTTTGCTGTCACCTTTGCAGCTTCTACAATGATTTGTCAAAAAGGTCTCTCATCTCCTAGCCCATGCAGAATACTGATTCTGTGTTTAGCTTGCTGTGTGAATCACACAGGGCAAAAGTTTTTGTGCCTCTTGCATGAAAACTGACCTTATGCTGACCTTATGATTCCTGCTGAACAGCCCTCAGGGGACAGACTGCTGAGGGACATAAAATCCTTAAAGGGGAAAAAGAAGAGTTTGATGTTGCTATAATGTGTAAAGGAGAAACTAATTAGAAAACAAAAGACTATGAAGAGGTACTGAGAGGGGAGATTAGCATTGAAGTGATGGAGGAAGAACTTTGACTCAGAAAAAAGGCAGGCAATTGGGTATAATTTGAATCCTATATACAAAACAGTGAAACTGAGGATGCTTATCTTTCTGGTGAGGAAAGGATCCAAGGGTTATCTGGTGGAAGAGGACAACTCAGTTTTCTTTTTCCAAGAGAAAATTAAACTTTTAGAGAAAAGAAAATCTTAATGACATATTCTACAGAGATTTATTGCCTCTTTTAGGTTTACCATAGATGGATGCTTTTGAATGTTTTTGTAAGCCAGAGAATGTCTCATCATCAGATGCTGAGATTATTTTGTACCTAAAATAATAGGTATGAAAATAGCACCTGATACAGTACAGACATCTTTTTCACTCCTACTCTCCCAAAGGGTGGGGAAGCAGCAAAATCATGACTCCAGCTACAATGTGACTGTTCCCAAAAGCTCAAATACATTCAGTCTGTGCTGCTGAGCTACTCAGCTCCATCAATGTGACTCAGATTTTAGACTATAAGGGCTGCAGTTTGCACTTGCAATATCCAAGTGGGCATTTTAAAGTCAAACCAAGCTTGTAAAATGTCCAAATTTATATATTTAGAGTTGTCTTGTACCGTGTACTTCCTACTGTCTCCAATTACACTAATAAAATTTTTGTTTAAGGAGAGAACTTGAATATAAAAATGGATAAATTCTTTAAGTTCTTTTTTTCTTTTTAGATTTTTTATTAGTGATAACTCATGTACTGCTTAAGGGTAATGAATCTTATTAAATGCACTTTAAATTATCTCCAAAATTAATACAAAAGTGCAATTCCAGTGCTAAAGGCCCACATAAGAACTAATATTTGTTTCTTATGAAAGGCTCCTTATTACCTCCAGCTAAATGAGGTATATCCAATCAAGTCCTCACCCCTAATACAGATATAACATATGTAATCAGATTAAAACATTATGTACTACTTATGGAAGATGTGTACAGATTTCATTCAGAGGTTATGCCCTCTTCTTGCTGTGACTGTATGATAGCTCATTCACTGTTTGTGGTTATTTCTCAGCATGTTTAACAAATGGTCTTGGTAAACTCAACAATTACCTTAAGTCCATTATACAGACCAGTGCAATCATACACCAGGATGAGTGAAGTGAGTCAGTTTTTAGGGGTAGAATTACTCCCTTATTTTGGAGGTGAAAGTCAGCTTTCTAAAATGAGAGGACTATGCACATGTAGCTGCTTCAAGTAAATGTGACTTATATTGTCCCCAGCTTCTCCAGTCAGTTCATCATTGTACTTGGCCAACTGTCAGCTCCTCCTACATTAGCTTCTCTTCTACCCCTGGTCTCATGAGCTTGGCTTTGGCTCCAGGGAAGCATTAGATGTGACTATAATACAAGAATACTCAATGGGAATGGTTATTTGCATTCCCTTTAGCCTGTGTAGCCCGTTAATACTCTGTCTTTCAAACACAATACCAAGATTGAATTTAAATTCATCTCTATTGTTCCTGTACACTATTGGAGATGAGCTCCCACAGAAAGTCTTATTTCAGCTCCTGAACATGAGAGAGAGATTTAAGGAAAGATTATTAGCAAAGAACACTGAGGAAAAAGCCTGGAGTAGAATGAGGATATGAATGGTCAGATTTTATACTCAGGAAGGCCTTCTTTCCATAGTTACTGAGTGAATCATTTCCTTCATCTCCCAGCACATGCAGCTGACACTTTGACCACTGGAAGCAATTAATGTTTTAGCCTGCATTTCAGCATCATGGAGGTTTCCCATAACTCCTCTGCCCAGAGTCAGGACATGTTGCTGCCAGTGCATGCTGCTTGCTCTCCTCTAACACTGTCAACGATATTTCAGGTATGAAAAAGGAAAGACCAAGAAAACTGTTGAGCACAAAGAAAACTAACCAAAACTACATCAGCTGAAAAAAGATCCTGGAATTGTAATTTCTTCAGAGACCAGAATGGCCCAAAACTTTGGCAAAACAAGAAATTTTTATACCAACTTCAGAAATAAACTAATATCTTTCTCAGCCATGAAATGTACATGTTGGAAACTCACTGAACCAATTTCATTATTGGAATAGTTTGTTTATTACTTATTAACTTCCTGGAAAATGAAATGACACCATCTTCCAAAAGAAAGTTAATTTTTTTGTTTTTTTTTTTTCTGGGGGTTATTTTATTTTATTTTATTTTTTATTTTTTATGTTATTTTGTATATATTTAAACCTAAATTCTGAATTTGACATTTCATTTTTAATTTTATGTTCTTGACTTTCTATTTAATTTCTGTTCTTTCTTGATGATTAAAACTAATCTTCCCCTTGAAGATTTCAGAACTAGGCCAGTACCAACACTCTTTGGAAATAGATTTAGGTTTTGGAATAATAATAAAGTTTTCTTTCTTTAAAGTTTTCTTTAAACATTCTTTAATGTTTTTGCCTTCTTGTTTTCACTTGATGCATCATATTCAGGCCTGTCTTCTGAACATCACTGTTAGCAGCCAATGTATTGGTCTGTTGTTTTTCTTCCTCATTATAATTAGCGCACAGTGAAATATCTATATATCATCTTATGTATAGCAGTACATATTTAGAACACACTATTTAGAAATACATGGGTAAAGCAAATGGCAACCAGAGCTCTCCTATATTCCTTCCTTGTATGATAAATTCAGCACCAAACTAAGAAGATTGGGAGCACTGAGTAACTGCTGTGGCACGCTGCTTTCTGAGCTGTCAGTTCCGGTCAGGCACAACCATACCCCTCAATTTTCATGGATTCTTGGTATTCTTGACTGACTGCCATGCAAAATTTTGTCACATCACTACCCAATGTTAAAGACTGTTGCAGAAGCACAGTGACTAAGGCCAAGTAACATCATTAGATCACCTAGAATGGCCTTTCTATAACAGAGAACAAAGGTGTACACAATGATTCCACTACAGGACTCAGCTCTTCTGAGCTCTCTCTCAGGTGAAAACACTTCTGTAGAGCCTGACCTTACAAACAAGCAAACAAGGACTCACTCAGTGATCTGTGGAGGTGATGGGAATCAGTAGTTTCAGATGATTTCCAGCATGAGTTGCCCATGTTCTGCTGTTTTATTTAATACAATTATTCCTATGAAGAAGTAGATTTCCATGCACAAATAAATCATGAAAGGTCAGTGAATGCTGCTAGATTTTATAATGTTTATAACACATTTACATATATATAAAACTTTTTTCATGAAAAGCAAGAAAACATCTATCCACACAAAAAGTGCCAAATGAATTTGATGTCAGTATCATTAGAATATAAGTTCTTTTGTTATCTGCATATCTTTGCACTGATGAGTATATTGATAATTTGGTTTTATAGTAGTGCTACTGTGCAGTTGAAATAATACTGATTAAGAGTATTCCTGAACTAATCTTAGAAAGATGTCCCAGATAAAGGTTTGTTAAAATGTAGCATAGGATTCCCCTCCTATTAATGGTACAAAGACCATGGCCTCTCCTAATGCTTTTATCAAGAATGCTCAGTGGAGAATAATGCTTGATCAACTTGTTGAAACTGTGAAAGTGGATTAGAACAAGAAATCAAGATGCAGCATAATTGCAAGAGACTCATCTTGTAAACTGCCACTAGCCTTTGTGCCTTGAGATGAAAATAATAACAGATATAGGTTTAGTTGTTCTTCAATAAGGACATTTCTAGTTAACAAACACTTCAATTTGTTTTTGCATGTCATACTTTTTAACTCTCTTACTGCTCTGGACCCTATTATTTACAATATGCTGTTAGTGCAGATTTGCATTTGAAATGACAAGTGTTGACTGGGAGGTTTTTAGCGTGGACAATCAAATGAATTTATTTTGATTAAAAAGTAAAAGAGTTTTCTTTAAGTATCAAGTTTGGGAATATAAAATGATTACAACAGATAACAGTAAAAAGGAAGAGATGAGGGAAGAGAGGGGGAAAGATGCTCTTATAGCTTGATCAACTGAAGTAGTGCTTGGTGGTCAGCAACAAGGGTTGAACTTGTGTCTGGATGCATGCATGGCCTGAACATATTTTTCTTCTGGAAGATCAGCTACTTACTTCTGATAATATTTATGAGAAATTCTTACTATTAGCTCTGCACAAAGCATATTTCTCACTCTTTGTGGACTGTGGAGGGAGCCTCAACTATTAGCTGATACTAGATGCCTAATGCTAATGAATAAAGAGATGAAATCCTTATGGAGCACCCCTGGTTGAGGAGGTTTTCGCTTTTTCTTTGCAGTGGCTCACACTGGACTTAGACAAAAGAAGGCCTGCACTTCAGTGAATAGGTACAAAATCCTGACCTCTCTTAAAACCTGTATTTGCTGGGAAACTGTATTTGCCAAAATCAAGTGCTTTGCGCATCTTGTAGAAGATTTTGAACACAGAATATAAGGCCATATTATATGCTAAATCTCCACTATGTTTGTATTTCCAAGAGGTAACAACACTGTTAACACATACGGTGCCCTACAGGTTTTTCTCCCTTTATGAATTTAGGCAGTTTTTCAACAAAGCATGTATTATGTATGCAGCAAGGGAAATGTCTGCTTCAGAGAAGCTGATGTCTCAAAGGTAAACATGTATAAATGTTTATACATTTTTTAACACATATTATTTACCCAGAAGAGCGCAACAGCTGCTTCAGAGTTGTTCTGGTCTCAGTGGTAAATAAGTATTTTGGCAGTTGCTTGAAACAGAAATGATTCTTGGTTCCATTCCATTCTAGCCTCTCCACTTGTTATTTAATTATTCCAAAGGAATCAGGTGTCAGAGAAGATAGATTTCCCTTCACATGAGGGGTCTCACAGATTAGACTGGTACCTCATGTAAGGCTTTAAGTAGAAGGCATCTTTTATTTTCATGCTCTGAGTTGTAATTTAGTCTCCACTTCTCCCTTGACCTTGTGATTTGCATGGCCTTGAAATAGAGGTGAATTCTTTTCTATCCAGCATCACCTGGGATTATGTGTATACTTCAATGTGTGTAGGTGCTCACCATCTAGCCTCATCCCAGCCAGCAGTAGCAATGCCATGGTACTCTCTAGATCTCATTAGTCTCCCTAGTCACTATCCAGAACACCAGATGAGCTTGAAAGGAATCTCATTGCTACTGTCAACACTGAGAGAGAGCAAATGCTCTCACACATGCTGCAATGACTTTACTGAGGGCTGGATAGACAAAAACTTGCTAGACACATTGAAGACCTAACTAGATAGTTCTTCAGCTGCTAGAAAGGAACTTGCCCCTTCCAACCTCACGCTCCCAGCATTGGTATCTATGGCTCTAGCAGGTTCCTCAGCAGGTAATTCACAGGTTTATTTTCGCATTCAGGTCTACAGCTAGTCACTAATCAAGTGCACCCCAAGTGCACACCCATCATGTACATCACTAATGATCTATGTGTTTTACTTTCTAATTTCTGGCTATGTTAATTTGTTATAACATCAGCTCACTCTCTTAACTAAAACCCTGTGCAGTACTAGAGATGGTTGTTACCTATGATTAGTCCTGTTGTCATGTATGCCCTGAAGTCTTATCACCCAGATTTAAATTCTCTAGTTTGTGGCAACTGTTCCAGTTGTTTCACCACATCATGGCTCTAAATGAACCATTTGAACTAATGGGAAGAAATAGATCACACTGCCTTTATCTCCCCATTGTGTTTATCTGTGCCAAACATGTTTATTATTTTAATAGAAAACTGGTTATCTGAATGTTTGCTCCAATTCACAAACAACTACCACATCAGTGCAAACTGTGGTTGTAAGGTACTGAACACTTGAGTGCAGAAGCACATACAAGGGGATGTGCTCTCTTAGACTATGTGAACGATGTGATAAAATCCAATAGATGAATGCACAGAAAGCTGAGGGCTCTTTCGTGTTAAGCAGCCACAGAAGATTGGAGAGCGCATCTCTGAGAATAAGCTTGAATCGTTAAATCAGGCACACCAGAGTAAATGTTATGAGATGATCTATAGCAGTAAAGTTGCTTTCTTACGTACCAGGATATAGAGGAAACACAAATGTCAGTGGATTTATAAAAGATGCATTTTATTGCTATTTATTCATGAGCTATCTTAACATTCAGTGCTTTGCTTACAGATTTGAATTCAGGTAGAAATATTTGAGTGTTATACTGGATATGGAAAATAATTCATGCAAAAACATTCCTAATGTTAACAGATAAGATGGCTCACAGGGTTGGTGATGGCACGAAGAAGAAATCATTGTGAAATCACAGACTGAACAGGAAGTCATCAAGGATGTGCTTAAGCCAACTACAGTTTCAGGATACAGTTTAAGTTACTTCTGTAGACTTCCTCTGCAGTCAATGAAGAGTGCTAGTCAATGCCAGGAAGTAATTCATTCCACCTAGCATAGATATAGAGAATGGATGAATTTTGTCCCAGGAGAGTACTGCCACCCTCAAATTAGTTTTTCTATCTTACAGTTATTCAGTAGTCAATTGAAATGAATTTAGTGTCCTTGGTGATGTGCATTATTCTCCATTTGCGAGCCCACATAGCATTTGCTGACAGCCTTAGATAATAGAAAGACACAGGACAAAGTGAACAAGTGAAATATTTTACTAGTACTAGAAGATACAGGTTGGGAAAGATTAGCTCCTCTTGCTCTTAAAAGAAATCTGTAGTGTGTATGCAGCTCTTGACAGGGTAGTGTAGGCAGTTTAATCAATGCTAGCTAGAGACATAATTTATTAGTGTTGTAATTTCCCCTGCACCAGCATCAAATTTGCCCACAAAACAGTATTTGAAGTACTTTAATTAAAAGTATAGTTACTGGAAGTTGGCAAGCAAGGGCAATGGTCACCAGAGGTAAAAGTGCAGTTTGGTATAGAATAACTGAACTGCATTTCAAAGAAGAATGTGAACTTTAGAAATACTGTATATATCTGGATTCAAGTGATAAAAATCCACCTAAAAGGTGATTTCTAGACAGGAGGTGAAGGGGGTGTGATATAGAGGGAAGAAGTCCTATAGAAATGTAGTTTAGCCTGCTTGTGAGTATCTTCAGTTGAGATTTTATTGCCTTTACTGTTTTAGCTTTAAACGTCTTCATAAACTTTCTGATATGTTCAGATGTTTTAAATTGGAGTTTTCTTGATGCTGTCTGTGTCTTAGTTTCTTATGAAATCCTAAAAACCATTTTCATCCACATCCAAAAGAAAACTCCAGCTATTGCTGTCTCAGTCTACTCAAGCTTGCCACATTTGGCTGCTGCAAGTCTCTTATACATATCTTATACATATCTGTTCTTGTCTACATCACATATCTATGCTTCCTATGGCTAGGAGAGGATCACAACTTTCTTACTAAACTCCAATTAAATTAAATAAACTAATGATTTTCTTTTTGTATATGAGAGCAGCAAAATGGCTGGGCCTAATGCAGCACATTAGCTTATGTGTCTTCAGTGATTAATTTTCAGCTGTGATTCTTTCCTTCCATGTCTCTACATTTGGGATTACTAGGTGTTTTCCTAGGCAAACACTGGATGGGACTAGGACTCTGTTTTCAGGAGGAGACACCATTAGGTATATTCAGTCTCCTGCATTTAAAGTCCTTTTCACTTTACTTGACTCCATTATGGTACAGAAGCTGATATTCTTTCCTAATAACTTCCCTACACCAGCCTTATTTATTAGCATTTCCATGAATTCATTAATCCTAAATCTCCCTCTTTTTCTGGATTCCTTTCTAATGATCTGGGATGATGAATACTGAAGGATTTACTACAGATCTCTTGACTTTTGAGTTCTTCATTCCTTCCCACACAACAGTTTTTCCCAAGTGTCACCCATATCAAGCCATTCTGGTGTGAAATTAAAAATGTTTTTATTCTTTAAATACTCCATTACCTCATTTTTTTCCATAAAAGATAGCAAAGGATTCAAATATTTCCTCTTTTAGAAAATTTCAAAGGAATAAACCTGCTAGTCTGCAACACAAGTCTAGTACCTGACTGCTGGTCTTTTCAAATTAAAGTGAAGACATGGGCAAATTTCCCAATAGTTGAAGAAAAGGAAAGGGTATGGCTCTTTCTGTAGACTTTTATCTTATTGCATCCCATACATTTAATACTTTTATCCTCATAGACTTTTATAAATGTTCATCACACAACTTCCCTGAAATACGACTAAACTATTTCTGCTTTACAGGAAAGGATTCATCGGAGAAGTTAAATGAATAAATCATGATAAGATCAAGATGAAAAAATCAAGTTGACCAAGATTTCCAGTTTCTCTCTGTATATAGCTATGTCTGTTCTAGTTTTATGGCAAGGACAGACAGACACTCCTTTGTATCCTACCATGCAGGTCGCTGAGCACAGCTGCTGTTTCATGGTGGCTGCTGCTGGTCATGTCATTGAAGAGCTGCTTTTGAACCTTTTCCTGACACAATGTTCATTTCATTACACACTCCTCATGCTGAGAACCTTAGCAATGATGGAAGCTGAGAAGATCAAGGCCATGGATGCTGACTGTGTTGACACATGGTCACTTCACAGAAGAGTCAGATCTATCAAACAGTGTTATCCTACTCCAAAACCTG
This sequence comes from Pezoporus occidentalis, assembly GCF_034315485.1. Lineage (NCBI taxonomy): Eukaryota > Metazoa > Chordata > Aves > Psittaciformes > Psittacidae > Pezoporus > Pezoporus occidentalis. The sequence goes on along the minus strand of NW_026915977.1, from coordinate 1,811,865 downwards.
GCTTTCTCATGCTCCTATTTTTCCAGAATGAGTGAGGGAGAGCAGTAATGGATCTAAATGGAAGAGAAGGCTCTTAACAAGGTGAGGGGTAGCAAGCAAGGGATTGCTTATGGATTGAAGAAATTATGTCAAGTTTCTGTTATTTGCAACAGCTTCACATGATGTGCCATAGCCCTAGATTTCAGTCTTAGAATAATAATTGTTTTTAAATTGGAGAAGCCAATTTTGATCCTCACTGTTAACCTTCTGTATAACACAACCTTCTGCTCTGCTTCAACAACATGCTATCTAATGTCTGGCTTCCGTTTTAAGTGTGTATGATCCTTCACTTACTTAAGTCAAGCAATGCTTTTGTTGGAGTATCCTGCTTGACTCAGTGTTGTCTATGATGAATGCAGCTAAACTGCAATAGTAAAGAAGGCATCACAGTGGGACTTCCAGTGACTGTTTTGTATGCTGAGAAGAATCAATCACTTTTGAGTTTAAGACTTGTTTTTGCTCACATATATCCTTGAACAAGTCAGTTTGCTTCTGGGGAAGAATCCTTCCAAGTTACAGAGCTATTGGTACAGTTAGGGCTTTTGCAGATATTAAGCATGGCTGTGAACAAAAATACCAGTTTTATTTCCTTCCCTTTGCTTCTTTGGTATGAGTTGTTCGGACCTTAAACTCTTATTTCTTCTTTCATGATACATTCTTCTTTGGTCCTTGGAAGCAGGAAGCTACAGAAGACCTAGAAAAGGACATCTGGAAATGAGTGTCAAAAATGCTGATGCTTTTGACTCATATCTCCCCTCAGCCCACACACCTCCTTAGCTATTTCTGTGGAAAGAACCAGTCAGAAAATATAGTCTGTTTATGGTCTTGTTAAGACCTTCTACAACTCACTTTTTTCATTCACTCTTTTATATCCAGCAAGTCTCTTTTTTAAGGAATATGTTGTTGCTATGCAACTGCAAATAAACCATATAGGGAAAGGGAGCAGGGAAGGATGAAGGCGAGAGGGAGGTAAAAAAGGAAAGATGTTCTTGGAAAAAAAAAGGGAAGTCATAGACTGTGATTTGAAAATCAAAGAGAGGAAAAGCTTTTTCTTTAGCTGTGTGGAGGCAAGAGACAGAAATGGAGGAAATCTCCTCCCTTGCCGTCCACTCCTTTGCCTTGTCTAGTCACCTCTAGTTTATAGTGTGCCACCAGCTGATTGAACAATTGGAGAAGTAGGAGTTTATGTGGTTGAGGTGTCTGACTGGGATTCTGGAGGTTTATCAGATATACCCTGCTCACCAATTGTTTTTCTGGGTCACCTAAGACAACCTGTTTAATCTCCTGTCTTAATTTAATTAGTCTAAAATAGGGATGATGCCTCTGATTTCTGCCTTGTCAGTTTAGACTACAAAAACTTCTTAATAAACATTGACTCAAGATCCCAGTGAGGTCTCAGGGTCTTTTTGCTTCAGTTATTTTAAGTAGAAAATAGTAGTGAAATAAAGATCATCAGGTCTTACCTTCCTACTCTGATAGCGAAAAACGTCTTATAGCTCTTGATGTGGAGCTATGGCACATTTACATTCTACCTCATCCTCCACACTTCAGGGCTGTGCTTCAAATGCTGGGGGACTTAATTTCACCCCATCTACCTGCAGGCCTCTGCAAGGAAGTATATATATTCCTTAGAAATCTAGCCCCCTTCTGTGCTCACTGGGTATAGCTCTAGATCCAATTCACACTGCAGAAGTGCCTATTTTGTTTTCTTTTGAACATTTTCTAGCAAAAGTCTGGGGTAAATAGGTGCCAAGCATGGGTGCCTGAGTTAATTCTCTACAGTTGAATAAGATGTATTCAGGCCAGCATGGTTTTCATTTTCTTTTTGTATGTATTTTACCGTGTGGCATTTTCACAGAGTGGAAATCTTCCCTCTTGAAAAGAAATTTCCAAACAGAGTAAGAAAAGCAGCAGAAGGTGGAACTGAGCCCTGTGAGGGAACTGGCAGGACGATGCTACTTCATTTAGAATTAATTAGTTTGTGCAGGCTTGTTAAAGTAAAAGTGGCATTTTACTTGCTCTGATGAAGACAGAATTAATTTCATTATGATTAACATTTCTGCTGCTTAGAGATATTCACTGGTGTTCAGCTTTTTTGCCTGTGATAGAGGATCACTTAGAAACATAATTAAAAGCCCCAATGTATGTACTGACATAACAGTGCTTCCAAATATTAAGTTCTTATCTCCTGCCTTCAAGTTTTTCAGGGTTTTGTTTTAGCTGGTATGGCTGATGTGGTAGTTGCTGTCCTTTCAAAATGAGCAGCTGTCATTGACCATGAAATAAGCTATGGGTAGTATTGGTGAAGATTTCTGCTCACTGTACCTTACAGTATGTCTACATGGGGCAAATCAACTCTCTTGTGTTCCTTCAATATCCTTTATCTATCTTATGTCTTCAGATAACAAAATCTTTAGTGGAAGAGCTCAGCCCTTAGGCAAAGGATTTAACAGCGGAGGATATAAGGCATCTCATATCAGGAGGTTAAGATTTGGTTTACATTATCTTCCTATAGGTGGGTCTTTGCTAGGATGCTGGTTAACCTTAATCTTGTTAACTCAGTGAAACAGATCTTTGATTAAATTGATCTTCATTGTGTATTTTCAGATCCTCTATTGTAATGGAGGGATTTCACTTCTATCATAACTACTGCTGTGCAGCTGCAGAGACAGCTGTGGAGCTGTTTCAGTGGCCCACTCAGCTATACCAATGAACCACCAAACCTCTGTACCTTTTAGTTGATACTGATGTAGGTAAACTTTGTTCTTCTATAGCTTAAGAAAGTTCTTTAAACCCCCTCAACATTGCTAGGAGCCTGGATTGACTTGGAAATGTGGTATCTGCACAAGAATACTGACTATTTTATAAAATTTAAAATATTTTAAATATTTTTTTATAAAATCTTATTTTATAAGATTATTTTTAATTCTGTTGATGCTTTCATATTGTTTTGTTTGTTTGTTAGTAATACCAGCAATGAATTTCTCTTAATCTTAGCTGTTTCTGCAGCTTTCGCTATAACTTTTCCAGCTGCTCATGGCTTGGATAGGTGCACTGTTTTGCTGGGTAAGACACTGGCTGGGTGGCTAAGCCCAAAAAGTTGGGGTGAATGGAGTTAAATGCAGTTGGTGACTGGTTACAAGTAGTGTTCCTCAGGGCTCAGTACTGCAGCCAGTTCTGTTTAATAACAATGATGTGGACAAAGGGAATGAGGGCACCCTCAATCAGTTTGCAGACACCACCAAGCTGGGTAGGAGTGTTGACCCGTGGCTCAGGGAATGAGGGGTGTTGCCTGGAAAAAAGGAGTCTCAGAAGAGACCTTATCACTCTACAGCTACCTGAAAGGAGGTTATAGTGAGGTGGGGTTGGTCTCCCAAGGAGGAAGTGATAGGACAAGAGAAAACGGCCTCAAGCTTCACCAAGGGAGGTTTAGATTGGATATTAGGAACAATTCCTTCACTAAAAGAGCTGTGAAGGAATTGGAACAGGCTGCCCAGGGAAGTGGTGGAGTCACCATCTTCTGGGGCTATTTAAAGGACATGTAAATTTGGCACTTAGGGACATGGTTTAGTGGTGGACTTGGCCATTTTAGGCTAATGGTTGCACTTGATAATCTTACAAGTCTTTTCCAACCTAAAGGATTCTATGGTTGTATGACCCAAGAGGTTTCTTCTCTATTCATAGCTTCCTTAAAACACAACCTTTAAAAATACACTCAAGATTTCCAGCCCTGAGAACAAGGGTAATCTGTATATACATTAAACAAGCTACATATTCCTGAGCAAGAAGTGTTACAAGCATTGTAAAGGTACAGAGCCAGTATAAAAGCTGTTAAGATACCATTTCAAAACCAGTCAAGAATGAATCAGGTGGCCTCGTCCATTTCCATAAAGTTATAGAGAGAAGGGAGTAGAAATATGAATTAAAGTGACATTTTTGCTTAACAGCTATGTGTCTTTAGTAGGTTTTCCTGCCATTATCTTGTCTGCATCTGCTGTGTCTGTCAGGCATGGCAGACATTTGCCTCCTACTTCTTCTTCTGTGATCCATGACTTCAAGTTGTAGCCTTTCATCCTTATTTTGTTATGAAAGAGCTGTTTCTCTTAATGAAATTTTGTCTTCTTGGAATGAATGGCTGGCATGGATTAGCATATATCTTCTGCACTTAATGTTCCTCAAATGTCCTTTCACAGCACAACAGTGAATTCTGATGCTGATAACATTTGAATGCTTCAGTATACTACCTGTCTACCAGCTGCAGCATGTGCAGCACTGCACTTAAGGGGAATGTATGGGGATGGTAATTACCCAAGCCTCAGTTCACAAATTTTCTTCCTAATGTGTTAGACCTCTAAACCCCTACTCTGCGTGAGACAACGTAAGGGAAAGGTGAGTATTGTGTGGCAGAGTTTCATGTAGAGGGTTGAGAAGAGAGACATATCTTTTTCAATGCCGTGTCCCTCTTAGATAGACTCCTTCCTTTAAAATCATTCTCCAGGACTAAAAATTTAACCCGTTTGTATCTGCTGTGTAATTTATAGTGTATATATTTTGCTGTAGCGACCTAACATGTAAATGCGAATGAAGATCTGGGCCGTAGTACCACATTTTTAAACTAAATAATTAAGAAAGTTACTCCAGTCCATTATTAATCATCTAAATAACTGTTAAAAATTTCAGAGACTGTGAACACTTACCTCTTCCACTAATTAAAGAGAACATGTTCTTGAACAGGCCTGAAAATCAGAACGCTCAAGTGCCTAAATTTGGAAGACTGATACATTGTAAGTTGATTATGTCTCAACTCACCTCTTAATTTATAATAACTAAACAAATGTACTCACTAATCTATTAAGATGCCTTCATGACAGATATGACTAACTGTACAATTTTGTTCCTGTCCTTCCTTAGCAAAACTTGCCACTGTCCTATTTATTTGCTCAGTTCATTATGTTATGCCTAAAACTAACCTGAAAATTATTTAGTACATGCAAGTCCAAACATATATTTGGGTCCTGTGGAATACTTGAAAATGCTAATGCAGTGGTAATAGCAAAATTAGGGTGCTGTGAACCTCAGTGAATTTCTTAATGTTTATAAATTATTTTGGAATACTTAAATGGAGATCACATTGCTGAAATAATACTAATACTACTAATACTACTATTACTACTACTAGTTCTGTTAATAATAGTAACAACAATAACAACAATAGTAAATAATAATAATAATAATGTTTCTTGCTACTATTAGATATCAGTGCTCTCAGAACAATCTGATAAACCTAACAGAGGAAATTCTTTTTGTTTAAAGGAAATGGAGTGAGATTACTCTTCTCATCTACATTATATTAAGGGTCAAAGGTATCGACAGAATATGGTATTCAAGAAGAAGGAACCCTATTTCAGATGCAGCTGTTGTACTCAAAGACCAGCTCCATCTTCCAGAGAACAGTGCACATGTGTATCACCAGTCAATCTCACCATGCTCTCATGGTGCACACTCTGAAACATTACCAGTTTAAGTTCCCATTTCAGGTTTACTCAAAATACTAGGAAAGACAAATTTGATTTAGATTATCTTATGTGAGGCTGACCATTGCTCTTCCCTGCTGGTTTACCTTTATGCTAAACACAACTGTCTACTCATGTTCAGCATAAAAGTCACTGTGTGTTCTGGATAGACATGCAATCAAGTGGATCATCAGATCAGAGCAGTGCTGTGGATGACCTGATATAGCACTACAGCTTTAGTAAGACCTAATTATGAGCATAAGAAATATCTTTTTAAAATTGGGGATAATTTAGCTAAATGCAGTGGGACACAAATTATAAGCTCACTGACTTTATGAGCTAATCAGGATTAATACAGTGTCATCTGAGTGAAGTTCCCCACGTTTTTGACAAGTATAAAACTTTGTTCATCTTTCAGAATTAGTAATTGGAGCATGGGGTGATTTCTTTTGCATCACCTATTATGTAGAAAGAAAGACTCCATTCCAGATATGGTAGTGTAATATACATGTCGTTGTTCACATTACTCTCTGAAACAGTGACTGCAAGCACTGAGCTGCAAAATGTGTATTGTTAATCATTGGGTCATTAACCTTAACAATGTCAATGCATTCCCCTATCAGATTCAACTAAATGACTGCCCAAGGTAATAGTTAAGAGAACATTTCACACAGATGAATATATTAATGCTTTATTTGGTTCTAAATGCAGTGTGAAGGATTTAGGTAGGAGCTAATATATGTGAAGAGGAAAAAAAGAGTACAATTGAAAAAAAAGAAAGTGAAAACTTCCCAAAAGAAAGTGAGGAGTCCACAGTTTCCTGCAGCTGTGAACAGCATACCTACCTCACTCTATTTTTAGTTGCAATCATTCGGATAAAATATTATGCTATTTTGAGAAGGATTTAAATCAAAGGCATGAGGTTTCATTAGAAGCCAGAGACTTTTTTAACATCTAATCTCCAATATCAATAACTCATGTGAGTTCTCTGATCCTGTGTTTCTACAGTAAAATGCAGATGATGAGATTTCTTTATTTGGCTATAGCTGATGGGTTTCTGCCTGAACCTTGCTCTCCCTACCTCTGGGAAAGAACATTTTACATGAACCTCTGATGGGAGAAGATGCCACTACTACAGCCAAAAGTGTTTCTATTGCACATTCCTAGTAGAGCTGACCACACATGCGTAGATCAAATACTGAACAAAGCCTGTGTTGCTGTTGTCTTTGTATCAGAGAAGAGCCTGAAAAGATGTCATCCAGCAATAGACTTGTGTCAGAATGACTTATTTTGCAAGCTGATCTTTGGAGACCTCTGTCTGCAGGCACCAGGCACATTCCTCACACTTAGGCTAGAAATGGGTGGCAGGCTAGATTAATCTTCCTGGTGCTGCTCCTGGATACCACCTTTCCCAGGTACCCGAAGGAAGCCTTTAGTTATTTCCCCTGGGTCTTTGGTATATGAGCATCCATGTGTGGCAGCTCAGAAAGCTGGTGGCACAGAATAGTCTCTTGCCATTGTCTGAAGATTTCACGTGATCAGCAGCCATTTCCTAAGTTGCACTCAGGAAAAAGGCGATAATAATGCACTGGGAATTGGATGATTGGTCCTGGTGGTATGCAAATCATAGAACTGTAGATTAGTTAAGGTTGTAAAGGACCTTAAGATCATCTAGCTCCAAGCCCCTGCCATGGGCAGGGACATCACACTAAACCATTTTACCCAAGACTCTGTCCAACCTGGCCTTGAACACTGCCAGGGATGGCCTTGAAGGATGTATGATAAAAATTCTCAGTTTGAAGGCCTTTTAAAACAACCACACCAAGCCTTTCCCACTGCCAGTCCTTTCAGAAAGCCTCAGTTCTGAGGCTTTCACACTTCGCTTGGAAGATTAGAACCTCAAAATGACACAGTCAGTTCCTATTAAGCTGTTAGAGAGAATAATAACTTTCTTCTGTAAACATGTAGTATTGAGTCGCATTTACTACTGAAACCAGTCCATCAGCATTGCTTCACTTAGCAATGAGCAAGGAAGAGCTGGTGCTCTATAAATATCTGTCAAGTATGATCAAAACCAGAGGTAGGAATTAATTAGGGGCTCTCAAAATAGGAAGTGTGATATTGGCTGGTGGGTGTTTGGAGGATCAGGCCACCTATTTTTCTAGTTTTAACTCCATTTCCTTACTTTTAGTTATGTTCCCCTGAAGGACCTAAAATTTCACTCTAGTGTCCTAATACCCTTTGCAGACTGTTATCATATTCTCTTAGTTGCTGCTTAGCAAAATTACACTATTTTAAATAGCTACTGAAGTTGAAAAGTAGAAAATACTATTACGCAGAGTTTTTTGTTGTTGTTAATGTGATTGAAAAGCTCACCAAGTAGTTTTGTTGTTTCTCTTATATACATGGATATAAATCAGTTGTAATGCCCAGTTTGGCCCTTCTGGTTGCATGGGCTTGGAAGAAAAAAATTGGTAATGTTAATTCTAAGGAAGCTTCTTAATGTCTAATTCCTTTTTGGGATTAAAGATTTGGATGTTGATGAGGGGGAGTGAGCTTTTGTCATCAATTTTAATGAGACATTTATAATCTCTCTTGATTGTATTTAGGTTTTTTTATTGTTGCTGTTTTTTTTTAATGTCACTCATTCAAACAGTCACTCTATGAAAGCTTTTTTTAAGTACTCCAGAGCTATTCTGGTAATGAAGAAGCGAATGTCAAGCAAAGCAATTTTATCTCAATTTACAACTAATTCTCTTAGACAAGATCAAAACTGACATAAAGAAAATATCATTTATATGTAAAAAATAGGACCAAGCTGAAACTCCCCAGTTGCATCCACTGGCATATAGTAAGGTGGCATTTTTAGTCATGAACAATTTGCCACACCTCATCCCAGTCATTGCATGTCACACTTGTTTATCTAAGAATGAGAAAGTGTCAGTAATAATATTTTATAGGAATGAAGCTTCTGCAGCTGTTGCTAAGTCCAAGAAGATTGAGGATCTATTTTTGTACATGTTCTTAGCCTCCCATCCCACTCTCCCTCTTCAGGTGGTTGGAATTTGGCCAATGAGGCTAACAGAAATGAAGAGCAAATAAGATAGTAAGATACAAGCCAAGAGTCTGAAGGGAGAAAAAGCTGTTGCAGCAGAACTAGTTGAGTATGGAATTGGGATTGTAGCTTTGATATTTACCTGGACCATAAGATTTTTTCTGCCAGGGACAAACTCTACGTTTTCTTCTCTTTCAGCATAGTTTTGATTTCTCATTTTCATTTTGTTTTCCAGAGCAGTTCTGACTCTCATCAACCTGACACCTTTGTGCAAACAGTGTAAGCTCACTTTTATAATAGACTTGAAAAATCTCTGGGTTATGCAAGGCCAATCTTTGCCCATTTAGACAGATTTTCTCCTCTTTTTTGAAAGAAGACGCCCAAAGTGCCTACAAATTCCACCAGCATTCTGGATGATACCATACTCTAGAAGTGCAGTAATAGCTGGCACTGACTGTTCTGGGATGAGAGCAGTATGTTTAGGGAGCACTTTTGTTTTTCTTCTGCGCTGATGTTTATCTAGCCCACAGTGGAAACAAGCAAGCTGTTGCTGTAGATTTAAGCTTGCAATCCTGCTTAGCCTTATGGATAAAACATTAGGCTCTTATTCCAAGTCTGGTTTTGCTACTGCAAATCATCTGTTTGCATGCATGGTAAGCCTGACTCTTAAAGATGATCTCAGATGTGCTCCACATAGAGTATAGACGCACTCAAGCAGCTTAATAAATTAGGTTGTGACTGGCAAACAAATATATGATACTGAGTAAGACAAGCAGTGATAGCTATATCTACGCCATACTGCAGGAAATGAGACAAGGATTGTCAAGAAAATGCCTATGGATTGATGCAGAAATATAATTGCATCTGCATACTGTTGGCATTATCTTAATGGATGCTGAGAAACAAAGATTGATACCTTAGATATAGGGCGGCATTTAGTGCTTTGGGATGTTGATTAGTATCTCCTCATGACACCTTATTGTACTGCGTCAGCCAACCACCTCAAGTCATCCATAGCTTCAGGGTCCGTACATTTTAATTTAGTCTGTAGCATAAACATGTCCTGCGTGTTTGTAACTTGGAAAATCAAAATGCCTACAATTGTGTCCTCATACAGCCATTGCTTTCCCTGTGATGGATGTAAAAAATACATTTTAACTATGTGGTTGTTAAGCCATTGAAATGTCTGTGTCTAAAATGCAAAGCTTTTCATTAGCATTTTCATAACCTGCACACCCTTAGACCTATCCTTTCTCATTGACTGTGATTTATCCCTATTTTTTTAGTAATCAAATAATTCTGATTATACAGTTTTGCTTTCTTTGTCTGAATATTTATATAGGTAGTGGTCTAGGAATGACACTGTAATACTTAGCTGATAATATGATGTGCTGTTGATTAGTTCCAACTGCTTGAGAATATCTGGGCTGACAAATTTATACTTGGGATAAGTTGTTATTTTACTAGTTTTCTTCACCTTAATTATACATGGTTCAAGCATCTTTCTAAACAATAAGTACAGCAGGAAAATAAGTTAGTAAATTGAAAATACTGTTGCAATGTTTCTATACTTAGCAAAGAAACTAGTTCTAGAAGCTAGTTCATGCAACCTGGGGTGGAAGTGTCCATGCTGTTCTTTCAAAATATTCCTTCCAATATAGTTACTTTCCTCTTGCATTAATGCTCCAAAAATACAGGCGTTTCATTTTCTTCTGCTGAAGTAGCACTTTTTTCATTGAAGGCCCTTGAGGGAAGCAGAAACTCTGAAACACGAAATGCGATTTATGCTTGCCTTGTAAAATGCCAAGGAAACTGCTTGAAGACCATAATAACCCTTGCTGCTCATTCCATGAACATGCCTATGGAAAATGTTAATTTAATCAACAAATTATAGCTTAACACAAAGCAAGGAGTGTGGAAATACTGGCAGAGGAAGAGGAAAGGTCTCTCACAATTTTTATGATTAATCATGAATTGGAGCCTCTTTATTATTCTTGCATAAATGAAGAATTTATCCTAAATGGATTATGTTGCACTTCTCATTCATTTTATTTCCTGACTCACTTCTACATACATGTCCCATTAAAATTTATGAGAACTCCTTTATGCTGACATGAAGGCATTTTAATGAAACTGTTGAGTTTTACTTCTTGTCGTATCAGAGATGTTGTTAGAGAGGGAGATCAAACAGAGAGCTTGTACTTTTAGAGGAAACCCTGCAGCTTTCATGCTGGTTTCTACCAGCATTTTTAGCCCATGGATACCGATCATGGGATGCCTCACACAGTCTAAGTGTTCCCTGCCAAATGTTGAAGCAATGAAGTTAGAAATAGGACTACTGGAATGAAGAGGAACAGAAATAGATTTCTACAAGTCAGCTTAAAGATCCATTTGCAGTAGGGAAATATTACATTTGTGAAAGGCATATATTAGCTGATTAGATCACCTGCAAATGGAGCGTTAATTAATAATGTTCATAACACAGTGCAGTACAATTACATTAGCAGGAAAAGCTGTCAGATATATTGTAGCTATGCCATTCAGGCATTAATCCTAAAGATAATGGACTAAATTTTGCTGTGTTTTTTTTTTTTACAGCTTACGTATGGAGTAAGTCCAGTGACCAAGGCTGGTTGTAGCTTCATGTGTGTGAATAGAGAGTTTGCCTCATTACCCTTTATTTAAAAAGCTTTCTTAAAAACACCTGCCAGTGAGGCACACTTGACATATTTTTTGTTGATAATAACTCAAAAGACAAAACCCTGGGTCTCAGCTCTGCAGTTTGAGATGTACATAGAGGAAGGCCGTGGAGGGAAAGGAGGAAGGCCGTGGAAAGGAAGACGATGGCTAAGAGTCAGTTTTATATGCCCCTAATGCTAAATTCAAATAATCATGACTTCACTCTAATTATTGTCCACCTAAGAAAATCTGCAGGTAAAAATTTTCACCTGGAGTAAGTGTAATTGCAAGGATCAAATACGTAAAGCTTGAATCTTACAGATTAAATCGGTTTAGGAGTCCTTCAGTACTAAAATAGCTTATGTTTTAGCTGGACTCTCCAGCACAGCAAAAAGAACTGTATGGAACATTATTCTGGCCATTTGCCTTTGTCTTTACATTTTCTCTTTTTCTTATCAAGCTGTCTGAAGAAAACCCTTTTATTGTTGTGTTTGCACTTCCTGTGATCTGGGTATTGTATCACTTAATGTAGTGGACATTGCTGACTCACTGTAGAAACAGTAGCAGTTGAAAAAGTAATCAGCGTGCCTTTAAAACACAGGGATTTTAGCTTAGCAGCTTAGTTTCTAAAAATTATTTTCATTTTCAAAAATGAATTCAACAAATCAGCCAAACTAGAAAATTATCAAGATGAGATGAAATTAAAGAATTGATAGCACAGTTGCAAACAAACTCTTTTCACCATTCAGGATTGACTGTACTATCTACAGTTAGAAGAGAATTATCTGGCTCCTGTAGAAAAGGAATTTCAATTCATGCACCAAAGCTGAAGTCAGGTCAGAGTCCATCTGACTTCTTGATACATGAGCTGCCTCCTTGATTGACAAATTAAGACTATAACTAGGCATACATTTAATGAAAATCATGATTTATTGCAGCTGGAGTTTTTTATTGGGATTGTAAAAGACTTGTGCTCTTTATAGTTGGTGTATCAATAGATCCAATACAAGAAGAGGATATTGTTGCAAAGCCCATTATTTATTATACAAAAGGACACAGAACTAAATGTTCTTTTACTTTGCTTAGCATTTAAGCTAAAGCTCTGGGAGAAAAGGGAATATGAAATCAATAAATACAGTTATTTTCCCCAAAGAAATAGGTCTAGATGCAGAGTAGATATATACCCTGCCTCACTCAGGAAAAGGGACATGTAGCAGTGTGGTAAGGGTCAGAAAAGGGCAGAAGGGCAATGGGGCCAAGCGTGAGGAGGCAAGTGATAAAGTGGCCAAGGGAGCAGCATCTAGTGGGTGTAAATGCATAGCTTCACACAGTCAATAGAAGATATTGATTTAGTGTACTCCAGAGGCTACCGATGGCAGAAACACTCTAGTACAAGACAGCATTACGCATTGGAACTTTCTGGTCATCAAATATTTATCCCAATACTATCCAAGATATATAGCCAACAGCACTAGTAATAAGTAGTTTTCTGATTTCTAAACTTTCATTGCAACCAATGCTAATTCATTTTGGTAATGAGTATTGAGATTAATTGTCTATCTTATGAATCCTCTTTATTAGCATCATCCGAAGGAACAGAATGGAACTATGCTCTGCAATGCAAAGTCAGACTGTCTCTTTCCAAGACTGAGGCCAGACAGGCTTGGGATAATAAAGCAAGTGAAGTTATCTGTCCGATGTCAGCCAGAGACCTGCTTGGTGACAGGAGAAGACAGGGAGATGGAAATAAGAAGAGGGAAGGAACAAGGAGTGAAAGTCATGTGAAGGGTACAAAAGCACACACGGAGAACTGGAAAGGAATGATCCCAGGGTGAAAACAGGATCAGGGAAAATAGCTGTTCAGCACAGGAGACAGAAAATACCAACAAATATAGGCAGTTCTATCAAGAGTCAGAGGTCTCAGCTTTTGCTGTTACCCTCTTGCTCTCCACTGCATTAAATTAGCCACATAGTTCTTCCCAACAGAGGCAGGCATGGAATGCTTCCTGTTATATGTGAAACTGAGTGGGGAAAAAGTAGGATTTATAATTCTGAAAAAAAACCACCACCCCAAATAATGGATTTCTCACTGTAAATTATCTAATTAATACGTGCTGTAATATGATTTATTTATGACAAAGCAGCTTCACTACTTGTGATGTGTGCCTTGAGTGTATACACAGTGTTTCTGTGTAGGACAGTCATTTATGAGATATGTAATTCAGATATTCATATCCATAAAAGTGTGAGAGTACAGGATCTAACTGTCTGCTCTGTTTTTCAGGGGCCTTTATAGCCCAAGGATCTCCTTGGTGCTGCAGTTAATTTGTGACCAGTATTAATTTAAAAGTAACTCAGGTGCAGCTATACTTTACTGAAGACACAGTTAGAATTGTCTTTTGGACGTATCCTTAGTTTATTTTAACAACAAGCCCTGCAGTGAACTACTAGAATTACTATAGTAATTTCCATATCAGTACCATTAATCTGGGAATTCTCTTTCTTTAGAATGCTCCTGCTTCTGGTCCCTTGAGCTCCAAGGAGAATGTAGTCAATGAAAAGTGTAGGGGAGATGTGGTATTCTTGACTGTATGCTGCATTTTTCAATGAAAGCAAGTAGGTTGGAAGCATCTGAAGCAGCTTAAGATTAGCCTGAGAATGTGAATGCCACATTGTGCTAACTTGGGTTCAGGCCTTTATTAACCAGGCACTTCTTATTTAATCTTTTTGATGTCTAAAGAACTTTATATTCCTCCTTAATTTTTCCTCCAGAAGGAAGAAAGTTTTTCCATTTCAAAAAGAAAAATAAAACAAATAGGTAAAATAAAAACAGATACTTTTCCTATAGAACAATTAAAGAAACCGAATAGCTACATATATGCTCTGACTTTAATAACTCACATGTAAAATGAGATATTTGCCCAAGGTGACCAGCTGACAGTTGTCTCAGGTTTGACATCGTATTCCTAAAATCTACAGTTGTGTTGCATTTCCTTAATTTACAGAAAGAAACACATATTTTTCCCTCTCATAAAAGGAACAGCAATCGTTTGTTATTTGACAAACACTTTCCATGAATCTGAATGTGGCTCTGTTTCTGAAGTGATTTTTGACCTACATATCTTTAGAAAGAGTCCCCAGTGCTTTTGCTTCTGTACCTATTTCTTTACCTATTTATTCAAGCAAATAATCCAAGCCTTTCTGCTATATGTCCTCAAGCTTCACCAGGGGATTCCATGACAGTTCCCATTACTATCAGGGCGCTTGCTCTCCAACAACAATTCTCAGCTTGTTTTAGGCCATTTCTTCTTCCATTTTTTTTTCATACCCTGCTGATCACATCACAGCTTCCATGACAATTCTTCACAGTGCAGCTATACAAGTAGAGGTTGCTAGACTGAAACTCAAGATGACAGTCTCCTTTGCAGTAAGGCATTTGTGTTGCTGGGTCCACCAGAGGATAAGTGCCAGTACACTTACTGAAAGTCAAGCTTTATATTTAAACAGTTGTGGAGCTGTAAGGAGCAGTGCTATGGTTTCATAGATCATAAAAAGGAATAACAGTATATCTAGCAAGTGACCTAGTCTATTCAGCAATTACATTAATCCCTAGAGTAGCAATTCCACTCCTTGAAGCAGATGAGATTTAAATAACTAAGGTAACACGTTCTTCTACCAAAACAACTGGGAATTCCTGTTAGAGGATTGCTATACCAACGTTGTTATTAATATTAGTCTTAATTGCATTGCACAAGCCTTGTTTGCTTATGTAACCTTAAGAGCGCTAATCAAAGATCAGCGTGTAGGAAGGAACAGCTCAAAGGACAAAAAGCATATTGGCTACCTATGGTGTATGGTCCTTAGATGAAGAAAGAGTAACTGGTGAGCTTTCCCAGCATAAAGACACAGATGCCAAATTCAATGTTACATTGAGGAAGCAGTGTAAAAAGAATCTTTCCATGTAGCCAGTACAAAACTGGAGGGATACGCAGCGATAGTTCTGAGGCAAGGCAAGTTTTAAGGGAGAATTTAAAACTGTCGTTAACATTCCTTCACAAATGTTAAGAGTGACTTTTTAGCAGAGGATATGAGGAGTAGAAGTGTTAATAGGAAAAGAGAATGATCAATAATAGTGTAAAGTTGAGGGCTGATATCTTGTTCAAACCACAGGACTTACAGGAACAGAGTGAAGTAAATGGCGGTTTAAAGACTGACACTTTCAAAAGAAGCTTAAAAGCTTGCTTCTGATATGCAGAGGATAAAGCCACACATCATGATGGGAATGATGCAAGCAAAGGAATGCGCCAAATGCAACAACTTGAATGGTGGTGTCTGCATGGATTGAGATCCCCAGTGGGTGGGGCCGTTAA
The DNA here is from genome assembly GCF_034315485.1 of Pezoporus occidentalis. NCBI lineage: Eukaryota > Metazoa > Chordata > Aves > Psittaciformes > Psittacidae > Pezoporus > Pezoporus occidentalis. The sequence continues at coordinate 1,796,209 of NW_026915977.1, read as the reverse complement.
TTAGTATTAAGGTGAAAAAGCAACCACACTTTGTGTGTATTCATTTTAAATTCTCTGTGATGATATAGTAGCAAGATACCAGCAAAATTTGTCAAAGTCTGACATAGGAATGACAACCTGATGAATAGAAAATGTGTGAGTTTTCTAAATCCTGTTATTCCCTTATTTAAAAATGTGTTTCTTCACAGGGCACTATCATGAATCTGAGTCTAGCTGGTTTTGTAGGCTTTGAGATTCAAAGATCTTGATCTTCACATCTGTATATGTGAAAGAATTTTTGCAATGGTTAGGTGATATGAGGTCAAAAAGGAAGACCGCCTAAGCCATGAAATACAGGGCACTACATGAACCAGGGTGTCCTGGGCTCAGCAGTAGCAGTCATTTTTCTTTTCTCCTTGTTAGTAGCTGGTGCAGTGCTGTGTTTATGACTTTCAGCCTGGGAACAGCACTGATAACACCAATGCTTTTAGTTACTGCTTAAATGTTTAGTCTGAGCAAGGACTTTCTGAGCCTCATGCTCTGCCAGGAGGAAGCAGAGACAGGACACCTGATCCAAACTAGCCAAAGAGGTATTCTACACCACAGCACGTCATGCCCAGGATGAAACTGAGTGTTACCTGGAAGGGCTAGTGTACTGCTGGGTGGGGTGAGTTATCGGTTGGTGGGTGATGAGGTGCTGTATTCTCTTCCCTTGTTATTTCCTTTATCATTATTATTATTGATGGTAGCAGTAGTGATGTGTGTTATACCTTAGTTACTAAACTGTTCTTATCTCAACCCATGGGAGTTACGTTCTTTTGATTCTACCCCCATCCCTCCTGGAGCAGGGGGAGGGCAAGAAGGGGGGGAGTGAGAGAGGAACTGTGTGGCTGACTTGCCGACAGGGCTTAAACCATGACACAGGGTAATAAACTTATATCCATTTAGCAGTGGTGAAATAGGCTCACTCGACTGTATCATCAAAATATGGACTTTCCTGAAGCAGCACAATACATGATGCATTAGGAAGAAATTGAATGTTGAGTAAACACTGAAGCAACACCTTGATAATTTTTATGGTTCTGAACTGCTCAAGTAACTACTTTAGCTGTGCTAATTCAATAGGCAAACTACTGAAAGTAATGAAAGTAATGGATTATAATTTAATATAATGAATATAGAGAACACTGAAGTCAATTGTCATTTGGAAACCACTGGGCTCAGAAAGAAGATTTCCAGAACCAGTCCAGCTTCTGAGTGAGGTCCAGGCCTCTCTCTCGCTTATGTCTTTCCTCAAGGAACAAGGCTGAATTCCTACAGTGAGAAAAAAAGTCACACCTAGTTAAATCTTATATGGAAGCACACTGGGGCAAAAAGACAGGATTTAGATATATGAATTTCCTTACTTTCGGCACAAAAGGCTTCTGCATACATAACTTCAGAAGGGTAGGTAGTGTATATTACTGATATGGATATTCCAAAAGGGAATAAAAGTAAAAGCAAGATAAAAACCTCCCAATGCTTGATAAGCAGAACTATTTGCAGGTAGCAGGTGATTGCTATCTTTTATTTATGTGGGTATGATAGGATGATTTGAAAGAAGTAATATTCTATTACTCAGAGAGATTTTGATAAATGAAGGACTAAAATGAGAACAGAAATCAGCAACATGTGGAAAGAATGACTTTTCCATAGGCACAACAAGAAATAATTTCAGTGATTTAGAAATTATGTGTAATTTTTTAACTATTTAACTCTATTTTTTTAACTCTATTATTTAACTTTCTTATGTGAAAAAAAAAAACAACATGAACTTCTTGATTGTAATAAATGGTCTTCTCCATCCATGAGAACTATTAGGGGAAAAATTGCTCTTAGTCATTTTTTAGCACTATTTAGTTACAGATTTCCTCCTCCCCCCAAGGATGTGCCCTAATAATCAACTACACGTTGGGATTTTGACTTAAAAGTGGTCTCAATAATTATCCATTTGTAAAGAGGTAATTTTTTCGGTAGTGTTTCCAAAGCAGATCTGAACAATGTGTTGTGCATGTGAAGGAAACTTCTTGCACAGAGAGGAATGTTTCAAGGACTGTATATAATTGCATTGCAAAACTGGTAACTTCTCCCAGATATCAAGGGGTAGGACAAGAGATAACAGTCTCTTGTGCCAGGGGAGGTTTAGATTGGATATTAGGAAAAATTTCTTCCCCAAAGAGCGTTCAGGTATTGGAACAGGCTGCCCAGGGCAGTGGTGGAGTCATCGTTCGTGGAAGTGGTCGAAACTATGTAGATGAGGCCCTTAGTGACATGGTTTAGTGGTGGTCTTGGCAGTCCTAGGGTAATAGTTGGACTTGATCTTACATTTTTTTTCCAATCTAGTTGATTCTATTGATTGAAAAAAGACCCATTCCCATTGACATAACCAGTTTGGCCTTTTATTAGGGAAGCTTTAAGCTGACATCACCATTTGGGCTAAGGAAGGGAGGAGTGATGTTTAGGAATGAGAGATCCACATGTATATCTGAATCCTGCATTCTGGCACTGTTTGGTTAGTGGGATTTGGCATGAGCCCAGGGTGTTTGGGTTATGGTGAATATGAATATGCCTCAAAAAAGAAAGCTTTTCTGTAGGGTGTAGCAGCTTCAGTCCCAGAAGTCTCAATGAGGACCGATACCATGTAAACAGCATCTCTGCTATTCTCGTTGATATTTTATGGAAGAAATGTGGCTCTAGTGTACTCTGTGAAGGAATCCCATATCATTTCAGGAGGCCCAGGATTCCAGTAATGTGTATTGAGATGGATGCTTAAACCCAGTGTGACAGCCTGTGAAGTGCTTCTCAGTATGACAGCGCCACTGTATTACTTGTGATGGTCATGTGGAAGCAGAGCATAGGGCTGTACTTTGCTGTACAGAATAGTAAGGCTCACCTTTTTATTACTCCATATTCCAGCCATAGTTGTAGTTATGAGAAAAGAAGCAGCTACTCTTTTAATGTTCGCTGTTGTAGAAAGGGAAGGCTTTATGAGCAGTGGGAATAAGATATAGGCCTTATGATTCACCAGCCAGACTAGCTGAGGTAAGGTATTTTAAAGGCCAAATAATTTACTCCTCACTCAGAAAGAGGAAAATTGCACAGGCAATATTCTGGCTAAGCAGTAATTAAATCCTTCCTTTCTTCCTGGGGCGGTTGGTTCTTGGGGAGTAGCTCCTATGAAGGTAACAGCTCCTGGTAGCTCCTATGTCAGTAACTATTGCTGCCCATCTAAGTCTCATCTTGCCCAGTGCTAGACTGCTTTGGCAATACACAGGGACAGATCTCGACTTGCCCCAACATTGGTGGGAGCTGGCAGTTGGTACAGGATGCTCTCAGCACCTCACTTTCAGATCCTATTGCATTTTTAGTGCCATCCAGCAGTCTCCATGGCAACCCTCACTGCAACACAGTCCCTTACACATTGCATATGTGCAGCACATGTTCAAGTCCTGCTTTTAAACACCTTGATTGTTCTTTGGTGGGTTTCTTTTTGTGTGGACTTTAATACAGATAATGAGCTCGTTTTGCTGCCAGATGAACACTTAGGTATCTTTCCAGTAGTCTTTTCTGTGTCTAAATCATGCACTAATGATCAAGTGTCTTTTTCCTACACCCTTTCCTGAGGTTAGTTTATAAATGCGTGTTGGTAGTGTTAGTGGTGTAGCATTGGTGTTTGCACTGCTATGTCGACATACATGCAAAGGACAATCAGGATGCATGCAGTCATGCATGATCGTTTTGGAGTCATTTTACAATATTTATGGTTCTTTATGCTTCATCTGTTCTGAATTACATGCCTCAGCCCTGTTGAAAGCCTTGTGCAGAGGGTGAGGCCATTATTGTGCAGCTTATTCAGGACAGCATAAATTTTGCAGTATTGTTACCAGCTTCAAACCTTCACAAACTGTATCTGTATGAATGCAGTTTACTGAGTACCCGTGATGCACTGTCAAAGATTAAAAGAATATCATAGGGCAGCCTGAAGCAGCTAGCATCTACTTTTGGACACCTCCTATTAGCAGTGACATTGCCCACAGGAAATCACTTATTTTCTACTGGTGGGATTTTATTTCTCTGGCTCTAAGACATGCTTTTGCAAGAGCAGAAAAGGCAAAGAAGAAGAAAAAGAAAAAGAAGAAATTGAAGTAGAAAAAAAAAAGTAGGAAAAAGGAGAGAAAATAGGAAAAGAGAAAGAAGAAGAAAAAGGAAAATCAAAAGAAAAATACTTCAGAGGGATAAAATCCCAATTGACAAATGATTAACAGGGAGTCCTTGGAAAGCAAATAAAAAGTTGCACTGATGTTACCACATTGCTTCCAATAGCACATATAAAGGAACTCAATCAAAGTGTGCAGACCAAGCATTTAACCTAGCCTGACCTTGAAACCAGTCCATCTCTTCCCTTCTCTGATGTCTTGATCTTGTCTGAGCGTTGAGAATATTGTTTCCGGGAGCACATAAAGGGGAAGGATCCAGAAGTGGACAGTGACATTCAAGGACTTAAAAAGCCTGGAGATTCCCAAGCTGAGTTAGCTTGTGATGTCAAGTAAAACATTTTGTCTATCTCATGAAGTGCTCCAATGGAAAAAATAGGTTTGAGTGGTTTACATCACAAAGAGAGTGGAGGATAAAATTCAGTGAAGCTCATGAAGCATTCAGCTTAATAGAGTCATCAGAGCAGCTTGGAAATGCACTTTACAAAATGAGATTATTATTTATTAACATTATAAAATCATATAATTTTTGGGTGAAATTTCCCAAGAGAAGAATTCCTTCCAGTTAATTCAAAGTGGATGGTGAAAGTAGCACAGGTCTTCTCATAAAAATGCTTCTATGGGAAGAGGAAGCTGGAAATCAGAAAACTCTGCAGCTGAAGAAAGGCTGGAACCAATGTCTCTTGTTCCCAGGTTTATAATCCAGTCTGTAAGTGCTACCAAATGATATGTCTGTATGTTATAAAAAAACATAAATGAGTTAGTTTTGTGTAAAAGAGTGTCTGAGAAGCTTTATACATGACAGGAAATATTACAGACATGAGTCGCATCCTGATCCTAAAACTTAGGGTTATAAATAAATGTGGAGTCCGGCAAGAGACAATGCCACAGAACCGCCTCATCTTCCAGTGTTTCTTACAGCCTAAATCAATGCTTAAAGCTAATCTTATGCAAAGGCACCTAATTCTCCTAAGGTACAGGATAAGGACCATACATAACTAACCTAGGTATTTCGACCCCACCCCAGAAATTCTGAGTCATTTTGAGCTATTTTTAGTATCTGGTTTGAAATAATTTGCTCTATAATACCAAGAATCCTTGTTAGAAGATTGAGCCTGGATCTGACACCAATTGAGCAGTCACCTTATGTTCGTATATTGTGCAGAGAAAATGCAGAGTCAGCCTAAAGCTACATCAAATGACACTGACTGCAGCCTTTACCAAAGTGTTTTCCATAGGAAATATTTCCCAAACAATTACAGCAATAGCATAGAAAGATGCTATTTTTAATGGAGAGCATGAGATGAAAACTGTTGGAACAAGTCCAGAGAAGGGCCACAAGGATGACTGGGGGACTAGACCACCTCCCTTATGAAGACAGGCTGAGAAAGTTGGGGCTGTTCAGACTTCATAGAAGCCTTCCAGTATCTGAAGGGGGCCTATAGGGATGATGGGGAGGGACTCTTCATTAGGGATTGTAGTGACAGGACAAGGGGTAACAGGTTAAATCTTAAACAGGGGAAGTTTAGATTGAATATAAGGAAGAAGTTCTTTGCTGTAAGGGTGGTGAGGCACTGGAATAGGTTTCCCAGGGAAGCTGTGAATGCTCCATCCCTGGCAGTGTTCAAGGCCAGGTTGGACAAAGCCTTGGGTGATATGGTTTAGTGTGAGGTGTCCCTGCCCATGGCAGGGGTGTTGGAACTGGATGATCTTAAGGTCCTTTCCAACCCTAACTAGTCTATGATTCTATGAAAAAGTACCTGCCAAAGAAAGAGTTAAAAGAACAGAATTTTCCTTTAATTCTCATTGCTTAGGAAGGCATGATACTTTTCCAAAAGGCCTTGTTCAGGATTTCAATGTACTTGTTGTAAGTAATGAAGCAACAATAATAGTAAAGTGTAGTACAGAAAAAGAAAGCCAGAATACAGATGAAAATAATCCATAGAAATATGCTTAAAAATTATTCCTTTTTTTTTCTTCCTCAAAAGTCACTGTGTGCCGTATCACAGTCAGGTAACATAAATGTCTCCTTCACTTTCATGTCCCCTGATTGACCACACATAATGCCTTTTATTTTGTTACTGGGACTTATTTTGCAATAAGCCAACCAGTTTTTAATGAAATGGAAGCTGAGTGCAGCTCTCAGGCGGAGCATTTTGGAGCTCTGCTGTAGTGAGAAAAAACTACATTACTGTCCTGAAAGGTCTTGCATCATCAGTTTGTGGATTGTGGCATAGACCTCACAATGTTCCATGTATCTGAACTGGGAAAACAACTAAACCGGGAGTTTAGACAGCAGCCATTGTCAGGCAGGTATTTATATCTTGGCATGATTAATTTGAGCTGAATTCTACCTGGGCACTCTCCTTTGCAGAGCAGTAGACCTCAATAGACTTCATCCATGTGATCTCAAACCACTCTGTGCTTCAGTGGATGGGTACTATAAGACTTTACCTCTGTTCCATGGTCACTTTGACCAACTGCAAACTGTAATTGTTCTTTCCTTTCCCCCACCCCCCTAACCCCCCCTCCCCAATATTTAGGTTCTCATAATGAGAAAACTTGCTTGTTTTTCTCTTCTTCAGGGATTTCCTATGAAAAAAAAAGATTTATTTTGTCACAAATGTGTTATATCTACAAAAACAATACCTAAAGCTATAGAAGGAGATCTGTGATCTTTAACTTTGTTCTTTGGGTGAAAACAAGTTTTTTTCCTGCCTTTGTTTAGGCAGGAAACTGAGCTTTCTCTGCAAATTAAGGGTCATCAAAGTCATTATCACCTTGTGCTTTATATCAAGTTAACAACTTTGACTGCTTTCACCAATGCAGCAGACTAATCATTTTCTAAGAGAAAAGAAAATAAAGAAGAAAAGAAATGGAAAGAAAATCTTCACCCTGAACCTTGGAAAACAGATCATTCCACAATGCATACAGGTTTTTTTTTCCAGAGGAAAAAGGAGAAGAATAAAAATGATCTGCAAATGATGTGTTTTATTCATGTTGCTGATTCTTGAATCTTAATCCAAGGGTTTATCTAGACCGCTGCTAGTGGAGAAAGCAAAAGAAGTGACAGTGGTGAAGAAATTTAATCACCCTGTTTAAGTAGTCTCACAGCTACTGAATGATTTGCTACACACTTTAAGGCTTCTTCTCTAATCAAGAATGGAGAAAGGCTTTTTTAGGTGCATGACTCAAAGCCCTTACAGTAGATTTCTGCTTTGAACTGCTCTGTAAAAAAGCCTGTCTCAATGAGCAGAAGCACAGGGAACTGGTTCCCAAACATGATTATCTGAGTTGGGTATCACTGGATAATACAAAGTTGCCCCAGTGACAGCATGAAGTAAAACTTCCCGGGTGATGAATGACACAAACTATTATCCAGTTTTCCTGATATGAGTGACTAATGTTTTAAATTATAACACTGTTGGATATCTGCCCTGTGTGGTGCCATATATTTATTCTTTTGTTTCAAGTCAGATAGTGTAGTCATTGCAGATGAGTGAGAAGTCTTTGAGTTTAAGTGCCAGAGGCTAAAGAGATTTTGCCTCAGGATAAAATACAGGAATTATTTAAGAACTAAAAAAGTGTTGTAAATTTAATAACAATCATGAATAGATTAAAACAACCTAATTAAAAAATAATAAAATTATAGGTTCTGTAAGAAAAGCCTGGCTCTGGAAAGTGTTCTGGTCATTTGGAACCATTTAACTTCTCCCATGCCAATGCCTGCCTTAGAGATGATATCTATATCATTTTTTATCGTTATGCTAACATGATGACTTTGTTTCACATTTTCTTCTCTCATGAAATGTCAGTTATCCTGTTCAGTTTGAGTTATGTGCATACTATAAGCCACTGTTTCACCATTCTCTTTATGGCAGTCAACTACAGTCACAAACAAGGTGTAACAAACAAAACATCCAGGATTGTCTCTTCTGTTTCCCAGGATCTTTCTGCCTTAATGGTCACTTGAGGAACTTTTTCCCTCTTGTCTCATGTAGCTGCTTCTCCATTAATCATAATTATCTGCTCCAAATGTGTTTCTGACTTTATCTCTTCTAGATGTTTGTTACTCTGTCTTGCTGGGACACACAGAGCTTTGCTGTCTTGGGTTCAGTGCTCAGAATCCTGCACTACTCTGTCAATATGTGTAAAATGAGGTATCGAGAGTTAGATGTGTCTTTTCTCTACCAATGTGTTTGGCCATTTCCTAAGGTTGAATCTCACATTAACTTACAGTTTAGTTGCCCACTATCTGATACATCTATTTCATGTATCTGTCATTTACTCACGTTTTTCCATCGCACTTACTACATATTTTGCATATAAATTATTAAAGCTCTAATCTTTGAAAGCACCCACATGCCATCTGCAAATCAGATGAATTTGGTACTCCTTTCATGGTAGCATGCACCCAGCAGCAGCTAGACCATAACCTTCCTGCTTTTGTGTACTTGGCCCAGTGTTAGAAACCAAATCATCTTGTCTCCCATAGAATTATGGAACGGTTTGGGTTGGAAGGGACCTTAAGGCTCATCCAGTTCCATCCCCCTGCCACGGGCAGGGACATCTTCCACTAGAGCACGTTGCTTTAAGCCCTCTCTAACCTGGCGTTGAACACTGCCAGGGATGGGGCAGCCACAGCTTCTCTGGGCACCCTGTGCCAGTGCCTCAGCACCCTCACAGGGAAGAACTCTTGCCTAAAATCTAATCCCAGTCTCCTTCTGTCAGTTTAAAGCCTTTGAATCATACTCTCATTTGCATCAGTCTCCATGAACACATACAAGTGAACAAGACTGCTTAAGAGACTGTTAAGAAATGTATTTACCGTAAGATAATGTCCTCCTGGGTAATTGCAACTCTGTCTTTCAGGGAGAAGCTAGGTACGCCCAATGGCAAAACTACGTAGACTCATAAAACTATATATCACTGAATAATTCGCTTGTATAATGCCTACACCTCCAAATAAAAAGTAAACATTTTATGCTAAGAAACAGAATATTCTTAAGCTGTTTATTTTGCTTATAAGCCAAATACTCTGCTCCTTGGGGAGTTATGTTATTTGTTAGTAGCCTCATAGTTGGTATTTTTGAAAGTCATGTTAATATATGTGTTATTAAATAATGCCATATATACACACAATATATATTTATTTAAGTAATGTAGTGTATAATACTTAGTGCAGGCACTATCTTCTCCATCTAGAGTTCATTCCACCCTTACTTGAAAAAACCTACAAAAAATATGATTTTTCATTCTTTAACCCCTTTTTAATATGTATTTAATCCCATTAGAATATGTTTTTATTGGAAAAAAAATATCAAGTGATTAATATTTTGCTACAACAGCTCCCTAGTGTCATATTCCCTTATCAAAATTCTCAGTCCATCATTTCTCTGGTGTACTACCCAACTGGGGCATGTTTTTTTTTTGCTGGATTTCTGTCTATTCTTTCTTTCCTTTCTTACAGGCAGAGGGATTGAAGGCTGTCAAGGAGCCAACTATAAATCATTCCTTTTCAAAATTATGTTTTGACCAATCTCTGGAACTAAGGAACTGATTATTGCAGCCTTTGGATAGGTTCTAAGTTATGCCACAGGTTATGGTTCCCTAAGTGATCATACAACACCTAAAACTGCTCATTCTTGCCATTAGTTTGTTATTACTCTGATTACGCCATTTTTTTTCCAGTATTCCCAGCTGGAAATTGATAGCTTGAAGGGCAGAAAGGGCAAGAGATAAGACCAGAGCTTTAGTTTTTGATTTTACAGGAATTGTTTTGCATTTTCTCCAGTTGTGCTAATAAAGCCAGATAAATTCCTCTAACATATCCACAACAAGGATAGCTGCTGTTTTTCCAGGTCCATTTTCTAGCACAGTTGGAAAAACTTGTCAGCCAAGATTCCTTCTTCTTCTCTTGGCTTAAGTTCCTCCAGGGCAGGATTGAACAACAGCAATTCGGGATGCCATGCGGAAAGCAGTGACTTGTGCTGTGTATTGACCTTTGAAACACTGTGCCTCTGGAAAGCCAGTACCAAAGCCTATAGAAGAAAAAATCAGATTGAACAAGGAGCTATAAAAAACTTTCTGAGCTGAATCTTATCACATCCGTGAGGAAGAGATAAGCTCAGTCTGAGCCACTGAGGTACCTCCAACAGCAAGGTAGGAACTTAAAGGATAAGGGAAGATGTTTCCCACTGGCGACCCAGGTTAGTCCAGCTGAGCCCTGTGATTGTGAAAGTTGATTTGTTTTCTGCTTTTTCATTAGTTATTAATCCCCTTTTTTCAGGTAGTAACACTGGCTGTGCTGAAATTCCTGCAGGAGCCTGTTAAACATATGGAAACTGGCTTTATCTGTAGATGCCAGGTTTTGTCAGATGTGGAGGCACCAGCTGCCTCCTTATGTTGATCCCAAACTACTGCTCCCACCTCCTGTTAACTGCTTAGCTTGAGTTAGTTTTAAGCCTGATTTTAATTTCCACTGCTGGGTTTTTTTATGCCTGTGATTTTTATACTGTGGAAGAATTTAGTAAAAGAGGTCTTTCCCTGCATAGGTACTTAAAGGTAATCATAAATTATCTTCCTGTCATCTTCTGAAGCAGACGAAGTAGACTGAGCTTGTGTGGTCTCTGTCCACGAGGCATAAGTTTAGGAACATAAGACAGCTTCATACAATTTCTCAGAAATGTCTCCAATTTGTTAAAAGGTTTGACACCAGAACTGGGCATGGTATTCCAGTAACACCTAAGTGATGTTTTCTGCTTCCTTCCCCTCTCCTGTGGGTGCCAGATCAAATCTTGCACTCACATCACACATAACACTCCCATTCAGCTAAAATGCTTTAGCTGAGATGGCACAAAATGTTATTAAATGTATTGAACAGATTGCATCTGTACCACAATAAACTGAATGAAATTTCTGATTTGCTAATTAGTTTTATACTGATGTATTTATTCACAAACAGTAAAGCCATGGTAGTACAGAGGTGCTGGAGTGCTTCAACCCACTTTCCATACACATAATACACTAACATTGCTGTCGCTCTGTGGAATTCAGGTAGTAAATGGAGATGGTAATCTGCACTCAGTGCCTATAGTGCATTTACGTTTTGCTTGTTTCTGCAATTTAAACCACTGTTTAAGTCCTGGCTGCTTAAAAGTGGTATTAATTGCATTTGGAGGAGGGAGGTTTGTGGTTGGAAGCTGTCTAAAGTAGAAGAAAGCATTTCTATTGCAAACAAATAAGCTAAGAGAACTGGTTATGTTGCTTTCATCTCACTCATCTAACTATACTGCTTACCCCTTCCTGTGAGAGATGTAATTACTTTGGTTCTTGCTTCAAGCCACTACTGCTCTGCAGCTGTTGAACTCCTACTGTTCTTGCCCTATTATAATTATATTTTTTTTAAAAATACCAGCAATAACTAGTTTATTATGTTAACACAGATTTAATCTGATGGGCATCTCAATCTGAAACAGAGAAGCTGTAAGTATTGCAGCTACATTTCAGTAGACACATGGATATATGTGTAATAACTTAGTTTGTCTCTGCAATCTGTCAAAGTAAAGGTGATGAGACAGGAGAGACTATTATTTTCCCTATAGTTTGGGAAGTTTTCTGTATGATTTCTATAAATGATGCACTAACCAATAATGCCACATGCTGAAAGGCCCAATATTTATCCGTGTAATGTATTCTGAAACTGAATATAGCTTGCAAGGGTATGTGAAGTCAACAAAGCAATGTGAATTAAGGGAAAGAAATTTTAGGTTGCATATCACAAGCCCACACTTAATTGTGAAAATTGCTAGCTTGCTTTAAACCTCAGTACCTCTTAGAATCAAGATGATCAATGGTTCAAAATATTTCCTTTAATTTTGCATACATTGTCCTTTGCAACTCAGCAAGATCAGCAATTTTATTCACAGGATTCATGCATACAGACACAGCTGTCTGTTTACATGGTCAAACTAGTTCTGCATGTAAATGTTATTCTGTATATGCCCATGCTTATATCTCTTATAGGTTGAAGTCAGGTAGAATTATTCATGAAAGCTCTTTTTAGGTGGATTTAAACTTATCTTTTTCCATTAACTTTTCAAGGAACTTGGGTCTTCTGAAAGTCACTTAAATTAACTTTCAAAAGGAGCTTAAAGTAGATAAACCAAACATCCTGGCTGTCAAATTTATTTATGAATATATAGTTTTCCAGTTTTCAGATCTGGATCTGTGATCTGGAAGTTTAACTACTCACACAATTCCAAATTTCAGGATAATCAGTATAAATTTTATTGTTTGAATGAGCTTTTTCTATGTTAATTGTGATTGCATGCTCATCAAAATTCTACAAGCACTTACTAACATCTTCGTAGATTTATAGAATCACAGAGTGGTTATAGTTGGAAGGGATGTTGAAGCCCATCCAATTCCAACACACAGACCCCTTCCACTAGAGCAGCTTGCTCCAAGCCCCTGTGTCCAACCTGGCCTTGAACACTGCCAGGGATGGGGCAGCCACAGCTTCTCTGGGAAACCTGTGCCAGCGCCTCAGCACCCTCACAGGGAAGAGCTTCTGCCTAAGAGCTCATCTCAGTCTCCCCTCTGGTGGGTTAAAGCCATTCTCCCTTGTCTTTTCACCCTCTACCTTTGCTCAACATATTCTAGCTCCTCCTCAGAAACATAATTAACATGAAGCAATAGAGATAACCCAGGTAAATATTTAATTCAATTTTCATAACTGAAAGAGTGTAATGCAGTCTGGGCTTCTTAAAAAAACCCTCAACACAGAGACATGAGAAGAGTCAGGTCCAGTTGCTATAAATCAAACATAACCTCAGGAAGGCAGACAGCAACATTGCCTGGAGGCAGGACACTTTTCTTCCAGTCTTTTACCTAGCCTGAGCAATTCACCTCATTTTCTCTGCTTCATTTACAAATATGCAAAACACTGTAAACACGGGCTGTCTGTTTTGTTAGGAGTTAAGTCCTAAGCATGCACTGTAGGTGTATAAATTAGGAGGGAACTTGTGTGTACTGTTCTGAGGCCTTTGCCCTGGACTAAGGCTTTAAAGAGCATGATTGCTCTCAGTATAAGCATGAACATACAGATCTTTTGAGTGCTTCAAGGTTAGTATATGAGATGTGCTATATGAAGCTACATTACACTTGCTCTTAGCCTCTATATTGTGGAAAAGGTAGATTAAAAATTCTATTTCTAATGTGACTGTCATGGGTTAGTTTTAGTGGCAAAACATCTGTTTAACACATGTTAAACAATTTTTAACACTCAGCTCAAGTCTTACCTCTTTATCTGATTAGCAAATAAGTGACCTGGTCAACTTTTTATTGATCTCTTGGTGCAAAAGAATACATTATTTAAAATGTGGTTGAGTATCCTCGAGCAGCAAATGAGAACAGTGTATTGCCAAACATCTGAGTAAGGATGGCTTTCTAAACTGTAGTTGATGTTTCATACATGATGTACATTACTTTAAACTGTTATAGACTCATTCTCACTTTTTAAAGGAAAAAAATAAGAAAGCAAAGGATTTTTATTTAAAGTACACTGGTGAGGTGTAGTAATCAGTAGACACCACAATCATGTTTATAAAAGTAACTATTTAATCATCTTTGCTTCCCAGTGTACTTACTGTAAAGAAACATAGTTCATTTAAAAAGAGCAATTAACTTGTGCAATCACTATGTACAGTACGACATTTATTCTGCTCAGTACTGCATTGCTATTAGAATCTAGATGAATGCAATAAGTAACCCAAAGCTGGCATATGAAACAGGAAGAAAATGTTTTTATTTCAGTGGATTCTGAACAACTTTCAATTTCCAAATGATTAGAGCAGAGATGCTCACTCTAAGGAGTTGACACCATTAGTCACACATTTTATTTGATTGCCTTTCTCAATAAGTCTCTTCTTATTGCTTGGATTTCCCTTTTCTAGTGAAAGTAGAGATAATTTACACTCAGATATGACTCGATGTTGTTGTTGTTTGGGAACATAGCAATATTAATCCAACAAAATCTTATTTATTGTAGCCAGCAAATCACGCAGAAGAAATCTGTAATGAAAACCAGTGTTAAATTTTATGACTAGGAAATCCTCTCATAAAAATTTTAAGGCCCAAAAATATAAGGGTCAGTGGGTGACATTAATTTTATTTTCATCTTCTGCATTGTACTGGATAGTATTAGTAACAAGGTCTAGCAGCTACTGACCAGAAAATAGTAGAATGAGTAGTTAATATAAACCTTTACCTGGATATATATATATCTGTGAACTTCCAGATCTCTCTCACTTTTATGTAGATTCACACACACATATACACATAGGCATATACAAGTGTCACAAGTTTTCTTACGTAGAAACCTCCAAATCTGTCATTTCAACAAATTTCGTGCCAAAAAAAAAGCACATTTTTTCTCTCCTTCAAGTTCACTCTTTCTTAGATGTTTGAGAACAGTAGTCACAGTCTTCACCCAAAACCTGGCTCCTGCAAGTGTCAGAAAAAAAGGCCTTTGGGGCAACATTGACCCCCAACTCAGTCATGGATCTATTGTGGATGCTAATGATTAGTAAGAGAAAAAGGACCAATTTGAAACAAACTTGTGGGCCAGAAGTATTGCATCCTTCCTGCTTAGATAGAGCAGTTCTTGCAGTGAATAAGGAGGTATATTGCCTATATCAGCCCCCAGCTCAGTTATCCAGAGTCTGCAGAAAGCCAAGGTCTGATAGTTCTAGGAGAGAGTGAGAGTGACTTGCTTTTTTATCTCTCTTGACTTCAGACTTTGTGGTTATTGAAGCACCTATGTTGGGCATGCATGGGAGATGATGTAAAAGCCAGCCCCACAGGTTTTGCTTTAGCCTGCTGTGATGCTTGGACACCTCAAGCAGTAGAGTCCAATGTCTGCAGATTTTGTTTATGATGAAAAAAGGATTTGATTGCTTCTCTGTTGAGCTGGAAAGAAAGTGCTTGGCTTTTCTTTCTGTTTCTGTAATGTCTTTGATTACTGCTGGAAAGCTTTCTGCAAAGCAAACTGTTCATGCAAAAAAGGAAATACACCAGTCTCTCTTTTCTTTCTTTTAATAATTTCTATATAAATGTGCGGTTCTTCCCAGTCTTGAGATCCACCAGTCTTACAGACGTTTTAACTTCACGCAAATTCCATTCCAAGAATTGAAATAGTTCTTAATTGCAGAGACGGGTTCAGGCACATCTTTTGAAGCAAAGTGGGAGGCAAAAAAAAGAATGGCTAACAAAAAACTGGTCAGGCTTTGTGGGTTATTGTGCTATAGCATGGCATGTAGGTTTATGGATTCTACACATTTCTCAGGACAATAAACGTACAATAGAGAAGTTTGCCGAAATCTGAAACAACAAAAAAGTTAAGTCACATTATGATTTCAGGCTACAGTGTGTTACACAAACCATCTCACTATTTCTTGGTGGTTCAGCAAAGAAAGATCAGTGCATCATGCCTGCACTATTTTCCTGATAACCAGATTACCCACATCCCACTCAGAGGTCACAGCTTCCACTCCTTATGATTAAATTGCCTGATGTGTATAAGTTAGTGTTTTTACAACCCATTTGTTTCTCAGCCTATGTTTTTACTGATTCATCACCTGCTGCCAATCGTTATGCAATTGATTACTAAAGTCTAATTGGTTGGGTTTCAACAATTTGCAATGGCCAGTCAATCGTGCCTATGAAAAGTTAATAATTCTGTTTAAATCTTAGTACAGTTTAGATTTGAATAGCTGTTACACAGTAAAAGACTGCTCAGATTCTATTTTGGGCTGGAAAAAAGTACAGCGCAACCAAAACACACCTCCTCACTTATGATAGCCTTTAACTATGCCATGTACACTTCCATGAAACGATGAAAACCTGGGCTCACAGCCTGTTGCTACACTGTAAGAGTGTCACACCTTTGACTCGTGATAAGATAAGGCAGAGCACGGTTTAAAGAACATGTCTGAACAGATGTTCAGAAACTAGCTAAAGAATATGAAGGATATTATCTATTTTTAGAAGTTTGCTGGCAATTTAAAGATTCATATTATTATGTTTTTGCAAAATTGGATAAAATGAGAATGTTCAAGCTGTCAGCTTGAATTTGATTTTGTTTAGAGCTAATTGATAACTATGGCCTGATGCGAAACCTAGTGTATCCAAAGCAATATAGATGTAAGAAAATCACTTGCTGTAATTATCAAACCTACCTCTAGGTTTGATTTGTAAACTCTTGAGAACAAAACCTGCTTTTTCTCATTCTGTTTGTATGTAACACAGCCCAGGTTCATAACTAGATTTGAAAATACAAGTGCCCCAGGAATAAAAAGATATTTCTAAAGTCAAGATGAATAAGTACTATAAAGTAGAAAGACCAGAAACAAAGTAGTACATCCACCCTGAATCAGGATGAATAATGATTGGGGTTTATAACACATGTCTTGAAATCAACTTATTAATCCATCAGGTTTTGTCATTTGCTGGTAGAAAGGATAAGCAGAATAGTGGAGAACCTTCTCATTACTTTCAAAAGGGGAATGTTACATACTTCCATGCTACATAAGACTTTCCTTAAATCCTTGCCTGAAGATAAGACAGTGAGGTTTGGAGGTGTCCTTTGATGGAGCCATTGTGAAACCGACAGCAACTGGTTTTAACTGGCTGGAAGTGGTTGGACCCAGCATGAGACAACCTAAGAGCTCTGCTCATGGGCATCCAAGAGAAAGAGAATTAGTTTCTACTAATCATTGCTAACTGCCAGTGGGTGATAGGTTCATGAGAGTTGTTGGTTCACTGTATACAGATTTCATTCTAAGTCATTGATACAGACTTGCTCAACCTGATCCAAATACATTTTCAATGCCAAGAAAGAGATCCTACTGCTCTTGTACAGAAATCAGAAGTAAGAAATCATGATTCTATGCTATTTCTCTAAAGTTGAGTTTGCAATGAAACAGCCTTTTTTTCTGAGGCCTGGGGGGAAAGGGCTATTGTTTCTAGTACCATCAGTTCATACCTTCCTGTTAACATAGTCATGGCCACAAATATTTTCTCCATCTCCTGGGGAGAAGATGCAGGAAAACACTGCTCTGTCTTCTAAAAGGCGAATCTGTAGCCTGCGTGATCCGGTGGCAAAATATTCCTCTTCTGTGTTCATTAATCTGCCAGGCATCATTACAACTGCATGGAGTCCCAACTAGAGTTTGACTGTTTGTCAACTTGGTATTTTACACAAAATTTCCTAGCTGCTGTATTCAGGAAGGACAAGTCCTCCTAAAGCCTGTTTGTCTGCACAGTGTAAATCATGTTCTCCCTTAAAAAAGCAGAATTTTATTCATTGCAACTTTCAAATAGGATTTTTGGAGGCTTCTTTAATGGTTGCATGAAAGATAAGTAGTTTCTTTGGTGTATAGGAGATGACTTGTTTCACTAAATTTGTTAAGGGACATGATTTTAAAAGTTGACTAGTAATAATAACTTAAGTTTCTGGTGTAGAACTAAACGTGTCATTTGGTCTGAACCAAACCAAACCTTAAAACTCTGAGGAGATCTACAGGTACTAACACATTTGAATGGTTTATCAACAAGAAAGCAAACAAAAATCAGTTTTGTTGAGATTGCTTGAACATAGTGTGTCAATTGCAATATATTGCCTGCATTCCTTAGAGGTGGGTATTGCAGGTGGAAAAAAAAAATAACACACAATTGGCTGTTACGGGTTCCTTGGTTGTTACGGGGTTCCTTGGTGAGAACAACTAAGCAATGTAATTTAATACTTGCACTTGTAAGACTTTAAAACAGGCTTATATCTTTCTAAAGCTTAAACTATTCAGGATAACGTATCCTCTGTCAGACATCTGCCTCACAACACATGTGATTTTGAAAGTTTCAAGTAATGCATTTCAATTTTCTCCAATAACAAAACTGAGAGGAGAGGAAGATGTTTTAGAAAGAAAGTGTTTACAGTCCAATCACATAAAAATACTGGTGCTTCCAGTCTTTGGAATGGGACCAGGAGTTTGAAAGGTGTGCAGTTGTCAAGGTCAGTGTAAAGATGTTTACAATTTTATCAATACATATATATGTAAACACATATATTTTAAACTTAAAGATTGTACATGTTCAGAGTAAGCTTGGGGACTTTGACAATATGTACAAACCACTCTTTCTACTCTGTATAACTTCTTACATCATGTAGGTACTGAGGAACCACAACTCACTGTATCTGCCGCCTTATTACGAAGCTGAGAGACTTTGTCAGCCCAGGATTTTGTTGCAACTGAACTTCATCATGATAATCACTGAAATTCAGAATTAGTATTCTATTTGTAACATGAATACTCAAGCACTGATTGGCTTACTAAGAAGTGAGGAACAGAAGGGTGAACAGGGTTGCATGGATGTATGCATAGAACTCGGAATCATCTAGGTTGGAAAAGACCTTTAAGATCATTGAGTCCAACCACAGACCCAACACTGTCAAGGCCACCATAAACCATGTCCTTAAGTGCCACGTCTTTTAGCATCTGCAGGTATATTTTTATGTGAGTGATTTCAGTAGTATGCAATGTCGCATCTATGTGGGGTCATTACCCACTTTTGGTATTTAGTCATTCTCCTATTAAATTATGGCTTATGCTTTGATTTTTTAAATATTTTAAATATTTTATCTGGCAATTTTTTTAGCTAACCAGTAATGTTTGTTTAATTGAACTCAATTTCTCACGTTTGTGCTTTTCTGAAAGTGCTCTGGATTACATAAAGGGCAAGAAGGCAGAAGGGAAGTAATACATATGTGAAATAAATAAAAGTATTATAGAGAAAATGTATGATGAATTAATATATTCATTATACATATAATATTATTATATACAGAATGAAAACAGAAACCTGTGAGAAAGAAATCCATGTGTTACAATGACATGCAGAATTATTAAAAATATATTAGAAAAAGAGTTATAATAAGTGTAATCCTGAAAAAGTTACTGAAAGGGTGGGAAGGAAGGAGATACGTGTCATGAACAGGAAAAGTGTAAACAGACAGTGACAGGAGCTGCTGCACTGGGAGAAACTCCAGATTATCTTCTCTTAGCCTTTATTTTTTTGTCAGTCACCATCAGTAAATCCCACCATCAAACTGTATTTTTCTTCTTGTTCTAATCATTGACTATGTGATGGAAATCAGCCTCCTACAGCTGTCTGTCACTGAGGCAGCTGAAGTGACAGATGTTTGTTCTATGGATCTGAGGTCTCTAGTCTGTCCAATGACCTGAATTGGAACCATTCTGATGCCAAGTGATGCACTAGCACACAAACAAAGTAATCCACAAGGTGTTCTCTAAGACTGCAAGTCCAGGCACTCAGAGCTCACTGAATGCCAAAACTGACAGCTGCCTTTGCAGCTAACCCTCTGGAGTACTTACGTTACAGTAGACTCCCAACAAAATTCCATGATGTTTCTCTCACAAGACATTTACTATTAACTCAAAAATGGAAAGAAATCATTACATAGATTGTTAATACGTGTTTTTAAACTCTTAATTTACCATATAGCACTTTAGGACTTGCTTCTAGAGCAGCAACAAAAACACTGTGTTAGCTTCCTAACAATCATTTTTAAGACATTTATTCTCATTAAGATTGATTCACTTTAGTTGTACCACTCCTTTCTTTCCATCTTGCTCTGCTGTCTCTTCTTAAGTCTCTCTGAGATCGTTCAGTATGGATAAGGAGAAATAATTGCAAGTGGTTGAGTTACTGTGGCCTAATGAGTTACTCGAAGTCATATGAGTGAAGCCTTTCCTAGTTTACTGAATACATTAAATAAACCACCTTATCATAGTGGTTTATTTATAGTATATCATAGTGTATCATAGTGGCTCATGAATATGATATATGCTAAACCACTGCTTGTGGTTCAGATGAACTTTGTTTATGCAGTTTGGTTGCTCAGTTGGTGGTGAATCCTAACTCATTTAGAAAGGAAAATTCATTTTCTATAGTGCATCTGTCTCTTCTCACATTTCAATCTATGATGAAGAACAGATTAAGGGACACAAAATCTTTGCCATTGTTGCCCTCTTCCTTAAATTCCACAAACTTTCACAGCTGTTGTTCAAACAAAAGCTCTCCCAAATCCTGTGTCCTGAGCTGTAATTTCTTTTAGGTCAGTTAAATACAATGGGAAAATTCCATTTAAAAGCATTAAAATGGCACAACCTTTCTGTAAAAGCACAAAGCGTCACTTGGTCGGCAGTTAGTTCAAACACATTTGGTCAAAATTGTATTTTTAATATATTTTTAAAGAGGTTTAGGCATTTCCTCTTTCATCTAGACATTCCATGGCTCTTGGGTTTTGCCACATGTGATCTCTCCACCTGCCCTGCTGCTTTAACAGCTCTAGTTCTCTGTGATGCTGAGAAGCGAACCCAAAGCAAATGCAGAGTCTAGGTCCCTAATCAGGGAGATCAAACAGGCAGCCTGAGCAAATCCACATGAATCTGACCCTCTCTGCCTCCAACTCACCTTTCTTCCCTTTGGACAGTGAAACTCAGCTTGACTTCCATATCTGGCCTCTATCTGGGTGACTATTTTACTACTGTTTTATTACCTCGTTAAAGGGCAGACACAGTGGAAACGAGAGGGAGTTACACTCATGCAGAATAAAAGATTTCTATGCCCTATCAACTGAAAGTGTTTAATGTGTTCAGGAGTGGGGACGTGATAACCTGCACCTAAAATGAAATGGCAAGTCGCTGGCAAGGATTGTTCTAATTAATGAGATAGTTTCCTATAAATGAATATTGGCACATATAGTGTCTATAAAGCAGGAGAAGAAAGATTGCTGAGGTCTTTACTAGCCTGTTAATGTGATTTCAGTAGCATGGCTGTTGTTTGGAAGTAATGTGGAAGTCCAGAGGTTTGGTCAAATTCTGCCTGATTCAGTAATATCGTTCTTAGCAGTATATAGGCCCATTGGAAGAATTTAGTACAAAGTTTGGGTCCATTGAATGAATCTAAGCAAACAGAAACAAATTCAACCTCATGGACTGGCAATCAACCATATTAAATCCTCTGATAAAAGATGTGTATCTCACCTTCCAAAAGACCTAACTTTACCAAAACCCACTAGTTTTCTTTCTAACTTCATCAGATCAGGGACTGGATGTTCTGATGAAAGCCAGCCTACAGGCCCAACATCAGAGCCCAAATTGCTGAGCAGGATGTACAGCCCTATGAGCAATCAGGCAGTGTTGGCAGAACAGAAACTTGCTATAAATAATTTGGACTGCAAACAGGAAAGCTTCTATCAACAGAGTGAGTGTCTAGCTTTTACCGATGTATATAAAAGGCAAACACTGTAACTCATTTTAACATAAAATTTGGTGAGTTTAGGATTGAAATTGCAGAGTATAGAAGTCTCTGATTAAAAACAAAGAAGTGCCAGATTTGATAGAGCCAGAGATCTCCTTTGGTCCTGAGTACTTGATGGCAGATGAACTGCTATAGGTCTGAATTTTGATTTCTATAAGGTAAGGTTAAAATGTCTAATGTTTTCCCAGCAGTTAACTACGGTGTCCCGGAGTGTATCTACACAGTAATGTTTTAGTTCTCGCTTCACTACTTGCTAATGTCTTGAAATGATTTTCCCCCCAGACATATTGTAGTTTTAATCTTAAAAACAACTTATTTTTGCTGGTGGAGTAGGTGTGTATGAGTCCATCGTTCCACGTTCTCTCTCAAAGACAGTCTGTCTCCTATAAGCACAAAGCCTTGCCAGCTTAAGAATTGAGAACCATGTTGCAGCATGCGGTATTATTCCACAAAGTCTCATGTACCCTGAGTGAGAAAGCCTTTAAAGATGACACGATTCCATTACAAGAATAAACAGATAAGTTCATTTGCATTGGTCTCACAGATATAGTGCATGGGCTTGCTCGAAGTACAAGCTGATGTCTCTTGTCATTTTAGATCCTGTGTTCTTTGTGAACCTATCAAAAATGTCAGTGATTTCTTTCAGCTCCCAGAAGCAGTCACTTTGAGAGATTTTTTTCAATGCTAAGAATACCTCACAGATAGCCAGATAAAACAGGACCCCAAAATTCTCTTCTTTTCTTTGTGATACCATTGAATTTAAAGCAGCTCTAGGCTTTTACCTGTATGAAAAGCTTTTGATCTGCAGTGTAAATTAATTCTTATTTTGTAGCTCTTGAGCAGTTTAGGGGCTTAAGGATATGGATCTCTTGGAGTGAGTCCAGAGGAGGCCATGGAGATGCTGTGAGGGCTGGAGCAGCTCTGCTCTGGAGCCAGGCTGAGAGAGCTGGGCTGGGTCAGCCTGGAGAAGAGAAGGCTCCTGAAGGGGAGACGTTAGAGCAGCTCCAGTGCCTAAAGGGGCTACAGGAAGCCTGGAGAGGGGCTTTGGACAAGGGCCTGTAGGGACAGGCCAAGGGGAATGGCTTTAACCTGCCAGAGGGGAGACTGAGATGAGCTCTTAGGCAGAAGCTCTTCCCTGTGAGGGTGCTGAGGCGCTGGCACAGGGTGCCCAGAGAAGCTGTGGCTGCCCCATCCCTGGCAGTGTTCAAGGCGAGGTTGGACAGGGCTTGGAGCAACCTGCTTTAGCGGAAGGTGTCCCTGTTCATGTCAGGGAGTTGGAACTGGATGAGCTTTAAGGTCCCTTCCAACCCAAACCAGTCTGGGTTTCTGTGATTTGCATCAGCTGCTTCAGCCATCTAAATGTGTTAGTGTCAGCACAAGCTAATCTGTTGGGCTTTGAAATGTCCAATTTAGGAACATGAAGAAGGCAATTTTAGTCCAAATATCTTGAGATCTCTCTTGGCACTAGAATGTGCCTACATGACTGAATTATAACAGTTTCTAAATTTTGTCTATCTAAAGTCGTAGGAATTCCAAAGACAACCCAGAGCAGACCAGTTATTTCAATTTGTATATTTTTTAGAGCAAATCAGTGTTTTTTACTTTGTCACCCATTAAAGACTAGGGTTTTTTCAGAGTCTATGACAGGTTAAGAAGAAAATCAAGATTCACGTCTGTGAACTCATACAAGGAACTACAACATCCTTGGGAAATGTTTGAGGTCAAAATCTGAAACAGTGTAATATCATCTATATTACCAAGACATCAAGCCTTAGTGTCATTAATCTGACAAATGAGTCAGCCTTTTACTATATGCTTTCCAATTTCTGTGTTTTTACAATATGACATATCCTTGACAAGAATCCAAAATATTTGACAGCAAGAAGCATAAATACGTATTCTTGGGGGTTTTAAGTCTTTTTCACATTTTAAAATTGGAAACTCTGTAGTACTATGCCCCATCTAAAATAGCTGGTGTTCTTTCAGGGTTCTTTGCTCTTAATTATTTTCTGAAAGACCTCCTCATGGATTTGCTGCTTGTGACACAAGTATGAAATAATTTGACTCTCTGAGGAGAGAACAGGGAGCTATTTCACAAGCCAAAGCTCTTCTGTTTGATTCAGAAGATACTGTTTATAGCTCTTTCCTTGAAACAACATAATACTTAAAATTCAAAACTCATGTGCTTCAGAATGGGTTTGGGAATTCATTTTGTTATCATCTTCGTTTCTTGTTACAGCAATCTAGGAATTGAAGACTGCATTACCTTATCCCTAGGGAAATGCATATATATGCTAAAAGCTGAAAGAAAGCAGAAGGGTAGAGAGATAATGAATTCACTAAAGGGCATATTTTTTCAACTCTAAAAAGTTTTGGTACTTTGAGAATATAACCCTTACAACAGATTAAACTGGCCAGCAGACCAGTTGATTTTATGTGCAAGCCTGTTGCTCATCTCTTTTCTGGTACCTGCTTTGTAATAGAACAAAAGGGAACTCGAAACAACTGTTTAATAGTATTTTATCTATGCTAGTTGTCGTACAGCTGGGAACGTGGGCAAAGTAAGGCACTGATATTCGGCCTTATTTTTTAAAGACTCTTGTGCTTGTGACCCCAAGAACTTGATCATTAATTTTTAACACTGTACAGGAGTGGGAATTGTAGTACAACTTTCATTTAAAGGGCCTAATAATGCATGATGGATTTGGTGTTGAATATTGGTCATGGTTCTTCTTTTTTATCTTTTGGATGTGATTGGAGATGGGATTAAATGAGGGGAAACAGAAACCCCAAACAAAACCCAAATCACAAAAACTCACCTCCAGTTTGATTGTATAAGGTGCCAAACTAGAATTTCCTTGGTTTTTATGTCCATTCAGATATTCTGTATGTATATGACTTGCTTATTTGTCTGTAATGACACCCCCAGTCATATTTTGCATTGTAATCATCAACTTTTATTGTATATACTATACCAGAAGTTTAGATTATAAATTCCTACTCACACATTTATTCTAGATATCTGCACACACTAACAAAAAAAGGGATTATGTCTTAAGAAGCTGTTTCTTCCGTACAATTTAAAAGCATTGGGTTCTGCCATTAAGCTTGCATGTATTGGTGCAGTCATATTTGAGGCAAATTAACTGACTAAGCTTTATAATACATGTTCTACCACACATCAGTTTAGACATTTGGGTGGTTTTTTTTAAATTGCCTTTAATTTAATAAACCATTACCTCACATCAATATTTATAAAGTTGATGTGATTTTGCAGGAAGCATAAAATAATGTTGGCTTGACATGCATTCAGATCGCCTTTTTTGAAAAATAACACTGCAAGAATTTATGTAATACCTATGTAAAGTGTGTTAATGGAACAAATGCCTTTCTGCATTGTGGTTATTCAGAGTTATGTAGCTGTCTTCTGGCATGTTCTACAAGGTAATCTTTCTTACTCTGTGACTTTCCTTCCAATCTCTGTCTTACAAAGTACTATTTATTTCAAAGCCCTAAGCATTCAACAGTAAAATCGTTTGCTTTGGTAACCACATTTTCCTCTGATATCATCATCAGTTTATGTTTGTGATAAAGATGAGGACAGTATTTTCTGAAAGTTTTGAAGATATCTGGTAAAATCCTGGCCTACAGAAGCCATGGGAAAAAAAAAAAAAGAATTTTAACTATAACCAGAAGCTAAATCTATTGACTAAGAACATCCACTGCCATAGCCATGATCTAGTCATAGCTCAAACAGACTATGTAATTTTTGCAATTCCACACTATTTGTTGTCATGAATCCTGATTTAGGGTCTTTTGAATTATACCAGTTTGTCACAGAGGAGTGATTTAGGGTTGCTCAAGGACTCATCATCAGATGTATTAGCAAATGTGGTTTTAACGTGGTGGTGTACAAATGCAAGTTAACAATGCCCAATGGCAAGGTTTACTCTGTTACTTACTACATGGATGAAATATACAAAGGAAAATCAAGTTAGAATCAAGCTAGAATTATTTACACAGGGACCAAAGATGCAAAAGAGTAAGGGAAACCCTCCCACTGCACCATGAGATTCAGATTTGACCACCTGCTTTCTAAACTAATGGAACTTAGGTTTCTCTAGGTACAGTCTTAATCTCAGACAACGGTTTATGTCTAAAGGAATTGCCTACACAGACTTCATCAGTATTGATTTAGCATGTTGTCAGGAATTTTCCAAGTATCTGTTGTGAATAAGGAAGTCTGCCTTTAGTAAGGAAGGATCTCTCAGTCTCAGGCAAGGAATCTCAAACCTTGGGAATGTCCCAGTTCAAGGGGAGAGACGCTGACGTGCAGTGCAGTTGTAATTTTAATACAAATTGGACTCATCCAAAGATCTGTTGTTAGTAGAGAGGTCTCTCTTCCTCAGGAAGTAACCCTGAGAGGTGTCCCAGCTCAAGAGGAGTCACCGCCGTGCAGCCTCGCTACCTAGCATGGAGAGCTCAAAGAAGGCCCACTTAGGCTTTCCTATTTATGGGATAAAGTGGTTGGTTTATAATCAAACTGCTTGTGATGGGAAAGGTATGCATGAAACATCTTGTATGCACAACTTTCTTTGTTCCTTGCTGAATAAGCCTTGAAAAACCACCCATTATCCATGTGTTATTTGTATGATTGGTGTTCCAAGCTCATATACAGGGATGCTTACTGGGATTTGTGGGTTTCCCGAGGGAGTTCTTGGTCCAGCTATAGCTGTGTCAAAATACTGCTACTTTGGTTAAGGGGGTTTAGTGCATCCATTTCAGTTGTGTATAGAATTAAAGCATATATTTAAATATATGTCCAGTCTTGATGTAAAGACTACAAGTGCCACAATCACATCCCTTGATAAACTTCCAGTTGTATGTTACTGTCAGTATTGAAATGCATGCTTTTTCTTGAATTTGGCAAGCTTCAGTTTTCACCCACTGAATCCTGGCATGCCTGTATCTAGTAAAGAGTAGCGCAGGAACAGACAAGCAGTTCAGTGCATTAGTTTCCTGCCCCCTACTTCACAGGCATTAATTATTGTGCATTAGTAGTGGTAGGATATTTCGTAACGGATCTAGTTAGGTTTCGTCTGTCAGATACTTCCTGAAAGGTTATGAGAAGTCCTAATCTAAAGGAGGCTTGTGCTATGAACATCTTTTAGCCTGTATGGCATAGTTAAAGGCAGAGGTGCTCCAAGGTCACAGTTTCTTTTTTCACCAAGGAGTTTTTTCCTATTGTACTTTCACTAATCTTGGATGGTCCTGCCACTATAGCAGTCTTTCTCACTACAAAAGACTGTCTGTGTCTTTCTACCTTCTCTCCAAAGGTCCCTGTGGTGCTGTCTCTAACCCAAAAATACTTCAAGAAGGACATAGGGAATGAAGTGATATGTGAAGAGTTTAAGAAAGGATTTTAAAGAGTGAAAGACTTTAAAAGACTTGGGAAACTACAGGCTGGTCATTCTCACCTCAGTGCCTGACAAGCTCATGGAGCAGATCCTGGAGACTGTGCTAAGGCATGTGGAAAATAAGGAGGTGATTGATGACAGCCAACATGGCTTTGCTAAGGGCGAATCTTGCCTGACAAATTTGGTGGTGTTCTATGATAGGGTTGCAACACAGGGAAGAGGGACTTATATCATCTACTTGGGATTCTGCAAAGCATTTGACACTGTCTTGCATGGTGAAATTATCTCTGAACTGGGTAGACATGGATTTCATGTATGGACAACTAGGCGGATAAGAAATTAGCTGGATGGTGGCACTCAAAGAAGTGGCAGTCAGTAGTGCAACATCTGGGTGGAGATGAGTGACAAATGCTTGTTCACCAAGGGTCCATTTTGGGACTAGTGCTGTTTAGCATCTTTGTTTAAGCCATGGGCATTGGGATTGAGTGCACCCTGGATAAGTTTGCCAGTGACACCAAACTATGTATTGTGGTTGACACACTGGAGGGAAAGGATTGCCATTATTAGCTACAAGTGACTGACCAGAATTCATTAATGTGCATTCAATACTCTCAATTCATCATGGTGGGGCAGAAAAGGGAATTTTCTGTCTTGTTCTATGCCACTTAGTTGGGTTAATACATCTGAGATTCTTCCAGAAAAACAACCGTTCTAATTTTCTTGCAAAACTTGTCCCAGCTTTATAGCTGCAGTAACTTGGAGGTGTAAATCCTACAGCCCTCTAAAAAAGTATACTCCTTGCTTTTCTTTGGAAGATATAGTACAAGGGGCTGGGAGAACTGGATTTGTTTTGCCTTGAGAATGTAAGTATAACAAGAGAACATACCATTGTCTTGAGCTAACTGATGGAGAATATGGAGGTGTTAGAGCCAAACTCTTCTTGAATGAGCATAGGGAAAAGACAAGGGACAGCAGAAGCAAATAGAAACCTAGGAATTTTCAATTAAATATGAATATTTTTTTTTCTCCGTGTCAGGCTGTCAAATCTCTGTCCATTGAGGTATTCAAAGCTTGATTAGACAAAGTCACGTTCATCATTTGGCCTTGCTTTCAAGGTGCTTGGAGTAGACATCACTGGTGTTGCACTGGAATGGGTTGCCCAGGGAAGTTGTGAATGCTCCCTCCTTGGCAGTGTTCAAGGCCAGGTTGGATAGAGCTTTGGGCTACATGGTTCAGTGGGAGGTGTCCCTGCCCATGGCAGGGGGGTTGGAACTGGATGATCTTAAGGTCCTTTCTGACCCTAATTATTCTATGATTCTATGACACAGTCACAGATCCCTTATAAACTGAATTATTCTGTGATTCTATGATAATCTTTTTTCTGAATTTGTTTTCTCATGTCATTATTTCTTATGTTTGGTCTTTCTGTGTTCAAAAGTAGCTCTAACATTTAAAAAAAACAAAGACACCTCTGTGACTGCTGGTATTTTGAAAAGTGCTCAGTGGGCAGCACAAGGCACTGTTATTCTGTTTATTTCCAGATGGGCTCCCCATAGGTACCACTTCCCATTGCCTACCTCACCTCTAGCAGAGCATCATGTATGGTAGAGTATACTTAGTTCAGGCTGACGTTTTCA
Organism: Pezoporus occidentalis; assembly: GCF_034315485.1. Lineage (NCBI taxonomy): Eukaryota > Metazoa > Chordata > Aves > Psittaciformes > Psittacidae > Pezoporus > Pezoporus occidentalis. The sequence continues at coordinate 1,767,520 of NW_026915977.1, read as the reverse complement.
AGGCCAGGTTGGATGGGGCTTTAAGCAACCTGGTCTAGTGGAAGGTGTCCCTGCCTGTGGTAGGGAGTTGGAACTGGATGAGCTTTAAGGTTCCTTCCAACCCAAAACATGACTCTATGATTCAGCTGCAATTTGCACCATGTTTGGTAAAGTTTATTAAAAAGTCACATAAAGCAGATAAAACCTTCATCATAACATGGTCTGGAAAGGATTTTTGCTATATTATTAGTCAAGTGTGACATATTTCATTGTGACTCTATCCTTTTTCTTTTCTCCCACTGATATAATTTTAGCACAGTCTATGCAATTTCAGTTTCATACACATCTGATGCAACGACTTTCTTTGCATGCAGTATGCAGATGTGTTAACTGTTCCTGAATTGATACAGTTCTCAAAACTCATACACAAATTTTGCTAATAATTTAAGAGAAACCCATATAAATTGAGTATAGGATCGTAGCATCATTTATGTACTTGACAGGAGATGGCCTTCATCTCTCAGAAATCTATTTTCAAAACATGTACACAAACCTGAGAGTTAAGCGGGGCTATTTCTGTTTACCAATCTCTCTTTTCTAATTAACATGGGTCTACATTGAAATTTCAATATATGAAATAAAATATGTTTCCAACAGATTTCATATGTTCTGTGGGACTAGAGGAATATATGTTTAATGGACTGAAAATACAATAAATAGGAAGAATAAATAACACAGTCTGCTTTGCTCTACTGTTGTATAAGGTGTTCAAATCTTAACAGAAATATTCTGGACTGAATATGTTTTCAGCAGTGCAATGTGCATAGAATTCATAATCAAGAAGCATTGAAAAGCTGTATAGAAACAAAGTAAAGCATCTGTGATTTATAAGGATATGTTAGATTCTGAAATAGCTAAAAATATGACCTAACATACATAGATGAGCACACCCCCCACCCTTTCTCTATATGTGTGTGTGTATACCACATATATGTAGTGAAGTCCAACTGAATGTGACAAAACTGATTATCTTTCTTACCCTGACCACTGTAGAATAGACTAATGGAATTGTAGCTCTGTTCTAGAATTCTGAGAGATATTTCCTTAAAAATAAAAGACATTACACTTGAAGTTTTGAGTACATTTTCCAGGCTTTAGTACATTTTCAAGGGATCAGTTAATTTTTTCCACAGTAAGATCCTGGTGTCATCAGAAAAAGGAAAGCAGATGATGGGCCACATATTATTGTACAGTGAAAAAAATAAAATGTGGATTTCTCTTACAAAATAAGTTCTTTGAGTTTCATGTAATCATAGAATCATAGAACTTAAAACACCTTAAAGCACTTAGTGTTATCTCTCCTAATGGCAAATATAATACTAGTCGCAGCTATTTATTTCCTCTGACCTTTTCACTAGTATTCAGTCACATAACTTTGACCTATTGGGGTAGGATAATTACACAATTAAACTTTCTTTACAAATAACAATATTAAATTAATTTAACCAAAGCAAGAGCACACCTGAGGGACACCACTCTGTAACGAGTGGCGTCCCTCAGGGATCGGTGTTGGGACCAGTCTTGTTTAACATCTTCGTTGCTGACACGGACAGTGGGATTGAGTGCACCCTCAGCAAGTTTGCCGATGACACCAAGCTGTGTGGTTCGGTTGATACCCTGGAGGGAAGGAATGCCATCCAGAGGGACCTTGACACACTTGTGAGGTGGGCTGATGCCAACCTCATGAAGTTTAACCATGCCAAGTGCAAGGTCCTACAGCTGGGTCGGAGCAATCCCAGGCACAGCTACAGGTTGGGCAGAGAAGAGATTCAGAGCAGCCCTGTGGAGAAGGACTTGGGGGTGTTGGTTGATGAGAAAATGAACATGAGCCGGCTTCAGTGTGCGCTTGCAGCCCAGAAAGCAACCGTATCCTGGGCTGCATCCAAAGAATCGTGACCAGCAGGTCGAAGGAGGTGATCCTGCCCCTCTGCTCTGCTCCTGTGAGATCTCACCTGGAGCATTGTGTGCAGTTCTGGTGTCCTCAACATAAAAAGGACATGGAACTGTTGGAACAAGTCCAGAGGAGGCCACGAGGATGATCAGGGGACTGGAGCACCTCCCGTATGAAGACAGGCTGAGGAAGTTGGGGCTGTTCAGCCTGGAGAAGAGAAGGCTGCATGGAGACCTCAGAGCAGCCTTCCAGTATGTGAAGGGGGCCTCTAAGGATACTGGAGAGGGACTCTTCATTAGAGACTGTAGTGACAGGACAAGGGGTAATGGGTTAAAACTTAAACAGGGGAAGTTTAGGTTGGATATAAGGAGGAAATTCTTTCCTGTTAGGGTGGTGAGGCACTGGAATGGGTTTCCCAGGGAGGTTGTGAATGCTTGGAGGTTGGACAAGGCCTTGGGTGACATGATTTAGTGTAAGGTGTCCCTGCCCACAGCAGGGGGGTTGGAACTAGATGATCTTTCCAACCCTAACGATTCTATGATTCTATGATTCGGTGTTTAGTACTGCAGTGACTGAGAGAGTCAAGGAAGTATCTTTCCTTAAGTGAAGACCCAAATATAACAAGTAGGTATGTTTTAACAGGAAAGAAGGTAGGCAATTAGTTTCAATGGTTCTAAATTATACAGCCATGAGGAGTATGGGACAAACACATAGGGATTTGCTCTATTAAACTCTAAGGTTGTTAGGTCTATCTATATTCTCTTCCTACCTGTTTGCAAGCCAGTGATTATATTTCTCTCCCAGATGGAAGTGTATATGTGATGTATCAACAAATAGCACAGCAGTGTCAGATGCTTTTTGATCAAACACACCTCAGCAATGCAATCCCTCAAATCTTTACATTCATGTTATAGTCATGTGCATTCAACTACTATATGTGGGCTGTTTATGAGAAGATGGGTTAATTTAGGTCACTCAAATAATTTATCTTCAGCTGTGCATAGTTTGCAGCAAGTCCTACTCTTTTTCTTCAATCCTCAGTCTGTTGAATTTGCACTTCTCATGCTTTTTCACGTGAAATAAAATACAAAAGACAAATGTCATAATGGCTGTATTGCAATGGCTAAGCACATAGCTCCGACATCACCAAACACCTCCATATACCTCCATCCTATAAATTACGTTTTATGTGAGTTGAGACAGAAATTACTTATTATTTGGTCATCTCTAGTTATATTAAGGTTATACTGCTATGAAAATGAGTATCAGCCTACTGATAGACTATTTATATTGAGTTTGGAGACTAAGTTTTCAAAACTCCTGGAATAATTAATCCTGCTGGCCCATCATCCTGAAATGCTGAAGAGCTGAATTATTTGATCTGGTATCACTTGTATCAATGATGAATGGTAACCTTCTTTGTTCTTCTCCTGGGCTTCAGAATGGGCACACAGTTTTTATCATAAGCTGCCTTATAAATAAGGAATCTCAGTTATCAAAATCTCTCAGGCATGTCACACCATCTGCCTCATGTTATTGAAATGTCCCATACTATGGTACGTTCAAAGAACATCAGCACCCATTCAAGACTTCAAAGTATTGTACAGCTTTGTGGTATGTCATTCTCAAAGGTATCCAGAATATATTGTCCTATCACTGCTTCATTTTTCCAAAGGATAGTTTTATCATTCTTATGGGTTTGGCACAACCATTGAAGAGGAAAATCCCCGAAGAGGTTCATAACAGCCCTGTTTTATCATTCAAGCATCATGCAGCTGCAGCTTTCCTTTTTTTCACAGGGTCCTGTAGCCTGTGATCATGGCTCAAAGAACAGCCTGGGCATCACTGATTGCCTTGTTGGAGCACAGAAGTAACCACCTGTGACTCACAGAACAATTATATTTGCTGGCTTTGTTCAGCAGCAGCATCATACCACAAATTCCTGAAATGCTTGGCAATTTTAGGCAATTTTGACTAATGCCTTGGAAATTACAGAAGCCCGAGTCATTCCATTCCTTTATTTCATAGACCCTTTGTATTCTCAGAAGGCTATTCAAAATCTCACCAACTTTTGTTTTACTTCCTGCTCTAAGGCAAACTTTAAACACCAATCCCAAATGTAATGATAATTCATTGATGGAGCAAGGAATCAACCTCTATACATTCTGTGAATACCAAGAGTTTGGTTGGCCTCTGGTGTACTTTGCATTAATATCATCTTGTTTGGAAATGCCTTTTCCTGGCCAGTTGCTACAACCCGGGAACAATTTGCACGTCAAGACCTTAACTCACACATCACCTGGAAAGAGAGAGAAGAATACAAGACTCTATCTACGTGAACAGCTGTAGAGCGAGGCCTGTCTCTTCACCAAGAGCAGTTAGCAGTCATGTGCAAACTGGCCATTATGGAGTTAAAGTAGGAAAGTTGCACAGAACCTAAAGGCAGCATAAAGCTGCCAAAAAAGGCTTGACCAAAATGAGTGAGACATTAGGCAGAAATTGTTCAGCAAATTGGAAATTGTGAGTCATTAATGATGCATATTGTTCAATTTACAAATTAAATTAATTGTGTTAAAAGTTCATGGTGGTGAGTCAAGTAATTTTTCAGAGTACGCATCATATTTAGACCCATTAAGGAATTTCTGTGGATGGAAAGTGAGCTGTTATTTGATGATTATGTCTCTTTCCTAAGAACCCTAAATTAAATTTTTAAAATGTCAGGCAAATTACCCTTGTGTGCATTTCTGAGGCACAAAAACCTTGTAAGGATGTTATTTCTTCATCTGGTAAGACCCTGCTATGCCTGAATATACACAGCACAGTCTGGCCTTTCAAGCATTAAAAGCTTCTGAAACTTCTTAGAGGATAAAGTCATTATGAGGTATATTTTAAAATTAATCCAATAAATTAAGCAAGAGCTTATTCAAGTCTATTTACATTTACGTTTTTTCCTGGTCCACAGCTATGAGAGAGGGAAAAAGATGGCATTGCTTTTGATCCCTGTTCATTAACTACTGCACTGGCAGTGTCTTTATTTCTTTCCAGGCATTAATTTGTGGGTTTGTTCTTTTTGGTTTAATTTTGAGCAGCTATTCATTTTTTTTTCAGGCCAGTACAAAGAGAATAAACTCTTTGAATGTTTTAGTGCTTTACTTTTGTATTTCCATTTTCCGCATGCAAAAAATATAGTACACATTAAAAGATCTTACTGGAGAGAATTGCATATTAGTGCATTCTTGTTTTGTATTAGATTTCACACTGTAGTTCTGGTTGTATCAGCTCCTGTTAGGTGACACGATGGTTTCCATTTAGAAGACAGATTTTCATCTGGAAGCTGAAGAAGGCTTTCTCTCAAAGTTCATCATCTAATTTCTCCTTACACAGTGAAATTAGCTGGCAGAGAGTTTGTGAATTGCTTTCACTGGAAGAACTCAGAGCAAAACTCAACATTAAACTGTGGAGATTTGAAGGTAATTAAATCAGTTATAAGATGAAGTGGCAGACACCTAGGGAGATGCAGAAGATTTCTCACCAAGGAACAGCACACAGTTCACCTCAGCTGGTGTTTCTTTATAATCCCTGAGTCACAGTCTCTGTGGTAATACTCTGATTTGATTCTATTCTATTCTAACTCAGCTCCCAGACTGCTGATGGCTTGTCACTCTTCCCTGACCCTCTAAGTAGGAAACAAGAGTGTAGGTTTTTAGAAGTGAATCAACTTTCCATGATAAAAAAAGAGATATTGCAAGCATCCTAATGTGAGGAGTCGTGAGGCAATTGCCAGAGGAGAAGGTGTGGAACAAGGAGGACCTTTAGAATGAATTTAAAACACACTAAGGATGTGTGGTTTTGAAACCCATTAAAACCCATTAAAACCTTTTTCAAATGTAGACACTTCCATGAAGTCAGGCAAGGGGCCTACAAGGATGCTGGAGAAGGACTCTTCATCAGGAACTGTAGTGACAGGACAAGGGGTGATGGTAATTAAACAAGAGAGATTTAGGTTAGATATAAAAAAGAAGTTCTTCCCTGTGAGGCTGCTGAGGCGCTGGCACAGGGCGCCCAGAGAAGCTGTGGCTGCCCCATCCCTGGCAGTGCTCAAGGGCAGTTTGGATGGGGCTTGGAGCAAGCTGCTCTAGTGGAAGGTGTCCTTGCCCATGGCAGGGGGTTGGAACTGGATGATCTTAAGGTCCTTCCCAACACTAACAACTCTGTTTCTATGATTCTAAGTCTCCTGAGCCTTCAGAAAACCCTCTGTCAATGATACCCATCAGTGGTGGGGTTGTGGACACTAATGGTTAGCAAAACTAAATTTTGGTTTTCAAGGAACACTGTACTTTAATGCCTCTCAGTGGCTTTTTTGTTAAATAAAAAACTCTGATTGTCCTGTGACTATGAGCAGCATTGGCCCACAAGCCATGAGATGATAACATCCGATTCTTCGCTACAAATCTGGCATTTTGCTCCATGTGCCAAGTGACTGTTATTCCACAGCAAAGATTTCTGTTTTACAGGAGTGACTCATAGAAAACAGTTGGGTGGAAGACTATAAATATGCATTCTGAAAATGCCAGAATATGTCTGTCTCACCAGCCTGTTTCAAAATTAAAGTGTACTTCTTGTATTGAAGAACAGAGTCCAGGATAGCTGATCATGAAACCTCCTCTCCTGGTTACTGGGAAACAGAGCTGAGCAGTTGCTTTTATTATGCCATTCTGACATGGAAATTTAAAACTAAGGTGCTTCATGTTAACCACAACTTAGGGATCTTTCATGTCAATAATCACACCAGCATGTGCTAAAATATGATGGTATTAGCTGCCACGGCGTGAATAGGGTGCGAGGATGCTATTTTTGATTCAGTCTGTCACAGGAAAAAGACAGATATTGAATTAATAATCAGGTCCAAGATTAAACACAACTCTTTCTTAGCTTCACACTGGATGGTGTATTCATGTCATATAATTTCCTCCTGCCTACATCCGAGGAGGTGTGGATTTTTTTGTTTTCACCCATGTGTTTTGTGAGCAACTTAAGGGGAAGACAAAACACTTATTTTTCCCATTTTACTTCAAGAAGTGATTGCTTCATTCCAAAAGCAACAGCTGTAAGACGATCTTAACTACTTCAAAAATTGAAAGAATTAAAATGTGTGTATATTGTGTGTAGTGCTTTGGTGTGTATATTTTGGCTGTTTTCACAATGCATCTGTAGGTATATTTTTACAGGTATTTTTACAGATGATAATTCTTTCCACAGAAATTAGTAGCATTTAGTGCTGGTTAGTAGCAAATGGAATACCATATGAAAAGAACATGCAGATTGCTGCCAAATACCTCATCTCTCTTCTACAGGATCATCTTCTTCTACAGATCAGGGCATGACTGTTGATGCTCCCAAGTTTTGTTGGTGTTATTTGGATAGAAGGAAAACAGGAGGGCCTGGGTATGTTGCAACCACTGGAGTTCCCTGCTCTGCTTGCAGGGTCCTGGATGACCTTGTCATGTCATTAAGCATCACTGTTCTCACCTGTATGGCGTAGGGCGAGAAGCCTTGAGGCCAGCTGTGCAGTAACATAGCTCATATAGCTACCTTCTGTCTTACTAATATTACCTGGAGGGAACACAGATACTACATAGCGTAATGACAGTATTTTACCTGTTGCTCCACACACACTCCCAATATCTTATTTTCCTAGGATGAGGATGAAACTTTCACAAATCAGGATTTGGGTTCCTATCATTCTATACAAAGAAAACTGTCACTACTCCAGTGATCAGTAGTTTAAATGAAAGTGTTTAGTGTTTAGTGAGATTCCCTAAGGACCCTGTCTGATTGCCAGCTACCACTCTGGAAACACAAAGGAATCATGTCAGCTCACACCAGCCAGCTCCAACTGGATAATCTCTGATTCCTAATCAGTGTCCCTAACAGATATTAAGTAGACAGTGGAATTTAACCTGAAGATTTCTCTTTTATCTTTAGAGATTTAAACTAGTTTCTGAGAAAAGTCCTTTAAAATGACAGTGTCATATTTGTCAGCTCCACTTAAATGGAATTAGGGTAACTTAAGTGGAATTAAACATCTGTTTGGGCAACTGAGTTGCATGAGAGCTTCAAAAAATTTAGTACTGGGATTCAGCTTGCTGTTTTAAATGTCTGAATACAGGAAACTACATGTGGGCGCAATCTGTGGGTTGGGTGATTACTACATAGAGTGTATGCTGGTAGTACACCCAGAGGGGGTTAGAGAGCTCTTCAGCTTACCCTAAAGTAGATTCTTACATTCATTCAGTCAGATGGAATTTCTCTCTACATGTCAGTGAGTAAACCAATCAGGGGCTTGATAACATTGCTGAAACACTAGCTTCTACTGTCATCTCTTTCTACCTGACTGCATTAAGTAGACTTCTCACTGAGTTAAACAGGTTAAGGTTTTGTGTAGATACATCTCTATTTTGCATTAATTTGATCTTCTCCTGCCTGACACTGTAGGCTGTGTCGCAATAGTAACATATTCTCTACTCAGCCTTATATTGCTCTTAAATCTGTGTTTAGAAGTTTGCCTGCAGTTCAATGGTGTTATTCCATGGAATTATAGAATCACCTAGGTTGGAAAAGATCTTTAAGATCATCAAGTTCAACCTTTACCCCAGGACTGCCAAGTCCATCATTAAACCATACTTTGGATAAAAAATTTGAAGTGCTACCTAGGGAGAGGTGAAAATGTATGAAACTTTGGGAAAGAAACTTTGGAATATAGCAATATATAACTCCATTCCTAAAGGAGCAGCTGAGGATGGAAAAGAGAGCACTTGTAGGTCAAGGAACTGAAGTGGATTATAAGAAAGCCAATGACCAAAGGGAAATAATTGCATTCCTGGCAATTGCATTCCAACTGTCCTTATAATAAAGAATTTGAGAAGATTCAGATTCAAGCTGCATTCCACTGAAGATAATGCCAAAGGCAATGAAGATGTGAGATTTCTATGATTTTCATTCTGAGGAGGATGTATCTATCTCTCTTTACGGTCTTTCAAGCACAAGGGAGAGAGTGAGACAGCTGGAGACACCAGCTTGAAGATGCCAGTTACTACCCACTCTGGAAGTCACATGGAGGGCACTTAAAAAAGAATTGATTTCTCATGTGGCCATAAAATAGGATTTATTTTAAGAATGTTTTAAATTTAGAGGCATAGATTACGATGGTTCTATTGTTGTAGCTTCAGCTTTTGGGGTAACACAAACAGATAAGTTACTTCCCCAGATAACCTGTTCAAAGTTTAAACACCTTTTCAGTGGGCTGACCCTGGCTGGATGCCCTGTGCTCCCCAAAGCTGCTTTGTCACTGCCCTCCTCAGCTGGGCAGGGGAGAGAAAATATCATGAAAGGCTTGTGGGTCTAGATAAGGACAGGGAGAGGTCACTCACCAGTTACAACCATGGGCAAAAGAGACCCCACTTGGGGAAATTAATTTATTACCAATCAGAAGTCAAAGTAATGAGAAATAAACCCAAATCTTAACACACCTCTCCCTCACCCTTTTCTTCTTCCCAGTCTCAACTTCACTCCCGAGTTCTCCACCTCCTCCCCTCCAGCAGTGCAGGGGGCTGGCAAATGGGGACTGTGGTCAGTTCGTCCCTTGTTGTCTCTGCTGCTCTTTCCTCCTCAAGGGAGGACTCCTCACACCCTGTAACCCCGCTGTTGCCAAACCCTTGCCATGCAAAGCCAATACACCCAGTCCTGCCCACATGTTCAAAACAAACACACTGGTAGGCTCAGCTGCAAAAAATATTACTGCTTTGAGAATAAGTATTTTGGTATCCACTCACAAGTCCTTCTTCCTCCGTTGTACATACACCTGGCTTTCAGTCTTGTATCTTACCGCCCGGTACCCCACTGCCCCTTCAGGTTATCACAGTAAAACTTAACCTGAAACACATTTACCAAGTACTGCAAAAACTAGCTACCATCCAGATTAATTTGCCTTTTCAATTTAATCGGTGTTTTGCTTGAGGCAACTGGTTTCATAGGGTTTCTTTTTGTCACGCTGCTCAAAGCAGCATATCACAGAACCGTATGAGATGTAATCCACAGCATTTTATCTTTGCATGTGATAAGGTACATTTCAGACTACTGCATCATATCACCACATGAGGTATATTTTATAGCATTTTATCATACCGTTCAACATATGTATTATAAGGCCATTTATGTAGCCATTTCATCCAGTACAAAGCATAGCCTTTTAGCAGCAGGTAAACTCTTCAGAGGAAGTATTTTGGAGTGTAAGCTTAAATGCATGTGAAAGTACAGATATCATTGGGTTTTCATTTATGCATGGCGTATGCAGGCAGCTTTTGTGATGGCTGTAGAGAGCTCATTAAAGAAATCTGATGAGGATTTTGGAGGGGTCACCTTGTTCTGTAACATCCATTTCCCCAGCCCGGTAAGTTACCCTGTCGGTGATAGAGTGGGATTCATCTGCTGGGTCAGGTCCTATGTTGCAATCTTCCTGGCACACTAAAGACATCTGCTTCATCTCCACTCAGCAGTATTCAGTCACCATTGTTTAGGCAGACCCCCACAAATACTTTGACTTTCTGCTGATTTTTTCCTGTAATCTTGCCATTTGTAGCAGATCCCAGAGGGTGACTTGTACATGGAGCACCACCCCGAGGCCCTTCAGATTGTTTTGTCTTTACAATTGGTCTGGCGTCATATTGAAGAGGGTTTGAGGGAGATGAAGAATCATCTTTGTCTGCTTTATTCTTGCCAGAGTCACCCCATATGTTTCCATCCCATTCTTCAGGGAATGTAGATAATTTTCTGATCTGTACAGTGTCAGGGGGATTTGGAGTCCACATAAGTATACCTTAACCTTTTCTTCCAATTAATGTTTCCTTTCTTTTTCTTCCAATAGCTGTTTCTGTAGCTGCTCAATTTTCAAAGACATTTTTAATTCAGATGCCTTTCTGCTTTTTATTCCTTCTTTTAGGTCCTGTTCCTTTTTTATTGAAGGTCTTCCTATATTGACATGTGTTTCAACATAGGGGCCTCATATTTTGCAAATAATTCCTTTTCCACACTTTATATAGCTCCTGGCTACCTTTAGCTCTTCTTCCACAGTTTTCCAGTCATGCCAATTATTATGAACCCATTCTTCTGAGAACTGGGCACTTCTGAGAATCTGAGAATCAAATTTATTCCAAGCTTTCTTAAGTAATCTGTGATTCTAATTACTGTCCTGCAGACCATGTGAATTTGTCATGAATGAGTGGTTTAGGTTGCTCAAAGAATGACCATCAGAGGTATCAGCAAATGTGGTTTTAATGTGATGTTGTACAAGTGCGACTTAACAAGGTCCAATGGCAAGGTTTACTCTGTTACTTCCTACATGGATGAAATATACAAAGGAAAATCAAGTTAGAATCAAGCTAGAATTATTTACACAGAGACCAAAGATGCAAAAGAGTAAGGGAAACCCTCCCACTGCACCATGAGGTTCAGAGTTTTCTAAAACTTTCTAAACTTCTAATGAAACTTAGGTTTCTCTAGGTACAGTCTTAGTCTCAGACTTAGACAATGGTTTATGTCTAAAGGAATTGCCTACACAGACTTCATCAGTATTGATTTAGCATGTTGTCAGGAATTTACCAAGTATCTGTTGTGAATAAGGAAGTCTGCCTTCAGTAAGGAAGGATCTCTCAGTCTCAGGCAAGGAATCTCAAACCTTGGGAATGTCCCAGTTCAAGGGGAGAGATGCTGACGTGCAGTGCAGTTGCAATTATAATTCAAATTGGACTCATCCAAAGATCTGTTGTTAGTAGAGAGGTCTCTGTTCCTCAGGAAGTAACCCCGAGAGGTGTCCCAGCTCAAGAGGAGATCACCGCCATGCAGCCTCGCTACCTAGCACGGAGAGCTCAAAGGCCCACTTAGGCTTTCCTATTTATGGGATAAAGTGGTTGGTTTATAATCAAACTGCTTGTGATGAGAAAGGTATGCATGAAACATCTTGTATGCACAACTTTGTTCCTTGATGAATGAGCCTTGTAAAAACCACTCATTATCCATGTGTTTTTTGTATGATTGGTGTTCCAAGCTCATATGCATGGATCCTCACTGGGTTATTCATCCTATTTGTGGGTTTCCCAAGGGAGTTCTTAGTCTGGCTCCAGCTCAGACCTTTACATCCTTTGGAACCTGTGCCAAAATACTGCTACTCTAGTTAAGGGGGTCAAGCTCATCTGTCACAATACAGCAGAGACGAGGAGAGCACTGCTAACCCCTCTGTTTCTGACAGTGTGCAATTCACATGTTTGTCTACAGGAAGTACAATAGGAAGTACAGCAGTTCTTTGCAGTGTGCATTCCATTACAAAAGACATATGTCTTGGCTGGTTTTCCAGCATAGATGAGCTCCGTCCTGGGAGCATCTTGTAAGGGACCTGGTTACTGGGAGCCCAGGTAACATTTAGTCATCAATCTAGATTCCTAAACAAATAAACAAATAAAGTGGGTTTTTTGGTCCCACTGGTAAGGCATTTGTTCTGCCACCATCAGAAAGGCCTACAAAGCTGCATTTCTACAGAGTTTAAAAAAGAGTCATAAAAGTAATTATGAAATAGTTCATGCAATACTCAGGAATTATCTCCTTAAAATCTGATGGAATATTACATAAAGATTAAAGTAAGTATTCAAATCATATGTTTAATAAAATATAAGATTAAAATCACAAAAATGGCCAACTTGAAATTATCTGGAAATATATCATGAACTATTTCCTTATATTGCATAGAATATTAATGGAATTTTATTCCTCAAACATTGTAATTTTAATGAAGCTTCATAGAAATATTATCAAAATGTCAAACAAAGCATAAAGAAGTAATCATAAGCACAAAAAAAACCCCTAACATGAAAGTCTCTTTTCCATACATAAAAAATGTCCTTTAAGAGTGTGCTTCTTAAACTCATATATAGATAGTATATTTGGATTTTCAAAGAGCTTTTGAAAACACTTCTCTTCAAAAAAAACTAAGTTGTCATGGGATAAAAAGAAAAGTCATCCCATGGATTAACAACTGATAAATGAATAGGGAAAAAAGGTAGGAAATAATTACAGTTTTCACAATGAAGGGAAGTTGCCAACATAATCCCAAAGGATCTATACTAAAACCTGTGCCTTTCTACGTGTTCCCAGGTAATCTAGAAAAGGATGCGTATAGTGAGCTGACAAATGTTATTGGTGATTCTAACTTCCCCAAAGGAGGAAAAAGGAAGAATGCTACAAGGAGGTCACGGCTTTGAGTGACTGGAAAATAAAACATGGAATTAGATAATGATAAATGAATACACCAAAACCCATGAAGTAGAACTGGAAAATGTACAGAAAAGAAAGAAACAAAAGGCCACATAGATGCAGGCATACAGCAGTGTCTGTGTAAGGGATCAGCATGACTAGGATTTTAAACTTTGAAATGGAGCAATGAAAAGTGCTATGGAGAGAGATCCTACAGATGCAGGGTTTCCATGTTGGTCCATCAACTAAATTATGTCCAGCAGGTAAGGATTTAAACTCATCTGAAAAGAAGGATTCCTTTGCAAATCAGTACTTGGGACTTTCCCTGCTTCTCTGCGTCAGCCACCCTCATCATTGATTATGCTCATTTTTGCACTTGTTAAATTGCATCAGGGAAAGTTTCTACCTCACTTACAAGGCCAAATTTGTTGTCTTATTTTTACCTGGAAAAAAAAAAGGTTGTACATATCGCAGCAAAATCTATAGGTCCAACATCTGTTTTTTATGGAGGGAGGTTGCAGAGCTGCAACTTCTCCTACACCACATAAAGACGATGCTGTAAAAAATAGATCACCTCATGAAAAATCTCTGCACACCACTGTTTAGAATTCTTTCAACCTGGACAAAGCGAAAGAAAGGGTAATTGCTCAACTGATGCAAAACAAGGCTCAAGGCTACAATTATTTAAACAGTGATGCCTGCTAGCCATGCCTTCAGCTGCTGAACAGAGCTGCTTTTGGTCCTTTCATCAAGTAAACCTGCTAAGGACTGAATATATTAAATACAAAAATGTTTCTTTTTCTTTCTGAGTAAAGCTGTAGTTACATAACTGATGAAAGAATGAGTTTGCCTGGAAATGCTGCATAAACAGTAGAACTTTATTTGTTATTAGAAACAAACCTGAAAGCAATGTTCCAATCTTTCAGATTGCTCTTCTATGAATTGAAGGGTTTTGGTAGTTTTTTTTTTTTTCTGTGTGGTGAAACTAACCATCCTTTAATTATCTTTGTGGAATTTCACTTGACTCACTCCAGTATACCTATGTCTCTCTTGTACTGGGAAGCCCAGCACAGGACGAAGCAACCCAGGTGTATCTCACCAGCGCTTTAGTAGAGAGCAAAGATCACCTCCCATCACCTCCTGGCAAAGCTCATTATAAAGTGAGTTTATCCGTTTTTAAAAAGGCTTTGTATTATTTATCAGGATTCTTATGAATATAGAATTGATAAATGGTTCTGGATTGTTATCTAGATGCACATCAGCAACACAAAACACTGCTGTCTTTAAAAGAAAGCTTGACAAATGTCTATGCTACCAAGAAACAGTTGGGAAGCTAGTTGTAAGTGTAAATGTAAGGTGGTTTCTTAATTTATTTCTTCATTTATCACTTCCTCTTCCCTCATTCTCTTCCCAATGTTTTTAGAAAGTGTATATTTTCAGGAAGTTAAAAGCACAATTATCCTTCTTTGGTATTAAGGAAGATAGCACAGTGTTATATGAGATGATGGGAATAGTAGGAAATGAAAGAGTAGAAAAAGAGACAATGTGATAACATATTTGATTTAAATACCTCAATTGAAATGAGTGCTGGTATAGGAAAACAAAAGGCTCAAAAATCCATACAGTTCATATGCTATCATCTGTACTTTGTGTTCTGGTACCACCTAGGATTCTTGTGCAAGGTGCAGCCCAGATCTAAGACAAAAGAGCATTCTGTGCTCCCAGATAACACAGATCATGTTCATTTGCAATTTATTTGAAGGCTTCACTGCTTTTCAAAAGGAAGTTAATATCTGTATTTATTAGGAGATTTCTTGTAATACTTGTGAAATACTAAAATCTTAATGTACGCAAAATAACTTTGATGATAAAGTCCATAAATTCTCTTTATTGTGATGTCTTTTATAATTACAGTCAGTGATTTAAAGGCTATTTTGAGACAAAGGGCATCCAAATCTTCATAAAATTTAAAGCTGAAGAAGGTGGAGGTACTATCATAAGCATCTAGATGTCCCTTTCTGTGTTGGCCAAATCATTTCTGCCAGTGAGAGAATCCTGTACTCATTCCAAAGACTTGAGGTTAAATAAGAACATGTGTAGAAAAATACTCCACCATAAAAATTATCTCAAAGCTCTGGATTCTAACTTAAGCTGTCAAAAAGGCATCTGGTATAAGCTACACAAATACAGACTCCCTCTTACAGTCAGTGAAGTTCAACCATATGGAAATAGCTGTCCAGGTTGGATGGAACAAATCAAGGCAGAAGTATCTATTTTTCTAGATAATTACATTTTTGAAGTCTAAAATTATGTGAAATGCATCCCTCCAAATATGAATGCTTAGGAATTTGTCCTCTGCATCCATTGCAAGGTAATTGATTATCTCCCTTCACTGACTGAAATAGGATAATGAATTCTTGGCTCCTAAGATAGGCTAGATGGAAAGATTCTCCCACCTCTTCTCACTTAAATGCTTTCTGAAGATCACAGGCAGCAAGTAGCTATCTAACAAATGAATTCATAAGCCAGCTAAGCAATAAATGGTACAAGTACAGAAGCAGCTACAGAACAGTTTGGGTTTGCTTGAACAGTTGTTAAGAGCAGAGTGTCAGGAAGGAGCCTTCAGCACATGCAATCACTCTGGTACAGGCTGGTTATCAGGAGAAAGCAATTGTATGACAGAGGAATCTTTTGAACTACTGTGATGTTTTTTGACCAAATTCCATGTTCTTTTGTTAAATACATGCTTTACTTTCAGAGTGAGTCTTCAAGCTGAATACATAATATGAGATTTCTTAAATTTTAAGAGTTGTAGGGCAGGACAAAAGGAGGTATGGGACAGTTTGCAGAGATGCTTTAGTAAATCCCAAACTAGAGGCATTTCCTCCTTTTGTACAACTTTGGGCTTTAGTCCCTGGGACTTTTTTATTTTCCATTTCTTTAATTCATTAAACTTAAATAGCAGTAAAAATGCTAAGGAAGCCTAAAGAGAAAAGTGGTTTTGTGTTATAACCATTCCAGCAAACACCTGTGAACTGTTGAGTTTAATTGGGTTACAGCTGGTGCAGACTCTGTGTCTGGAGAGAGGGAACAATGTGAATGAGGAGGTGTTTAATGACTTATTGCTGTGTATTTACAGTGTAATGTCTTGATTGTTTCTAGCTATGCCCTCTGCTCCCAGCTTCCTCTTTACAGCAGCAGATTGGAGCAGCCTGGACAGCAGCGTAACAGCGATTTAGCATGCATAAACATTCCCCAGTCTTTGTAAAATAATGAGTTTGCTACAATAATGAGTGTCATTTGAGCTTGGAAGCTAAAGAGGGTTGGGACAAGAACAGGAGTTGAACTGCCATGTTAATTTTCCCCAGCCTCTTTAAAATGTGGCCTTCAATAATAGTAATTAAGGTAAAGGGTAGCATGTTTCAGTCATTCCCATGGGACTGGATAGCAGGTGTATGGTTCAGGTCATGCAATCACAATGCAGCAAGGAATGAGCATAACTTCAAGGCCTGCTTGGTGCTGCTATATGTTGATTGCAGCCCTATCACACTTACTATCTTCGAATTCTTTACTCAGCCAGTGATTTCCCAGTAGGTGGAAATGTTTTTTATGTGTTTCTATATGCACAGCTCTCTCTATCTGTAACAGATGATGGTCCTGAGGAAGTGCAGTTCAAAAGCAGATGAATTTATTATTGCAGTTCAGAAACTGGTATGTTCTATATCTATTCATAGTTTATTTCAATTTTCAATATTTCTATATACTATGTTTTAACACACAAAAAAAAATTATGTGCAAAAATCAGTGTTAAGCAGAATGTCAGCTTAAATAATCATCATGGACCTTCCTGATGTTAATGGAATGCTAACAAAATGTCTACCAGAAGCTCTCAGTACATGAGCTACATCAAAAAGTCAAGGCAATTCATACAGAAAAGTCACTAAGAAAGGAGAATCCTGAGAGGGTATCGAGAGGTTACTTATTGTAACCATACATCATATCTTTCAAAAGCTAAACCCATCATGCTTCTTGGCCAAAAATCTGGCCATGATGAAATAAGAGCTATTGGATTGCAGCAGAGATGTACAAAATATGTCACCATTGAACTCCTCATAGCCATGAGAGATTTTATGATGAGCTGTTTTGCTAATTATACTACGACACAGAGAGAAGGATTTTCTGAAATAGGCAGACCCCATGAGGCATTTAAGAAGAAAGCTGACATGCAGTTTCTTCAGTTTCTGAAATCATTTGAGGTCTGAGCCATTGTATGCAGAACATGCTACAGCAGAGTATCTTTCAAGTACAAGAGCATTGTCACAACCTGCCAGTTCTAAAATGAAAACTAATATGGCCCCACTGATAATTAGATGAACATCCTACATAGATGGAATTTCAGTATATACAGGATATAATACTTACTCCTCTTTTGATTCAGAAATAGGCTAAGCCCTCATTTTGCCTTTGAGTGTTCCTTCTGATTTGCTGCGTTATTTCTACTTTCTCTCTCTAAAGTTTTTAAGTGCCGTTTAATTCAGTCTCCACCATGTACTGTGATAAAATGGCCATAGAACATGTTCTGATTAAATTCTCAGGCTTATACATCATGAGGTGAAATTATCCATTGGTAGACTTACATGCCACCTTCATCAGGAGCTCTGCACATCCAGCAGGCAGATCTTGAATAAGCGAATATAGAAGCAGTTGGCTGCGTCATCAACGATGTATTTTTGTGAAAACTCACTTGTCCAAATGAAAATCCTTGGAAGACAGTGTGTCTCTTTTACAAGCCTCTTTGGGTAGCCTTGAGAACATTTGAGTTCATTTTCAGAACACGTACAGCAATGAAGCCATATGTGTTGAAACACTGATATGTCTCCTCATTGAAAACAAAATCTGTGTCTTTATCCTGACACTTAGCAATCTCTAACTCTTTGTTCTCTACAACACCATCATAGGATGATTCAGGATGGAAGGAACCTCAGAAGGTCTTCAGTCCAACTTGCTTCTCATCTAGTCTGAGCCTTTCTTGTTTCATCTTTTGTTTATTGTCTCCCATCTTCTCAATAAACTGTCAAGTGATACTGGAAGACTGATATTAGGTCTTCCTAGAGTCTTGTCTTCTCCAAGCTAAACAGGCCTATTCCTTCATTCCCTCTTCATCGATCTTATTAATGTCAAAGCTACCAGATGGGTAGATGTCAAAGTTACTTCATCGTCACCCAGTTTTTCCTTGTTACAGGTATGAATCCTTTGTTCATGGGCTCACCCATGCAGTACTTGAATGGATGGGCTTAAGCTTTGCAGCTCAGTCCTGCAAAAGTGAATGGAAAATCACGAAATCAGTCTCTCACAGAACTTGGTAATTACGGTTTTCATCCATACTTTTCAAAGTCACAGAATCCTAGACAGGTTTGGGTTTGAACAGACCTTAAAGCTCATCCTAATCCCCTCTTCATCCAGTTCCTTTATTCCTTTCTTAAAAATGGGGGCTATGTTTCCCCTTTTCCAGTCAGTGGGAGCTTCACTAGCGTGGAGCTACTTTTCAAATAGGATGGACAATGGCTTAGCAACATTATAGTTCCTTCAGGACCCTCAGATGTATCTCATCTGGTCCTATGGACTCGTGCACATTCAGGTTCCTGAGATGGTCACATTACCAGTGAGTCACTAGAACATGTGTTCTTTTCGAATGGTGAAGGATGGACAAAGTAGTAAGGAGCTATTTTTAAATCTCAAAGCTGCAAAATATCTCATTGAGAGCACTGCACCCTGTACCTACGTACGTGGTGACTGCTTAGCTGAGCTGCGACCTTTCTCCACATAGCAAGGCATTCCATAAACACAAATCAGATTGAAATGATTGAACAGAATGACAAAGTTTCCATTTATTTTGCCAGGAATTAAAAAAAAAAAAAAAGTAGGTTTGAATTTAGAGGTGCATATTAATTATTAGTAAAGACAGCTTAGAGAAAGAAACAGACAACTAAATTAAGCCAGGTGAAGATGACCCTTGTCGAAGCATCTCATACTTTTTTAATAAAGGCTACCAATTTCATTTACATGCGCAGCATTAGTTTTAAATGAACCTGTGATGAAAGCATCTTGGTATGTTCTTCTTCTCTTACAAGATGCAGGATGCAGACACATCCATGACATTTCTTAACACTCAAAGGAATTGAATTGAACTTCATCCTAGTGGAAAGGGATTTAGGTATACTGAACTAGATTAGTACAAAGCAGGGACTACTTGAAGGAAAAAACACATCATTTACAAAGAAAATAACAGGTAGTGACATTAATTGCTAGGCTCTGTTCTGCTTATTAAATGTTGAATGAGGCAGCTTGACAGATGATTTTATAATGATGCACGTGGGATTTTTGGTGATGTTTTCATTTTTAATACACTCAGGATCTCATTGGACTTCTTTGGTTCGAACCTTTGTAATGTACAACTTGTTAACCCAGATCAGATAACTAGACCCACCGCAAGAGCGTTTTATCAGCTGCCAATACCTTACAGCTCAAAAGAACATAAAAATTAGTATTAACAATGATGTAATAATCAGCTCAATCACATCACAGGCAAAGGCAACATAGTTCCCACCTCCTGCAGCTGGAACATGAGAAACATTTTGCTGTGGCAACTATTACTAGTACACTGACAGTGTGCTGTTATAACAGTCAAATATCCCGATGAGCATCCTGTGGTTATTTATGCTCTCCATCTTTTTGATCTTCCAATTCTTTTCTCTTATCTTGTACTTTGAATACAAAGTCTTTAGAGACATGGTTGATTGAATGTAATAGGATAGGATTGTATTTAATAACCCAGGGGATCTTTCACAGTCCCCATGTTCCTTCTTTGATGGTACACAGGGTAGTTTTTAGCTTTGTTTTATGGAGCTTCTGATAAATGGCAAATTAACATGTCCATAAGGAGATTTTTTCCTTTGTCAAGCCATCTAGAGTATGAAAAAGCTAGACACCAAGGAAGAGGGGCACATGCAAGATAACTAATGTAAGAATTTTAGTTTTAGTAGGATTTTAATGATTTACTAAGGTCTCCATGCCTGGGGTTTCTTTTAGGACTTGACCAACATCCTATTGAGGTCAGTTATAGTCAGCATAAAAGCTGAACTTGAAATAGTAACCTTGGCTTTAAAGCAGTAAGAGCTTCCACTGCAGGTAATAGAGCTCACGTCAGCCTAATGCACAGATTGTCTCACTCTTCATCAGGAGCCGTTAGAAAGATTTCAATGAAAAGCTTGTTTTTAAAACACCATTAAGCCCCTAAAGGAAAACAACATAAAGGACAAACACGTAAGAAGATTGTATCTAACATAACAAGCCTGAAAGTCTTTTTGTATGGGACCTAATTAAATTATTTAGATGATAAAAGAGTTCTAACACTGACAGTGTTCCATATGAACTGTTTTGATATTAAAATATGGCAACACAAATGTTCTGAACATCACAATGGCTCTTCTGCATGTGCCCTCATAGGGAAAAGCTTCAAAACCAGCCACAATGAAAACGTTCTTGGATAAAAAAGATTCAGTACTTAAGCTATACTGCTCAGGTTTCCTGCCTGCAGTGGTCACACGGAAATTACCTGGTTATAGAATATTGATTTGCAGGTCATTCCTATGTACACAATACTACATGACACTGAACTAATGAAAAATGCAAATTTGTCTCAGCTTTGCTACATAGGAAAGATTCAGTGAGGGAAAAATAATGTGAATTCAATTTTCATGTCTTATCCCCAGCAAGTTCACAAGTGTGATCCCCAAGAGAAATTGTGCTCTCTGCTTCCCTCAGAGCAATATATCCCAGCAGGTAGTCCTAATGTATTTCTGTCCATTTATCCTTCAGCTTCATCTTCCCAGTGCCAGTTTGCCATATTCCCTTGTTGTGTTTGAGACATTCCTCACTAAACCCTCATGTGAACATTATTTTACAACGCGTGGAGGGAGAAATCCAGGGAACTTGTTTCTCCTACAGCTTCTTTGTTGTATTGCCTGCCAGCCCCATGCAGACAAATACTGTTCAGGATGGTTTTGAGTGAGATTTACAAGTTTCTCTACGAAATGACTGGCTAGTTATCTAGAGTTCAAGAACTGAAATATGTGTTCAAGAAAAACCCGATAGCAAAGTATTTCAAGTTCAAACTTTAATCATTACATTTAGCAATTTGTAAGTTAATTACACATAACATTGTTTAAATGTGGACTTCCATTTGAAATGCCTTCAGTGCTTGCTAGATTTCTGTGCTAATAACACTAAGTATAATTAGTTCTGCTACCACCTGTAGTATACTAATTTAGTTTTGGTCCCATCCCAGCACCCGTCTGCTCATGAACATCAGTTACAAAAGCCTGAAGGCTTCTTTGTAGTGTGCCAAGTTCAGGTGTATACATGTGTGTATTACAGTAGATGCAGAATAACTGATAGAGAACAGCAGATGCAGTATAACTGATAGAGAATATTTGTCTCTGCTGGGATGAGATGGATACAGTTCTGCTCTCTGAATGAATAAGACCTTGCAAATGGGAACCACGTGGTTAAGAGGCATGTATAGTCATGGATAAGGTTCTGTTAAACCAGAAGACAGACTGTTGCATGATACCAAAAAATCTTATCAAATGTGACATGCAAAACCAATTTGTTTGCACAAAAATGCTTATATTGAATTATAATGTAAAAGTGCAAGTCAGATTCTTGTGTTGAAAGAAGAATGAAATGTTCAAGAAGTGCTTTAAGGTCTCTTTCTACTTCTGTAAGAGATTCACACCCAGATAAATTCTTGAGTTTTCATTTATTATTCTGTTAGACACTACATAACAACAACAGAAGAAGATTACAATAAGAAAGGTTTCTGGTATTAATAGAAAAATGGGAGGCATGCTCTGAAATTTAATTTACATTTGACAGCAGGCAAGATAAAAATAAAAATATGAAACAAAACCCAGGGATGGAAATGCCGACATTGAAAATTAGCCGGTAAAAAAATGCCCTTTTTATTTAGTAACAAAGCCCTACCAAGCAGGAGCTTTAACTTCCTACTGCACACATCAGAAAAGATCTAAATTCACTGCTCTAAGTAGACTACCATATCAGTATGCACACAATATTTGGGTTTATGTGTTTCTTATGTAAATGTGTTTCCAACTTTATAAACAAAACTGTAATTTTCCCCATTTTTTCCAATAACACTCTTTTACTTTTACTTTAATCTTCCACAGTGTTAAAGTGGAGTCAAGTGCATTTCATACCCAGTGCACAGCACTTACCCGAAAGCAAAGATTTCAAATCAGCATACAGAGACAATCACTCCCTGTTTTATCTTCACATCTTAAGAATAGTGGTATTTTTGTCATTAAAGTGAAAGAACCAATTTGCCTGTGGCTAGTGGCAAACATGAAAAGAAAGACAAAGGTATTGCCAAGGATGATCTATGTCATTTTGGCAAGGGGCAAACCCATAGTGTTTGGACATGCCTGTAATGTCTCAGTGAAGATACTCAAAGGATAATGAAGTAGGACTACAAAAGGCTCATCATGGGCACAAAAGGTGCCATCAGTATTTGAGTATTAAGTGAATTGTCACTTTGTGATAGCTGCAGACTGAGTTTTCACGTTACCTGGAGAGCTTAGACTTTTAGTGTTTGAATTTTGAGATCCAAGCATGCTTAACCTTCTGCAAAGCTGTGCACATTTCAGAATTAATTTCCCAAATGATAACATAGTTTTCTTACTCAGTTTAATAGTTTTAAAGTTACCAATGCTTTATCTGTCGGCTTCCAATGATGTGAATTCAGTGTTGTGAATTCCAACGTTATTATTCACTATCCAGTCCTCCCTGCAAGAAGCACCGAGTATCTGATAAGTAGAACTTCTTCCTCTTCACCAAAGCTGAACACGCTCATTCTTCCCTTGTATCCTCGGTTCAGCAGCAGCAGTCATTTTTTCTCCTTCTTAGTGGCTTGTGCAGTGCTGTGGTTTTGAATTTCCTCCTAGGAACAGAGCTGATAGCATCGATGTTTTTAGTTACTGCTCAAATGTTTAGTCTGACCAAGGACTTTGTGAGCCTCATGCTCTGCCAGGGAGGAGAAGAAGCTGGGAGGAAGCAGAGACAGGACACCTGACCCAAACTGACCAAAGAGGTATTCCATACCACAGCACGTCATGCCCGGGATGTAACTGGGAGTTACCCGGAGGGGCACTCACTGCTCGGTCGGGCTCGTTTCAGCAGGTGGTATCATATTCTCTTCCCTTGTTATTTCTCTTATCATTATTATTATTGGTAGTAGCAGCAGTGATTTGTGTTATTCCTTAGTTACCGGACTGTTCTTATCTCAACCTGTGGGAGTTACATTCTTTCAATTCTCCTTCCCATCCCTTCGGGAGCAGGGGGAAGAAAGGGAGCTGGGGGGAGTAGACTGCACAGCTCTGATTTACAGCCTGGGCTTAAACCACAACACCTTGACACCATTAAAATATCTAAATGTTGGAAAGATTAGTCTCTGTTAATTTTTGTATTTTCTGAATAGAAGGTGAGATTTTTTTCTGGGTTTGTTTGTCTATTTAAAGAAGCAATCCCTGTTCAAAGGAATAGATTGTGAAATCTGAAGAAGATATAATTGGATTTGTGTCTTGGCTTTAAAAATTGATGCCATCATTAAATTACAGAAAGTTTCTAGACATCACATATGCAAACAGTGCAATTGTAACCCCTTGATATATAATAAGCTATTCACCTTCAAGGTTCTTTTCATGACCAATAGCACCCGTAAGTTGTCGCTTGGATGCTTTCACTGTATGACAAATAACTTGATCTCACCAAGCCTCATATGCCAAAGTGCATTTAATTCAATTAATATTTATGTTCTGTAAGAGGTTCAGTTATCACTTCACCAGATGGCATTCAATAGGAATCAATAGGAATTCTCAATCTAAAACAATGTGTGTAGAGACACAGGCTTCTAAAAAGAAATCTGTTCATGACAGACTTCAATAGTAATCTCTCTTCTCACATCCCTAAAGACCCTGAAGCTCATGGCAGGAACTGGGGGACTGAAGTTAAAGTTTAGATTTTTTCAGTTGGAAGGGACCTACAATAATCATGTAGTATCACTGCCTGACCAATGCAAGGCTGATCAAGGGGTAAAGTGTGTTGTTAAGGGCATTGTACAAATGCCTCTTAAATACACTGACAGGCTTAGGGTATGGAACACAAAGGTGGTGGTGGGGACTGAACTCAGTTCCCTTTGGATCAGAGTTACACAACCTGGACTCTCATCTAATGGAGATTTCAGCAATTTACTCCTAATTTACACTAGAGTAAATTGTATGAATCTGCATTTTCAAAAGATTATTGAATTTTAGAGAACTTTCAAGACTAACATTAATCCCAGTTTTCAACACCTGGAACTCACAGGTTTTGGTGCTGTTTAGTTAAGTTTTTGGTGGTTTTGTTTGCTATTAGCATTTGATTCCTGAATTCGGTTGAGAAGATAATTTTGGTCAGCCTCAGAATACAAAGCTCTGTTAGGATGCATAGTTTTCCTTCCTATTCATGACTTACATAGTTGTCAGTGCATCTTATTTCCACAGTTATACCTTTTCTAACCTCAAATTAGTGAATGCTTCTAAAATAAGTATCATACATTACCCCTTTACTGAAGATACAGGGCATACAGATCTGTGTCTGGGTGATGATCTTAAGTCATATGGTTTAGTTTCGGTCCCTGTGAGGAGGACTGGAGGACTTAAATGATCCTTATGGGTCCCTTCCAACCTGAGATATTCTATGATCTATGATTCTATGATGCTAACCAAGTTTTTCAAATGACTCATGAATTTGGGGGCAAAAATTAAGAAGGTTATAAGTGTCTAATTAAAAAAAAATCAAACCTGAAAAATTGCGTTTCTAGATTAAAGTTTTCTGAAGTTATTCACTGAAAAATTTAGTGTTCAACAACCACTGGTTGATTTTGAGAGCTGTGTCTTCGTACTATCTTGTTTTCACTGCTGTCATCTTTTCAGATTCCTGCAGGAATCTCACTGAAAGCAGAATTAAGGCACTTTGGGTCTGTGCCACAGATTCAATGCAAACTGAATTATCTGAGTCAAACAGAACTGCTGTGAGCCAGGCATCACTGCATGCCACTCAGACCTGAGTCCTGCATTAGGTGTGGAAAGTACAGTGACAGGGATACTGCAATCTGCCAGGAAAATCGTGAAAAGGCATAGAATACTGCATAGAAAATAACAAGTGTATTTCTAAGTGGTCTGGAATACACTTGGGAAGCAGTTTTTCAGGGGCTACAGGAAAGAATAAAGGTTTTTGTCTTCCTAATATCTCTGATTATCTGATATTCTGCCATTCAGAGAAGCATGTATGATATTTTATTTTCTGTAGTAAAGTTGTTAATGTTGTATACAAATCCTCACTTGGATTTTCTTGTGTTTCCTTTATGGTTTGCATCTCCAAGAAGGAAACCCAAATGAATCATATATACAAAGATAGAGAATCTGTGGGCAAACAACTTGTATCCATTTTCTTTGTAACTGGCCTCTTACATATCCTGTTCCCTGTCATACATAAGTATGTTCCACTTACTCCCCTAAAAAAGATTTAGTTTCGCCTTAAATAGGGCAATTTACCCTAGAAGTAGGAAATGACAATATGAAAATTAATTTTTCTGCAGGACTGGATGATTATTGTTATTATTGTACTAACGCTCAGCAGTCGAAGCGATAACTCTGAGAAATGGCATGTGTTATGAAAATAACTCTCTTTTACCGTATACATTATTCATGTGTGCCCCCCTTTAAAATCATCTGGCACATAGCCAGGAAGGCTAAGTTCACCAAAGAGACAGGCTTAGAGATAATATGTCATCGTAGCCCTTTGCTAGCTTCATAATAGATGTTTTAATTACAGAGTAACATCAGACAGCCCAACATCTGGATAAGATTTAATTGTAATTCTTAATTTTCACGATTCAGTATCTTCAGCTGTGAGAGAGTTGAAACACTCTCAGCTAATTATCTCTTGCCATTCAGTGTTCTGGAAATACATTATAAATAGAACTTAAATTTTTAAGGTACAGTGTTATATAAAAGCCGGGACTGTACTGTTCCGATTATACAGCTAACAGTGTCCTTTGAGATAGAAAAATGCCATATTTGTTAAGATAAAGCATGAAATAGCAAAGTAGAACACAACCTCATAAAGACCTGTCTTCAGTGACATCTTGTAGTCATTTGTCTCTTTGAAAGCAGAAAGATATTTATTGTAGAAAGGATAATGCTGGCTCCAAAACTTGAGGTAAATTTGTCTTGGTGCTTTAATTGTAAGCAGTTTGAACCCATGTTGGCCTTTTTTAATGTGTTTCTAAATTGTGTGGATCAATAAGATAGCTGAAGCATGCATGATCTATTGCAATAAATTAACCATAATAACAATAATTAACAATAATAATATTATTATTATTTAAGGAAGGATGTCATATGATACTTACTCATAACTTTGTCAATCTTTACTCTTTTGCACCAACTTTCAATAAAAACAGAAAGGTCTGTCTTTGAGTAGGTTTTGGTGATTTTTAAAGCCAGATGTACATTAAAAAATGTGAAACATTTTTACATTGTAAAACAAATGTAAAAAAATGCATTTTTTATATTAGAAAATGTAAAAACCTTTACAACAATAAGCCCAACATTCGTAATTTATTTTATATGAAGCACAGTCAACTGAATGCTTTGATATCTGATACAGAATGTTCACTTGCGGGGGAAAGTAGTAAGAATTTCTTGGTGAAATATGTATCATTGTCTATGAATTTGTCAAGCTTTTGAATTTTTATCCGGGAAAGATATGTGTGCGCATGTTCAATTGCATGTTGCTGAATTGCAGGGAAACTTACCTACACATAATGCAACAAAATAAAATGTAATTTTTCAAGAGAATGCTATATCCTTTTTGGTAGCCTTCGGCAGTCATATTTTGTCAATACAAGGGTAGGTGTCTGCTTACTTATGTATTAGTTGTATGGAATGAAATTATTACAATGAATTAGATACATACCCTTCAAACTAGAGTCCAGACAGAAGGCTCTGGGGAGACCTTGGAGGAGCCTTCCAATAACTAAAGGGGCCAATAAAAACGCTGGAAAAGAGCTTTGGACAAGGGCCGGTGCAGACAGGCCAAGGGGAATGGCTTTAACCTGCCAGAGGGGAGACTGAGATGAGCTCTTAGGCAGAAGTTCTTCCCTGTGAGGGTGCTGAGGCGCTGGCACAGGGTGCCCAGAGAAGCTGTGGCTGCCCCATCCCTGGCAGTGTTCAAGGCCAGGTTGGACACAGGGGCTTGGAGCAAGCTGCTCTAGTGGAAGGGGTCCCTGCCTGTGGCAGGGGGTGGGGACTGGATGAGCTTTGAGGTCTCTTCCAACCCAAACCATTCTGTGATTCTGTAATTCTAAGATCTGCCATCTGATACCTTTGAAAGAGGTTCTGCATGCTGTTCTAGCTATTCCATGAGAAAAAGGAAAAGACTTCTGGTATTTTAGTAAATCACAATAAAGTGGACAAAAAATTACATTTATTGTTTTTGTAGAAACCAGTAAGGCTTCTCTTCCCTTGCTTCATGGGCTTCCTTTACATACTTTAAAACACTTTGAAGACTTTTAAAAAGTGGAAGGGATAGAAGGAAAGGAATATGAACTCCCAGTGTTTCAAATCACAACTAAACTGATTATCTGATTTAGATACACATGAAAAAAATACTTTACTGAAAGTTATAAGAAGTTTAGATCTTTAGAAGACACATTGTGTTTACCAGCTAAATGTAAGAAAGTAATATAATGTACTGTGCTGCGCTGCATCCAATAGGTTCATATCTGCATGCTTTAAAAAAGCTAAAACAAGTTTAAATTTATATCCTACGTTACAACAGACCACCTTGAAGTCCCTGGAGCCTGTCAGTTTAAATCCTAAGAAATCTAAGCTTTCGCTGATGTTTCTAAACAAGAAGCAACAAGGCTTATAACTAATATAGGCTAAAAGGATGTTCAAAGGGTTGCAAAAGAGAAAGAAATGCTTTATCATTTTGAATAAGCAAAAGAAATCTGAAAGATCCTCTTCCCTACCCTATCACTTTGTGTTTTTCTACCATCTATCTTCATAGACCCCAAAAAAATTGGTCTATTAGTGAAAGCAAGCATACCAGAAAGGTAAAACGTGAGAGATAAGAGGGGAAGACTTCCCTACTACATTGTATGGCTACAGACTGCAACATTTTGCTCTGTGCTTAAGTTAGAATGGGAAAAGGAACAACAATGAGAAGACAACATGAAATGGATAATAGTCTGGAGAAAAGGAGGCCGAGTAGAGAGAGACCTTATCACTCTCTACGACTACCTGAAAGGAGGTTGTAGTGTGGTGGGAATCGGTCACGTCTCAGACATACCAAATGATATAACAAGAGGAAACATCCTGAACATGATCAAGAAACAGGGAAGGTTTAGATTGGATATTAGGAACAATTTTTCACCAAAATGTTTGTCAAGCACTGGAGCAGGCTGCCCAGAGCAGTAGTAGGCATCATGGGCATCATATCGTCCCTGAAGGTATTTGAAAGGCATGTAGATGTGGCACTGAAGGACATGGCTTAGTGGTGGACTTTGCAACGTTTGGTTAACAGCTGGACTCCATGATCTTAAAGGTCTTTATTCCAACCTAGGTGATTCTGTTATAATATAACCTCAGGTTTTGTGTTTTTACCCATATTGTTTGAATTTTGAATGACTAGATGGAGGTTGAGGAACATGCCTGGTATTCTTGCTACTTTTGTTTATAGAATTAGGTGGCAAATTCTTGTTAACCAGCTTTTAAATTATGAATTTGTTTCTAATTTCTGATGGATGTTTATCCCAGAAGTAGCTGCATTTTGTGTTATCATTAAAAACTCACTGAAATATATCTCAGGAGACTTT
Source organism: Pezoporus occidentalis (assembly GCF_034315485.1). NCBI lineage: Eukaryota > Metazoa > Chordata > Aves > Psittaciformes > Psittacidae > Pezoporus > Pezoporus occidentalis. The sequence goes on along the minus strand of NW_026915977.1, from coordinate 1,738,289 downwards.
GAGACAGATCAGGAGTTATAAATGGAATATCCTATTAATATTCTATTACATTAATAATATCTGTCCAACTGAATCACAGTTATATTTCATACCATCTTTTAAATACTGTTTATTTTGGTGTTCAAATTCCCATTGTGTATAGCCGTGCTAGTTTCTATGTGCTGGTTTTTTGCTGTTTATCTTTGTGTTCTTCTAAATGTGTGATGGATAAATTTTTGAGCTGGAGGCAGAGGTATAAGAAACAGAAAAGTCTAAGGCAAAATAATGATCTTGACATTGTCTCCAAAGCTTAACCACAGTCCTCATTGAATTCCAGGTTCCATCTGATTAAACATTCACACACTGCTGGATGTTTGTTTATCTGCTTTGACAGTGGGTCCAGAGGAGTGTTCTATGAGCCTTAATTGCATTAATTTATCTAGACTGGGGGGGCTTTTCTGGGATTACATTTCTCATCAGACAGATCTCTTCACACTAGTCACTTCACATTTGTATAAAATATGTGCCACATCATCAGATACTCCACCAAATAATAACAAAACTAATAAGAGTGGATCCAATTGCTTCCACTTCTAAGTAAAATAGAAATAACCATATCTGCAATGGAAACCATGAGAAGGTGAAGCAATTAATGTTATCCGGGTTTGGGGGGTTATTTAATTATTCTCTCCAGTATTGTGGTTATTATTAGGTGCAGGTACTTTAGGTTTTCTGTAGAAACTGTTCCCTTTTTTACAGATGTACAAGAAAAAAACTAAGGTAACATTCCAGGGAGTTCTTGTGGACCTATGGGCTGCGTGTCTCTGGTTCTGATTCCCATGTAAGTCTGGAACTACTTTTTAAAGTTAAAATTGAGAGAGTAGTAGTCTTGGTAGCTCATTTTGGACAAGCTTTACTACTCTTACCATGATCCCATTGTTATCCAGGAATTTTCCTGATATTGATAACTGGTTTGGACAGTCTTGCATTATATGGTCTATAGTGAGGCATCCCTGCTGATAGCAAGTGGGTTGGAACTAGATGATCATAAGGACCTTCCCTACACAAGTCATTCTATGATTCTATGAGAACTGACTGTACCTAAGCAAGATCAAAATTAAATCTAGGTGGATTAATGAATTAAAGGCTAGAAAGGGAACAATAGAAATGATGATAAAGTTCATTGTATCAGGCGACACTGAAAGTAATGATATAAGCGATTGTATAAAGCAACATAGTAGAGTAAATGTAGAATGAAAAAACAGAAGCCCTGCAGAAAAGAGGAAATTAAGAATTGGTTTAGAAAGAAAGAGAAGGAGATCCAAGAATACGTTAAGCAGGTAGGGAAACTGGAATGATGGCAGAAGAGAAGTGTTTGATGGAGTGGTGCTTGCTTTTCTTCCTCAAGTAGCTCATCGGTTCTTTGCCATGGTTGTTTTCAAAAATCAGTAATGTATATATTGTCCATCTACACCACCTTTTTTATTTTACTTCAGTCAGTGATTTCCAGCTGGAAATCTTAATGTTAAAAATGCAGAGTATTGTGTAGTTATGAGTCACTGAAAGCAGCAAAAGCAGATGGAGCTTCCAAAGGAAACCTAACGCTAACCTACAGATGGTAAGCACTGTGCAGACAGCAGGATTTCAGCTCCTGAGCAGTACTTCCTAGCAAAAGCGCTTTGCTCTGGTGTCTCTGCAAAGTTTCCAGGGAAACTAATGGCTAAACAGAATATGCACAGACTGTTCTCTGAGATGGAGACATTATTTTCATAGATTCCCAGTTCCAGCTAAAATTTCCCAGGGGAGGAGTGAGCCAGAACAGAAGAGATTAGATGCTTACACTGGGATTTCAGTGGCTCATGTTAGTGTAATTTCCAGCTTTGCCAGCTCACCTGTCTCACAGAGGAATAATCTAAACAATTTGATACTACACTCTATTACGCAGGATCTCTAATATGAGAGAACTTGTAATACTCTTTGAAAAAGAGAGAAAAGATATGCATGAGTTTACAAGGCCCTTTAGCATTGTAGAGGACAGAGGAAAGTGTTGATGGGCAACCCTACTTTCCCTCAATTCTGATGTCAAGTAACATAATATCCAAAAGCCCATGTCTGTGCAAAAAATGAACAGACATCACTTTGTTTTGCTTGAAATTTTAAGTCTTATTTTCATAACTACTATTTTTAATAGCTCATGCAGTATCTTTTGTTGGTGTTCAAGAATATATATAAGGCACTGAAATGCAGTACATCCCTTAATCTTCCTTTTCAAGCTAGATACCTCATCCATTAGGCTACACCATCATGCTAGTACCGTTTGCTTGGTAACGTAAAGAAACTTAAAGTATTCTGCACAAAGTCAAAAAGCAGTTCATTAAAAGAAATTCAGAGATATTTACCTCCTGACACACAGGAATAGCTCATTTACTGGTGATTAAAAGAAATCTGAAGGTGGCAGAAGTTACAGCACTGAAGTTCCTGAGCAGTCAAAAACCAATAAATCCGCATCCTGCATGAGATTTCATTCCCTTTCCTCCTGGAACTAATGACAGGCATAACAAATCTCAGTTTGTAATTGTGAGAGGGATTAGGCATCTGACAGATGAGAAAGATCAGTTTTATCAAGAATAAGATGGATTTGGAAATACTCCAAAGGCAATCTGAGACTCCTGAGGAACCTCTGCATCACAAGTCCTGTTGCCTGCAGATCTTCAGTTTAGGAAACAGGAGATGGGGATAACTCAGTTTAGGCTTTATGTTTTGAATGCAAGAGTCAGACTTGAGACTTTAATTTCCTTTATACATTCAACACTAAATAACTCCCTTTTATGATTAAGCTGTCCTGCTCACAGGAATATTGTTGCAAAGTAGTAAATTTGACATAGCATGCAGGTAGTAATCTCCAGATGGGGCTATCTCTCCTTGTCAAAGATGCTGAATACATTAAAAAGTAAAAAAAAAAAAAAAAAAAAAGTAAAAAAAAATTTCACTTTTAAATGAAAAAGCTAATTTAGCTTTCTGCCAGAAAGGCCATAATATATGACATGAAATTAACGCCAGCAGTGAAGTAACTTATGGGTAGTTTATTACTGATTTAGAATCGACACTGTCCTTCAGAATTAAAAAAAAAAAAATGAAGAAAAGAAAAAAAACTACATAAATAACAGCCTGAGCCAAAATTCTCCCCTATCTGTGATTCTCCCATGCTTCAGTCCTGCATTTGGGATAGTTGGACATTTTCAAGAGATGTGAATATTTCTGAGAGACGTGTCTTGTCATAGACTCTGTTTTCTTTTGTGGCTGTAATTTA